>NC_137285.1:149582500-150880000 GCF_054371585.1 Giraffa tippelskirchi | reverse complement strand
TATTTAAATGACTTGCATCAACAAAATATCTCTCCACCACATTTCCAATGGATAAGAGTGGAAGACACGTTTGTGATACATATTGTAACATAGTAGTCTAACACCGAACAGTAATCTGGCTAATTATATACACAAGATATATTTAAACCACAAATAGTTTTACAAATTCCAGTTTCTACAATCGTTTCAATCTTCACAAAGGTAGGATTAACAGCATGTTTTTCCATAGGATCCGAGGCATGGCGCAAAATGACAGTACAAATGTCATGCTCATCATTGACAATGAAAATCTTAATTATGACCGTCAGAAGAAAGGTCAGCATGGTTGCTCTAACAGATTTTTCAGTGTTCCAATACAAGTTCTACCCAAATCCATAAAGAAAGACATACGCATAGGAAACTACACATTGAAAGCAAGTCTATTCAGATAAATATTGGACATCATCTGTATCAATATTTAAGGCATAAACAACTTCAAACATTCTTCAAACTCACAGAATGACAACAAGAAAGTATGGCTACACACAGTCCGTTCAGTTTTATAAACTGCCAATGAATAACCTTCCAAGGAATTTAAAGGCTGGTGACCATTTCAAATGTCATTTTCAATTCTTAATAGCTTTGATCTATGAGCAAAACTGTAAGACAGTAAATTAAACAAATATGACCGAAATAAATGAAGTAAATCCTCAATAGATATGAAAACATTCCATGGTAGTGAAATCAATTCATATAGTTATTAGGACTTTAATGCACAGACATATCTCCAGATTCAATGTGATCAGAATTCATATATAGCAAAGATACAAAAGCTGATATTAACAGTCATATTATTTTTCTTTGTACCCCTAAAAAGAAAAACAACCTTCAAAAGCAAAATCGAACTTGGAGACTCACATTTCCCTATGTCATATGTTAGTATACAAAGCAACAGCATATCAAACTTTGCAATACTACCATGAACATATGCATTTAAATGAAATTGGCTGAAATACCCCAAAATAAACACATACTTCTAGACTCAGTGTTTCACAAGGCAGATAACATTCAATTAATGAAACTGAGAGGGTAACAGACAGGAAGGCCAGGGGTCTCCAAAGGGAGGAATTAGGCTGCAAATATCAGACATTTTTTTCTCTCTCTCTCTTAACAGGCAGGAGGAAACAAGCTAGTGCTATCTTTTTTCCCCTTCTCTACACAAATTTAAAAAGAGGTTTTCTCTGAAAAATCTGTGTTCCTATAATGACACCTGGTTCCACCTGAACTTAACTTTTCTCAAACCATGAGCGAACCAATGCATTTTTCTTTTGGAAATGTTTGCTTTAAGCTATGTGAATGTACTATGTATTTACCCTAGACTCTATCTTCAAGTAGGTTCTGCCTAAAGGCTCAAAACTGACTTGACAAACCAATATGCTTTATTCATACACTGTCCTCCTAATCTATGGGAATGAAGCTATATATTTGCTCATGTCAAATGTTTTATGGCCCAGGATGACTCACCCGGTGCCAGGGTTATCTCCACGTAGCTTGTGGGTGAGGGGCCTGCTGCCATTCCTTTCTCTAATTAGTAGACTGCTAGTAGCTATATAACATCTAGCTAAAGACGAGCAGGGGGGCACTCTCTTGCATTGGCAGGTGGATTCTTTACCACTAGCACCACCTGGGAAGCACCAAGACACATGGATATCAGTGGATTTTGGGATCCACGGGGCATATACAGAACCATTCCTCAGAGAAAACTGAAGAAGGACTTTAACATCTCAAACAAAACATAAGTAGACGTGTTCACAACCTTGATGTAGCAAGGGTTTCTTCAATCTGACAAGTGCCATGGACCGATGAAGCACTATGTGAAGAATACTTCAAAGTCTATTTGGCAAACACAGCATAGGTTGGCTATATTTAGTCCTCAAGTGAATGAAAATGTCATTAATAGTGGTCATTTCAAATAGGTAGCGTGGGAAGCTGTTTACACTTATTGTGATTCGCGCTATACCACATTCACAAATTTCAGTGGCATTGGTGCAAAATCTATACATTTCTCAGTGGAAGCTTCTACGTGGACTGTTAGGATCAGAGCTCTAACTCATACAGGCATACTTTTACTTTTAAAATGATCCTGCATGATAATCAAACAAAACACTGGATGAACACCTAGACAGTGTTTGAGCTCTGTACTAAATGATTTTAAAGCTAGTAGATGGAATGTACTGATGAGGAAGACTATGAACGAGTCACGTTCTTCAACTTGGTCAAACTGCTGATAGTCATACAAGTTAATGAAAAGTTAAGCCTGTTGTCATTAAATCGGTTCAAAAGAAATAGAATAATAAAACAAAGTAGTAAATCTTGTTTTCTTAATAAACATTGTATTATTTCTGGACAGCTTTGTTACTGGCATTAATAGAATACCTTAAATAATAACTTGTCACAGTGAAACGGATCCACATCTTTAATTGATGCCATTGCTGTTTGATACTATTGCTTGAATGAACAGCATGATTCACACTGGCCAACAAACAGAAGCAATCTAAGTGTTCATGGCAGCCAATTCCATAAACAAACTGTGGTATACACACAATGGAATATGATTCATCCCTTCAAAGTCGGTCATTCTGACAATGCTACAATGTGGACAAACCTTATGGTCATTATATTAAGTGAAATAAACCAGACCAAAACGGGACAAACGTTCTGTGATTCCACTAGTATGAGATAGCCAAACAAGTCAAATCCAAAGCCAGAAAAAGCAGAAAGTGATTCCCAGGGATGGAAGACAGTTCATGTTTCATGGACCCCAACCAGTTTCCCTTGGGGAAACTGACTTCCCATGACATCGCCAGAACCAATTATACAAATAATTGGAAGCCATATCCAATCAAATGAATGTAGACATAATTTTACAGTGTACACCAACCTCACTCAAACTTCTCAATAGGCAAAAGCCAAAACTGTATCTATGGTAGCTCAGCTTTGCTTAAAACTGTATCTACAGTACCTCAGTTTTGCTTATGAAATTTAACAACAAAAAAAAACACTAAAGTCTATCCAAAAAAGGATATAAAACATATATAACATGAACTTTAAAAAATTAGAAGTTTAAACTGTGAAAAACCTTATTCACAAAACTTAAACACAAACCACATAAAAATACATTTACAAAATACATATCTGATCAAGGATTGTACTCCAACTATAACAAAAAATCTGGAACAAACAACCTCATTAAAAATGTATAAACCTGAACACCTGGCCAAAGAAAATATAGAGATAGTAAATAAGCATGTTAAAAATACTCAAAATCATATATCATTAGGAAATTACAAACTAAAACAACAGTGAAGTAGCACTGCACATCTATTAGATCCAGTAAACTCAAAAGAGGGCTGGGGGGGCACTTCTCTGGTGGCTCAGTGGTAAGGAATCTGCCTGACAATGCAAGAGACTCAAGTTCGATCCCTTACCCAGGAAGATCCCACAGGCCACAGAGAAACATAGCTGGATTTTTCCACAGCTAAACAAGGCTCACCTGTGACCTGAACACTACACATCTAGTACTTAGCAAACAGCTTTGAAAAAGTGTCCAGGCAAAAACTATCACACAATTATACACAACAGCTCTACTTGTAATAGCTAAAAACTTTCAAATATCACGATGTCTTCAGTAGATGACTGTGTCAACAAATGGGGATACTTCCAAAGTGAAGGGGGGCAAATGCTACCCCAAAATATACCGCTTCAGCATGAGAATTAGTTGGACCTAATTAACTTTTTTTTTTAAGAGGACACATGATCATCTCTGAAACCGAAGTTCAAGACGGCTCTTCTGTGAGTCACATTTACCAGAGAAATCTCATTTCAAAGGAATCTTCTGTATATACCAGATAGAAGGATGACAGTCTGTGAAACTATTTTTTATCAATAGGGAAAGCTAAGACGTAAATCTGTACAACAACCAAACCCTTCCTTTCCTTTGGTTTTATTTTTTTAATATTTATTTGTTTTTTATTTGGCTGTGCCAGGTCGACCTTCATTGAGGCAAGCCAGATATTTAGCTACAGCATGCAAACTCTTCGTTGTGGCATGGGAGATCTAGTTCTCTGATCAGGGATTGAACCTGGTCCTCCTTCTTTGGGAGTGTCCAGTCTTAACCACTGGACCACCAGGAAGCCCCGGTTTTGTTTTTAGATGAAGATAGTACCTAAGCTGATATCTTGGGCCACTTCAGTCACTGGCTCAGTTTCCTGAGTTTCTCCAAAGCACACACAAGGTACACATTATTAAACTGGTTGGCAAAACAAGTAAAGGTAGTTCATACTACAACACTGTATGCTTACAAAGATCTAAATGGTAAATGGCATGTTATTTATTTTTATTTACTATGGGGAAAAAAGAATGCAGTACTCGTACATGTCACAACATGAATAAACGTTAAAACCATGTTTAGTGGAAAAAATCTATATAGAAAAGACCACCCAGATCCCATATTCACCATGTCTGTTTTAAATCCATCAAGTTTGTCCAAATACCTGAAAATCTCAGTAACACTCTAAAGAAAGAAAAAAGGATGAGGATGGAAAAAAAGATATAGTCATACAATTGAACAATTGCTGAAAGTGGAAGTGGGGTTGTGGATTACATTATAATGGAGAAACCATATGATTTCCTGATTTTGAAGGTTATGTGCTGGTTCTGCAAGAGAATGCACCCATTTTGGATAAAACACATGGAGTATTTCAGATGATGCGGCAAATGTGAGTACTTTTTCCCATTGCTAGGAGTTTTCTGTACATTTTAAATTATCAGAAAGTAAATTATGTTTCAAAACAACCATGTCAATACCACAAAAGAAAATTAGATCAGAAAGGAATGAAACTTTCTTATACAGACCAAGACTTACCCAGACGAGGTTCAAGGGAAGCTGTGATGCTCACTGCCATTGTAGGAGTCCACATGGAATGAAGAAGTACTGTGGGAAGTCTATTAGTAACCACCATGTCTTGGGTCCTCTGCATGACCTACTGCAGGAGAAACAGATTTTACAAATAAACTTTTCCACATAACTTCACAAAAAGTTGTTAGACTATATTCAGTAAAGCTGAATAATTTCGGATCAATTTACAATCATATAAAATATTATAATTTACAATCCCAATCAATATGCAAAAATCAGTTGCGTTTCTGTACACTAATAACAATCAGAAACAAAATAAAGAAAATCCCACTTATATTTGCATCAAACAGAATAAAACATCTAGCAACAAACTTAATCAAGGACATAAAAGACCAGTAGTCAGAAAACTAGAAAGCACTGATAAAGAAACCAAGAAAACATAAATACACAGAAAACTCCTCCACGCTCATGCACGGGAACAATGAGGAATTAAAGTGTCCATTCCAGCCAAAGCCATCAACAAATACACTGACTGCAATCACAAAATAATATTCAATGGCATTTTTCACAGAAATAGAAATATGCCTAATATTAGGCTGCTAATATTGAACAGGACTTTAAACAGCCAACAAGACTGAGAAAGAAGAACACAGCTGGAGGCATCTTCCTCTCCGACTTCAAACTACATCACGGAGCTGTAGTAACCACCACAGTGAGGACCTGGCACGAACACAGACACACGGACTCGAGGAAAGAACAGAGAGCCCAGGAGCGAACCCACATGTACTGGTCAGTTCATGAAAATCAAACCAGGAACGAGCGAAGAGAAAAGGACAGTCTTCTCGAGAGACAGTGACAGGAAAACTGGCCACCTACACTAAAGAACATCACTGGTCACCCTCTAGATCATCTAACAGAAATCTAACTAAAAACCCACCATTTTGCACATGGAGCTCTTTCCCCCCTGAGTCCTCTGAGATGGACCTCCGGTCAGCGCTCAGCTGGACACAGGAAATCTCTACTTCACCCTCATTTTTCCCTCTTGCAGCACCTCCCTGCTGGCGGGCACTGAGGCGACCCCGCTCCTCTCAGCCTGGACGCAGCCCCGTTATCCAGAAGCCAGAGCCCTGACGGCCCTGAGGAGACAAACCTCCCGCCAGTTGGTCACCAATCCGAGTCTGAAGGCAAAGCGTCCTGTGCCTGCGGGTCAGAGGGGCGTATGGTGCCCACTGTGGGCCGCCAGAGAAGAGCGGGCAGCCCCGCGCTCACAGAGCCCAGAGCGCTCACCCAGAAGCAGCTGTGCTGTGAGCACTCAGACTGGAAGCCCAAACTGAAATGGAGCAGAATATCTCCATGACCCTCCTCAAAACAAGTCTAAGGAACAATTAGAGCCTAAGGAACACATTTGAGTCAGTTCTAATGAAGTGGATGGACCTAGAGCGAATTAAACAGGGAAGTCAGTCAGAAAGAGAAAAATATGGAATCTAGAAGGACGGTACTGATGAATCTGTTCACACAGCAGCAATGGAGATACAGACATAGAGAACAGACTTACAGACAAGGGTGGGGAACAAGAGGGAGAGGGTGGGATGGATGGAGAGAGTGGCATGGATGCATGTGTACCAACATCTGTAAACAGACAACAAATGGGAATTTGCGGTATGACTCAGGGAACTCAAACTGGGGCTCTGTAATAACCTAGAGAGGTGGGAATGGGTGGGATGTGGGACGGAGATTCAAGAGCAAGGGGACACACATACACCTACGGTTAATTCATGTTGATGTATGACAAAGCAAACCAATATTGTAAAACAACGATCAATCAACTAAAAATAAATAACTTAAAAAAACATGGAATGAAATGAACATAAACACAAACTTTACAACACTGTAATTCAATTTTAAAAACTATAAAAATTTTAGAAAACAACAAAAGACCTACATGACCTTTGGTCTGGTGATGAGTTCTAACACACAACAAAAAAGCCAACTTACCAAATTATTAACATAAATTACTTAAAACATTGACTTTTACAATTTTATACAATTACTCTGTGAAGGACCTTACTCGAGAGAACCAAAAGACAAACTGTTAAACGAACCACTGACCACCCGCCCTTGACAGGCCACAGAGAAGAGGAAACGCTTGCAGGCGTCGTCTTACAACAGGAGGTCCTGGTAAGGAGCCAGGAACTAACCAGCTACCACCAACCAGGATTCTGGAGAGGTCAAAAGGAGATGGGAGACTCCACTCCAGAGGTCCTACCAACCACCCAGGATCCTCCTCGCTGGAATCCATCTCAGCTGAGGGACGCGTGTGCCCCCAGGAAAGATCCCAATTCAGAATGACGGGCAACGGACAAACCAGAAACTAACCCAATGACCATAAAACCTGAGACTGTGAGCCGCGTGGCAGAGCAGTTGTCTCCGTTTCCCCCGCCCTCCCACCCTCCGCCCGGCAGCCCTTCCCAATAAAGCCTCTCGCTTGGACAGCGCTCCGGCCTCGGACAACTCACTTCCAAGTGTCAGACAAGAACCCACTCTCAAGCCCTGGAAGGGATCCCCTTTCCTTCATCAAAACCAATATCCAAGAGAAAATATCTTCAAAATGCTGTCTTGTGGAGAAGGAAATGGCACCCCCTCCAGTATTCCGGCCTCAGAAATCCCGGGGACAGAGGAGCTTGGTGGCTACAGTCCAACAGCAGGGCATTTCTGAGGGGAGGAAACAGTCCCGGGAAAGTTGAGGCACTCGCCAAAGGGCCCAGAGCTTTTGATAGCACAGCCAGAACTGTGGCTGAGGATTCCCAGCTGCCAGGCCTCTTGATCCTGGCCTCTTTCACCACATACATGTGTGGGAAACTAGAATCTAAAATATGCCCTGGTGGCTCCGTGGTAAAGAATCTGCCTGCCAGTGCTTGAGATGCAGGTGTGATCCCTGGTGTGGGACGATCCCACATGCTATGGAGCAACTAAGCCCGTGTGCCACAACTGCTGAGCCTGTGCTCCAGATCCTGGAGCCACAGCGCAGAGCTCACATACTGCAACTACTGAAGCCCGTGAGCCTGTGCCCCACAAGAGGAGCCACTGCAGTGAGAAGCCCGCACACCACTAACTATGGCCCATGCTCACCAAAACTAGAGAAAAGCCCACACACAAAGACCCAACTCAGCCAAAAATAAATAAAATCATTTTCCTAAAAAATGCATATCTGACAAAGAATCTGTACTCAAATTGTCCAAGAACGCTAGAGCAAACAAGCCCATTCATAGTTGATAAAGACTGAAATAGACACCTGGCCACGGAGGGTATACTGATAGTAAACGATCAGACAATAACACACTCAAGACACTGGTGGGATGCATGCACAGCCCCCTTTGGAAGACAGTCTGACAGTTTTTTCAGCAACCCCATCGGACAAGCACTGAATTCTATACATAACAAGTGGTGGAAGTCAGGTATCTTACCATTGGAATGTGATGTTACAGATACACAAAAGGAAAGGTTACAACATCCATGTCATGGTGGATCAGGTTGGAGACATCATCACAAATTACCTTTAACTGAATATGTTCAAAGGTAAGCTGGAATACATGTATATATTTCCATGTATTGTCAGCTGAGTATATGTAGCTCCTACATGTATGTTTTAAATATCATTCTGTAATAAAAAGGAACAGGAAACATCCCTGGTGGCCGGGTGGTAAAGAATCTGCCTACCAATGCAGGGAACACGGGTTCAATCCCTGGTCCTAGGAGATTCCACAGGCCCAGGGACAACTAAGCCCCCGTACAACTATTGAAGCTTGCATGCTCCAGAGCCCAAGTTCTGCAACCAGAGAAAGCACTGCAATGAGAAGCCATGGGACAGCAACTAGAGGGTAGCCTCTGCTCACTACAACTAGACATCTAGCAACAAAGACCCAGCATAGTCAAAAATAATTTAATGTTAAAAAAAAAAAAAAGGACAGAAGTTCTTTGAAGAAATGACTGAGACTAGGGGTGAGACAGTAAATATATAAGCCAGGCTAATCTTAAATTATGAGAAAGTAAAGAATGTAAAGACAACTATCAAGCTGTCCAAACTGATAAAAATGAATGATTACACAGTTCTATCTGTATACACTAGCAAATAACAATCTGAAAAGGAATTTAAAAAAACAATTCCCTTTCAATAATGCCAGCATTAATAAAATACATTGCCACGGATGTAATGAGGATGACAAGACTGGCACACTGGAAATTATACAATCCAGGGCCAGTGACAAAGCTTGATTGCTCAGGGCTTTTGTGTCATAAAGTTTTATTAAAGCATAAAAGAGATAGAGAAAGCTGCTGACATAGACATTAGAAGGGGGCAGAAAGAGTACCCCCTGCTAGTCTTTAGCCAGATGTTATACAGCCACTAGCAGTCTGCTAATTAAATAAAGACAACGTATCAGAAAATAGCACCAGGCCCCTCACCCACAACATGCATGAGAAAACATTGGCAGCAGGTGAGCCATCCCAGGCCATAAAATGATTGACATGAATCTTGAAGAAAGGCAGATTTCCAAGCAAATATATAGTTTCATTAACGTAGATTAGGAGAACAAGGTATGAGTAAAACATACTGGTTTGTCAAGTCAGTTCTGAGCCTTTAGGAGGAACCGACTTGAGACAGAGTCTAGGGTAAATACATAGCACATTAACATAGCTTAAGACAAACATTTCCATAAGAAAAATGCATTGCTTAGCTCAAGGTATGAGAAAAGTTAAGTTCAGGTGGAGCCAGGAGTCGTCATGGCAACACAGGTTTTTAAGAGAAACCTCCTTTTAAATTTGTATCAAGAAGGGGAAAAAATGTAACCCTAGTTTGTTTCCTCCTGCCTCTTAAGAGAGAGATAAAAACGTCTGACACTTGCAGCCTGTTCCCTCTGTCTGGAGACCCCTGGCCTTCCTGCCTGTTACCCTCTCGAGGCCTTTAGGAAGCAATACACAAGCTGACCCTAACATACACGTGGAGTGACAAGGGACTCCAAGGAGCCAAAACAATCACATGAGTCTGCAGTTCAAAGGTCCTCCAGTGTGCTGTGCTAAGTCGCTTCAGTCATCTCTGACTGTCCGAGCCCGCCAGGCTCCTCTGTCCATGGGAATTTTCCAGGCAAGGGTACTGGAGTGGGTTGTCACACCCTCCTCCAGGGGATCTTCCCAACCCAGGGATCGAATTCCTGCATTGGCAGGTAGGTTCTTTGCCACTAGCACCACCTGGGGCAAAAGTGCCTAAATGGAGATCAGGGAAACCCAGCTAGGAGATGAGAGGAGGCTCAGAGAAAAGCAAGTGAGGGAAGGAGACTCCTAGTCACATTCAGAGAAGCCCAGCAGGTAGTTCTCCAGGAGGTAGAGGAGGGGGAAGCAGGCTGGAGCTACATAGAAGAGGAAAGAGGGAACTAAAGCAGGGGCCCCCAACCTCTAGGATCTGATGCCTGATGATCTGAGGTGGCGCTGATGAAATAATAATAGAAACAAGTGTTCGCTCACTCAGCCAACCCTTTGTGACCCTATGGACTGTAGCCCACAAGACTCCTCAGTCCATTGAATTCTTCAGCCAGGAATACTGGAGTGGGCTGTCATTTCCTTCTCCAGGAGATCTTCCCGACCCAGGGATTGAACCCGGGTCTCCGCATTGCAGGCAGACTCTTTACCAACTGAGCCACCAGGGAACAGAAATAGAAACAGAGCGCACGGGAAACGGACGGCACTTGACACATGCTGGGGAGGAGGCTCATTACAAACCCCGGAGCCAGGGTTCCCGGAAGGATATCACATTCTCCCTTGGACCGTCCTCCGCCCTCTCTGGGTCTCAGTTTCCTCATCTGTAAAATCATGGACAACTGACTATAATTCATTCCTGGAACCCAAGGCTATTGAGAGGGATGGGAAATACTCCAAGCCCGGGATGATAGACCAGATTTACAGAAAAATATGGCATTGCTGCTTTTCAAACAGACAAGTACAATAAAGGAAGGAGTCCCTGGCCCTGCGGGATTTGCCTAGGGGTCTAGTCTGGGAAATTCTTACATATCAGGAGATGGCTCCGAGTTGGATTTCCATAAACAAGAACATCCATGCAAAGGACAAGCCTTCAGAGCTCTGTGCCCATCAGCCACAGGAAGAGACTGCCTCCTGACAGCCAGCAGCATTTATGAGTGACTTCCTAAGGCCTTCACCAAACTACAGGGGCACCTCTGGGTTTTCTGTTTCCCTCACTTTTCTGACTCTTTTCTGAAAAACACGCACATTTCTTCATAGAATGCCACAGTGGAAGGAAAATAGGCCTTCAATTTTTAGACCTCAATTTGCAAAAAACTTGGAGCTTTTGTGTTTTTTTAATTAAAGCACCACATAATTTAAAAATTTTACACGTTCTAATTATTCAGTTCCAAAACACCACACTTATTGCACAGGGTCCCCATGGAAAGGCCCCCTCTCAGCAGGACAGCCACAGATGCCACCATGAAAGGGCAGCCAGGTGCCCTCCTCCCTTCTTTTCCGCCTGGGTGGCCGCCAGGCTTTTAAATCCATGCACCCTAATAAGTTTCTAGGGTGCAATTCGTGGACCCCTCCCTTTCCCATCCCAGAAGGTGGTCAAGGGCCCGCTGGGCTGCAAACTGCCGGAAGCAGGGCTGGGCCAGCCGGCCAGCGGAAGGGTTGTGGAGTCCCAGCAGGTGAAATCACCAGGCAGGATAAATCCCTTGGACTTCCTGGGGACCTCGCTGCAGGCACTAGGCTGCTTGGGAAAACCACGTGGGTCTGAGCTTTAGGCGACGGGGTAAAGTGGTAAAGGCTTTGACCCCACTGGCGAGGCCTTTCTGCCACCGCCAGGTTAGGGGGCTCCGAGACTGTGCCAACAGACAGGGCGGAATACGCGGTTCCCTACTCCGCCCCGCGCCAGAGCCGCAGTTCCCTTACCTGTGGTCCGCACCCCTCCGCTCCGCTCACCGGATGTCAATCGATGCGGACCCAGGAGCCCACGAAATGGGCGTTCCCAGCCGCAATGGAGACCCCTGAGACCCGAGACACACAGCCTAGGAGCTCGGAGGAGGCGCGCTCCGCCCCCGACGCGGCCAGGTATGCTCCGCCCAAACGCCCGCTCCCAGGAGAGGCCCGCGGGCCTCGCTACTGCCGCCAGGTGAAATCCATCAGCGAGCAAATCCACCCCACCGAGACAACCCGAGCTTTCTATCCGCTGATCTGTCTATAATTCAGGGATAAAACTATCACTACAGAAAGGAAAGATGACCTGACCTAGGATGGCCATGATATTCTATAGAACCAGAGAAAATTGGTTAAAAAAAAAAAATTTCTTGGAAATTGTAAAGCTGGTTGTTTTGCATATGCAATTAAGAACAATTAGCTTGTTAAAAGGCCTGCCTAGGGCAAAGCTTGAAGTTAACCCTTTCCTTGAAAAACACTGCCCACTTTGCCTGAGATCTCAGCCTTGGGCAAATGAGAACTTCAAGCCCCCCTCCCCCCCCCAAAAAGGAGGTCAAAGAGATATTTTAAATCTAGGCGGAAAACTACAAGATCTGTCTGTCTGGCTGTGTGGATTTATGTATGTCTCAGTGTGAGTCTTCTGTTTTTTGATAATATTGCTGAAGTTGTGAGTTCTTATTTAAATAATCTAAAGAAAAGGAAGCCCTTACAAATCAAACAGTTCTAAATACAGGAAAAAATTGACCTAAATGAATTTTAGATTCATGTGAACTGGGAAATAGTCAATATTAAATATCTAGTATTTTTTTTTTTTGCTACTCTAATATAGACATGTCTAAGAGTCATTAACATTAAGCATAAAATTTCTATAGTGTCTAGGATTACTATAAGTTAAATTATAAGTTAAATATTGCTATATTGTTATATCTGTCACAAGCTTGTCAACAAAGAAAGTACCTCTAAAAACAAACAAACAAAAAACTCCTAAAAAATGTAAATGCGATATGAGCTTTTAGATAAACTATTAAAAATAATTATGCTTTAAAATATCTGTCTATAATAGTCTTGATTGAAGGCAAAGGAGAAGGGGAGGACAGAGGATAAGATGGTTGGATGGCGTCACTGACTCGATGGACATGAGTTTGAGCAAGCCCAGGGAGTTGGTGATGGACAGGGAAGCCTGTTATCCTGCAGTCCATGGGGTCGCAAAGAGTCAGACACGACTGAGCAACTGAACTGAACTGAATTTACAATAGTTTCTCCAGATTTTGGTTACCTGAATTTCTATTGTTGTGCTAAACTAAGTGATGACAGTGTATTGAATAGCTAGGTCATTTCCAAATAAATTAAGGTTCTGAAACATTCACTACTTGACAGGACCTTCCTCTTACACAGAAACTAAAGAGATGTTTGACTATCCATGAATAGTGTCTGGTGCCATCCTGAGATGTTCACTATAAGAAAGCAAAATTTTTTTTAGATAGTATCACTGATACGTATGTTCACCAATCTATAGAATGCCAATATAAAAGTCAGTTCTTGGTTGCTTAAGGAAAATGTATGTCTTGTTATTAAAGAAGGTATGAGGAATGAAATCACATTTTATGAAGGAAAAAGAAGTAGTTCTGACTTACAGGTGGCAGTTTCAGGATGGGAGAAGCAAAGGAATGTGTACACAAAGGGATAAGGAGGTTTTATGGAAAGTGGGCCCCCAGAAAAGAGCTTTGTGCGTAGTACAAGTTTTCCTGAGATGTTGAACTGCCTTTGCTGATGGATTTTAAGTTTCTTTACCTCTTAAGTGATCTGTTCTAGGTTTACCTTTGAAATCTTTTGTTAACTTTGGCTAAGTGGCTAAGTATTGTTTCACAGTGACTTATGTGATTCCTACCTGACTGTTATAAACCCTTTGGATATTTATGAACAAACCTTCCTAAATAATTGACTTCTAGCTAACTTTGGGATGCTTCAAAGGGCCCCTGAGACCTCCCAAAGAGAGATATTAAACAACCTGAGTTCATTTGGCCTGTTAAACTACATGGGAAGTGTTGTCAGAAGGAGTGATGAATCTTCTCAAGTTACATTGTATGGTTGATGATACTAATATAGATAACCTAGAAATTATGTGACATTCATGAACATCTGATATGTTCTGGTAAAAGGCTGTCAGTTATAATTCTAGTTATCATATTAAAGTGTTTCAAGTCACAGCAATGACCAGATTACTTTGTCAATTTCAATTTAATCAGGTTTTAAACATGCCTTCTATGATTTCGCACGGATGCCTTTGCAAAAATACTGCTACTTCAAGATATATGGAAAAGACTTTTCTAAGCTTACCCGTAAACAACTTTTTTGTTTGTTATCTGGTAAACTGGTACCAGACTGGAATTTAGCCTAGTCTCTAGGTTAAGAGAACACAGTTTTCTTAGAATGCAGCTTTCGATCACAGATTATGACTTTCTTTACCTTTCAGTGATTTATATTTGTTTTTATCATCTTTTTTTTACTTCGGTAAAGTAAATAAGCATTATTTTAAGATTATGGTACATGTAGGATGGACCAAGCTTTCCCCACTCCTGCAAATTCCCTTGGGCCCTCAGATTCTTCTGATGGGACCAAGGTCTCACTTCCCTCCAGAGGGACAATCTAAGCTTTTTATCAGCTGACCTGCCCCTGATAGCAGAGTCAATTTGAGCACTATTTGGTCTACAATTTAGGCATGAAAAGATGACTACATAAAGGAAAGATGACTTTTTGATGCAGGATGGCCATGATATTCCTTGGACTTCAGAGAAAATTGGTTACATTGACACTTTTTCTCTTGGAAACTGCAAAGCTGGTTCTTTTAGCATATGCAATTGAAAACATCTAGGTGGTTTGGTCAGTTTTCATTCCAGTCCCAAAGAAAGGCAATGACAAAGAATGTTCAAACTGCCGCACGATTGCACTCATCTCATACGCTAGTAAAGTAATGCTCAAAATTCTCCAAGCCAGGCTTCAACAATACATGAACTGTGAACTTCCAGATATTCAAGCTGGATTTAGAAAAGGCGGAGGAACCAGAGACCAAATTGCCAACATCCACTAGATCAAGGAAAAAGCAAGAGAGTTCCAGAAAAATATCTATTTCTGCTTTATTGACTATGCCAAAGCCTTTCACTGTGTGGATCACAATAAACTGGGGAAAATTCTGAAAGAGATAGGAATACCACACCACCTGACCTGCCTCTTGAGAAATCTGTATGCACGTCAGGAAGCAACAGTTAGAACTGGACATGGAACAACAGACTGGTTCCAAATAGGAAAAAGAATATGTCAAGACTTTATATTGTCACCCTGCTTATTTAACTTATATGCAGAGTACATCCTGAGAAATGCTGGGCTGGATGAAGCACAAGCTGGAATCAAAATTGCCGGGAGAAATATCAATAACCTCAGATATGCAGATGACACCAGCCTTATGGCAGAAAGGGAGGAAGAACTAAAGAGCCTCTTGATGAAAGCAGTTGAATCCATGCAGGCTGAAGAGCACCAATGACAGCAGAGAGAAATAGTTCTTCTATTGCTTCCTACCAAATAAAAAAGAGAGAAGAAAACTTGTAACTCTTTTTCTGACACTCAGATCACCAAAGGGAGAAACTGCTATGAGTATGTGGATGGAAAGGACATGTCTTTGGCCAACTGGATGAGGTGAGTGCAGTGAGTCTGCAGTTTGTAGATGTCGCTCTTCCCTCAAGCCCACACCCCTTTATTTCTCAACCTGTCTCCCTCAATAGCTTTCACATCTTCTTTCCTCTTTTCCCTCCATATCACACTCTCTCATTTCAAAAGACATTAGAAAGAAAGAACTAAAAATATAGCATGTGCCCTCAAAACACAAGTCTATATGCTGAACAAAACTGGGGGACTTGAAAACAACTTGAGGAGTCTAGATTCACCAGGGACAGTTTAACTCACTTAATTGACACTTACCAAGCACTTTATGTTTCAGTTTAGACAGTGAACTTCATTACTGAAGCAGATCACACAACCCATGTCCTTTTGGAGAACATACTGCAGAGAGACATTAGCCAATTGATTTTAGGAACTGCAAGAAGATCCAACCAGTCCATCCTAAAGGAGATCAGTCCTGGTTGTTCATTGGAAACACTGATGTTGAAGCTGAAACTCCAATACTTTGGCCACCTCATGCGAAGAGTTGACTCACTGGAAAAGACCCTGATGCTGGGAAGGATTGGGGACAGGAGGAGAAGGGGACGACAGAGGATGAGATGGTTGGATGGCATCACCGACTCGATGGACATGGGTTTGGGTAAACTCTAGGAGTTGGTGGTGGACAGGGAGGCCTGGCGTGCTGCGATTCATGGGGTCGCAAGGAGTCGGACACGACTGAGCGACTGAACTGAACTGAACTTGAATTTTTCTATCTTTGAGTAACTGCACAGTGCCAGGATAACCTAACATGGGAGACCTTGAGCCCATGTGGGCAACAAGCTCCCCAGGCTTGGTTCCAGTGAGAAGTGAGCCCTGAGGCCTGGGAAGGAATGAGGGGCAGGATGGCCGTGAGCATGGCCATTCTCTGAGGGCCTCTCCTTTCATCAGGGCAGGCAGAAAGTGAATGAACTATTACTGTTCTGGGTCTCAAGCTATGTCAGAGCACTCTCCAAGTTTCGATGGGAGAGGGTAGGCAAGTAAATAGGACCCTGGCTACACGTGGGGAGATTGAAGAAAAGCCTCGAGAGAGAAGGCAGGCTGGGGTGAGCGCTGAGGGCTGTGTGTTAGCCTAGAAGCACCAAGTCCTGTGGAATGAAAGAGAACTTAATTTAGAGTTTAGGGGAGCTGGAGGTCACCAGCCTCATGGACAGTCCAGGTGGAGACGAGTCTGGAACTGGGCTCTGGAAAATGGCTAATTAGGTAAGGAGAGAAAAGCATTCCAGCCAGGAAGAGGACCAGAAACAGGATCTGGAAATAGGAATTCATACGGCCTGGTCGAAGGTGTGAACAGAAGGTCCCCATGAGGGGCGGTGGGAGCCACAGCGGCCTCAGAGCCTGAAGGCAAGGAGCTGGGCATGGTCCGACCGTGGAGGGCACTCGTCACCTGAGGTTTCTTTCCCTCTCCCGGCCTCGACCCCAGGTACGTGAACTGTGCCCAGGACGACGAGGAGCAGAACCTGGTGGCCTTCCAGTATCACGGGCAGATCTTCTACCGAACCTGCCAGGTGGTCAGGCCGGGCTGTGAGCTGCTGGTCTGGTATGGGGAGGAGTATGGCCAGGACCTCGGCATCAAGTGGGACAGCAGGGGGAAGAGCGAGCTCGCGGCCGGGAGAGGTGAGCGCCACCCCTCTTCCAGGGCCCCAGCCCATCCTGGGGAGCCTCCCTGGTCCGATTCCGAAGCAGAGTACAATTCAGTCTACGGTCAGTCAAGTCGCAATTAAAATGCCTCAGAATTTGATTCATTTCATATGACTGTTAGAAAAGATTTCTATATTAAAAATGTTAGTTCTACTTTTCAATATTTCACGCAAAAACTATGCCACATCACCTTCTGCTGAACGGCTCAGAGACAAACAGCACGTTTCCCAGCACCGACCCGCCCTCTCACCTCTCCCTGTTTCTCCCTCATTTCCTCCCATTTCTAAGCGACACGTGTACAGTGATTTGCATTCAGTCACTGTTTCAGTTTGTTGTCACGTGAGCTCATACTCTGTGCCAGACAGGGCTCCACGCACCGAAACAGACAGAACCACTGCCCTGGGGCAGCACGGGCTTCATACCAGACAGGGGCTGGTGCTCTGAGGAAAACAGCGCAGGAAAACTGCCTCGGATCAGCGTGAGCAGAGGGTGGGGTGTGGCGCAGGATGGTGGGGCAGGGTCTCAGCAGAGATAACACCCCTGGGAAAGGATTCAGGCAGGGGAGCAGCCAGTGCCGCAGCCCCAGGGCCGGGACGAGAGGCCATGCCGGTGGTCGCAGGAGGAAGCACAGAGGGCAAGAAAGGAGCTGGACGGGACACAGAAACCTCAGGGCCCGTGTCCACGTGCAGGCCCCAGGGGTCTTCCTGGGTGACACAGAACAACCGTGCGGCTTTCAGCTGCAAGCGGCATGTTCTCTGTTCTGTGACGATGCTTTGGCTCATTTTTGGGAAAAGACGGCAGCGGGGAGTCTCCTCAGAAGTCAGTTCACTCTCAGACATGAAGGGAGAGTGGGCTGGCTGAAGATGCACGGGAGTGAGGGTGTGAGGAGTCTGGCTGGAGGTGTATTTTTAAACAGGAATTCCTAGTGCATGTTAAATGGACTAAGACTGAATGAAATAAATGAGGTATGAATACTGGTGAGGCTTGAGAAAGGACATGTCTTTATTTTCTGATTTATGGAAAACTGAGAGAGGAGCAATTTGTGAACCAGTTAGGGCAGCAGGAGCCAGAGATCTGTTGTCAGTGGGAACTAGGCCACTCGGTCTCGTCCAGTCTGAAACCCACTTCCTGCAGAGATCGGCACAAAAGCTGCTCTTTGAACCAGGAGCTGCAAAGTCACCTTTACTCACACCTGCTCTAACCACCCCCTGTGCTGCCTCCCATATGCAGAGAGCTCCAGGCCAGGCCCCCCTAACTTAATAGACTCTCTCCCCTCACAGGGAGCCACTCAGGAAGATTCCACCTAAGTCATCAAGAGTCTTATCTCTCAGTAGGGTAAAACACCTGTGGCCACGGTGACATGACTTTTCAGATACTTACATGCAGGGAAAGATCCCTGCAGATCCACCTCTCTCAGGAGAGACGCTGCCTCCGATGCTGCTGGAAGGTCCCTAGTCTGGGTGATGTGTAGAAAAGGCCCTTCACACAAGCTTCCTGGATTTCTCTAGATGTAGAGAATAAGAATGGAATGGAAAAGTGGACTGTAAAGACACACTTGATGGCAGACAAATCGTGAGCTGTCAACCCTAAGATGATTAGTGGGCAGGCCTTGCCATGGCAAACCAGCTACCTGACCAAAAGCTTCCTCTTTCAGGAGAACCGAAGCCCAAGATCCACCCACGTGCCTCCTGCTCTCTGGCCTTCTCCAGTCAGAAATTCTTCAGCGAACGCGTCCAACACAGTCACCCCTCTCAGACGCTCCTGAGACCATCTGAAAGAGACCACCTCCAAGCAGAGGATCTCTGCCCAAGGAATCAAAATCAGCAGCAGCGATATTCCGATCCACACAGCCCGAGTGACAAACCTGAGGGTCACGAGGCAAAGAAAAGGCCCCAACCTTTGCTGAAAAGCATAAGGCTGAAGAGGATTTCAAGGGCCTCTTCCTACTCACCCAGAGGACAAATAGGGGGTTCTGGGGTGCATGAGAGAATGACAGAAGAGCCCAGCACAAGCCAGAAACTGAATCCAGAGGACACAGGCAAATTATTCATGGGGGCAGGGGTCTCAGGGATTATAAAAGCCAAATACAGAGAGTGTGGGCAAGTCTCCAAGGATAGGTCAAGTCTCATCACAAACCAGAGGACACACACAGGGGAGAAGCCTATGTGTGCAGGGGGTGTGAGTGAGTCATGACCAACAAACCACATCTTAGCCACAGGAGGATTATTGCAGCCACCCCATGCCTCAGCTCTAAGGGGGCCTCAGAGGAGGTGGTCTATGACCTGTTACTGTCCCCAAGAGTATGAGGAGAGACTTCCCAGGTGGTCTAGTAGCCAAGATTCCAATGCAGAGACCCATGTTCAATACCTGATTGGGGAACTAACTCCCACATGCTGCAACTAAGACGTAGTGCAGCCGAATAAATAAATACATAAATAAACATTTTAAAGAAAGAGTGTGATAAACACAGAATTAATTGATTAAATAGACCTTCCACTTTCATGACAGGAGAGGAAGTAGATAAACAGCAGAGGGTTTCTTAAGTGTTCTGGAGATGTTCATGCCAATTGCCTTCGTGGTTTTTTGTACTCCTAATAAATTTTGTCTCCAAACAAATCTGAAGCCCAGACTACATACTTATTCACCGCTTATTACTGAGAGCAGTGGGGTCCAGTGGTAGCTGAACCCCTGGGAAGGCATAATTCTGGAGCCAACTCAGTTAGGTCATGGGACAGTCGGTTCTTGGGTCCAGGAAGAGGAATCTAGGGTTTGAGACAGACTCACCAGGGAAGAGAATTTCTCGGCCTCCTGGGAAGTGTGGTCTCTCCTCCTTATAGACCTCGACTTTCCTTTGGCCTCTCCTGGTTGCCCTCTGGTTTCCTCTGACTTCTGTGGCCTCAAAGGTGAAGGCCTCATGCATGTGTGTGTGTGTGTATGTGTGCCTTGCTCAGCCTGGACCATCTGGTCTTTGCCACTCCCTCAGGGTCATCACAGCATCTGGACTCCAGATTCAACCACAGGGATCCAGTTCTCAGCCCTGCCCTCAGCAGCTCTGTGACCTGGGGCAAGATGCTCAGCCTCTCTGTGTCTCTGTTCTTATCTGTGATACGCGGTGGAGTCAGCAGCATTTTAGTCTGATGCATGAGCACAGGGAGAATCTGGCAGAGGCTGGATGAGAAGGCAAGCCCCACCTTTGCTGTTCTTTGTGTTTTTTTCTTTAACTTTTTCTTATTTTTTAATTGAAGGATAATTGCTTTACAGAATTTTGTTTTCTGCATGTCCTTCAGCCCCCACACCTTCCAGGTTTTCAGAACTAGATGAGGAAGGGGCCATTTAGGCACTTGGCTGCCCTGAGGAGTGGGTGTGAGGTCAGGGATGCTAAGGGAGGGTGACCTCCCTTCCCACCACTGCCGTTCCTGCTGAGCTGGGCAGCCCCATAGCCCCTCCACAGACAGGCAGTGCCGACAGTCGTCCGCCTGCCAAGAACAGAGCCTGGAGCCGCGTGTGAAGGAAGTCCCTGTCCGGCCCCCATCCCACCCCCACACGGAGGGTCCTCAAAGCCCACACAGTGGCTTCTCTATGCACGGGCCTCGTACCTGTGTCCACATGCTCTGGCCAACGGTGTCATGACCTTGAAATTCTTAACTATGGAATAGTTCATCCTTACACGTCCCTTTTATGAGTGAAGTCTGATGGACCCGGGGTGAGCAGAGCAGATACGCACAGCACGGGTCCCAGGGGTGACCAGGCTGCACGAAGGGACAAAGTGGACACAAAGGCCCCCCGGTGAGTGAAGGTGGGGACCCCATCAGGAAGCTACTCTTGCTTAGACCCAGAACTGAGTTCCGACAGAGAGTGGAGACAATGGCGTTCTAAAGAGTCGACCACACCTTCCCCTCTGTGAATGACCTCTGCCCTGGCCTCATCCTTCCAGGATGTGTTTAGGAGGCTGAAGTCCGCCCAGTCACCAGAAGACACCAAGGGGAGAGTGGGCCATGGGGCAGGGGGCGGAGGGTGCAAACTCCAGGACTGGGGGCGATGGCCCTCAGTTCCCTCCCTGTGCCAGGCTTCTGAAGCGTCTCTACATGAACCATGTCAGTAATAACCACCCACTATTATTTTCTCGTTTCTTTCATGCTTTCTCAAAGGAACACGTTTGTCTGTGGCTTGATTTCCCTACAGGAAGGAAAGCCATATAGATTCCCCATCTTCTGCAGCTTTAGGCAGGGGCCGCGGGAGGGAGAGTTAAGGGTGGTGCAGGCAGAGGGGCTTCAACTGAAATACGGTGGGGACCGAGCAACTTGCAGGGGCTTCTCACCTGCACCTCCCACCGGAGCTGGGCCTGGAATCCCCTGGGAGCCTGAGCAATTCATAGCTTCTCCCTCCCCTCTGCTCCCCTCTCTTCCCCTCAAAAAGCTGGCTCCTGGGCCAGCCCACAACACCCCCAAATCCCCCATCACCCACAGCCCCGCACAGGCCCTCCCTCACAGAAGTGGGACGACCTGCATGGTGGCGGGGACGGTGTGTGACCCCAGAGCTTGGGGTCTCAGCTGACCTTGAGCAATGGGACTGGTGCTTTACCCAAGCCTCCCAGCCCAGGGAGCTGACAGCAGCCACAAGCCACGATCTAAGTGGGGGAGTGGGGTGGGGATGTGAGCTGTCTGAGGTCCCATCCTGTCCCCACGACAGCGGCCAGGCCTCACCTGACACCATGACTGCCCTGCACGGGCACACAGGACAGCAGCAGTCACGGGAACGGAGAGCCAGCTGCCTCCACCGCAGGCTCCACTCTGACTGCAGCGGCCCCACGGCTGTACCAGCCCCACCTGTGCGCCGCTCTGCTTGGCTGCCAGGGCTCGGGGACCCTACGTGAGTCGGTGAGGGCAGAGGTCCAGAGGCCAAGCCTGTCTTCAGCCACCAGACCCACCCTGGTTGCCAGACTCATGAGCCCAACCGGTATCTGAAGCCTTTGGGAGAATGACATCACAGACGCTGACCTCAGAGCTAAGACCCCTGAAAACTTACTAAACAGGTTGCTTTTAGTCTTTTTTTAAAGGAGGAGGTTGGCAGGAAGGAGGGAGGGGAATGACTTCCTTGGTGGTTAAGAATCCACCTGCCAATGCAGGAGACATGGGTTCAATCCCTGATCTGGGAAGATCCCACCTACCATGGAGCAACTAAGCCCATGCACAACTACTGCAGCCATGAAATTAAGATGCTTTCTCCTTAGAAGAAAAGTTATGACCAACCTAGCATATTAAAAAGCAGAGACATTACTTTGCCAACAAAGATCCATCTAGTCAAGGCTATGGTTTTTCCACTAGTCATGTACGGATGTGAGAGTTGGACTATAAGGAAAGCTGAGCACCAAAGAATTGATGCTTTTCAACTGTGGTGTTGGAGAAGGCTCTTGAGAGTCCAGTAGTCTTCAAGGAGCACGAACCAGTCCATCCAAAAGGAAATCAGTCCTGAAATATTTATTGGAAGGACTGATGCTGAAGCTGAAACTCCAATCCTTTGGCCACCTGATGCCAAGAGCTGACTCATTTGAAAAGACCCTGATGCTGGGAAAGATTGGAGGTGGGAGGAGAAGGGGATGACAGAGGATGAGATGGTTGGATGGCATCACTGACTCAATCGACATGAGTTTGAGTAAACTCCGGGAGTTGGTGATGGACAGGGAGGCCTGGTGTGCTGCAGTACATGGGGCCACAAAGAGTCAGACAAGATTGAGCGACTGAACTGAACTGAACTGATTCTTAAAGATCTTATTCAGAAAATCAAAAGACAAGCCACAATCTGGGAGAGAAGTATTTGCAAAACTCATATCTGATGAAGGATTTGGACTCAAAATAGACAAAGACCTCTTGAACAACCCCATAAAAAACGAATAAAGATCTGAACAGACACCCAGCCAAAAAAAGATATACAGATAGTCAAAAACAAAAACATGCTCAACATCATACACCATTAGGGAATTACAAATTAAAATCATGAGATATCACATCACACATATTATTAGGACTGTAAATTCTAAATATATGACAATACCAATTACTGGAGGCTGAGGAACAGCAGGAATGCCCCCTCACTGCTGGTAGGCTGCATGCATAGCCACTTTGTAACACAGTTGGGCAGTTTTCTCCGAAGCTAAACAAACCTCACCTTGGGATCCAACAATCATTATTTCCAGTATTTAAGAAACTGCTTTGAAAAATCCATGCCCAAATGCAAACAAAGATGAACTTAGGCACAGCAGCGCTATTCATAATAGTCAAAAACTTGAAGGCAAGTAGAGTAGGCCACCCCAAAATAAGCCTCTCTGGTGTGAGGATTATTTACATTGGCTTCAAGGGGGAAAAAAGAGGACTCCCAGTAAACTAAGTAGCAATTGCCTTTTGTGAAGGACATTTACAACAGAGAAATCTCTGCATTTAAGGGTTGCCCCTGTTTGCACCAGAAATAGAAGGATAATTAACTCAAGTAACTTATCAATGGAAAGGTCCCACCTTAAATCTACCAACAATCATCCTTCTTTACTGTGTCTTGATGATAACCTTCCATAACTGGCTTCTCTCATTCCCCAAGGTCTTAACTTCTGTCTTCAGCTGAAGATGGTATTTAAGGTGATGGCTTAGGACATTTCAGGGACTGACTCAGTTTTCTTGGGTAGCTCCCCTGTATACAGTAGGCATTTGTTGTTTTAGTCACTAAGTCATGTTCAACTCTGGGATCCCATGGACTGTAGCCCCCCAGGCTCCTCTGTCTATTGGATTCCCCAGGCAAGAATACTGGAGTGGGTTGCCAATTCCTTCTCCAGGGGATCTTCACAACCCAGAAATCAAACCCATCTCCCCTGTTCTGCAAGCCATCAGGGAAACATAGAGGAGGTATGCTTCTGTTTTTTCTCCTGGTGATTTGTCTTTTATTATGGAAGGGCAGAATGAAAATTGTTTTTCCTCCCATACACATGCAATGGAGTATTACTCATCAGTAGAAAGGAATGAACCACCAACCCTCAAAAGGCATGGTTAAATCTCACGTGCATATTACGCAGTGAAAGAACACAGTCTGAAGAGACAGCATGAAGCCTGACCTCATTGATGAGGGATGGGCTCGGTTTGGTGGGTCCTCCTGTTTCCTGGATCTCAGACGGAGCAGGCCCCAGGGGGCCATGGAGCAGATATGTGGGGTTCTGCTGCAGATAAGAAATTCAAACTGAAATAGAGATGAATATCTTATGACTTCTCCAAAACAGTTACAGAACAATCAACTGGAAACCATATGAAATGAAATGACTGTAAACACAAACTGTAAAACTTACACCAAATTCACTCAGATTCATTAACAGACATTTAAAATGCAAAACAATCAAAATTACTTGTATATATAAGAAAATATACATGACTTTGGCTTTGGTCTGCATATCATGAGCTTTGAGTTGTAACACAGAAAACACCAATACATAAAAGAAAAAAATATGTGGACTTTATAAAATAAAAGATTTCTCCCCGAAAGACCTTATTCAGAAAGTCTAAAGACAAGCCACAAACTGGGAGAATAATATTTGCAAACACATATCTAATAAAGGATTTGGACCTAAAATAGACAAAGACCTCTAAAACAGCCCCAGTTTAAATTAAAAAAAAAAAAAAATGGGTAAGGATCTAAACAGAAACACCTGGCCAAAGGAGATATGCAGATGCTTAATATCATAGAAAAATTATACAAAAGTATCATACTACTAGGGAATAACAATTAAAATCATGAGTTAACACACTGCACCTATTAGCACTGCTGAGCTCCGAATATATGACAGTAGCGATTGCTGGAGTGTGAGGAACAACAAAAGCTCTCCTTCATTGCTGGTGGTGTTGAAGGAAGGGGGACCCCTTCCAGGCCCCGAAATTGGGCTCTTGTCTAACACTCGGAAATGAATTGTCCGAGGAGACACACGTGCTGACAAAGAAAGAGATTTTATTGGGAAGGGCGCCCAGGTGGAGAGCAGTACGGGAAGGGAACCCAGGTTTTATGGTGATGGGATTAGTTTCCAGGTTGTCTTTAGCCAATCATTCTGACTCAGAGTCCTGCCTGGTAGTGCTGAAGGAGGAAAGTAGGCCAAACAGATTCCATCTTGAAAATCAGTCTCCGTTATGAAACCACTGTGAAATTTGGACTATATGCCTGGGTGCTAACCCAATGGACACTAAATTATATGCCCAGTATCCATGGAGACGACGTATCAATTGGAAAACTGACCCCCGGATAAAAGGCCTTCAGGACTGTCACCAAGGGAGTGTACTAATTTACCCCAAAGCAAAACAAATTATCTGTACAATATCTATTGATATATGTTACCCTGTTTATCCAACTAAGACTTACTGCATATAAATCACAGCTAGCCTTGATTATATCTCTCCTTTACACTATCCAGACTAGTTTCAAGGAATCTGGGGATGTGGGTTTAGAGACGTACACTTATGGTATATAAGGTTGTCACACAAACTGGTCAGGGTCCTTGGCTAAGAGGAGACTCTGTAATAAATTGCACTCCACTATTTGCGTTGTCCTTCTGAGTGAGTTTGCTTCCCGGAGAACATGGCTACAACAGTGCACACCCTGTTCAGCCAAGATGAATGCCAGCGAGGATTCTAGGAGGTGGTTGGACATATGGTGTCTCCTTTGGACCTTTCCCGAACTCTTTCGGTTGGTGGTGGCTTATGAGTTCCATGTTCCTTACCAGGACCTCCAGTCATAAAACAACTCATGCAAATGGTTACCATGGTGCCTGGGCAGGGTGGGCGGTCTCAGTCAGTGTGCTTCCCCTAACAGTGGGATGCCTGTACAGCCACTTTGTAAGACAGCTGGGCATTTTGTTCCAAAGCTAAACAAGTCTCACCTTGGGATCTCAGTATTTAGTCAACTGCTTTGAAAACCTATCTCCAAATTCAAACAAGGAGGAAATTATGCACAGCAGCACTATTAATAATAGCTAAAAACTTGAACAAATAAGGATATCCTTGAATGCAGAAGCAAAGTGGGATACATCCATGTCAAGGCAAACAGAATACGCCGCCCCAAGATATGCCTTTCTGGCATAAGGAATATTTCAGTCTCATTAAAAAAAAAAAAAACAGGAATCTCAGAAAACTGTATGGAGATGAAGGACATTTACAATGGAAAAATTTCCATATTTAAAGGCTATCCCTCTTTGCACCAGAAATAGAAGGATGATTAAACCTCAAGTAGCTCTTTTCAATGGAGGAGCCCTGACTTAAATCTGCAAACAATCATACATTTCTTTACTGTGTTTTGCGTGATAACCTCCCCCAAGGACTTTCTCCTATTGTTTTTATCTGAAGATAGTATTTTAAATAATGGCCTTGGACGTTACAGGGAGTACCTCACTTTTTCTGGGTAGCTCTTGTATATACAGGAGGTAGGTGCTTAGTCGCTCAGTCATGTCCGACTCTTTGCGACCCCATGGACTGTAACCTGCCAGGCTCCTCTGTCCAGGGGGGCTCTCCAGGCAAGAATACTGAAGTGAATTGCTGTGCCCTCCTCCAGGGGATCTTCCCAACCCAGGGATCGAACCCAGGTCTCCCGCATTGCAGGTGGATTCTTTACCATCTGAGCTGCCAGGAAAACCCATACAGGAGGTATACAGGTTATTAAACTTCTGTTTTTCTCCTGGTAATCTGTTTTTTCTTTTTTACAAGGGAAGTCTCTACCAAAAAACTGGAAGGGTAAAAGGAAAATTGTTTTTCTTTACAAGCATAAGCAATGGAACACCACTTAGCAATAGAACGGAATGAACCATCAGCTCATACACTGTTAGTGAAAGAATCCAGTGTAAAGAAGCTGCACACACTATTGAACTCAACGAGGCAGCAGTTGTAACCAGGGAGGGTTAATTTTAAATTTACACTGGCTCTGCTTCTATGACTGTAACTCTTTTTTGTTATAATAAATATACATAATGGCCTGCCTCTGGGAGATAATCTGAGCCCCCTATGAAGGACTGTAAGGAAGTGAGACTAACACATCCCCCTGCCTGAGGCTTGCCCTTCTAGGAGACATCTGCAAGGATTGAAAAGTCTTCTTGCTTTGTTTCCTCACCTGCCCCCATTTCTGATCCATAAAAGAGCCTGGCTACCAGGCCCTGACAAGATGGATATTTTGAGGCACTAGCCTGCCGTCTTCTCAGTCAGCTGGCTCCCCCATTAAAGTCTCTTCATTGCCTCGACACCTTGTCTCTTGGATTCATTGGCCTGTTGTGCGACGAGCAGAGTGAGCTTGGACTTGGTAACACAATGAGCAGGGCATGAAGCAGGATCTTAATTCCCTGCCTAGGAACTGACCCCGGCCAGCCTGGATGAAAACCAGGAATCCTAGACACCAGAGCAGCAAGGGCTACAGGCTAGAAGATGTTTTCCCTTGACTCTTTGTCCCAGGGGAAAATGCATTTATCCTGGAGGCAGAGACTGTAAATGCAAGTATAAAATTCATTATCATAGACATAGCGTAACAACAAGTGGGAGAGCACATAGAGAAACCATTTGTTTAGTTGAGACAGAAGCAAGGCAGAGACGCGCATCCGGAGAGAAAGTGTGTGGGCAGCCCCCCTGGTGAGGAGGAGCGCAGTAAAGAGGCGGTTAAGTCATTCATACAGGTCAGTTCTTCCAGGTCTTTGTCTTCCATCATCCAGTTATCTGGTTTCTTTTTCAACCTGATCTATGCTGGGACCCTCCCCTTGGTGTGCACACACCCCTCAGCCAAGATGGACCTCAAAGTGAAGGGAGGCGCAAGACTCATTATGGCCTGGCACTGTCCCCAGACTTTCAACCCACAAAGAGCCTTCCTGTGCATGTGGAGTATCTCCTTTGTCCCAAAAGACGGGGAGCAGCAATTCCTGAATCCTTTTCTCACACAGGGTTTTGCCCCTCTTTGTCCTTGCCTTGACTATTACCTTGACTATTGCCATAACTGTTACTTGAACGTGTTTCCAAGTGACAAACCCTGGCTATTTACCCTGTTTCTGTTGTTACTTCCATTTCAGAAGGCAAAAGAGGCTGATTGTAAATGCCTTAACTGGCGTCCAGCTATCTCTTGTCTCAGGAAATGCTAACCGTTGTGAGTATCCAGCTGAAGCCCACTTCTTCATGCCCTCTGAAATGCAAACAGGAGGCCAGTTGCTAGTGTCTAACCTGGAGCCCAGCTATCTCCTACATCACTGTGACCCCATTTATGACATCCTGGATGAGGCAAAGCTACACAAATAATAAGCAGATCATGGAGTGGGGGTTTAAAAGATTCCATGTGATACTTTAGAATGGGTACCTGTCACTATGCATTTGTCTGAGCCTGCAGATGTGTATAGCCCAAGGGGTCGATTATAATCTATTTGATTTTAGTTATTTTGGGTGTAGGAGTGGAACACACAATGGGACACCGCATCTGACTGTAATAGAACTACATAGAAAAACCTCACCGTGCGGGATGAGGCAAAAGGCGCTGACAGCTTTGGAAATGAGCAGAATCTGTAGACTAAAGGCAAAACGGAGCTTTCATAAACAGTGGGCTTGATTTTACAGAGGTCTCTCCAGGGTGTGGCAGCTGAGAATGCTCAAACCTCTGAACATGTCATCTGGAAAGGAGCAACACACAGAGAAACGGCGGAGGGTGGGCACCGGGTTCTCACTGTGGGACTGACAGCTACACATAAAGGGAGAGAGGGCCTCTGCCCTGGTGACCCTGGGTCTGGGCTTCCTGGGAGGATGACGTGGGGAGCTGACTGGCCGGGGAAACGCACAGACCTCTGCACTGGGAAGGCCCTGCACACGCAGGAACCTCACGCCCCATGGTTTCCCCATACCCGCTGGAAACACTCAGCCCTCCATGATATGCGAGGTGCAGATTTTAAGACATTCTTGACCCCAGGCAGGTACAGGAGTGTGAGTGTCTTCCTTACCCTTAAACTATCACAGAAGCCAGGCGCTGGAGCCTGGAGCCAGGATGGGGATGCCTGGGCCTCTAACCAGCAGCTGGTTGGAAGGAGGAGCCAGTCCTGAGGGCAAGAGCTCCCTGTCGTCTGTGAGCCTCGGGGCCCTGATGGGGCTCATGGCCAGTGAGGACACGGGCAGGGCCGGCAGTGGTTCTGTTTTCCCAGGGACCCTTTGATGAAAAGGCTTCCCGGGTGGCTCAGTGGTAAAGAACCCACCTGCCAATACAGGAGACACAGGAGAAGGGGATTCGATCCCTGGGTTGGGAAGATTCTCTGGAGGAGGAAATGGCAGTCCACTCCAGCATTTTTGCCTGAAAAATTCCAAGGGCAGAGGAGCCTGGCAGGCTACAGTCCCCAGGGTCAGACCTGACTGAGCATGGTCACATGCCCTTTGATGAAACCATGCAACACTGGGCTCAGAAGTCTCCTGACAGGGTTTCAGACTGACATGGGGGTTTTATAGGAACAGAGAAAGAAGCTGAGCTCCTGACAGGCAGCCCTTTCTGGCTCTGAGTTGACTCCACCAGGACTGCACCACAGTCACCCGCGTGGAGTCTGCTATGACCCACATGCGCCTGCCCGGCCTCTCCTCTTCCTGCAACGATTCCAGTGATATTTCCAGCCTGGACCCTCTCCCAGACCAGGTGCATCTGTCCAGCCACAGCATCCCCGTCTCACCTTGAGGGCCAAGAGGCCTCACAGAGGACTGTGACCCTGCTGCACCCACACCCAGGAGGCAGCCTGACCTCCCCTGGTTGCTGAGCCCAGACACCCAGGGCCTCCCAGTCTCCCACTTCCTTGTGCCCCAGCGACTGCCAGTTCCCCCTCCAGAGCCTATGGCCAGTCCCCACACTGATTTCCCTCTAGGGCCATAACCTTGGCTCAAGCCTGATCCCTCCATCAGGCCCTAACAAAGCTCCCTGCCCCCATGGTGAATCTTACACCCCATCTCAACATGGTCTTTCTAAAGCATAAACTATGGAACCACATGCTGGGGTCATAGGGCAATATTTCCAGAATTAGCTAAGCTCCATGGCAACCACTGTCATGGGCCATTCTGTTTGTCATTCGTCATTCTGGCCCTTGGACTTCCCTGGTGGCTCAGACGGTAAACTGTCTGCTTACAATGTAGGAGACCCAGGTTCAATCCCTGGGTCAGGAAGATCTTCTGGAGAAGAAAATGGCAACCCACTCCAGTATTCTCGCCTGGAAAATCCCATGGACAGAGGAGCCTGGTAGGCTACAGTCTATGGGGTCGCGAAGAGTCAGACATGACTGAGCGACTTCACTTCACTTTTCACTTCACATTCTGTCCCTAAATAGCAAGTTCCATCCTCCATATTAGGCAAGGTGGACAATCAAAAGACCCCCAACCAATGAGAACACCATCCCATTTCATAGGAACTTTCTTTGTCCTGAGACTATAAAAATTAGCTCAAGCCCATGAAAGAGATGAGCTCTTCCTGGTCGGTCAGGAAGTCTGCCTGCTCTCTCATCAGTGGCCCTCCCTACCTCAGTCCTCTGTTCTCAGCAAATTCTCTCTAAAAGACTGTCTGCTCTGCCTGTGTGTCTCTCTGTCTCTCTCCCTGCCATGTAAGGACACAGTGTTGCACATCTTATCCTTTGCTTATACTCACAACACTCCCTTTCCCTTGTAGTTACATATCAGAAAGGCCACAGAGTCACTGAACTGCTAGACTCAATTACCGGGCTATTGACACCAGCCCAGGACTGTTTTTGACAAGATCCTAACACCTCTGTTCCCCATCTCTAAGTCCTGACTGCAAGCCCTCGTCTTATATAAGCCCCTGGACTCCTCATGGGAGGGGGTACAGTTCTCAAAGCATGACCCTACAGGGTTTCCCTCTTCACTGGCTGGAAATTTCTTTTAGGAAGTTCTATGTTCTGTAACTTCAGAGTTAAATTTTTATGCCTTCAAAGATTGTATAAGGTATTCAGCACAGACCTTTTTCAATTTATAAATCGAGCCAAAGCAAAATTCCTATTTTTAAATAAGAGGTTCTGGGATCACCAGAGTAGGGTAAAGCTGAGGAAGTCAGGCCCTTTTTGCCTCAGTTTCGTTCAGTTCAGTCACTCAGTCATGTCCGACTCTGCAACCCCATGGACTGCAGCACACCAGGCCTCCCTGTCCATCACCAACACCTGGAGCTAACTCAAACTCAAGTCCATTGAGTCGGTGATGCCATCCAACCATCTCATCCTCTGTCATCCCCTTCTCCTCCTGCCTTCAATCCTTCCCAGCATCAGGGTCTTTCTCAGTGAGTCAGGATTCCCATCAGGTGGCCAAAGTATTGGAGCTTCAACTTCAGCATCAGTCCTTCCAATGAATATTCAGAGCTGATTTCCTTTAGGATGGACTGCTTGGATCTCCTTCCAGTCCAAGAGACTCTGAAGAGTCTTCTCCAACACCACAGTTCAAAAGCATCAATTCCACAGCGCTCAGTTTTTTTAAGGTCCAACTCTCATGTCCCTACATGACTACTGGAAAAACCATAGCTCTGACTAGACAGAACTTTGTCAGCAAAATATGTCTCTTCTTTTTAATGTGCTGTCTAGGTTGGTCATAGCTTTTCTTCCAAGGAGGAAGCGTCTTTTAATTTCATGGCTGCAGTCACCAACTGCAGTGATTTTGGAGCTCAAGGGAAAAAAAAAAAAACACTCTCACTGCTTCCACTGATTCCTCATCTATTTGTCATGAAGTGATGGGACCGAATGCCAAGATCTTCGTTTTTTGAATGTTGAATTTTAAGCTAGCTTTTTCACTCCTCTTTCACTTTCATCAAGACGCTATTTAGTTCTTCGCTTTCTTCCATAAGGGTGCTGTCATCTGTGTAACTGGGGTTATTCAGGCAGCCTCTCCCTCTCTTGGTGCTGGGAAGCCCAGTTCAGCCTCCTGCCTGAGAATGCAGCCTTCTAACTCCTGAGAACCCCCAGCAGTGCACTGTGGACCCTGAAGGGACTCGTCTAGAAGAGCTGTTTGTGAGATGCTGTAGGGGGAAAGGGGTGAGACTCAGGCCAATCTTCTTTGCTCAGGCACATCCCACTCATTTATTACACAGCCAGGAAGCCAGCTGGCCCTAAGGCTCCGCTTGCCCCCAGGATCCAAAGATGGGCATGGGAAAGTGCTACCACCTTGTGGCCATTTTCTGTAACTACAACATGACAACAGGAACCTCAGGTCAATCCACAAGGCCTGGGCTTCCCTTCCAGCCAGCTGCCCCCAGGGAATGGCAGCTGATGTTTAGAAAGCCAACTGCCAAAGGAAAATCGCCCTGACACCCTTAAAGGAGAAGAAAGAAAGAAAAAACCAGAAAGCACAGACGCACTCAACCTCCCCCACCAAACAAGGCGCTCATCATACCTGATTAACGCAGGAATGCCAATGGAAAGGACAATGGGAAGTCACATTGCAACACTCACAAATGCCAACATGGCAAGGCTATAGGCAATCAACATGGCAGAGAGTCTGGAGGAAGAAGAACCACCCTGGACTGTGGCTGGGAGCACCCATTGACAGCAGCCGCTAGAAGGGAGACAGCAGACTCTGAACGCCTGAAAGAAACACTCTCAAGTCAGGCCTTATGTCATTCCCGCACCTTGGCCTGTATCCTGAGAGCTCCATCGATCAAAAGGCACGTGCACCCCAACAGACCGCCACCACTGCTTCCTTCAGGAGCCTAGATGTGCAACCTGCAAAATCCCCAACGAGAGACTGAAGCTTAAAGAAAACGTTGTACACAGTTCCTGTAGACGGTTTCTCACTCACAGAAAAAAAAGATATGGAAAGTAGGGAACTCCAACCCTGGGAGACACGGATGGATGGCCCATGAAGGATCAGAGGCCAAGAGTAGTCAGGCAGGCAGAGGAAGAACTGGGTATATGAGGTGTAGTCTAGGCCAAGTGAGGACAGAGAGAGAAGGCGACAAACTGACATCCCAGGAAGAGATGCTGAGAATTTGAAGTCAAAAAACGGGTTTTGGAAAGAAAGAAAGAGCACGGCCTGGAACAAATTAGCAAGTAAGTACCCAAAGCGAAAGCAGATCTGTACCTGTAATGAATCACCCACGTGGGCTGTACCCTTTCCTCCTCCCTTCCATCCACACAGACATACAACTCTGTAGCTCTAAGAGATGATCCATACCAGTTATCTGTTATCTTCCTGCTTTCCATTGGCAAAAAAAAAAAGAAAGGGTACCTGAAGTATAAAAGGCGTGAAGACCTGATGCTCACCACTAAGCTCGACCTCCTAAGTCAGATAGTCTCCCCAACACCATAGAGAAAACACATAGATGATTTCATACCTGAATCAGGCGACTGTGCAGTGACAACCGTCACTGCAAGTCAATTGGACTATGCTGCGGGTAGTATTGGTAAGATGTTAAAGAAAAGCGAAGGAAAGCAGTGTCTACTGTATGACGTTCGACCTCCCTAAGTTGGGACGCTACAGCATCCCTGGAGGCCGAGCAGGCTTGAGTCCCACTGCTAAACTGGGGTGGGGTCAAAACAGTCTGGCAGTGAACAATTTTTAAAGGTTTAGTGTGTGCTGTGTCAGGCTGGGACAAAATTACATTGTGGGATCGAGGCCGCTAGAAATTTCAAGGCAAAATGTAGCCAGTCTTCACCTCTGCTGGTCCTGGGGATCTTAGCTCAAGCCTCCTTCCTTACAACGCTGCCTCCTGGCATAGAAGCACCCTCAGTAGTGTACTGTGGACCCTAAAATGATGAGTCTGGATTGGGTGTTTGTGTGATGCTTTATGGGGAAATAGTAGCGAGACCCAAGGCCTTTTCTGTTTGTTCAGGTAGAATCCAGATAGATAGTTCAGGTAGAATCCAAAACACAGAAAACTAATTAAACTGATCACAACAACCACAGCCTTGTCTAACTCAAAGAAATTATGAGCCATGCCATGTAGGGCCACCCGAGACAGACAGGTCATGGTGGAGAGTTCTGACAAAATGTAGTCCACTGGACAAGGGAATGGTAAACCACTTCAGTATTCTTGCCTTGAGAATCCCATGAATGGTACAAAAAGGCAAAAGATAGGACACTGAAACATAAACTCCCCAGGTCAGTAGGTGCCCAACATGCTGCTGGAGAAGAGGAGAGAAATAGCTCCAGGAAGAATGAAGAGATGGAGCCAAAGTGGAAACAATGCCCAGTTGTGGATGTGACTGGTGATGGAAGTAAAGTCCCATGCTATAAAGAGCAATACTGCATAAGAACCTGGAATGTTAGGTCCATGAATCAAGGTAAATTAGAAGTGGTCAAACAGGGGATGGCAAGAGTGAACATCAACATTTTAGGATTCAGTGAACTAAAATGGACTCTAATGGGTGAATTTCACTCAGATGACCATTATATCTACTACTGTGGGCAAGAACCCCTTAGAAGAAATGAAGTAGCCCTCATAGTCAACGGAAGAGTTGGAAATGCAGTACTTGGGTGCAGTCTCAAAAATGACAGAATGATTTCTGTTCATTTCCAAGACAAACCATTCAATATCACAGTTCCAAGTCTAGGCCCCAACCAGTAATGCTGAAGAAGCTGAAATTGAATTATTCTATGAAGACCTACAAGATGTTCTAGAATTCACACCCAAAAAAGATGTTCTTTTCATCATAGGGGACTGGAATGCAAAAGTAGGAAGTCAAGAGATACCCGGAGGAACAGGCAAAATTGACCTGGGAGTACAAAATGAAACAGGGCAAAGGCTAACAGAGTTTTGCCAAGAGAATGCACTGGTCATAGCAAACACCCTCTTCCAACAACACAAGAGAAGACTCTACACACGGACATCACCAGATGGTCAATACCGAAATCAGATTGATTATATTCTTTGAGCCAAAGATGGAGAAGCTCTATACAGTCAGCAAAAAACAAGACCGGGAGCTGACTGTGGCTCCGATCATGAACTCCTTATTGCCAAATTCAGACTTAAATGGAAGAAAGTAAGGAAAACCATTAGACCATTCAGGTATAACCTAAATCAAATCCCATACGATTCCACAGTGGAAGTGAGAAATAGATTCAAGGGATTAGATCTGATAGACAGAGTGTCTGAAAAACTATGGATGGAGGTTTGTGACATTATACAGGAGACAGGGATCAAGACCTTCCCCAAGGAAAAGAAATGCAAAAAGGCGAAATGGTTGTCTGAGGAGGCCTTACAAATAGCTGTGAAAAGAAGAAAAGTGAAAGGAAAAGGAAAAAAGGAAAGATATACCCATTTGAATGCAGAGTTCCAAAGAAGAGCAAGCAGAGATAAAAAAGCCTTCCTCAGGGATCAATGCAAAGAAATAGAAGAAAACAATAGAATGGGAAAGACTAGAGATCTCTTCAAGAAAATTAGAGATACCAAGGGAATATGTCATGCAAAGATGGGCTCAATAAAGGACCGAAATGGTATGGACCTCAGAGAAGCAGAAGATATTAAGAAGAGGTGGCAAGAATACACAGAAGAACTATACAAAAAAGATCTTCATGACCCAGATAACCACGATGGTGTGGTCACTCACCTAGAGCCAGACATTCTGGAATGTGAAGTCAACTGGGCCTTAGGAAGCATTGCTACAAAAAGCTAGTGGAGGTGATAGAATTCCAGTTGAGCTATTTCAAATCCTAAAAGATGATGCTTTGAAAGTGCTGCACTCTATATGCCAGCAAATTTGGAAAACTCTGCAGTGGCCACAAGACTGGAAAAGGTCAATTTTCATTCCAATCCCAAATAAGGGCAATGCCAAAGAATGCTCAAACTACCATACAATTGCACTCATCTCACATGCTATCAAAGTAATGCTCAAAATTCTCCAAGCCAGGCTTCAACACTACATGAACCATGAACTTCCAGATGTTCAAGCTGGATTTAGAAAGGCAGAGGAACCAGAGATGAAATTGCCAATATCCATTGGATCATAGAAAAATCAAGAGAATTTCAGAAAAACATCTCCTTTATTGATTACGCCAAAGCCTTTGACTGTACAGATCACACCAAAATGTGGAAAATTCTTCAAGAGATGAGAATCCCAGACCATCTGAACAGTCTCCTGAGAAATCTGTATGCAGGTCAAGAAGCAACAGTTAGAACCAGACATGGAACAATGGACTGGCTCCAAATGGGGAAAGGAGTACATCAAGGCTGTACATTATCAACCTGCTTATTTAACTATATGCAGAGTACATCATGTGAAATGCTGGGCTGGATGAAGCACAAGCTGGAATCAAGATTGTCAGGAGAAATATCAATAACCTCAGATACACAGATGACACCACCCTTTTGGCAGACAGTGAGGAGGAACTAAAAAGCCTCCTGATGAAAGTGAAAGAGGAGAGTGAAAAAGCTGTCTTAAAACTCAACATTCAATAAACAAAGATCATGGCATCTGGTCCCATCACTTCATGGCAAATAGATGGGCAAACAATGGAAAACTAACAGACTTTATTTGGGGGGGCTCCAAAAATCACTGCAGATGGTGACTGCAGCCATGAAATTATAAGATGCTTGATCCTTGAAAGAAAAGTTATGAGCAACCTAGACAGCATATTAAAAAGCAGAGACAATATTTTGCTGACAAAGGTCCATCTAGTCAAAGCTATAGTTTTTCCAGTAGTCATGTATGGATGTGAGAGTTGGACCATAAAGAAAGCTGAATGCCAAAGAATTGATGCTTTTGAACTGTGCTGTTGGAGAAGACTCTTGAGAGTCCCTTGGAATGCAAGGAGACCAAACCAATCAATGCTAAAGGAAATCAGTCCTGAATATTCTTTAGAAGGACTGATACTGAAGCTGAAACTCCAATACTTTGGTAACATGATTCGAAGAACTGACTCATTGGGAAAGACCCTGATGCTGGGAGAGATTGAAGGCAGGAGGAGAAGGGGACGACAGAGGGTGAGATGGTTGGATGGCATTGCCAACTCAATGGACATGAGTTTGAGCAAGCTCTGGGCATTGCTGATGGACAAGGAAACCTGGCATGCTGCAGTCCATGGAGTCACAAAGATTCGGACACGACTGAGCAACTGAATAACAAGATGTGCTGCATGTATACGGTAGACTATTTCTCACTCATATAAAACTGCTGCTGAAGTTAGGGAATTATGACACTGGTAGTCACAGGGATGGAGTTTGAAGGATCATACACTAAGGCAGAGGTAGAACATGGTGTATGAGGTATTGTCCAGGTAAACTAAAAAATAGATGTGCAAGTCAACAAATTTCCGATTCTGAAAGAGACTCTGAGAATTCAAATTAAACAAATGGTTCCAGAAAAAAATTAAAGTGAAGGGATGGGATGCATTAGGAGGTCCATACCTAAATTGACAAGAAATCAATATATGTAACAAGTAATCCACAAGGAAAATCCTCTGCCTGCCTTCCTTCATTCCTTCCTTCAACATATGCACAGAAATCTTTGTCTCTAAGAGATAATTCATAAAATTTATCCCCTATCTTCCTGTTTATATTCACAGAAAAGTGTATCTGATATAAATAACTCACATGGACCTGATGCTCACCACTCTGCTTTACCTTCTAAGGCATAAAGTTGGGGGGGAAAAGTAGGATTTCATAGAAAACTTGCATTCCAGTCCCTATGATGAAAAGGACATCTTTTCTTGGCCTTAGTTCTGGGAGGTCTTATAGGTCTTCACAGACTCGGTATTTCAGCTTCTTCAGTATTAGAGGTTGGGGCATAGACTTGGACTACTTTGATATTGAATGAATTGCCTTGGAAATGAACAGAGATCATTCTGTTGTTTTTGAGACTGCAGCCAAGTACTGCATTTCACATTCTTTTGTTGACTATCAGGGCTACTCCATTTCTTCTAAGGGATTCTTGCCCACAGTAGTGGATACAATGGTCATCTGAATTAAATTCACTCATTCCCATCCATCTTAGTTCACTTATTCTTCAAATGTTAATGTTCACTCTTGCCATCTCCTTCTTGACCACATGAAATTTACCTGGATTCATAGACCTAACATACCAGGTTCCTATGCAATATTGCTCTTTACAGCATCGGACTTTACTTCCACCCCCAGACACACCCACAACTGTTTCCGTTTTGACTTAGCCTCTTCATTCTTTCTGGATTTATTTCTTCACTCTTCTCCAGTAGCATATTGGGCACCTACCAACTAGGGGAGTTCATTTTTCAGTGTCATATCTTTTTGTCTTTTCATACTGTGCAGCTGAATATTAAATGCCAGCTGAATTGCTAGGCAGTTAATATTCAGGGAGATCCAGGTTTTTGTAGTTGTTCAGTTGCTAAGTCATGTCTGACTCTTTGTGACCCCATGGGCTGCAGCACGCTAGGCTTCCCTGTCCCTCACTGTCTCTAGGAGTTTGCTCAAACTCATGTCTGTCGAGTGGGTAAGGCCGTCCGACCACCTCATCCTCTGCTGCCCCTTCTCCTCCCATCCTCAATCTTCTCTATCATCAGGGTCTTTCTCCAATGAGTCGACTCTTCACCTCCGGTGGCCAAAAGTTTGGAGCTTCAGCTTCAGTCCTTCCACTTCCAATGAATATTCAGGGTTGATTCCACAAGAACTTTCTCTCCAACACATACAAATTATTAGTACACCTCAGCTAAAGAAAAAAAAAAACTCAACAAAAATATCAGCCAAAGGTCTAAATGCATGTTTCTCTAAAGAAGTCATAGAGACGGTCATAAAGCACATGAAAAGATGCTCAGCATCACTAGGTCTTGGAGAAAGGCAAATCAAATGTACAGTGAGGCATCACCTCACATTGGTCAGAATGGCCACATCAAAAACCTACAACAATAAATTTTGTAGAGGGTGTGGAGAGAAAGAAACCCTCCAACACTGTGGGTGGGAATGTAAATTGGTACACTAGTCAGGGAGAACATTATGGTGGTTCTTTTAAAAACTAAACATAGAAGTACCTGGTGACCCAGAAATCCAACACCTAGAAGGAGATCAAGGGAAAAAAGCAACATTTTAAAAGACACTGCACTCCACAGATCACGCCAGTGCTGGGTCAACAGTCAAGACAGGGGAGCGACTTCAGTGAGCAAGGACAGACAGACGGACAGAGAATAAGGTACATACACACTGGGTACAACAGTCAGGACAGGGGAGCGACTTCAGTGAGCAAGGACAGACAGATGGACACAGAGATGAGGTACATATACACCAGGTACAACAGTCAAGACAGGGGAGTGACTTCAGTGAGCAAGGACAGACAGACAGACACAGAGAATGAGGTACATACACACTTGGTACAACAGTCAGGACAGGGGAGCGACTTCAGTGAGCAAGGACAGACAGACGGACACAAAGAATGAGGTACATATACACCAGGTACAACAGTCAAGACAGGGGAGCGACTTCAGTGAGCAAGGACAGACAGACAGACACAGAGAATGAGGTACATATACACCGGGTACAACAGTCAAGACAGGGGAGCGACTTCAGTGAGCAAGGACAGACAGATGGACACAAAGAATGAGGTACATATACACCGGGTACAACAGTCAAGACAGGGGACCAACTTCAGTGAGCAAGGACAGACAGACAGACACAGAGAATGAGGCACTTATACACTGTGTACAACAGACAAGACAGGGGAGCGACCTCAGTGAGCAAGGACAGACAGACGGACACAAACAATGAGGTACATACACACTGGGTACAACAGACAAGACAGGGGAGCAACTTCAATGAGCAAGGACAGACAGACGGATACAGAGAATGAGGTACATACACAGTCAAGACGGGAGCAACTTCAGTGAGCAAGGACAGACAGATGGACACAGAGAATGAGGCACACCCACAGCCAAGACAGGGGCAACTTAAGTGAGCAAGGACAGACAGATGGACACAGAAAATGAGGTACATATACACTGGGTACAACAGACAAGACAGGGGGGGCGAATTCAGTGAGCAAGGACAGACAGACGGACACAGAGAATGAGGTACATACACAGCCAAGACAAGGGAGCAAATTCTGTGAACAAGGACAGACAGACGGATCCAGAAAATGAGGTACATACACAGTCAAGACAGGAGAGCGACTTCAGTGATCAAGGACAGACAGACGGACACAGAGAAACAGCCAAGACAGGGGAGCAACTTAAGTTTATATGTGTATATGAGGCACATATACACAATGCAATATTGCTCAGACATAAAGAAGAATGAAATAACGCCATTTCCAGTTACAGGAAAGAAACTAGAGGAGATCAAACTAAGTGAAATAACTGAGAAAGGGAAAGACAGATGATAGAGAGTATCACTTCTGTGGAATCTGAAAATGGATACAAATGAATGTCATTACAAAAGGCAAACAGATCCACAGACTCAGAAACTTATGGAAAGGTGGCCAAATGGAAAGGTGGCAGGAGGTGGGGGAGTAATTAGCTGGTACGGATCAAAATTTACATGTCAAAACTGGTGCAGTTGTTGTTCTCTAGTTTCTCAGTCGTGTCTGACTCTTCGCAACCCCACGGACTGTAGCCGGACAGGCTCCTTTGTCCATGGGAGTCTCTAGGCAAGAATACTAGAGTGGTTTGCCATTTCCTTCTCCAGGGGATCTTCCCAACCCAGGGATTGAGCCCAGTTCTCCTGAAAGTCTCCTGCATTGCAGGTGGATTCTTTTACCACTGAGTGAGCAGGGAAGCCAGAAAACAGGTGCTGAAGGGCTCTAAATAGTCACAAGTTTGACAGGGCTTTAAATGACATCTGCCCTCAAGAAATGTCCCGGGTATTTCATCAGAAAAGGATTCTAAACAGCGCCTAGATTCAAGAAGCCATTTTCAAGAGGTAAATTGTACTCACAAAGTACAAAATAACAAAAGCACATGGAAAGATACTCCACACCAATAATTAATTATTAAATCAATGCCAATCAAAACTACCATAAGGTATCACCTCATGCTGGTCACAATGGCCATCATCAAAATGATCTATAAAGAATAAAGATAAAATAAATAAATAAAATAAAAGATTTGCTAAGAATATACAGAAAATGAAATCCTCCTACAATCTTTTTGAGTATGTAAATGGTGAAGCCACTATGGAAAACAGCATGGAGCCTCCACAAAACACAAGACATAGAGGTATCATATGACCCTGCAATCCCACTCATTGGCTTAGGTCCAGAGAAAGTGAAGGGAAATTAGCTCAGTCGTGTCTGACCCTTTGCAACCCCATGGACTATACAGTCCATGGAATTCGCTAGGCCAGAACACTGGAGTGAGTAGCCTTTCCCTTCTCCAGGGGATATTCCCAACCCAGGGATCAAACCCAAATCTCCCTCACTGCAGGCGGATTCTTTACCAGCTGAGCCACAAGGGAAGCGCAGGTCCACAGAAAATCACCCTCCAAAATGACACATGCCCCTTGATTTTCAGGACAGCATTATTTCAATAAGCAAGACATGGAATCCACCAAAAGGTCCACTGACAGAATAATGAAGACTAGAGGGTACATCTATACACTGGAATACTACTCAACCATAAAATAGAATGAAATAAGGATGCTGTCAGCAGCATGGATGGACTAAGAAATCATCACAGTAAGTGAGGGAACTCAGAGAGAAAGATAAATATCATGAGATATCACTTACACGTGCAATCTATAAATTCATACCAATGAATTAATGTACAAAACAGACTTCACAGCCTGAGAAAATCAAACTATGATTATCAAAAGAAAGTTAGAAAGAAGGGATAATTAAGAGTTTAGGATTAACTATACACACTAATATCTAACAAATTAATAATCAAATAGGACCTAGTGAATAGAACAGGGAACTCTATTGAACAGACTGTAATAAACTATACGAGGAAAAAAATGGAAAAACAATAGATACGCTTCTATGTAAAATCAAATTAAGTTTCTGTACCGCTAAAACTAACAAAACAATGAAAATCAACTTGACTCCAATAGAAAATAAAAATTAAATTACCTGAAATCCATCTAGGGAACCCCAGACAGTGGCGACCCTATAGATTAGATATGTGATATGCTATGACATTAATATGACACCACCAAAGGTTTTCACTCAGCAGAACACAGAGCAGCAACCCATTCAAAGGTGCCTGACCTCATGTGAATGTCCCAAGATGAAGAGACGAAAAAGGACAACAGGTTAATCAGGGCAACACCCTCAATTCAGATGTTGGGAATCTCCGAGGGGCAAGAGCAGACACAGGGTCTCCGAGTAGGGAATCCGGACCCACGGGGATGGGGTGAGACCCACACAATCCCCGGACCCTGCATCTGGGGTCGCATGATTCTTGGTTAGGACACCAGGTCTCTGCTGCCTGGGCCCCTAAGGTGGAAATGAGTGGGTTCCTGGAACCTCCTAGGATGGTAGAAAGAAGCATAGGGTCTCCTCTCCCCACACTTGTCCCAGGGAAGTCCTCCTCTCCCGCCCTTGGGTTCTGTCTGATACTGTTTTTACAGCTGTCACGATAATGTTGAACACACTACCTTGGTTCCAGCAGGCTCGGTCCTTTGTTTTCCCACTGAGGTGTTGAGAAAACACACCAGGCACGGGGCTAGGAGATGAGGGGCAGGTCTGGTCTCTGCTGAGCAGGGACGGCCGACCGGAAGGCGATCACATGAGCAACCTCACCTGCTGCCCGTTGGCTTTCTGCCTCATCCCAGTACCCTGGAATCAATTTACCAGGTGAACCTGCCTTCCTACTCAAACTGAATGCGCTGGAAAATGGGACTAATTACCAGGTAGGCCACCTGAGGTGTCTCCATGAGCCCCAGGGCAGGGGAACCTGGCAGGAGGAAAGATTAAGAGCCCTACTGCAGCCCTGACCCCTGGGAGGGCCACGGAACCCCACTCAGAAGAGGGCACGTTACCCAGAGGAGCCCACCTCAGCTCCAGACCCCAGGCCTCTGAGCACTGACATTCGGACACAGGCACAGAGTTATCCAGGACAGAGGACAGGCCCAGTCTGCACCCAGGTCTCCACGTCCTAGTGCACACAGAACATGGTCGGTGTCAATATTCTCACACTATTTCAATAGGCAAGACATGGACTCATTGTAGAAAGCACGCAGTCTTGTCTAAATATAATCAGTGCAGACAGGACTTGAAAAGTCAAGGTGTTCGTCATTCAGACATGTCTGACTGTTTGTGACCACATGGACTGTAGCCCTCCAGCCTCCTCTGTCCATGGGATTCTCCAGGCAAGAATACTGGAGTCGGTTGCCATTCCCTTCTCCAGGGGATCTTCCTGATCCAGAGATCAAACCCAGGTATCCTGCACTGCATGCAGATTCTTTACCATCTCAGCCACCAGAGAAGCCCCTAGAAAAGACTTAGGGAGGTCTAAATCTACCATGTAGGCAGAACGTGGTCAGGTTTAAACTAGCATAAGGTTGCTCTCCCTGGAGGCACAGGTCACACACATGCAGGGTCTCTCATCATTGGACAGGGGCCTCACCCTCATGTGGGAACTAGCAAGTAAGTTTCTTAAAGAAAAAACCATCACTGGGCTCCACATGTCACCCACACCAGGAAACTGAAAGAATCTTTGTCATTAAACACTTCAACAGGCAAAATCAAACCGTTACCAGTATCTTTGAGAACATGGCGGTCAGGATCCAGGGGAGATCCAGGGATTTCTTAGAATTGAGCCCAGGGTCCTGTACAGACAGACAGAAAGTGCCCTGATTCCATCATCCAAGGCTTCCAGCAGGAAGCAGCCACACTGGAAGACTTCTAGAAAAGGATATTCTTTATCAGAATAAAAATTGTTGAAATTGACAGCATATTGTTATTATTTGCCAACCTAAAATATTCTTAAAAGCCTGGTCCCCAGATCTTTGCGGTTCCCACTGGTTCCTTTGTGTTCAGATTGTCAGGGTAGAAACAATCCATCATTTCAAATTAGTTTCTTCTAATTCTGTTATTTGCTATTATATGAAGGAAAGGTCACACTTGAAAAAATAAATAAGAAAATTCCTGCAAAAAGATTGAGTCAAGCAGCCCATAAGCTGCATGAACTCTGCCTTCTGACAATTTCAATTTCAAACACTGAGGGCGGAAGAAGAGGGGATGACAGAGGATGAGATGGTTGGATGGCATCACCGACCTAATGGACATGAGTTTGAGCAATCTCTGGGAGATGGTGAAGGACAGGAAACCCCAGCGTGCTGATATCTATGGGGTCGCAAAGAGTTGGACACGACTGAGTGACTGAACAGCAACAAGCTTCAATTTTCTGCCTGGAGAAATCTGATAAAATAGGCATCCTGATTTTTTCACTTCTCTGTTCAAACTCTGCTAAAATGAAATTGACATTCATATCAACATGTAAGAATTTCTGAGTTTTCAGATGTCACACCAAGGTAAGAGGTACTGGTGTAAATAGAACGCTACTGGTAGGCAAAACATTCTTAAAGCTTTGTTTCAAATTGGATTTAAATACAACACCTCATGGTTACATGAAGTATGAACCAAGAGTCTAAATATAGTAGGCAATATGTAAAAGCAAATTTGATATCCCATATGAGAGAGTAAAAGCCACTGGTTTTTGCAGTAGTCATGTATGGATGTGAGAGTAGGACCACAAAGAAGGCAGAGCACCAAAGAACTGATGCTTTCAAACTGTGGTGCTAGAGAAGACTCTTGAGAGTCCCTTGGACTGCAAGGAGATCAAACCAGTCCATCCTAAAGGAAATCAGTCCTGAATATTCATAGGAAGGACTGATGCTGAAACCAAAGCTCCAATCCTTTGGCCACCTGATGTGAAGAGCCAACCCACTGGAAAAGACCATGATGCTGGGAAAGATTGAAGGCAAACGGGGAAGGGGACGACAGAGGAAGAGATGGTTGGATGGCATCACCAATTCAATGGACAGCAGTTTGAGCAATCTCCAGGAGATGGTGAAGGACAGGGATTCCTGGAGTGCTGCAGTCCATGGGGTCACAAAGAGTCAGACACAACTTAGCAACTGAACAGCAACAACCACGTGAGAGTAACTGTTTCTTGTCAGATCTGCAGCTGGTATGCACAAATTGGTTCAGAGCACTCTCCAACATAGATTGTCTCCAAGTCTGATTAAGTGTGTCACAGGGGCATGAATCAAAAAGTGATGTATTCATTCCAGGATGGAATAGAATGTTACTTTGAACGGTCTGTAAAACTTACACAAAGTCTGTAATCCACTCAAGGTTTCAAATAATAAAACATTTACCTGAAATGTAAAGCCTCTTGGAAAGTTGTGTTCTATCTATGAGAACATTTCATAGATTTCTTTTCATAATCATTTTTCACAGTGATAACACTTTAACTCCTCAGTTGCTGATCTTATTACCAAGATAAACTTGTCCTCATGGGTGTGGGAAATAAAGTTGATCCATTGTGATTGTTCTCTGGTCAAATGACTCTCACAATTTCTAATTATGTTCTACATCCACAATATTTCTTTTTATATCCATCAAAGTCTACTTCTCAGATCTTCATATATACCAAATAATAGATACCTGGTGAGTTCAGATTATATTAAACACTCTTTCCATAGCTTTTCCCATATCAATTGATTCAGAACAAGGTGAAGCAGGGAGAAGAGTTGAAATTTTCAATGATTTCTAAGGCCTCTAAAAAAACATTAGACAGAAATCCTAGCCTTTACTGGTCTATACGAAAGAATCACAATGTGCCTTTTTCGTGAAATTGCAACAACTGACTAACCAGAGTTGCAACAAGTTGGAGTTATGCTTGGAATGATTTGAGTTGAAACAGTTTGAATGTGGGCATGTGAGGATATATATAGGATGATACATACTTAAGGAGGTATCAACATTATGAATCCATAAATTGATAAGGTATACTTTGTAAACAAAGATGAAACATTGAACTTGTTTTCACTATCTGACCCTTTCCAGACTTTGCCATCATCTACTGACTCCCCTGTGGACTTGTTTTATTGCCACCTGATTAAAACCAGTTACATGAATCGTGGTTAGCTTTGTTCTCTTTGTTTGAAATTGTTTATGTTTCTCTCTCCTAGGATGCTCTTATAAATGCCATTATCTGTATCTCTTATTTTGTCCATAAGGTTGTCTCCTGCGTTTTCCACTGTGTAACCTCTTCCATGTATACAGATATTTATATGTCTATGTATATAAATATCTATGTCTATATGTATCTATAATAGATATTTATATCTGTATGTACATAGATATTTATGTTTTTATGTACATAGACATTTATATGTCTATGTATATAGATATTTATGTTTCTATGCATCTAGATATTTATATATCTATACATCTATGCATATAGACATTTATATATCTATGTACCTAGATATTTATATCACTATCAATCTGGACATTTATATATCTATGTACCTAGACATTTGTAATTATGTACGCTTATGTATACACAAATAGATGTTTTACTAGTGTAACAGGGCCTGGCGAAAAGGGAATGCTCCTACAAAAAGAGTCAGACATGACTTGGCGACTGAACAACAATAACAAAATAGAAAATACATTCGGTTCACCTGCCACCAACAACACATAGTATATCAGTGTTACTACAATATAAAATAAAGGTTCATTTTAAAAAAGAATGCTCAGGGGGACTTACCTGCAGTTCAGTGGTTAAGATTCTGTGCTTCCAATTCAGACGGCGAAGGTTTGATCCTTGGGCAGGGAACTAAAGATCCCACAAGCTGCAGGGCATGGCCAATAAATAAATAAAATTATTAAAATAAATAAATAAAAATGTTCAGGAAGAACACACAAGCTGTTGGGTGTTTCTTCAGGTACATTCCATATTAAATTACAGTCCTGAGTTAAAACTCGAAAGCTTTCATTTCCTAGGTAATCACAACTGGGCATGAAAGAACCCTGCCGCCTTTGGCCATTCCCTGCAATAGCAACCTCAAGAGTTTTGCTTATGAGTACCTCTTTGTTGTTCAGTCCCCAAGTCGTGACCCACACTCTGTGACCCCATGGGCCACAGCACGCCAGGCCTCCCTGTCCCTCACGATCTCCCAGAGTTTGCTCAAACTCATGTCCATTGAGTTGGTGATGCCATCCACACAATCTCGTCCTCTGTCGCTCCCTTCTCTTCCCTTTACGACTCCTCACCCCACGGTGGAGCTGGGGCTGACATCATACCTCACCCCACGGTGGGGATGACCCCACACCTCAACCCACGGTGGGGATGACCCCACACCTCACCCCATGGGGAAGCTGGGGCTGACCCCACATCACCCAATGGCGGAGCTGGGCCTGACCCCTCTACTAACCCCACAATGGAGCTTGGGCTGACCCCACACCTGACCCCACGGTGGAGCTGGGGCTGACACCACACCTCACCCAACAGTTGAGCTGGTACTGATCTGACACCTGACCCCATGGGGTGGCTGGTTCTAACCCCACGCCTCACCACACGGAGGAGCTGGGGCTGACACCACACGTCTCACCACGGATGAGCTGAGGCTCACTTCACACCTCACCTGTTGGTGGAGCTGGGCCCAACCCCACACCTCAAGCCAAGTGGATCTGGGGCTGATTCAACACACCACCCCACAGTGGACCTGGGGCTGACCCAACACCTCATATCATGGTGCAGCTGGGCTGACCCAGCACCTCACCCCACAGGGGATTTGGGGCTGACACCACACCTAACCCCACGGTGGGCTTACCTACAACCTTGGCCCACAGTTGGACTTATCCCACACCTCACACCATGGTGGAGCTGGGGCTGACCCCATACCTCACCCCATGGAGATGAGGCAGGAACCCACACCTCACCCAATGGTGGAGTTGGAGCTGAATACACACCTCACCAATGGAGGGGTTGGGAAATGACCCCACATCTCACTCCATGGAGCAGTTGGGGGCTGACCCCACACCTCACCCCATGATGAAGTTGGGACTAACCCAAAACCTCACCCCAAGGAGGAGTTGGGGACTGATCCCACACCTCACCCCATGGTGGAGTTGGTGCTGACCCCACACCTCACCCCCAGTGGGGCTGACCCAACACTTCACCCCATGGTGGATTTGGAGCTGACACTACACCTCACCTCACGTGGAGTTCGGTGGACCCCTCACCTGACCCCAAGTGGATTTCGGCCTGATTTACACCTCACCCCACGTGGAGTTGAGGCTGATCCCACAGCTCACACCATGGTGGAAATGGGCCTGACCCCACACCTCATCCCACATGTGTTAGGGCTGACGACACACCTCAACCAACTGTGGAGCTTTTGCTGAAGCCACAACTCACCCCAAGTGGAGTTGGATCTGACCCCACACCTCATCCCACGTGGAGCTGCAGCTAACCCCACACAACAACCCAAGTAGAGTTGGGGGTTGAGCCCACATCTCAGCCAATGGTGGACCTGGGTCTGATACCACATTTCAACCCAGGTGGAGATGGGGCTGACCCCACAGCTCAACCCACATGGAGTTTTGGCTAATCTCATTCCTCTCCCCACGTAGAGCTGGGGGCTGAGCACACACCTCACCCCAGAGAGGAGCTGGTCTGACCCCACACCTCACCACATGGCGGCGTTGGGAGCTGACCCCACACCTCACCCCATGGTGGAGCTGGTGCTGACCCCACACCTCACCCCCAGTGGGGCTGACCCAAACTTCACCCCACGGTGGATTTGGGGCTGACACCACACCTCATCCCATGGAAGAGTTGGGGACTGGCCCCACACCTCAACCCACGGAGGACTTGTGAGTAGACCCCAGACCTCAGCCCACGGTGGAGCTGGGGCTGACCACACAACTCACTCCACAGTGGAGATAGGGCTGACCCCACACCTCACCCCACGGCAGAGATGGGCCTTACCCCACACCACACCCTACAGTGGAGTCGTGGATGACCACACACCTCACCCCATGGTGGACCTGGGGCTGACCCAACACCTCATCCCATGGTGGAATTAGGGCTGACACCACACTTCACCACTCAGAGGAGCTGGGGGCAGACCCCACACCACACCACATGGTGGAACTGGGGCTGACCAACAACTCACACCTTGGTGGAGCTTGGCAGATCCCACACCTCATCCCACAGTGGTGCTGGGGCTGATCCCACACCTCACTCCATGATGGAGTTGAGGCTGACCCACTTCACCCACGGAGGAGCTAGGTCTGAGCCCACACCTCATCCCACAGTGGAGCTGGGGCTGAGAACACACCTTACCCCATGGTGGAGTTGGGCTGACCCCACATTGCACCCAACGGTGGAGCTGGGTCTGAGGACACACCTAACCCCACGGTGGAGCTGGGAGTGGCCCCACACCTCACTCAATGGAGGATTGGGGGGCTGACTCCACAACTCACCCCATGTTGGAGCTGGGGCTGTCGACACACCTCACCCCACGGTGGAGCCGGGGATGACCCAACACCTCTCTCCACAGTGGATCCAGGGCTGACCACACACCTTACCTCGGTTTAGCTGGGGCTGACCCAACACCTCACCCCACGGTGGAGTTGGGGCTGACACCACAACTCACCCCACGGAGGAATTGTGGGCAGACACCATCCTCACCCAACGTTGGACCTGGTGCTGACCCCACACCTCATCCCACTGTACTCTTGTGGGTTGACCCCGCACCTCACCCCATGGTGGACTTGGTGGTGAACCCACACCTCACCCCTCAGTGAGGTTAGTGCTGAATCCACACCTCAACCCATGGTGGTGATGGGGACTGAACCCACACCTCACCAAACTGTGAACCTGTGGTTTGACCTTACAACTCACCCCACAGTGGAGCTGGCGCTGACTCCATACCCCACCCCAAGGTGGAACTCGGATTGACCACACATCACACCCCACGATGGAGTTGGTGCTGACAGAACATTTCACCCCATCGAGGAGTTAGGAACTGACCCCACAACTCATTCTACAGAGGAGGTGGGAACTGACCGCACACCTCACTCCAAGGTGGAGTTGCCAACTGACCACACACATCACCCAACGGAGGAGTTGGGGATGGAACTCAAACCTCACCCATGGAGGACCTGGGGGTGTCCACACACTTCACCCTACAGTGGAGCAGTGGATGGCCACACACCTCACCCCTCATTGGAGTTAGGCGTGGACCCCACACCTCACTCCATGCTGGAATTCGGACTGACATCGCAGCTTACCCCATGGTGAAGTTGGGGACTGACCCCACAGCTCACGCCACAGAGGAGCTGAGGCAGACCTCACACCTCACCCAATGGTGGAGTTCAGGCTGACCACACACCTCATGCCACAGAGGACCTGAGGCTGACCCCAGACCTCACCCCACGGTGGAGTAGGGGCTGACCACACACCTCATCCCACGATTCAGACAGGCCTAAATGCAAACCTCACCCCACAGTTGAGTTGGGGCTGATCCCACACCTCACCCCATGGTGGAGTTAAGACTGACCCCAAACTCACCCCATGGAGGAGTTGTGGAATGGCCCTACACATCAGCCCATGGTGGAGATAGGGCTGACCCTACTCTTCACCCATGGAGGAGCTAGGGCTGACATGACACCTCATCCCACAGTGGAGATGGAGCTTACCACAAACCTCACCCCATGGCGGAGCTGGGTCCAAACTCATACCTCACCCCACAGAGGACCTGAGGCTAGCCCCACATCTCACACTATGGTTAGTTGTGGCTGACCCCACAACTCACTCGAAGGTGGAGTTGGGGCTGAACCAACACCCCACCCACAGTGGATCCAGGGCTGACCCCACACCTCAGCCCACAGAGGACCTCTATCTGACCCAGCAACTCATCCCATGGTGGAGTTTGGGCCAACACCACACCTCACCCCACGGTGGAGTTCATGCTGACCCCATACCTCACCCCACAGTGGAGTTGGGTCTGAGCCCACAACACCCACCACAGTGGGGTTGACCACACACCTCACTCCACAGTGGAACAAGGCCCTACCACAGACCTCACACCATGGTGGAGCTGGAGCTTGCCCCACACCACATGCTTCAGTGGAGTTGTGGCTGACCACATACCTCATCCCATGGTGGAGTTGAGGTGACACCATACCTCACCCCATGGAGGAGTTGGGGGCCAACCCCACACTTCACCCCACAGTGGCATTGGGACTGACCTGAAACCTAACCCCATGGAGGAGTAGGGGACTGACCCGACACCTCACGCCATAGTGGAGCTGGGGCTGACTCCACACCTCATTCCACGGTGGGGATGAACACACAACTCACACACGGTGGACCCGGAGCTGATCCAACAACTCACCCCACAGTCAATTGGGGACTGACACGACACCTCATCCCACTGAGGAGTTGGGGACTGACCCTACAACTCACCCCACAGAGGAGTAGTGGGTAAACCACAGACCTCACCCCACGGTGGACCAGGGGCTGACCACACACCTCACCCCACGGTTGAGCTGGGGCTTGCCCCAAACAACACCCTAAGGTAGAGTTGTGGCTGACTATACACTTCACCCCATGGTGGAGTTGTAGCGGACACCACATCTCACCCCACGGTGGACCCAGGGCTGACTCATCACATCACTCCACGGCTGAATGGGGGCTGCACCCACAGCTCACCCATGGTGAACTCAGAGCTGACACAACAACTCACCCAACAGTTGATTTGGGGGTGACACGACACTTCACCCCACAGTGGATTTGGGGATGATGACACCTCATCCCACGGAGTTGAGGAATGACCCCAGACCTCACCCCACGGTGGACCTGTGGCTGACCACACACTTCACCGGACAGGGGAGCTAGGGCTGACCCTACACCTCACCACATGGTGGAGATGGTGTTTACGGCACATCACACCCTATGGTGGAGTGAGGCTGACTACACACCTCATGCCTTGGTGGACCAGGGGCTGACCACACAATCACCCCAAGTTGGAGCTAGGGCTCACACCACACCTCACCCCACGGTGGAGATGGGGCTTACCCCACAACACACCCCACGATCGAGCTGGGGCTGACTCACACTTCACCCCAAGTGGAGTTGGGGCTGATCCCACAGCTCACACCACAGTGGAAATGGGCCTGAACCCACCCCTCATCCCATATGTGTTAGGGCTGACGACATACCTCACCCAACTATGGAGCTAGTGCTGACCCACAACTCACCCCAGGTGGAGTTGGATCTGACCCCACATCTCACCTCAAGGTGGACCTGGGGCTGATCCCACATCTCACCCCACTGTGGAGCTGAGACTTGGCCCACACTTCACCCCACTGTGGAACTGGGGCTGAACCCACTTCTCACCCCAAGTGTAGTTGGGGGTGAACCCACTCCAAACCTCATGGTGCAGCTGGGGCTGACCCAACACATCACCCCATGTGTAGTTGGGGGCTGACCCCACACCTAAACCCATGGTGGAGCTGGCAGTGACCCACACCTCACCTCCCTGGATTTGGGGGCTGACCCCACACCTCACCCCAAGTGGAGTTCGGGGTGAACCGACTCCAAACCCCACAGTGGAGCTGGGGCGGACACCACACCTCACCCCCCTGTCTAGTTGGGCCTGACCCCAAACCTCAGCCCACAGTGGAGTTGGGTGGACCCCACGCCTCACCCTGTGGTGGATTTGGGCTGACCCCACACCTCACCCTGTGTGTTGAGCTGACCCCATACCTCCACTCAGTTCCATCTAGAGATGATCCTCTACATCCCTTGGGTAGAAAAAAATGGATGAACTTCACCATTAGCCTCAGAGAGCCTGAGTCTGAGCCTACATCTCACCTCAAGTGTAACAGTGCTTGTTCCCACACTTGAGTTCCTTGGCAGCTAGGAGTCATCCTACAACCCATCAGTGTTGGGTGGAGCTGAAGAAGATCCCAGGGTGGATCTAGGCTGAATCACACACATCACCTCGGTTTACACTGGAGTTTTTACCTGTCGCCTCAGGTTAACATGCAGTTGATCTCCCATCTCACCTTGTGCAGAACTGCAATTGATCTTACCCCTGTCACTGCAGGACGTCTGTCTCAGCAACTGACTGACAGGAAATCCAAATGGGCTCATCATCCCTTATCATTATTGTTCAGTCACTAAGTCACGTCTGACTCTCTGCGACCCCATGGACTGCAGCACACCAGGCTTCCCTGTCTTTCACTATCTCTCGGAGTTTGCTAAAACTCATGTCCATTCAGTCGGTGATGCCACCCAACCATCTCTTCCTCTATCCCTTATCATTTGCTGGTTTAAGTGACAAATGAGGGGAGACAGACATTTTGTTACCGTGCCTGCCTCCCGAGACAGGCCTGGAGGTACCTGAGCAACACAGCTTTTATTTAAGGTGAGTCTCAAGGCAAAACACGGGGGACGAAAGGCGAGGGGCGAGGGGCGAGGGGCGAGGGGCGAAGGGCAGGGGGCCAGTGCTGGTGTGCAGGCTCCGCCTCTGCTCCGCACGCCTCCGTCTCTGCTTCTGTTCAGCCAGCAGGAGCCCCGCGCGCTATGTGAAGAAAAACAGCTGCTCCTCCTTGTCCTTGTCCATCAGCTCGTGCTTGGACTGCTCCTTGGTCTTCAGGGCAGGTGGCTGGGACTGGCACACTAGCCTCCTGCCCCGCTGCGGGGAGACGACACCGTGAGACTGCACCCTGGCCTCAAGGTGGATACTGAACCCTAACCCTAACCCCAAACCGTAACCCAACCTCTAACCCTAAACCCTAACCCTCTAACCCTAATCTTCTCTAGGACTTTGACACCGCCTCTCACGGCTGCGTGATGTCTTTCCACTCTAGGACCGGACACCGCCTCTCACTGATCCCTGACGTCCTTCCTCTCTAGGACTGGACACCGCCTCTCCCTGATCCCTGACGTCCTTCATCTCTAGGACCAGACGCCACCTCTCACCGATCCCTGCGGTCGTCCTCTCTAGGACCGGACGCCGCCTCTCACTGATATCTGACGTCTTTCCTCTCTAGGTCCGGACGCCACCTCTCACCGATCCCTGACGTCCTTCCTCTCTAGGACGGGACGCCGCCTCTCGCTGATCCCTGGCGTCCTTCCTCTCTAGGACGGACGCCGCCTCTCGCTGATCCCTGACGTCTCTCCTCTCTAGGACGTGACGCCACTTCTCACGGCTCCGTGACGTCTTTCCTCTCTAGGACCGGACGCCGCCTCTCGCTGATCCCTGACGTCCTTCCTCTCTAGGACCGGACGCCGCCTCTCGCTGATCCCTGACGTCCTTCCTCTCTAGGACCGGACGCCGCCTCTCGCTGATCCCTGACGTCCTTCCTCTCTAGGACCGGACGCCGCCTCTCGCTGATCCCTGACGTCGCTCCCCTTTAGGACGTGACGCCGCCTCTCACTCATTCCTGACGTCTTTCCTCTCTAGGACCGGACGCCGCCTCTCACTCATTCCTGACGTCCTTCCTCTCTAGGACCGGACGCCGCCTCTCACTCATTCCTGACGTCTTTCCTCTCTAGGACTGAACACCGCCTCTCACTGATCCCTGACGTCCTTCCTCTCTAGGACCGGCCGCCGCCTCTCGCTGATCGCTGACGTCCTTCCTCTCTAAGACCGGACGCCGCCTCTCGCTGATCCCTGACGTCCTTCCTCTCTAGGACCGGACGCCGCCTCTCGCTGATCTCTGGCGTCCTTCCTCTCTAGGACGGACGCCGCCTCTCGCTGATTCCCTGACGTCCTTCCTCTCTAGGACCGGACGCCGCCTCTCGCTGATCCCTGACGTCGCTCCCCTTTAGGACGTGACGCCACTTCTCACGGCTCCGTGACGTCTTTCCTCTCTAGGACTGGACGCCGCCTCTCGCTGATCCCTGACGTCCTTCCTCTCTAGGACCGGACGCCGCCTCTCGCTGATCCCTGACGTCCTTCCTCTCTAGGACCGGACGCCGCCTCTCACTGATCCCTGCGGTCCTTCTCTCTAGGACCGGACGCCGCCTCTCGCTGATCCCTGACGTCCTTCCTCTCTAGGACCGGACGCCGCCTCTCGCTGATCTCTGGCGTCCTTCCTCTCTAGGACGGACGCCGCCTCTCGCTGATCCCTGACGTCTCTCCTCTCTAGGACGTGACGCCACTTCTCACGGCTCTGTGACGTCTTTCCTCTCTAGGACCTGACGCCGCCTCTCACTGATCCCTGACGTCCTTCCTCTCTAGGACCAGACGCCGCCTCTCGCTGATCCCTGACGTCCTTCCTCTCTAGGACGGACGCCGCCTCTCGCTGATCCCTGACGTGCTTCCTCTCTAGGACGGTCGCTGCCTCTCACTGATCCCTAACGTCTCTTCTCTCTTGGACCGAACGCCGCCTCTCACTGATCTGATCCCTGACGTCTTTCCTCTCTAGGACCGGCCGCCGCCTCTCACTGATCCCTGACGTCCTTCCTCTCTAGGACCTGACGCTGCCTGTGACCGGCCCTGACTTCTTTCCTTTCTCTATGCCCTTTGACTGCCCTTTTCAGGTCCTCTCCACAGACCCCGTACGCCACCACTCGTCCACTTACGACTCCCCACCCCAGGTCCGCTTGACTGCTCCCCTCAGGGTCTTCTCCGCGGATCACCCCCCCGCCGCCCAGGTTCTCTCCGTGGGTCCCCCCCAGGTCCTCTCATCGGCCAGAATCGGGTCGCCAGGTCCTCTCGACGGCCCGCCGCTGGTCCCCTCTCGTCGCCTGCCAATGGTCCTCTCATTGGCCAACTGCTGGTCCTCACTACATCCTGACATAGGTCCTCACTATTTCACGTCTCTGGACCTCACTACGACCTGACTCTGGTCCTCGCTATGCTGTTACTATGGAGCTGACTACACTGTCAACTCTCTCTGGTCCTCACTTGGGTCTGACTCTAAAAGAACTGTTAAAATATGCCATACAATACCTACATAAACAGAGTGAAGTTATTTCAAACACAAATACAGATCACTTCAAAGCAAAGGAATTCAGAAGCACCTTCCAAATGAGATTTCCTGGAATGAACAACCACCAAAATGGGAACCAAGATTATCCTAAGTCTACAGAACCACAGAGTGCATGCTAGTGAGTTATCACACAGTCTAAGTTCTAGAAACACCGCAAGTGCTACTTTCCTGGTTTCCCAGATTAATTCCTTGGGGTGGGACATTTGGAACAGTCCAGACAGGATGAACAGAGGATCGTCCTCAAGACAGAGTTGGTCTTGGCAGCGGCTAGGGCAGTCCCTCTTCTCTGCTCCTGCCCTGGAGTTCCAATTGCCAGATGGGGTATGACGGTCTCAGCCTTTCCAGGCAAGAATGCCAGGTGATCTGCCCTCTAATGGAATTCTCCAACCTTCCACTCTCTTGAAAGAGGCTGGCATGGAGAAAATCTTGGAGCATCTGATAAAATCAGAGGACCCACAGGGGCCATCCCCAAGTCAGCCCAACAATGAGCACCAAGTCTGATCCCAAAACGCCACCTCTGTACACCAGTGCTAAACCAAATCTCAGAGATAGAGTTTCATGTGAAGTAGAAAAGCAAGCTATACTGCTTTGCTAGCAAAGAGGGCCACAGAAAACTCATGCCCTCAAAAACTGCTCCAAGGCAGGAGGATTTAATTAGGAGTTTTATAGATATGGGCTTCCCTGGTAGCTCAGCTGGTAAGTAATCTGCGTGTAATGCAGGAGACCCTGGTTCAATTCTTGGGTTGGGAAGGCTCCCTGGAAAAGGGATAGGCTACCCCCTTTAGTATTCTTGGGCTTCCCTGATGGCTCGGCTGCTACAGAATCCACCTGCAATGCGGGAGACCTGGGTTTGATCTCTGGGTTGGGAAGATGCCCTGAAGAAGGGAATGGCTACCTACTCCTGTATTCTGGTCTGGAGAATTCCATGGACTGTATAGTCCATGGGATCACAAACAGTCAGACTGAGTGACTTTCACTTTATAGCAATGGTTAAAGGGCAGAGTTGTAAGGATTAGGATGTGTACAGGGCCTGAACTCCCTTCATCTGACCTCAGGTGGTCTCTTAGTAAGCTTCTCTGGAATAAAGAATGCTACAATTTTCCATTTTGCTGGAGAGGATGTTTAGCTGGGTAAAAAGTTTAGAGATATTTTTATGTGTATCCCTTTTGACAGATGTTCAAGCTGGTTTTAGAAAAGGCAGAGGAACCAGAGATCAAATTGCCAACATCTGCTGGATCATCGAAAAAGCAAGAGAGTTCCAGAAAAACGTCTATTTCTGCTTTATTGACTATGCCAAAGCCTTTGACGGTGTGGATCACAATAAACTGTGGAAAATTCTGAAAGAGATGGGAATACCAGACCATCTGACCTGTCTCTTGAGAAACCTGTATGCAGGCCAGGAAGCAACAGTTAGAACTGGACATGGAACAACAGACTGGTTCCAAATAGGAAAAGGAGTACATCAAGGCTGTATATTGTCACCCTGCTTATTTAACTTATATGCAGAGTACATCATGAGAAATGCTGGGCTGGAAGAAACACAAGCTGGAATCAAGATTGCTGGGAGAAATATCAACAACCTCAGATATGCAGATGACACCACCCTTTATGGCAGAAAGTGAAGAAGAACTAAAGAGCCTCTTGATGAAAGTGAAAAAAGGAGAGTGAAAAAGTTGGTTTAAAGCTCAACGTTCAGAAAACTAAGATCATGACATCTGGTCCCATCATTTCATGGGAAATAGATGGGGAAACAGTGGAAACAGTGTCAGACTTTATTTTTTTGGGCTCCAAAGTCACTGCTGATGGTGTTTGCAGCCATGAAATTAAAAGACGCTTACTCCTTGGAAGGAAGGTTATGACCAACCTAGATAGCATATTTCAAAGCAGAGACATTACTTTGCCAACAAAGGTCCGTATAGTCAAGGCTATGGTTTTTCCAGTGGTCGTGTATGGATGTGAGAGTTGGACGGTGAAGAAAGCTGAGTGCTGAAGAATTGATGCTTTTGAAGTGTGGTGTTGGAGAAGACTCTTGAGAGTCCCTTGGACTGCAAGGAGATCCAACCAGTCCATCCTCAAGGAGATCACTCCTGGGTGTTCATTGCAAGGACTGTTGTTGAAGCTGAAACTCCAATACTTTGGCAACCTCGTGCAAAGAGTTGACTCATTGGAAAAGACCCTAATGCTGGGAAGGATTGGGGGCAGGAGGAGAAGGGGATGACAGAGGATGAGAGGGTTGGATGGCATCACCGACTCAATGGGTATGGGTTTCGGTAAACTCCAGGAGTTGGTGATGGACAGGGAGGCCTGGCGTGCTGCGATTCATGGGGTTGCAAAGAGTTGGACAAGACTGCGTGACTGAACTGAACTGAACTTTTGACAGAAACAGGACCCTGACTCAAGACAAAATACTCTTTTTTGAGTGCTCTTTCCTTCTCTCTGCATTCCCTCCCTTCCCTGATTAGCACCTCTTCCAATCTGCCCTTTGGAGCTCAGGGTAGGTCATGGAGCTGGGAGTCTATTCCCGACAAAGAAACAGGGAACATGGGAAAGGCTTCTGGGCCCAGGAGCCCCTCAGGGTCCACTCGATTTCACTACCAGGCCCTGACCCTACACTAACTATGGCCCTCAGCTGTCCATGATGGCCTGAGCTTTCCCAAACTGTCCTCTTAACTCTCTCCCTAACTAAGGCCCTGATGCTGGTTGTAACGAACACCCTGACAATATCCCTGGGACAAATGGTCTAAAGTGTCTTTTACTAAGGTCTTCAAGTTTTCTCTGAGGCCCTGACATGCTCCCTAATTAAGCCCTTAACGCTGTATTTAGGTGATGGCCTGATGCACTCCCTCTCTCAGGCACTGAAGTTGCACCCCTGATGCTCTCCCTCACTTCAAGGCACTAAGGCCTTGAAGAAGTCTCTACCTGAGGGGCTGGTACTGTCTGTAACCAATTTTCTGACTCTTTCCCTAACTAACATCCTCATTTTGCCTCTAAATAACACCCTGAGACTCATCCTAATGCCCTGATGGTGTCCCTAATAGCCCTCAATATCCCTACTTTTGCCATGATCCTGTCCATAACTAAGGCCTTGAATATGTACTGAAGTAGGTCTCTGATGCTGTCCCTAACTAACACCCTGACACTGGTCACAACTATGAACCTGACGCTAGCCCTATTAAGGTCCTGAGATGCTGCTAAGTAACAGCCTGAACTTCTTTAAGGCCCTCAAGTTATCTCTAACTGAAGCCTTGAAACTGTCTTTAGCTAAGTCCCAGACACTGTCCCTAGCTAAGGCCTGAACTATACTTTATGATGGCCCTAAGCCTGTCACTGCCCCTAATTGAGGCCATGATACTGCCCCTTATAGCCTAAGCTGTCACAAAATAACACCCTGATCTTATTACTAAGGCCCTGACTATGTCCCTAAGAAAGTCACTGAAGTGCAGCTAACTAACAGCCTGAACTATCTCTTACTCAGGCCATGAAGTTATCTCTGAGGTCCTAACACTGTCCCTAATTAAGGCCCTGTTGCTGGCCCTAACTAATGTCTTGTTGCTGAATCTGAGTCCCTGATGCTCTTCCTGTTATCCTTTGCCCTACCGACAGAGTTTTGCCAAGAGAACACACTGGTCATAGCAAACACCCTCTTCCAACAACACAAGAGAAGACTCTACGGTCAATATCCGATTGATTATATCCTTTGCAGCCAAAGATGGAGAAGCTCTATACAGTCAGGAAACACAAGAATGGGAGCTCAGATCATAAACTGAGTCATAAGACTGTGGCTCAGATCATAAACTCCTTATTGCCAAATTCAGACTTAAATTTAAGCAAGTAGGGAAAACCACTAGACATTCAGGTCAGCAGTGACAACAGGACTAGGAAATGTCAAAGAATGTTCAAATTCAGTTCAGTTCAGTTCAGTCGCTCAGTCGTGTCCAACTCTGCAGTAGTTAGAGCATTCTTTGGCATTGCCTTTCTTTGGGATTGGAATGAAAACTGACCTCTTCCAGTCCTGTGGCCACTGCTGAGTTTTCCAAATTTGCTGACATATTGAGTACAGCACTTTCACAGCATCATCTTTTAGGACTTGAAATAGCTCAACTGGAATTCTATCACAATTGCACTCATCTCACATGCTAGCAAAGTAATGCTCAGAATTCTCTAAGCCAGGCTTCAACAGTACGTGAACCACGTATGTCCACATGTTCAAGCAGAATTTGGAAAAGGTAGAGGAACCAGAGATCAAATTGCCAACATCTGTTGGATCATCAAAAAAGCAAGAGAGTTCCAGAAAAACATCTACTTCTGCTTTGGCTACACCAAAGCCTTTGAGTGTGCAGATCACAACAAACTGTGGAAAATTCTTAAACAGATGTGAATACCAGACCACCTGACCTGCCTCCTGAGAAATCTGTATGGAGGTCAAGAAGCAACAGTTAGAATCGGACAAGGAACAAGGGACTGGTTCCAAACTGGGAAAGGAGTACGTCAAGACTGTATACTGCTACCCTGTTTATTTAACTTATATGCAGAGTAGATCGTGTGAAATGCTGGGCTGGATGAAAGACAAGCTGGAATCAAGATTGCTGGGAGAAACATCAATAACCTCAGATACACAGATGACACCACACTTATGGCAGAAAGTGAAGAGGAACTGAAGAGCCTCTTGATAAAAGTGAGAGAGGAGAGTGAAAAAGTAGGCTTAAAAGTCAACATTCAAAAAACTAAGATCATGACATCTGGTCCCATCACTTCATGGCAAATAGATGGGGAAATAATGGAAACAGTGAGAGACTTTATTTTCTTGGGCTCCAAAATCACTGCACATGGTGACTGCAGCCGTGAAATTCAAAGACGCTTGCTCCTTGGAAGAAAAGTTATGACCAACCTAGACAGAATATGAAAAAGCAGAGATGTTACTTTGCCAACAAAGGTCCGTCTAGTCAAAGCTATGGTTTTTCCAGTAGTCATGTGTGGATGTGAGAGTTGGACCATAAAGACAGCTGAGAACTGAAGAATTGATTCTTTTGAACTGTGGTGTTGGAGAAGACTCTTGAGAGTCCCTTGGACTGCAAGGAGATCCAACCAGTCCATCCTAAAGGAGATCAGTCCTGAGTATTCATCGGAAGGACAGATGCTAAAGCTGAAACTCCAACACATTAGCCACCTGATGTGAAGAACTGTCTCATTTGAAAAAACCCTGATGCTGGGAAAGATTGAAGGCAGGAAAAGGGGACGACAGAGGATGAGATGGTTGGATGGCATCACAGACTCGATGGACATTAGTTTGAGCCAGCTCTGGGAGTTGGTGATGGACAGGGAAGCCTGGTGTGCTGAAGTCCATGGGATTGTAAACAGCTGGTCACAACTGAGTGATTGAACTGAACTTAACTTGCACCATTTCAGGAAGTGACTCAGTTTTCCAGGTATCTTTCAAGTATACACGAATGCATGGCATATATTAAACCTCCAATTGTTTTTCTCCAGTTCATCTCCCCTTCGTTATGAGGATCTCAATGAAGAACATCGAAGGGCAGAGGGAAAATGATCTTTCCTCTCATCTAATGCGATACAATAGTATTCAGAGTACAAAGGAATGAACTACCAACCCATTTATTTAAAAAAGCATGAATCTAACATTTACTTTACTAAGAAACCCAGCCTCAAGTGCTACACACTGTACAAATTTATAAGACATTCTAGAAAAGGCAAAACAGACATGATAAACAATTTATGGAATATGTGGTTGAAATATTTCATATGGTATTGTAGTGATGAATACCTGCCACTATGCATTTGTCTAAGCACATATATTTTTGTTTTTAGAATCCAACAAGTAAATTATTACCTATTCAAATTTATTTATTTATGGTATGGGAGTGTCAAAGACTGGAATGCAGAATTTAACAAAGAATCTAACTTATTGAGAAATGTATGAAAAACTTCAGGACTTCCCTGGTGGTCCAGTGGTTAAGACTCCACGTTGCCAATGCAGGAAAGGTGGGTTCAATTCCTGGTCAGGGACCTAAAATCCCACATGCCATATAGCACAGCCAAGAGATTTTTTTTAAAAAGAAGAAAAAGAAAACACCCACTCTTAGTGGTAGGACAAAATGAGCTGACCTAAGTTCATTGCGGAAACGAATGGAATCTGCAGGCCACAGGCAAAATGTACCATGCACAAACAATGGACTCTCTAAGTTCTTTCCTATGGGAGCGTGTAGCTAACAGGACTGGAACTACTGTATCAGTCATCGAATGGAAAAAGCACTGGATTTGATAAATGACAAGTAGTGGAAGCCAGGTTTCTTACCCCTGGAGTGGGAAGTTACAGGTGGACAAAGGGAGAAGGTTACAATACCTGTGTCATAACAGGTCAGGTGGGAGACATAATTATAAACTATCTTTAGCCTAATACAGAAACACATAGCTCCCTGTGAAAATCTTCATAACTGTGTGTATGCATAGTCTGGGATACATGCATATGTATTTTCATGCATTGTCTGCTGAGAATAGTAAGTTCCCACATACAAGTTTTTATTACCATTCTCTAATAAAAAGGAATAAGGATTCTTTACATACGTGGCTGATACTAGGACTGAGACAGTAAATATGTAAAGCAAGATCATCTTAAAATATGAGAAAGAAGCACCAAAAAACCCCATGAAAGCTGAATTATGTAAAATAAAAACAGGAGAGCATGGAAAAAGCTCTTAATAGCCAAAGCAAGAATAAACTAAGCAGTCTAATAACGTAATGCTAGATTATAACCAAACGTTTAAAATAATTTTCATGTGTCCAAACTGGTTTAAAAAAAAAGTTACATAGGTTTTATGAGTAGTGTTGAATAAATATCTCTGTGCAGAGAGATTCTAACAACTGATGCAGACGCTCAGCGTCCATCAAGCGTGTGAGGCTAACTCCCCTCCTCAAGTGTGGGTCCCACATCATGACTTCCTCCGTCATACGGCGCACAGGACGGACATGGGGAAAACCGACAATAAAGACAAATAACAAAGGTGGCAAAAATGTACAGAAAGTGGAACTCCAACTTTACTTGTGGAGATGTAAAATGGTGCAATCGATGCGTATAAAACTTCAGCATTTTCTCAAAAATATAGAAATATAATTATCATATGTTTTGGAAGCTCCACTCCTAGACATACATACAAAGAATTTAAAACAGGTGTTCAAATATAAAGTTGTACACCAATATTCATAGCAGCACTGTTCTCAACAGCCCAAGGTAAAAACAATGAAAATGTCCACCAACAGGTGAATGAATAGGCAAAATAAGGTAGATACATCCATAAGATGCCATATAAAGGAATATAGTAAAATAGAGCCACAGCTGCAGAAAACAGTAGGGGGCTCCTCAAAAAGAAACACAGAGTTAACATAGAATCCATCAATTCCGGTCCAGGGAATACACCCAACATATTTAAAACCAAGAACTGAAACAGATATCGTATCCCATATTCACAGAAGCGTTATTCACAGTAGCCAAAAGGTGGAAGCAACACAAGCGTTCCACAGATGAATGGATAAGCACAGTGTAGTAGATACACAATGGAACATGATTCAACCTTTACAAACAAGACAACTCTCACACATGCTCTAATGTGAATGAACCTTCAAGTCATTATGTGAAGTTGAAACAAAGCCGACACAAAAGGAAAAGTGTTCTATGATTCCACCAGTATGAGATATCCATATAAGACAGATTCCAAGTAGAATAAGGTAGCCAGGGATTGAGGGTGCTGAGTGTTTAATGGTCACAGTGTCACTTCGGGAAAAGGAAAAGATTTTGGAGATAAATGGTGAGGATATTTTTACAACGTGAGTGCAGTTAATGCTATAGAAGTGCATACTGAAAATGACTCAAATGATAAATATTATATGTTTGTAATCCCAATGAAAAAATCATACAGGTTACAACATGGAAAAGCACTGAAAACATCCTCAGTGAAAGACGCCACACAGAAAAAGCCACGCAGATCACAGTCATCTTGTCACTTTAAATCTACGGAAGTTTTTAACATGAGGGAAAGCCCCAGTGGTGGTCCCAGAAAAAGAAAACTGCCTTAGAATGGAGAAAGACATTTGCACAAAGTTTGGGCAGCTGATGCAAGTTGAAGTGGTCCTATGGATAGGATTGTAATGTGGACACCATAACTATCCCACATTTTGGGGTTATGGGCTGGTTCCCTGGGAAAGTGACCCTGTTTTGGGTAAAACACATTGCATTTTTCAGTGTGAATATGGAAAACTTTGTACCACTATTTAAACTTGACACTTTTGAAATTTTACTAGAAAGTAAATTACTTTTCAGTACAACCATGTAAGTCACGTGGCAGAAAATCAGAGATGGCATCAAACATTGCAATAGAGTCCAAGACTTGTAAATTGTAATCAATTTACAAGGAAGGAGCTAAGAACATATACCCAGGAAAGGACACTCCTCTCAATAAACCACGCTGGGAAAAACGGACACCACACACCAAGGAACAACACTGGACACCATTCTATACCACAGACAAAAACTGACTAAAAACCCACAGCTTTCCACATCGAGCCCTAACTGTCCTGGGTCCTCTGAAGACAGACACTCAGCAACAGCCACACACAGAAAGTTTCTTCCCAATTTTCCTCACCCTTTCCTTCAGCAGCACCACCTCCCTTCAGGTCCTGAGGAAACCAGGCTCCTGTCAGCCTGAACTGAAGCCCACAATGTCCCAAAGCCAAAGCTCTAATGGGTTCTGAGGGGCCAGACTCCCATCACCCTGGATTGAACCCCAAAATGTATCAAAGCTCAAAACCCAATGGGTCCAGAGAAGACCAGACTCCTGTCAGCTTAAGCTGAACCCCACAACATCCCAAAGCCGAAGCCCTAGTGGGTCCTCAGTGGCCAGACTCCTGTCTCCCTGAACTGAACCCCACAAAGTCCCAGAGCTGAAGCACCAGTAGGTCCTGAGGAGACCAGACTTCCATCAGCCTGAACTAACCCCACAATGTCCCAAAGCCAAAGCCATAATGGGTCCTGAGGGGCCAGACTCCCATCACCCTGGATTGAACCCCCAAGTGTATCAAAGCTGAAACCCCAGTGGTCCCTGAGGAGACCAGACTCCCATCAGCTTGAACTGAACACCACAATGTCCCAAAGCTGAAGCCCCAGTGGTCCTCAGTGGCCAGACTTCCTCCAGCCTGAAATGAACCCCACAAAGTCCCAAAGCTGAAACCCCAGTGGGTCCTGAGGAAACCAGACTCCTGTCTCCCTGAACTGAACTCCAAAAAGTCCCAAAGTTGAAGCACCAGCAGGTCCTGAGGAGACCAGACACCTATTTAGCCTGAATTAACCCCACAATGTCCCAAAGCCGAAACACCAATGGGTTCTGAGGAGACCCAACTCCTGTTAGCCTGAAGTGAACCCCACAATGTCCCAAAGACAAAACCTGAGCAGGTCTTGAAGAGACCAGACTCCCTGTCTTCCTGAACTGAATCCCACAACGTCCCAAAGCTGAAACACCAGTGAGTCCTGAGGAGACCAGACTGCCTTCAGCCTGAACTGAACCCCACAACGTCCCAAAGCTGAAACCCCAATGAGTCCTGAGGAAACCAGACTCCTGTCAGCCTCCACAGGCAGCCAGGTGCTCAGTCAGAGCGGGAATTTCGCTTGCGGTGGGAGTGGGTCAGGGAAGCGGGCTCGTCGCTCCCTGCCAGCCAATGAGAATGCAGATCAAGCCTCCCTCACTCGCGCAGGCACAGCTAAGTGGAGACTCCGCCCCTCAGGGCAGTTCTGCCAGGTCCATTAAACTATGGAAATTCAAACTGAAGTATTGCCAATATCCAAAACTTCTCCAAAATAGTTAAGGAATAATTAACTTGAAACTGTATATCGCCAGCCCAAGTTTGATGCATGATACAGGGTCCTCAGGGCTGGTGCACCGGGATGACCCGAAGGGATGGGATGGGGAGGGAGGTGGGAGGGGGGTTCTGGAAGGGGAAAACATGTACACCCATGGTGGATTCATGTCAATGTATGGCAAAACAAATACAATATTGTGAAGTTAAAAAATAAAAAATAATTTTTAAAAAAATAAAAAAGATCGGAACAGACACCTAGGCAAAAAAGTTATACAGATAGTACAAAACAGAAACACGCTCAACATCATACACCATTAGGGAATTACAAATTAAAGTCACGAGCTATCACACTAACATATTAGGACTGCTAAACTCTAAATAGATGACAATACCAACTGCTGGAGGCTGAGGACTAGCAGGAACGCTCCCTCACTGCTGGTGGGATGCATGCACAGCCACCTTGTAACACAGTTGGGCAGTTTTCTCCAAAGCTAAACAAATCTCACCTTGGGATCCAACAATCATACTTCCAGTACTTAGGAAACTGCTTTGAAAAATCCATGCCCAAATGCAAACAAAGATGAACTTAGGCACAGCAGCACTATCCATAATAGTTAAAAGCTTGAAGTAATCAGGGTATCCTTCAATAGATGAATGCATAATCAAATTGGGGTATATCCATGTCAAAGCAAGTAGAACATGCCACCCCAAAATATGCCTCTCTGCTGTGAGGATTGCTTAAGTCCACTTCCATGAAAAAAAAAAAGAGGAGTCTCTGGAAAATATATAGCAATTGCCATTTTGTGATGGACATTTGCAACAGAGAAATCTCTGCATTTAAGGGTTGTCCCTGTTTGCACCAGAAATAAAAGGATAATTGAAACTCAAGTAACTTATCAATGGAGAGGTCTCAACTTAAATCTATAAACAATCATACCCTTCTTTACTGTGTTTTGTATAATTACCTTCCATAATGGGCTTCTCATATTCTTCAGGGTCTTCTGTTTTTAGCTGAAGATGGTATTTAAGGTGATGACTTTGGACATTTCAGTGAGTGACTCAGGTTTCTTTGTTAGCTCCCCTGTATACAGAAGCTATTTGTTGTTTTAGTCACTAAGTCGTGTTCGCCTCTTTGCGACCCCACGGACTGTAGCCCGCCAGGCTCCTCTGTCCATAGGATTCCCCAGGCAAGAATACTGCAGTGGGTTGCCATTTCCTTCTCCAGGGGATATTCCCAACACAGGAGTCAAACCCAAGTCTCCTATATTACAGGCAGATTCTTTACCACTAAGCCACCAGGGAAGCATAGAGGAGGTATGCTTCTGTTTTTTCTCCTGGTAATTTATCTTTTGTTACAGAAGGGCAGAGTGAAAATTGTTTTTCCTCCCATACACATGCAATGGAGTATTACTTATCAGTTGTAAGGAATGAACCACCAAACCTTGAAAAGCATGGTTAAATCTCACGTGCATATCACTCAGTGAAAGAATACAGTCTGGAGAGAGAGCACACAGTATGACCTCATTTATGACATTCTAGGAAAAGCAAAGCTACATAGATAATAAGCAGATCATCTGCTGAAGGGGGTTGAAGTATTCCCCGTGATACTTTAGAATGGACACCTGTCACTATGCATTTGTCTACACTCATCGATTTGTATAGCCCAAGGGATCAAACAATCTATTCAAGTACAGTTATTTAGAGTGTAAGAGAGTCACAGGACAGAATACACAATGCAACAAAACCTAAGCACATTAGAAATGCACAAAAAAGATATCTCACTGTAGGAGATGGGGCAAAATGTGTTGACTTTGGAAATGAATGAAATCTATATACAAAAGGCAAAATGGCCTGCACATAAACACTGGGCTTCATTTTATAGAGATCTTTCCAGAGTGCAGTAGCTAGCAATTCTGAGCCCACTGTACATGAAATCTGAAGAGGAGAAAAGAGCTGACAAATGCAAATGGTGGGGGCCAGGCTCCTCACTGCAGGATTGGGAAGTTACAGATAAGCAAAGAACAAGAGGATGAAGCTGAGCCCCTGACCACCACTCCTTATGGCTCTGAGTTGTGTCCAACGGGACCACCATCACCTGCACGTAGGTGCTATAAGCCACCTGCCCCCTCTTGGCCTTTCCCCTTCCTCCCTGTGATGATTCCAGTGACATTTCCAGCCTGCACCCCTCTTCCAGGCCAGGTGCATCTGTCCATCCATGGCCTCCCCATCTCATCCTGGGGGCTAACAGGCCCCTCCCCCCCAGGTTTCCCTTTCCTGCCCCTGCTCTGTGCTCTGCAACCAAGTCTGCTTTCCTGCCCCTAACTCTGCTTGAGCTGCATCCTGCACCTATTCTCCTCTAACCCCATGCTACTTACACCCTGGAGCTTGCCTTTACCACACACCACCCCTTGTAGTTTTCCTTCTTTTTGCATTTCCCAAAGAAAGCAGCAGTGCAATGAACCAGAGACAAACAGACCTAATTACCGGACTACCTGATACCAGCTCTGATTTTTGTGGGGGTTTATTGCTGTTGTTATTTTATAATCTTATTTATTTATTTATTGTCTATTTTTTGGCTGTACTGGGTCTTTGCTGCTGCGTGGACTTTCCTCTAGTTGAGGAGAGTGTGGGCTTCTCCTTGTTGCAGTATGACGGCTTCTCATTCAAATATTGAGCCTGTGCTCAAGAGCCTGGGAGCCACAACTGCCGAGCCCATGGGTTGCAACTACAGAAGCCCACACACCCCGGAGCCTGTGCTCCACAGCCAGAGAAGACACTGCAGTGAGAAGCCCTCACATCACAAGGAAGAGTAGCCCCCACTCACTGAAACTAGAGAAAACCCACGCACAGCAACAAAGACAGTGCAGCCAAAAATAGATAAATGAAATAAGTAAAATCAACATTTTAAAAAATTAAGGTAAAATAGATAATCAACAAGGACCTATTGTATAACACAGGCAACTAAACTCACATCTTGTAATAACTTATAAGGGGAAAGATGGCAGAGTAGAAGGACATGTGGTCATCCTCTCCTGCGAGAACTCCAAAATTGCAACTCTCTGCGAAACAACCATCAACAGGAGAATGTTGGATCCCACCAAAAAAAGATACCCCACATCCAAAGGGAAAGGAGACATCCCAGTAAGACGGTAGGAGGGGCAAAATCACATTTAGAATCAAACCCCATGCCCGCCAGAGACACTTGGAGGGCTCAAACAAAACCTTGTGTGCACAAAGACCCAGGGGCCCCCCAGAGACTGACCAGACATGCCTTTGAGTGTTTGAGTGTCTCCTGCGGAGGCAAGGGTCAGGAGTGGGCTGCTGCATGGACAGGGGCTCTGGCTGCAGCAGACCTGGGTCCAGCAGCATGTGGCATAAGCCCTCTTGGAGGAAGTTGCCATTAGACCCATCACAGAGACACCGAGCAGATGATCTACAAACTGCAGAACAATTATACCAAAGAAATTCTCGCACTGTTAAGTAAGTTCTAGGATCCACAGCAGATTTCCCAACCTGGGGATCTGGCAAAGGGACTGAGAACCTCCAGGGAATTAGACATTGGAGGCCAGTGGGATTTGATTACAAGACTTGCACAGGACTGGGAAACAGGCCCTTGGAGGGCACAAACAAAACCGTGTGTGCACCAGGAGGAAGGAGCAGGGTCCCCGCAAGTGACGGAGCCAGACTTCCCTGCGAGAGCCCAGGAGTCTCTGGTGGAAGCCTGGGTCAACACTGTGGCCTCAGGCCAAACAACAGGGAGGGAACACAGCCCCACTCATCAACAGAAAATTGGATTAAAGATTACTGAGCATGGCCCCGCCCGTCAGAACAAGACCCAGTTTCCCCCACAGTCATTGTCCCCCATCAGGAAGCTTTCACAACTCTCCTATCCTTATTCATAAGAGGGCAGACAGAATGAAAACCACAATCACAGAAAACTAACCAAACTGATCGCATGGACTACAGCTGTGTTGAACTCAGTGAAACAATGAGCCATGCTGTGTAGGGCCTCCCAAGACGATCAGGTCATGGTGGAGAGTTCTGACATAACATGGTCCACTGGAGAAGGGACCACTTCAGTATTGGCAAACCACTTCAGTATTCTTGCCTTGAGAACCCCATGAACAGTATGAAAAGGCAAAAAGATATGACACTGAGAGATGAACTCCCCAGGTCAGTCAGTGCCCAATATGCTACTGGAGAAGCATGGAGAAATAACTCCAGAAAGAATGAAGAGACGGAGCAAAAGTGAAAATAGTGCCCAGATGTGTATGTGACTGGTGATGGAAGTAAAGTCCGATGCTGTAAAGAACAATATTGCATAGGAACCTGGAATGTTAGGTCCGTGATCACGGGATAATGGATGTGGACAAATAGTAGATGGCAAGAGTGAACATTGACATTTTAGGAATCAGTGTACTAAAATGGACTGGAGTGGGTGAATTTAATTCAGATAATCATTACATCTACTGCTATGGGCAAGAATCCCTTAGAAGAAATGGAGTAGCCCTCATAGTCAACAAGAGTCCAAAATGCAGTATTTGGGTGCAGTCTCAAAAATGACAGAATGATCTCTATTCATCTCCAAGGCAAACTATTCAATATCACAGTAATCCAAGTCTATGCCCCAACCACTAATCCCAAAGAAGCTGAAGTTGAATGGTTCTATGAGGACCTACAAGACCTTCTAGAATTAATGCCAAAAAAAGATGTGCTTTTCATCATAGGGGACTGGAATGCAAAAGTAGGAAGTCAATCAGACTATACTACAAAGCTACAGTCATCAGGACAGTATGGTACTGGCCCAAAGACAGAAATCTAGATCAACAGAACAAAATAGAAAGCTCAGAGATGAATCCACGCACCTATGGACACTATATCTTTGACAAAGGAGGCAAAAATATACAGTGGAGAAAAAACAATATCTCTTTAACAAGTGGTGCTGGGAAAACTGGTCAACTACCTGTAAAAGAATGAAACTAGAACACTTTCTAAGACCATACACAAAAGTAAACTCAAAATGGATTAAAGATCTAAATTTAAGACCAGAAACTCTAAAACTCCTAGAGGAAAACATAGGCAGAACACTCTCTGACATAAATCACAGCAAGATCCTCTATGACACACCTCCCAGAGTAATGGAAATAAAAGCAAAAATAAACAAACAGGACCTAATTAAATTTAAAAGCCTTTGCACAATGAAGGAAACTATAAGCAAGGTGAAAGACAGAATGGGAGAAAATAATAGCAAATGAAACAACTGACAAAGAATCGATCTCCAAAATATACAAGCAGCTCATGCAGCTCAATACCAGAAAAATAAACGACCCAATCAAAAAATGGGCCAAAGAACTAAACAGACATTTCTCCAAAGAAGACATACAGATGGCTAACAAACACATGAAAAGGTGCTCAACATCACTCGTTATCAGAGCAAGGCAAATCAAAACCACAATGAGGTACCATCTCATGCCAGTCAGAATGGCTGCCGTCTACAAGTCTACAAACAATAAATGCTGGATATGGTGTGAAGTAAAGGGAACCTTCTTACACTGTTGATGGGAATGCAAACTAGTACAGCCACTATGGAGAACAGTGTGGAGATTCCTTAAAAAACTAGAAATAGAACTGCCATATGACCCATCAATCCCACTGCTGGGCATACACACCAAGGAAACCAGAATTGAAAGAGACACCTGTACCCCAATGTTCATTGCAACACTGTTTACAATAGCTAGGACATGGAAGCAACCTAGATGTCCATAGGCAGATGAATGGATAAGAAAGTTGTAGTACAGATACTCAGTGGAATATTACTCAGCTATGAAAAAGAACACATTTGAGTCAGTTCCAACGAAGTGGATGAAACTGGAGCCTGTTGTGAAGTAAGTCAGAAAGAAAAACACCAATACAGTATATTAATGCACATATATGCAATTTAGAAAGATGGTAACAATGACCCTACACACAAGAGCAAAAGAGACACAGATGTAAAGAACAGACTTTTGGACTCTGTGGGAGAAGACGAGGGTGGGATGATATGACAGAATAGCATTGAAACATGTGAAATAGATGACCTGTCCAAGCTTGATGCGTGAAACAGGTCACTCAAAGCTGGTGTACTGGGACAACCCAGAGGGGTGGGATGGGGAGGAAAGTGGGAGGGGGGTTTGGGACAGGGGGACACAAGTACACGGTGTACCCCCGTGGCTGACTCATGTCAACGTATGGCAAAAACCACGACAATATTGTAAAGTAATCCACCTCCAGTTAAAATAAATTAATTAATTTTTTTTTTAAAGTAGGAAGTCAAGAGATACCTGGAGTAACAGGCAAGTTTGGCCTTGGAGTACAAAATGAAGCAGGGCAAAGGTTAACAGAGTTTTGCAAAGAAAATGCACTGGTCATAGCAAACACCATTTTCCAACAACCCAAAAGAAGACTCTACACACGGACATCAAAAGATGGTCAATACCAAAATCAGATTGATTATGTTCTTTGTAGCCAAAGATAGAGAAGCTCTATACAGTCAGCAGAAACAAGATCAGGAGCTGACTGTGGCTCATACCATGGCATCCTTATTGCAAAGTTCAGACTTCAATTGCAGAAAGTAGGGAAACCCCCTAGGCCATTCAGGTATGACCTAAATCAAATCCCTTATGATTATACAGTGGAAGTGACAAATAGATTCAAGGGATTAGATCTGATAAACAGAGTCTCTGAAAAACTATGGACGGAGGTTCCTAACACTGTACAGGAGGCCATGATCAAAACCATCCACCAAAATGAAATGCAGAAAGGCAAAAGTGTTGTCTGAGGAGGCCTTACAAATAGCTGAGAAAAGAAGGGAAGCTAAAGGCAAAGGAGAAAAGGAAAAAGATATACCCATCTGAAAGCAAGGTTCCAAAGAATAGCAAAGAGATATAAGAAAAACCTCTTAAGTGAACAATGCAAAAAAAAAAAAAAGAAACAATAGAATGGGAATGAATAGAGATCTCTTTAAGAAAATTAGAGATACCAAGGGAACATTTCATGCAAAGATGGGCACAGTAAAGGACAGAAAAGGTATGGACCACTTCTGAAGCAATAGATATTAAGAAGAGGTGGCAAGAATACACAGAACTGTACAAAAGAGATCTTAATGACCCAGATAACCACGATGGTGTTATCACTCACCTAGAGCCAGACATCCTGGAATGTGATGTCAAATGGGCCTTAGGAAGCATCACTACGAACAAAGCAAGTGGAGGTGATGGAATTCTAACTGAGCTATTTCAAGTCCTAAAGGATGATGCTCTTAAAATGCTGCACTCAATATGCTAGCAAATTTGGAAAACTCAGCAGTGGCCACAAGGACTGGAAAAGGTCAATTTTCATTCCAATCCCAAAGAAAGGCACTGCCAAAGAATGTTCAAACTATTGCACAACTGCGCTCATCTCACATGCTAGCAAAGTAATGCTCAAAATCCTCCAAGTGAGGTTTCAACATACGTGAACCAAGAACTTCCAGATGTTCAAGCTGGATTTAGAAAAGGCAGAGGAACCAGAGATCAAATTGCCAACATCCACTGGATCATAGAAAAAGTAAGAGAGTCGAGAAAAACACCTACTTCTGCTTTATTGACCATGCCAAAGCCTTTGACTGTGTGGATCACAACAAACTGTTGGAAAATTCCCAAAAGATGGGAATACCAGACCACCTTACCTGCCTCCTGAGAAATCTGTATAAAGGTCAGGAAGCAACAGTTATAACCAGACATGGAACAACGGACTGGTTCTAAATTGAGAAAGGAGTACGTCAAGGCTATATATCGTCACCATGTTTACATAACTTATGTGCAGAGTACATCATGCGAAATGCCAGGCTGAATGAAGCACAAACTGGAATCAAGATTGCCGGGAGAAATATCAATAACCTCAGATTTGCAGATCACACCACCCTTATGGAAGAAAGTGAAGCAGAACTAAAGAGCCTCTTGATGAAAGTGAAAGAGGAGAGTTAAAAAGCTGACTTAAAGCTCAACATTCAGAAAACGAAGATCATGGCATTCGATTCCATCACTTCATGGCAAATAGATGGGGAAACAATTGAAACAGTAACAGACTTTATTTTCTTAGGCTCCAAAATCACTGCACATGGTGACTCAAGCCATGAAATTCAAAGACTCTTGCTCCTTGAAAGAAAAGCTATGACCAACCTAGGCAGCATATTAAAAAGCAGTGAATTAAAATAAATGTAAACCAAAGTGTGATCTTTTTAAGGAACAACAACAACAACAACAACAAAGCAGTGACATTACTTTGCCAACAAAAGTCCATCTACTCAAAGCTATGGTTTTTCCAGTAGTCATGTATGGGTGTGAGAGTTGGGCCATAAAGAAAGCTGAGTGCCAAAGAATTGATGCTTTTGAACTGTGGTGTTGGAGAAGACTCTTCAGAGTCCCTTGGAATGTAAGGAGACCAAACCAGTCCATCCTAAAGGAAATCAGTCCTGAATGTTCTTTAGAAGGACTGATACGGAAGCTGAAACTCCAATACTTTAGTAACATGATGCAAAGAACTGACTCATTGGGAAAGACCCTGATGCTGGGAGACATTGAAGGCAGGAGGAGAAGGGGATGACAGAGGATGAGATGGTTGGATGGCATCACCAACTCAATGGTCATGAGTTTGAGCAAGCTCTGGGCATTGCTGATGGACAGGGAAGTCTGGCCTGCTGTAGTCCATGGGGTCACAAAGAGTCAGACATGACTGAGCAACTGAACAACAAGATGTGCTACATGTATACGGTAGACTATTTCTCACTCATATAAAACTGCCACTGAAGTTAGGGAATTATGACACTGGTAGTCACAGGGATGGAGTTTGAAGGATCATACACTAAGGCAGAGGTAGAACATGGTGTATGAGGTATTGTCCAGGTAAACTAAAAAAAAGATGTGCAAGTCAACCAATTTCCAATTCTGAAAGAGACTCTGAGAATTCAAATCAAACAAATGGTTCCAGAAAAAAATTGAAGTGAAGGGATGGGATGCATCAGGAGGTCCATACATAAATTGACAAGAAATCAATATATGTAACAAGTAATCCACAAGGAAAATCCTCTGCCTTCCTTCCTTCATTCTTTCCTTCAACATATGCACAGAAATCTTTGTCTCTAAGAGGTAATTCATAAAATTTATCTCCTATCTTCCTGTTTATAATCACAGAAAAGTGTATCTGATATAAATAACTCACAAGGACCTGATGCTCACCACTCTGCTCAACCTTCTAAGGCAAAAAGTCAGGGGGAAAAAAGTAGAAATTTCATAGATAACTTGCATTCCAGTCCCTATGATGAAAAGGCATCTTTTTTTGGCCTTAGTTCTGGGAGGTCTTGTAGGTCTTCATAGAATCTGTATTTTAGCTTCTTCAGCATTAGAGGTTGGGGCATAGACTTGGATTACTTTGATATTGAATGAATTGCCTTGGAAATGAACAGAGATCATTCTGTTGTTTTTGAGACTGCAGCCAAGTACTCCATTTCACATTCTTTTGTTGACTATCGGGGCTATTCCATTTCTTCTAAGGGATTCTTGCCCACAGTAGTGGGTATAATGGTCATCTGAATTAAATTCACTCATTCCCATCCTTCTTAATTCACTTATTCCTCAAATGTCAGTGTTCACTCTTGCCATCTCCTTCTTGACCACATCTAATTTACCTGGATTCATAGACCTAACATTCCAGGTTCCTATGCAGTATTGCTCTTTACAGCATCAGACTTTACTTCCACCCCCAGACACACCCACAACTGTTTCCGTTTTGACTTAGCCTTTTCATTCCTTCTGGATTTATTTCTTCATTCTTCTCCAGTAGCACATTGGGCACCTACCAACTAGGGGAGTTCATTTTTCAGTGTCATATCTGTCTTTTCATACTGTGCAGCTGAATATTAAATGCCAGCTGAATTGCTAGGCAGTTAATATTCAGGGAGATCCAGGTTTTTGTAGTTGTTCAGTTGCTAAGTCATGTCTGACTCTTTGTGACCCCATGGGCTGCAGCACGCTAGGCTTCCCTGTCCCTCACTGTCCCTGGGAGTTTGCTCAAACTCATGTCTGTCGAGTGGGTAAAGCCATCCAACCACCTCATCCTCTGCTGCCCCTTCTCCTCCCATCCTCAATCTTTTCTAGCATCAGGGTCTTTCCCAATGAGTCGACTCTTCGCCTCCAGTGGCCAGAAGATTGGAGCTTCGGCTTCAGTCCTTCCACTTCCAACGAATATTCAGGATTGATTCCACAAGAACTTTCTCTCCAACACATACAAATTATTAGTACACCTCAGCTAAAAAAAAAAAAAAAAAACTAAAAAAAAAAAAATCAGCCAAAGGTCTAAATGCATGTCTCTCTAAAGAAGTCATAGAGACGGTCATAAAGCACATGAAAAGATGCTCAGCATCACTAGTTCTTTGAGAAAGGAAATCAAATGTACAACGAGGCATCACCTCACATTGGTCAGAATGGCCACATCAAAAACCTACAACAATAAATTCTGCAGAGGGTGTGGAGAGAAAGAAACCCTCCTGCACTGTTGGTGGGAATGTAAACTGGTACAGCAATTAGGGAGAACATTATGGTGGTTCTTTTAAAAACTAAACACTGAAGTACCCAGTGACCCAGAAATCCAACACCTAGAAGGAGATTCAGAAAAAAAAGCAACATTTTAAAAGACACCCACACTCCACAGACCATGGCAGCGCCGGGTCAACAGTCAGGACAAGGGAGCGACTTCAGTGAGCAAGGACAGACAGACGGACACAGAGAATGAGGCACATATACACAATGCAATATTGCTCAGACATAAAGAAAGATGAAGTAACACCATTTCCAGTTACAGGAAAGAAATTAGAGGTGATCAAACTAAGCGAAATAACTGAGAAAGGGAAAGTCAGATAATAGAGAGTATCACTTCTGTGGAATCTAAAAATGGATATAAATGAACGTCATTACAAAAGGCAAACAGATTCACAGACTCAGAAACGTATGGAAAGGTGGCCAAATGGAAAGGTGGCAGGGGGTGGGGGAGTAATTAGCTGGCACAGATCAAGATTTACATGTCAAAATGGGTGCAGTTGTTGATGTTTAGTTGCTCAGTCATGTCCAACACTTTGCAACCCCGTGGACTGTAGCCGGCCAGGCTCCTTTGTCCATGGGAGTCTCTAGGCAAGAATACTGGAGTGGTTTGCCATTTCCTTCTCCAGGGGATCTTCCCAACCCAGGGATTGAGCCCAGGTCTCCTGAAAGTCTCCTGCATTGCAGGTGGATTCTTTTACCACTGAGCGAGCAGGGAAGCCATAAAACAGGTGCTGAAGGGCTCTAAATAGTCACAAGTTTGACAGGGCTTTAAATGACATCTGCCCTCAAGAAATGTCCGAGGTATTTCATCAGAAAAGTATTCCAAACAGGGCCGAGATTCAAGAAGCCATTTTCAAGAGGTAAATTGTACTCACAAAGTATAAAATAATAAAAGCACATGGAAAGATACTCCACACTAATCATTATTAAATCAATGCCAATCAAAACTACCATAAGGTATCACCTCGAGCTGGTCACAATGGCCATCATCAAAATGATCTACAAAGAATAAAGATAAAATAAATAAATAAAACAAAAGATCTGCAAAGAATATACAGAAAATGAAATCCTCCTACAATCTTTTTGAGAGTGTAAATGGTGAAGCCACTATGGAAAACAGCATGGAGCTTCCAAGAAACACAAGACACAGAGGTATCATATGACCCTGCAATCCCACTCATGGGCTTATGTCCAGAGAAAGTGAAGGGAAATTAGCTCAGTCGTGTCTGACTCTTTGCAACCCCATGGACTATACAGTCCATGGAATTCACCAGGCCAGAACACTGGAGTGGGTAGCCTTCCCCTTCTCCAGGGGATCTTCCCAACTCAGGGATCAAACCCAAGTCTCCCTCATTGCAGGCGGATTCCTTACCAGCTGAGCCACAAGGGAAGTGCAGGTCCGCAGAAAATCACCATTCAAAATGACACGTGCCCCTTGATTTTCAGGGCAGCACTATTTCAATAGGCAAGACATGGAATCCACCAAAAGGTCCACTGACAGAATAATGAAGACTAGGGGGTACATCTATACACTGGAATACTACTCAACCATAAAACAGAATGAAATAAGGATGCTGTCAGCAGCATGGATGGACTAAGAAATCATCACAGTAAGTGAGGGAACTCAGAGAGAAAGATAAATATCATGAGATATCACTTACAGGTGCAATCTATAAATTCATACCAATGACTTAATGTACAAAACAGACTTCACAGCCTGGAAAAAATCAAACTATGATTATCAAAAGAAAGTTAGAAAGAATGGATAATTAAGAGTTTAGGATTAACTACACACACTAATATCTAAAAAATTAATAATCAAATAGGACCTAGTGAATAGAACAGGGAACTCTATTTAATAGACTGTAATAATCTATACGAGGAAAAAAATGGAAAAAGAATAGATACGCTTCTATGTAAAATCAAATTAAGTTCCTGTACTGCTAAAACTAACAAAACAATGGAAAACAACTTGATTCCAGTAGAAAATAAAAATTAAATTACCTGAAATCCATCTGGGGAACCCCAGACAGTGGCGACCCTCTAGATTAGATATGTGATATGCTATGACATTAATATGACACCACCAAAGGTTTTCACTCAGCAGAACACAGAGCAGCAACCCATTCAAAGGTGCCTGACTTCATGTGAATGTCCAAAGATGAAGAGAACAAAAAGGACCACAGGTTAATCAGGGCAACACCCTCATTTCAGATGCTGGGAATCTCCGAGGGGCAAGAGCAGACACAGGGTCTCCGAGTACGGGATCCAGACCCACGTGGATGGGGTGAGACACACACAATCCCCGGACCCTGCGTCTGGGGTCGCGTGACTCTTGGTTAGGACACCAGGTCTCTGCTGCCTGGGCCCCTAAGGCGGAAACGAGTGGGTTCCTGGAACCTCCTAGCAGGGTAGAAAGAAGCGTAGAGTCTCCTCTCCCCACACTTGTCCCAGGGAAGTCCTCCCCTCCCGCCCTTTGGTTCTGTCTGATACTGTTTTTACAGCTGTCACGATAATGTTGAAGACACTACCTTGGTTCCAGCAGGCTCGGTCCTTCGTTTTCCCACTGGGGTGTTGAGAAAACACACCGGGCGCGGGGCTAGGAGACGAGGGGCAGGTCTGGTCTCTGCTGAGCAGGGACGGCCGACCGGAAGGCAATCACAGGAGCAACCTCACCTGCTGCCCGTTGGTTTTCTGCCTCATCCCAGTACCCTCGAATCAATTTACCAGGTGAACCTGCCTTCCTACTCAAACTGAATGTGCTGGAAAATGGGACTAATTACCAGGTAGCCCACCTGAGGTGTCTCTGAGAGCCCCAGGGCAGGTGAACCTGGCAGGAGGAAAGACTAAGAGCCCTGCTGCAGCCCTGACCCCTGGGAGGGCCACGGAACCCCACTCAGAGGAGGGCACGTTACCCAGAGGAGCCCACCTCAGCTGCAGACCCCGGACCTCTGAGCACCGACATTCAGACACAGGCACGGAGTTTTCCAGGACAGGCCCAGTCTGCACCCAGCTCTCCACACCCTAGTGCACACAGAACATGGTCGGTGTCAATATTCTCACACTATTTCAATAGGCAAGACATGGACTCATTGTAGAAAGCACGCAGTCTTATCTAAACATAATCAGTGAAGACAGGATTGAAAAGTCAAAGTGTTCATCATTCAGACATATCTGACTGTTTGTGACCACATGGACTGTAGCCCTCCAAGCTCCTCTGTCCATGGGACTCTCCAGGCTAGAATACTGGAGTCTGTTACCATTCCCTTCTCCAGGGGATCTTCCCGATCCAGAGATCAAACCCAGGTCTCCTGCACTGCATGCAGATTCTTTACCATCTCAGCCACCAGGGAAGCCCCTAGAAAAGACTTGCTGCTGACTTAGGGAGGTCTAAATCTACCATGTAGACAGAATGTGGTCAGGTTTAAACTAGCATAAGGTTGCTCTCCCTGGAGACACAGGTCACACACATGCAGGGTCTCTCATCATTGGACAGGGGCCTCACCTTCCTGCGGGAAACAGAAAGTAAGTTTCTTAAAGCAAAAATCATCACTGGGCTACGCATGTCACCCACACCAGGAAACTGAAAGAACCTTTGTCATTAAACACTTCAACAGGAAAAACCAAACCGTTACCAGTGTCTTTGGGCACATGGTGGTCAGGATCCAGGGGAGATCCAGGGGTTTCTTAGAGTTGAGCCCAGGGTCCTGTACAGACAGACAGAAAGTGCCCTGATTTCATCATCCAAGGCTTCCAGGAGGAGGCAGCCACACTGGAAGCCTTCTAGAAAAGGATATTCTTTATCAGAATAAAAATTGTTGAAATTGAAAGCATATTAGTTATTATTTGCCAACCTAAAATATTCTTAAAAGCCTGGCCCCCAGATCCTTGCGGTTCCCACTGGTTCCTTTGTGTTCAGACTGTCAGGGTAGAAACAATCCATCATTTCAAATTAGTTTCTTCTAATTCTGTTATTTGCTATTATATGAAGGAAAGGTCACACTTGAAAAAATACATAGGAAAATTCCTGCAAAAAGATTGAGTCAAGGACCCCATAAGCTGCATGAACTCTGCCTTCTAACAATTTCAGTTTCAAAGACCGAGGGCAGAAGAAGAGGGGACGACAGAGGATGAGATGGTTGGATGGCATCACCGACCTAATGGACATGAATTTGAGCAAGCTCTGGGAGATGGTGAAAGACAGGGAAGCCCAGCGTGCTGAAATCTATGGAGTCACAAAGAGTTAGACACGACTGAGTGACTGAACAGCAACAAGCTTCAATTTTCTGCCTGGAGAAATCTGATAAAATAGGCATCCTGATTTTTTTCAATTCTCTCTTCAAACTCTGCTAAAATGAAATTGATATTCATATCAACATGTAAGAATTTCTGAGTTTTGACATGTCACACCAAGGTAAGAGGTGCTGGTGAAAATAGAACGCTACTGGTAGGCAAAACATTCTTAAAGTTTTGTTTCAAATTGGATTTAAATACAACACTACATGGTTATATGAAGTATGAACCAAGAGTCTAAATATAGCAGGCAATATGTAAAAGCAAATTTGATATCCCATATGTGAGAGTAAAAGCTACTGGTTTTTGCAGCAGTCATGTACGGATATTAGAGTAGGACCACAAAGAAGGCAGAGCATCGAAGAACTGATGCTTTCGAACTGTGGTGCTGGAGAAGACTCTTGAGAGTCTCTTGGACTGCAAGGAGATCAAACCAGTCCATCCTAAAGGAAATCAGTCCTGAATATTCATAGGAAGGACTGATGCTGAAACCAAAGCTCCCATCCTTTGGCCACCTGATGTGAAGAGCCGACCCACTGGGAAAGACTCTGATGCTGGGAAAGATTGAAGGCAAATGGAGAAGGAGATGACAGAGGAAGAGATGGTTGGATTGCATCACCAATTCAATGGACAACAGTTTGAGCAATCCCCAGGAGATGGTGAAGGACAGAGATTCCTGTCATGCTGCAGTCCATGGGGTCACAAAGAGTCAGACACAACTTAACAACTGAACAGCAACAACCACGTGAGAGTAACTGTTTCTTGTCAGATCTGCAGCTGGTATGTGCAAATTGGTTTAGAATACTCTCCAACATAGATTGTCTCTAGGTCTGATTAAGTGTGTCACAAGGGCATGAATCAAAATGTGATGTATTAATTCCAGGATGGAATAGAATGTTACTTTGAACAGCCTGTAAAACTTACACAGAGTCTGTAGTCCACTCAAGATGTCAAATAATAAAACATTTACCTCAAATTTAAAGCCTCTTGGAAAGTTGTGTTCTAAACATTTCATAGATTTCTTTTCTTTTCTTTTTTTTTTTTTTTAGATTTCTTTTCATAATCCTTTTTCACAGTGATAACATTTTAACTCCTCAGTTGCTGATGTTGGTACCAAGATAAACTTGTCCTCATTGGTGTGGGAGATAAAGTTGATCCATTGTGATTGTTCTCTGGTCAAATGACTCTCACAATTTCTAATTATGTTCTACATCCACAATATTTCTTTTTATATCCATCAAAGTCTACTTCTCAGATCTTCATGTACACCAAATAATAGATACCTGGTGAGTTCAGATTACATTTAACACTCTTTCCATAGCTTTTCCCATGTCAATTGAATCAGAACAAGGTGAAGCATGGAGAAGAGTTGAAATTTTCAATGATTTCTAAGGCCTCTAAAAAAAACATTAGACAGAAATCCTAGCCTTTACTGGTCTATACGAAAGAATCACAATGTGCCTTTTTCATGAAATTGCAACAATTGACTCACTAGAGTTGCAATTAATTGGAATTATGCTTGGAATGATTTGAGTTGAAACAGTTTGGATGTGGGCATGTGAGGATATATATAGGATGATACATACTTAAGGAGGTATCAACAAGTATGAATCCATAAATTGATGAGGTATACTTTGTAAACAAAGATGAAACATTTAACTTGTTTTCACTATCTGATCCTTCCAGAATTTGCCATCATCTACTGACTCCCCTGTGGACTTGGTTTATTGCCACCAGATTAAAACTAGTTACAGGAATCGTGGTTAGCTTTGTTCTCTTTGTTTGAAATTGTTTATGTTTCTCTCTCCTAGGATGCTCTTATAAATGCCACTATCTGTATCACTTATTTTGTCTATAAGGTTGTCTCTTGCATTTTCCACTGTGTAACCATCTTCCTTGTATACAGATATTTATATGTCTATGTATATAAATATCTATGTCTATATGTATCTATAATAGATATTTATATCTGTATGTGGCGTGCTGCGATTCATGGGGTCGCAAAGAGTTGGACACAACTCAGCGACTGAATTGAACATAGATATTTATGTATATATGTACATAGATATTTATATGTCTATGTATATAGATATTTATGTTTCTGTGTATCTAGGTATTTATATATCTATATATCTATGCATATAGACATTTATATATCTATGTACCTAGATATATCACTATCAGTCTGGACATTTATATACATATGTACCTAGATATTTATAACTATGTACACTTATGTATACACAAATAGGTGTTTTACCAGTGTAACAGGGCCTGGCGAAAAGGGAACGCTCCTACAAAAAGAGTCAGACATGGCTAGGCGACTGAACAACAAAATAGTAAACACACTCGGTTCACCTGCCACCAACAACACATAGTATCTCAGTGTTACTACAATATAAAATAAAGGTTCATTTAAAAAAAGAATGCCCAGGGGGACTTCCTTGCTGTTCAGTGGTTAAGATTCTGTGCTTCCAATGCAGAGGGCGAAGGTTCGATTCTTCGGCGGGGAACTAAAGATCCCACAAGCCGCATGGCATGGCCAATAAATAAAATTATTAAAATAAATAAATAAGAATGTTCAGGAAGAACACACAAGCTTTTGGGTGTTTCTTCAGGTACGTTCCGTATTAAATTACAGTCCTGAGTTAAAACTCAAAAGCTTTCATTTCCAAGGAATCACAACAGGGCATGAAAGAATCCTGCCGCCTTGTGGCCATTCCCTGCAATAGCAACCTTAAGAGTTTTGCTTATGAGTACCTCTTTGTTGTTCAGTCCCCAGGTCGTGACCCACACTTTCCTCACTAGGACGTGACGCCGCCTCTCACCGCTCCCTGACGTCTTTCCTCTCTAGGACGTCACGCCGCCTCTCACTGGTCGGTGACGTCTTTCCTCTCTAGGACCTGACGCCTCCTCACACTGATCCCTGAGGTCGTCCTCTCTAGGACCTCAAGCCACCTCTCATTGGTCCGTGACGCCTTTCCTCTCTAGGAGCTGACGCCGTCTCTCAATGATCCATGACGTCTTCTCGTGACGCCTTTCCTCTCTAGGACCTGACGCCGCCTCTCACTGCTCCGTGACGTCTTTTCTCTCTAGGACCGGACGCCGCCTCTCACTGATCCGTGACGGCTTTCCTCTCTAGGACCTGACGCCTTCTCTCACTGGTCTCTGAGGTCGTCCTCTCTAGGACCTGATTGGGGGGCGGGGTTCTCTCACTGATCCCCGAGGTCATCCTCTCTAGGACATGACGCCACCTCTCACTGATCCCTGACGTCTTTCCTCTCTAGGACGTCACGCCACTTCTCACTGATCTGTGACGTCTTTCCTCTCTAGGAGTTGACGCCACCTCTCACTGGTCCGTGACGCCTTTCCTCTCTAGGAGTTGACGCCACCTCTCACTGGTCCGTGACGCCTTTCCTCTCTAGGAGTTGACGCCACCTCTCACTGGTCCGTGACGCCTTTCCTCTCTAGGACATGACGCCGTCTCTCAATGATCCATCACGTGTTTCTGTGACGTGTTTCCTCTCTAGGACGTGATGCCGCCTCTCACAGCACCCTGACGTCTTTCCTCTCTAGGACCGGACGCCGCCTCTCACTGATCCCTGACGTCTTTCCTCTCTAGGACCCCACGCCAACTCTCACTGGTCCGTGACGCCTTTCCTCTCTAGGACGGGACGCCGCCTCTCACTGATCCCTGAGGTCGTCCTCTCTAGGACCGGACGCCGCCTCTCACTAATCCCTGCGGTCTTTCTCTCTAGGACGTGACGCCGCCTCTCACTGATCCCTGACGTCTTTCCTCTCTAGGACCTGACGCCGTCTCTCAATGATCCATGACGTCTTTCTGTGACGTCTTTCCTCTCTAGGACCGGACGCCGCCTCTCACTGATCCCTGACGTCGTTCCTCTCTAGGACCCCACGCCACCTCTCACTGGTCCATGACGCCTTTCCTCTCTAGGACGGGACGCCGCCTCTCACTGATCCCTGAGGTCTTTCCTCTCTAGGATCTGACGCCTCCTCTCACGGCTCCGTGACGTCTTTCCTCTCTAGGACGTGACGCCACTTCTCACGGCTCCGTGACGTCTTTCCTCTCTAGAACCAGACGCCGCCTCTCACTGATCCCTGAGGTCGTCCTCTCTAGGACCAGACGCCGCCTCTCACTGATCCCTGAGGTCGTCCTCTCTAGGACCGGACGCCGCCTCTCACTACTCCTTGATGTCTTTCCTCTCTAGGACCTGACGCCGCCTCTCACTGATCCCTGACGTCTTTCCTCTCTAGGACCTGACGCCGTCTCTCAATGATCCCTGACGTCTTTCCTCTCTAGGACCTGACGCTGCCTGTGACCGGCCCTGACTTCTTTCCTTTCTCTATGCCCTTTGACAGCCCCCTTAAGGTCCTCTCCGCAGACCCCGTGCGCCGCCGCTCGTCCACTTACGACTCCCCACTCCAGGTCCCCTTGACTGCTACCCTCAGGGGCCTCTCCGCGGACCACCCCCACCCCGCGCCCAGGTTCTCTCCGTGGGTCCCCCCAAGTCCTCTCATTGGCCAGAATCGGGTCGCCAGTTTCTTTCGACGGCCCGCCGCTGGTCCCCTCTCGTCGCCTGCCAATGGTCCTCTCATTGGCCAACTCCTGGTCTTCACTATTTCACGTCTCTGGACCTCACTACGACCTGACTCTGGTCCTCGCTATGCCCTTACTCTGGACCTGACTATACTTTCAACCCTGTCTCTGGTCCTCACTTGGGTCTGAGTCTAAAAGAACTGTTAAAATATGCCATACAATACCTACATAAACAGAGTGAAGTTATTTCAAACACAAATACAGATCACTTCAAAGCAAAGGAACTCAGAAGCACCTTCCAGATGAGATTTCCTGGAATGAACAACCACCAAAATGGGAACCAAGATTATCCTAAGTCTACATAACCACATAGGGCATGCCAGCGAGTTAGCACACAGTCTGAGTTCTTGAAACACCCCGAGTGCTACTTTCCTAGTTTCCCAGATTAATTCCTTGGAGTAGGACATTTGGAACAGTCCAGACAGGATGGAGAGAGGATTGTCCTCAAGGCAGAGTTGGTCTTGGCAGCGGCTAAGGCAGTCCCTCTTCAGTGTCTGCTCCTGCCCTGGAATTCCAATTGCGAGATGGGGTATGACTCAGTCTCAGCCTTTCCAGTCAAGAATGCCAGGTGATCTGCCCTCTAATGGAATTCTCCAACCTTCCACTCTTGAAAGAGGCTGGCATGGAGAAAATCTTGGAGCATCTGATCAAGTCAGAGGACCCCCAGGGGCTATCCCCAAGTCAGCCCGACAATGAGCACCAAATCTGATCCCAAAACGCCACCTCTGTACACCTGTGCCAATCTGAATCTCAGAGAGAGAGTTTCAGGTGAAGTAGAAAAGCATAGCTATGCTGCTTTGCTAGCAAAGAGGGACACAAAACTCATGCCCTCAAACACTGCCCCAAGGCAGGAGGATTTGCTTAGGAGTTTTATAGCTATGGGCTTCCCTGCTAGCGCAGCTGGTAAATGATCTCTGTGTAACGCAGGAGACCCTGGTGCAATTCTTGGGGTGGGAAGACTCCCTGGAGAAGGGATAGGCTACCCACTTTATTATTCTTGGGCTTCCCTGGTGGCTCAGCTGGTGCAGAATCCACCTGCAATGCAGGAGACCTGGATTTGATCTGTGGGTTGAGAAGATGCCCTGAAGAAGGGAATGGCTACCCACTCCACTATTCTGGTCTGGAGAATTCCATGGATTGTATAGTCCATGGGATCACAAAGAGTCGGACTGAGTGACTTTCACTTTATAGCAATGGTTAAAGGGCAGAGTTGTAAGGATTAGGGTGTGTACAGGGCCTGAACTCCCTTCACCTGACCTCAGGTGGTCCCTTGGTGAGCTTCTCTGGAATGAAGAATGCTACAATTTTCCATTTTGCTGGAGAGGATGTTTCAGTTCAGTTCAGTCGCTCAGTCGTGTCTGACTCTTTGCGACCCCATGAATTGCAGCACGCCAGGCCTCTCTGTCCCGAGAGGATGTTTAGTTGGGTAAAAAGTTTAGAGATATTTTTGTGTGTATCCCTTTTGACAGAAACAGGACCCTGACCCAAGACAGAATACTCTTTCTTGAGTGCTCTTTGCTTTTCTCTGCATCCCCTCCCTCCCCTGATTAGCACCTCTTCCAGTCTGCCCTTTGGAGCTCAGGGTAGGTCATGGAGCCGGGAGTCTATTCCCAACAAAGAAACAGGGGACATGGGAAAGGCTTCTGGGCTCAGGAGCCCCACAGGGTCCTGCTCGATTTAACTCCCAGGCCCTGGACCTACACTAACTATGGCCCTGAGCTGTCCATGACGGCCTGAGCTTTCCCAAACTGTCCTCTTAACTCTCTCTAACTAAGGCCCTGATGCTGGTTGTAACGAACACCCTGACAATATCCCTGGGACAAATGGTCTAAAGTGTCTTTTACTAAGGTCTTCAGTTTTCTCTGAGGCCCTGACACGCTCCCTAATTAAGCCCTTAACGCTGTATTTAAGTGACGGCCTGATGCACTCCCTCTCTCAGGCACTGAAGATGCACCCCTGATGCTCTCCCTCACTTCAGGGCACTAAGGCCTTGAAGGAGTCTCTACCTGAGGGGCTGGTACTGTCTGTAACCAATCTTCTGCCTCTTTCCCTAACTAACATCCTCATTTTGCCTCTAAATAACACCCTGAGACTCCTCCTAATGCCCTGATGGTGTCCCTAATAGCCCTCAATATCCCCACTTTTGCCATGATCCTGTCTGTAACTGAGGCCCTGAATATGTACTGAAGTAGGTCTCTGATGCTGTCCCTAACTAACACCCTGACACTGGTCACAACTATGAACCTGACGCTAGCCCTATTAAGGTCCTGAGATGCTGCTAAGTAACAGCCTGAACTTCTTTAAGGCCCTCAAGTTATCTCTAACTGAAGCCTTGAAACTGTCTTTAACTAAGCCCCAGACACTGTCCCTAGCTAAGGCCTGAACTATACTTTATGAAGGCCCTAAGCCTGTCCCTAACTCTGACACTGCCCCTAATTGAGGCCATGATACTGCCCCTTATAGCCTAAGCTGTCACAAAATAACACCCTGATCCTATTACTAAGGCCCTGACTATGTCCCTAAGAAAGTCACTGAAGTGCATCCAACTAACAGCCCGAACTATCTCTTACTCAGGCCATGAAGTTATCTCTGAGGTCCTAACAAGGTCCTTAATTAAGGCCCTGTTGCTGGCCCTAACTAATGCCCTGCTGCTGAATCTGAGTCCCTGATGCTCTTCCTGTTATCCTTTGCCCTACCAACAGAGTTTTACCAAGAGAACACACTGGTCATAGCAAACACCCTCTTCCAACAATACAAGAGAAGACTCTACGGTCAATACTGAAATCAGATTGATTATATCCTTTGCAGCCAAAGATGGAGAAGCTCTATACAGTCAGCAAAAACAAGACTGGGAGCTCAGATCATAAACTGAGCCATAAGACTGTGGCTCAGATCATAAACTCCTTATTGCCAAATTCAGACTTAAATTTAAGAAAGTAGGGAAAACCACTAGACCATTCAGGTCAGCAGTGACCACAGGACTAGGAAATGCCAAAGAATGTTCAAGTTCAGTTCAGTTCAGTCGCTCAGTCATGTCCGACTCTTTGCAGTAGTTTGAGCATTCTTTGGCATTGCCTTTCTTTGGGATTGGAATGAAAACTGACCTTTTCCAGTCCTGTGGCCACTGCTGAGTTTTCCAAATTTGCTGACATATTGAGTGCAGCACTTTCACAGCATCATCTTTTAGGGTTTGAAATAACTCAACTGGAATTCTATCACAATTGCACTCATCTCACATGCTAGCAAAGTAATGCTCAAAATTCTCTAAGCCAGGCTTCAACAGTACGTGAACCATGAATGTCCAGATGTTCAAGCTGAATTTGGAAAAGGTAGGGAACCAGAGATCAAATTGCCAATATCTGTTGGATCATCAAAAAAGCAAGAGAGTTCCAGAAAAACATCGACTTCTGCTTTATTGACTACACCAAAGCCTTTGACTGTGCGGATCACAACAAACTGTGGAAAATTCTTAAACAGATAGGAATACCAGATCACCTGACCTGCCTCCTGAGAAATCTGTATGCAGGTCAAGAATCAACAGTTAGAACTGGACATGGAACAACAGACTGGTTCCAAATCAGGAAAGGAGTATGTATATCATCACCTGGCTTATTTAACTTCTATGCAGAGTACATCATGGGAAATGCCAGGCTGAATGAAGCACAAGCTGGAATCAAGATTGCCGGGAGAAGTAACAATAACCTCAGATACACAATGACACCAGCCTTATAGCAGAAAGCAAAGAAGAATTAAAGAGCTTCTTGATGAATGTGAAAGAGGACAGTGAAAAAGTTGGCTTAAAACTCAACATTCAGAAAAATAAGATCATGGCATCTGGTCCCATCACTTCATGGCAAATAGATGGGGAAGCAACGGAAACAGTGAGAGACTTTATTGTCTTGGGCTCCAAAATCACTGCACATGGTCACTGCAGCCATGAAATTCAAAGACGCTTGCTCCTTGGAAGAAAAGCTATGACCAAACTAGACAGCATATTAAAAAGCAGAGACATTACTTTGCTGACCAAGGTCCATCTAGTCAAAGCTATGGTTTTTCCAGTGGTCATGTATGGATGTGAGAGTTGGACTATAAAGAAAACTGAGCGCTGAAAAATTGATGCTTTTGAACTGTGGTGTTGGAGAAGACTCTTGAGAGTCCCTTGGACTGCAAGGAGATCCAATCAATCCATCCTAAAGGAAATCAGACCTGAACAGTCATTGGAAGGACAGATGCTGAAGCTGAAGCTCCAGTCCTTTGGCCACCTGTTGGAAAGAACTGACTCATTTGAAAAAACCCTGATGCTGGGAAAGATTGAAGGCAGGAGAAGGGGATGATAGAGGATGAGATGGTTGGATAGCATCACTGACTCGGACATGAATTTGAGCAAGCTCTGGGAGTTGGTGATGGACAGGGAAGCCTGGCCTGCTGCAGTCCATGGGGCCACAAAATGTTGGACACGACTGAGTGACTGAACTGAACTGAAGCTCTTCCTAACTAAGGTCTTCATGAGGACTCTACCTAAGGCCCAGACACTGTCATTAATAACCTAACTCTTTCCCTATATAACACCCTACTTGTGGCCCTAACTCATGACTTGACAATGGTCCTGTTTCTCTGATCCTGTTCCTTCTTAAGGTTAAGAACCTCCTCCTCACAAAGGCCTTGACACTGTCAATAATAATGACCTGACTTTTTCCCTAAGTAACACCCTGATTTTGTCACTAATGCCCTGACACTGGTTCTAACTACAGCCCTGACGCTGGTCCTATTGAAAGCCCTGAGATATCCCTAAGAAACAACCTTACCTGAAGCCTTGACACTGTCCCTAGCTTAGGCCTTGATGCTGTCCCTTATAGTCTATGCTGTCACTAAATATACCTTTGAATCTGTCCATAACCAAGGCCCTGAATATGTCCCTAATAAAGTCTCTGAACTGTCCCTAATGAACAGCCTTAGCTAACTCTTGCTAAGGCCATCAAGTTATCTCCGAGGTCCTGACACTGTCTCTAAGGCCCTGATGCTGGCTCTAACTAACAGCCTGACGCTGACCCTTACTAAGTCCTTGCCCAGGAGTTGTCCCAAGCTGCTGGGCAGCTTTCTGTTTTCCTCATCTCTCGCCAGCTGCCTGCCATTGGCCAATCTAAGATTCTGTGATGCGGTGGTCCCACATAGGATGTGCCTGAGGAGGCTTACCTACCGGAGGATGGTCATGGCCATTCCACCCTCCAAGGGACAGGGGCTCAGGGTGGGAATCTCTCAGCCAGTGTCTGACCTCAGGTTCTGTGTCCCTGTTTGTTGTAAAACCCTTGGAGTTACTTCAGTAACATTTTTAAATGGATCTCCCCCTTGGCATATTTATAAGATAAATTTTTACAGAATTAAAATTCAGAACAACATTATTAGAATGAGCAGGAAGACAAAGGATGCCCTCAATGATCTATTACTTGGAGGATTTTACAATTCTCATGAGAAAACACTCACTCTCATCACTCTCTAGGCATCAGCATGAGGAAGGAATCATCTGCATTCTTTATTTATCCCTCTGAATCTTTCAGAACCTTTCCTTCAGGAGAAATCTCTGGGCTCTTTAGGAACTGTGAGTGGCAATGTCAGGTAAATCTGAAACTGAAAAGCAGAGGAAAAGAGAAGGTGAGGAGATGAGAATTCTTGATGGAGAAGCTGGGGCATCCATGTTCAATCTCAACCTGTGAGTCTAAGTTAGTATCAGTGAAAGTAAGGACCACCAGGACCTGGCCCCTTGGCCTTGTCACCTGGTGTAGGGACTGGAGACACCCAGACTGCCCTGGCCACTTTCAGAGAAATGAAGAAGCTGGGAGAACACCATGGGAGCCACATTGGAAAAGGTCCCTGCTATGAAGTAAGATGCACTTTTCAAGAGAGTGAAGGATGATCCCTTGGTTCTCAAAGACTTGCAAAGATTCTGTGTTCTTCTGGAGACATGTTGAAGCCTCCAGTCTTTGAGGGCAGTGATGAGAAGGAACTGTGCTGAAAATCATCCAGCACACACTCCTTGAGGGTGCTGAGAATGACCAGTGTCCAGCCCAAGGGTGTTGTGGGCCTGAAACCCCCTTATCACCTGGGATGGGAGAGGCCCCATGGGCACCCCCTGGGCCAGCGGGTTCTCAGCTTGTAGGCTACAGACCTTTATCAGGTGCATGATCTGCAAACATCTTGTGCCATTTTCGATGGTGGATCTTTTTCTTACTCCTTTTGTGCACAACAGCTTTTGTTTTGAAGAAGTCTACTTCATCTCTTTTGTCTTTTGTTGTTTGTGGTTTTGGTAGCAGACCTAAGAAATCATGGCCAAATCCAAAGTTGTGAAGTTTTTCTCTCACGTTTTCTTCTATGGGGTATATAATTTTGGTTCTTACATCTAGGCCTTTGATCCATTTTGAGTCGATTTTGTATAGTGAGGGAAGTAGGGGTCCAACTTTGTTCTTTTGCATGTGGGATCTGGTTGTCCCAGCACCTGTACTAATTGTTGGGGAAACATATTTGCAAATGATGCCACCAAAAAGGTCTAATTTCCAAAATACACAAACAGCACATGCATCTCAAAAAAAAAAATTAAAAATGGGCAGGTCTAAATAGACATTTCTCCAGAGAAGACATACAGATGATCAACAGGCACATAAAAAGACACTTCACACCGCTAATTATTAAAGCAACGCAAATGAAAACCACAATGAGGTGTCACCTCATAGTCATCAGAATGGCATCGATAAAATGTCTACAAATAACAAGTGCTGGTGAGGGGGTGGAGAAAAAGAAATCTCCTACACTTTGGTGGGAATTGATGCAGCCACTGTGGAAAACAGTATGGAGGATCCTCAAAAAACTAAAAACTTGCCACATGAATTAGCAATCCCATTCCTGGGCATATATCCAGACAAAGCTATAATTTGAAAAGATACATTCACCACTATGTTTATAGCAGCACTATTCACAACAGCAAAGATGTGAAAGCAACCTACCTGTCCAACAACTGATGAATGGATAAAGATGTGTGTGTGTGGCTGTGGTGTGTGTGTGTGTGTGTGCATATATACAGTCCATGGGGTCGCAAAGAGTCGGACATGACTAAGCAACTTCACTTCACTTCATACATATATATGAGTATCTCCCATTCACACATGCTGTATACACATTATTTAACTTATTTGTGCAACCATGTGAAAGTAATTAACATCACAAAACTGCATACTTAAGATGAATTAAATGGTTAATGCCACGTTTTGTATTTTTAATGACAATGAGAAAAAAGTGTAGTGGTCATAATTGTTACAACATAAATGAATATTAAAAATGTCCTTAATGAAAAAAGCCATACCATAAAAGGCCACCCAGATCCCATATTCATCTTATCTGCTTTAAATCCATCAAGGCTGTCCAAATGAGGGGAAAACTCAGTAATGGTTCCAGGAAAAGAAAACGGGACCAGGATGGAAAAAGGTATCTTCACACAGTTGGGGCAGCAGGTGACGGTGGAAGCGGGCCTGTGTATTAAACCATAACACAGAATTCATGCCTGCCTCGGGGGGGGCTAGGTGTTGGCTCCTCAGGAGAGTGTCACTGTTTTCGGTAAAACACACTGAACATTTTGTGTGAATTTGCAAATATGAGTACTTTTTGCCATTATTAAAAGCTTTCTGTACATTTTAAATTAGTGGAAAGTGAGTTACTTTTCAAAACAACCATGACAATACCATTCAAGAACTCAGGTAAGACAGGCATCAGACTTTGTTATAGAGGCCAAGACTTACCAGACCAAGTTCAACCAAATTTGTGACACTTATTTCCCTTGTAGGAGTCCATATGGTATTAGTATTAAGAGGCATCGTGGGAAAAGTATGTTAGTAGCCACTAAGTCATGGGTCCTGTGGATGATCTGGATTGCAGGAGAAACAGTGAGATTTTAGCTTCACAATCTTTTACATTATTTCAAAAAATATGTTAAAAGATAAATTCAGCAAAAAAAAAAAATGGAATACACACAAATCAATTGTTTCTATACATGAATAACAAACCATCAAAAAGAATAAGAAAACAACCCCATTCACAATTCAAGAAAAAAAAAACTATCTAGGAGTAAATTTAACCAAAGACATAAAAGACCTATAATCAGAAAACTATAGGACATTGATAAAGAAATTGAAAACAGAAAAGAAAAATATCCTATACTCATGCATCAGGAAAAACTATTTTTAAAATATTTTCTACTGAGCCCAAGAGCCTACAAGCCCATGCTCCACAGCAAGAGAGGCCACTTCCAAGGGAAGCCCACACACCGTAACTAGGAGCAGCCCCACGACCGCAACCAGAAAAGGCCCGGGCACAACAAAGACCCAGTGCAGCCAAAAAGAAAAATAAAACAAAAAATAACTTTTAATAAAAGTCTATCAACAAAAGAAAAAATAATGTGGACTTTATAAAATTAAAAATGTCTACTCTATGGAAGACCTTATTGAGAAAACAAAAGACGGAGCACACCCTGTATGTACGCTCAGTTACCTCAGTCATGTCTGACTTTTCGGGACCCTACAGACCGTAACCTGCCAGGCTCCTCTGTCCATGGGGTTCTCCAGGCAAGAATACTGGAGTGGGTTGCCACACCCTCCTCCAGGGGATCTTCCCAACCCAGGGATCGAATTCCTGCATTGGCAGGTAGGTTCTTTACCACTAGCACCACCTGGGGCAAAAGTGCCTAAATGGAGACCAGGGAAACCCAGATAGAAGGGACTCAGAGAAAAGGAAGTGAGGGAAGGAGACTCTTAGTCACATTCAGAGAAGCCCAGCAGGTAGTTCTGCAGGTGGAAGCAGGCTGGAGCTGTGTAGAAGACGAAAGAGGGAACTAAAGCAGGGGCCCCCAACCTCTAGGATCTGATGCCTGATGATCTGAGGTGGAGCTGATGAAATAATAATAGAAACAAGTGTTCGGTCAGTCAACCGTGTCCAACCCTTGGTGACCCTATGGACTGTAGCCCACAAGACTCCTCAGTCCATTGAATTCTTCAGGCAAGAATACTGGAGTGGGCTGTCATTTCCTTCTCCAGGAGATCTTCCCGACCCAGGGATTGAACCCGGTCTCCGCGTTGCAGGCAGACTCTTTACCAACTGAGCCTCCAGGGAACAGAAATAGAAACAGCGCACGATAAACGGACGGCACTTGAAACATCCCAAAACCTTCCCCCACCCTGTCTGTCAAAAAATCGTCTTCCAGAAAAACTCCCGAGGTCAAGGAAGGAACTGCATGCGTACTCAGCTGTCCCAGGCTGCTGGCTTAGGGAGATGCTGAAGCAGAGGTGTCCCAAGAGGTAGAACCTCCCTTGCATGGGGTCCTCAACAGACCTCCGATAGCCTTGGTGATGATCGGAGAGATTTGTTTCATTTTTTTTTAATATCCTTGTGGGATAAACTTAAAACTTAGCAATTCTGTTACAGTCTTTGAGAAAATGTTTTCTTTCTTTACTGATCTGTGAAGCACCAACTGTGATGATCACTGTTCTAATATACCTCATAGTGTTGCTGACACTATGGATATAAATGTGTGAAATTGAACTTATTCAATAAAAATGATGAAGCATCTGCCGTGTGCCCAGCACGTTCCAAGGGTTGGGGAGTACAATAAAAATACTCCATAAGATGCACAGCTGGTAGGCACATTCTTTTAAAAAGCCTTTTACACTTCCACCAATAGTTTATTCTCAATTTCAACACTTGCCAGTTAATGACCATGCTGGCTAGGAAGCTCATTAAAAACCCAGGAGCCAGGGTCCTGGAAGGATATCCCATTCTCCCTTAAACAGTCCTCCACCCTCTCTGGGTCTCAGTTTCCTCATCTGTAAAATCATGGACAACTGACTATAATTCAATCCTGGAACCCAAGCCCATTGAGAGGGATGGGAAATATTACTCCAAGGCCTGGATGATAGACCAGATTTACAGAAAAATATGGCATTGCTGCTTTTCAGTCAAACAGACAAATACAATGAAGGAAGGAGTCCCTGGCCCTGCGGAATTTGCCTAGGGGTCTAGTCGGGGAAATTCTTACACATCAGGAGATGGCTCCGAGCTGGATTTCCACAAACAAGAACATCCATGCAAAGGACAAGCCTGCAGAGCTCTGTGCCCATCAGCCACAGGAAGAGACTGCCTCCCGACAGCCAGCAGCATTTACGAGTGACCTCCTAAGGCCTTCACCAAACTACAGGGGCACCTCTGGGTTTTCTGTTTCCCTCACTTTTCTGACTCTCTTCTTAAAAAAACGCACATTTCTTCATAGAATGCCACAGTGCAAGGAAAATAGGCCTTCAATTTTTAGACCTCAATTTACAAAAAAAAACTTGGAGCTTTTTTGTTTTTTTAATTAAAGCACCACATAATTTAAAGATTTTACACGTTCTCATTATTCAGTTCCAAAACACCACCCATATTGCACAGGGTCCCCATGGAAAGGCCCCCTCTCAGCAGGACAGCCACAGATGCCACCATGAAAGGGCAGCAAGGTGCCCGCCTCCCTTCTTTTCCGCCTGGGTGGCCGCCAGGCTTTTAAATCCATGCACCCTACTAAGTTTCTAGGGTGCAATTCGTGGACCCCTCCCTTTCCCATCCCAGAAGGTGGTCAAGGGCCCGCTGGGCTGCAAACTGCCCGAAGCAGGGCTGGGCCAGCCGGCCAGAGGAAGGGTTATGGAGTCCCAACAGGTTAAATCACCAGGCAGGATAAATCCCTTGGGCTTCCTGGGGACCTCGCTGCGGGCACTGGGCTGCTTGGGAAAACCGCGCGGGTCTGAGCTTTACGCGACGGGGTAAAGCGGTAATAAAGGCCTTGACCCCAGTGGCGAGGCCTTTCTACGACCGCCAGGTTAGGGGGCTCCGAGACTGTGCCAACAGGCAGGGCGGAATACGTGGTTCCCTGCTCCGCCCTGCGCCAGAGCCCCAGTTCCCTTACCTGTGGTCCGCACCCCTCCGCTCCACTCACTGGATGCCGATCGATGCGGACCCAGGAGCCCACGAAATGGGCGTTCCCAGCCGCAATGGAGACCCCTGAGACCCGGGACCCACTGCCTAGGAGCTCGGAAGAGGCGCGCTCCGCCCCCGACGCGGCCAGGTGTGCTCCGCCCATACGCCCGCTCCCAGGAGAGGCCCGAGGGCCTCGCTACTGCCGCCAGGTGACATCCATCCGCGAGCAAATCCACCCCACCGAGATGACCCGAGCTTTCTATCCGCTGATCTGTCTATAATTCAGGGATAAAACTGTGACTACAGAAAGGAAAGATGACCTGACCTAGGATGGCAATGATTTTCTATAGAACCAGCGAAAATTGGTTAAAAAAAAAATTTTTTTTCTTGGAAATTGTAAAGCTGGTTCTTTTGCATATGCAATTAAGAACAATTAGCTTGTTAAAAAGGCCCGCCTAGGGCAAGGCTTGGAGAAGGCAATGGCAACCCACTCCAGTACTCTTGCCTGGGGAATCCCAGGGACGGCGGCGCCTGGTGGGCTGTGTCTATGGGGTCGCACAGAGTCGGAAACGACGGAAGCGACTTAGCAGCCGCAGCAGCAGCAGCAGGGCAAAGGTTGAAGTTAACCCTTTCCTTGAAAAACACTACGCACTTTGCCTGAGATCTCAGCCTTGGGCAAATGAGAACTTCAAGCGTCCCCCCAAAAAAAAGGAGGTCAAAGAGATATTTTAAATCTTAGGCGGAAAACTAGAAGATCTGTCTGTCTGTGTGGATTTATGTATGTCTCAGTGTGAGTCTTCTGTTTTTTGATAATATTGCTGAAGTTGTGAGTTCTTATTTGAATAATCTGAAGAAAAGGAAGCCCTTACAAATCAAACAGTTCTAAATACAAGAAAAAAATTGACCTAAATGAATTTTAGATTCATGTGAGCTGGGAAATAGTCAATATTAAATATCCAGTATTTTTTTTTTTGCTATTCTAATATAGACATGTCTAAGAGTCATTAACATTAAGCATAAAATTTTTATAGTGCCTAGGTTTATTATAAGTTAAACATTGCTATATTGTTATATTTGTCACAAGCTTGTCAACAAAGAAAGTACCTCTAAAAACAAAGAAAAAAAATTCCTAAAAATGTAAATGCGATATGAGCTTTTAGATAAACTATTAAAAATAATTATACTTAAAATATATGTCTATAACAGTCTCGATTGAAGGCAGAGGAGAAGGGGACGACAGAGGATAAGATGGTTGGATGGCGTCACTGACTCGATGGCCATGAGTTTGAGCAAGCCCCGGGAGTTGGTGATGGTCAGGGAAGTCTGGTATCCTGCAGTCCATGGGGTCGCAAAGAGTCAGACACGACTGAGCAACTGAACCGAACTGAATTTACAATAGTTTCTCCAGATTTTGGTTACCTGAATTTCTATCGTTGTGCTAAACTAAGTGGTGACAGTGTATTGAGTAGCTAGGTCATTTCCAAATAAAGTAAGGTTCTGAAACATTCACTACTTGACAGGACCTTCCTCTTACACAGAAACTAAAGAGGTTTTTGACTATCCACGAACAGTGTCTGGTGCCATCCTAAGATGTTCATTATAAGAAAGCAAATTATTTTTTAGATAGTATCACTGATACGTATGTTCACCAACCTATAGAATGTCAATATAAAAGTCAGTTCTTGGTTGCTTAAGGAAAATGTATGTCTTGTTATTAAAGAAGGTATGAGAAATGAAATTGCACTTTATGAAGGAAAAAGAAATAGTTCTGACATACAGGTGGCAGTTTCAGGGTGGGAGAAGCAAAGGAATGGGTACAGAAAGGGATAAGGAGGTTTTATAGAAGGTGGGCCCCCAGAAAAGAGCTCTGTGCCTAGAACAAATTTTCCTGAGATGCTGAACTGCCTTTGCTGATGGGTTTTAGGTTTCTTTACCTCTTCAGTGATCTGTTCTAGGTTTACCTTTGAAATCTTTTGTTAACTTTGGCTCAGTGGGTAAGTATTGTTTCACAGTGACTTATGTGATCCTACCTGACTGTTACAAACCCTTTTGATATTTATGAACAAACCTTCCTAAATAATTGACTTCTAGCTAACTTTGGAATGCTTCAGAGGGCCCCTGAGACCTCCCAAAGAGAGACATTAAACAACCTGAGTTCATTTGGCCTGTTAAACTCCATGGGAAGTGTTGTCAGAAGGAGTGATGAATCTTCTCAAGTTATATTGTATGGTTGATGATACTAATATAGATATCCTAGAAATTATGTGACATTCATGAAAATCTGATATGTTCTGGTAAAATGCTGTCAGTTATAATTCTAGTTATCATATTAAAGTGTTTCAAGTCAGAGCAATGACCAGATTACTTTGTCAACTTCAATTTAATCAGGTTTTAAACATGCCTTCTATGATTTCACACTGAAGCCTTTGCAAAAATACTGCTACATCAAAATATATGGAAAAGACTTTTCTAAGCTTACTCGTAAACAATTTTTTGTTTGTTACCTCTTAAGCTGGTACCAGACTGGAATTTAGTCTAGTCTCTAGGTTAAGAGAACACAGTTTTCTTAGAATGCAGCTTTCGATTATAGATTATGAATTTCTTTACCTTTCAGCGATTTGTATTTGTTTTTATGATTTTTTTTTTTTTGCTTCGGTAAAGTAAATAAGCATTATTTAAGATTATGATACATGTAGGATGGACCAAGCTTTCCCCACTCCTGCAAATTCTCTTAAGCCCTCAGATTCTTCTGATGGGACCAAGGTCTCACTTCCCTCCAGTGGGACAATCCAAACTTTTTATCAGCTGATCTGCCCCTGATATCAGAGTAAATTTGACCACTATTTGGTCTATAATTTAGGCATGAAACTATGACTACATAAAGGAAAGATGATTTTTTAATGCAGGATGGCCATGATATTCCTTGGACTTCAGAGAAAATTGGTTAAAATGAAACTTTTTTTTTCTTGGAAATTGCAAAGCTGGTTCTTTTAGCATATGCAGTTGAAAACATCTGGGTTGTTTGGTCAGTTTTCATTCCAGTCCCAAAGAAAGGCAGTGACAAAGAATGTTCAAACTGCCACACAATTGCACTCATCTCACATGCTAGTAAAGTAATGCTCAAAGTTCTCCAAACCAGGCTTCAATAATACGTGAACTGTGAACTTCCAGATGTTCAAGCTGGATTTAGAAAAGGCAGAGGAACCAGAGATCAGGTTGCCAACATCCGCTGGATCAAGGAAAAAGCAAGAGAGTTCCAGAAAAACATCTGTTTCTACTTTATTGACTATGCCAAAGCCTTTGATTGTGTGGATCACAATAGACTGGGGAAAATTCTGAAAGCGATGGAAATACCATACCACCTGACCTGCCTCTTGAGAAAGCTGTATGCAGGTCAGGAAGAAACAGTTAGAACTGGACATAGAACAACAGACTGGTTCCAAATAGGAAAAGGAATATGTCAAGGCTGTATATTGTCACCCTGTTTATGTAACTTATATGCAGAGTACATCGTGAGAACTGCTGGGCTGGATGAAGCACAAGCTGGAATCAAGATTGCCAGGAGAAATAGTAATAACCTCAGATATACAGATGACATCACCCTTAGGGCAGAAAGGGAAGAAGAACTAAAGAGCCTCTCGATGAAAGTGAAAGAGGAGAGTGTAAAAGCTACCTTAAAGCTCAACATTCAGAAAATTAAGATCATTGCATCTGGCCTCATCACTTCATGGCAAATAGATGGGAAAACAGTGGAAACAGCAGCAGACTTTATTTTAGGGGGCTCGGAAATCACTGCAGATGGTGACTGCAGCCATGAAATGAAAAGACGCTTGCTACTGCTGCTAAGTCACTTCAGTCGTGTCCGACTCTGTGCGACCCCACAGATGACAGCCCACCAGGCTCCCCCATCCATAGGATTCTCCAGGCAAGAACACTGGAGCGGGTTGCCATTTCCTTCTCCAATGCATGAAAGTGAAAAGTGAAAGTGAAGTCTCTCAGTCGTGTCCAACTCTTAGCGACCCCATGAACTGCAGCCTACCAGGCTCCTCCGTCCACGGGATTTTCCAGGCAAGAGTACTGGAGTGGGTTGCCATTGCTTTCTCTGAAAAGACGCTTACGACTTGGAAAGAAAGTGATGACCAAACTAGACAGTATATTAAAAAGCAGAGACTTTACTTTGCCAACAAAGATCTGACTACTCAAGGCTATGGTTTGTCCATGTGTCATGTATGGATGTGAAAGTTGGACTATAAAGAAAGTTGACCGCCAAAGATTTGATGCTTTTGAACTGTGGTGTTGGAGAACATGATCGAAGGTCACTTAGAACACAAGGAGGCCCAACCACCCCATCCTAAAGGAAATCAAGCCTGAATATACATTGGAAGGACTAATATGAACCTGAAACTCCAATACTTTGGCCACTTGATGTGAAGAGCTGACTCATTTGGATGTCACTTTGTTTTGCCTGTGAGTGTGGGAGCCCGACCTAGGCGTAGGGCCTCAGGGGCTATTGCCACTGAATAATGACATTAAAGCAAGCACTTCCAGCCCTGTGTGACTCTCAGCACGCAAGAGACTGGGAAAGCTATCTACCTTGGAGGAAGGAAAGTGAAAGTGAAGTCGCTCAGTCGTGTCCAACTCTTTGCGATCCCATGGGCTGTAGCCTACCAGGTTCCTCTGTCCACGGGATTTTCCAGGCAAGAGTACTGGAGTGGGTTGCCATTTCTTTCTCCAGGGGATCTTCCTGACCCAGGGATCGAACCCTGGTCTCCCGCATTGTAGGCAGACGCTTTACCATCTGAGCCACCAGGGAAGGAAAGGCAGGCAAGAAAATGTGTTTTCAGGGCTCTCCTCGCAGCAGGGGTTTGGCTCCTAAGAGGTGAGACCTCCAAGCCTGCTCGAAGGGCCACAATTCCCAAGTCAGGGCCGTGTGTCATCCTGCACCTTCCAAGCCTTGCAAACACATTTCTAGGTCAGTGCAATCCTGCCAATGGGGAAAGAGGCTGCGGGAGTGTGTCTGAGGGGCCAGGTGCCATGCTGGGGTCATCTGGCCGAGGGCACCTGGCACCTCCGTGGGACCCAGCGAGGAGTGGTGGGCCAGCCCCTGGCTTTCGAAACCTGAAGCGGGGAGCAAAGGTAGCTCTGGCAGAAGGAAGAAAACAGCAACGGGATGCCTTTGCAAGCAGTTGCTGGGCCCTTCGTGTTAGGGCTCCCCGGGAGAAATATGCGACTTTCGACCCCTAGACCTGGGATCCAGTTGGGCACCCAGGTTGTTCTCCCCACAGGATCCGAGATGGTGCAGACAGACCTAGGTTCATGAGCTCTCTTCTGCAGAGCAAACGTGATGAAACAGCCATGTGGAGGGTGCCTTGACATTCCCTGGGAATATGGGAGCCCTCCCGGGGCGCGGGGCCCCAGGGGCCATTGCCACTGAAAAAATGACCTACCAGCCAGCACTTCCCAGGCGGGGGTGACTCTCAGCCCCCAGGCTCCTGGGGACACTATCTTCCTTGGAGGTAGGAAAGGCAGCCCCAGAGAGTGGGTTTTCAGGCCTCTTGCGCAGCAAGTGTGTGGCTCCTAAGACACCAGACCTCCGGGCCTGCTCCCAGGGCCTCAACTCCCCGAGTCAGGGCCAGGTGTCTGCCCACACTCTGCGAGCCTTGCAAACACACTCCTAGGTCAGTGCGGTCCTGCCCATGGGGAAGGAGGCTGCGGGAATGTGTCTGGGGGAGGGGGGCGGGTGCCAGCATGGCACGGGGAAAGCGCAAGCATATTGCAAAAGGGGCTTTTCTGTCCAACACTGATCAAGGCGTCAGACAACTCAACCTCCAAAAGAGAAACAACCCCTGATGAGCGAAGTGGGCAGGAGGCTCGAACAGACACCTTCATTCAAAATAAAGGTAGAACAGACAGACACACAGAAGGACAAGATAGACAACAAATCAATGGCAGAGCTGGGCTGGGCTGGGGCTGCTGGGGGTGGGGGCAGGGGTGGGGGGTGGACTCACAGAAGCACCCCCGGGTGTTTATCTGGACAATGATGTTCGGAGGGGAAAGGCCCAGGAGCTGGAATCATGACAGCAAGTTCGAAAAATCAGAAGACAGTGGCTTCTGATCGATGGAAAGCGTCTCTTCTGCAGCTGAGAAAAATGTTGGCAGACTCAGAGATACCAGATCTCATCACCTGGCGCCTCACAGAGAGAGAAACCACATCCCTAGAGAAAAGAGTCCTGTGATCCCTCGGAACACTCCACCAAAGATTCCCCATTCAACCCAACCCAGCAATTCCACGGAGTGCCCACGGAAGAGGGGACAGAGAAGGTATGGACGTGTGTGTGTGGTATCGGCACATATGTGGGGCGGAAGGTGGGGGCAGAGAGGAGGAGGAGGAACACAACTCCCCGGTGCCAGTGCGTGCCCGTGGCCTGGAAAACAGATCACGCACCAGGCTGGCTCCGAAAAGGGGATCGGTCACGAGACTGGGCACGTTTGTTCTTCGCAGAGTCACTGCAGATCGAACAGGCAGTGGCAAGTTTGGGGCTTCCCGCAGTTAAACCTGGTCACCCATTGTGGAAACAGGCGTCTGAAACACCAGGGTTAGGCTCTCGGTGCGATGTCCACAAGCCGTAGCCACTGAAATGTGTGCACACTGGAGCCGCCGTGCAGAGGGAGAGCTCATCCAGCTCCATGTGTTCTTCCAGTGAGTAGGCTGGGATCTCGGGAAGCACAGAAATCCAGAGAGTTGAGTGAATCTGGCCGTCACGCTTTCAGAATCCAAGTGAACCAGAAAGGAGGTTCACTCATATGTGGGTTTGTCTTTCCAGAGGATGAATCCTCTCTTTGAGCAGATGAGGGTTCCGGGGGCAAAATGGAGCAGAGAGGACAGAGAGTTCCCCTAGGTCCCCTGCTCCTCCCGCGCGCTCCCCAACAGTCCTAGGAACATCCTGCACCAGAGGAGTGTGCTGGCCATACCCCATCTGTACCGAGACTGCAGTATCAGTCCTCCTCGTCCAGAGTCCCCCGTTTGCCCTCGCCTTCACGCCTGGCATTGTTCATTCTGTGGGTTTGTATCGAACCTTCCCGAAGCCCGGTGGCATCTTCCCAGATCAGGGATAGATCGAAAACACCCTGTCCCCTGCCTCATCAGCAGGTGGATTCTTAACCGCTGGACCACCAGGCAGGGAAGTCCCTTCACAGCCTTCTAAAATCATCTACCCCGAAACATGAAATGTTGTCATCCAAATCATTGCCCATCACGACTGAAATGAAGGAAAATATGTTAGTTAAAGAAAGTCTTTAACTCCTCAGTGCTTGCCTTAGAACCACAAAGGCCTCTCTCTCTCTCTCTCATACACACACACACACACACACACACACACACACACACAAGAACAAAGGTGGGCTCCATAGTCCAAAAGAAACCAACTTTTGTGTTTATCCATCCCACTTGTTGTGGCTGTCGTGCCATCGCTAAGTCATGTCCGACGTTCGCTCTGTGACCCTGCAAGAGAGTTCTGGAAAAACATCGACTTCTGCTTGAACGGTGATGCCAAAGCCTTCGACCGTGTGGATCACCACACACTGTGGAACGTTCTTCAAGACAAGGGAATACCAGACCCCCTGACCTGCCTCCTGAGAAATCTGTATGCAGGTCGGTCAGAAAGCAAAGAAGAACGAACGAGTCTCTGGATGAAAAAGTCAAAGAGGAGCGCGAAAACGTTGGTTTCAAATTCAGCCTTCAGAAAACTAAGATCACGGCACCCGGTCCCATCCCTTCATGGCAGATAGATGAGGAAACAACGGAAAGAGTGACAGACTTTCTTTTCTGGGGGCTCTAAAATCACTGCAGATGGTGACTGTGGCCAGGAAATGAAAAGACGCTTGCTCCTTGGAAGAAAAGTCACGATCCACCTAGAAAGCATCTTCAAAAGCAGAGACGTGACTTTGCCAACAGAGGCCCGTGTCGTCGAAGCTTTGGCTTTCCCAGGAGTCACGTATGGATGTGAGAGTTGGACTCTAAAGAAAGCTCAGCGCCGACGAATCGATGCTTTTGAACTGTGGTGTTGGAGAAAACTCTCGAGAGTCCCTCCGACAGAGAGGAGATCCAACAAGTCCATCCTGAATAAAGGCGATCAGTCCTGGATATTCATCGGAAGGACCGATGCCGACGCTGAAACTCCAATCCTTTGGCCACTTGATGCGAAGAACTGACTCATCGGAAAAGACCTCGATGCTGGGAAAGATTGAAGGCGGGAGGAGAAGGGGACGACAGAGGATGAGATGGTTGGATTTCATCACCGACTCAACGGACGTGAGTTGGAGTGAGCTCCGGGAGTTGGGGACGGACAGGGAAGCCTGGCGTGCTGCAGCCCATGGAATCGCAAAGAGCTGGACACGAGTGAGCGAATGAACTGAACTGAACTGAACTGACCCGAAGCGTCTTTCAGACATTGAGATAGAAATCAATGGGGCTCTTCCAGGTGTGGGATGATAGGCACTCAGGATTCCTTCACTCAGCCCTCCCTCCCTTTGTTCTCCTTTGGACATTTCGATGGATCCTCCATAGGTTCCATTCACCAGCAAGGAGAGAAGCGAAGTGTGCATCGTTTCTGTTTTCCAGGTTCGACATGACACACGACACAGCAGCGGGCGAGGGGCGAGCCCTCCTCACGAAGCAAAGAAACGGTCGGAGACGTGGCAAAACCTAAAGTCTATTTTCCTATTGGCTGGAGGACATAGAGGCCATCTAGAAAAGTAGCTGTACTACTGGGAAGGTGGGGGGGGGAGGGGAGCACCTAAAAAGAGGAGGAGAATATTGGCCATCCTTAGGCATGAAACATCACACGACTGGGGGCCTGTTCCTATGTTTTCCCCTGGGTGTGAAAGATATGTTGCCTCCTGTCTCCTGGGATTTCATCTCCCCAGGAACAATGGTCAGGCAAGCTTTCAGGTGTGTGGGGGGGGTGGGGGGAGGAGAGAAAGAAGAAGAAAACTTTCAAGTGAAAGGAGGGAGAGCAAAGGTCACTGAACAATCTGACAGCTGCCTTTCTTTTTCCAGACCAGTGACACTTTCTCCCAAGTTGCCTGGTTCCAGAAAATGCTTTTGTAAACAGAATCCTTGAGGCTTGTGGAATCCTTAGGAATCCTTTGATGAGCTTCCCAGACAGGCTATATGTACGCAAGATTCTTCACCTGAAGCCAAAGCAACAGACTCCAAAGAATCACGTCAAAGAAGCTGATCTAATACGGAACCCGATGTCTTCTTCTCTAGGACACTTCTAGAAGCAGCAAGAGTGCCAGTTTGTGAGAACCGAAGGTCAAACCAGCATGATGTAAACCCAACGATGTGTGTGGTCAGAGACCCATCTAGATTCAAACTCCAGTTCACGGAGGGGCGCATGGGAACAGGAGGGTGGACTGCGAGTCCACCCTCCTGTTCCCACTCCTCCTGTGAATATCTGTCCCGTGGAAGGTGTACAGGAACCTCATGACCTGACCTGCATGGTGAACAGTCGCCAAAGACAAAGAATTCCTACAGCCAGATGTTTGCAACCGCGAATCCTGTCCCTCCATTGCCTGGCCTTTCAGAATGCTACGTGGAATACTTCCAAGAAGTTTGGGGCTTGGAGGTATGGACCCCTGAATTCTCCTCGCTCGGCCCGGCAAGAAAACGTTCTTTGCCTGCTCCACATGCCGACTTTTCAGTGGATCGGACCTCCCAGGGTGCCCCTGCACCCGGTACCCTGCGACTTCCCAAGAGATCCTATGGAGAAACATCTCCGGCCACTCACATGGCATCTGCATCGCTGGCGAGTGACCCTTCAAACCTCCACATAAATACATGAGAACAAACGCTTCTTCTTCACAATCTGGGTCACCTCATGTCGGGACCGGCCGACGAGTCAACGTAGGCACAAACGCGGGATTCCTTGGCTGAGAAAGAAGTAGATACAGACACAGCGGGGTTAAGAGGATCACTGCAGTCAGTGATGACTGTTTATTTTACACACAGATTTTATACCCTTCTACCAGGAAATTCTTATACAATACATTCTTTGCACCAAAGATCACATAAGGAAGATAACGTAATCAATCAAGATCTTAAGACTTTGTTTCTCAAGACTCAGGTCGTAAAAGCCATTTGTCCTGCGTCAGATGCGCTCCAGGGGCTGCAAGCTGTTTCCTTCGGGTTAATGATTAATAAGGGGTGGCGGGACAGAGAGCTATGTCTGGAATTAGACCCTTGAGTCAACAAGGCAGCTCCCAAAGCAGATCCTGTTTGTTCTCAGGCTGCCCCCCACAACCTCATAGGATTTGTGAGTTCCTCTGGTTCAGCACTCCCTCGACTTGGCTGTGGTTTTGGTTTTTGTTCTGTTCTGTTTTTGCTTTCTGACCCACATGATCTCTCTGGATAGGGCACCCAATAAAAGCTAAAAGAAATCGAGTCTGTGTGAATACTATGCATGCATCAAGTGGGGATATCAACGACCTCGAATGTGGATCAATAAAAATGGCCATTTTGTGTTCAGGAGGATCATTTTGTGTTTTCTGGGTGCTCTATTTGCTGTCAATTATTTCACGTGCCTTTTGGGCATGGCTGACAGAGACGGACATGAAGCAGCAGGGCAGCAAAATCTGGCATCTCGGCCTAGGGCGGTTTCACAAGTGACATCTAAGAACCGGAGCTGAGACAACCAACCCTCCCCGGGCCCCCCTGGGTGGCGGCGGGGGACGGGGGTGAGGGGGGGTTGGGGAGGGGAGACGGGGGAGCTGGGCTAGGGGTTGGGGGTGCGCGGGGGGAGGGGACCTGTCTCGGTCCCACTGAGAACTTCCTGCCTTCAGGCGTGTGAGAGGAGCAGGTTTCTCTCCAATCCACGGCCATGCATCATTTTCGCCCTGTTCAAAAAAACAGACAAAAACCTATTTGTTTATCTTGGCGTGTCCAAAGGATCGGACAGGATGGGAGGGTGCAGGTCAATCCATGTGTCAAGAGATCCAGAGAATCTGTCACAGCTGTGACTCGGGCCTTTTTCAGAAACAGGCAAACTTTGATGATTCCCCTGGACAGGAGTCACCCCAGAAGTTTCCTTGAAGGGATCGAGTTGCAGGAGTCGGGGGCGAGGCCCCGCCCCCGCAGAGGGCCTCCTCAGCCCGGCAGGCCGGCCGGCGGGCAGGGGCTATTGTCTGTGGGCCGCCCCCCCCTCCCTCCCCCTGCAGGGCCCCTCGTCGGATGGCTTCGTTCAAATGCAGAAAGCTTTCCGGTCTAGTCAGAGCCTTTGACTTTGCCTCGAGCTTCTCTCTACTGAACGGTGATCCGCCCACCCCCACCTCCCATTTCTCCACCTTGAGGCTCCCCCTCCGGCCCCGCGCGGAGGGAAGGGGCTGGGGGGTGGGGCGGGAGGCTGAGGGACAAACTCGCCTTGGGTCCGGCCAAAGGCGTCTCCTCCTTTTCCTAACCCAGGAAACCCCGCTCATGCGTGTGAGGATGACGGACGTGCGTCGAAGCAGCCATCACCACTTGGTATCTTCCTCCGTGGGAGGAGTTTTTCCTTCCTGCCTGCCTTCGGAGAGACAGAAAAGGAGGCAGGGACAGAGCGTCCCTCCGGCGCTGGCCGGTTCTTAAGTCACTTGAATCCAAAACCCTCCACAGGGCACGGAGGTTCCTGTGCGGTGGGGTGGGGTGGGGGCGGCGGCCTACTCCGGACCCCAGCAGTTCCCTCCTCCTGACACTTGCCTGGAACCCAAGAAAAGCTGAGCTGGTGACTGTGTGTATGTGAGTGCGTGCATGTACGCGTGTAAGTGAGACACGGCGTGTGTGTGTGGACGCGAGAGAAAAAGAAAAAAAAGGAAGGAAAGAAAGAAAAAAAAATCCAGAAGGAAAGAAGGAACAAGGGAAGGAGGGAGGGACCAAATAGGTTAGTTAGTACGGGCCTCCCTGTGGTGGAAAGAGTTTCTGAGCACAGATCCTCCGTTCAGTGAACCAGTTCTCATATCTCCTCTCAGGAGGCTGTGATGTCGATGGACGGGTTCAGGAAAGCAGGCCTGGGGTGCAAGCAATCAGGTATTTCCTCAGAGGCACTTGTAGGGAAACCAAGGAAACACACAGGTTCATCCCTGGAGCGGATTTGAAACCAGTCGGTGGAGGGGGAGTCAGTCAAGGAGATTTCTAGATGTCAGGGTCGGGTCCTGGAGCGGGTTTCCATGTCCTTCTCCAGGAGACCTTCCTGGCCCAGGGATGGAACCTGGGTCTCCTGCATCGCAGGCAGACTCTTGACCGTGTGAGCCACCAGGGAAGAAGCTCTGTCAGAAATGTTCAGCAAGTCCTCTAGCTTCCATCTGCAGGGCTTCAGGCACAGGGCCCTTTGAGTTCTCTGTCAGAAGGGCAAGAGAACATGGGAAATGTTCCCCCAGAGAGGGTTGTCCCCAGATATCGGAGGCAACTCAGAAAACTTCAGGATCCAGGCCCACTTTCCGGGGAAGAACCACACGCAAAGGAACAAACACACGTAGCACAGGCCTCTCCTATCCAGAAGCGTGTATCCCCGTTTCACGGAACCATCCTCCGGGCCCCTAAGGAACGTATGGAAATCACTCTATCGTCAAGGAGAGAAGAATCCTCACTGAGAGTTTCTCAAGTCTGGAAGGACCAGGTAGAGAGAAAAAGAGAAACGATTCCATTCTGCTGACAGGGGTATTATTGTATGAAGCGACCAAGTGGATGTCCGTCTTTTAAAATTCACATTTTAAACATTGTGTCCTTTCAGTCCTTTGTTTTCTCTTTGTATCTGGAAAGCAACAGATTTAATGGTAGGTCCTTTTATTATTCATTATTATTATCATTTTTTTTTCCCTGCTTGTCCACCTGTCCCCTCCGTCTTCTCTCTGTCTCTGTCTCTCTCGCTTTTCACTCAGGTTAGGGAATTTAAAAAAAAAATGAGAAATCTATATTTCTGCAGGTCGGGAAGCAACAGTTAGAACTAGACATGGAACACAACAGACTGGTTCCAAATACGGAAAGGAGTCCATCAAGGCTGTATATCGTCACCCTGCTTATTTAACTTATATGCTGAGTGCAACATCATGAGAAACACTGGGCTGGATGAAGCACAAGCTGGAATCAAGATTGCCAGGAGAAATATCAATAACCTCAGATACACAGATGACACCATGAAGCATAGAGTGGCTTTACAAAGTCGTGTTCGTTTCAGGTTCAGATTCTTTTCCCTTAGAGGTTAATCCAAAGTAGTAAGTCTACATTTCCTGTGCTGCATAGTAGGCGCTTGTTGGTTGTTTGGTGTACATGTTGTATGTGTACATGTTCAACCCGACCTCCTAAGTTGACCCTCCTGCCCCTCCCCCATCCTATTTTCGTCAAGAAGTCAGGCATCCACTTTAGCATCCTACTCCTCAGTTCATCCAATCCCATGGAAGAAGTCATTCCCCTCCAGTTTTTCCATCGCTTCTCTACACCTCGCCTGATGATGGGGCATGACTGGAAGACTGACAGTTCCGAAGAATTTTGCAAGAGCTTCGGTGAAGGGGGTGGCGTGTCAATCACTAGAGACTGTGGAAGGTGTGCCCCCAAGTGGCAAACAGCGTCGCTTTTAGGTGTCCGTTTGCTTCCACCTTCTACAGAGAAAGCTATACATAGCGTGCCAAGGATGTTTGACCACCCCCCGCCCCCAGGTTACAGGCGTGACAGGTCAGACTGTAGAAATCTTCATGTCAAGGGTGTATTAACAGGCAGACACATCTGAAAGGCACCCTGTCCTGTGAAGCCGGAGGGAGGGGAGGGAGGGGCAGAGGGACGATGAGGAAGGGAAGGAGAGAGGGACAGGGACCCCACGCAGTGTGGGTGGGTGTGTGGGCGGTGTGTGTGGGGGGGGTGTGTCTGTGCTGTGTGCGGGTGCCGCGTGGGTGTGTGCCCCTGTGGGTGCGGGTATGAGGGGGGCGGGCAGAGACAGAGGCAGAGAGACGCAGCCAGGCAAAGGACAACGCAGTGTGTGTGTGTGTGTGTGTGTGTGTGTGTGTGCGTGTGTGCGTGCGGGGTATGGCCGATGTGTGTGGGGGGTGTGTGCGGGTGCTGCGTGGGGTGGTGCGTGTGTGGTGTGTGGGGCTGTGTGTGCGGTGGTGGGCAGTGCGTAGGACCGTGGAGGGGGGCGAGTGTGTGTGTGTGGGGGTGTGTGTGCAGGGTGTGTGGGGTGCTGCGTGGGTGGCGCGTAGGACCGTGGGGGGGAGTGTGTGTGGTGTGGGGGGGGCGCGTGGGCAGCGTGTGGGGGGTGTGCCTGTGGGTGGTGCGGGTGTGAGAGGGGTGGGCAGAGACAGAGAGATACAGTCAGGCAAAGGACAAGGTGCATGGATATTCTTCCGAATATTTGCTTGTGTTTTCTGAGCTCATCACCTCCGGGATCAAGCTCACTCCCGTGAAATGGGAGTCAGCCACCCTCACCTCAGCCACCAGCCAGCACTTGTCTTTGGCAGACAGGGGAGTGTTCCGAGTTGGCGGGGGGTGGGGGAGGGGTTTGTTGGCACCAGGAGAGCTTTGAGCCTTGGTTCTGCCCCTGAACCTGACTGGAGTCAGTGGATCCGCGTGATCTGTCGTGTCTTGGTTTGAAATCCTTGGCGGGATTCCCCCATGCCAAGTGACAAGGCTAAAAAGAAGGAAGTCGATTCCCTTGGGTTCCAATACCTGTTCTCCAAATCAATCAAGTTTCCAAAATGAGATTTCCAATCCAAACCAAAAAGCCGAAGTAGCTACCCATCCCCGCCCCCTTGACCTCTGGCCCAAGGTGCCCCTCCCACACCGCCTCCTTCCACAGCCCCAAGGCGTTCAAGAGTCAGCGGCCGGCCGGCTCCCTCCGCCGTTCCCACGCCCCTCCCTTCTCCGCAGGACCATCTAAACAAGCGGCCGGCCGGCAGGTGGCGCCCGACAACCCACCAGCTATCCGGTGAGCCGGCCCCAGCGTAGGCGCTCAGGAGGCGACCGACGGGGACGCGTTGCCAGACAGGGCCCATCCTGGTGCGCGTTCCTCCGCTCAGTCACCGGCGCGGACGGGAGAACGGGACCCGCCAACACTTCTCGAGAACGTCCCTGGGCGAGGGACGACGGACGGACGGACGGAGGGGACGGGAAGGATTCTTGACTCCCCACCCACGGGGCAGCGGAATGCACTACCATCCGAGGGGGACCGCAGGCGAACGTCAGGCGGCGTGAGCACCCAACCCGAGAAATAACTCGCCAGCATCCCCCCTGTCACCACCTTCGGGCATGCCAGGAGAAAGCCCTTTTGTGACCCTGACGAGGGCTCTTTCGGCAAGAACAACGTTCAGCATTTTCAAGCTGTGTGTGACTCTCAGCACCAGAATGCTCGGAAAGCTATGTTCCTTTGAGGAAGGAAAGGCATCAACAGAGAGTGTGTTTTCAGGCCTGTATCTATTAGGAACTGTCTAGATTCTAAAATGTGAGACCCGCATGCTTGCCCAGAGCACCTAACTTCCAGAGTCAGGGCAGTGTGTCTCCCTGCACTTTCCAAGCCTTGTAAACACATTCCTAGGTCACACCAGGACTGCCTGCTCTACTGTTCTTACCTAGATGAGGTGACCTCAGAGACCCTGCATCTGGGTCCGCATATTCAAAATCTCCAGCGTGACCCCACCTCCTAGACACGCTTGCACACTCTTACACTCCCTTGTACACTCATACACTCCATCACACGCTCTAACACACTCTCACATGTTCTTGCATTCCCTTGCACACCCTTGTACACTCTTACACTCCACTGCACACCCTCACACAGTCTTACACTCCCCTTCACACCCTCCCAGTCTCTTACACTCCATCGCACAATGTTAGACTCCATTTCACAATATTGTATGTGAAAGTGTTAGTCACTCAGTTGTGTCCAACTCTTTTGCAACCCCATGGACTATAGCCCACCAGGCTCCTCTGCCCATGGAATTCTCCAGGCAAGAATACTGGAGTGTGTAGCCATCCCCTTCTCCTGGGGATCTTTTGGACCTGGGGATCGAACCTGGGTCTCTTTCATCGCAAACAGAGTCTTCACTGTCTGAGCCACCAGGGAAATACAATTGTCGCTCGGCCTTGTCTGGATCTTTGTGAGCCCATGGGCTGCAGAATGCCAGGCTTCCCTGCCCTTCACCGTCTCCTGGAGCTTCCTCAAACTCATGTCCATTGAGTCAGTGATACCATCCAACCATCAATTATTCAGCGTTCAGACTTCTTCATGTTCCAACTCTCACATCCATACATACTCTCACATCCAACTCGCACATCCCAATACTACTCCATAATACGCACCTTTACATACTCATCCTCTCAATGATCAATACCCTCAAGGAGCCTCTAGCTCCCTCCCCATAACCCTACAGTGTACATTCATACCTACTTCTCTTATGGAAAATTCTCTATGAGCAGAAGAAGGGTGAATTAAATAGATTATATATATTCGTTTACTTAAGTAGGCCACAGGGCTCTTCCAGAAAGGCTGCTACAGCATACACTTCCACCAAGCCAAGCATAAGAAATTCCAAACTCCATAACCTTTTCAACAGAACTATTCAGCTTTACTATTTTTGACAGTCTTATTAGTCCAAAGTGTTGTATGTCATTATTTTTCAACGTCTCTGATTACCAATAACTTTGGCCATTTCTGTATGTGATTACCTTTTTAGTTTTGCTCTGTATTTTAATGGAATCAGATTCGTCAATTATTTGCTAGATGGTTAATATTTTAAAATTGTGTGTCAGAACTCTTTCCATACCTGGAAGACACTTGCTATTCTCCTACATTTCTATTAATATCCACTTTAGAGTTTTATCTTTCCCAGTTAATCTCCCATCAGCCTAGAACCCTCCTAATATGTGATGATAGGTAATGATCTAGGCTTACTTTTCTTTGTTTAGCGAGATGGTTTTCCCAACAGTATGGACTAAACAGTTCACCCCTTGCCATTGAGTTTTGTCATTATCTTTATTATATAAGTTCCAAAATATATATGTCTTAATAACTTATAAAGCAAGTCTACCCCTCCTAGTTCCTCTTTTTAAAGGTTAATCTCATGAACTTTTATTCCTTGTATAAATTTTAGAGTTAATTTATCAAGCTTCTAAAAAATCCTGCTGAAATTTTTCAACAGATTAATATATTAATTTTAGAAGAATTGACACCTATAAAATATTGAGTGCTCCCCCTATCCAGGAGCATGAACTGTCTCTCCATTCATCCCAAACTTAGTCATCTTCTATGTCTGTTACTGGAGTAAAGTTTTCTCTATAAAGATTTGGTTAAATTAATCCCAGGGTACTTTTCAGTTTTTACTATTATGAATGTGGCCTTCTTCTTATTACATTTTGTAGTTGACTACAACTGGTGCAGAAAAATGGTATTGGTTATTGTATGTTGATTTTGGATCTGAAAGCCTAGATAAATTATTTTCTTAGTTCTAATAGGGTTCTTTATTTGGCAGATAGCATTGACTTTTCAAAGTAAACATTGCCACTTATTATGCTTTTAGCATTGACCAGTTCAGTGATAATTAATAGCAACCGTGGACATCTTTAGATTCTCCCAATCTTAGAAGAAATGAATCTCAAGTTTCCTCTTAATGAATAACATTTTGTGTAGGTTTAGGTTATAGATTTCACTAAGTTGAAGGAATTTCCTCTAGACTGCATAGATTTGTACTGACAAGAGTCTGGGGAACATTCCAGAAATACAGGAATTCACTGGGTTAAATTCATTGGCAAGTGTGTACTCACCCACGAATTAAAACTAATGTGTTAGCTCAGGCACTTGGGTGTGACTCATGAGTCTGGATCAGTTGGTGCCTGGCTTGCAGTTAATGGCACCAAACATATTAGAACGTCCTTTCAGTTCAGTTCAGTCACCCGTCATGTCCAACTCTTTGCAACCCCATGGACTGCAGCACGCCAGGCTTCCCTGTCCATCACCAGCTCCCAGAGCTTGCTCACACTCATGTCCATCGACACTGACCTCTGCCATGCTGGCTTACAAACGACAGTGACCACAAACCCCGGAGTGTGCTGCAGCTCTTTCATGCGTGTCTTGATGCCCTGGTGAAGGTGGTGACCTCTGGAACCCCCCAGAGAATGTCCTTAGGATGTACTGCTGTATAAAGTAGATTCATTCCAAGGTCCCCATTTCCCTGAAACTTCAGACTCCTTTTTCTAGCATATGCAAAGGACTGATGCTGAAGCTGAAGCTCCAATACTTTGGCCACCTGATGTGAAGAACTGACTCATTAGAAAAGACCCTGATGCTGGGAAAGATTGAAGGCAGGAGAAGAAGAGGACGACAGAGGATGAGGTGGTTGAATGGCATCACCGACTCAATGGACATGAGTTTGCGTGGGCTCCGGGAATTGGTGATGGACAGGGAGGCCTGGCGTGCTGCAGCTCATGGGGTCACAAAGAGTCTGACACGACTGAGCGATTAAACTGAATTGAAAGGAAAATACATCCTCCAGGTGTGAGGGCGGGCGGACCCTAAAGAGGCTGAGAGAAGAGAAGCCCCTGGCTCAGTTTTGGCTCCTCTGTTTATATGCTTTTTCTCCTCCGCCTGAGCCTGCCCTATGTAAACTGGGCTAGCCGGGAGGGAGTCCTGTTTGTTCTCCCCGAGGTCCTCACTCTGGTCCTCGGACCCTCCTTTGTTCTGTCTTTGCGGGCTTTTCCCTTCCGTGTCTTTTGGCCACCGCCATTCTGGACTCCTTTTTCCTATTCTAACTACCTAGCAATACTATTTGATTCCAGAAAAGATTTTTTCAGTGTACATTTTAGACTAGTCACATAACTTGGAAAGAAGCACTAAGGTGGATCCCATTCACACTGTGAATCCGAGCCCTCAATAAGCCAACAAGCTTCAGGATGGTGCCCCTGTGGGCATGACAACACCTGTCCCCTTCCAATGCTTTTGTACCAAACTATCTCTGTGAGTCCCTCCCATGTGGAAATTTCAGAGTCGACCCTGGTTTATTCCTCAGTCCTTCCTTCACTGCAAAATGTACTGCAAATTCCCTGCAACCAAGAAGAGCACCTGTACCATCATTACTTTCCACAGTAATATTCCCCCTCTTCTTTCCAGCAGATTTTTTATCAGCTCTTTCTATCCTCCCACGATGATGCTTCTTCAAGGGGATGTCTCTGCTGAGTTACTAGCCGGCGCGGTGGCGTCAAGCACACCCACTTCCGCCTGGGTGTGCCCGGATCCACCGACAGAGTGTGATGCCCACAGGCAGGAATGGGCCCCAAGGGGGCTCCCCGCGCGGCGCCCCGCACTCGCGCTCTCCCCCACGGGGCGCCCCGCCCCCCCGCACTCGCGCTCTCCCCGACGGGGCTCCCCGCGTGGCGCCCCCCACCCCCCACCCGCACTCGCGCTCTCCCCCACGGGGCGCCCCGCCCCCCCGCACTCGCGCTCTCCCCCACGGGGCTCCCCGCGCGGCGCCCCCCACCCCCTACCCGCACTCGCGCTCTCGGCCGCAACCGCAGCGTCGGACCCGCGCGAAGGGCGATGAGGGGCTGGGCCGAGGAGGCAGCGCCCACCGGGCTCCCCGGGCTGGGAGGCCCTGCGCCCAGGGCTCCGATCGCTCCCCTCTGACCCCGCTCTCAGGGCCTGACGTGCGTGGAGGCGGTGGGGCTCACACCGAGATCAGAGGCCGCAGGACCCTGGCGCCCTGGGCCTCCCTCCGCCTGGCTGTCCAGCTGCTAGGAGTGGTAACAAGCCTTGAGTAGGGAAGATCCATGCTCGTCCTACGCATCTCAGCACCATTCAGACCTCTAGGTGGTTTACCAAACATTGCCTGGGAGAATCTTCCACCGTTTTAAGTAAGTACATCCGTGGGAGAGCTCACTCTGTGAGTTGCAGCACTATTACAATTAAGGGCTGCCGCTTGGGGTCACTTTGAAACCACCGTTTGCTTTCTCTTTTCATCCTAACACTTCAGATTTCCATAGGAGAGCCTCTTAAGTCTGGTTTTCAGCTATCTTATCACCTTAAGGTGTGTTTCCAGGGTCCCTAAAGGGAATTTTTGTATGTTCACGGAGTTTAAACTTAAGTCATTCCATTCCCAGCATATCATTCACATCTGATGAAAAGTTATCTGGAATTTCAGCTTGCTCTTTAGGACAATGGTAGTAATAAGACAACCATGGCTACGTTTTCGGCACACCTGTTACACAGCAGACACTTTGATAATGTTTTTTTCTTCAGTGTTAATTTTGTGAATGGCATGAGCTCCATACACTAAGACCTACCATCTCAAATATCATGAAATGAAAGCCAGTTATGTCCCAGGCTACAGGAACACTCACTGAGCTCCAAAAATGTGCCACGCACAGTGCTTAACATCTACAGTTAAAAGATGAGTATGACACAAACATACCGAAAAACAAGGACTGTTGGTGGAATATTTCTAATCTAATAATTAGAATATTTCTAATCAGAAATGTCGGGAGCATGGTTTGAGAAATTAAGCTGCAAAAGGAACTAGAGGGCACATCATGAAAGACTGATGTATGTTTGGATGCTATTTTGAAGGCAGTGGGGAGCCTTTCAAATGATCTGATCGGATCTGAAAGATTGCTGCTGGACTGAGATGGACTTAAAGGGGCAAGAAAAGGATTAATGAGACATTGGAGGAAAGAAGACCAAACTGGAGACTTTAGCAATAATCCAAGTAAAAAAAGAATCCTACCTCAACTCCTCTACTGATCTCTTAGCTTGGTTTCCCATTTCTACTTCTGCACCTACTCCTCAGTAGAGCAACAGATTTGACTTTTGGTTTCTCCATGTTTTACTTGGTTGACTGACTTGACTTGGAGGGAAGAAAGATAAAGGGCAGGAACATTCCCACTATGTTTTCTTCCAGGAGTTTTGTGATTTCAGGTCTTACATTTAAATCTTTGATTTATCTTCATTTGACATTTTTCATATGGTGTAAGATAAAGGTTCAATTTAATTCTTTTACAGGAATCTCCGACTTCTCCAAACCATTTATTGAAGAGACTGTCCTCCCACTGAACATTCCCAGTGTCTTTGTCGAATCTTGTTGATTGTGCGCCTATGGGTTTATGTCTAGGCTCTCTATTCTGTCCCATCAATCTATATATCTGTTTTTATTCCAATACCATAATATTTTAATTACTATTGCTTTGTGATATAGTTTGATAGAAGGAAGTGTAATGCCTCCAGCTTTGCTCTTCTTGCTTAATATTGTTTTAACTGTTCAAAGACTTTTGTTGTCTCATACAAATTTTAGGAATTTTTTTATTTCTGTGAAAAACACTGGAATTTTGATAGGAATTGGACTGAATCTATAGATGGCTTTGAGCATTATGGAAATAATATTAATTCTTCTATTTCATGAACACAGGATATCTTTTAGTTGTGACTTCTTCAATTTCTTTCATCACTGTCTTGTAATTTTCAATGTACAAATCTTTCACCTTCTTGGTTAAATTAATGCTTAAGTATTTTTTGATGCTACTGTATAGGGGATGGTTTTCTTTGTTTCATTTTGAGATAGTTTCTGTTAGTATACAGAAACACAGCTGATTTTTATGTTAATTTTGAATCCTACAACTTTACTGAATTCATTTATCAGTTCAAACAGTTTCTTTAGGCTTTTCTACATGTAAGATCATATTACTTACCAACAAAGACTATTTCATTCGTTCCTTCCTATTTGGACATATTTTCTTTCTTTTTCTTGCCTAATTTCTCTGATTAGAACTTCTAGTATTATGTTAAATAGAATTGACAGTAGAAGGCACCCATATCTTATGCCTGATCTTAAGCAAAAGTGTTCAGCTTTTCACTAATATGATGTTTGCTGTGTATTTGTCACATATGGTCATTATTACATTGAGATACGTTCCTTCCTGGTGGCTCAGATGGTAAAGAATCTGCCTGCATTGCGGGAGACCAGGGTTCAGTCCCTGGGTTGAGAAGATCCCCTGGAGAAGGAAATGTCAACCCACTCCAGTATTCTTGTCTGGAGAATCCCAAGGACAGAGGAGCCTGGAGGGTGACAGTCCATGGGGCCACAAAGAGTCGGACACAACTGAGCAACTAATAGTTTCAGTTTTATCATCACTAAACAACCTTGAACATTTGTCAGATGTTTTTTTCCTACATCACTTCAGGAGTTTTTTGTCCCTCATTTTATTGATGAAATGTATATATTATCCTGCCCCTGCACCCTAGGGATAAATCTTACTTTACCATGTTGTGTGATTCTTTTAGTGTGCTCTTGAATTTTGTTTGCTAATATTTGCTGTAATTTTCTTTCTTGCAGTGTCCTTGTCTGGCTCTGGCAACAGAGTAATACTGGCCTCATAGAATGAATTTGGAAGTGTTCTCTCTTCTTAAAGTTTTTTGAAGAGTTTACAAAGAATTGGTATTCTTTAACTGTTTGTTTGGTAGACTCACCAGTGAGGCTGTGCGGTCTTGGATTTTTGTTTTCTTGTTAGATTTTTTATTTCTTATTTGATAACCTTGCTCATCACTAATCTGTTAAGCTTTTCTATTTCTTCATGATTCAGTCTTGGTAGGTTGTATAGTCCTAGGATTTTTAACCATTTCAGAGTACTTATCTTATTGAGTAGTCTGTATGAAATAATATTTGCACAGAATTTAGAAAAGTACTTAGCAGAGTAAGCACTCAGTAAATTCTAGCTTCCCTTTCTCTTTATACTTCCAAGGGTAACAGCAATTTTAACACAGTATTTTTAAACATACTAGGGTGGGACTTACCTGGCGGTACATTGGGTTAGACTCTGTGCATCCACTGCAGGGGGCACAAGACAAGCCCAGACTGGGACTATATTGTCTTAGGGTTAAATACAATGCACTTCACTCTATTCTGCTTCCCAATACTGCATTTTTTAAAATACAAATTGAAGGTTTCTGGCAACCCTGCATAGAGCAAGTGTACTGTTGTCATTTTTCCAACAGTAGTTGCTCAGTTCATGCTTCTGTGTCACATTTTGGTTAATTCTCACACTATTTCAAACTATTTTATTATGCTGTGTTTATTACAGTGATCAAAATAGTCCTTGATGTTACTATTGTAAAATGATTATGACTCATTGAAGTCATAAATGATGGTTAGCATTCTTGGCTATAAAGTACTTTTTCATTTTAACACTTTTATTTTTTAAATTTTTAAAATTTTATTTTTTATTGGAGTAGACTTGATTAGCAATGTTGTGCTAATTTCAGATATATGCAAAGTGATTCAGTTATACATATCAGTTCAGTTCAGTCACTCAGTCCTGTCCAACTCTATGTGACCCCGTGGAATGCAGCATGCCAGGCCTCCCTGTCCATCACCAACTCCCGGAGTTTACTCAAACTCATATCCATCGAATTGGTGATGCCATCCAACCATCTCACCCTCTGTCGTCCCCTTCTCCTCCTGCCTTCAATCTTGCCCAGCATCAAGGTCTTTTCCAATGAGTCAGTTCTTTCCATCAAGTGGCCAAAATATTGGAGCTTCAGTTTCAGCATTAGTCCTGCCAATGATTATTCAGGGTTGATTTCCTGTAGGATGGACTGGTTGGATCTTCTTGCAGTCCAAGGGACTCTCAAGGGTCTTCTCCAACACCACAGTTCAAAAGCATCAATTCTTTGGCGCTCAGCTGTCTTTATAGTCCAACTTTCACATCCATACATGACCGCTGGAAAAACTGAACCTTTGACTAGACAGACCTTGCTGGCAAAGTAATATCTCTACTTTTTTAATATGCTGTCTAGGTTGGTCATAACTTTTCTTGCAAGGAGTAAGAGTCTTTTAATTTCATGGCCACAGTCACCATCTGCAGTGATTTTGGAGCCCAAGAAAATAAAGTCTGTCACTGTCTCCATTGTTTTCCCATCTATTTGCCATGAAGTGTTGGGACTGGATGCCATGATCTTAGCTTTTTGAAGGCTGAGCTTTAAGCCAGCTTTTAAATTCTCCTTTTTCACTTTCATCAAGAGGCTCTTTAGTTCCTCTTCTCTTTCTCCCTTAAGGGTGGTGTCATCTGCATATCTGAGGTTATTGATATTACTCCTGGCAGTCTTGATTCCCCTTATGAGTCATCCAGCCCAGCATTTCACATGATGTACTCTGCATATAAGTTAAATAAGCAGGGTGACAATATACATCCTTGATGTACTCCTTTCCCAATTTGGAAACACTCCATTGTTCCATGTCTGGTTCTAACTGTTGCTTCTTGACCTGCAAACAGATTTCTGAGGAGGCAGGTAAAGTGGTCTGGTATTCCCATCTCTTGAAGAATTTTCCACAGTTTGTTGTGATCCACACAGTCAAAGGCTTTGGCATAGTCAATAAAGCAGATGTTTTTCTGGAACTCTCTTGCTTTTTCAATGATCCAACGGATGTTGGCAATTTGATCTCTGGTTCCTCTGCCTTTTCTAAATCCAGCTTGAACATCTGGAACTCACGGTTCACGTACTGTTGAAGCCTGGCTTGGAGAATTTTGAGCGTTACTTTGATAGCCTGTAGTTCAGTTCAGTCACTCAGTCGTGTCCAACTCTTTTCGACCCCATGGACTGCAGGCCTCCCTGTCCATCACCAACTCCTGGAGTTTACTCAAACCCATGTCCATTGAATCAGTGATGCCATCAAACCATCTCATCCTCTGTCGTCCCCTTCTCTTCCCACCTTCAATCTTTCCCAGCATCAGGGTCTTTTTAAATGAGTCAGTTCTTCACATCAGGTGGCCAAAGTATTGGAGCTTCAGCTTCAGCATCAGTCCTTCCAATGAATATTCAGGGCTGATTTCCTTTAGGATGGACTGGTTGGATCTCCTCACAGTCCAAGGGACTCTAAAGAGTCTTCTCCAACACCACAGTACAAAAGCATCAGTTTTTCGGTGCTCAGCTTTCTAAGATGAGTGCAATTGTGCAGTAGTTTGAACATGCTTTGGCATTGCCTTTCTTTGGGATTGGAATGAAAGCTGACCTTTTCCAGGTCTGTGGCCACTGCTGAGTTTTCCAAATTAGCTGGCATATTGAGTGAGCATTTTCACAGCATCATCTTTTAGGATTTGAAATAGTTAAGCGGAATTCCATCACATCCACTAGCTTTGTTTTTCGTGATGCTTCCTAAGGCCCACTTGACTTTGCATTCCAGGATGTCTGGCTCTAGGTGAGTGATCACACCATCATGTGATCTAGGTCATGAAGATCTTTTTTTGTATAGTGTTTCCGTATATTCTTGCCACCTCTTCTTAATATCTTCTGCTTCTGTAAGGTGAGGTCCATAGCATTTCTATCCTTTATTGTACCCATCTTTGCATGAAATGTTCCCTTGGTATCTCTAATTTTCTTGAAGAGATCTCTAGTCTTTCCCATTCTAATTTTTCCCTCTATTTCTTTGTATTGATCACTAAGGAAGGCTTTCTTATCTCTCCTTGCTATTCTTTGGATTTCTGCATTCAGATGGGTATATCTTTCCTTTTCTCCTTTGCCTTTAGCTTTAGTTATACATGTACATGTATCTATTATTTTGAAATTCTTTTCCTGTTTAGGTTATTACAGAGTATTTAGCAGAGTTCTCTGTGCTGTACAGTAGGTCTTTGTTGATTGTCTTGGTTTATTAGATATAACAACAAAGATATAACCATATCTTTGTTGAATAGATATAACAGTGTGTACCTTTGTTGAATAGATATAACAGTGTGTACCTATCAGTCCCAAACTCCCAACCTATCTCTCCTCCGACCCTTACCTCCTGGTAGCCATGAGTTTGTTCTGTAACTCTGTGAGTCTGCTTTGTAAGTAAGTTCATTTGTATCATTTTTTTCAGATTCCACATATAAGCAATATCCTGTGATATATGTCTTTGTCTGACTTACTTTCCTTACTCTGATAATCCCTAGGTCTTCTACATTGCTACAAATGGCATCATTTCCATTTCTTTAATGGCCGAGTCACATTCTGTTGTATGTATGTACCACTTCCTTATCCATCCCTCTGCCGATGGAGATTTAAGCTACTTCCAGGTCTTGGCTAAACAGATGTGGAGTGAACACTGGGGTGCGTGTATCCTGTCAAACCTTGTTTTTCTCCGGACCTGCGCCCAGGAGTGGAATCACAGAATCACATGGTAGCTCTATGTTTGGTTTCTTAAGGAACCTCCATCCTCTTCTCCATAGTGGCTGCACACATTCTCACCAACAGTGTAGGAAGCTTCCCTCTTCTCCACACCCTCTCCAGCATTCATTGTTGGTAGACTTTTTGATGGCCATTCTGACTGGTGTGGGGTAGTATCTCATTGTAGTTTTGACTTGCATCTCTCTAATAATTAGTGATGTTGAGCATCTTTTCACATGCCTCTTGGCCATCTGTATGTCATCTAAAGTACTTTTTAATTAAAGTGTGTACATTTTTTAGACAATGCTATTGCACACATAGACTACAATATAGCATAAACATAACTTTGCACTGGAAGTCAAAAAATTCATGTGATTTGCTTTATTGCAGTGGTTTATAAATAACCTGTAGTATCTCCAAGGCATGCCTGTATAGTTTTCTGGGAAGGAAATTATGACTGACTCAGTTAAATTCACATGCTCACACCTTGTCCAATCAGCTATAGCTAGATTGAGAGATATTTGTGTGAAGACCAAAGATGGCAACCAGGAGCTCAAACCTGGGTAACCCTGGGCATTTAGGGTAGTGAGCACTTCTCAGAAAAGGTGAGAATAGGAGCGGAGGTACCTACCTCAAAAGGCATTTACTCAGTCTCATTTAGAGACCATGATGAAAGCATAAACTCTGAGAAGTAGCTCTTGGCATTTGACAGGAAGTTATTAGCTGCATAGCAAAGAGTAACATCAGTGGGTTGATCAAAGAAACTTCCCTCAAGGAAAGTAGTAGAAAACCACAGGCTGCAACATTAAGTGCCTTTTAATTAGTACTATTAGTATTATTTTTAGTATTAGTATTATTAATTAGTATTATTAGTATTATTTTAATAATACTAATCATTAGTATTATTTTTTCTCTGTATTTCTCTACAGAAAAGGAGTCAATTTCTTCTCTAGACTTTCTAGACCGTATCTTAATTAAAATGGCAAGAAGATACCCTTTAAGAATGGAGGCCAGAGCCTTAGGGGTAAGCACTAAGTGCTACTGGGTTAGTAAATGATGTGCTGCGTCTGCCCTAAGAGAAAAGGCAAGGGACACTGACCATATCGACGATGAACTTCCCTACGGAAGGAAAGGTGATGAAAGTGCTGTGGAGTGGTGCCAGTCAGGGTAGAGCTAATTGGGCACAAATTATGAATCCACAAGCCATTTTTTAATAGTTCAATGTCATCACAATCTACCCAGGGTTCTAGAAAATATACTCTGAGATTGCTTATAAATCTCATCAGCCCTGAGAAGGTCCATTTTCTGCCTTTGTTTGTAAACAATTTGAAACAAGCTTATAGATCATAGAGGAGGTGGTCCAGGAATGGGCTCCAAACCAGAAGGGCCTGTAGACAGTGGGGTTCTGTGGCCTGTGGTTGCTTGATAACATTGTGATCTCACTATGCTCCCCATATAGTCCGATCAAGTAGGTCATATTCTGCATTGATGTCCTTCCTCTCACCTGTCCTCAACCTTAGAATGCTTAGGTTTTTTTAAATGTTAACAAAAGGTTATAACCTTTTCTGTTATCCACCAATATTTGCGGGGGCTTGAAGCACATTTTGATCGAAGGCAGCAAGAGTGAAGTTTGTGCTAGGAAAATTCCCAACATATCAAGTCAATGACTACCTTCAGCTGGTTGGTAGCTACTTGGCCCACCTCCAGAATGGAAATGTCCCTTAATGCAGCAGCGTCTCACACAGGGCAAGGTGAGGGGGGAGATGTGTTTTCTCTACCTCCATCCTGCATTGCCATGGTGTCTTAGGTCTGGATTGCTTGTTCCTTATCTCCTTATCTGACCAGGAAGGCAGCAATCCCAATGTGGAGAAGCTGTAAGCCTGCTGTGGCTGCCCCCTGACCTACCAGTATGATCCGTCACCTCAAGAGGGGACGGGGGTTGGGATCTTCTATTAGTTTCTTCTACTAAATTCTCACGGGTCCGTCACTGAAATCAAAGTAAGTTAGTGGATTTATAACCCAGAAAGGAGCTAAAATTGAAGAGTGAGTCATCAGTGGGCAACTCCCTCTGATCCCAACCCGAACTGCCATCCTTCATGTGGGAGACAGAGGCACAAGTCACCAATAAATGCGTGATTATGTGTTATCTCAAGGTCAAAGTAATCTTTAAGGGAGAGGAGCACTATTGCCACTTGACTTTCTGTGACAGTTGATTGAATGTGTCAGCTTACCTGGGCCACAGGGTACCTCATTGTTTTGGGTATGTCTGTGAGGATGTCTTTTGGGTGAGATTAACAATTAAATCAGTGAACTTTGAGTAAGGCAGATTGCCCTCCATGTGTGGGTGGGGCTCATCCAATCAGCTGAAGGCCTGGCTGGAGCAGAAGGCTGACCTTCTGCATCTGCTTCCTTCCCTGCTTCACAGGATGCTCTGGGCTCGTGTGTGAGTGGGCTCGTGTGTGAATGTGGCTCCACGCAAGCTGGCAAACAAGTTGCAGCACATGGGCACACTTCCCATGAGGGTTACAGGAAACCAGGGCTCATCAGAGAGCATCCTTCTCAGGGTTTTTTCCAACAAAGCCTAGGGCTCTGGTCCAGCCTGTAGTTATAAAAGTCAGCACAGGGTATGGGAGTGGGGCAGAGCAAAGGGAAACCCAAGTCCAAGTCCCAGACAAGAGAGGATGAAAGAAAGGAGGCAAGTCCAAAAGGACCAAGCATGCACTGGAGGGGCCTCAGAGAACCAACCGCAGAAAGACCAGTGTCAAGGCAGAGCCTGAGACATCCCCAGGGCCAGACACCTCCTTTCTGTTGTGTGTCTGCCTGAACCAAACAAATAGGTCTCTGCTTTTCACTTAGCTAGAACCAACTAGATTTAAATTAGTTACCTCTAAAGATTATTATAAAACAAAGACAAATACTCCCAGTTTCATTAAATACCCCCACTGTGGCCCCCTTATCCACCTTGGTTCCTCCCTGACATGTTAAGTCTTTCATCACTGCTTCAGAAATACCAGGGTAAGGTGGACATTTCCACGACCTTTCAGTCACTCAGATTTTATGCATCTGTGATAGACTTGACTTGAGTAATGATGATGACTCTCTCTTCTCACAGGCTGTGCAAATAATTCTTACCCTGTTTCACTATGCGCTGGGTGTTCTCTGTGGTACCTTGTTTCTCGACCAAGAGGATGTAAAAAACACTGGCCAAGTCCCTGTATTACTTACACTAGGGTACATAGTATGGTCATCGCCATTTGTGAGTAAACCATGGTATTTTTTTTTTATTTCAATTCATCTTTTTTCTGATGTAGCAAGTGAATTACTTATGAGATCAAGCAATGGACTAAAGACCCGGTTTCTGACTCTAAACAGCAAATTTTACTGTGGAAACAGCCTTAACAAAGTGGAGGGTTGGATTCGGGCTGGGGTGGGGAGTGTGTATTTAGGGAAAGTATGTTTATGTTTGTTGTATGTTTGAGAAATCCTTTAAGAGAATGGCATGTGCACACATAAATGATATTGAAGGGTATGTTGGAAGAGTAATAAAGAGAGTGGCTGCTTGGAAAACTATGAGGCCTTTTTTTGGCAGAGTGAAAAGCCAAAGGCCTGAGCTTAATTAATTTTAGAGACTTTTAGAAAGACTGCACAAGGGAAGAGAAAAGAAGAGACATGGGGTGGAGAAGAAATTAAAACAGGTCCCTAAAGTGGGTGTTTTGAGTAAGCAAGGGTATTGTAATAACTCCATAAGCATAGTTGCCAAGGTACCCGCCAGAGACATGCACAATTAATTACAAGACACTGTATTCAGGGAAACCCAAAGCTGTGCTCTCCCACAAGTTAATTTAGGCTCATAGCTACAACCAATCCAGAAACAATTTATCAATCAAGGATTTTATTCATAAGTGATGTGGCATAGTAACACAACTAATATTCCTAGTGTATCAAAGCTGACCCAAGGCCAGATTTCTCCTTAGAGGACAAAAGGTTTTATTAGCCTTTGACCAATTCCCTTTGTACTCCTCAACCAACAACAAGGCTGTGGGAGAAGGGATTTGAATGTAACACAGTCCCTGTGCTCTGTGAAAAGGACTCTGAAACATGTTGCGTGCATGCTAAGGCTCTGCAGTCGTGTCCAAATCTTTGCAACTGTTGTAGCCCACCAGTTTCCTCTGTCCATGGGATTCTCTAGACAAGAATACTAGAGTGGGTTGCATTCCCCTTCTCCAGGGGATCTTCCCAATCCGGGGATCGAACATGCACCTCTTAGGCCTCCTACCAAATGCAGGAGATATGTCATCAGATATGCAGATGACAACACCCTTATGGCAGGAAGAGAAGAGGAACTAAAGAGCCTCTTGATGAGAGTGAAAGAGGAGAATGAAAAAGCTGGCTTAAAACTCAACATTCAAAAAACAAAGACCATGGCATCTGGTCCCATCACTTCATGGCAAATAGATGGGGAAACAATGGAAACAGTGTCAGACTTGATTTTCTTGGGCTCCAAAATCACTGCAGATGGTGACTGTGGCCATGAAATTAAAAGACGCTTACTCCTTGGAAGAAAAGCTATGACCAACCTAGACAGCATATTAAAAAGCAGAGACATTACTTTTCTGACAAAGGTCCATCTAGTCAAAGCTATGGTTTTTCCACTAGTCATGTATGGATGTGAGAGTTGGACTATAAAGAAAGCTGAGTGCCAAAGAATTGATGCTTTTGAACTGTGGTGTTGCAGAAGACTCTTGAGAGTCCCTTGGACTGCAAGGAGATCCAACCAGTCCATCCTAAAGGAGATCAATCCTGGGTGTTCATTGGAAGGACTGATGCTGAACCTGCAACTCCAATACTTTGGCCACCTCATGCAAATAACTGACTCATTGGAAAAGACCCTGATGCTGGGCAAGATTGAAGGCAGGAGGAGAAGGGGACGACAGAGGATGAGATGGTTGGATGGCATCATTGACTCGATGGACATGAGTTTGAGTAAGCTCCAGGAGCTGGTGCTGGACAGGGAAGCCTGGCCTGCTGCAGTCCTTGGGATTGCAAAGAGTCAGACACAACTGAGCGACTGAACTGAACTGATGCCTCCTGCATTGGCAGGCAGATTCTTTACCATTAGCGCCACCAAGAAAGCCCCTTGAAACATGGCACTACAGCAGTTTTAACCCTGGGGGGTCTAGTCACCAGTGCCCCAGATGACAGATATTCCCTCAGAGACTTTCCTTTAGGGCTGGTCCTCAAGTGAAGGGCATTTACCAGCACCAGAACTTTCTGGAAAGGGCCATATATCATAAGGAGAAATGCTTTACACTGACAGAATACAGTGAAAGTGAATTGCCCAATACAAGGCATCCAGAAGGATTCCCAAGTCCATGGTGTAGAAGAGAACCTTACAGAAGAAATTAGTCACAGGTAGTAATTATTCCATTTTATATCTGCTGCATATCAGGCATGTTCCAAAAAGTGCCTCAGGTCTGTTTTATATGATGGAAAAACCAACCCCATGAGAGAATGTTACTGATTCCCTTTAATGAATGAGGAAACCAAGATTTAGAAAGTGTAAGTAAATTTTACAGAGTGACCCAGGAAAAAAGTGTCAGAGGGTTTTTTTTTTAATCAAGCTAAGGATGCTTCTGCTTTCATGACAGGGTCTCATTTTCCTGGACTGCAAGGTCCCCAGCCCCCTTCAAATAAGTCATCTTTTGTAACTGCTGTGAACAGATGCAGATCAGGTATAAGACAAACCATTTCAAAAAAAAAAAAAAAAAGAGAATTCTAATATACCGGGAGCAACAGACAGTCCTTAGGACAGAATATGTGGAAGTCAGCCTCTAATTCTTCAGATCAAATGCTTTCTGAAACTATTTTCGGTTGATGAAATCTTTCTTTTTTTACAGCGTGATGGGTGTGAGGCAATGTTCTCTCAAATAAATGGCAATTAAAACAAGTAAAGTACATCCTCCTTGTCCCTTATAGTCTTTGTGAGATCCCTAAGCCCCATCACCAGTACAAAGGTTTCATTAATGACCAAAGACTTTAAAATGTCATTTCTTCTCTGTAACTGAGAAAGGGTGAATCCATTTCTTAGAGTCTACCAGTGGTCACTGCAGAACTGAAATACATAGTTAAAACCGCCTTCTTCAGAGAATTCAGTGATATGTTAGAGCTCAGGAATGCCACTGGCATTAGGAAAAGTGTTTGGGGGTCCATCACCAGGAATGGGTGTTTACAGATCCGTGTTTCTACCCCCAGTTCCTCATCTCAGGATCCATGACCATCAGTGCACAGAAGAAACCCACACGATATAAGGTATGTTGAAACATTTGGAGCAATGCCAAAGATAAAAAGTTTTGTGCCTGGAAAAAACTGAGAAGAATTTATTGCTTTTCAGTCAGTTTTTCTAGGAGGAAAAAATACTTTTCCAAATGTTTGTATAGGGGAAAAAAAAACACTTTTTATAAGGATGCCCTCCAGTGCATCTTTTTGTGTACAGGGTGTATGGGTGTTGAGGAGGGTGCAGTGTAAGGAATTAGTTTCATAAGGTGTCAGGTGTGAGGGTTCTGATGGGAAAAATCAGTTCAAGCTATCTAGTGGGGTATGTTGTCGTTGTTTAGTTGCTAAGTTGTGTCTGATGTTTTTGCGACCCCATGGACTGTAACCTCCAGGTTCCTCTGTTCATGGGATTTCCCAGGCAAGAATACTGGAATGAGTTGCCATTTTCTTCTCCAGGGGATCTTCCCGACCCAGGGATCAAACCTGCATCTCCTGCACTGACAGGCAGATTCTTTACCACTGGGCCACCAGGGATGCCCAGAAGGGAATATGTAACCAAACAGAACTCTGACCTAAGAGTCAAAGTAGTGGAAATGGGATAAGACAAAATGATGTTTGAAAAGAGAATTGCCTTCAGAAAACTCAGGTCTAGAGAATAACATTGGAATATGAATCAGATACCATTAAAGTACATCCAACAAAGGATAGTCACTTCCCCTGTAGAACCTTCCCCACTGTGATTGGGATCACACCTCTGGAGATGGATTGTCCAATTGGCTGCGTGAACTTGGGCAAATTGTGCTTCACTCTCCCCATCTGAAAAAAAAAAAAAGGTGACCCATAAAATTCCCTACCTCTAAAGATGGTTCTGAGGGTTAAAAGAGTAAATAAGCATGAAGGATGAGGCTTCCCAAGTGGCAATAGTGGTAAAGAACCTGCCCGCCAAGGCAGGAGACACAGGCGATGCGGATTCAATCCCTGGGCCTGAAAGATCACCTGGAGGAGGGCATGGCAACCCACTCCAGTCTTCTTGCCTGGAGAATCCCATGGAGAGAGAAATCAGATACGACTGAGGGACTTGGCACAGCATGCACGCAAGCATAGAGGACAGTTACACACAGCATGTACGTGTGACCCAGATGTGATCTGGTGTTACTTTTGCCCCAAAGATACAAGTAGAGTTGGCCTTGAAGTTTATGAATGCCCTTGTGATTTTGCAAATCCCTGAAACTGTGTTGGCTGGAAAAAAAAAAAAAGCGCAACATGAGAGTTGAAAGTTAAGCTTTGTGCTGTGCTAGGTTGCTTCAGTCGTGTCCAACTCTGAGACCCTACAGACCACAGCCTGCAGGCTCCTCTGTCCATGGGATTCTCCGGGCAAGAATATTGGAGTGGGTTGCCATGCTTCCCCCAGGGGATCTTCCCAACCCAGGGATTGAACCCGCATCTCTTATGTTTCCTACATTGGCAAGAGGGTTCTTTACCACTAGCGCCACCTGGAAAGCCCCAATTGAGGCTTTTTTGGGGGACAAAGTGAAGAGTATAGCCCAGGAGACAGCATTTCAGATAGCCAGATAGCTCTGAGAAACTGCTCCAAACAGGCAGGAGGGAAGGTCAGTGTATATGTGATTTTGATGAAGGGGGAGTACATGCAGTCAAGCATTTTTTGCAGAAGCTTGCTGCTAGCTTCCTGAAGGTTACTGCTAATTTCATGAAGATTGCTGCTAGTTTCGTGAAGGTTACTGCTAGTCACAAGGAATAGATGTCACCATGAAGGATTTTAGTATTTTTCTAGATATGAGGAGATGCAAGAATTGGACTCATAAAATCTTCTGAAAATATCTAAGTATCTGAAGACCTGTTTGGCTAGTTTTTCCCAGAGCACAGAATGCCTCATTCCTGATCTCCACCCAGAACTTCTTTCAGGTGGATGTCAAAGCTTAAGGGTGGAACCAGCTTGTGATTTAATCCTTGTCAGAGGCAGACAGCAATTGCCCATTTTTAATTGGCAACTGACATTATCATAGTTCAGTTTCATATTTGCACAGGCTGTTTCCATTTTTCTTCACCACATCCAAGGAAACAGGTGTGAATAAATTTGCAACTCAGGAGGCCTGGGTTTGATCCCTGGGTTGGGAAGATCCCCTGGAGAAGGGAACGGCTACCGACTCCAGTATTCTGGCCTGGAGAATCTGGCATGGACTTTAGTCCAGGGGGTCACAAACAGTCAGACACGACTGAGCGACTTTCACTTCACTTAACTGGTTTTCACAAAAACTCACCAAAAGTGTTTTTGGTTTTGTTTGTTTGTTTGTTTGTTTTGCCAGAAGGGTGGTGGGAGAGGATGACGGCTGCAACTTCGAAGTTCTAGCCACAATCTGGCTCCCCTTGTCATTCCTCCCCCAACCTCAAGAAGCAAAAATAGATATTTCTTCTCATATCATCCAGCATAGTTACCTTTCCTTCTCTAGAAACATGTGATATCATTCTTCACAGAAACACAAAGACTCCTCTGCCCCAAGGATGCTAGTCCAGGAATTTAAAATCAGTGTGGCTCAATTCTACAAAATGAAATCAATTATAATTACTTATCAAGTCAGGAAAATGCCTTGGAAAAATTACTCAAGTGGCAGCATAATGTTCTGTTATTCTTGGGTGCTATAATGCACCTCATGTACCTTTAATGTTCCTAAATTCCAGTCAGTTCAGTTCAGTTGGTCAGTCGTGTCAGACTCTTTGCGACCCCATGGACTGCAGCACAGACAGGCCTCTGTCCATCACCAACTCCCAGAGTTTACTCAGACTCACGTCCATTGAGTCAGTGATGCCCTCCAACCATCTCATCCTCTGTTGTCCCCTTTTCCTCCTGCCTTCAATCTTTCCCAGTGTTATAGCCACGCGTTTTGGGAAACAAACTCACTCAGAAGGACAATGCAGGTAATGGAGGGCAGTTTATTACACCGGCGGGCCCAAGGCAGAGTCTCCTCTTAGCCAAGGACCCTGACCAGCATTTGTGAAAATCTTTTATACCCCATGTGTACGTGTCCGAACTCACCACCCCAAATTCCTTGAGACTTACATAAACAAAGGAAGGGTAAATATAATCACAATAATCTCATCATTTAGGTGTTATGTGTTCAAACAGTTAAACAATTGGCCAATAATCAATAAGCCCGAGGTTACACTCCGATAGGTACAGAAAAATTTACGGCCTGTCCAGAGACAGGGGTGATTGGTGTATGTTTTCTCTTAGGCGATGAGTAACCTGGATACGATCTTCAAGGTTCCCCTGTCCGGAGGGGGTCTTATCCTTCTATTGTCGTTTCCACAGGCACTAAGCACAGAGTTTAGAGTCCATTAGAGAGGTGGCCGAACATGATCAGCACAAACCGGCCTAAGATGGAGTCCAGGCCCTATGAATTCCTTCTTCACCAGCATCAGGGTCTTTTCAAATGAGGCAGTTATTTGCATGAGGTGGCCAAAGTACTGGAGTTTCAGCTTCAACATCAGTCCTTCCAGTGAACACTCAGGACTGATCTCCTTTAGGATGGACTGGTTGGCTCTCCTTGCAGTCCAAGGGACTCTCAAGAGTCTTCTCCAACAACACAGTTCAAAAGCATCAATTCTTTGGTGCTCAACTTTCTTTATAAATTCCAATAATTCAGTTCAAAAAAACATCTTGAGTATCAGGCACGTTCTGGTATGTAGGATGCCTTGGTAAACAGACAGACAAAGATTTATTGCCCCTGTGGCACTTATATTGTAATAGGAGGATAAAGAAATGAAACGTGACAGATAAGGAAACAGTACCGTGTGAGAAGGTGAGAACCACCACGGGAGCGGGGGAGACACTCGCAGGGCTGCCCTTGGGGGGCTGTGTGTTTAAGAGCTCTTGTTGGTCGGTCGCTCAGTTGTGTCCAACTCTTTGCAACTCCATGGACTGCAGCACGCCAGGCCTCCCTGGAGTCCCTCACCATCTCCCAGAGTTTGCCCAAGTTCATATCCATTGCATCGGTGATGCCATCCAGCCATCTCACCCTCTGACGCCCTCCTCTTCCCTCAGTCTTTCCTGGCATCAGGGAAAGCTTGTGTGCTTAAATAAGATGATCCATAGTCATCTCACTGAGAAGATGGCATCTGAGCAAAGCCTGAGGGAGAGGTTTGTTCTGAACCCAGGAAGGCTCTTCCTGTTTGTTTCCCCATTTCTCTAGCAAATTAACTTCCCTACAGTTAAAGCCTAGATCTCCCATGCATCTTATCAATTCCTTGCAATTGTCTTTCACCACAGCTTCTGTTGCAGGAAGGGAAACCCCTTCCAGGGCCTGAGAGTGGACTCTTGTCTAACATTCAGAAATGAATTGTCCAAGAAAACACACGTGCTAACAAATGTTAGCAAGAGACTTTACTGGGAAGGGGCACCCAGGTGGAGAGCAGGAGGGTAAGGAACCCAGGAGGACTGCCCTGCCACGTGGCTCACAGTCTTGGGTTTCATGGTGATGGGGTTAGTTTCCAGATGGCCTCTGGCCAATCATTCTGACCCAGAGTCCTTTCTGGTGGTGCACACATCACTCACCCAGATATTCCAGCGAGGAGGATTCTGGGAGATTGGTAGCACTTATGGGCTGGTGTCTCCTCTCTCCTGTTGACCTCTCCCAAATTCTTCCAGTTGGTGGTGGCTTGTTAGTTCCACATTCCTTATCAGCACCTCCTGTTGTTAAGATAACTCATTCAAGGGGCTACTACCTTTTCTAGCCAGGGCAGGTGGTTTCAGTCACTGTTTCCCTTAACACTTCAACTGTTTTTGAGAATACCCTTAGGCCTAGATTTCTCCATACTCTGTTGCAAATGAAGTCACCTCCCTTGGGGAGATTAAAGCCCACTTTCTATAGTTTCCTTCTCCCCTGGACAAATTCTCTGAGCCAGGGCTCTGGTGCTAGAATGTGCTGGGTGTCAAGGACTATGGGGTGCTTCTCTGTGAGTGACACCTCCACTTTAAGAGCTGAGGGCTTGGTGAAGGGTGGCAGCAGCCCAGTTCTCCTCTGTTTGCCTCTTATGATGTGGAACCCTGACCCCATAAGCCAGGGCAGGGGTGATCAGGGCCCAGGACTCACTGATACCACATCCAAGGTATCCCCCTATCCCATGAGTGGGGGGCTGGGCAGATGAAGAGAGCCCCTTTCTCTAGGTTGCACACACTGGGACATAGCCTGGGCAACAGATGGCTGGGCACAGGATTAGACATGCTAATGAGATGACCTGTCCCTCCAGGGAAGGTAGCACTAGATGAAACTCTGACTGGGGGATGAGGGGAAAGACTTGGAGTGGTCTTGCCTTGCTGAGAAGAGACAAGAGGGTGCAGACCTCGGTTCATATACCACAGACTCACAGTTTGTACTGAGTTTAAGTAGGTTTTCTTGAATAAATGTTTCTTCATTTGCTGTATGCCCGGAGGACTGTTTCCAGAGATTTTTAAGTGATTGGGTATATTTTTAGTAACATTCACAAGTTATAGTGGGGAGTTGGTCCTTGAAGTTCCTCAGACTCTCACACTAGAAACAGGATCCCTCAAAAGTAATGATGTTGTGTATTTAATTCAAATGTTCAATTAGGCTCTTTTGGAACATACATATCTTTCTTTAGGTGATCCTGGTTCATGAGGATGAATCACTGTTCTCTTTCCCCCAACCTAGAGAAGGGGGCTCTCTGCATCTGCCCAGGCCCCACTCATGGGCTGAGGGACCATAAATGGCTACAGGGTAAGTGTGCAGAGGCAGTAGCAGTGGGCGTTTTCTGGAGCATGCCACAGCCTGGGTCTTTACTAAGGAAGAGTCCTTTCAGCTGATCCTCACAGCAGCTCTACATGTACATAAAGATAAAATTAAAAAATTTTTAAACTCGTGAAACAGAAACTAGATTCTTCATAATCCATCCCTCACCCACTTCTCTGGTCACATGTAACCCAACTCCCCTTCAGCATTTCACGTTTCAGCCACATCAAATGCCAGGAGTTTTCTGGAACACCGGCTTCTCCATGTTTCTGAAGCTGAGTACATACTGTTCTCTTTCCCATAACACACTTTCTCAACTTTGTCTGCCACTGTGAACTGAGTCTGGCTATCCAAGGAAAAAGGAGAAATATGAGAAGATGGCAGGCTTGTAGCATATACAGGAGATGAAGGACTAGTCATAGAAAATAAACAGGATCTGAGGGAGTCCCAGAGACTCAGAAAGAGAAAGCATGGCGGTACAAAGAAGTATTCCTTTAGTGAGGTATATCTGGCCACGTTGGTACCACCATTAGGTACCTAGCAGCCCAGGTCCCCACTGCCCCCCTTGCATAACATCACAGCTCTCTCTTCCAGGAATGAATCCTAGTCTTTTGTTCATCTCTAAGTTACTTGCTCAAGGTTTATAGTCCTTAAGAGGAGCATTTCATTGGCTGTGGTCTGACTCTGGCTCGACAGATTGAAGACAGGAAGGCCCTCCCTCTGACTTTCATAGAAGTTTGATAAGCATCTCTCATAAAGACTAGACAATGAGAAGAGCCCTTAAAGTAGGAAGGGGGTTGCCGACTGGACAACCAAAAATTAATGTTGCCACTATCATCCTTTCCTTTTGTTAACCAGCATCAAAGCACATCCTTCTTTCCATTACTAGTTTCTGAAAAATCCTCTTTAAAATGTAACTATCCTCACATATACAAAAATGCATGCAGCATCTTTGAAAAGGGGCACAGCCTCTCTTCATAGCTCATGCAAGGCCCTCCATGCTGTCAGGAAGGATGCTGGGACTATGGAAAGGTTTTAAGTACTGAAGTGGCATTACTGAAGGAGGATGACATCGGCAGATGCTAGACTTAAGCTCATTATTTATTGAATTTTATCACATGAAGTATCACTTTGCCTCCCCCTTGATCATAAGATTCTTGAGTTGAAGTCTGAGTTTATCCTTAACACAATGTTTAGCCTGTTGTAGGTACTGTATAATTATTTGTTGAATAAATAAATATATCTTCTGAAAAAAAATGTATCCTAATCGGGTACTAGACAAATTTAACTCAGAGTCCTGCTAGTAAGTGCAATAAAATTCCAGAAAATCAGATTAAAAATTTTAGCTGGAATGTTCTTTAGCTGACGGCTAGACTGATTGCTTCATCAGAATCTGCTTCTGCTGCTCCTGATCAGCTTTCTCTGTGTCTGTTACAGCTTACATCTACCATTGTCATGAGCATATTTAGCGCCTGCTTTTCTGCATTTGGTTCAATTATATTATGTATTGCGTGTTTCTCTTATGCTGCAGAAATGAAAGACTATGTTTGGTCACAGGTAAGTAACAAATTTAAGAATAACTGGATCAAAATTCCAGATGTAACTGAAAAAAACTATGATGAATGGTGTATGTCTGCAATGAGCAAGGTATGGAAAAGACAACCAAAGTTATCAAACATCTTTGGCAGAGAAAAAAAAAAAAAAACACCTGTATTTCCTCCAAATTTTTGTCATGGAAATATTTTTGAAATCAGTTTTCCTTCAGTATTTGGAAACAGTAGAAACCTCAGAGAAAGAGGAACACCTGGGGCTACCAGGGCTGGAAGAGGCAAGGAAGAGTCCTCCCCCCAGGGGGGCTTTGGAAGGAACAGTGTCAGACCGATACATTTCTTTTGGACTTTTACCTTCCAGGCCTGTGAGAAAATACATTTTAGTTGTGTTAAGCCACTGAATTGTGATACTTCATCACAGCAGCCCTAAGAAGCCAGCATGGGAGCCCAGTAAGCAGCCATCCACTCTTCTTCTCTCGTGTTCTGAACCAAAGGAGCAAAGACAGAATCAAGCAGATACAGATGAAACTATCAGCTTTATTGTTGATTACCATAGTTGAGCACCAAAGAATTGATGCTTTCGAACTGTGGTGTGGAGAAGACTCTTGAGAGTCCCTTGGACTGCAAGGAGCTCAAACCACTCAATCAATCCTAAAGGAAATCAGTCCTGAATATTCATTGGAAGGACTGATGCCAAAGCTGAAACTCCAATACTTTGGCCACCTGATGTGAAGAACTGACTCCTTAGAAAAGACCCTGATGCTGGGAAAGATTGAAGGCAGGAGGAGAACGGGATGACAGAGGATGAGATGGTTAGGTGGCATCACTGACTCCAGGGACATGAATTTGAGCACACTCTGGGAGATCGTAGAGGAAATGGGAGCCTGGTGTACTGCAGTCCATGGGGTTGCAAAGAGTCAGACATGACTTAGTGACTGAACAATACCAACACCACCATCATCACCATAGTTGGAGAAAAAGTTTTAAATCTTTGGCCAAAGTTAACCTGCTAATGTACTGATACCTCCCCTTATGAATCAGACTCATCCGCTAGTTACAGATAGACCGCCAGTCTCCCTACACTGGCCCTGGACAACTTCCAGATGTTGAGAAGAAGAACTTGAAGCTGTAAGCACGGATCGTTCTGGAAGGAGCTGGCTTCTCTCCAAAATCAACAATTAGATAAATCGCTGCTTCTCACATGGGGAATCATAAGTGAAGAGCATCAGAAAGCACCAGAAGCCATTCTTTACCTATTTCTAAGAAAGAGAAAACTCCTACTTGGGAGCGTGGTAGAAATGTGGAAGTAGAGGGAGAGTGATCCCACCTGACACATGTCATAATGCTCCTGACACATGAGCTAGAAGAAAACAGAACATGCAAACTACACATGCGCCAGGGGAAGGCGTAACACACAGATCACATAAACATGTCATAATGCTCATGATACATGAGTTAGAAGAAAACAGAATAAAGCAGACTACAGACGTGCCGGGGAAGGCGTAACACACAGGTCACTAGTCACTCTCATCAAATGAGAGACTACAAAGCGAAAAAGATGGGCACCAGTATAGCGGCTGGTCCCATAGGTCATCTCTCTACTACTCAGTCTACTTTTCATGTGTAAAATAGAAATAAAAGCACCCAACTTGTAGGATTGTTCTTAAATGAGAGTGCTTAACATAATGTGTGACACATATATAAGTACTCAGTAAAATTTGAAACATCTTATTGTTATGAAAAATAGCCCCCAAATCATCATAGGTGTGTGAGACTGTTGGGATGAATGATTTTTACCCTATTTTCTGAACATTGTTCCTGTATAGTTTTTAAATGGTCAATTAACAGGAGGAATATTTCTCTTCTTTTTAATTCAGTTAGCTGGTGGTATGCTTTTACAATATTTATTCTTCACCAGTGTCACAGAACTGATCGTTGTAGGCATAACTTTGTCCTGGATTGTGCGAGCATTGCGTCATCCAGAACCCAAAGAAGAAAGTAAGTAGCTTTGTTTCTGGCTGACAGATCAAGATAAAACAGCTTCTGCTAAAACCCCTCTCTGAGGGACCAAAGTTTAGCTAGACCCGAGGGACAGAAGTGTTGCTTCTAAACTGAGGTCAGTGGCAGCAGAAAATATGCTAAAATGTCATTTGCTTGGTACTGTGAAAAACTGAAGCTGAACAACTTGTCTTGGGAAAAGCTGTGGGAGAATTATGCCTTTTAGAACTGGCGTCTCCCAGGTGCTCAGAGCAAACGTAGGCTGAAGAGGTTTCACGGGTCGTACGAAAGATAGGAACACTGAATGCTATAGACTCAGGGGTTCAAATTTAGTTATGAAATGTTGGCTTCTGAAATTTGGGATCTTCAAATGCCTTCCCAGAAGGCTCAGCAGGTGAAGAATCTGCCTGCAATGCAGGAGATGCAGTTTCATTCAATCTCTGGGTCAGAGAAGATCCCCTGGAGGAGGAAATGGCACCCACTCCAGTGTTCTTGCCTCGAGAATCCCAGGGACGGAGGAGCTTGGTGGGCTGCTGTCTATGGGGTCGCACAGAGTCGGACATGACTGAAGCGACTTAGCAGCAGCAGTACAGAAGACCCAGGTTCGATCCTTTGGTTGGGAAGATCCCCTGGAGAAGGGAATGGCTACTCACTCCAGTATTCTTACCTGGAGAATTCCATGGACTGAATAGAGGAGCCTGGCAGGCTACTGCCCATGGAATCACAGAGTCGGACATGATTGAGCGACTCACACACACACACACACACACGATATCCATAAGGGACTTTAAAACTATGACAGTAATTCGGAAATAATAAAGGCCATGTGCATAAGCAGGGTTGTATACATGCCAAAGGAAAACCTGAGAATGTCCTAGTCTCCCAGCTCTGGTTGATCTAAGGCTGTCTGCAAGCAAGGAGAAATGGCTAAGGCAGAGTTGCCAACTGTGTCTCAGAGCTTTAAAGACTTACCCCCAACACACACACACACACACACACACACACACACACTGAAAATTTTATTTGTTGAAGGCAGTTAAGGGAGTGAAGACCAGTGCAACAAAAACAATAATAAAGAAGAGTTAAGAAAACACACAATGAGATACTATCTCACATTCATTAGAATATTTTTAAGCAGAAAATAATTGTTGGTGAGGATGGGAAAAAATTGAAACCTTTGTATGCCGTTATTGAGAATGTGAAATGGTACAACCTTATGGAAAACATTATGGTGAGTACTCAAAAAATAAAAATAGAATTATCATATGAAATAGCAATTCCACTTCTGGATATATACCCAAAAAAATTGAAAGCGGGGTCTCAAAGAGATGTCTGAATACTCATGTTCAATGGCAGCATTATTTACAATAGCTGAAACATAGCAATCCAAGTTTCCATTGACAGATAAATGCGTAAGCCAAATGTAGCATATTCAATGGACTATTACGCAGACTTAGAAGGGAAGGGAATTCTGACATATGCTACAACTTAAATAAACCTTGGCGATGTTATGCTAAGTGAAATAAGCCAATCACAAAAACACAAATATTGTATCATTCCACTTATATGAGATACTTAGAATAATTGAAATTATAAGGCAGAAAGTGAAAGGATAGTTGATAGAGACTGAAGAACAGGTCATGTGAAGTTACTGTTTAATGGCTATACAGTTGCAGTTTTACAAAATGAAAAAAACTATGAGATAGTGGTGATGGTTGCACAATATAATGTACATATTTAAAACCACTTTCAAAACAATTTAAATCAATTTTTAAATTGATAAAGATGTTAAATATTACAAATATTTTAGGACAATTTTTTAAATTGAAAAAAATCAATATATTAATAGTAAACTGCATTAATAGAATAAAAGATAGAAACAATCACTAAAGATTGGTAGAAGGAAATATTAATAGACTGTAATGGCTGATAATATTACCTCCTTACCTCTAAGTTCTTTCAAAATAAAAATCAATCATTAATACCTCAAAAAAACCTGCACAGTAATAAGGCAATCTAAAACTCTACCTGGATCCAGAAGAATAGATATTTGCGGGATTCCTGTAGGATAATGTGGGCTTCCAGGGTGGCCCAGCGGTAAAGAATCCACCTGGAATGCAGGAGACACAAGAGATGCAGGTTCTATCCCTGGGTTGGGAAGATGCCCTGGAGGAGGGCATGGAAACCCATTTCAGTATTCTTGCTTGGAGAACCCTATGGACAGAGGAGCCTGGTGGGCTACAGTCCATGAGGTCACACAGAGTCAGACACAACTGAGCAGACACACATGCATAGATAAGTGTGTGTAGGAGATAATTGGAAAATGAAGGCAGAGAAGCAAATTTAGACCCATTTCTAATACAGCTAAACCAGCTTACTAAAGAGTGTGGAATTGAGTCTGTAAGGAACAGCACGCTATTGAAGGGTTTTACACAGCAGTGTTTCTTTATCAAGCTTTATGGTTATATCATTATTTCCATGAGAGTATTTTCTGCAGCAAATTACAGATCTCCCAACTCAAAATGCTTAATTAATCAGAAAACATGTCTTATAACGGCAAGTTCCCAAGTAAGGGACTTCTGGATCGACTGACCAACAGCTCGGGGATGGTATCAGTGACCCAGGTTGCTTCTGTCTCCCTCTGCGATCGTCACCTTAATGTTAAAGTTGTAAGATGCATACTTCCTGGCTCACATCCGCAGGAGAAAACGGTTTCTCCTTCTCAGGAGCCGAAGGGAAGCCTTTCTTCACCTCACACGGGCCCAGCTGCCTTAGTCCAGCCCCTCTCTGAAATGAACAATGGCAATGGGGATGGAGTTGCCCGGATGAATTTAAATAAAGGGGTAGGAGCGTGATTCTGAAGAAGTCCCTCACTTGAAGAATAGAGAGAGACCTGAAGAACAAGCCTAGAGACGAGGACACTTGGATGATCGCTTCAACAGAGGCCACATTGGAGCCAAATGATGAATTCCTAAATTTGAACTATAGAGAAATAGAGGATAAACTTGAAAGGTATTTAGGAATTTTATCAATGTTTCATATATTAGTTAGGTTCACACTCAATGTTTTTCAATAGCTAAAATTAGTAGTTAGATACAAGAGTAGTAGATTAGTTACATAAACTGCTTATACTCTATTTCTAATTCCAATACTCAGTAACTATTGAGCTTAGCTTTAAATGCTGATCTGTATTTCACCTGAATATAAAACTGTTCAAAATGTTCATTAGTTTCAGTTTTTTGTGTCTGTGTTAATGTATTCTGCTACAAACTTAAAATGCAAAAAGACCAAAGTTTTACTGGGGACGGGAATGACACCGTTAGCATCAGAATGCCTTCTGCAACTGCAGTGACTCCCCCAAACCCTGTGATCTGAGCCAGATAGCGAGCTGTCTGCTCCAGAAGGATATTTCTCTTTCTGACCCAGAACATGAAGTAGAGGATCCGGAAGTAATCTTGAGACCCATAAGTGTCCAGCTGAAGGTGAAAGTTGTTTTGCAAAGAATCATAATTTAGTTTAACATGGTTGTTTGCAATCGATTGAAGCCACCAGTTTCTGATGGGCCATAGGTCCGATGTGTCTTTGACCCTGCCCCAGAACAGAGTAGATACTGTTCTCTTCATATGGTTTCGGCTGGTCACATAGGTTTACGTGTTTGTTATTGCAATTGTTTTATCTCGTTTTGACTCAGTGGCTAAGGATAAGGTCATTATATTACAGTATAATAATGAGGACTATCACTGTACTCACCCCAGGTTACACATTGTCTGAATCCTCTGTGCCTTCGTAATTTCCAAAGAACCAGTGTGACTCCAGTCAAGAAAAGATTAATTGTGAATTACTGAAGAACTCCATAATTGTTTTTTCCAAGAGACCTCATGGAAAATGCATTCTAATGAACTCTTTTCCAGTACTCCCTTTTCCTACCTCTTCAATAAAGGATGCAATTTGATCACAAGTTGACTGTTCCTTTCATAAAAGCCAATCTGAGTTGACATGGAAAAATGAAGTCAGTCTGGGGAATATAGGAAAGTAATGTTGAACGCCCACTTTATCTCACATTGGAGGAGATTGGCCTGAGGGAAGGGACTCCATCTGAAAGAAGGAGGCTCTAACTTTGGAAGCAGGCAGGATGTCAGTGTAGCAATAGCAAGACATTATGTTTTTATTCCTCACCCATGGTGGCTCAAGTGGTAAAGAATCTGCCTACAATGCAGGAAACGTGGGTTCAATCCCTGGGTCAGGAAGATCCCCTGGAGAAGGGAATGGCAACCCACTCCAGTAGTCTTGTCTGGAGAATTCCATGGGTAGAGGAGCCTGGCAGGCTACAGTCCTTGAGGTCACAAAGATTTGGACATGACTGAGCAACTAACGCACTTACCAAACAGAAATAACAGTCCCTAGCCCACGGAGCAGATACAAGGATTAATGACAATACATCATCAAAAAAGGATTTACAACAGCACCTAGTTTATGGTAATCCCTCAGTAAATTATTATTATTCATCATTTATTAGCACTTATGATAACTGCAGCATGATGATGTTAGAGCTATGTGGAGTTCTTCCCATTTTCCAAGAATTGGTGATGAGAGTCCAATTCTGAAAGCAGAAGATATACTCAATATCCTAAGCCCAAAAGATCAATTGAGAGCTTGCTAAGAGGTGCTACTATGGGCTGAATTGCATCCCTCATAAAAGCGATGAAGAAAGTGAAAGTGACAGTCGCTCAGTCATGTCTGACTCTTTGTGACCCCATGGACTGTAGCCCACCAGGCTCCTCTGTCTGTGGAATTCTCCAGGCAAGAATACTATAGTGGGTAGCCATTCCCTTCTCCAGCAGATCTTCCTGGCCTAGGAATTGAACTGAGGTCTCCTGCATTTCAGGCAGATTCTTTACCATCTGATTCACCAGGGAAGTGAAGTGTGTGTTAATCACTCAATTGTGTCCAACTCTCTGTGACCCCATGGACTGGCGCTCGCCAGGCTCTTCTGTCCGTGGGATTATCCAGGCAAGAATACTGGAGTGGGCTGCCATTTCCTTCTCCAGGAGATCCACTAGGGAAGCCTCCAGAAAAGCTATGGTAGAGTCCTGATCCCCAGCACCTCATCACGGGACCTTATTTGAAAATAGGGTCTTTATGGAAGTAATCAAGTTCAAATGAGGTCATTAGGATGGGCCCTTTATAAAATATGACTGGTGTCCTTATAAAGAGGGGAAATTTGGACACTGAGATAGACATACACACGAAGGTTATGTGAAGACACACAGGGAAGACATCATATGAAGACAGAAGGTTGGAGTGATGTATCTATGAGCTATGAAACAGTAATACCAAAGATTACCAGAAAACCAGCAGAAGTAAGACAGAGGTCAAGAAGGGTCCTTCTTGCATAGGTTTCAGAGGGACATGAACTTGATTCACAGACCTAACATTCCAGGTTCCTATGCAATTTTCTATGCAATTCCTATGCAACATTCCAGGTTGCTCTTTACAGCATCGGACTTTACTTCCATCACCAGTCACATCCACAACTGGGTGTTATTTTTGCTTTGGCTCTATCTCTTCATTCTTTCTGGAGTTATTTCTCCACTGATCTCCAGTAGCATACTGGGCACCTACCGACCTGAGGAGTTCATCTTTCAGTGTCCTATCTTTTTGCCTTTTCATACCGATCATGGGGTTCTCAAGGCAAGAACACTGAAGTGGTTTGCCATTCCCTTCTCCAGTGGATCACGTTTTGTCAGAACTCTCCACCATGACTTGTCTGCTTTGGGTGTCCCTACACAGCACGGCTCAGAGTTTCACTGAGTTAGACAAGGCTGTGGTCCATGGGATCAGATTGGTTAGTTTTCTGTGATTGTGGTTTTCAGTCTGTCTGCCCTCTGATGGAGAAGATTAAGAGGCTTATGGAAGCTTCCTGATAGGAGAGACTGAGGGGAAAACTGGGTCTCGCTCTGATGGGCGGGGCCATGCTCAGTAAATCTTTAATCCAATTTTCTGTTGATGGGAAGGGCTGTGTTCCCTCCCTGCTTTTTGACCTGAGGCCAAACTATGGTGGAGGTAATGAGGATAATGGCGACCTCCTTCACAAGGTCCCATGCAGGCACTGCTGCACTCAACGCCCCCAACCCCGCAGCAGGCCGTCACCGACCCACGCCTCCACCGGCGGCTCCTGGGCCCTGGGCCCTCACGGGCAAGCCTGGCTCAGCCTGCTGCGGGGTCTCCGCTCCTTCCCCAGGTTTCTAGTCGCACAAGGGTTTGTTTCCTCCAAGAGTCTGCTTCCCCATCCGGTGAAAGTTCTGTAATCAAACTCCACTGGCCTCCAAAGTCAAATTCCCTGGAGGTTCTCAGTCCCTTTGCCAGATCCCAGGTTGGGGAATCTTGTGGGCCCTAGAACTTTCTTAACAATGTGAGAATTTCTTTGGCAGAATTGTCCTGCAGTTTGTGGGCTGTCTGTTCGGAGGCTATATGGTGGGTGGGGCTTATGCCGCAGGCTGTGTAACCCACGTGATTAAGACGACCCAGGTGTGTGATCCAGCCTGAGATTTAAAGAAAAAGAAAAGGAAGGAAAGTATTGCCTAGTTTATTCCCTCAAATGTCCCTGACAGGATGCTAGCCGATCCCTGGGACCACAGTAGGTCTGACTCCTAAGGCTGGACTGGGTTGGGGTGGACACACCTGGTAGGGTGCCCTGCATTGAGATCCCTCTTAAACCTGAACTGTCTTGTTTGCCCTGTGCACTTGACGGTGACAGGACAGGACCATCTGGCCTCAGGGACCAGGGTCAAGTCACCAAGTATCCAGATCCGCGGGGGTGGTCCCCAACTGAAGCCTCCTAGGTTCCTCAGCAGGGAGGGGTGTCCCAGGTACACATAACTCTGGAGGGGAGGGGTGAGGCTTCAGGGGGAAGAAGTCGTGAGACACAAGCCCTGGGGTGTTTGCTCAGCACATTCCACATTAATTCACAGCCCAGGAAGCTGATTTTCCCTAAGGCTCTGGTTACAGGTGGCGCCAGAGATGAGCATGAAGAAGTGCTGCCTCCCTGTGGACATTTCCAGTAACTACAACTTTCGCACCTGTGCTTACTGGCACCTCCGAGTCACAAGGCCTGTGGGGCTGTTAATGACAGCTGCCCTCAGGGAAGGACCTGGGGTGAGTACTGCGGAAATCAACTGCAAACACAACCAACTTGAAGAGGCCAACTGCAAGGTTAATTTTCCCCACACCCTTTAAAGTAAAGACAAAAAGAATAAAAATCCCCAAACGGCCAGAAAACAAGATGGTCTATATCCCTAAATAGGACAGGGTGAATACCAGTCAAACCGACAACAAGAGATCAAATCTCACCTGTCAGAACAGCCATACTCACGATTCTACAAACAATAAATGCAGGCGACAGCTAGGAGAAGAGCGAACCCCTTACATGGTCATTGGGATGGACATTAGCAAGAGCTGCTAGAAAGCTTGTTTGTCCACATGCCAGCAAATAAGATTTCAAGAGAGTGCAGCCGATGATCTGCCATACCCACACCTGGGCCTATATCCCGAGAAAACCACCATTCAAAAACACATGTGTACCCCACATTCACTGCAGCACTGCTTATAATAGCCAAGACAGAGAACCAGCAAGATATATCTGGACAGATTAAAAGTTAAAGAAGATGTGGTACATATATATATATACAATGGAGTATTACTCAGCCATGAAAAGCAGCCACTGAAATTATGCCAGTAATAATCACAAGGATGGACCTTGGAGGAATATAGTCTAGGCAAACTCAGCCAGACCGAGAAAGAAAAAAGCATATGATATCATCCCTTCTAGGCAAAATAAGAAAAGAGTAACAAAGGAACAAATTTACACCACAAAAGTGACTCTCAGAATTCAAACAGAAACAGAAGGCTCCAAGAAAATGTGAAAGAACAAGGATGAATTAGGAGGTCAGAGATAACATATACACGGAAATCTGTATCTGTATAGACAATCCAGAAGGATTCTCTCTTTCCTTTCTTCCTTCCAAATAGACATAGAAATTTGTATCTCTAACATATACAGAGAAATCTCTATCTGTAATGGATAATCCAAAATCATTATTTCCTTCCTTCCCATCACATATACACAGAAATGGGTACATCTAATAGATTTTCAGGAAGAACCTGATATTCAACACAGGGTACTTTGCTCAACCTTCTGCAATAACTTCTATGGGAAAAGAATCCAAAACAGAACAGATAAGCTGCGTGTACATGTCACTAGTGACTCACGTGACTGTGCCCTGAAGACAAGCACAAAACTGCACATCGACTATACTCCAACACAACACAGGCAGGAGGCTAGAGCAAAGGAATAAAAAAGCAATGCCTAGCTTATTCCCTCCCAGCTCCCTGACTTGGGCTGCTCTCCCATTCGGGAGCCTCAGCAGGCTTGTGTCTCATGTCTGGATTCATCTGGGGTTGAGGCAGCTGGGTTGAGACAACCAAAATTTTAATAGAGATGGGCAACCCTGCAATTTTGGCTCCACTATGTACAACAGCCAAGACAAAAAAACAAGTTAACTGTAGAAGCACAGGTGAATGGACACACAATGGGGTACACGTACACAGTGGGATACAGCCCAACCATAAAGAAGTAGGAAAAAATGCCAAGTCCAGTGTCAGGAAAGAAAGCAGAGATGATCATTCCAAGTGAGGTAAGAGAGACGGGGAGAGACTAGTATCATACGATATCACTTCTAGGTGTAATCTACAGATGGATACAAATGAACTTACTGCCCAGAGACACAGGCTCACAGACTTAGAAAAGAAACTCCTGGTCATCAAAATATAAAGATGTGGGACAGGGAGAAAAGAGCTGCTTTAGACCAATATATGCACACTGCTATTGACAAAACAAGTGACCAGGACCCACCATGTAACAGAAGGAAACATACTCCATACCCTGCATTAACCTATAAAGAAAAAACCCTGACAAATCATATATACATCCATGTAGATGCGAGACAATTTGTCATAGAAGGAAAAGGAAAAAACAAAACACTCATAAGACTGTAATTCGCCTGTATGCTCCAGTTCCAATGAAGGGGTGAGGACAGATAAAACGGAAAGGGTGTCCCAACGCTGCGCCCTCGGGGCATAGTGACTTGTAGTGTCACATCCCTGGAGCCCAGCTGGTTTGGGTGCAACGGCTGGAGTGTCCTGGGGCAGAACGAGCTGGGAGCATGTGGCAGGTGGGGTGTCTCTAAAATGAACCTGGAGTTCCTGCTTCCCTCCGGAGAGACTCCCACCTCCAGATACAGGCAGAAAAAATGAAGAGACTGGAAGTTACACATGCACATTTGTATCTATCAGATAGAGGATAAAGGTATCTACTGAACAGCACAGGGAAGTTTACCCAACACACTGCCATGGCCTATATGCAAAAAAAGAACCCTAAAGAGAACAAACATCTATGTATAACTGAATCAAGCTCCTGTACACCTGAAACAAACACAACATCAGAAATCCACTCTATTCCAACAGAAAATAGCAAGGAATTTACAGATTGAAAAAAAAAAAACACGTGGCATGAACAAGGGCTGCCACCTTGTGGCCATTTTCTGTAATAACACCATGAAGAGCTGGGCAGTTGATGTGCAGTCGTGTCTGACTCTCTGTGACCCTATGGGCTGTGGCCCGCCAGGCTCCTCTGTCCACGGGATTCTCCAGACAAGAACACTGGAGTGGGTTGCCATTTCCTTCTGCTGTTGGGCATTTAATATTCACAAGGATCCAGGGACTGTAAGTAAAAACAGCTGCCCTCGGAAAATGTCCTAGGGGTTGTCATCAAAAAGGAATCCAAGAGAAGGCAGGCGTTAAAGAAGCCAATTTCAAGATTTAAGTTTAATCCAGTTTTTTTAAAAAATCACATGAAAAATGTCAACATCACTAAACATTAGAGAAATACAAACCCAAGCTACAGCGAAATATCACATCACACTGGTCAGAATGGCCATTGCCAAACACTCTACAATCAATGACAGAGAGGGTGTGGGGAGGAGGGAACCCTGCTGCAGCGTTCTTTGCAATCACATAAGTACAACCACAGTACGGATGTGCCTTTGAAAAATAACACAGAAGTACCTTAGGACCCAGCAATCCAATACCTGGAAATAAATCCAGAGAAAACCTAAAATTTAAAAGCATGGGTAATCCTCAATTTCGGCTCCTCTAGGCAAGACAAGAAAGCAGCTAATCAGAGAAGGACAGATGAGTGGACACAGAAGATGGGGAACACGAACACAGAGCAGTATCACTCAGCCATAGAAAGGATGAGATCACGCCATACCCAGCAACAAGGAAGGAAGCAGAGAGGATCACAAAAAGTGAAGTCAGACAAAGGACAACTTCCACAGGGTATCACTTAGAGGTAGATTCTAAAAACGGATACAAATGAACTTCTTCACCAAACAGAAAGGGCTTCACAACATAGCAAAGCACCTAATGGTTACCAAAAAGGAAAGGCAGTGATAAATGAGGTGTAAATGAACACACACACAACTCTTTATAAAATAGTCAGTGAGGACCCTTCATCAACACTGCATAATACACTATATGGGGAAGGAACCTAAAAAAGGACGTGTCCACATCTCTGCAAAGGGAATCATGTTGCTGTACACCTAAAACAAAGATCAAAAAAAAAAAAGCCACACACATCCTACAACATTGTAAGTCACTTATACACCAATATGAAATACAAATTGCAGAAAGAGCATGCCGACTCTATTCCCCTCAGGCCTTGGTGACCTGGGCTGCTGGCACAGCCCTGAAGCCTGGGTCCCCTGGATGGACTGTCGTGTAGCTGACAGAGTTGGGGGAGATGTGCTGGCCAATGAGCCCTGCCCCACGGGCCTGCGTGCCTGCTCCCCTCTGCACTGGCCCACAATCTCCAGATCCAGGAGGTCCTCCTGCACCCAAAGGATGTGGAGCCTCTGGGCTGGAAGAGCCCCCTGGGCTCCACGTCTCCTAGTGTTGGGGTTCCCACCTCCAGCCTCCTTCCCTGGGGTCGGCCCACCTATGGTGAAAGCACCCTCCAGAGAGTGGTGTTGCAGGAACTGGGGTGTGTCCAGGGGAAGGGGGTGAGGAAGGCAGAAGGAATGGGACACGAGCCTTGGGTGTTTCTTCCAGCACTTTCCACTCTGACAGTCCAGGAACAGGACTTTCCCTAAGGCTCTGGTTCCCCCAGGGCAGGGTTGAGCATAAAGACATGCTGCCACCTTGTGGCCACTTCCCATAACAACAATTTTGAAACCATTGCTGATGGGCACTTACGTTAACAGGGCCTGCAGGGCTGCGAGTAAAACAGACCTGCCCTCAAGAAATGTCTTAGGGGAGGTCACTGGAAAAATATTCAGAATAGGGCAGGATTTCAAACTCACACAGTTTCAAAAAATCATGTCAATATCGCTAAATATGAGAGAAATGCAAATAAAAACTTCAACAAGTTATCACCTCACACCAGTCAGAATGCCCACAGTCAGATGATACTCTACAAACAATAAACGCTGGAGAGGGTGTGGCGGAAAGAGAGCCCTCCTACACCGATACTGGGAATGGACAACGGGAGCAGCCACTGTGGAGGACATCAGGCAGGATCCTTAGCAAAGAAAATGAGAAGTGAAATTAGAATAATGCCACGTACAAAAACAAACTGCAAATAGATTAAGGGTCTAAATAAATGGACAGATACAATGAAACTCTTAAGGAAAAAAGCAGAACACACTTGGACATAAAATGCAGCAAGTTCTTTTTTGATCCACCTCTTAGAATCAGGACTATTGAAGTAAAACAGAAATAAACAAACGGGACCTAATAAACATTTAAAGCATTTGCACAACAAACGACACCTGCAGTGAAAGAAAAAACCCTCAGGATGGAAAAAAATTCCTGCAAAGGAAGATACCACAGGGATTTGTCTCCAACACATACAGACAACTCCTGGCATCAGCGCTGACCCCTGGGAGGGCCGTGGGGCCCACGCAGAGAAGAGCACGTCACCCAGAGAAGCCCACCTCAGCCCCAGACCCCAGACCTCTGAGCACTGACATCCAGACGCGGGCACGGAATTTTCCAGGCCAGACGCTAGGCCAGGTCTCTACCCAGGTCTCCAGTCCCAGTGCACACAGAACAAGGTCAGGCCTAAATGTTCTCACTGTAGAAGCACACGGTCTCATCTAAACATCATCAGTGTAGACAGGACTTGGGGAGGTCTGAACCTACCGTGTAGACAGACCTTGGTCAGGTTTACACTAGCTTAAAGCTGCTCTCCCAGGAGGCACAGGTCACACACATGCAGGGTCTCTCACTGTTGAAGGGAGCTCACCCTCGCGTGTGAATTAGGATGCACATTTCTTGAACAAGAAATAATCAGTGAGCTCCACCCTTCACCCACATCAGGGGAGGGTGAAACTGGAAGAATCTGTGTCATTGAACATTCCAACAGGCAAAACAAAGTGTTACCTATTGCTTTGGCCATGTGAGGGTCAGTGTCTCGCTGTTCCTCCCTGTTCGTTGCACCCAAGGCAGGGAAGCTGGAAGCGTAGGAAGCGTGGGAACCGCAGACTTGTTCATTCTCTCCCGACTGGCACAGCGGCTGTAACAGCGGACGCGTTGTATTCTCTGGTCTCCTGGTGATCCAGCGGGCGCAGGCGTATCGTAGCCGCAAGGGCTGGTGGAACTTACTGATGTTTACAGAGCAAAAGTGGTCTGCGGCCAAGCGGGTACCTCGTGAAGTGCGTGCGCTGGGCTGTAAGTGCTCTCAGCTGATACAGAACCGTGTATTTACAAAAGGTAGGGCCTGAGAGGCTGTGGGCGAGAGAGCCTGACTACCACCAGCTTGGCTCATTTGCTTTTTCCTTCGTTCAGGATCCAGGATAGAGCCAGGAATTCTTTAGAGTGCAGCCCAGTGTCGTGTAAAGACACACAGGATGTGGCCTGATTCCAGCATCCCAGGCTTCCAGCAGGAGGTGGCCCCTCTGGAAACCTTTTGGAAAAGTATATTCTTGATCAGAATAAAAATGTGTTGTTGAAATTTCAACCATACTAGTTATTATTTGCAACCTAACGTATTCTTATGGAGAAGGAAATGGCAACCCACTCCAGTACTCTTGCCTGGAGAATCCCAGGGACGGCGGAGCCTGGTGGGCTGCAGTCCATGGGGTCACGAAGAGTTGGACGTGACTGAGCGACTTCATTTTCACTTTTCACTTTCATGCATTGGAGAAAGAAATGGCAACCCACTCCAGTGTTCTTGCCTGAAGAATCCCAGGGACGGCGGAGCCTGGTGGGCTGCCATCTATGGGGTCGCAGAGTCAGACACGACTGAAGCGACTTAGCAGCAGCAATGAAAGGTCACACTTGAAAGAAAATAAAAGCAAATTCTTGCAAACAATGAGTGACTCAAAGAGCACAGGAGCCGCAAGTACTTTTTCTTCTAACAGTTTCATTTCTCTTCATGAAGAAAACAGAAAAAAATGCCACCCTCCCCTAGATTTTTTGCTTCTCTGTTCAAACTGAGCTAAAATGAAATTGATATTCATATCAACAAATGAGAGTTTTTGAGGTTTGAAATGTCATACCAGGGAGACAGGGCCTGGAGAAAAGGGAATGCCCCTACACTGATGGAGGGAAACCACATCCAAAAAATGAGGCTAAAATTCAAATTGGATTTAATTATGACAGTGTGTGGTTACATGGAGTATGAACCAAGGGTCTACATACAGCAGGCAATATGTGAAGGCAAATTTGATATCTCATATGTGAGAGTAAAGGTTCCCTGTCAGATCTGCAGCTGGTATGCACTGATTCTTTAGCATACTGCACGTATCTTTTAGAATTATAGCTTTGTCTTGCTGCTTGGCTAGGAGCGGGATTACCGAATCATATGGTGACTAGTTTTTGGAGGCATCACCATGCTGTCCTCCACAGGGACTGGCATCACCATGCTGTCCTCCACAGGGACTGGCATCACCAGGCTGTCCTCCACAGGGACTGGCATCACCAGGCTGTCCTCCACAGGGACTGGCATCACCAGGCTGTCCTCCACAGGGACTGCACCCGTTAACCGTCCCTCCAATGGTGGGAGGCTCCCTCTTCTCCACACCGTCTGCAACACTTGTTATTTGGAGATTTCTTAATGCTGGCCATTCTACCAGTGTGAAGTGGTACCTCACTGTGATTTTTATTTGCATTTCTCAAATGATTACCAATGAGAAGCATTATAGGATGATTCTTTAAATTTCAGATGTGTGAAGTCCATTAAGTGTAACATGTCAACTTGACAATTTTTACACAGATAAGGATTTATTAAATATTTAGTTATTTCATTTCTTCTTAGTTAACTATAGGGACATGCGTTATCATGTTAATCAAGGTGATGAGCTCAGTTATGCATCTCTGAGCAGTTTTAAAGACGTGCATTGCTCCCTTCAAAGGGAAGGCTTGTGCTGGGACTAAGGTCCACCTCCCAATGAAAGCTGTTTCTTGAGCAAGTTCAGTCAGTGTGGGGGGCAGATGGTGAGACCACCCTGTCACCGGACACTTTCCGCATCTCAGGCCTCGGCTGACCATCCCATCTGAGGCTGAACAGTTTGTCCTGGTGATAGAAAGTATATAGACATACTTTCTGTATGTCTAGGTCAATTGTTAATAATTTAGGATTAAACTCAGGATTCTATAGGATTAACCACACTCTAATAGCAAAATATATGTTTTAAAGTTACACCAGGACACGAGGGTTACACCATGAGCCTCAGGGAGCTTCTGCAGATTTTTCTGTTCTAACATCAAGGCCCCTTCCCCAGTTTTATGACAGCACAGTTGCCAGAGACTGGATGAGCTACATCATTGGCAGGGATCAGGACAGAATGAAAATGCAGAAATCCTTGCGTTAGAAGAATGTTGTGCTGACAGCACAGCCTTAAACCAAGCACGAAGCCCCTCTAAGCACAGGAGCCGCCAACAGTGTGTGTCCACGAAGACAAAGGCTTCCACTCGCATAGAACCAGTTTTGTGTAATGGTGTGTTAAATTGAATTATAACTCCAAATATTTGCATCAGGGACGTGTGGACTCTTTTTTGTAATGAAAACTGGGGCATTTTTAATTGAAGAGTAGTGTTTTATGTTGTTAGTTCCAGGTGTACAGCAAAGGGATTCAGTTATATGTGTATATATATATATAAAACATATATATATAGTATATAATTACATTATATATATAAGCATATATAATACATATATATAAAAATACACCCACATACATGCTTTCAGATTATTAGGTTTCAGTTGTTGTTGTTCAGTCACCCAGTCGTGTCCGACTCTTTGTGACCCCATGGACTGCAGCATACCAGGCTTCCCTGTCCCTCACCATCTCCCAGAGTTTGCCCAAGTTCATGTTCCTTGCATCGGTGATGCCGTCCAGCCATCTCATCCTTGGACATCCTCTTCTCCTTCTGCTCTCAATCTTTCCCAGCATCAGGGATTTTTCCAATGAGTCAGCTCTTCTAATCAGATGACCTAAATACTAAAGCTTCAGCTTTAGCATCAGTCCTTCCGGTGAATATTCAGGGTAGATCTCCCTTAAGATTGACTGGTTTGATCTCCTTGCTATCCAAGGGACTTTTAGGAGTCTTCTCCAGTACCACAGTTCAAAGGCATCAACTCTTTGGCATTCTGCCTTCCTTATAGTTCAGCTCTCACGACCGTATGTGACCACTGGGAAGACCATAGCCTTGACTATACAGACTTTGTCAGCAGTGTAATGTCTCTGCTTTTCAACACACTGTCTAGGTTTGTCATAGCTTTCCTGCCAAGAAGCAATCGTCTTCTGATTTCATGGCTGCAGTCACCATCTGCAGTGATTTTAGAGCCCAAGAAGAGGAAATCTGCCATACTTCCACCTTTTCCCCTTCTATTTGCCATGAGTAATAGGACCAAATCCCACGATCTTAATTTTTTTAATATTTAGATTTAAGCCAGCTCTTTCACTCTCCTCCTTCACCCTCATCAAGAGGCTCTTTAGTTCCTCTTGGCTTTCTGCCATTGGAGTGATATTATCCACATAACTGAGGTTGTTGATGTTTCTCCTGCCTGTCTTGATCCCAGCTTGTATGTAACTCATCCAGCCCGGCATTTCTCATGATGTGCTCAGTGTATAGATTAAACAAACAGGGTGGCAGCAGACAGCCCTGCTGTACTCCTTTCTCAATCTTAAACCAATCAGTTGTTCCATACACGGTTCAACTGTTGCATCTTGACCCACATACAGGTTTCTCAGGAGACAGGTGAGATGGTCTGGTATTCCCTTCTCTTCAAGAGCTTTCCACAGTTTGTCATGATCCACACAGTCAAACGCTGTGGTGTAGTTGAAGAAACAGACGTAGATGTTTTTCTGGAATTCCCAATTTTTCTCTATGATCCAGTGAATGTTGGCAATTTGGTCTCCGTTTCCTTTTCCTTTTCTAAACCCAGCTTGGAAATCTGGAAGTTCTTGATTCAAAAAATGCTGAAGGCTAACATGCAGTATTTTAAGCATGACCTTACTAGCATGGGAGATGAGTGCAACTGTCCAACGGTTAGCACATTCTTTGGTACTGCCCTTCTTGGGAATTGGAATGAGGATTGACCTTTTTCAGTCCTGTGGCCATTGCTGAGTCTTCCAGATTTGCTGACATATTGAATGCAACACCTTGATGGCATCATCCTTTAGGGTTTTGAATAGCTCTACTGGAATTCCATCACATCCACTAGCTTTATTAACAGCAGTGCTTCCTAAGGCCCACTTGCCTTCTCTCTCCAGAAGGTCTGGCTCTAGGTGGCTGACCACACCATCGTAGTAATCTGGTTCACTAAGACCTCCTTTGTGCAGTTCTTCCTTGTATTCTTTCCATCTCTTCTTGATCTCTTCAGCATCGACTGTGTGTCTACCATTTCTGTCCTTTATTGTGCCCATCTTTGGGCAAAATGTTCCCTTGATATCTCAGATTTTCCTGATGAGATCTCTGATCTTTCCCCTTCTGGTGGTTTCTTCTAGTTTCATACACTGTTCATTGAAGAAGGTCTTCTTGTCTCTCCTTACTGTTCTTTGGAAATCTGAGCTTAGCCGGATATACCTCTCCCTTGCTTTTCTCTTTTCTTCTTTCTTTAGCTATTTGTAAGGCCTCCTCAGATAACCACTTTGCCTTCTTCCTTTTCTTTTTCTTTGGGATAGTTTTGTTCGCTGCCTCCTGTACAGTATTATGGACCTCTGTCCAGGCACATTGTTTACTAGATCTAATCCCTTGAATCTATTCATCACCTCCACTGCATATTCATAGGGAATTTGATTTAAGTCATATGTGGCTGGCCTAGTGGTTTCCCCCAGTTTCTTTAGTTTAAGCCTGAATTTTGCTATGAGAAGCTGAGGATCTGAGCCACAGTCAGCTCCAGGTCTTGTTTTTGCTGACTGTGTACAGCTTCTCCATCTTCAGCTACAAAGAATGAAATCAATTTCATTTCGGTATTGATCACTTGGTGAAGTCCATCTCTTGTGTTGTTGAAAAACCGTATTTGCTATGACCAGTGCATTCTCTTGGCAGAATTCAGTTAGCCTTTGCCCTGCTTCATTTTGTTCTCCAAGGCCAAACTTGCCTGTTAGTCCAGGTATCTCTTGACTTCCTACTTTTACATTCCAATCCCCAATGACAACTAGAACATCTGTTTTTTGGTGTTAGTTCTAGGAGGTCTTCTAGGTCTTCATAGAACTGAACAACTTCAGCTTCTTTGGCAATAGTGGTTGGGGCACAGACTTGGGATTACTGTGATATTGAATGCTTTGCCTTGGAAACAAACCAAGATCATTCTGTCATTTTTGAAGTTTCTCCTAAGTACTGCATTTTGAACTCCTTTGTTGATTATGAGGGCTACTCCATTTCTTCAATGGGATTCTTGCCCACAGTAGGAGATATAATGGTCATCTGAATTAAATTCACCCATTCTCGTCCCTTTTGGTTCACTGATTCCTAAGATGTCAATGTTCACTCTTACCATTTCCTGCTTGACCCCATCCAATTTACCTTGATTCATGGACCTAACATTTCAGGTTCCTATGCAATACTGTTCTTTGCAGCATTGAATTTTACTTTCATCACCAGACAATCCATAACTGAGTGTCATTTCCGCTTTGGCTCAGCCACTTCATTCTTTCTGGGGCTATTAGTAGTTCTCCTCTACTCTTCCTCAGTAGCATATTTCAGACCTAGGGGACTCATCTTTCGGTGTCATAGCTTTTTCTCCTTTTATATAGTTCATGAGGTGCTCACGGCAAGTATACTGGGGTGGCTTAGCCATTCCCTCCTCCAGTGGATATGTTTTGTCAGGTTTCAGATTATTAGGTTATTCCTGTACTATAGAGCGATATGTTAGTCGCTCAGTCGTGCCCAACTCTTTGTGACCCCATGGACTATAGCCCACCAGGCTCCTCTGTCCATGGGATTCTCCAGGCAAGAATCCTGGCATAGGGGGCACTCCCGTCACCTTCTGAGTCTGTGTCAGAAGCTTTCTCTGTCCTTCCTATACTTTAATAAAACTCTGCCACACAAAAGCTCTCGAGTGATCAAGCCTGGTCCCTGGTCCCAAAGCTAAATCTTCTTCTTCAGAGATCACAAATCTGACATCGTTCACCATAAACTATCTTCTTGGGGGCTCATCTGGGATCTTCAGGACAAGCTTTCATCTTTTCAACCTCCTCACCGATTGGAGAATTCCCATGGTGGGTTTCTCCACTTTAAGGAAAGGACTTTCTCCAAGTCTGCGAATACCTTCGACAAGAACAACCATGCCTGACGTCTCTTCTTAATCTGATGACATCTAACAATCCAAAAATGGACTGATGCAACACTCTGAACCTTAACTATGGACCTAATGTAACTTTTAACTTTGCTTATTGTTCTGTTTTTGCTGTTTGCTACCTGCATCTGTAACTGTGTAACTGGATTTGTTTCTAACCATCTGCAAGCTTTTAAGTTACAAATGGTTGTCCCCGCTCCTACAAGTGCCACAACCTCCTCCAACTATTACTTGGGGCCCCTGGATCAGAGACCCTCAATATGAGGGTTAGGAGAACATGTTGTCTCAACAATTTAGGGATGATGCCACTCAATAGCAGGAAGTAGTTATGGAATGAAAATGATGCCCCTTTCCCTTGGCAACATAATTCTCCTAAAAGAAAAGGGAGGAATGAAACAGTCAATCCCTAGGTAGGTTGATAAGAAGTCCGGTGTCCCTGAGGAGGAGAGAGGAGTCTGGGGCTCTTGAGGAGGAGATAGGGGTCTGGAATTCTTAAGGAAGAAGAAAGGATAAACTTTTTTTTCTACATTCCTTAGTCTTAGTAAGAATTATGTAACAACAATGTATCTTGCTGAAGGACATGTTTCTCCTTAAGGAGAACCTTCTGACTAATCCTGCTATCTTAAGATGCATGTTGTGGGAGTGGCTCTGATAAACGCATATAAGGCCTCGCTAAGACTAGCAAGGGGCGCACTCCTGTCCCCTTCTGAGTCTGTCAGAAGCTCTCTCTGTCCCTTTTCTTACTTTAATAACACTCTGCTACACAAAAGCTCTTGAGTGATCAAACCTTGTCCCTGGCCCCGCAGCTAAATCTTCTTCTTCAGAGAGCACAAATCCAACATTGTTCACCGTAAACTATCACAGAAAAGGGAAAACTGGAGACAGTAAAAAGATCAGTGGTTGTGGACTTCCCTGGTGGTCCAGTGGCTAAGACTCTGTGCCCCTAATGCAGGGGGTCTGGGCTCGATCCCTGGTCAGGGAGCTAGATCCCACATGCCGCAACAAGAAACAGCACAGCCAAATAGATAAATATTTTTAAAAAAGAGAAAAGATCAATGGTTGCTAGGAGTGAGGTGAGGGGTGGAGGAGGGATAAATAGGCAGAGCACAGAGAATTCTAAGGGCATTGAAACTACTGTGTGTGATACTATAATGATTGATACATGTCATCATACATTTGTTCAAAATCATAGAACGCATAATTCCAATAGTGACGCCTAATGTAAACTATAGACTCTGGGTGATAATGGTGTGTCGATGTACTTTAGTTGATCATAACAAATGTACTACTTTTGTGCGGGATGTCGACAGTGGGGAGGCTGTGCATGCATTGGGTGAGGAAGCTTCTGTACTTTTGGTTCACTTCTGCTGTGAACCTAAAACTGCGTTAGAAAATAAAGTCCTTTCAAAAAAAAGAATACTGGAGTGCACTGTCATTTCCTTCTCCAGGGGATCTTCCCGACCCAGGGATCAAAACTGGGTCTCCTGCATTGCAGGCAGATTCTTTACTATCTGAGCCACTAAGGACACAGAAGAACTGCACAAAAAAAGGTCTTCGTGACCCAGATAACCACGACGGTGAGATCACTCACCTAGAGCCAGACATCCTGGAGTGCGAAGTCAAGTGGGCCTTAGGGAGCATCACGACAAACAAAGCTAGTGGAGGTGACGGAATTCCTGCTGAGCTCTTTCAAATCCTAAAAGATGACGCTGTGAAAGTGCTGCAGTCAGTTCAGTTCAGTTCAGTTCAGTCGCTTAGTCGTGTCCGACTCTTTGCGACCCCATGAATCGCAGCACGCCAGGCCTCCCTGTCCGTCACCAACTCCCGGAGTTTACCCAAACCCATGTCCATTGAGTCAGTGATGCCATCCAACCATCTCATTCTCTGTCGTCCCCTTCTCCTCCTGCCCCCAATCCTTCCCAGCATTAGGGTCTTTTCCAATGAGTCAACTCTTCGCATGAGATGGCCAAAGTATTGGAGTTTCAGCTTCAACATCAGTCCTTCCCAGGACTGATCTCCTTTAGAATGGACTGGTTGGATCTCCTTGCAGTCCAAGGGACTCTCCAGAGTCTTCTCCAACACCACAGTTCAAAAGCATCAGTTCTTTGGCACTCAGCTTTCTTCATCATCCTACTCTCATGTTCATACATGACCACTGGAAAAACCATAGCCTTGACTAGATGGACCTTTGTTGGCAAAATAATGTCTCTGCTTTTTAATATGCTGTCTAGGTTGGTCATAACCTTCCTTCCAAGGAGTAAGCGTCTTTTAATTTCATGGCTGCAATCACCATCAGCAGCGATTTTGGAGCCCAAAAAAATAAAGTCTGACACTGTTTCCACTGTTTTCCCCTCTATTTCCCATGAAGTGATGGGACCAGATGCCATGATCTTAGTTTTCTGAATGTTGAGCTTTAAGCCAACTTTTTCACTCTCCTCTTTCACTTTCATCAAGAGGCTCTTTAGTTCTTCTTCACTTTCTGCCATAAGGGTGGTGTCATCTCCATATCTGAGGTTATTGATATTTCTCCCGGCAATCTTGATTACAGCTTGTGTTTCTTCCAGCCCAGCATTTCTCATGATGTACTCTGCATATAAGTTAAATAAGCAGGGTGACAATATACAGCCTTGACGGACTCCTTTTCCTATTTGGAACCAGTCTGTTGTTCCATGTCCAGTTCTAACTGTTGCTTCCTGACTTGCATACAGGTTTCTCAAGAGACAGGTCAGATGGTCTGGTATTCCCATCTCTTTCAGAATTTTCCACAGTTTCTTGTGATCCACACAGTCAAAGGCTTTGGCATAGTCAATAAAGCAGAAATAGATGTTTTTCTAGAACTCTCTTGCTTTTTCGATGATCCAGCAGATGTTGGCAATACGATCTCTGGTTCCTCTGCCTTTTCTAAAACCAGCTTGAACAACTGGAAGTTCACAGTTCACGTATTGCTGAAGCCTGGCTTGGAGAATTTTGAGCATTACTTTACTAGCGTGTGAGATGAGTGCAATTGTGCGGTAGTTTGAGCATTCTTTGGCATTGCCTTTCTTTGGGATTGGAATGAAAACTGACCTTTTCCAGTCCTGTGGCCACTGCTGAGTTTTCCAGATTTGCTGGCATATCGAGTGCAGCACTTTCACAGCATCATCTTTGAGGATTTGAAATAGCTCAACTGGAATTCCATCACCTCCACTAGCTTTGTTCATAGTGATGCTTTCTAAGGCCCACTTGACTTCACAGTCAACATGTCAGAAAATTTGGAAAACTCAGCCGTGGCCACAGGACTGGGAAAGGTCAGTTTTCATTCAAATCCCAAAGAAGGGCAATGCCAAAGAATGTTCAAACTACCACATAATTGTACACATTTCACTTGCTAGCAAAGTAATGCTCAAAATTCTCCAAGCTAGGATTCAACAGTAAATGAACCAAGAACTTCCAGATGTACAGATGGATTTAGAAAAGGCAGAGGAACCAGAAATCAAATTGCCAACATCTGCTGGGTCATAGAAAAAGCAAGAGAATTTCAGAAAAACATCTACTTTCGCTTCATTGACTACGTTAAAGCCTTTGACTGTATGGATCACAACAAAATGTGGACAATTCTTAAAGAGATGGTAATACCAGACCACCTTACCTGCCTCCTGAGAAACCTGTATGCAGGTCAAGAAGCAACAGTTAGAACCAGACATGAATCAATGGCCCGGTTCAAAACTGGGAAAGGAGTATGTCATTGTACATTGTACATTGTCACCCTGCTTATTTAACTTATATGCAGAGTACATCATGTGAAATTCTGGGCTTGATGAATCAAAAGCTGGAATCAAGATTGCTAGGAGAAATCTCAACAACCTCAGATATGCAGATGACACCACCCTTATGGCAAAAAGCAAAGAGGAACTAGAAAGACTCTTTAGGAAGGAGAAAGAGGAGAGTGAAACAGCTGGCTTAACACTCAACATTCAAAAAACCAAGATCATGGCATCCAGTCCCATCATTTCATGACAAGTAGATGGGAAAATTGGAAACAGTGGCAGATTTTATTTTCTTGGGCAGACAGTGACTGCAGCCATGAAATTAAAAGACACTTTCTCCTTGGAAGAAAAGCTATGACCAACTTAAGCAGCATATTAAAGAACTGAGACATTGCCAAAAGGTCCATATAGTCAAAGTTATGGTTTTTCCAGTAGTCATGTATGGATGTGAGAGCTGGACTATAGAGAAGGCCGAGCGCCGAAGAATTGATGCTTTTGAACTGTGGTGTTGGGGTGTAGGAGACAGGCCTACTAAAAGGTCTGGCAAAAGAATTAAGCAATCTTACTGAGAGGACCTGACTCAGCATGTGACTTCTGAAGGAATCCAAGAAGGAACAAAAAACATCTTGAAAGCAGGATGTACGCCTGGGCGTAGAAAGCCATCAGCAGATTGTTCCTATCTTTGGCGCCTGCGAGGCACATAGAGAGTAACTGGGTCTTTGTCCTTGAGGCCGGGAAACAGGGACACAAAAGTGTTAGACGTGAACTGCACAGGATTATCACTGACGGCCACCTGGCCTGCTGTGCGCACGTAAGCACGTACCAGCAAGTCTCAAAAAGTGTGATAAAGCCGACTTGAGGTCAGTTTGGGCACCTTCACCTCGTGGGGGTGTTGGCCCCCTGATCCCCCCTGTAATTTTCTTGAGTGTTTCTCATTCTTTTGCCACGCCGCACTTTCGGGAACCTGTGCTGTCGAGCTGGACTCTACATTGGGGAAGACTCTTGAGAGTCCCTTGGACTGCAAGGAGATCAAACCAGGCCATCCTAAAGGAAATCAGTCCTGAATATTCATTGGAAGGACTGATGTTGAAGCTGAAGCTCCAATACTTTGGCCACCTGGTGCGAAGAGTGGACTCATTAGAAAAGCCCCTGATGCTGGGAAAGACTGAAGGCAGGAGGAGAAGGGGACGACAGAGGATGAGATGGTTGGATGGCATCACCAACTCAATGGACAGAGTTTGAGCAAACTCCGGGAGATAGTGAAGGACAGGAAAGCCTGGCGTGCTGCAGTCCATGGGGTCGCAAAGGGTCAGACACAACCGAGAGGCTGGACAACAGGGAAAAACAACAACAGGGAGGGGGCTCCATTCTGGGCAGCAGGCGCGGGGCCACTTGGCCCTCATCACCTGCAGGGCCTGGGTCAGGTCCCAGGGCTCTCCTGCCTTCATCTCCAGTCCCGGGGGCTGCTCTGGCCTGGGGCCCCTCCAGCCTGATTTCTTGCCTCCTCTTTCTCTAAGCTCAGTGAAGTACAAAGCGGGGCTGTTTCTGGCCAAGGAACCTCTCGGGGGTGTGTGTGTGCATGTGCGTGTGTGTGCATGTGCGTGCGTGTGCGCGTGCATGCTCCGCCATGCTCCAGCCCCCTCTAGCGGCCTTCTGCACTAACACCAACTCTCAGCACTTTCTCCTACCTTTGTCCCCATCCCCAGGGGCTGCCCTGGCCTGGGGCACCTGCCAGCCTGATTCTGGCCCTTCTCATTTGGTCCAAACAAGGATACAAGAAGGGTGGCACCCCACTCCCTCCAAAGTCCTGCCCTTCCTGGGAGCTGAGTGCACACACAGTTTGTACGGTGGGTCCAGGTGTGAGGGCTGAGCTGCCCCCTCGGCTCCTGCCTGTTCTGTGCAGGGAACGCCCCCCCCCCAAGCACTGGTGTAGGTTGGGGCTGGCGCTCCCGGTGGGGATGACTGGGGTAAATAACTGCCAGGGGCCCCCAGTGTGAGGGAACAAGCTGAGGACACTGGGAGCCCAGGCTGCAGATCTGAGTCCACGTCATCCCCAGGTGGCTCTGGCTGGAGCACAGAGGTCTTGGGCCTGGACTGTCAGCTGCCTGCCTGGAGACTGCCTCCTCGAGGGGTAGTGGGCTGGAGCCATGGAAGTCACTGTGGAAGTAGGGGCTGGAAACATCAGGCAGCTGCCTCCTGGGAGCTGTGCACTCAAGGGAACCACGAGAAATATCCCCTGGCACTGCCCTCCTGCTTAGGACAAGGCTCCGCGGGATAACCAAGGCCCCACAGCTGACAAGCAGATGGAAGCTGGCACCCCTCACGCTGGGTCCTGAGGCAGACAGCCCAGGGTTGGACCAGGAGGCTCCTGTCCCTGATGCCCTGTCGTCCCAGAGGAGGTGCCTTGTCCACATGGGCGGACAAGCTTCAGAGCTCCCCTTCCCAGGGGCAGGGCAGAAGGGTCTGCTTCTCTCTCCTAGGGCAGATTCTAGCACTTGTGCAAACCATGCCCTTCCCTTCTGGAGGAAGAGCTTGGTCGCACAACCAGTCTGGCGGCAGAGGAGGTCGGGCACATGGCCAGCTGAAGGGCAGGGTCCCGTGCCCTGGGAGCTGCCCCTTCTAATGTTCCTCCACCCTCAAGCACTCTCCACCTGGAAGTCATGTTTTATGAGAGATACAATTGCATAAAGTGACTTATAATTCAGGAATCAGTTGAAAATCATGGGCTGGCAGGTGCCTTTCATGAGTTTTGCTCACAGATTGCTGGCAGGGCTGCGTTACTGACATGGAGGCTCCCCCAGCCCCGCAGAGCCCATGGGCATCCCGTCCGGTGGAAAGCCCCCATGTCACCCCCTGCTCCTCTGTTCCCTCAGTCCCTGTGGGACGGAGCTGGGGACAATGAGGGTGACCCAAGGCAGCCGTGGCCCAGCCAGCCCCACCCAAGGCTAATAAAGGAGCAGCCAGTCTCCTGAGCCCAGTGTCCGTCATTGGAGCCGACTGCCTTCCAGCCCTGAGCTGAGGGGTGTTTCAGTTTGGAGACACGGAGCACAAAGCACCAGCCAGGGTGGTCCTGGAAGAGAGGGGGCCGGCCCAGCGCCCACTCCCCAGCCTCAGTCCTGTGTGCGCCGGACACTGCAGCTTCCTCCTGCCCGGATGCCTGTTCTCCAGTCCCTGTGGCCAAACCCATGCATGGGGACCCACTTCCTTCCAGCAGCTGCCCTGACCCCGCCCTGCAGGGGAGCAGGTACTGTGCGGTGTGTCCTCCCTGGTCCCGGACCGGTGACTGCACTGTCGGGTCCGTCTCATCTTCCCGCTGGACTGGGACCTGCACGATGCGGGCGGGGCTGAAAGGCCTGCAGGGGCCGGCCACAGAGGGCCCCGAAACGCCAGTGAGGAACTGGGACTCACGGGGAGGGCTGAGAGCTGTGGACAGATTTCAAGGAGAGCAGCACTGGTGAACCGCACACTGGGCTGCTTAGCGCAAAGAAAACCAGAACCGGGAAGATAAAGGGTACAGCAGGGCCCCCACCCCGTCCCAGTCCTCTTGCTTCCCACCCCACCCTCAGGGCCTGGAGGAGGGTCCTCTCCGACTGCTCCGGTGCGGACCTGTGGGCAGCATCACTGCGTGGTGACAGCAGGGCACACAGGGCCCCTGGGCCACGTGCAGCCGCCCAGGGCTTCCAGGAGCCCATGTGCAAGCGCCGGTACAGACATCTGACACACAGACGCACCACCTAAAGTGGAAACACCCTGTTCCTGGGAATCTGGGACTTACCTTTTTAAAGCCCCTTTCCTTGGCCTTCATACTTCTGGGCTGCTGTGTCTCCTCCTCACTCCTCCCCCTGGGACGTCCGGCTCACAGGAGCATCCCCAGGACCTAAGCTGCTCAGCGGCTCCCACCGTGGTCCAGCCTCTCAGAGGGGCTGCTCCACCACCTGTTATAAACAGGGGAACTCGTCCTGGGAAGGCCTCCTGCACGACGGTCAGGAGACAGCTGAGCAGGGACGGCCACGCTCACGCCGCCTTCTCTGCCTGCCCACGCCGCCGGGTTCACGGACTCTGTTCTGCTAGTAAGGGCCTCGGAGCTCCCCTCGGTCCTTCTGGAAGTGTTCTGGAATGCGAGTGCAGGAAGCTAGCACACGCTTTCCGTAATCCTGTCCTGCAGTGCAGCTCAAGCCTTTCCCCTTCATGGCTGTGTCGGGAGTCACGGTGATAATTTTCTCAGGTCGTTTTTTCCGTTTAGTTGCTCTGATTAATTCCAAGGACCACTTGGCTACACGTGTCTCTAACTGGAGCATGCATGGCCCCAATTCCACGCAGGGGGAGGCAAAACAGAGTGTCTCTGACACAGCTTCCTGGGGCATCATGTTTATTATGGGTGCTTTAGAAGGACCGTCCCCTCCCCCACTCGGGAGAAAAGACTCTGAAGAGCAGGGGAGGGGAGAGGTGCTGCAGAAAAGGCTGTCCAGCCTCTGACAGTCCAGTCCCCACCCAGGTGGGCCTGCATCAGGGCGGTCTCTCCTCTTGTCCCCAGGCAGTGCCAGGCCGTCCTCTGAGCGGGCCAGGTAATCCGGATACGATGCTTCTGAAGGCCGCAGGGGTGCGAGCCACTCTCCTGATGTAAATCCCGGGCAGAGAACACCCCCGTGTTCCCCTGGACCATGTCCTCTCCACGGGCATCAGGCACACACAGCGCGCACTGCCGGCACTGCCCTCACCTCAGGCTGGGCTGTGTGCACCCAGCCCTGGCCTCCAGGGGGCCGGGGTTCAGCATCATCCTGCCCTCCACTTCAATGCAGGGGGCGCGGCCTGAACTTCCTGTGTCGCCAGCCATGGGGAATTACCCTGGGCTCACTTTGTGGTCAGGCTTCCAGCTGGCCAGTCTGCAACACAAGTGTTTTAAAGTTCTAGAATCTCCCAGCCACCCCTGCTGTCTCTGGCTGTGGCCGGAGCGGGGCTGGGACACTCTCGGCCTGTGCAGTGTGGGGTGATCTTCAGGAGGACAACACACCCAGGGCAGCAGGAGCCTCTGGACCCCCAGGTCTGCTGGTGGAGGGGGAGCCCCAGGGCCTCCTGGGGGCTAGGGGCGTGGACCGCTGGCCCTCCAGGCTGCTGTCCCTCCCCCTCACAGAACTGTGCGCCCACCTCAGGGCCCGAGAGGCTCAACCGGTGGTGCTGAGGTCAGCAGAAGGGGAGGGCCTCAGAGTGACAGGATGAAGCCTGCCTGTGGCCACACCCCCAAGCCCATGGTCATCACCAGTCACCCGGGGAGTCCTCGTCACAGGGCAGCTCACTGGATGGCCCGAGCGGCTCCTCCTGGCCCACGTTCACTCATGGATGCCTCATGGGTCACTCCAAGTGACCCCTCTGTCGTCGGGGTCAAGGGTTATCGTTGTTTCAGAGAGATTTTTCTATCTCTAGAGGGATAAAGTGGGAACATGGTGTTGCCCACTCAGGATCCACTGCTGCAGCTCCCAGCAGTCCGGTCCCACGAAGGGCAGGGACCCAGGCCCCACGAGTACAGAACCCCTAGGCTCCAAACGTTCAGGTGAGTGGCCGTCACAGAAGGTGCTGACTCAGTGGGAAAGTCTTGATTCTTATACTCAGCTCAGCATCAAGAAGTCAGGCGTCTGGCGTCAGGTCTCTTCTGCGGGCGACACCTTCTGGTGGCAGCACTGCCCAGCAGGCACCAGCTGCTGGGACAGGCCTTGACCGCCTCACCTGCCCGGCAGCCACCATCCAGTAAACAGTCAATCACGTCTCCTCCACTCACATACTCCGTGACAAGGAATAATGTTTCTTCAGTGTCAATCACCTGGAGAAGCTTTCAAGCCCCTGATGCTCTGGACTTTGCAAGAGAAGTCTCTGGAAGCTCTTGTTAATGGCCTTCTTGAAAAGACCACTCTCATCATATTTACCCCAGTAAGGTCAGCAGCAAATTCATCATTAGAAAGCTTGGGAGACCAGGAGACAGTGTGTTGACTTATTCAAAGCACTGAAGGAAAAATACGTCAACCAAGAATCCTGTGGCTGACAAAACAGGGAGTTCTTTAACGTTAGGTCTGCCTTGCATAAAGGACACTGGACAGTAACTCAAAAACAAGTGTATATATGGGGAAAAATAGGAAGTGATCGCATAAGCCAAAAGAAAGATTCAGAAAAGACCTTAGAAGACTTGAAGTTTACACCTCAGGCTGGTCCTCATCTTGGAGACTGCCCACAACAACCAGAAGCACAAAAACAGTGTCAGCAAACAGCAAACCCTGGGGAAGAGCGGGAACCTTCTCTTCAGAGTTACCACATTATTGTACTCAAACGTCCAGTATTCAACAAAAAAAATCACAAGGCAGAGGAGCGACATCATCAAAATGGTGGAGCAGGAGATTTCTACTATCTTCCCCCAAAGAAAACCTATTTGGACGATCGCCCACAGACCAGACAGCCTTTGTGGGAGGCCCGGAGCCCAGTGGTGGGTGCCCGCGCGGTGCTGGACGGAAAATCAGATACTGGATGCACTGAGGAGGCTAAGAGAAACGATCTAACTTTTCCCACGTTGACCCCCCCGAACCCCCAAGGTGACATTTCAGGACTAAAGGGAACCAAGAAGGGTTCATTTTAAATTTACACTGGCTCTGCTCCAGTGACTCGAACCCTTTTTGTTTTTTTATTTTTTATTTTTTTTCCTTTTTTGTTTTTATAAAGAGACATAATGGCCTGCCTGAAAGAGTAACCTGAACCGCCCACCTGTGGAGGAGTGTGAGGAAGTGAGGCTAAGACACCTCCTGCCTGAGGCGAGTCATTCTTGCAAAGACGGATTAGTCTTTTTACTCTGTCTCATCTCCCCCATCTCTGAGCCATAAAAGAACCTGGCAAGCAGGCCCTGAAAGACGGCGGTTTTGAGGCACAAGCCTGCCTTCTCCGTCAGCTGGCTCCCATTAAAATCTCTTCCTCGTCTCAACCCCGCTTCTCTGGGAAGGCGCGCCCCGCCTCCCCGCGCATGCGCTGACGGCCGGGCGACCGCGCTCCGGTGTCGGGGAGCCTGGGCGGAAAGGGGCGCCTTAGCAGGCCTGTGGGAAACCAGCGACTGGACCGCGACTGGACCGCGGGGCGAGCCCCAGGGGCACAGGGGCTCTCAGCACGCAGCCGGGCCCTGCCGGACCGAGGGCCGCGGAGCTGCCACGTTCGCCACAAGGGGCGGCGTGGAGCCGGCGCCACCACAGTAACAGGTGAGAGTTCCCAGCACAGCCCCCAGAGGGCGCTACTCTCCTGAAATCAGCCGGGAAGAGGTCACTCTCTTCAGATGTGAAGGCAGCAACACAGGGCTTCAAGGAGTATGAAAAATCGCGGTCCAGTTATCAAACAAATGTCACAGGGAGGCAGTGTACAGCATAGGACACAGGGTCAATAGAACTGCAGTAACTCTGTATGATGACAGAAGGCTCCTGCACTTATCATGGTGGTCAGTTCATAATACACAAAAACGCTGAATCACTCTGCTGTACACTCCAAACTAATATAACACTGTATGCAAACTATGCTTTATTAAAGAAATTTAAGGAGATGACTTCCCTGGTGGTCCAGTGGCTAAGACTCTGCACTCCCAATGCAGGGGTCCCAAGGTTCGATTCCTGGTCAGGGAACGAGATCCCACATGCCACATCTAAGAGTTCAAGTGCCACAACTAAAGATCATGCATGCCACAATGAAGATCAAAGATCCCTCGAGCCGAAACTGAGACTCAGCACAGCCAAAAAAATAAATATTTTTTTTAAAAAAAGAAAGAAAATTTAAGGAAACATGACACCATCAGTGGAACACAGTAACTGTGTCTAATAACTGACCCCAAAGAAATGGAAATCTGCCATTTACCCAATAAATAATTCAAAATAGCTGTTTTAAGGAAGCTCGGGACGGGAAGTCGCTCAGTCGTGTCCGACTCTTTGCAACCCCGTGGACTGTAGCCTACCAGGCTCCTCCGTCCATGGGATTCTCCAGGCAAGAGTACTGGAGTGGGTTGCCATTTCCGTGAACACAAAACACACAGACAATTCACCAAATTAGGAAAATGACACATGAACAAATAAGACGTTCTACAGGGAGAAAAATCATTAAAAAAAAAAAAGAATTGTATAGAAATTCTTAGGCTGAAGAATACAATGGATGAAATTATTTAAAATGCGATGGACAACAGTAACAGCAGAATGAATCAAGAGGAGGAACTTGTGAAGTAGCAGACAGAACCTTGAAATTATTCATTCAAAGGAGAAGATAAAAGAATGAAGAGTGAAAATTCTATGAATTATTCTAACTCCCTTAGATTAAGAAAAACAATCTAAGAAGTCTTGGAGTCTCAGAAGAAGACAGAGACAAGAGGTCAGAAAGCATATTTAAAGAAATAATGACCGAAAACGTCCCAAATCTGAGGAGAAATTTTGATACCCGAGCTCATGAAGCTAAAAGGTCACCCAAAAATGTCAATTAGTTCAGTTGCTCAGTTGTGTTCGACTATTTGTGACTCCATGGACTGCTGCACACCAGGTTTCCCTCTCCATCACCAACTCCCGGAGCTTTCTCAAACTCACGTCCATCGCATCGGTGATGCCATCCAACCATCTCATCCTCTGTCGTCCCCTTCTCCTCCGGCCTTCAATCTTTCCCAGCATCAGCGTTTTTTCAAATGAGCCAGTTCTTCGCATCAGGTGGCTAAAGTATTGGAGTTTCAGCCTCAGTATCTGTCCTTCTAATGAATATTCAGGACTGATTTCCTTTAGGATGGAGTGGTTGGATCTCCTAGCTGTCCAAGGGACTCTCAAGAGTCTTCTCCAACACCACAGTTCAAAAGCATCAGTTCTTCAGTGCTCAGCTTTCTTTATAGTCCAACTCTCACATCCATACATAACTATTGGAAAAACCATAGCTTTGACTATACGGAATTTTGTTGGCAAAATAATGTCTCTGCTTTTTAATATGCTGTCTAGGTTGGTCATAGCTTTTCTTCCAAGGAGCAAGCGTCATTTAATTATAGCCACATATAGAGCTCTAGAAAGAGGTTTTTTTAGGTAGTACTGGCTCACATGATGATGGAAGCTGAGACATCCCAGAGCTGCCCTGCCCTCTGCCAGCTAGAGGCCCAGGAAACCCAGAGGCCAGAGAACAAGGGCAGCTGTAAGTCACTGTCTGAGTCCAAAGGCCTGCGACCCCAGAGAACTAGAGCCAATTTTAGGAGACAGAAGTCCAGGCTCAGAAAAGCAGCTCCATCCTCCACCCCCACCACGTCAAACCCTGAAGCTCCCTCCCCACTCCCTGCCTTGTTGCTCTATCCTGGCCCTTGTAGGACTGGGTAAAGGACCGATGAGGGCTTCCCTCATAGCTCAGTTGGTAAAGAATCTGCCTGCAATGCAGGAGACCCCGGTTTGGTTCCTGGGTCAGGAAGATCCCCTGGAGAAGGGATAGGCTACCCACTCCAGCACTCTTGTGCTTCCCTTGTAGCTCAGCTGGTAAAGAATCTGCCCACAATTCAGGAGACCTGGGTTCGATCATCTCCTGGAGAAGGGAACAGCTATCTCCTCCAGTATTCTGGCCTGGGGAATTCCATGGACTATACAGCCCATGGGGGTCACAGAGAATGAGTGACTTTCACTTTCATCCTCCTTCCAGAGTCTCCGGATTCAAATGCTAATCTCTTCTGAAACACCACGACAGACACACCTAGAAAGTTTTACTAGTTTTCTGGGCATCCCTTAGCCCAATCTAGTTACCACCAGAGACAAACGGTCTTAGCAAAGCCACCCTCTGCAGCCCACTACGCACTCCCTCTTCGGACCCCCACCCCCACTCTGGACGCTCAGGGATGCAGCGAGGCCGCCCTAACCCGGGAACGCCCCCTGGCCAGTGGGAACGCAAGCCCGCCCTGGGTGCACGGCCCAGTGGGAGGGGCGGGGGTCCCGGGAAAGGGCTGGGTGCGGGGAGAGCCCCGAGGGGAGCGGTTGGGGCCGCAACAGAGCGCGCCCCCCCAGCTGCAGGAGACCCCGGCGGCAGGCTGTACACCGGGTGGGCGTTTAATGGGAACGGCCGGTACCTAGGGTGGAGCTACCCCCAGGGTCAGAGGGTCAGGCCAGACTGTGCCAGGGGCCGGGCGTGGCCTGGAGGAAACGTCCGCGTCGGACACCACCTCACCAGACCACACCTGGGAAGACGTCTTCCCACTTCCTACTCAGCCCGAGTGAGGGAGCCTGGCCGCGCGACAGCGGGGCCGCTGGACAGATCGCCGAGGGGCGGAGCCTGCGCGGGGGCGGGGCCTCGAGGGGCTGAGCCGCCCACCCTCTCTTTGCCCTGGAACAGTTCCAGCCTGGGCCCCTGTCCATCTGGACGGTTTGTTGGGCAGAGCTGCCCCTATTATACTCAAGCTGTATGTTTTAACCAACATCAGGTACCCTCTTAAAAGTTGTGAGAGGCACTTACAGTAAATTCTGAGTTTTCTTCATTAAATTCTGAGTTTTCTTTTTTTAAAACCTTTTCAATGTGTTTATTGGTGTGCGGGGGTTTAATTTTTTTTTTTTTTTTTTGGCTATTCTGGGTCTTCCGTTGCTGCACGGGCTCCTCATTGCTGTGGAGCATGGGCGGGCTCTGATCTGTGCTGCTGCTGCTGCTGCTGCTAAGTCGCTTCAGTCGTGTCCGACTCTGTGCGACCCCATAGACAGCAGCCCACCAGGCTCCCCCGTCCCTGAGATTCTCCAGGCAAGAACACTGGAGTGGGTTGCCATTTCCTTCTCCAATGCATGAAAGGGAAAAGTGAAAGTGAAGTCGCTCAGTCATGTCCGACTCTTAGCGACCCCATGGACTGCAGCCTACCAGTCTCCTCCGTCCATGGGATTCTCCAGGCAAGAGTACTGGAGTGGGGTGCCATTGCCTTCTCCGATCTGTGACCACGTTACAAACACGGATTCATGGCTCAGAGGTTCAGGTGCCTGCCGCTCCTGCTGTGATGCTGGCTGACCAGGCCTGTCCAGCCCAGGGTACCACAGCCTGGCCTCGCCTCACCTTCTGAGGGCTGCCCTCAGCCTGCACAGGCCAGTCGGTGTGTGGTTCTGAAAGGCTGTTGCTGAACCACGAAAGACACCAGGATTCTTGGCCTCCAGAGGAGAGGAATTCGATCCGGGGCCCATGACAAGGGTTGATCGCTCACAGCTTTTGTGTGATCAAGTTTTATTAAAGTATAAAAGTGATAGAGTTTCTGATATAGACATCAGAAGGGGGCAGAAAGAGTGCCCTCCTGTTAGCCTTTAGCAGCAGGTTATATACTTATCAGCAAGCTGTTAATTAGAGAAAGGAGATGTCTCAAAACTCAGCAGGGCACCAGGCCCCTCACCCATAACATGCCTTTTGAGATAACGTTGGCACCAGGTGAGTCAGCCCAAGCCATAAAACTATTGATGTGAATCTTGAAGCAAGGCAGGGTTCTGTCACGCGAGTGTATGCGCCTCGGTTCTGTCTCATCACAACAAAGATTTGGAGTGACGGACACTAGAGCCCTCGGCGGGTCACGGCTCTCGGGTCTTCGACAGACCGTTATACCTCTCAGGTCTCGAACAGACCGTGTTATAGCCCTTAGACGAATCAGTGTTACAGCTCTTTTATTTAGATAATAGCAGGAAAATCCATCCTCGAAGCATGAGGGCATGCCGACCGTCGACCCAGAGACACAATGAGAAGAACGCAGCAGCGCTCAGGAGAGAGAGAGAAAAGGCTTTGGCTCCTCCTTTTATATGTTTTTTCCTCCCCCTGGGCCTGTCCTATGCAAATTGGGCTTAGCCAGGAGTGCTATTCTACCTGAAGTTCTCACTTCAGTTTTCGGACCTTCCTTTGTTCTATTTTCGCAGGCTTTTCCCTTCCTTGTCTTTAGCCACTGCCATTCTGGACTCCTGTTTCCTATTCTAACTACCTAACACTAGGATGTCAGAAGATCGATTCTGTCATAAGTTCTTAGGACAGATTTGGAGCTAGTGGAGCAGTTTTTCTAATGCATTATTCAACCAGTGCTCAGTCCGAAAACACCCCACACTATAAAATACATCTTCTCTGTAAGGGCATCTGTTGTTTCTTGCAGGCAGTTAGTGGCCACTGAATTATCTATTTTTTATTTTGCTATGCCTAAGACCGTTTGTTGTAATTAAGGACCACGCATGCACTCAACAAACGTGCCTTATTTGTAAAATGAGCCCTGCTGGATGAGTAGCCCTCAGGAGGAACATGTCTCAGGGTGCCAAGGCCTCACAGGGCGAATCCAGCCCGAGTTCCTCTCCTGCCTGGAGCAGCTCTGACCCTCGGAGCACAGTGCGCACAGGGGCCCAGCAGCCCCCTGTCCCGCCTAGGCCCCCAGGGGACACAGGGCCACTGTGCCCGGCCCCTGGACACTGGGCAGGGAGGGAGGCTGGGGCTGGGGGAGATCGGGGCAGGGAGAGGTGGCGATTCCTTCCTGAGGCCTCATCCTGAGATTCCTTCTCACCTGTGGCCTGTGCCCAGGGTTCCAGCACAGATGGAAGGGGGTGGTGCTGATGTACAGTGGTGGACACGTTAAGAGAACAGCTATGACAGGGAGAGAGAGGGGCTAAATCCTGTTCGAGTAAAATATCCAGAAGTCACATGTCTCCCACCCTTGGGATAGGGGGACATTGCACATGTGCAGAAAGGCTCCTAATTGGTCAAAAAGGAGGGGTCGCCACACCGTAATATGTGATGCTAAGGGCGTCCCATAGGCCTCTGGGCTGAAATCCATCTTGGAAAAAAGTTGTGCCTGCGTTCCAGGGAGGGTCCTAGGGCAGGTCAGGTGTGGGAAAGAAACCAGATAATTAGCCAAAGGTAGAAGAAGACCCGGAATAACTTTCATATAAATGACTCCTCTTTATCAGGGGGACACCCGCATCCTTTCTCTGTGTGCATCTCTGCCTTGGTTCTGTCTTAAATGACTGTTTCTTTGCATGCTCTCCCACATGAGCTGTGTCTAAACAAACTTTTCACCTGTTTTTAAGTTTTTGCCTCCTTGAAACATTCTTGCTTTCAAACAGGGGCAAGAGACAGGGGAACTTTGCCTCTAGTCTCTTGCCCTTGCTGGTCGGCAGACAGGAGTCCTGGTTTTCACCCAGGCCACCCAGGTCCAGCTCCTGGCAGGGAGCTGAGCTCTAGCATCAAGTTGCCACTCACTGGTGTCTCAGCGAGATCGTGGGCAAATCCTAGGGCTTCACGAAAAAACAAACTCCCTTCTCCCCTGGGAGTGCAGTGATAAGCACACCCCTCCCATCTCCACGGCTGTGAGTCTTCATCTGCCCTGAGCCCCACCCATCAGGCTGCAGAGAGGGGCGGGCGGAGCTGAGCTGGACCCCCCTGCCCCTGCAGTGCCACTCCCAGCTCGGCTGGGACCGCCGGGCACAGGGCCACATGTCCCCAGTTCTGGACAGGCCAGACCACAGCTGCCCCGCCAGGCCGGCCCCAGCCTGTCCAGCACCTGGACTGCAAGCTTCTGAGACCTGGATCCGATTCAGAAAGTCTGTTAGTCACTCAGTTGTGTCCAACTCTTTGCAACCCCATGGACTGCAGCCTGCCAGGCTCCTCTGTCTGTGGGATTCTCCAGGGAAGGATACTGGAGTGGGTTGGCACTTCCTTCTCCAGGGGATCTTCCCGACCCAGATTCTTTATTGTCTGAGCCCCCAGGGCAGCCCTCAGATTCAGAGGACCCGTGTAAACCATGCTGCGGGTGCTCCCCTGAGACTACGAGGGGCCATAATAAACAGTTGCTGAGCCCTGCAGCAACCAGTGGGCTCATCGGTAACCACGCCGGGGCCGAGGTCGGAGAGTGCGTGTGTCCACGTGGCAGGGCCCAGCGGCTCGCAGGACCCAATGCTGCTCTGGGAGGTCTGGGCTGAGGCCGGGCCTGGGGGGTGGGCCCAACAGTCATGGTGGGTGCCGTGGCATCCGCTGGGCCCTCTGCCCCTCGGTCAGGCGCTGTGCCTGCTGCTCTGGGGGGCTCCCTTGAGGGCTGCGCTGACCCTTGGCGGGGAGGAGACTGTTGGTCATCAATGCCAGGGGTCTGTGTCTGGCCCCAGCAAGGTTGTGCCCCAGGCAGCAGGGCCCAGGGCGGCTCAATCACAGTTTCATTCCAGGATCCCTTGGATCAGAGCGTCTACAGCTAAGATTTGAAAACTGCTCACGGAATAATTACTCATGTAAGTCATTTCTGTTTCCTTGTTTTTTTTGAAGTCATTATCTTATTGTCTCTAATTAGCAGTGAGGAAATACAATCATTTATCCGCACAGTCTGTCTTGACGTCTGCATCTGGCTGTCTCTGCCGACCCCGGTGGCGGAGCGGGCCTGCGGCCGCCCCCCGGCCCCCCTGACGCCAGCGGCCCATCCTCGGCTCCCCAGCGCCCCGGCCTTCCTGAGCTCTGCAGCCCCTCCAGGACCCTCCGTGGTCTCTGGGGCAGGGAAGCGATTCAGTTCAGCGATGGCTCAACACAGACTCCATGTCCGCGGTGTGAGCACGGCGGAGGGCAGGGAGGGGCGCTGGGGAGGGCGGGCCCGCGGCCTGACCACCGCTGCCTCCCCTCCTCTGCCTGGCTCTCCAGGCGCCTTCCCTCCCGCCGGCCCTCCCTCTTCTGGCTCTCTGCCATCCTCTCCCTCTCACGTCCTTGTTTCTCCTGGTTCTCTCCCCTTTCACCCTCTTTCTTTTGTCCTTCTCTGTTCCTTCTCCTGAAAGGACAAAAGCCTGCCATCAGGAGTCCATGTAAATTACAAGTTTGCATTTATGATCACCTCATCCCATTTGCTATAAATGAATGTAATGTGGGCAGAAAGCCATTTGATTGAATCAGTTATACAATTATGCAGCAAAGGATGAATTTTGTACATTCATTTATAGCCAATATTAAATCTGTGGGTGGCACAAAGCATTCCACATCCAATCACAGGGCTGATTTCTATCTTTCTGTGCATTAACAGTGTTTCCAAATGAAGCCATTTTCCCTCCCCTCCTGCACACGCTCCCTTCTGCTGGCACCTTGACTGCCAACCCCACAAGAAGGATGTAAGCGGTGCGCAAGGCTGCTTAGGACAGAATGAAGCCAGAACACGCTGCTTTCCTCAGAAGAGGTTCTGTTCTTTCACGGCCATTTGTGTGCCGTGTGAACGACAGTCTGACTGCAGGGACTGTGATGCGCTGGTCTCAGGGGCGAGGCCCCGTGGAAATGTTGAGCAAAAGGGAGGATAAGAAGGGACTCAGTCTGGAGGCTGTGGCCAGAGGGGAGCGGCCCCGGGGACCCTCCTGCAGGGGGCAAGTCTGCCAGGTGGCACGCCCACATGTCCAGTGTTCTTTTTCTTTTGTTTATGTTTATTGATGTTGGCATGTAACATTGTGCAAGTTTAAGGTGTGCCGCTTGTGGATTTGACACATTTGCGTATTGCTGTCTGATCGCCGTGATCGTGTTAGCTACCACTGCAATCCCATCACAGAGTTATCGTCTTTCTCGTGGTGGGAGAGATTAAGACCTGGCCTCCTAGCACGAGTGAGGTATACAACCCAGCGCTGTTGTCTAGAAGCGCTATGCCGCGCTGCAGGTTTCCAGGACTCACCTCTCGGCTTGGTGCAGTGTGTGCCTGTGAACAGCATCTCTGACTGCTTGAGCCCCCAGCCCAGTAACCATCATCCTTTCTGCTTTTATGAGCCCAGTGTTTTTAGATTCCACATACACATGCTATTGTACAGTATTTGTCTTTGACTTCTTTTCCTAAGTATAATGCTGTCAAGATCCACGTGTGCAGTCACAAATGATGAATAATATTTCATTTTTATTATATATATATCACACCTAGATCCACTCATCCATCCACACCCACTTAGGTTCCGTGTCTTGGCTATTGCAAACAATGCTGAAATAAACACTGGGCACTCGAACATCAGGTTTCCCTCGAGTCCAAGCACGGCACTGTTACTTCCGGCCTCTCCTGAGAACGAGCCCGGCCAGGGGCTGGGGCCCTCGCTGCGGGTTGCCCCGGGTCTGAGCCCCTTTGCTGCTAGGCCTCAGGCCCCGCCCTCCTTGGCCCCTGGCCTGGCCCACCACCGCCCTGCACACCTGGACGTCCTGCTTGGCCAGTGCGATGGAGCTCTGCACCACTTTGAGAGCTGGGTCGTGCCCGTGTTGTGGTCGCTCCTGAGCAGGAGGGCACAAGGGCTCTCAGTCGCCCCCTGGTTCCCTACTCGGCACTGGTCTCAGGCCGGTTCTGCCACACCCGAGATGAGATCTAACAAATGAGTTAGTTAACCAGAGTCTTCCTCTGTCTACTGCCTCCGGGTCCTGCCGTGACGCTGAGGCCTCTTGCCCTCTCCTTCCGTGTGGGCTTGAGCGGAAGCGATCCCATGGACAGGCGGTGGCCTGGGCTTGGCTCCAGGGTGCCTACGACCTCGGGCTGCCTCTGCCCCACACCTGGAAAGCCACTTTAGGCTCAGACAGGCTGCTTGTTCCCCCGGAAATGAACACAGGACAAGGGATCACACAAGCGGCAGAGACGCCAGAGGGCCTGCGTCTGAGAACATGCCCGCACGCTAGCGTCCTTGTCTGAGACACTCCACATTATCCGGCGGGGGAAGACAGCCCTGGCAGAATTAACCGTGTCCGGAAAACAATTTCACACCAGAACAGACAGGACAAAGGCGCATTGCAGAGTCCAGATGTCAACCCAGTCTTGACATCACAAAAGAGCAAATCAGTTATTTTCAGCATGACTGAAAATCCCATTGCTTAACCCAGTGAGGAAAAGCGAGTGTTTTGGGGTAGGGAGCTAGTTGTCTGATGGGCCCTGCACCGAGGGCACGAATAGGTCTGTCTGGGCCCCTGAGAGATGCCGGGCACCTTCGCTGCATCTCCGGGAGCAGACGACACGGACACGGGCTCCAGAAGCAGGAGAGACACAGCACCGCGGGGGGACCAGTGTGCAATCATGAACACCGAGAGGGCCGATTCGGAGAGAACCAAGAGGGAACAGTCTCGGGCCCCGGGCATGGGAGCGCTGGCCTGTGCCCCGGCTCCGAGGGGCCGTCTCCCTGGAGAGGCAGGGAGACCGCAGACCCGGGGGTCCAGGGGTCTGGCTCTGGTTCCGGCACACCTGTTTGGTTTCCGTGTGATTTACTCCAAGGGGTTTCTTGTTTCTGGGTGTGACAGGCGAGTTTCAACAGCTCCCCACCCTGCTCGGAGGCCAGAGACAGGGGCCCAGCACAGGGGAGACCCCCACGCAGACCCCTGCCCACTGTGGGTCCTGCTTGTTCTGCGGGGCCTGCAGGCAGACTCTGGTCTGGGCTCTGCCCCAGGACCACGAGGCCGGCAGACGAGGGCACCAGGACGGGCCCCGTGTGCCCTTCTCTGTGTCTCCAGCACTGTGCTGCCTGCTGACTGGTGCCCAAAACAGCTGTCTCCTTTCTTCTGTCCAGTTTCATAGCTGCTTATGCCAGGAAGATGAGTCCACTGCTGAGTCTAAAGCAGAGTCCTAAGTGTTTCTGTGCACGTGAGGGCGGTCTGTGTGTGCCCAGAGGAGTGAGGTGAGTCTGAGTCACAGACACAGGACAGGCGGGACGGCCTCTAACTCAGAATAGGAGGCTGAGCCGTGGCGCGGGGGCTCTGCTGTCACACACAAGGCTGGGGAGGCCTGGTCCCCGCGTGGTGCATGGCTCTCGGGGAGGACGCGGGTGGCACACCTGTGATGCCCACCCAGGGACCAGAGTAGAGGCAGGAGGGGGCCAGGTGCGCGGGCTGCTGCCCCACCCCCACCCCACCCCCCAAACATCACACTTTCCAATGGCCAGGCCCAGGGCCCTTGACCAACCCTCTCTCTGAGCCCGCAGCCCCTCGCAGGCTCTGACAAGGTTCTTCTATCTCTAGCATCTTTGAGACGTGGAAGAAACTGAGGCTCCTGGGAGGTGAGGGCTGCTCTGAAGTCAGGAACAAACCTGGGGGCATGGCTAGGCCCCAGGCCTCTTAGTGGAAACGGTGTCAGACTTTATTTTTCTCGGCTCCAAAATCACTGCAGATGGTGACTGCAGCCACGAAATTAAAAGACGCTTGCTCCTTGGAAGGAAAGTTATGACCAACCTAGACAGCATATTAAAAAGCAGAGACATTGCTTTGCCAACAAAGGTCCGTCTAGTCAAGGCTATGGTTTTTCCAGTGGTCATGTATGGATGTGAGATTTGGACTATAAAGAAAGCTGAGCACCGAAGAACTGATGCTTTTGAACTGTGGTGTTGGAGAAGACTCTTGAGAGTCCCTTGGACAGCTAGGAGATCCAACCAGTCCATCCTAAAGGAAATCAGTCCTGAATATTCATTGGAAGGACTGATAATGAGGCTGAAACTCGAATACTTTGGCCACCTGATGCGAAGAGCTGACTCATTGGAAAAGACCCTGATGCTGGGAAAGATTGAGGGCAGGAAGAGAAGGGGACGACAGAGGATGAGATGGTTGGATGGCATCACTGACTCAATGGACATGGGTTTGGGTGGACTCCAGGAGTTGGTGATGGACAGGAAGGCCTGGTGTGCTGCGGTTCACGGGGTGGCAAAGAGTCAGACATGGCTGAGCGACTGAGCTGACTGACTGACCTGCTGTTGATGGAGCTGTGGGGGGTGGGGGGGGGCGGGGGTGGTGGGGACCACCCGCATCTGGCCCAGGGTCTGCTGAGCGCTGGCTCCGTCCGCCCGCTGCTCTGGACCCGAGTCCGTCGGAGTCTGTGTGAGCCCTCCGCTGCCTGACTCCGGAACCCTGCCTCTTCTGTCTGGACTGTAAACTAAGGGGAGTAGGAGAGGCCATTTGTCATTTTAAGGAGATCTGCACATCAGATGTTAGGGGCCTCTAGTTTTTTGGTGCTTCAGAGTAAAATACTAAGGAAAGCATTACTTCCTGCAGGCAGCTGGTTCTGTGAGGCCTTTTAAGGCACCCAACAGTGGCAGCCTCAGATAGATCAGCCGCCAGGCGCCCCCACCCCGCACTCCTGGTGGGCCTGGCCCGCCCCTCATCACAGCTCTGGGGGCTCTGACCGCTCAAGGTGCAGCTGCTATAAGGTAGAGGTGGGGCTGCGGGGGCCCCAGGCCCCTCCACCACAGGGGAGGAGAGGTCCTCCCCACCAGCTGACGTGTCCCCCAAAGGGGCCTGCTGGGAAAGACCTCCCAGCCAGTCATGAAGAAGGAACATCATCTTCTTTTTTTAAAAAAAAATGTATTTATGGATTCGGCTGAGCCAGGTCTTAGTTGTGGCAGGCGGGGTCCCTGCACTGCGAGGGCGGAGTCTCAGTCACTGAACCACCAGGAAGACCCAGGAGACCAGGCAAGCGTGGCACCTGAGTGTGCACCTGGGCTTGTCGCCTCTCACGCCCCAGCCCCAGGAGACTCACCTTGGAGACTGGGAGTGGACAGGACACCGGACGCAGCCCAGGAGACTTTTATGTTGGTTTCCTGAGCACTGGCCCAGCCCCTCTCCCCACTGCAGCTCACTCAGGCCCTGGGATGCCTGACCCACGATCACGCATAAAGTGCACTCGGAGGTCCCAACTCCTGGGGACAAGCAAGGTCGTGTGCACACTGACCTGGGTGCGCCCTGGTCACCTGCTCTGCCTCTCCTGTCCCGGGAAGGACCACCCGCACCCGGGACCCCGTTTCACTTGGCAGCAGTTGGCTTCCCTCACGCTGGAGGTGCTGAGAGTGTGCTGAGTCTCTCCGCTCCACACCCCAAAGCCCTGGGCCTCCTGCGTCCCAGGCCCGTTTCCTGCCCTGTGACCGGCTCCTCCAGGGAGAGGCTCCTCCCTGCAAGGCCGCCTCCTGGAGCGCGCACTGAGCCTCTGCCCGCTGGGGGCCGAGCTCAGTGCATCGAGACGTCCCCACAGTAATCCGCGTCCACTGACACCCCTCCTCTTCGCCTGCGAACCTTCAGCTGCCTCTGCGGCACCTTCAGCACTGAGCTCAGTCCTGCGGTTGAGTTCAGGCCTCGTCTTGTAGGCAGGGCGCTTTCCCTTCCCCCTTTCCTGCTTCTCTGGCTCATCTCATAATTAAATTGACGTCTAAGACAGATGAACTGGAGAAAACATTTAATTTGTATGCATGGGAGCCCAGAAAAATGTGAGACTCAAAGAAGGAACCAAAGCAGGCGGCTGTTATTCCTTTTAGACAAAGAAATAATGATTGTGAAAAACTGACAAGGCCAAGGGGTTTGGGCCGTGGTAGTAAGCTAGTGTGGAAGAACCAAGGTTTGTCTGTGAGTCCCCATCTGTCTTCCTCCAGGTACAGGGGGCCCCTTCCCGTGGAGACTATTTCCTGCTTTCAGAGGATGAAGGCGGGTCAGAGCGCCCTGATTGGAAATAATCAATGTGCACAAATGGCACGTTTTGAGGGGCTGGTCCTGAGCCCCATCACCATTTTTAACTAGCGTTCAACATGTTTCTTTTTTAAGACCAGAAGAAAGGTGAGAAATACATACATCGATCAGGCTTCTTTTCTCACATCTTTTCCTAGATTAAAAAAAAACCAAAAACGTTTCCCAACTATTTGTCGAGGCACAAAATACACGCAGACGAGCCCCTGGAACGGTGTGGGGTCATTGCTGACAACCGCGGGAGAGCGAGTTCGTGTGAAGGTTCTGGTTTCCCATGGCATGTACAAGTCATGTTCACACTACGCTGTGATCAGTTAGCTCCTGAGTAGCACTGTGTCTAAAGCATAGTGCACATTCCTTAATTAAAAAATGCTTTATTGCTAAAAAGGGCCAACAATTAGCGGAGTCTTCAGTGAATCCTGGTATAACATCAGATTCATCATAACAACATAACCGACCTTTATAACAGATACGGTAACAGTGAGGAAGCCCGAAATGCTGAGAGCCGCCCAGACGCAGCGCAGACGTGCGGGGGCAGACGCTCGCTGGAGAAGCTTCTCGAGAGGCCTGCCCGAGGCGGCGGCGCTAGCAACACGCGGCCTGCGATTTGTGAGACGCGCAGCCCCTGCCAAGCACCGTGACGCGGGCCTTCCTGTGACACAGGGGCGTGTGCCCTGGGCCACCTGGGGTCTCTGCAAAGTCGACCACAGCTGCTTGTCCAGGTCGGGAGACGAGACAGGCACCCTCCTTCCACGGCGGGTTTTCAGCCTCGGATGAGGGAGGGCGGGAACAGGGCGGGGGCCAGCCCGCCACGACTCCAAGAGCAGGCGTTCAGCCAGAGGGGCCCCACGTGCCCTCAGGTTACACCAAGGTCACAGGACAAAACTCGGAGCTGACTGCGCCCCACAACAACTGCTGTCGTGAGCCTCCTGATCTGAACCAGCTAGCTCCCTGACCCTGAATTAGGCAAAAATACGCACCCTAATCAACCACCTAAGGCCACCCTCCCAGCAGGAATTTTCTCTGCCTGGAGGCTGTAAACATTGGTTACTAGTCCTAGGAAAGACTGGCTCTCCCTTGAGCCCGCTGTTCCAGAGCGTCTCCCGCCCTGAGAGACTATTCTCCTCCCACTCTGCCTCACGTCTGGTAACTTTTCCAGGCCACACACAGACCACGAGGGTCACCGTGTCAGGACTCGGCAGCGGCTGGAAGTCAGATGGCATCCTTACAACGGATGAAACGCTGCCTGGACACATGAATTGTGTTAAACATTTAAAAACCTTTTGCTGATTACATTTGTCTTCCTGAGTAGTCTGGAAAACCCGAGAGGAAGACTAAAAGCAGCGGTGACCCCTGCGGTTGACGGAGCCCCTTCCCGTGTCAGGCACAGGCCAGGCTCACTTGCCCCGTCCTGGTGGTTCCCACCACTACCTGGAAGGGACCACGAGGGGTCTGAGCCCAGGGCTGACCCCCAAAGTCCAGCTGCCTGACCCCCGCTGTCCTCCCCACCCTCAGAGCAGGGTGCCGGCCACCCATCTCTTTGCTGCAAGGTCTCGGAGCCTCCTTTCAGAAACGGGTGAGCGTGGCCAGTTCAGTTCAGTTTAGTCGCTCAGTCGTGTCCAACTCTTCGTGACCCCATGGACTGCAGCACACCAGGCCTCCCTGTCCATCACCAACTCCCAGATTTTACTCAAACTCATGTCCATTGAGTCAGTGATGCCATCCAACCATCTCATCCTCCTCTCGTCCTGTTCTCCTCCTCAATCTTTCCCAGCATCAGGGTCTTTTCCAATGAGTCAGCTCTTCGCATCAGGTGGCCAAAGTATTGGAGCTTCAGCTTCAGCATCAGTCCTTCCAATGAATATTCAGGACTGATTTCCTTTAGGATGGACTGGTTGGATCTCCTTGTAGTCCAAGGGACTCTCAAGAGTCTTCTCCAACACCACAGTTCAAAAGCATCAATTCTTTGGTGCTCAGCTTTCTTTATAGTCCAACTCTTATATCCATACATGACCACTGGAAAAACCATAGCCTTGACTAGACGGACCTTTGTTGGCAAAGTAATGTCTGTGCTTTTTAATATGCTGTCTAGGTTATTTATAGCTTTTCTTCCAAGGAGTAAGCATCTTTTAATTTCATGGCTGCATTTTTCTTGGGGATGGTCTTGATCCTTGTCTCCTGTACAATGTCACAAACTTCCGTCCATAGTTCATCAGGCACTATATCAGATCTAGTCCCTTAAATCTATTTCTCACTTCCATTGTATAATCGTAAGGGATTTGATTTAGGTCATACCTGAATGGTCTAGTGGTTTTCCCTACTTTCTTCAGTTTCAGTCTGAATTTGGCAATAAGGATTTCATGATCTGAGCCACAGTCAGCTCTTGGTCTTGTTTTTGCTGACTGTATAGAGCCTGTCTATCCTTGGCTGCAAAGAATATAATCAGTTTGATTTCAGTTTCGACCATCTGGTGATGTCCATGTGTAGACTCTTAGCTTTTGTTGTTGGAAGAGTGTTTGCTAGGGCCAGTGCGTTTTCTTGGCAAAACTCTATGAGCCTTTGCCCGGCTTCATTCTGTACTCCAAGGCCAAATTTGATGAGCATGGCCATCTCTTCCTAAACTCTGGGGTTAATTAACATAATTAATTAACAGACAAAAGGGTCCCCAAATCCAAGGAAGCTCCTACCCCATGAAGAGTGCCTCCTAGAAATAACAGCCTGCAGCCCCACCTCTGGGGCTTGGGGACACTGCCCGGCCCCTCTAGAGCAGAAGCTGTGCGAGCACCCCCACCCCCACCCACAGCTCTGCCAGGCGCATCCTCCACTGGGGCCAAAACAAACCAGGAAACAGCATTAACATGGGTCCTTAACTTGGAATTTGTGTTCCTTCCAATTTGTGTCCGTGTTTATCTTTCTGTAGATTTCCCTGGTGGCTCAGATGGTAAAGTGTCTGCCTGCAATGCGGGAGACCCGGGTTTGATCCCTGGGTCGGGAAGATCCCCTGGAGAAGGGAATGGCAGCCCTCTCCAGTGCTCTTGCCTGGAGAATCCCATGGACGGAGGAGCCTGGCGGGCCGCAGTCCGTGGGGCCGCAGAGAGTCGGCAGGACTGAGCACTTCACTTTATCTTCCTGTGTTAAAAGGGTTTGTTAAGCAAATTAAGAGAATAAATGAGAACTGCTTGAAAGAGGGAATGTATTCAATGCTTTAGGCACACGGTTTTGCATTATAAACTATGCCCCACCCCCCGCCCCAGGTCTAACTAAGCTTTAATATAGCTTAGCTTGGGGGGCCTCAGAGACCCCCACCAGGCAATATTTTATTTGCATGCTAAAAGTCAAAAATAGAGATTTAGTGAGAGTTTTAACTGAAGTAGAAATTTAAATGATGAGACAGGATAAGTAAATGCATTAACGAGAGAAGTCAGCACAGGTTCTGGAGGTGAACTACATTTAGCCTGGGCTTCCCACCAATGATCCCTGTTAGCCCTGGTTTTCTTTCTGTTTGTTTTAAGTATTTATTTGGCTGCACCATGTCTTAGCTGCAGCACACGGGGTCTTCACTGTGGCGTGCGGGATCTAGTTCCCTGACCAGGGATCGAACCTGGGCTCCCTGCACTGGGAGTTCAGTCTTAGCCACCAGGGAAGTCCACGTTTTCTCTTTACAGCTGGCTTTGTTTGGTTTTGTTTGGCAAATGCTCTTTGACTATACGTGTTTCTCTGATTTTCCCTAATACAGATGCGCCCACAGGCTCACACACTCACTCATTCAGTGACTCGTTCACTCACTCACCCTCATTTTTCTCTTTAAATTGAGGGTCTATGACGTGTTAGGATTTGGTGGCAAAAAAAAAAAAGTGCTCTGCTCCTCCTTTCTTGGAGCCTAAGGATGACTGAGAAATACACTCGAACCAAACCAGGGACCACAGAAATAAACCTCTAACAAAGGGATCGCAAGGGTAAGAGGCAGCCTCTGGCCCCTCCCAAGTCTTGCTGAAGCTGAAACACGGCTTCCCCGCCCTCGGGGGCCTGCAGCCTCCCGGGAAGCCGGGTGGGTGGGAGGGGTGGGGGGGCTGGGGTGGGGGTGGGGGTGGAGTGCCCTTGGTGCCGCCACATGGATGGTTAACCAGGGAGAAGCCTAGCATTCTTGCTCCCAGAACAAACCAGGATAGCACTGCTGCACCGTAAACACTCCTTACCCAGTCACTGGATGTTTGCAGAGGGGCCCGGACGGATGTCACTCACACAGGCCTTGAGCTGGTGGGCGGGGAGGAAACAGGCTCAGACACGTCGCCTTGACGTCTTAAGCAAGGCGACCCCAAAGTGAGTTTTCTAGGGCCACCCATGTGTGGCTTTCGGGGCATATCTTACATTTTCAGGACAAATCAAAATTCAGGCAAAACACGTTCTCACCGCTCACATCGGCTGGAATTTTCATATACTGTCCAGGGACTGATACTTCTCTAAGGAGGAGTCCAGTCCCTGGCAAGAACACACATGTCTGAAGACAAGGCTGCCAAACACAAGAGGCAGTGATCACGGGACAGAGCAGCGGCTGGGCAGGGCAGGCGTGTGGTGAGGAGGGGCGTGGCCCTGGGACCGGGAAGAGGCAGCCGCAGCAGGGACAAACGGGGCCGCCCTGCCTCTGCGGTGCCCCCACCACCTCTGGGGTCCGGTCAGGGAAGCATCTCTCCAGCGGCAGACAGAACAAGAGGGGCCTCCAGGTGGACTGCAGGCTTCGGGGGCAGTCCTGAGCCGGTCTTCCTCCAGAAGCCTGGTATCAGCGGGCCTCCAGGTGCCTCGGGGGGTGGGCGAGGGGCGCAGGCTGGTCTTTGCACTCTCAGCGGCACCAGTGAAGCAAGTCAGGACATGTGGGCAAGTGCTGGGAATTAAAATAGCAGCCAAGTTACCTCCTGAACCCTAGTCACATTCCAGGCTGGTGGTGGTGGTGCTTTGGTTGCTAAGTCATGACTGACTCTCCCGACCCCACGGACTGTAGCCTGCCAGGCACCTCTGTCCAAGAGATTCTCCAGGCAAGACTACTGGAATGGGTTGCCATTTCCTTCTCCAGGGGCTCTTCCCAACTAGAGAGTGAACCAGCATCTTCTGCATTGCAGGTGGATTCTCTACTACTGAGCCACCAGCCCTATTCCCGGCTATGACTCCCTTATTAGTGATAGAACTCTAAACAAACAAGCTACTCTCATTATTTATATACATAAACACAATCTGAAGCTTCAAAGACAAAGAAGACACAATCTCCTTTATTTTTAATTGAAGGGACTCTTTCATCTTCTCTCCTAATTGGAGGAGGGGGAAGGGTTGATCTCCCTGTCTCTCAAAGGGATTACCACGTTGCAGAAGACGGGGCTCAGGCGGCAGTTTGCTAGAATTCCTGAAATCAGAGTGTGTTGGTCCTTCCTGGTGGAGGGGGTGTCTGAGCACAGGAGGGTCGGGGCTGCCCACAGGTGACCTCCTGGGGCCGCCAGACACGGGCGCCCAGCCCCGCCCCCGGCAGCTGCGGGCACCGCAAAGGAGGACAGCGTCCGTCCGTCCCCAGGGAGACAGATGAGAATGCAGCGCTCCACCGGGCAGGAGGGGCAGGAGCAAAGGGGCGAAACCAGAGCTCAAGATGAGCCCGGGGACGGGGCGAGATCTGGGACGTGCAGTGAGCATCACCCTATTCCACAGCTAGAGAACTTACCTCTTTGGTTAAAAGATAGTCATGTATGTGTGTGTGTGCTAAGTTGCTTCAGTCAAGTCCAACTCTTTGCAACCCCGTGGACTGTAGCCTGCCAGGCTCCTCTCTCCATGGGATTCTGCAGGCAAGAATACTGGAGTGGGTTGCCATTCCCTTCTCCAGGGGATCCTCCTGACCCAGGGATAGAACCTGTGTCTCTTATGTCTTCTTCACTGGCAGGTGGGTTCTTTACCAATGCTCCACCTGGGGAGCCCAGTCATATATACATATATATATACACACACACACACATACATATGTCTTGATAATTTAGGATTACTGACAGATAATTCTGGATGATGGAAATATGTAGAATTGGTAGTTTTTTTAAAAATCTGATTTAATATATTTTCTATAAAGTCTATATACCCCTTTTGTAATGAGAAAAAATACTCTAACCAAATGCAAGCCCCTCCTGCCTCAGATCAGGCCTGGTCTGGGGAAAATGGAAAGGACTGAGCCTGAAGATCAGGCTGGGGTCGATCATCCTGGGAAAGGCGACGGCTGGGGGCTGGGGTGTGGCCCCCGAGCAGCGGCAGTAAGAGCTGCTGTCTCCCGCTCCCCTCTGTCTGTCTGTCTCCCACAGGGTTTGAGTGGCTGCTGCTTCTTGCCCAGGTTTTAGCTATGATGGCACCTGGAGGAAGCAGGTGGCTGCTGGGTGGCCGGTGGCTGCAGAGAGGTTGCAGGCGCAGTGGTGCTGGGAGGAGCCACCAGCAAAATCAGGCAACAGGCACTGATTTCTCTGTGCAGTCAGTCGAGACACAGCAGGCCCGAGGTTGAAGGTGAGGGTGTGTCCGTGTCAGAGAAGCAGAGCCCCTTATGGCAGTCTCTCCCCGCCAGGGCCCGGTAGGAGAAAGGCACTGAACAGCAAGAGCCCAGGGCCTCCGACCCAGCCCGCCAGGAAGAGCCAGCAGCGAGGGGGCGCTTCACTGAGTGCATGGGGCTTCTCAGCTCCAGACGCACCGGGCCAGAAAGCACTGCATGTCGAGAAACAACCGCATCCAGTAATCCGAGAGATCCCAGGATCTGCAGGCAAGTTCAATCCTTGCTTGCAAAACAGCGAGTTTGCTGGATACTGAGTGCAGGGCTCTAGAGCCTCACGCCGGTGAGCTCGTTCCTGGTAAACTGTGAGCAAATGCAGAGTCCCCTTTGATTGCTTGTTTTGGCAGAAGGCATCTCTCCAATATTCAAAATGGGGATAATCCACATGAAAACCATGACTCAGTTTTATTAAATTTTATTAACAAGATAATTACATTTTTAAAATGTTAGATATGGTTTATTATATGTCATTAATGTTTAGGAAATTTATTAAGTGTCATCAGCCATTAGAACACATGCACACACACACCTGCAGGTCCTGCCTGTTTTCCGGCACAGGGGAGACTGGTGCTCTGGGAGGACCCGAGACCCCCTCCCTCCACTAAAAGGTCCCATGTTTTTCTTCTCTCAGTAGCTGGCACCTCCTGCCTCCTGCTTGCTGAGGTCAGACACACCCTTGAGTTTGTTTTCTTCGTCCCTGAGGCCACATTCAGTCCATGAATCTCAGTTTCTCCTCCAAGGAGGATCTCAGTCTCTGCTTTTCCCCAGCCCAAGCAGCCACCTGAGTCCTGAGTGCGCCCCTATCCACCTCCATCTCCCTGCTCTGTGCTCCCTGCCAAGAATCATCCTCACACAGTGCCCAGAGAGGTGCATGAAAATGGAGATCAGGAAACCAAAGACAACACAAACAGATGGAGAGACACACCATGTTCTTGGATTGGAAGAATCAGTATAGTGGAAATGACTATATTACCCAAGTTAGTCTTAGCTGCTCAGTCATGTCCTACTCTCTGTGACCCCATGGACTGCAGCCTGCCAGGCTCCTCCATCCATGGGATTTTCCAGGCAAGAATACTAGAGGGGGTTACTGTTTCTTTCTCCAAAGCAATCTATAAATTCAATGCAATCCCTTTCAATCTACCAATGGTATTTTTCACAGAACTAGAACAAAGAATTTCGCAATTTGTATGAAAACATGAAAGACTCTGAGCCAAAGCAATCTTGAGAAAGAAGAACGGAGCTGGAGGAATCAACCTTTCTGACTTTAGACTATACTACAAAGCTATAGCTATCAAGACAGTATGGCACTGGCACAAAAACAGAAATATAGACCAATGAAACAAGATAGAAAGCTCAGAGATAAACCACGTACCTATGGGCACCTTATCTTTGACAAATGTGTGTGATCAGTCACTCACTCGTGTCTGACTCTCTGTGACCCCATGGACTGTAGCCCACCAGGCTCTTCTGTCCATGGGATTTTCCAGGCAAAAATACTGGAGTGGGTTGCTATTTCCTACTCCTGGGGATCTTCCTGATCCACAGATCAAACCGGAGTCTTTTATGTCTCCTGCATTGACAGGTGGATTTTTTATCACTAGTGCCAATTGGGAAACCCATCTTTGACAAAAACGGCAAAACTATTTCATGGAGAAAAGACAGTCTCTTCAATAAGTGGTGCTGGGAAAACTGGTAAACTACATGTAAAAGAATAACATTAGAACACTTCCTAACACCATAGACAAAAATAAACCCCAAATGAATTAAAGACCTAAATGTAAGACCAAAAACTATAAAACTCTTGGAGGAAAACAGGCACAACACTCGATGACACATGCACAGCACGACCGTCCATGCCCCACCCCCTAGAGCGATGGAAGTAAAAAAAACAAATGGGACCTAACTAAACTTAAAACTTTTGCACAACAAAGGACGTGATAAGAAAGGTGAAAAGACAACCCTCAGAATGGGAGAAAATAATAGCAAATGAAACAACTGACAAAGGATTAAACTCCAAAACACACGAGCAGCTCATGCAGCTCAACACCAGAAACACAAACAACAGTCAAAAGCGGGCAGAAGACACAGACAGACATTTCTCCAAAGAAGACACACAGATGGCTAACAAATACATGAAAAGATGCTCAACGTAACTCATTATTAGAGAAACACAAATCAAAACCACAATGAGGTACCATCTCACACAAGTCAGAATGGCCATCATCAAAAAAACTACAAACAATAAATGCTGGAGAGGGTGTGGAGAAAAGGGAACCCTCTTGCAGTCTTGGTGGGAATTTAAATTGATACAGTCACTATGAAGAACAGTATGGAGATTTCTTAAAAAGCGAGGAACGGAACTACGATATGACTCAACAGTCCCACTACTGGGCATATACTCTGAGAAAACCATAATTGAAAAATACACATGTACCCCAATGTGCACTGTTTACATTAGCTAGGACATGGAAGCCACCTAGATGTCCATCTGCAAAGATGGATGGATAAAGAAGCTGTGGTCCATATACACAAAGGAATTTTACTCAGCCATAAAAAGGAATGCATTTGAGTCAGTTCTAACGAGGTAGATGAACCTAAAACCTATTATACCGAGTGAAGTCAGTCAGAAAAAGAAAAACAAATATCGTATATTCACGCATGTGTGTGGAATCTAGAAGGATGGTTCTGATGAGTCCACCTTCAGGGCAGCAACGGATGCCGACATGGAGAGCAGACCCGTGGACACGGCCGGGGGTGTGGGGGGAAGGAGAGGGTGGGACAAATGGTGAGAGCAGCATGGAAGCATGTACACACCGTGTGCAAAGTGGAGAGCAGAGGGGACTGTGCCGTGTGATGCAGGGAGCTCCAGCCTGGCGCCCTGCGATGACCTAGAGGGTGCGGTGGAGAAGGAGGTGGAGGGAGGCTTAGGAGGGAGGGGACGTGTGTTACCTACGGCCGATTCCTGATGCTGATGTATGGCAGAAACCAACACAACACTGTAAAGCAATTATCCGCCAATTAAACAGAAATGCATTTTTAAAGTGTAGCTGGGTGCATGCTCAGGCCCCAGCACCTCCCCGGAGCATCATCCTCCCGACAAAAGGCTCTCGGGACCTGGCCCCGCCTCCAGGCCCTGCCCTGCAGACTCCAGCTGGGACTCTGGCGACTCCTCCGATGCCCCTTCTGCCTCGCTGCTGCTCTGCCCATCCTCACCCTTTTTGGGCGCGTCCTGAGCCGTCTCTGGGAAGGGATGCTCCGCTGCCCAAGTCGCACAGCATGACCCACGTGCTTCACTCCACGTCCACACTACTGTTCCCTGTTTACTTGCTTATTGACACCTCTACCTATGGGAATATGAGGGTGTCAAGTACACGGTGAAAAGCCACCGTTATGGGCTGGACCACGTTCCCCTAAACAGTGTGGGAGGCCTCCCCTCCCCCCCTGCAGCATGGGGCCGTGCTTGGAGACGGGCCTCTGAAGAGGCGATCAAGTTGGAATGACGCTGTCTGGGTGGGCCTAACCCGAGCTGACAGGCATCCTTCTAAGAGAGGAGGTTTGGGCCCCAGAGACACACTGGGGGCTGCACGATGACCCGCGGAGGGGCAGCAGGCCGTCCTCACCCACCCAGAGGCCTCGGGAGGAGGCAGCCCCGCCCACCAGCTCTGGGCTGAGAGCAGAGGAACCTCTGTGAGGTTTGGCCCCGAAGCCTGAACTGACAGACGCGGGCCCTCTCCCCAGGAGGCTGTGATGGACGCCCAGCCCTGCCTGATGGAGGGCCGTCAGGAGCCCCTCCCGGGGTCCTGCAGAGGGCTCCGCTGAGCCTGCTCTGAGGCTGGGCCTCCCACCGACAGGACCGTGAGCCCGAGGGCGGGTGAGCCTGGCACCGCGGACTTTCTGCCCCAGGAGGGAGGAAGTCAGCGCTGAGTGGGTACGGCTGAAGGAGGAAACAGAACAGGCTCCATCTTGAAAGCAGGACTCCATCTTGGGCCGGACTGTGGACTTTGAGCTATATGCCCAGTACCTATGGAAACGATATACCAACTGGAAAACCAGGCACCGGGAAGGAAGAGCCCCAGGGCTCTCCTTTACTAAAAGAATACCCTAATTATCTGTGTAAGGGAAGAGAATTATACATTCTATTATGCTTATTGGGGTATGACCACAGGCCTATTGATAACTGTCCACTGTTAACTACCTAGGCTTAAGGCATATGAATCACAGGTTAACTTTGATTGTATCTTTCTTTTTCCTTTGTTCAGACTAGTTTCAGGGAATTTGGGGAGGCGGGTTTGTGCACATACACTTAGGGTATATACGGTTTTCACAAAAACTGGTTGGGGTCCTCGGCTAAGAGGAGACTCTGCCTTGGTCCCGCTGGTGTAATAAACTGTCCTCCACCATCGGCATTGTCCTTCTGAGTGAGTTTGTTCCCGGAACGTGCGGCTATAACACAGCAGGGGAGTGAGGAGGTGGCGTGGTTAATTATTCTCTGGTCTTCGTGACTGTGACTGAAAGTCACTTTTAACCTGGGCTTTTCAGTTTAAGCCACTAAACTCCCTTTTTGCTTATCGTTCAGGGATGTGGAGTCCTGACTGGTGATCTATACCTTCATACCACTGAAGGACCATCTACCAGGCTTACTCATGCTGTTTCTGTTAATGTTTGGTGTTTATCTTTCCAGACTATCCTGTAAGTATGCAAATGTAGGTACATAATTAACGACAGGTGTAGAATCTAATATACGTGCAGGTATAGATATAGGGGCTTCCCTGGTGGCACAGATGGTAAAGAAACTGCCTTTAATGCAGGAGACCCAGGTTCAATCCCTGGGTCGGGAAGATCCCCTGGAGAAGGAAATGGCAGCCCACTCCAGTATTCTTGCCTGGAGAATGGACAGAGGAGCCTAGTGGGCTACAGTCCATGGGGTCGCAAAGAGTTGGGCACAACGGAGCGACTAACACACACACATAGATACAGAAACAAATGTCACTTTCTTTAAACAGCCAAATGCCAGGGGCCCACCTGCCCCCTGCGCACCCACATCAGGAGGCTGCAGAGCTGAGGTCAAGACGGCTGAGGTCAAGATGGCAGAGGCCAAGCGCCCAGGTTCGCCGCCCAGCCCGTCTGGAAGATTTCGTTTCTGAGCTTCCACCTGCTTCCTTTAATGGGAACCACAGCCGCACCTACTGCCCACGATTGTGAATGTCAAATGAGATTATGCGCAAAAAAATAAACTTCTAGTGAGCATCGCCTGTGTTTCCTAATTACAATGAAAGGCTTTTGTTCACAGAGCAGTGTCAGAAGTGAGAAAGATATCCGTGCCAGGGGCATCACGGGTGGGCTTCGAGCAGCAAGAAACGGAGACGGAGCCCTCCTGAGGGTAGAGGGCTCTCCTGGGCGGGGACCAGACTAGACCCCACAAGACCGGGCAGGGAGACGCCCTGGGGCCAAGAGAGTGGGGAGAACTTCCGGATGTCTGGGAGGGGAAGCTGGTTCCCTGGGGCCAGAGGAAAACAGAGAAGAAGGAGGGAGGAGAGACTGGGCTCTCCTCACACCGCGCACCTGCTCCACTCTGGGGGGGATCCTCGGCACAGGAGATGTTGTTGTGTCCTCAGGGGAACCCCTGATGCCAGCTCTGAACTGAGCCAGACCCTCTGGACCCCAGCCTGAGCGCAGGCTGCTCTCAAAGAGCCTTTTTTTTTCCTTAGAAAGAGCCACAGTGAGGATATTGATCAGAACTGGCCGCGGAGGACATTTTTGTGTTGGACGGATGACCTGGAGGGGGATTGCCCCCTTCCCTGGGGGCAGCGTCGGCTGAAAGGCGGCAAGTCACCACTGGTGGGCCTGGCGGTCCCTGCCGGGACACACAGACGGCCTCCTGGGAATATGGGGGTCCAACAGGAGCAAAGGCCTTGGGGAGCCACTCCCTCCCCAACAAACAGGGCTCTCCCTAAACAGGCAGGCTGGGAAGTGGTTGTGACAGGGGGCACCAGGTCCTTACTTTGAAAAAGATCTCTGGCAAATATTCAGCTTTTTTTTTTTTTTTTAATTTTGGGGGCACATGGGACCTTAGTCCCGAAACCAGGGATGGAACCCACTGCCCCTGCACTGGAACCAGAATCTTAACCCCGGGCATGCCAGAAAAGTCCCATGGTCCCTTACCTTGAGAACAGATGTGCAATGCCAGGGGGCAGTAAAGCGCCAGTCGTGAGAACTGGCTGGACTCTGGGCATCTCACACTGTCCAGCGGGAAATGCTTCCTTTGGTTGACCTCCCAACCACACACTGGAGCTCATGTTCCACCCCCTCCCTTCTCCTCTGAAAGGATTTTGAGCTGGGAAAATCCTGCTCTTTCCTGATTAGAGGTTTGCTTCCAAACAGTGAAAAGAAAGCCATAAAGGTAAAATTCGTTTGGCAAATTAATTGGCGTTGCCTAGAAAAATTAACAAGGAATATTGGAGATAGTACTTTCTCAACCTTGCAAAAAGGTTAAGACAAAGTCAGTGCCAGTGGAAACTGTCTTGTCATTGAGATGCCAAGATGTATACATTTGCATTTTATTAATGGAGATTGCTTCCTGAAATGACTATGGAACTTGAATATCAAGTGCAGGAACCATGCAGTCAAAACAGCAGCTGTGCGAGGAAGGCGGCTGGGGCAGAGGGGCCTGGGAGCTGCCTTTAATGGGGTAACTGTTCCCTTCTACCCAGTAATAATGAATTTCCTTATTCTGGGTCTGGGCCAGCTAAGCTGGTCTGTTCTGCATTAGGCTTGAAGTCAGGGACAAAAAGACCTGCTTAAGCGGAACAAAGGCCTCGCCCGCTCCCAGGCGGATTCTACCCTGTCTGTGTGTTGGTGTGTGCTCACTCCATCCCTTTCTGCAGACACTTGTCACTGCTTGGTCCTAAAGCCCCTGCCCTTGTCCCGCCGTCCCGCGGGGGGCTCCCTATCCACGTGCCCCCTTGGCAGCCTCAGTGCCCCCCCCCCCCACGGCACTGGTCTCTGGCTCTGCTGGGCGGGGCCATCCAGGCTGCAGCGGCAGGTCGGCCCGACGACTCAGCTGAAGTGAGGCCCGCGGCCCCTTCTCTCCACGGCTTCTGGGGATTCCAGCCTCGCCACCCTCAGCATGACCTCCTATATCTGATCGTGTGACTTTCCAGTTTCCTATATTCATGGTATCGGCACTTGATTTAATCTAGGACAGGTAATTTCCTCCGTAATCTGCCTTAAGTCAGTGGTCTATCTTTACAGTTGCTTGGTTAAAACAAAGACTCCACTTTTGGTTCAAGGCCCCAGAAAATCTGCACCAAACTTTCTTCACCACGACACTGGTGCAGTTGAGTGTTACTGAAGAATAAGTCACACAAAAGGACAGACTGGTTCCACTACAAATTCACGACCACCCACCTCAACGCGAGTTGGCAATCTTGCTTGTTTCTGGAGTAAACACCCTCCTCTGTTTTGCTCCGATATTATGTCTGCATCCTCTACTTTTCTCAAACTTCCTTCGTGTTCTGAAGGAGTTCTCACCACGAGAACTGAAGTCACAAAGCAGGGATCCCTTCTATGCCCCACAGGAGGGCAGACATTCACTCTGCTGCATTGTCTGGGCTCAGGGTCTTCAGTGCTGTTATTACCATTCATCTGTGCGAGTGTCAAATCTAGCCCTTCTCTCCTGACTGCAACAGCAGACCTCACCGACAACCCTGGGCCCATTTATAATCCACGGGTCCAGCCCCCTCTGAGCCCAAGGTCTCAGCGGCTCCAGGAGCTGAGAGGGCCTTACCTGGCCCTTCCCGACCTGCCCAGCCGCCTTCTGACTCTGCTGCAGATGGAGCGGATGGTCGGCGTCCAGGGGACATGCAAGGAGGAGGGGTCGGGACGGCGGCTGGTACGCTAAACCCTCAGACTCTGGGGTCAAGCCCTCCGCCCTCGCATCAGCCCCTAGGGTCCAGGCGGCCCGAGGGACCGCTGCGCCATCTCACATGGAGGTCACGAGCGTCTCCGACAGCTGCTCCGGCACCCACGAGCACTGATGCTGCTGCTGACTGTCAGGTGCCCCCTCAGCCAGGGCACCAAGGCCCAGGCCACAGCCTGCCCGGCCGGAACAGACTGCTTCCTGGATACCCATCCCTGCCACGCCACATCCCAGGGGCCCACGGGCTAAATATGTGGTGGGCTGACAACACGTGGGGAGGGGGGGCGAGCCACCATTTCACGTCTCCTCACGTGTGGAACGAGCTATTTTTGTAAAGCATGCTCAGTCATCTCCATGGAAACCACGTCCTCAGCTGGGTCTCACCTCACCGACGCGGCAGTGGAGTTTGGTTTTAATATCCTTTCAAAAACATGACTGAGGGTGTGCACAGATATGTGTGTGTATTGATTTTCACACATGCACACACATACACGCGTGCACACACTCACACACGGAGTCATCCTAGTCCTTTTTCCTCAGGGCTTTTACAAAGCAGATTGCCTGTCGCTCTGGAAACCAGTCACGTTGCATCGCGTCCACCAGCACAGCTTCTGCGGCGTTGAGGGCGGGCTTGCATCCAAGCAGGTTAACAAGAGACGGGTGGGTGCTGGAGCGAGACAGAGGCAGAGAAGGGACAGCGGGCAGCAGGTGGTCACCGTCAACAAGGAAACTGAAGCAAAAAGGACACGTTTCGGGAACCCAGCCAGTTTCAACCTCCAAGGACACTGTGTCTCCTGAACCATATTCCCTCAGCTCAAAAGCTTCCTCCCGTCACCCCTCAGCTCCAGACACTGTCCTCTGCTCACACACATGTGCACACGCACACACACAAGTGCACACGCACACACACATCCACGTAGCACACTGTCCCCTTGCTGACCACATGACACAAGCTGTCACACACGTGTGACGCATGCTCACACACGTGCACATGTACACAAGCACAAACATCCACTTAGCACGTTGTCCCCTTGCTCACCACATGACACATGCTCACACACATGTGCACACACACACATCTACTTACACACACTCCACTCAGATCTCACACATTCACTGATCCTGTGCTACAAGCCCCTGAGAAGTGCTTGGACTGTACAAAACTGGGAAGGGAAGGGACATGCCCATGGAGCACTGTAAAATGAACAGGAAAGATAAGTATACAAACTCCGGGTCTACAGGTCCAAGTAACTTCACAGAAAGGCCCCGTACAAGATGGTAATCTTTCAGTGTTTTAGTTTCCTCGTTGAAAGCTGGCGGTGGTAAAGACACACACAGTGGTTGCAGGGAATGAACAGAAACGGCTGTGCAGCTGTGAGGCGCAGGTGAGCACACGTTCTGCAGGGGTCTTCAGAATAAGCTAATGGCGGCAGCCGAGCCAGGTCCTAGACCCCAGCGGCCACCTGTAACAGGCCTCAGAGCCTGTTACAGGCACAGGGAGACAGGGCACAGTGCTGCCTGCCTGGAGGAGGCGTCAACACGGTTACCAGGAACGAGAGAGGGTGCTCACAGTAGCACAGGGAGAGGGCGGGGAAGGCAGATGGGAGCCGCTAACGGAGGAGCTTGTGCACCCAGATCCAGAGAGAGGTGGGTGCTTCTACAAGAGAACACAGGCAGGGCATGGCCCACGGGGGGCACAAACCCACGGGCTGCGGGCTGAGGTCAGTGGGCAGGAGCGTCATCTGCTAAAGTTTTACTCTCATTTGAAAGCGACCTTGCTCTCTACTGGCGGGGTCTGCTCGCCTTCAGTTGGCTACAGAGTCACCATCCTACTGTTTCACAACCACGGACACACACACTTACAGCACCATCTACCCCTAGAAAGCACATGAGGCTCTAAAGTCTGATTTAGTATGAAATTTTGAGAAACATTAGTCTGGTGCCAGGATGGAAGGTGCCGCAGAAGCTAGAAGACGACAGGTGTGTTGGGAGGGTGAGTCTCACGCCAGCACCTCCGCCTGCCAGCCTCATCCCTGTGGGCAGAACCCAGACTGCGGTGTTGCAGCCTCAACCCTGGGAGGTCCAGGTGGAGGGCTCAGACCCCGGACGCACGGGCCATGTGCTTGTCTAATAATCAGCTTTGACCCCTCGTCCCAGGACTAGTCCTGAGGGCACATGGGGGGCACTCTGTAAGGAGGGGCTTGCCAGGTGTGGATCAAACCAAACGACACCCCTTTATCGTCCACTACTCCATGTGCTTGAGGAAATCCAAAGGTGTGTACCACGTGTGTGCAGCCTTCGAGAAGCTCATGATCTAGGTGAGCAAGCAGGAGGTGAGCATGCATGACAGAAACAGCATGGAGGGATTCAGCGGTGGCGGCAGCAGCATCTTCAAACAGCACGATCAGGTACCAAGGGCGCCTGGACCCCAGCATCTCTGCTAACTAACTGGCTCTGTAATCTCAGATAGGCTGCTTGATCTCCTTGAAAATGATTTGTTCACTTACAACCTGAGAATTAAAATGATTATCATTTCTTTCCTACCTGTAGTTGTGAGAATCTTGGGCCTCCCTGGTGGCTCAGATGGTAAGGCGTCTGCCTGCAATGCGGGAGATCTGGGTTCAATCCCTGGGTTGGGAAGATCCCCTGGAGGAAGAAATGGCAACCCACTCCAGTATTCTAGCCTGGAAAACCCCAAGGACGGAGAAGTCTAGTAGGCTACAGTCCATGGGGTCGCAAAGAGTCGGACATGACTGAGCGATAAATAGAATAAAACTGGAGAGTATAAGGGATCTTCACAGCATCCAACCATCTCTCCAACTTCCAGGTGACGGAGACCGAGATGTGAGTCTCTATGAGCTATTTTCCGAGGTTACCGTGTGCTCAGTTGTGTCCAACTCTTTATGACCCCGTGGACTGTAGCCCGCCAGGCTCGTCTGTCCATGGGATTCCCCAGGCGAGAATACTGGAGTGGGTTGCCATTTCCTTTCCCTTTTCCAGGGTTATCAAGCTGGTCACAATAATTGACATTATAAACTTATCTTTTACTACACACACTCCTCCTTGAAAGCCTGTGTTTAGGCCCTGCTCCAGGCTCTGTGGACAGCGCTTGGACAAGGAGGATCTCAGGTCTTATGCCCCCTACGAGGTCACATGGAGAAGACAGGCACTGAACGCAGAAGTACAAGTGCAGTGGAGGTTGCAGACAGGACCCCCACGATGCCAAGAGAGACCATGCCGAAGGTCAGGAAGGCTCCTGAGGTGGGACCAAGACAGCACATACGTGACTTCAGAGGAGCTGAGACTAGAACATGTCGTTTGAAGTGAAGGTCGATGCTCACTCTGTAAAAGCACCTTTCAGACTTTGGACTTAACCTCCACCCATAAACAACCACAAAACCACACACAATATATATGAAACAATGAATTTCATGAACTAGACGACAGGTGAGGGATGACTGATTCCTGAGATGTGGAAAGACGTGGCTTTCCATCTGGAGGCAATTTCAGGACCTCAGCACCAGTAGACAGGGCTGACAGAGCCTGGGAGCCATGCTGCTGGGGGGACAGAGACCAGCCCTGGGGCCTGGAGAGGACAGGGAGACCAGCCCTGGGGCCAGGGAGGCCAGCTGGGGCCAGGAGAGGGCAGGGGGACCTGCTGGAGCCAGGAGAGGGCAGGGGGACCTGCACTGGGGTCAGGAGAGGGCAGGGGGACCTGCACTGGGGCCAGGGAGACCAGGAGCTGCAGAGAGGGCATCAGCTGAAGAAGGCAATGGCACCCCACTCCAGTATTCTTGCCTGGAGAATCCCACGGACAGAGGAGCCTGGCGGGCTGCTGTCCATGAGGTCACAGAGTCAGACACGACGGAAGTGACTGAGCAGGAGCACTGGGTGGTAAAGGAAACAAACCGGTCCCAGAGGACACACAAGGGGTCCTTCCAGTTACACGGAGTGTTCAGGACGGGCACATCCACGGAGGCGGAACACAGCTGAGTGATCCCAGGGGCGAGGTGGGGCTGGGCGGTGAGTAGGAGGCATCTTTTTAGGGCATTAAATTGTTCTAGAATTACACCGTGGTGAGGGTTTCACAATTCTGTGAGTAGACTAGGAACCACTGGGTAGCTCACTTTAACAGGTAAGATTTGCGGGACGTCAATTACATCTCGACCAGCACATGATGAATACATACAACGTGTGGAAGCAGAAGCGTAACACAAAGGACAAAGGTGGTAAATAGGAGTATCTGTTATAAGATTCTTATATTTCACATGGATGTTCTAATATTAAATATTTGAAACTATGGGTGAATACTGTGATTTCTAAACACTCAAGTAGTTAAATCAAAGTACTATAGCTAATAACCTAACAGTGTTAATAAAGTAGAATTATGAAAAATACTCAAATAATTTTAATAGAGAAATAAATTTAAAAATAAAACAAAGCACATATTTCATGAGGAGAAGTAGAGAAAATGATAATTTAAATCTGAAAAATATGGATACATTAAATCTAGATGGTCTAAACATTTCAGTAAAAAAAACCCTTGTTAGAATTGATCACAAAACAACACCAAGACACAAGTATGTGTATCTACAAGAAAATCTCTTTAAATATTGATATAATTACACAGAAATGTTAGGAGTCAATGGGTAGAAAATTATATTCTGTGGGACTATTACTCTTAAGAAAACTGAAATGGCCATGATAATATTGGAAAATGTATAAATAAAGAAAGGTCAAAGAAAAATATTTATAAAGGGGTGAAAAATCAAGAAGACATACCACTTGTAAATATATATGCACCCACTAACAGAGATTCAAAATATATGCAGCAAAACCTGACAAACTGAAGGGAGACATTCTCAGTTACATTTGGGGATTGAAATACTCTTTTCCCAGTAACTGGTAGACTAAGGAGACACAAAATCAACAGGCATGTAGAAGGCTTAGACAACTCTATCAACTAATACGACCTAACTGACATTTACAGACACTCTACCTGACAAATTCGAATACTCATGATTTCCAAGTGTCCATAGAACCTTTAGCAAAAGAGACTGGAATTAGGTTATAAAATAATAAATTAACAGAATCAAAGTGTTACAGTATTAGTTCTCTGATAAGATGGGACTAGATTAAAAATCACTAAACAACAACAATTCAGAGAACACACAGATAACAGAACAAAAGTGTGGTGAGATCTCAGCAAACTGGCGGTAAGTGTGTCGCCCACCAGAGCTCACTGCCGGACATCCAGCAGGCGGGCGGGAAGGCAGCATCTCACCCCTCCTGGATCAGACCTCAGTCTCTGTTTCTCTACGGGAATGCCAGCCACAAGTGTGTGAAAAGTCACCACCATGTGATTCCATACACAACAGCGTCCTAAGCACCTTCAGGTGCTTGGGGTTCAGAGGAGAGGTGACCGTGGGGATGCACGGACCTCCTGGAGAAGACCCAGCAGGACTGCAGCGCCTTAGACGGGAGGAGTCTTCTCGGAGTCTCCACTGCAGGACCCTGCCCGTCCCGCTCTCAGGACAGCACAGGTGTGGACCCGAGTAGGACCCAGATGACAGGTAAACTCGGACCCCTATTCTACCCAGAAAGACCTAAGTGACTAAGACTCAGACGCGTCAGGACTAACATTCGAGTGTCATTTCCATAGATCTAAAGACTGTTTCAATTTGATTTTTATATTTAAAACTGCAGTAGATAATATTAAAGAATATAAAATACACAAGAATAATACCATAACTACCATGAACTCATCACCCAACTTAAGAAGTAAAACCCTGTCAGCGTAGTTAAGTCCTGACCACCAACCCATGTGACTCATCTCCCAAAGGAGTGACTATCACCCTGTCATGGTACAAGACTGTTCACCACATGTGTATTCTTTGCATTCTTAAAGTGAACATGAATGCCACTACATTGTTACTGAAAGAGTGTGTGTGATCTGGCTGCTCACCCTCAAAAGCCAGGTTGGTGGAATGGAAAGTTTGCTGTATTTCAGATGCTGGAAACTGGGGGAGAGGGAGGGCAGACATATGTCCAAAGACTGACTGTCCCACTGGCAATCAGGGGGTGAGAGCTTTTATACAGAGAGTTGGGGGACTACAGGCAGAAACAGCACAGTCACCTCTGACACTCTTCAAATCAGTCATTGGTAGTTTCAAAAGTCTAACCTAATTAAGACAGTGGTGGTGGTTTAGGCACTAAGTCAATGTCCAACTCTTGCAACCCTATGGACTGTAGCCTACCAGGCTCCTCTGTCCATGGGATTCTCTGGGCAAGATCACTGGAGTGGGTTGCCATTTCTTTCTCCAGGGGACCTTCCTGACCCAGGGATTGAACCCGGATCTCCTGCATTGTAGGCAGATTCTTTACCAATCGAGCCACTAGGGAAGCCCGATCTAATGAGACCCCACTGAACAGTTATCAGAATGGCCCACATTCAGGACACCGACATCATCAAATGCTGGCGAAATGTGGAGAAACAGGAACTCGCATTCTCTTCTGGTGGGAATGCAGAATGCTGCAGAAGTTTGTTGGTTTCTTACAAAGCCAAACATACACTAACCATATGAGCCAGTAATCACAATCCTTGGTATTTACTCAAGAGTTTAAAAACTTATGCACACATAAAACCTGAACACAAATGCAGCTTGATGTTATTGCAGCTTTATTCATAATTGCCCCAAACTCGGAAGAAACCACCATGTCCTTTAAAAGGTGAATGGGCCATCCAGACAATGCAATAGTACCCAGCACTAAAAAGAAATGTGCTGTCAAGAAAGGAGCCAATCTGAAAAGACAACCTACTGTATGATTCCTACTCTGTGACATTCTGGAAAAGGTGAAGCTATGGAGACAGCAAGACCAGTGGCTGCCAGGGTGTGGGTGGAGGGGAGCACAGAGGATCTTCAGGGCAGTGAAAACACTCTGTCACCACAGTGATGAATGCATGTCATGTCCATTTGTACAAGCCCACAGAACAGACACCAGAGAGACCCCCGGCTCGCCGTGGACTTGGGGTGACTAAGGCGTGCCCGCGAAGGGGCACTGGATGGACCGCCTGGTACCTGCATGTGTGGGGGAAGGGGGTATAAATGAATCTCTGTACTTTCCTCTCACTTTTGCTGTTAATCTAAAAACTAGAATAAAAAAATCAACTAAGTGTTTCTAAAACATTCTAACGTCAGCCCGGGGCCCACGGGGAGCTCCGAAGCCACACCCCAGCAGCCGCCCCCGGGGACGCGGCCGGCGGGGGGCGCCCCGGAGCCGTCAGCCCGCGGCCTGCGCGGCCCCGGAGCCCCGCCGGGGCGCGGTGCGGTCCCGTCACCTGCTCTCGGGCGCCTCCAGCAGCCCAGGGGCCACAGCACAGGCCCGGCGCCCGCCTTCGGGGACGTTAAGGCGCCGCCTCCCCGCTTCCAGAGCAGCCGGGCGTCTCCGGGCCTCGGGCGGCTCCGGCCCGCCCCGTCCACACCGGCCGGCGCACGCGCACGGCGCCCGGCTCCGCTACGGAGGACGCGCGCGGTTTGGAAAACGGACAGGTATTAACTGAGCGCGATGTGCCACGACCTTGTTGGTCGCTTAAGGTGAGTTACTTTGTGAAGTCACACGTTCTTCTGGGGAATCGATTATTTCTGAGGCAGGAAGGAACCCCAGAAGACGAGCACGCACAGTGTCGTTCCTCACACGAAGTTCTGGAAAAAACTAACATACGTAAATCTAGCTCAAGCAAAACCAATCCAGCATGGAAAAAAACATCAAAGGAGCGTTTGTCTAATTATGGTGGGTGGAAGCATCTGCGGAGTCATGTAGGAGGCATCCAGAGGGAGAATCTGTGAGCAGTGGTGGTGATACTGTAATTTTGATAGAGATTAGGATCATGTGAGAGTCTGTTTGTCAAAATCCATCAGATGTTCATCTAAGTTTTTTAATACTTAAATACATTTAAAGTTTTTAATACTTCATTGAGTATATAGAACTATTATATCAAAAAAAAACCCCAATAAATAATAGTAATGTGTTAGTCATTCAGTTGTGTCCAACTCTTTGCAACCCCCTGGACTGCAGCATGCCATGCCTCCCTGTCCTTCACTATTTCCTGGAGTAACCATCTGATCCTCTGTCGTTCCCTTCTCCTCCCACCTTCAATCTTTCCCTGCATCAGGCTCTTTTCCAATGAGTCAGCTCTTCGCGTCAGGTGGCCAAAGTATTGGAGCTTCAGCTTCAGCATCAACCCTTCCAATGAATATTCAGGATTGATTTCCTTTACGATTGACTGTTTTGATCTCCTTGCTGTCCAAGGGACTCTCGACAGTCTTCTCCAACACCACAGTTCAAAAGCATCAATTCTTTGGCACTCAGCCTTCTTTATGGACCAACTCTCACATCCATACATGACTACTAGAAAAACCATAGCTTTGACTAGACAGACCTTTGTAGACAAAATGATGTCTCTGCTTTTTAATATGCTGTCTAGGTTGGTCATAACTTTTCTTCCAAGAAGCATCTTTTAATCTCATGGCTGCAGTCACCATCTGCAGTTGTTTTGGAGCCAAAAAAATAAAGTCTCTCACTGCTTAACATGGCCCACAACATCTACTGCTCGCCTAACAAACACCAATTTGTTTTCTATTACTATACATAGTTTTGAATTTTGTATAACTAATTAAAGATATTTTAATAGCCTATTCTTAGAGCACTTTAGGTTTGTAGAAAGTATTTGGGCAGGAACCCGTTTCTATACACCACCTCTCTCCCTTTACACGTTTTGCATCGGTGTGGTTTATTTCTTACAGGGGATGAGCCAGCACTGACAGTGTCGCTGACGTGAGGGTTCCACTCCACTTCCTGCTCATCCCACCCCCTCGCCCTGAGCCCCTGCAAATAACTGACTGATCCTTTTACTGTCTCCGTAACTTGGCTTTTCCCCAAATGTCACATAGTCGAAACCTTGCAGTGGCCATCAGACGGGCTTCTTTTGCTTTGTCTTTGTCTCTGTTCCTGATCATATCCTATCACACACGTGTGCCAGTTGTATCCATTCACATACTGAAGGACACCTAAGTAAAGCTTCTGTAAGCATTGGCAGGCAGGATTCTGCGTGGACATAAACTTTCACCTTATTTGGGTAAATACTTGGAGCCTGACCACTGGATCAGATGCGAAGACCGTCTTCCGCACCATCCGCGTCCCCAGCAGCAGCACGAAGGCTCTGCTGCCCCCAGCCTCGCCAGCACTGCCCCCAGCCTCGCCAGCACTGCCCCCAGCCTCGCCAGCACTGCCCCCAGCCTCGCCAGCACTGCCCTCAGCCTCGCCAGCACTGCCCCCAGCCTCGCCAGCACTGCCCCCAGCCTCGCCAGCACTGCTGGCATCAGTGTTCGGGTGCTGGGCCTTCTAACGAGGGAGCAGTGACTTCACACTGCTGCTTCCATTTGAAACCCCTGATGACACATGACAAACACCACTTTTTCATACATGGACTCACCGTCTGTATAGCTTGTTTGGTGAGGTGTCTGTTCCCACCATTTGCTTCTTTTTAAATTGGGTTGTTTGCTCATTGTTGAGTTCTTTGTGTGTTTTGGAAACAAGCCTTTAATCAGATGTGTGTACTGAAGTGATTTTCTTGCAGTCTGTGCTTTGTCTTGTCATTCCCTTAACAGTGTCTTTTGCAGACACAGCGATTGTTCTGTATTTTAATAAAGTCAGTCTTTTCTTTCATGGGCTGTGCTTTTGCTGCTGTAACTGAAGCGCTGTCACCAAACTCAAGGTCACCCACATCTCCTCCCAGGTGCCTCTACAAGCTGTTGTCCATATTTTGCATTTAGATTTATGTTCCACCTGAGTTATTTTTTTTAATAAAAGGTTTAAGGTCTGGATTCTTTTTCTGTAATGTGAACGTCCAGTGGTTCGAGCACCGTTTGTTGAAAAGACCACTCCTCTTCCGCTGACTTGCCTCCGCTCTCTCATCAGAGCCCAGTGGGATGCAGCTGCCTACGTCCCTTCCTGGGTGACTATTGGTCAGCTGACTTCTGCTTTCGCTGACTCTAAGCTGTGGCTCTGCAGCGACTCTCCCAGTCGGGCAGGGTCAGACTCGGCTCTCTTTCAGTTGTGCTGGCTGCCCTGGGTCTGTGCCTCTCCACATGCACTGTGGGGTTGGTTGGCAGCAGCCGCAGAACGACCTGCTGGGATCCTGACTGACGTTGTGAGTATACTGAATCCCTGGCAACTGGGAAGGTGGCCTGATTCAGAAACGGGGCCTTTGCCAGTGTAACCGAGTCAAGGTGATGTGGACAGGGTGGGCTGTGATCCCACTGAAGACTGACCTTACTAGAGCAGAAATCTGGGCGCACGACAGGCGTGTGAGAGGGAGACCAGGCACAGATACCCGGGGTGGGGGGAGGCCCTGAGGACGGGAGGAGAGGGGAGTTAGTCGTGTCACCCCAGGCTAAGGATGCCGTGGCTCCCAGGAGACGCAAGGACCCGAACTCCGCAGACTGGGCTTGGAAGGAGGGTGGCCCGCCAACACTGCAGACTTTCAGCCTCCAGGACTGTGAGAGGATACACTTCTGTTGTTTTAAGACATCCGGTTTGTGCTGCTTAGTTAGAGCAGACCTAGGAAGCTAACATCCCTGGAGAAGGGAACGGCTATCCACTCCAGTATTCTTGCCTGGAGAATCCCATGGACCCTGGCAGGTTATAGTTCATGGAGTCGCAAAGAGTCGGACATGACTAAGCACGACCACAGGAAGCTAACGTAATCGGGATGGCAGTGAAGGATGCTGTACATCAGGTTAGGAAGGATGACACCTGAACGACTTCAAACCTTCCTACCAATGAATATTGGCTCTCTCTCTTTCAGATAACCCTTGATTTCTTCCATGAGTATTTTGTCATTCTCCTTATAGGAATCTTACATTTTATACACACACACACACACATATACACTTTATTTATACTTAAGCATTTAATTTTTGGGTTAATGTAAACAGTGTTGCTTTTTAATTTCCAGTTCCTTGCTGCTAGTAAAGGAAAGCAACTGACTTGTGTATGTTAACGGTGTATTCTGCAACCTTGCTACAACTGTCTGTCAGTTCCAGGAGTCTTTTATCAAGTCTGTGACATTTTTTTTATGTAGACAGTCATGCCATCTGTGAACAAAGACAGTTTTATTTTTTCCTTCCAGTCCTCATACGTTTTCTTCCATTATTTCTTTCTCCATTAATCTTACATTGGGTAGGCTTCCAGTATGTTGACTACGAGCTGGGGGGGCAGGACATCTATGCCTTGTTCCTAATGAACAATTTTTAATTTTAATCAATCATTTTATATGCTTTGTTTTCCTCTCCCCACTCACCATATCAATTACACTTTTTTTTTAATGGTTAATTGTGGATTTGGTGTTGTATCTAAGAAATCTTCACCTAAATGAAGCTTATAATGTTCCTCTTCCATTATCTCCTAGAACTTTTAGCTTTAGATTTTGCATTTAGGGCCAAGATTATTTGAGTAAATTCTTATAAGAGATCTTGGTTGAACTTCTTTACATGGATGTCCACATAGATATTAATATCCAATTGTCCAGTACTAGTTTTTGAAAGACTCTTCTAGCTCCAGTGGTTTTCCTTTGTACTTTTGTCAAAATTTATTTGTCCGTATGCATGTGGGTCTATTCTGTCTGTTCTGCTCCACTTATATTGACATGTATTGGTTACGATACAAAACAGCCTTGCTGCAGCTTTATGGCAAGTCTTCAAAGGCAAGTCATGTTCACGTGTGAATCCTCAACTCTGTTCTACTTCAAAGTTGCAGTGACTGTTGCTGGTTCCTTTCATCTTCATAAAACTTCCAGAATCAATACTGAAGTTTCACCAGAGGCCTGCAGGGATTTTTGATTGGGACTGCATCCACTCTAGATCAGTTTTGGGAAAATTAACATCCTAACAATTCAAGATCTATATACAGTAAATACCCCACTTGTTTGTGTGTGTGCTAAGTCGCTTCAGTCTTGTCCAACTCTTTGCGACCCATGGACTGTAGCCCAGCAGGCTCCTCTGTCCATAGGATTCTCCAGGCAAGAGTACTGGAGTGGGTTGCCATGCCCTCCTCCAGGGGATCTTCCTGACCCGGGGATCGAACCCACGTCTCTTGTGGCTCGTGCACTGGCAGGTGGGCTCTTTACCACTGAGCCACCGGGGAAGCCCTTCATCTGCTTAGTTTTCTTGAATTCCTCTCAGAAGTGCTCTGTAGCTTTTAGTGTGCTGATCTTAAAGATCTTTTGACAGATTTGTCCGTTTCGTATTTTTGATTTTGTTTTATATGGTATCTTAAAATTTTAATTTTTTACTCCTTATTTCTAGTATTCAAAGATATAACTGCCTTTAGTATACTGACACTGTATTCTATAACTTTTCTAAACTTATTTATTCTAATAGATTTGGGGGATACAGATTTTATTGGAGTGTCTACATTGACTATTACGTTGTCTGAAAATAAAAATAATTTGGCTTATTCTTTTCTAATCTGGACGATCCTGAATAAGAGTGGTGACATTAGGTATCCTTGCCTTATTCCTGCTCTTAAGAGGGAAATTATTCAGTCTTTCTCCTTTAAATATGTTGTTAACTGTAGGTTTGTTGTAAATGCTTTTATCTGTCTGCGAAGTTCCCTTCTATTAATTTGCTGATAATTTTTATTAGGAACAGAAGTCGAATTTTGTCACATGCTTCTCCTGAAACAGCTAAATGATAACGTGATTATTCGTTTTTACTTTGTTAATACGGTTAACATGAATTACAGGAACTGATTTCCCAGGGTTAAGCCAAACTTGCATTTCCAGGTAAACCCTACTTATCACTTTGCTTGGATAATTACTTACAAGTACGTATTCTATTATGTTTGTGACTGCTTTGGGATTGATAGCACAGTTTTAATACATCACTATTCACCCTCAAGTGGCATTATTCCATTTCACTTGTAGTGTAAGAACCTTACAATAGGCAACAGCCAGCCTGGTTTGGCTAAGTGCACAGAGCCTTAGAAGACAGAAAGATATATTGCTGCTAGGAGGTGGCTGTAAAATATAGAAAGAAAACATAAAAATACAGCGACTTTTCAGTGAAAGCATCGTGTTTGCTCCACGCTCCAGCTCGTTTCTGGCTTTAGCTTTCTGTGTAGCGTCTTGAAAAGACACTTGGTTTTCAGGATGAAAGGAAGAGTAGAACAGTACTTGTTTCTCAGATGTAAGGCCAGTCGCTTCTAATTTTGCTCTGCTGGCTGGCTGGACCCCCTACATCCGTGTTAAACCACTCCAAAGACAGAAATTAACACTGTATTCTGAGATGACTGGGGCGTCATCACTTCAGGCCGTTGGAAACTGAACTTGTGTTGGCCACACAGCACCCTGGGTGTCCTGGAGCTGTGACGATCACTGTGCGATGGTGTCTGGGCAGTGAGGGGGTTGTAACAGCTGATGGCTTCGTTGCAGAGGACGGAATGCAGGGACAGTGGGGGATGGACTTGGTGTCTCCTGGGGCTCGGGTGTCCCCAGAAAGAGCTCAGGGTCCCTGAAGGGCTAGGTCTGAGTCCCTTCCACACTCTGTAATCCAAGCTCTAATCCACCTCTTCCCAGGGGCATGCCAGTGACCAGCTCGGTGACCAGGGATGCTCTCGGTCACTATTGGAGTGTCCATCTGAGGACACGTTCAGCACCAAGCTGTCCTGGGTGATGTCGGAGGGTTACACCAACCACTGGTCTCGCAGCAGGCACACTTCTGAAGATGGAAAATTACGCTTGCTCATCCGAAGTAAACTTCTGTGGACAAGTGACATGAAAGTGTTTTTGTTCATTTGAACTGCATTCTAGGTTCCCGTATCCATGGGCTCAGAAACCTCATGGGTCTAACATACCAGTGCTGACCAGTGCCTGTGCCTAACTCAGGGCAGACCTGCGATAAATGCCGATGTACGGGTGTACAGTCAGTCTGTGCGGGTGTGAGCTGGCTGTTTACTTTTCATCCAGTTGTCAACCTGACTCTTAGCTGGTACAGACCGTTCACATATAACGTGATTATTGATACACTGGAGTAAATCCACCATCTTGCTGTTTTCTATTTGTTCTTTTTTCCTCTGCTGCTTTCCCTCAGGTTATTTGAGCATTTGTTAACCATTTTAGTTTCTGAATTGATTTACATTTATACCATATGTGTGTATACACGTCTATACGTGTGAACACATACATGTACCATACATATAGGCATATAGTGTATTATGCATATATACACATGTATTTTTAACTAATTGCCTTAGGGTAGTTATATGAGGTGATGGAAGTGTGGGGGAATAATTTTGAAACATATAAGTGTATCAAACCAGTACCTTCTACACCTTAAACTCACACCATGTTGTGTGTCGATTCCACACTCAGCAACCTGGACAATAGGAATCGGGACAGGCGGCAGCGCTGTCAGCCCCTGGGCACCAGGGAAAGCTCACTGCAGCTCGCAGGAAGGAGCAGGAACAAAAGCCGCCCTGGGGTGCAGCAGAAACGTGTGCCGGGTCCACACTACACCAGGGCAGACAGGACCACCTCAGAGCTGAGAGGGCTGCCCTCCCATGACCAAGGGGCCAGGGCCTCTCCGTGGCCGAAGAACGGCTTGACGGAACAACAGAACCCCCTTTCACCCCCAGACCCCGTCAGCATAGGATTCATGGCACACATGCTGCAAGAGACAGACCGGCTGAGGGCAAAGGGCGAGGACACAGCGGTCACCAGGAAAAGTATCCAAACCAACCCTCACCCTAAACACCCAGATTGCTACAGGCATGTGAATTGTTGCTGAGCCCTGAGTGTTACCATAGCAACAACACCTCCAAATCCAGCCCAGCACATAATTAGATTTGCTCAGACCCTTGCCTAGCAGACAGAAAGGTGAGCCAACTTTCAAGTCCATTAACTATTTACTTCTGTATCTACCATGCTACCCAAGAGATCCAGATTTCACCAGGATTCCACAAGGAAGATGAAACATCTGGCAAAATACACTTTGAGGTGTCAAAGTGATCACGAGAATCAGACTTGGCTGTGGAACAGATGCTAGTACTATCAGAGAGGGAGCTAGGGTAATTGTGATTAATATATTAGAAACTATAATGAAAAAATGGGTAATGTGCATGATCAGATGGGTAATTTCAGCAAAGAGAAACTGAAAGAAACAAGGAAAGAGGCTAGAAGTGAAAAATAAATGACAGAAGAGGAAATCCTGTAACAGGATCATCAGAGGAAGGAACCAAGGAAAGGAAAAGGGAGGAATCAGGGGATGTAAAGATAGACCAGTAGAAATTACTCAAATTGAAGCAAAAAGAGAAAACCTAATGTGTATGTGCTGGAAGCGGAGAAGGCAATGGCACCCTACTCCAGCACTCTTGCCTGAAAAGTCCCATGGACGGAGGGGCCTGGTGGGCTGCAGTCCAGGGGGTCGCTAAGAGTCGGATACAACTGAGCACTTTTCACTTTTCACTTTCATGCAGTGGAGAAGGAAATGGCAACCCACTCCAGTGTTCTTGTCTGGAGAATCCCAGGGACGGGGGCTCCTGGTGGGCTGCCATCTATGGGGTCGCACAGAGTCGGACACGACTGAAGCGACTTAGCAGCAGCAGCAGCAGCATGTGCTGGAGGAGGGGCAGGAGCTCCAGATGCGCTTGCTGTGGAAGGATGAGTTTGCATAATTGGAATCCCATGTGGAAAGAATGGACAGGGCAGGAGGAATATTTAATGTAACAGCAATGGAGGACTCTCCCAAGTGAAAGACAGACACCAAGTCACACACTCAAGGATCTCAGAGAACACCAAGAGAGGTGAACACACAGGAAACAAATGAACAAACATTCCGAGGCTGGCGCAGCAAACTCCTGAACACAAGAGACGAGGAGACCCTCACTAAAGGCTGCTGGGGCAGGAGAACAACTGGAGGAGCGGGTATGGAGTTACCATGACTCAGAAACAACACAGAACAGAAGACGGCGCAGAGACATCTTTAAAGGAGAAAAAGGGGAAAATTCTGTCGAGCCATAAATCCAGTTAAAATATTAGTCAAACTTGAAGGATCAATAGAGACTTTTGCTGACAAAAATAAAAAAGGGGCAGTGAAAATTTATTTCCATTAGACTTAGAATACAAGAAAAGTAAAAGGCAATTTCTCAGGTATAAATAATATGGTATCAGACAAAAATTAGATCTACAGAAAGAAATAAAGAACACAGGGAATGGAATAGTTGAACGTAGGTTAAAAATTTTTTGCCTTATTTCAGTTGTTCTAACAACAACAGACTGTTTAAAACAAAATTATTAGCAATGTGTTGTGTTTTTATAGATTATGTAGAATGATATGTTTGAGAACAAGGAGAAAAAGGATGGAATGAGGATTTAGGGATAAACCTGGTCAGTGGGTCCTTGTGCTACATGTGAAGGGCATCGTATTACTTCAATAAAGGGCTCCAATTAATTAAAGGTATATACTATATACCCTAAGGCAATGAGTTAAAATATATAAATGTAAACATATGTATATGTGCATAATACACCATATGCCTACATGTATATGCATGTGTTCAAATGTGTAGATGGATATATACATATACACATATATATAAATACAAATCAATTCAGAAACTAAAACAGTGACCAAATACTCAAATTACCTGAAAGAAAGCAGAAGAAAAAAGAGAACAGATAGAAAACGGTAAGATGATTCAATCCAGTGTATCAGTGATCACATTACATGTGAATGGTCTGAACACGCCAGCTAAGAGTCAGAGGTTTACAGACTGGACGAACAGTAAACAAGAAGCTCCAGCAAACCGCTGTGTCAGAAACCAGCTTTAGAGACAAGACACAGACAGGTTAGAGTGGAACAGTCTGCGGAAAGATGAATCCTGCAGTTGTACTCAAAAGACAGCCAGAGTAGCTCTGTGAACACCAGACAGTGAGGTGTGCAGGAAAGCACACGTTCCCAGGACACAGGGGGATGCTCACGGCGATGAGAGGCCTGCTCCCCAGGGAGACAGGACACCTGGAGTGCACACAGCCAACACCGGAGCTTCCAAACACGCGAAGCAGAGGCTGCTGGGAGAGTGGGGCAACACAGGTCTGTCCACAACCACAGACTTTATTCCTTTCCCAGCAACTGATGGAACGGGAAAGCTGAGTATCGGTGAGGGTGTTCCTGGATCTTCTGAACACGACAGTCAGTGAGCACACCCAAACTGATCTTCATAAACTCCATCCAGGAAACAGAGAACACAGGCCTCACACGCATATGGGGCTTCCATCAAGACAGATCAGTGTTTCAGCAGAAAACGAGCCACAACAAACCTAAAAGATCAGAGTCAAAAGAAGTATGTTCTGGGACCATAAGAGAATTAAACTAGAAATCAGTAACAGAATGATACCTAGAAAATCCACCCAAAATACATGCTGGAGAGGGAGAAATTTTCCTTACCAAAAATTTACAATCAATGAGTGTAAAAAAAATGAGGGAATTAAAACCATTATCAGAACATCACAGGGATAATAGATACAGGCAAGTTCGGCCAATGAATGTTAGAACTGGTTGGTAAGATACAATCGAGAAACAGATGTTTGCCTAATGTGGAAGTTCTTCTATCCAAAACGTGCTTGTTTATAACGGAAAAAGCAGTGCTTTCACCTTCACAACTGGGCTTCATGTCATGTAAGGAGACAGAGCAGTGTTGTCACACATTATCTCTGTGCAAATCTTCCCCAAAATTCATCACCTGAGCTTAACCTTGAGAAAAAGAAAACAAATCCAAAATGAGGGCTATTCTTCACTTCCTGACCAGCACTGGTCAAGAGTCAGGGTCGCTAGAAACAAGCCCACAGGGAGGAACTGTCACTCAGGGGGAAAAAGAGAGAACGTGATGACTCCAGACACGGCGAGACTCTGCGCTGGGCCCTGGGGCAGTGGACACAGCGATGTTCACTTAGAGGTTCTGGTCACGTTAATTCTCAAGGCTGAGATGTTAACACAGACTCAGAGCTATGTGAACAGCACGTGTTATCTCTGCAAGGGCTCTGTAGTCTACAATACTCTCAAAACAAAAAGTTTAAGGAAAGAAGACAGAAAAAAAAAGAAAAGGTTAAAAAGCCCAAAAGTGACCCGTGGGGAACATATAGCAAGAGAATATGGGCGTGTGCTCAGCTGCTCAGTCCTGTCTGACCCCGGTGACTCCGTGGACTATAGCCCGCCAGGTTCCTCTGTCCAAGGGATTTCCCAGGCAAGAGTACGAGAGTGGGTCTCTATTTCCTTCTGCATAATGAGAGCACATGAACCTAAACAGAGTGATGTTTTTATTTAGTATCAGTGATGACCCGCCAATTAAGAGACAGTGATGGTCACACTGAATGAAAAAGCAAGACCAACTTACAAGCTGTTTAGAAAAAATGTATATTAAATATAAAGACACAGATGAAAAAACAAAAGTGGGAGAGTGTTTGCTATGCCAGTATTAATCCTAAAAAATACAGTGAAAGTGTTAATATTCAGGACAAAGAATATTACCAGGGAAATAAGAGAGACATGTTGTAAAGATGAAATAGATGGTAAATTCGTCAAGATGACACGATGATTTTAAATATGCACGCACCTAATACATAACAGAATCGAAAGGCAACAGAGAAAAGGGAAGATATTCCCATTTGAATGCAGAGTTCCAAAGAATAGCGAGGAGAGATAAGAAAGCCTTCCTCAGTGACCAGTGCAAAGAAACAGATAAAAACAACAGAATGGGGAAGACGGGCGATCTCTTCACGGAGATTAGATCCCAAGGGACATTTCATGCAAAGATGGGCTCAATAAAGGACAGAAATGATATGGACCTAACAGAACCAGAAGATATTAAGAAGAGGTGGCAAGAATACACAGAACTATACAAAAAAGATCTTCATGACCCAGATAATCACGATGGTGTGATCACTCACCTAGAGCCAGCCATCCTGGAATGTGAAGTCTAGTGGGTCTTAGGAAGCATCACTATGAACAAAGCTAGTGGAGCTGAAGTTGAGCTATTTCAAATCCTAAAAGATGATGCTGTGAAAGTGCTACACTCAATATGCCAGCAAATTTGGAAAATTCAGCAGTGGCCACAGGACTGGAAAAGGTCAGTTTTCATTCCAATCCCTAAGAAAGGCAATGCCAAAGAATCCTCCAACTACCGCACAATTGCACTCATCTCACACACTAGCAAAGGAATGCTCAAAATTCTCCAAGCCAGGCTTCAACAGTACATGAACCCTGAACTTCCAGATGTTCAAGCGGGATTTAGAAAAGGCAGAGGAACCAGAGATCAAATTGCCAACATCTGTTGGATCATTGAAAAAGCAAGAAAGTTCCAGAAAAACATCTACTTCTGCTGTATTGACTACACCAAAGCCTTTGACTGTGTGGATCACAATAAACTGTGGAAAATTCTTCAAGAGATGGGAATACCAGACCACCTGACCTGCCTCTTGAGAAATCTGTATGCAGGTCAGGAAGCAACAGTTAGAACTGGACATGGAACAACAGACTGGTTCCAAATAGGAAAAGGAGTACGTCAAGGCTGTATGTTGTCACCCTGCTTATTTAACTTACATGCAGAGTACATCATGAGAAATGCCAGGCTGGATGAAGCACAAGCTGGAATCAAGATTGCTGGGAGAAATATCAATAACCTCAGATATGCAGATGACACCACCCTTATGGCAGAAAGTGAAGAAGAACTAAAGAGCCTCTTGATGAAAGTGAAAGAGAGTGAAAAAGTTGGCTTAAAACTCAACATTCAGAAAACTAAGATCATGGCATCTGGTCCCATCACTTCATGGCAAATAGATGGGGTAACAGTGGAAACAGTGTCAGACTTTATTTTCTTGGCCTCCAAAGTCATTGCAGATGGTGACCACAGCCATGAAATTAAAAGACGTTTGCTCCTTGGAAGAAAAGATATGACCAAAGTGACCGCATATTAAAAAGCAGAGACATTACTTTGCCAGCAAAGGTCCATCTAGTCAAAGCTATGGTTTTTCCAGTAGTCATGTATGGATATGACAGTTGGACCATAAAGAAAGCTGAGCACTGAAGAACTGATGCTTTTGAACTATGGTGTTGGAGAAGACTCTTGAAAGTCCCTTGGACTGCAAGGAGAGCCAACCAATCAATCCTAAAGGAAATTAGTCCTGAATATTCATTGGAAGGATTGATGCTGAAGCTGAAACTCCAATACTTTGGCCACCTGATGAGAAAAACTTACTCAATGGAAAAGATCCTGATGCTGGGGAAGATTGAAGGCAGGAGGAGAAGGGGACGACAGAGGATGAGATGGTTGGATAGCATCACTGACTCAGTGGAGATGAGTCTGAGTAAACTCCGGGAGTTGGTGATGGACAGGGAGGCCTGGCGTGCTGCAGTCCATGGGGTTGCTAAGAATGGGACATGACTGAGTGACTGAACTGAACTGATGCACCCAATAATATATTTTCAAAATAAAAGAAACAAAAACAGTTAAAATAGAAAGATTATATAGACAGCTACAAAATTGTCATTAGAATTTTCAATATTCATCTGTAAGGAACAGAACAAGGAGACACAAAATCAGTAAGTAGCAAGATGACTTGAATAGCACTATCAAACAATGTGATCTAATTGAAATTAATAAAATGCTGCACGTAGTGGCAGAATTGCATTCAATTCAAATGCATGGGGAATACGCAATTTGATAACCCTTTTGTCAGGTTCTAAATCTAAAAAGAAAATAAACCAATCTGAGAATATTTGTTGACCACAATATAATTTAGAAATGAGTTATAAAAATATATCTAAAAGTATACAAATATATGAAAATCAACAACATAATTCCAACTAACCCATGTGTCACAGAAAGAAAAACAAGTATAACTAGAAAGTATATTGAAAATGAGAACACAGCATACGAAAATCTGTGCTATCTAGTTAAAATAATGCTACGTGGAAATTTCTGTCTTTACATGTTTATAATTGAAAAAAAAAAAGGCCTAAAACTGCATAAATTAAGCTTTTAGAGTGGAAAAAGAAGATCAAAATACCCAGAGGGGATAAACAGAAGGAAAGAAAGCTAAGAGTGGAAATCCTCAGACTGTACAGACATTAAAAATCCTAATGACTTATCATGAACAATTTCAGGCCAAAAAGTTTGGTGACTTCAGTGAAATAGATGAATTTTTAGAAGAACGAAAAGAATGAATCAAGACAAAATATAAAATTTGAATAGTCCTACGTCTATTAAAAGTATTAAATCTACAACAAAAAAATTTCCCACAAATAAAATGTCAAACCCAGACAGCTTCACTGAAAAATTTTATCCACATTTAAGTGTGAAATAATACAAATACTCAAATGCTTTCTTAAAATAGACCAAGGAGAACATTTATCCAATTTATGTCTAAAGGCAACATTACAATATTGCGACCACAAAATTGTTAAAAAAAAAAAAACTATAGAAAGATATCCTCCATTAAATGGAAACAAGTACTTAATAAAACATCAGCCAATGCAGTGCAGGAAATACAAAGAGAAACAGAAAGCACACGCCAAGTGGAGATTTGTCCGGGCGAGGCAAATGGGAAGGCCTGAACCCAGAGTGGGGTCTCCTTCTCAAAGAGTGCCCCCCACAAGACGTCCCTGACACACAGGCGGTCCCCGCGGACAAAAGCCATCACCACACAAGGGCAGAGTTGCAGGTCACCGTGCAGACCAGGGAGCCAGACAGGAGGGCTAGCCTGGAGGGGCCACAGTCTTCAGCTGCCGACTGGAGACTGGGGCTCCCGCCACCCCTGACCCCTGGGGGCTCCCAGACCAGCTCTTGCCTGGGTCCTGGAGAGAGGGGGGCGTGGGCACCTCACCCCCCCTCCCAGGCCTCCTTCCTGGACAAGTAGCCTCGAAGGCGGAAGCTGCCCACTGCCCTTGGGGCAGGGAGGGGGAGAGGTGTGCAAGTCCGGCAGGGAGCGAAGCTTCCAGCGCCGACTGGAGTTTCATCCTTTCCTCACTCAGACCCCGCGCCCCTGCCTCACCTGCCGGTGGTCCCAGGCTTCCTTACTTCCCAGACAGTAATTCCAAGCAAGCTGTCCAGACAGAGTGACCCTCTTCCACGCCGTATCCCTGGTGGAACGCGATTTGCAACGGAGACAAATGAGAGCGACCTCTGGGCCAAGCGCTGGCGGCTGCCCGTCACCCTGCCGGCTGGCACAGCTAACCTCATCAGCAAGTCAAAAGTGTCAAGAGCGTTAAAATTAAGGTATTAGGTCCAATTATCATGTTACAGCAATTAGGGAGGTTGTCAAGGGTGTATTCATTAGCTCAGAGAATTTCAAGGGCTCCCTCCCTGCCTACCGGAGGCGTTACTTCCTCTTCCTCTTGTGGATTAAACACTTCCTTCCAGTCTCGGTCTGTAGGGCAGCGCCAGCCGCCCTCTCCTCCTTCGACTCCGCTGGGCCCAGCTAGGCCGGGCTGAGCTCGGGTGAGGGCGTGAGGCAGGCAGGCACCAGCTCAGCGGCCGTGTCCCCACCAGTGTCCTGGATCCTGGGGGTGGGGTGGCGGGTGGTCATCAAGCCCGAGGGGCCCGGGCATGTGTGTGCAAGCAGCTGGCGCCAGCGCAGCCTCAGGCGGTCTCCGCCTGGACAGAGTGGTCACCCCAGGTGTGTGCTGGTGAATGAATGGAATCCCCGACAAGCCCCCCACTGCAAGGTGACAGCTCATGGCCCCAGTGATGCAGGCAGGGGCTTCGGTCTCCAGGGTGGGCACAAGCCCTGGCCCCTTCAGAAAGAAGCTATGCCTGGATCCCACTGCCCACCCTGTGAACATCCACGAAACTAAGGCAAGGGGTGCTCACGCGGGCACAGAACAGGGGTGCAGGTGCTATCAGTCCACCTTTTCCGAGGAGAAAACCAGTGAAGAGACAGGACGGTGCTGGTTGTCACAGAAGCTGGAGCCAAGGGTCCTCTGCGCTTCACCCGAGACCAGCACCTGGGGGCCAGCTGCAGGGCTTTTGCGTGTGTGTTTGTGGGGGTCAGCTGGGCCTGGGGCATCCCTGGCCTGGAGCCAAAGGGCCCCTTGAAGACTCAGGGATAGGGGAGCAGGAGCCGCACGGCCCAGGGCTCTCTGCCCTGTGCCCTGCTGGTCTCTTCAGCCCTGCACGTTTCATCCAATCCAGCAAAGTCCACTTCACAGCACACCGCGGGCCGGGTGTGAGTGCCCATGGAAGGCAGTGCTCCTGACGAAGAGGCGCCATCTGTCAGGCTGGGCAGGGATCTGAGAGCAACAGGAACCGCACACACAGATCCTGTGGATCTGTCTGGGATGTGGATTTGACAATGGCCCGCCCTCATGCCTTCCTGCTGCCTTCCATCTGTGGGGACAAGCAAGGTCCAGCCCTGTCACCAGATCATCAGGGACACCAGGCCTCAGGGGAGCCCCAGCCTGCCCCCGGCACCTCTGCCCGCCTCAGGCCACCCTGGGGCCACTGCCCCACCTTCCTGCCCCGTTGGTCCAGGCAAGTACTGCGTGTGGAGGGGGCTTCTCGGTCTTCACCGCACCACCAGGCTTGACTCCTGGAGGTTAGAGAGACGTAGCCAATCTGAAATGCAGTGACACAGGGGAGGGCCAGGGCGCAGCCTCCTCCTCCAGGCTCCCACGCTAGCTCCCTGTCACCCTCCAGGGCCTGCAGTCACTGCCCAGGGCTGTCACTGGCCACTCTGGGGCACAGACTCAGCCTCACCTGCTTCCACGGAGCCTGTCCCTGATTCCGAGCTCCCCGAGCTTCTGGGGTCCAGGGAACCCTCGACCGGCCTCCCGTCTCACCGTGAAGCTGAATGACCTGCTGCTCACCTTCTCTGCCTGTGGGTTCAGTTCAGTAGCCCCGGCCCCGCTCCCCAAGGTCTGCGAAAGAAGACAAGTGAACAAGTGACAAAGGTCACAGTTCACAGGAGGAAGTCGGGGAGCTTATTTTTTTTCCTCACAGATCATCTTGTCTTTACATAATGGCTTTTTTCCATTTGGGAGATTACTAAGCTAAAACTTAGTACACGAGAGATCTTTTCTTCACAAAAACAAAACCAAAACTTATTCACAAACGGAACATTTTCCATGCAATATAAGAGCTTCCTTAAATAACCCATCCCCATGGAGAAGAAACCGCCTCCTTAGAAACTGTTCTCCACCCTCCCACCCATCACCACCAGGTCAGCCCCGCCCCGCCCCCACCATCACCAGGTCAGCCCCACCCCGCCCCCCATCACCAGGTCAGCCCCGCCCCTCCCCCATCATCACCAGCTCAGGGCCGCCCCCGCATCACCACCACTACCAGGTCAGGGCCACTGTCTCCTCTGTGCTTGCCCTCCGGCCTCATCACTGAAGCATCGAGCGGGAACTGCCAAGGGGACAAGTCCCCCTCGCACAGCTAAAATTAGCTGTCAGAGGAGCTGGCATGCCTGCAGCAGCCTGGGAGGGAGGCCAGCTCTGCACAGGGTCCCGCTCAGACGGCCCGCTCAGACGGCCCGCTCAGACGTCCCGGCTCTGCCCCGCCACCACCAGCCCAAACCCAGGAGGCAGGGCCTTTGGCACAGCCTTGGAGAGGGGGCTTCTGTGGACCACCTCCTCCAAGTGCCGCGTCCCTCGCCCACCCATGAGGTCCCCACAACCGTCTGGAGGACCAATGGCTGCTGAGAAAACGTGAAGGACGGCAAACTCTTCTCTGCAGGATTCACCTGACTGCATTTCTCAGCAGGGGGCCTCCTGCGCTCTCAAGGCCATCACCCGCCCCTTCACTGCTTGCCTGCTGCAGGGATCCCCGAGACCCCGCCTCATTTCCACAGGGGAAAACGAGGGGACGCGGGCTGGAGACCAAGGGAAACAAAAGGAAGTGGGTGGCCGGGGGGAGACTCTGAGGAGCCGGGGCCTCTGGGGGGCAGGTGCACACACCTCACGGGAACCAAGAAGCGCCTTACTCCCCGCAGTGGCCTCAGGTTGCTCTCTGAACCTCTGCAGCCTGGCTCAGCCTGGCCAGCAGTCGCTTGTGCGTTGGGAGCGCCCGAGGCTCTGAGGAGCCAGGCTGCAGTCCTGTGCTGCTCAGTGCTTGGCCACTAGTGCATCCTCGCGGCCAGCCGGGGCCACCCGCACCCAGGGGGTAGAGGCAGGCATTTGTGGACAAAGCGCCTGACGCGGAGGCAGCAGGTATGTGTGGAGGCAGCAGGTGTGTGTGTGTGGAGGGTGTGCTGACAGGGAGACGCCTGCCGAGGCCCGGGGGCCTGGAGAGTCTGTGCAGCGCAGAGGGAGGCTGTGTCCAGGCCCCTCAGGCCAGTCTGGGGAGCACGAGCCCTCATGCTCCTGCCCAGGGCTGAGCCCACAGCCTCCCGGCCCCTCTCCAGCATTCCAACGGACTGATGTTTACCTTCCCTTTCCACTCAGAGCACGTTCTCACTTTTCCCACCTGGCAGCTAAGTTAGGGTTTCTGGGTCTGGGGTGTTTCCATGTTTCCAGGAAGCAGGGTCACAGCCCGCTTGGTGCTGCCAAGTGACCCCTAGCCATTCTCAGCTACGATGGGGGCAACCCACCTTCAGGGACACACGCTGCCAGGATGAGGGGACGTGAAGAGGGCTGGGGACTTGCAGACTCAGAGCTCTCTCTCCCACTCTTGTGATCCAGAAAGAACTGATCTCACAGTCAAAAAGCCTCTGCCCTGCCGCTCTGTGTCTGAGATGTAACCATCACATCGGAATCTGTTTCCTCCTCTAAATGGGGGCTACGTGGTCCCAGTCAGGCTCGGCTGAGACGATACAAGCACAAGCAGCCTCTGTGCCCGCAGTGTTAGTGTGGTAACAGCCCCACCAGGATGATCCTCGAACAAGGGCCCTGGCCCTGTGTTGCTCCTGGGGCTGGCGGCACAGGTAGGGAAGAACCAGGAAGCAGCCCCCACGAGGCCACAATCTGGAAGCACCGGTGAGAGGTGGGAGTCAAGGGCATAAAAGTTAAATATGATCGTTACCTCTAGTGACACGTGCTACAAATTACACACAAAAGGTTCAGACAGCGCCTGGGTTGGGGTGGCCTGAGTTCCAGTGGGTCTGTGGTGCTGCGGTGTCCGAGCCGAGGCCCCGCGGTCGGTCAGTTAGTGTCCGAGCCGAGGCCCCGCGGTCGGTCAGTGTCCGAGCCGAGGCCCCGCGGTCGGTCAGTTAGCGTCCGAGCCGAGGCCCCGCGGTTGGTCAGTTAGTGTCCCAGCCGAGGCCCCGCGGTCGGTCAGTTAGCGTCCGAGCCGAGGCCCCGCGGTTGGTCAGTTAGTGTCCCAGCCGAGGCCCCGCGGTCGGTCAGTGTCCGAGCCGAGGCCCCGCGGTCGGTCAGTTAGCGTCCCAGCCGAGGCCCCGCGGTCGGTCAGTTAGCGTCCGAGCCGAGGCCCCGCGGTCGGTCAGTTAGCGTCCGAGCCGAGGCCCCGCGGTCGGTCAGTTAGCGTCCGAGCCGAGGCCCCGCGGTCGGTCAGTGTCCGAGCCGAGGCCCCGCGGTCAGCGCTCCAGCCGGAGCACGTGAAGGAATCCTGCTCCAGAAAGAGCCGCTGCAGCTGGTGGACAGAAGCACCAGGGGGGTTAGGGTGGGGGAGCGGGGACCACACGGCGACTGAGCCTGTGACACTGAACGCAGCCCCGTGACCCGATGCCCCACGGGGGAGTGAAGCGGTCTAAGAGTGTCTTAGAGACTCCCATGAATTTAGGCCACGGGGGAGTGAAGCGGTCTAAGAGTGTGTTAGAGACTCCCATGAATTTCGGCCACGGGGGAGTGAAGCGGTCTAAGAGTGTCTTAGAGACTCCCATGAATTTCGGCCACGGGGGAGTGAAGCGGTCTAAGAGTGTGTTAGAGACTCCCATGAATTTAGGCCACGGGGGAGTGAAGCGGTCTAAGAGTGTCTTAGAGACTCCCATGAATTTAGGCCACGGGGGAGTGAAGCGGTCTAAGAGTGTCTTAGAGACTCCCATGAATTTAGGCCACGGGGGAGTGAAGCGGTCTAAGAGTGTGTTAGAGACTCCCATGAATTTAGGCCACGGGGGAGTGAAGCGGTCTAAGAGTGTGTTAGAGACTCCCATGAATTTAGGCCACGGGGGAGTGAAGCGGTCTAAGAGTGTGTTAGAGACTCCCATGAATTTAGGCCACGGGGGAGTGAAGCGGTCTAAGAGTGTGTTAGAGACTCCCATGAATTTAGGCCACGGGGGAGTGAAGCGGTCTAAGAGTGTGTTAGAGACTCCCATGAATTTAGGCCACGGGGGAGTGAAGCGGTCTAAGAGTGTGTTAGAGACTCCCATGAATTTAGGCCACGGGGGAGTGAAGCGGTCTAAGAGTGTGTTAGAGACTCCCATGAATTTAGGCCACGGGGGAGTGAAGCGGTCTAAGAGTGTGTTAGAGACTCCCATGAATTTAGGCCACGGGGGAGTGAAGCGGTCTAAGAGTGTGTTAGAGACTCCCATGAATTTAGGCCACGGGGGAGTGAAGCGGTCTAAGAGTGTGTTAGAGACTCCCATGAATTTAGGCCACGGGGGAGTGAAGCGGTCTAAGAGTGTGTTAGAGACTCCCATGAATTTAGGCCACGGGGGAGTGAAGCGGTCTAAGAGTGTGTTAGAGACTCCCATGAATTTAGGCCACGGGGGAGTGAAGCGGTCTAAGAGTGTGTTAGAGACTCCCATGAATTTAGGCCACGGGGGAGTGAAGCGGTCTAAGAGTGTCTTAGAGACTCCCATGAATTTAGGCCACGGGGGAGTGAAGCGGTCTAAGAGTGTGTTAGAGACTCCCATGAATTTAGGCCACGGGGGAGTGAAGCGGTCTAAGAGTGTGTTAGAGACTCCCATGAATTTAGGCCACGGGGGAGTGAAGCGGTCTAAGAGTGTGTTAGAGACTCCCATGAATTTAGGCCACGGGGGAGTGAAGCGGTCTAAGAGTGTCTTAGAGACTCCCATGAATTTAGGCCACGGGGGAGTGAAGCGGTCTAAGAGTGTGTTAGAGACTCCCATGAATTTAGGCCACGGGGGAGTGAAGCGGTCTAAGAGTGTGTTAGAGACTCCCATGAATTTAGGCCACGGGGGAGTGAAGCGGTCTAAGAGTGTGTTAGAGACTCCCATGAATTTAGGCCACGGGGGAGTGAAGCGGTCTAAGAGTGTCTTAGAGACTCCCATGAATTTAGGCCACGGGGGAGTGAACCGGTCTAAGAGTGTGTTAGAGACTCCCATGAATTTAGGCCACGGGGGAGTGAAGCGGTCTAAGAGTGTGTTAGAGACTCCCATGAATTTAGGCCACGGGGGAGTGAAGCGGTCTAAGAGTGTGTTAGAGACTCCCATGAATTTAGGCCACGGGGGAGTGAAGCGGTCTAAGAGTGTGTTAGAGACTCCCATGAATTTAGGCCACGGGGGAGTGAAGCGGTCTAAGAGTGTCTTAGAGACTCCCATGAATTTAGGCCACGGGGGAGTGAAGCGGTCTAAGAGTGTGTTAGAGACTCCCATGAATTTAGGCCACGGGGGAGTGAAGCGGTCTAAGAGTGTGTTAGAGACTCCCATGAATTTAGGCCACGGGGGAGTGAAGCGGTCTAAGAGTGTGTTAGAGACTCCCATGAATTTAGGCCACGGGGGAGTGAACCGGTCTAAGAGTGTGTTAGAGACTCCCATGAATTTAGGCCACGGGGGAGTGAAGCGGTCTAAGAGTGTCTTAGAGACTCCCATGAATTTAGGCCACGGGGGAGTGAACCGGTCTAAGAGTGTGTTAGAGACTCCCATGAATTTAGGCCACGGGGGAGTGAAGCGGTCTAAGAGTGTGTTAGAGACTCCCATGAATTTAGGCCACGGGGGAGTGAAGCGGTCTAAGAGTGTGTTAGAGACTCCCATGAATTTAGGCCACGGGGGAGTGAAGCGGTCTAAGAGTGTGTTAGAGACTCCCATGAATTTAGGCCACGGGGGAGTGAAGCGGTCTAAGAGTGTCTTAGAGACTCCCATGAATTTAGGCCACGGGGGAGTGAAGCGGTCTAAGAGTGTGTTAGAGACTCCCATGAATTTAGGCCACGGGGGAGTGAAGCGGTCTAAGAGTGTGTTAGAGACTCCCATGAATTTAGGCCACGGGGGAGTGAAGCGGTCTAAGAGTGTGTTAGAGACTCCCATGAATTTAGGCCACGGGGGAGTGAACCGGTCTAAGAGTGTGTTAGAGACTCCCATGAATTTAGGCCACGGGGGAGTGAAGCGGTCTAAGAGTGTGTTAGAGACTCCCATGAATTTAGGCCACGGGGGAGTGAAGCGGTCTAAGAGTGTGTTAGAGACTCCCATGAATTTAGGCCAAGGGGGAGTGAAGCGGTCTAAGAGTGTGTTAGAGACTCCCATGAATTTAGGCCACGGGGGAGTGAAGCGGTCTAAGAGTGTCTTAGAGACTCCCATGAATTTAGGCCAAGGGGGAGTGAAGCGGTCTAAGAGTGTGTTAGAGACTCCCATGAATTTAGGCCAAGGTGGTTCCTTAAGCGTGGGGACAAACAGCCCCAGAACCAGCTCTCCACACCGTCTACCAGCGCAGGCTGGGCTCTCAGGGACACCTTCTCTGGGACAGCCTCTCTCTCTGGACTTTCCGAGCAGCAGAGCAGCTGCAGGCCGGCCGTAAACACACGGCCTGGCCCTGTCCTCGCAGAGCCTCACCAACCATCTCGGGCTGGTGAGATGGTGCCTGAGGGCAGGAAGCTTTCAAAATTCAATTTTAGATTGTTTTCCTCCTGGAGAAACTCCTGGCTCCTTGATAAAGCTGCACCATAATCTATAGTCTTGTGCTTTGCTGGGAGATGACAAACAAAAAAAAGCAAAACACTGACTCAATGTAACAATGGCCATTACGGGAAAGGTCTGAAAGGTCAAAATCGGTATTTACAAGTTTACAAGTATTAAAAAAAAATAGGAATCAAAACACCAAGTATTCAGTAGCCAGCTTCTTAGTCGGTGTGTGGGGGGTCTCAATGTTCCAAGTCCAGGACAGCCCACATCAAAGATGCTGTGCCCCGTCCAGCCTACTCTCATCACTCCTCTTTCTCTAAAATACTGAATTTCTTTACATTGTTTCTTCTAGAGTATAGTGCAATTGTCAGTCCATCAAATGGGGAAGACAGAGACACAAAATTTAAATTTCATTTTAAGTCCAGTGAAAGGCACTTTTAACTTCTGAACAATGGATGCGTTTATGCTGTTTGAAGCCATATGTTTGGGATAATTTGTTAGAGCAGACATAGAAATGAATACAGCTACATAAGGCAGTTTCAGTAAGCTTTCTTTGAAGAGCAGACTAAACAAAGATTCGAATTTGTAACTAAATAAAGATAAAATGTTTTCTTCAGAAATCATTCAAAATGCATCCTGGAATAGACCTCACAAGGGAGGTGAAGAAGCCTTAGCCGCTTTTTTTTTTTAAATAAATGTGCTCAAATCTGATTTAGATGATTCAATTATCAAATAAATTCAAGTATGAATTTTCAAATTTAGAAAATAGCCAATATATAACTAGACATTCCCAGGTAGCCTTAAAAAGTAAACAAGCCAGAAAAACAACTGGGCAGCTGGAGCCTCTATGCTGGCCTTCTTGGGGAGGGGAGCGCGGTCTGGCTGCCAGTCACCATCCAGAGGAGCTTCCTGGGGGGCGTCCACCCCTCAGGCCCTGCCTCAGGTCTCCCAGATCCAAAGGCCACTGGTGACTTGGCTAAATCCGTTTTAACCGTACCGTCCAAGTGCCTCCTGGACACCTCAGAAGACAGATTACTTTATAAATTCTTAAAAGCACATGTGGAAGTATCAAAGTGATCATTATGACATTATTCAGTCAGTTAAGAGTACTTGGGGGAAAAATAACATGAAATAAATCTTCATTGTAAGGGCATCTTTCATTCCCAGCACGTGATTATCTGTCACTGAATCATCAGTTTTATTTTTGCGTGTGGCTAAGACTTTTCTAATTAAAGCAAAATGCAGTTTGAAGCAAGGAGCCCGTTTCTGTAGAAACGGGGCCTTCTGTCCTGCTCTGTGTAACCCCCAGTGCAGCACATCAGGACTGCCAAGGCCTCACAGGGCGAGTCCAGCCTGAGTGCTGCCCCCACCCCTGCCTGGAGCAGCTCTGACCCTCGGAGCACGGTGTGCAGAGGGGCCCTGGCAGCCCACTTTCCGCTGCTGCTGCTCAGGCCCCAGGCAGGGAGGACCACCCGATGCATGAGTCTGGCCAGGGTGGACAGTCAGGGCTGGCTGGTTTATACGGTCCCGGTGGCCGGAGCAGAGCCCTGAGAAAGCACCAGACCCCACGTGCCCCAACCTCGCAGACATGCTCACACACCGCCCTCTGCTTGGAAACTAGTATTAGGGGCACAAGCCTTTCAAATGAAGCTAGACTTGGTGTAAGTCGAGGGGGGCTGTCCCTTGTCCTGCCTGTGAGAGCTGGAGGGAGGCTGCTGGGCTCAGAGCAGAGCGCCGGGGCGGGGAGGTCCTCAGAGCACAACAGAGGCACACACCTCACCTGGGCCATCCTCTGCCCCAGGCAGACTGGGCTTCCGGCTGGGGGGGCTGATCTGCCGCTGTGTGTGTGTGAGCATACCTGAGTGTGAGTGAATGTGTGAGTATATGTGTGAGAATGTGTGTATGAGCGTGCAGAAGTGTGTGTATGTGAGTTTGAGTGAGTATGAGTGAGAATATGTGAGTGGGTAGAAGTGTGTGTGTGTGTATGGGTGTGTGAGTGTGTGGGTATATGAGCATAACTGAGTGTAAGAGTGAATGTGTATGTGTGAGAATGTGTGTATGAGTGTGTTGAAATGTGTGTGTGTGAGTATATGAGTGAGAACGTGTGAGTGGATAGAAGTGTGTGTGTGTGGGTATGTGAGCATACGAGTGTGAGTGCGAATGTATGTATGTGAGTGCATGTGTGTTGTGTGTGAGAACGCATGTGTGTAAAAGTGTGTGTATGAGTATGTGAGTGTGTGCAAGAATGAGTGTTGTGAACACCTACAATCAGCCAGACCCTGCACCAAGTAACAGGAACTCAGAAACAAGCACACTTTCTGCCCAAAGCGCTCACCCCCCAGCGTGGGACACAGATGGGAAACATGACAACACACAGTTTAAAACCTGTGTGGTCTCTTTTGGGGCCAAAGAGCAGGTGGTGGGATAGATTCACAGGGACCTGGTTGTCTGGGGGCAGGCACCCCTGCTGTCGAAGAACTGACTCATTTGAAAAGACCCTGATGCTGGGAAGGATTGGGGGCGGGAGGAGAAGGGGACAACAGAGGATGAGATGGTTGGATGGCATCACTGACTCGATGGACATGAGTTTGGGTAGACTCCGGGAGTTGGTGATGGACAGGGATCCCTGGCGTGCTGCAGTCCATGGGGTCGCAAAGAGTCAGACACAACTCAGCGACTGAACTGAACTGAACCCCTGCTGTCAGGGTTGACGTCCCCAGGGACACAGTGTCTGTTCACCCTTAAATCCACACCTAGCACTTTGGAACATCCACTATGGTGGGTGCTGGGATACAGCTGAGAACTAAACCTGTGGAAACCCTTGTCGTCAGGAGCGAACATTTCTTTGAAGAGAAGCAAAAAAGAAAGAAATGAAGAAGCCAATGTCATCAAAAGCTGGAGGATGACAACTGCTGCAGGGAAAGGCCATGGGGACAGGAGGGGGCAGGTGTGGGGAGGGGGCGCAGCCCCTTGGGGCAGAGCCTGACGGGAAGGGGGTGCGGGCTGTGGGCACACCAGAAGGACTGAGGCCAGCGCCAGGCATGCTGCGGGCCCTACGGGGACAACCTCAGCCTCCTCCTTGGGGTGGAGCCTGAAGGGAAGGGGTTGCGGGTCGTGGGCACCCCAGGACCGCCTGCAGGAAGGACTGAGGCCAGCACAGGCATGCTGCAGGCAGACAGTTCTCTGCTTTCGGCCCCGAGGGGAAAACCTGCCGCAGTCGCACTCGGGGTGGCCTTGGGAGAGGCTGGCGGGGGAGACCCTCCCAGTGAGCAGAGCTCCGAAGGGCACAGGGGTCACCCAGTCTGAGGGAAAGAGAAGGGACCTCAGCACAGAAGTGAAGGAAGTTATGGACCGCTGGGAAGGGCTGGGCCAGCTGGGCAGTGACCCAGAAGAGGCTGGGGGACTGAAGATAAGCAGGTCTTGGGCGGAGGCGCATGGTGGGCAAACGGGGCAGGTGTGATGGGAGACCTCCTGACCGGGAGCCGCTGGACGGCCAGGCGGACGCGTGGCCAGGCCCACGGATGTGCTTCTGCTGGAACAGAGGCTGCGACGGGGGTGGGGCAGCTCAGGGCTCGAGACCAGGTCCCCGGGTCCCCACTGGTGCTCTGCCCAGTACCCACCCTGCTGGCACCCGGGCCCAGCTCTGAGACCCAGTGATCGAGCAAAGGGAGCCCTCACGCCAGAACCCGCCAGCACTGGGACCAGGTGGAACAGCCTGGGCTGTCTGCCTGGCCCTCCTGTCTGCCCGGCCCCAGCCGCAGCATTTCCCAAACCCCTGGGGAGCGTGTGACTCATGGCCGAGGGTCACACACCAAGACGTTTACTTTCCAATAAAGCTGGTGACCACAGGGCTCCTGATGCGTGCACCCTACGCCACCCAGAAACCACCAGGCAAACAGCTGAAATGGACTGTTCCCATCCCGCTGCGGTGCCCATTTAAGAGTGAATCTTCCTAAGGCGGGGCGACCCCAGGAGGCAGAGCACACTTGACATTAAAGCCTGTTGCATGGTCCTGCACCCCAGCAGGCGGAGTCCAGGCGTCCAGGAGCCGAGGGGCAGGGCAGAACGTGGATGGGCTGATGATCTGGGGCCTCTGCCTCCAGTTCCCAGAACTGAGGACTGAGGGGCCCAGCAGCCTGGGTCTCTCAAAGGCTGGGCTTCTCAAGGGACAGAGTGAGAATCCCACCGGCCTGTCTGCCGAGACTGCCACCAGGCACTTGGGGCCTCGTCTTCAGGGACCCGTGTTCCCCCATCAGGCACGGGCAGAGCTGCAGTTGCACAGCGAGGGGTTGCCTGGGTGGTCCACTGGGATGCCTCCAGGAGGCACCACTCTGCCCAGTTTTGGTGGAAATGGGGAAGGGCAAGAACTGAGTGCCAGAGTGCAGAGCTGCCGAGCGAGGCGGCCAGTGGAGCAGCAGGGGCAGCGGGGGGAGTTGGGGGACAGGAGCCCACACCGGGGCCGGATGCCCAGGCCCTTCCACCCGTCCTCCGGTGTTAGGGTCCCTCCAGTCAGAGGACCGCTGGGCGCGGATGAGGACGGAACAGGTCTCTGACAGCAGGAGTGACTCCAGCTTTCAAGGGGTTTCTCTGGTGGGAGGGCACGAAGAGGGCGGACAAGGGGGCAGAGCTGGGGTCTCCGGGGTAGAGGCGGCTGGGGGGGCTCACTCCCCCTCCTTGGCCTCCTCCTCACCTTCCCCAAGTCCTCAGCGTGTGGGAAGACGCCACCTCGATGTCCACAGCGGGAGCAGGAGACGTGTGAGCCAACTCAGAGCCGTGGGCTCACAGAGGTGCAGCTCAGGCAGCAGAGACAGTGAGGACCCCGCACGTGGACTCGAGCCCCAAGTCCACCGGCCACTGAGTGGACATCCGGCCAATGACTCAGCCTCTCTGGGAACTGCATTCCTTAACAACAAAAAGTGAGTGATGAAACCAGCCGTGTACAATTCCTTTGCGATGAAGATCAGAAGGGAAATGTGTGAACATATTTGAAAGTGAAAATGTTAGTCGTTCAGTCCTGTCCAACTGTTTGCGACCCCATGGACTGCAGCCTGCCAGGCTCCTCTATCCATGGGATTCTCCAGGAAGGAATACTGGCTGAGTAGCTGTTCCTTCTCCAGGGGATCCTCCCAACCCAGGCATCCAACAGAGGTCTCCTGCACTGCAGGCAGATTCTTTACCATCTGAGCCAATACCATTCTAGAATATTCTCCTTCCCTTTCCAGCCCCAGGCACTCCAAATTTTAAAAGCCTTGGGAGTTTCCTATTGAAACCACCTTGAATCTGAGAGCTAAAAAAAAAGAAAGACATTCCAGTGACTTACAGGGTGGGTGAGAGAGAGACTGGGAATACCTGACGAGGTTTCAGCATGTGGGAGACGATTCCAAGTGCCCGGCAGGAAACAGGATCTTCAAGTCTCATGGTAATGTGTGTTTGCTATTTTTAAAATTCTACCTGACATATAACTAGAGAAAAGTTCACATTGCAACAAGGAAAACATAGGTTAAGGAGAAAACAAAAATCACCTTATGTAAGAGCAGAGTGAGGCCCTGAAGATCCCTGAGACAGCTTGGGAAGTTCCTGCTGCAGAGCATCTGTAAAAAGAGAAAAAGGCAATTTTCCTGGAGCAGGAGGAAGGCTGCGTGAGCAGGTACTGTCCACGCCTATGCTGGGGACACCAGGAGCAAAGGGGAAACACGCTGGAGCAGCAGAATGATTTCACTGTTTACACAGTTAGTTCTAACTCGTTTAGATGAGTTCTCAACTTTGCCTCCGCACAACTACTTGAAATAACTTATAGATTAAAGGCAATTTCTAACTTGGACTTGGGTTGGAGGGAAAGACTGGGTCATGATGCTGACCAAAGTTTCAAGACTTGGTCCTCTTCTTGGAGTGCAGAAGGGCCTGTCTGCTCTCTGCAGGCCTCGTCCCCTAAAGGCTTGGTCCCACAGAGCAGCAGGGAGCCCCTCACCCTGTGAGCACCACCTCCCTGACCGTCTCTTTCTTAGAATCCGAGTGGCATGATGCTAAACCCTTCTGTAGTTTCTATGGAAACCATGGTTCTGTGGATTCCCCAGGGGCCCTGGGGCCAAGGAGGCTCTGCAGAATGGATTTTCCATGCCTCAGAACTCGCCCTGGGTGCAGAGAGGTCTCTGACAGTTTCCTGGGTGATGGTACCTTTTGCTCCATCAACCAGGACACGCACAACATCTTGGCCCCTGCTGCACCAGCGGCAGGAGAGCGAGGGTAGGATGCGCCTCCCCCAGCCACACAGGCTTACGTGACTTCCTGAAGGCATCACACAGTCCTCAAGGGTAACAGCCACCATGACAGGCAGGATGGCAGACAGGACGATGGAAGGTCTGGTCCACAGATCCAAGGACGGGAACTAAGGCGTCTCCTGGAGAGCCTGTGCTGGGTCCCCAGAGCGCCAGGTTCACCACTACATGGACACCTCAGGTGCTCAGATCAGTTCAGTTCAGCTGCTCAGTCATGTCCAACTCTTTGCAACCCCATGGACTGCAGCAGGCCAGGCCTCCCTGTTCATCACCAACTTCCGGAGTTTGCTCAAACTCCTGTCCATTAGTCGGTGATGCCATCCAATCATCTCATCCTCTGTCATCCCTTTCTCCTCCTGCCCTCAATCCTTCCCAGCATCAGGGTCTTTTCTAATGAGTCCACTCTTCACATCAGGTGGCCCAAGTATTGGAGTTTAAGCTTCCCCATCAGTCCTTCCAGTGAATATTCAGGACTGATCTCCTTTAGGATGGACGGGTTGGCTCTCCTTGCAGTCCAAGGGACTCTCAAGAGTCTTCTCCAACACCACAGTTCAAAAGCATCAATTCTTCGGCACTCAGCTTTGTTTATGGTCCAGTTCTCTGATCAGGGGACTGAAAGTGCCACGTGGGGAAGATGCCGGGGCTACTTCGTCAGCATCACGGCAGGGACTGGAGGGAAGGCCACCCAAGGTGACTTTGGTTTCCAAGTCCTTGAGAGTCATGACATTCTAGCTGAAAGGGCACATGTGGAAGCAAGTGATTTTTTTTTTTTGCACACCTGTGTCCTGCGCTCACATGAGTAAAACTGAGCTGATAGAAGGGACCTTCTGGACCATGGAGAGCCTCCAGGCTCCCCGAGCCCACACTGATTCCAGGAAGAACTAGAAATACAGTCACACCCTGTGTTTTTAGGTCAGCTCACTGAGGCGACTCTAGACCTGGCCAGCCCTCGAAGGACACAATCTTAATTTCAATACAATTTCCAATGATCCCGTGGCTTTCACACTTGGTGCAGCAAAATCACCTATGGATTTCTGTAAACAGGCCTATGAATTACACCTCCTACCTTCTGACCAGAATTTTCCAGGGTGAAGCCTGAGTACAGGTATATAAATCTTCTCCGATGACCCTGAGGCCCAGTGGAGCCGGGGAGTCCCTGATCTCATCTGAATCATCCTCGGCAACGCCCCGCGGGGCCCCAGGCTGTCCCTGGTGGACTCAGATCCCTGACTTGTCTGTGAGGTCGTCAGGCGGACCTGCACCCTCAGCACAGGGTAGAAGGCGGTGCTGGGGTCTCTCTAGCACAGTGGGGGCTGGGCAGGACCAGAGACAGAGCAGGGGTCTGCGAGGAGGCAGCTCAGGGCTAGAAGGGGGTACTGAGGAGCCCAAGATATACAGGGAGAAGGAGCGGGGCGGTGGTCTCGTGGGCTGTAACCTGCACTCTGAAAGCCATGTCTTACTTTCTCTTTCGAGGTGGTACTGGATAGAACTGACCCTGCAGGTGCAGTCAGGGCCCATCTGAAGGCACCCTGTGCGATGAGTCCAGGCTGCTCCCGCCTTCCCTGCGGGAGCCTCCCTCCTCAGTCTGGATGACCACGTGCCTGGGGGGCCGGCAGGTGCACAGTGCTGGGGCACGTGACCCCGAGCGGACAGGCTGCGAGCCCCAAAGGGGGGGGCGGGGGGAGGGTCTGGTCCTCTCCTGTCTCTCCCTCTAGGGTGGGATCCACAGGCACAGAGCGTGTCCCCGCCCGACTGCGTCTGGGTGCGCACCACCCCGGGCTGATGCCACCCGCGTCAGAGTCACAGAGACCCGGGCGGCCCAGTGGTGCCACAGCCCACAGCCCTCCTGCCGCGTCCCAGGCAGCCCACCACACCACAGCCCGAGTCCTGGGGTGGGGAGTGGGGGTGGTAGTTAGGCCGGGAGGGCCTGAGGCAGGCGAAGAGCCTGAGGCAGGGGAAGCTGGCCAGTGACCCTGAAAAGCAGCAGCCCCGCGGCTCACAGGAGGCGCGGCCCACGGCAGGGGCAGGGGGACACCAGCCACACTCCCCTCCTGGATGGAGGCGGCGCCAGCCGGAGGGCTGCGGACCCTTCTGTGCAGACCAATCTCCCCCGGCCCCACGCTCCTGACCCCCACACCCCTTGGTCCCCGGGACCGATGAGGACTTTTGCTGCAAGAAACTTCGCAAGGAAGGGCAATTTCCACCCCCCACCCGCAAAGGTCTGAGAAGGTCGGGGCAGAGCCAAGCTGATAAACAACAGCTTTGTAACAATTCTGGAAGGAGTGAAAGGGCGAGAGAGAAGGGGATGAAGGGATTTGCTCAAAGTTTGAGGCGCTGCCTGAAAACACCACATCTGCCGCAGAGACTGCCTGGAGCTGCCCTCTGCCCCAGGGATTAATTTCTTTCTGTGTCCTTTGGCTCAAGGGGGCTTCCCTGGTGGCTCAGACAGTAAAGAATTTGCCTGCAATGCAGAAGACGCGCGGGCTGGATCCCCGGGTTCCGGAAGATCCCCTGGACACACTACTCACGATTTTTCTTAGTCTGAGCGGTAAGAACAGCGACTTCGCCCTGTAGCCACCCCCTGAAAACGTCCACGTGACCCTGAGACTGAGGGTGGGGGCGCCTTCTCGTTTCTACGACCCCCAGGGTCATTCCCTCCTTGACAGGACGACACCGCGGCCCAGTCACTCAGCTGTCTGTCCACGTCCCCCCGAATGCCCAGTCCAGCCTCTTCCCGAGAGGCGCCTGCCTGGGGCAGGACCGGAGCTCACCCAAGACCACCCCGCACGGGAGGGCGGCCCCCACTAGGGGGCGTCTGTGCGGCCGACGGCGGCGGCTCTGCGGTGGTTCCGCCTCAGGAAGGAGGCGAGCGCAGAGCCGCCGGGCGCTCCACCTCCCAGCACCGCCCTCTCGGGCTTTTCCCGGTTTTCAGCCAGGACTTGCGCTCGCTGAGCGGAGGCCGGCTCCCGACGGGCGGGGCCCTTGATCAGAAGGACCACAAGGGCTCTAGGGGCTACAACTTCCTCAGCTTTAAAGCCCCATTAAGTGTTAATTGAATTGTCGCGGCCCCGTGCTGGAACTGTTTTATGAACACATTACCAGAAGTTGAAAGCTTGTAAAACAGAGGCTTCTGAAATAAAAATAAAAGGATACTCAGATCCAGTGCTACTGCCAAGTGGGAGCCGGGGGCCCCGGGGTGGCGGGGTGCACCAAGCGAAGCCCTTTTTTGCTCCGGAGGCTGAGCTGGGGAAGGTCCCACCCTGGGGGACCCAGGGAACTGCTTCTCAAATCAGCCCAGCGCACTGGCCTTCCCAAAGATGGTCAGTATTTCTCAGTGGTCAGTGATGGCTTCCCTGGTGGCTCAGCTGGTAAAGAAATCCACCTGCAACGTGGGAGACCTGTGTTCCAGCTATGGGTTGGGAAGATCCCCTGGAGAAAGGAACGGCAGCCCACTCCAGTGTTGCGGCCTGGAGAATTCCATGGACTGTACAGTCCATGGGGTCCCAAAGAGTCGGAATCGACTGAGCGACTTTCACTTCCCTTTGACCCTCTGACCCCTGCCTGCTTCCCACACCTCATTCTCACAAAAGGGAAACAGTCCCTTAGGAGCCATGGGCCTCCTACTTGAGGTCCTCGTGAGGACAGTTTACAGATTGCTTCACAAGGTGCCACGAAGAGCCAATTAGATAAAAAGAAACAAAGGTGCTAAGCGGAGATTGATGTGGGACAAGAAATCTCAGCTCTAGAAAGGACGAAGGCAGGAAGCAGGGAGAGCCAGCGCCCGGGACCAGGACACTGGACAGAGGGACCTACAGTCCTCCAGGTCCCAGGTCCCAGCCCCCACGCGGTGGCCTCAGGGGGAAGCAGCAGGAGGGTCACCCGTCCGGGGGTGAGCATCCGTGCTCTGCCTTCGCTGGACCTTGCCTGATGCCCAGAGCTCAGAGCAGGACAGGGGTGGCCAGGAAACCACATGAATCCACAGGGCAGGGCCGGGAGCTTCAGGGGGAGGCTCTTCCCAGCTGCTGTGTGAGGACCAGGGAATAAGAGACAGAGGGCTCCTCCTCCTCAAGGGAGCCCCACCTGTGTGTCTCCAAGCAGGGGGGACACACTGTGAGCTGTCCCAGCCGTGCTCTGACGCAGGTGGGGGGCGGCTAGCTGCAGGTGGGGACCCCTAGACATTGGTGGAGGGGGCCTTCGACTATGGAGGGAGGGGGGCCCTTAGACTATGGAGGGAGGGGGGGCCTTAGACTATGGAGGGAGGGGTCCCCCTCAGACTATGGAAGGAGGAGCCTTAGACTATGGAGGGAGGGGTCCCCCTTAGACTATGGAGAGAGGGGGGCCTTAGACTATGGAGGGAGGGGGGGCCTCAGACTATGGAGGGAGGGGGGGCCTTAGACTATGGAAGGAGGGGTCCCCCTCAGACTATGGAAGGAGGAGCCTTAGACTATGGAGGGAGGGGTCCCCCTTAGACTATGGAGAGAGGGGGGCCTTAGACTATGGAGGGAGGGGGGGCCTTAGACCATGGAGGGAGGGGTCCCCCTCAGACTATGGAAGGAGGAGCCTTAGACTATGGAGGGAGGGGTCCCCCTTAGACTATGGAGAGAGGGGTCCCCCTCAGACTATGGAAGGAGGAGCCTTAGACTATGGAGGGAGGGGTCCCCCTTAGACTATGGAGAGAGGGGGGCCTTAGACTATGAAGGGAGGGGTCCCCCTTAGACTATGGAGGGAGGGGCCTTAGATTCGGGTGGGAGGGGCCTTAGCCGCGGGTGGGAGAAACCCGGGAAGGCGCAGAGAGGGGACACTGTGACCCTCGCACCAGGTGGGAGAGGAGCAGGGTCTGTCTAGACAAGGGCCACGGCGTGGCTTGGGGTCCTGAGCTTCCAGACAAAAGCAGACATATCTTGGCCCCCAACAGGAGAAGAGGAAATACCTGACTTAGAGCTTTCCCTGTAGTTATGGGCGATGAGGGTCTCCTCAAGGGGCCTTGGCTCTGAAAAGCTCTGCAGCAGGAGGCACGTTGGAGGCTGATGCGGACTTAACCCCGCGTGGAGCCCTCCCAAGACCAGGGTCTGGTCCCTGCTCCCAGCCCCGGGCATCGTTCCCGCAGAGCCCTGGGCTCCAGGGCGGGCAAGGGCGGAGCAGGCCTGGGAAGGTGCCAGGGAAGGTGGAGCCTCCAGCTGATTTCAGGGTAGATTTCCTCCGTGATTAGCTTTTATCTCACAGCCATTAGGGTAATGTTGCTATTCTTTCCCCGTCACCCCTCGCCGGCCTCATCTGCATGTTATGTGAGCACCTCCATTCCTACAGGAGGAGGGTGCTGGAGAAGGAGCAGATGAACCGCCCGGTCCCCGCCATGGGCGGGGGCTCCACAGACTCCAGGGGTGCCGCCAGCCCACCTCAGATGGATGGACTGTGGTGGTCAGCTTCAGACAGAACAACCGCTGTTACCTCAGGCAGGCAGAGAGCGCCCCCGAAAGCCGTGGTTCAGAAGAAAGAGCTCAGGTTTGGGGTCAGGTGTCAGAAAAAGAAATGAGTTCAAATCCCATCCTGAGGGGTGAAGCTAACCCAGTTTCTCAGGCTGGGGGCGGGGGTGATAGCTTCTGTCCCCTTGGCTTTGCAGAGTTGTTTTAAGGATCAACCGAGGGAATGCAGAACAGAGGGAGCTGCCAATTCCAAACACCGGCCATCAGGTGGCAGAATGGTGTGGGGGTTGTGAGCATGAATACTGTGGGCTAGCTGTCTGGTTTGAACCCGAGGTCCACCGCTGGCAGCTGTGTGACCTTGGGTGAGCTGCTTAAGTTCTTGTGCCTCTCATACTAACTTGTAAACTGCAGATAAATGGCACCGGTGTAAAAGGTTTTAGAAGGATAAGTGCGTGATATGCGCAGAGCCTGACCGTACAGGCAGTTCGTGGGTGCCTGCCATCATCCCCAGCCTGTTCCAGAAGAGCAGGGCACCTGTCCCGCAGCCCCATCCTTGGGGAGTTCACAGCTCCAAGAGCCCCATGGATGCAGGGTCCTGCCACTTTCCTTCCTGGAGTTCTGGTGGCCCTAAGATGCTGACACCGAACATACAGCATCTACTCTCAGAAAACCCCAGTGGAGCCAAGACCCTGTGAAAAGCATCTGGAGATGCAAGATGGGAGGACAAGGGATTCTTGAGGACCTGCATCCAAGATACTCTGCCTGGGTTTCCTACAAGTTCAAAGATACAGTTCCCAAGCTCTGGGAATGCCACGGGTAACAACATAGCTAATAAAGGTGGAACAGAGGGGTGAGTTTTTCCAGGCCCACAGAACACTTGCCACTATGGAGTCAGTGCCGTCTAGCTTCCCAAGGGTCAACTCAGGTTGGCCATGTAGGATGTGCCACTGTGGACAAATATGTACGGATATTAGGAAACGTGGGTGGAAATAGTTATGACAATTATCAAAATCTAGGTCAGAGTTTCATCTCAGTCCCAGACCCCAGGCAAAATGGCCCCTGAACACTTACAGTGAGAGGAAAAAGAAAGCCAAACCTCAGCTAAAAATATGCATTTTAACACTAAATTCCAGAGACAGTCCTGTGAGGCAGGGACACCTGCAGCTGTTGCTAAGAGTGTCAGTACATTTCTATAATCTTTCCAAGAAACAAATAGGCACATTCATTAAGAACCATGAAAATATTTATATCTCAGCCCACAATGATTATACTGTTTCCTTCAAAAATTATTAGTGATGCTTTCATGAAATATTTAAATGGAGTTACATAGAAACAGCCTAGAGGAAAACGGTTACATAAATTACAGTGAGGCCACAAAGCATCTGAAATGATGATTTGTGCAAATGTTTAATGACACAGAAACAGTCACCGTATAAAGTCAAGTCAGGGAGCACAGAGCAGGCGCTCACACTGCTGAGGGCACGTCATTCCTGAAGACACGACTTCTGTCAGTGCTCCAGGACAGAAGCCCCCTGTGGGGAGGACCCCCTCACCACCCTTTGGGAATCACCACATTTCCTACAGGGTGCGCGCCTTCCCCAGAGGGAGACTCCCCACGCACCACTCCTGGGAGGGCTGACTAACTCTGTCCTGTTTGGAGCCCCCATGCTCCTCACGGGTCGGCTCTGCAGGGGCAGCCAGGCTTAGGCACCATCATTCTTCACCCAGAGGAATAGAAGTGACCAGTGTGGCGGGTCTGCCAGGCCTGCGGTGGAGACAGGTCTCTGAGACCTCACCCCACCCCACCAGACCATTGCTGTGGGCTGGTCTTCTGCTCATGGCCCACATCACAGGAGTGGACCCTTCCTGCTCTCCTTCGCTGTCTTCTTGACCAGGCCTGCACATCCTCAGGGAAACAGAGAGGAAAGTGTGCCTGGTTTAGATTCACCAGGTGACCTGACCAGGCCTGCACATCCCCAGGGAAATAGAGAGGAAAGTGTGTCTGGTTTAGATTCACCAGGTGACCTGACCAGGCCTGCACATCCCCAGGGAAATAGAGAGGAAAGTGTGTCTGGTTTAGATTCACCAGGTGACCTGACCAGGCCTGCACATCCCCAGGGAAATAGAGAGGAAAGCGTGCCTGGTTTAGATTCACCAGGTGACCTGACCATGCCTGCACATACCCAGGGAAATCGAGAGGAAACCGTGCCTGGTTTAGATTCACCAGGTGACCTGACCAGGCCTGCACATCCCCAGGGAAATAGAGAGGAAAGTGTGTCTGGTTCAGATTCACCAGGTGACCTGACCAGGCCTGCACATCCCCAGGGAAACAGAGAGAAAAGTGTGTCTGGTTCAGATTCACCGGATGACTTCTGACAAAGACTATTTTTTCTGAATTGCACATCCTCTCACCCATCAGTTTGCTTCTTCCTTATAACTCTTTATATAAACGCTTTATATAAACCTCGGTTATCATAGAAGAGATACACATATATTGAGGAGTTATTTAATGACTATTTCATCAGGTATTTCATGAGATTTTGTGATCAACATGCTCAAACTCACTGAAAACACCACCTTGAGATCTGTGGCCATATCCAGCCATATCTCAGAAACTGCGAACAACAGCAAAAAACATATACGCAGCCTGAGAAGTCCAAAAGGAGAGAGGAAATGTGGAAGGAGGAAGAGCAGAAAGAAATGTGAAGAAGGTATTCCCCAAATTTGCTGAAAACTCATCTCACAGATCCAAGAAGGTCAATGAATTTCAAACACACACACACACACACACACAGAAATCTACATCTGGGGAGTAGGCTAACCAGGGATGAGGAAAGTCTTCAAAGCAGTCAGAGAGGGGAAATACGATATATTACATTCAAAGAATAAAGACAGGAAATACATACGACTAATTTTCAGAAACAAGGCAAGCCAAAAGACAGTGGGATGATGGTTTCAAATTACTAGAAGAAAAAAACTGTCAACTCAGAATTTCATACTCTTGAAAACCATCTTTCAACAATGAAATTAAAGACATTTTCAGACATACAAAAGCTGAAAGAATTCACCAGCAGGAGAACTTCACTATAATAAATAATGAAGTTCTGCCAGAAGGAATATGAGACCAACACAAGGAACTGAAAGACTGAAGAATGATGTGGTTGAAATAAAACATCCCTTTCTTACTCCTCACTTTAAAAGCCAAGAGAGTTAAAGTAGAAGTATATAAGAATATAAGGTTCTCATGCTGTCACTGAATTTATATAATACCCACTGAAGGTGGAATGTGATGTGTTAAAAATGTATACTATAGAACTTAAGTTTTGTAACAAAAAATGCTAAGTTACAAAGCAAAACAGTACAGCTGACCAGGGGTCCATGGGCAGGAGAGGGGAGCAGGGTGGGGCACAGGGGCGTGCAGGGCAGTGAAACCGCTCAGTGTGACCAAGATGGAGGACACGCCTCGTTACACACCTGTCAACACCCACAGAATGTACACCACAACCCACCTGTCACCACCACAGAATGTACACCACAACACTCAATCCTTATGCAAACAGTGGGGTCTGGTAAGTAATGATGGATTGGCGTTGGTTCATCACTTGTAGCACATGTACTATGCTAATGCACAGTGTTAATAACAGGCAAACTACTTGGGGTGGGGGGGTGACAAAGGGGGTGAACAGGAATTCTTTACACTTTCTACCTGATTTTTCTGCAAACCTAAAACTGCTCTAAAAAGTAAAGTTTATTAATTAAAAATAGCCTGCATGTGCCCTGATATGAGGGCATGTGTTCAATACAGAACCATCCCCTTCTTACCAACCAGCCCAGGGAGTGGCCCACTGCTCATCAGAAGCTGTTGCAGGGCCAGTGGTCCTCAGGGTTTTCTGCAGCCGGATACATATGCTGGCCTCCTCACAGTGTTGATTTGCTCCTGTGGCTCAGATGGTAAAGAATCCGTCTACAATGCAGGAGACCTGGGTATGATCCATGGGTCAGGAAGATTACCTGGAGTAAGGGAATGGCTACCCACTCCAGTATTCCTGCCTGGAGAATTTCATGGACAGAAGAGCCAGCGGGCTACAGCCCATGGGGTTGCAAAGAAATGGACATGACTGAGGGACTAACACTTTCACTTTTTCACTTTACAGCTTTACGTTATAATATTTCACTTCACTTTGCTTTCCCATACCTACATTTCACTTTACAGTAACACCCCTTCGCTACCTGACTGGCTGGTGCTCCGTAAGGAAACGCTCCAAGCTGCTCTGCTGCACGCGGTCTTGGAGCCCCCCAGACGGGCACCTGTGTGGGGCCTGGCCTCACTCAGCTCTAACTGGGAAATTCAGGGCCTGAGGTGACGCACTGCCTCAGCAATGGTGTCCTCATCAGGGGATGTCGTTACTAACAAGTGTCTGTCTTTTATTTCTAACTCTGCTGCATTAACCATATTGTAATTGTTTACGTTTTGTTTTGCTTTTATTTCCCTAAGATGCTGGTAATCATTTGCAAGATACATTGGTCCTGAACACTGAATATACTAATTAAGTATCACAAGTAATTCACACACAGTGCCAGGTTGAATTTCTCCAAGGGTCTGACATCACATGAACATGTAAAAACCTACAGCAGGACATCCAAACCTCTCTACCACTTTTTCCAGAACTGTTTTAACAGCATTAGACAAGATGCTGGTTTGTGGAGACTGCCAGGACCTTTGTAGAGCAAGGGTAATGCATTTTATAAACAGTTACAGTAACTTTAACTGAAGTCATGAAGACAATCTTACATCACATTAAATACACTTAAAGGAAGGATCCCAGAGCACAATAAATCTGAAAAGTGAGTCAGGGGAGTCAGCGGCCAGCACAGGAGGAACACAGTCAGGGGGCCCCTCCCTCTTTCTCCAGCTTCAGGAGGTTCTCTGCCTGACAGCAGACCGCTGAGTGTGGTTGCAGTTCGGAGCTGGAGGAAAATAAAAGATGAGGAATCACTGGAGACCATGGAGAACCTCATGTCAGCCAAGTCAGGGACCAGGGGGTGCTCTCCTTAATTACATGGTGGTGACAAGGCTGAAAATAATGGAAGTTAAGAAATAACAGTTTCCAAGGACTAGAAACAACCATTCGTGGGTGGTCTTGTTTCAGCCCTTCTCCAGGAGATGACATGGTCACCTCTTCCTGTTCAGGTTAACGCTGTCCCCGTCTTCCTCTTTACACATCCTCTGCTGCTCCTTTCCACCTCCAAGCCCTGGAAACTTCATCCCACTGGCTGCTGTCCAGTGCTGAAAACTCTTCTAGCCCAGAGCAAGCCCCCGAGTACGATTTTACTGGAAACCACAGGCAACGAGACTCGGCACTTAACTTTATCAGTTCAGTTCAGTCACTCCGTCCAACTCTCACCTCCATACATGACTACTGGATAAACCAGAGCCTTGACTACACGGGCCTTTGTCAGCAAAGTAACGTCTCTGCTTTTTAACATGCTGTCTACGTTGGTCATGGCTTTACTTCCAAGGAGCAAGTGTTTTTTAATTTCATGGCTGCAGTCACCATCTGTAGTGATTTTAGAGCCCAAGAAAATAAAGTCTGTCACTGTTTCCCCATCTATTTGCCATGAGTGATGGGACCAGATGCCATGATCTTCGTTTTCTGAATGTTGAGTTTTAAGCCAGCTTTTTCACTCTCCTCTTTCACTTTCATCAAGAGGCTCTTTAGTTCCTCTCACTTTCTGCCATGAGGGTGGTGTCATCTGCATATCTGAGGTTACTGATATTTCTCCTGGAAATCTTGATTCCAGCTTGTGCTTCATCCAGCCCTGTATTTCACATGATGTACTCTTCATATAAGTTAAATAAGCAGGGTGACAATATACAACCTTGACCACTCCTTTCCCAATGTGGAACCCATCTGTTGTTCCATGTCCGGTTCTAACTGTTGGTTCCTGACCTGCATACAGATATCTCAGGATGCATGTAAGGTGGTCTGATAACCCCATCTATTTAAGAATTTTCCAGTTTGTTGTGATCTACACAGTCAAAGGCTTTAGGATAGCCAATGAAGCAGAAGTAGATGTTTTTCTGGAATTCTCTTGCTTTTTCTATGATCCAAAGGATGTTGACAATTTGATCTCTGGTTCCTCTGCTTTTCTAAATCCAGCTTGAATATCTGAAGTTCTCGGTTAACGTACTGTTGAAGCCTGGCTTGGAGAATTTTGGCATTACTTTGCTAGTGTGTGAGATGAGTGTGTCTGTTCCAAACAGTAAATTGAACATATATCCAAGAAAAACTTAAAATTTATAGTCATCAGTATCATTTACAATTTCCAACTCAGTGGAGTTGCAATAGGAAAAAAAATCCTTTGGGAACAGAACCAAGGTTTGGACAGTGATGGGAGAGTCACCGCCAGCAGAGCAGTTCGGGGCTGGGTGTCTCTGCCCGAATGACAGTTCTATTTGTTTCAAGGCCTTTGGGCAGATAGAGCAGCTCATTCGCCCAATTTTATCCACAACATCTCATTCACCATGTGTCCTAGAGCTGGGAATTCACTTGTTAAACAAGCCTTCATTTTATGGCTTCATATTATTCTTATCTAAGGCACATATTCTTGAGAAAGGGCTTCTCTAGTGGCTCAGCTGGTAAAGAATCCACGTGCAATGCAGGAGAAGTGGGTCAAAAAGATCCCCTGGAGAAAAGCATGCAACCTATTCTGGTCTTCTTTCCTGGAGAATCCCATGGACAGAGGAGCCAGGTGGGCTACAGTCCACAGGGTCGCAAAGAGCAGACACAACTGAGACAACTGAGCACGCACACACACCCCCTTGAGAAAGTGGTCATTTTAAGGACCATCTGCAGGGTAAGGGGGTTAGAGAAGGTGAGGTCTGGAAAAAGAACGAGACAGGCACTCTACCGGAACAGGTCACCTTTAATGAGGTGAGAAGGCACAGCAGTCAGATAGCCAGCTGCCGCATTTACCCCAAAAAAGAGTAAGCATATACAGGCATGTATATGGAAAGCTACTGTCTTAAGGGGGCCTGTTCTTCTCCAAGGTTGTTCGGAGTAGTTATCTCTTAAACAGCTGGGGCAAGGAATCTGGGAGACTGGCCAGAGGCTGGACCGGCTGGGAGCCGGGCATAATCAACCTTAATGTCCATTTTTTTTCTTCGGGTGAGAGGGTTTTTTGCTTTGCATAGAATGCAAAGGACCTGGAGGGGAGTTTTAACTCCAGGCTATTTTGAGCCATGTAACTTTCCTTCACTATCCAGGGGCTTCCCTGTGGCTCAGTGGTAAAGAATCCGCCATCCAATACAGGAGACACAGGTTCTATCCCTGATCTGGGAAGATCCCACAGGCCGAAGAGCAACTAGGCCCGTGGGTCACAACTACCGAGCCTGGGCTCCAGAGCCAAGATACAAGAGAAGCCCCTGCAGTGAGAAGCCTGCGCAGCAATGAAGACCCAGCACAACCAAAAATAAATAACATAAGTAAGTAAATAAAAATTATTAAAAAGGACTATCTGGCTAAAACTTGGACACATAGGGAATGATGGGCTCTAGGGCACGGTGGTGGCAGCTCACTGGGAACAAGTTACTCAGGAACCGATTTCAGTAGGTGGAACAGCAGGGGTTCCGAAGTAAACAGTAAGGAAGAAGAGTGGAGACCAGGGTGGCCTTGCCCCAGGGGACAACTGCCACCTTCCACCCTTGGTCACAGCCTCAGAGTCATTCCTCCTGCATTCGCCATGCAGCCCTGTGATCAGGTTACTACGTCTTCTGGGGGAAACATTCTCAGGAAAGAAAGTGACCCTGGACTTGGGTCTCAGAGAAGGAGGAATGTGATAGGTGGTTCGGATGGAGGGGAGGAGTGGGACAGAGGCGTTTCCACCACGGAGAATGATGGCGGTGCAGGAAATAACCACCGTGTGCTGGCCTCTCTTAGGTCTAATGAGAAAGGAGCAAAAGATTCAAACAGATGCTTCACACAAATGACAGGCACAGACAAGATGAACTGAAGGGGAACGCAACATTATTTGCCATCAGGGAAGTGTGAACGACAACTACAGTGAGACGGCACTTCAAGGACTCACTAGGACAGTGAACCCCAAGACCAACCACACCAAGGGTTGGCTTGCATTTGGAGAAATCACCAGATTCTTGTATGTTGCTGGTGGAAGGTAAAGCAGTGCAAACATCTGGGAAGACAGTCTGGCAGAGTCTTGTAAGTAACATACACTTGCCATACGACCCAGTCATTCCATCCTGGGTATTCAAGGGAAGTGAAGCGTATGTCAACCCAAAGACTGGCACACAGATGCTTCTGGAAGCTGTACTAGTCTCCTGCGGCTGCTACAACAAAGCCCACAAACTTGGTGGCTTAAAACAGTACAAGTTTATCCTCTGATCATTTTGAGTGAGACATGCACGTACAGTTTCTCTGGACTGAAGCCGTGGCTGTGAGCACTTCAGCTATATAGTGCGATGGGAGGGCTCTGCGGGCCGCTTCCCCACAGGCTTCGGGGGGGATCCACTTTCCAGCCTCTCCAGCCCCCAGGGCCCTCCTGGCCCCTCGGTCGTCTCGCCCGGATCCAGCCTCCGCCCTCACAGCACCTTCTCCTCCACGTCTGACTCTGCCTGCCATCCTTAGAAGGACCGCTGTATTCACCCCGGCTCGAGGGCCCATCAGCAAGGAACGGATAAACAAAATGCAAATTCATACAATCTAATACTTTTCAACAATAAAATGAATTACTATCTGATACAGACCAAACATGGATGCATCTCACTAACATTACACTGAGTGATGATAGAAACCAAACACCAAAGAATGCATAAATATGATTTCATTTATATGAAATTAGAATAGGCAGAACTAATTTGTAGTGAGAGAAGTCATAAAATTGATTATTTACCGTGGAGGCTGTCAGGTGTTTTCCACAAAGGTACACAGAGACATTTCTAGGGAAATGAAATTTAATTTTTAACCAGATAGGGTTGCATATATTTGTCAGAGTAATTGAACTGTACATTAAAAAGTATAAATTGCGCTGTAAGTAAATTATATCTCAATTACATTGATTAAAAAATAAAAGTAATTGGCTTGTTCAGATCCCCCCAACTCCTTTTATGCCTTTCACCCATGGACTGATCGGAGGAGAAAGGCTCTAAGTGGGGGGAACTCAGAGAGCCAAAGATGTCCCTGCTCTGTGGGGGCTGCCGGTTCTGGTTCCTCGTGCACGTCAGGGGGCAGTCCACTGTCTGGTTCTGACCAAGGGCTACTTCCCCCAGCAGGAGCACGAGCAGGACTGGGGTCCGGAAGGCACACTGAGTCACTGAGGGGGTCTCCAGCTCCCGAGCCCCCCCCTCAGTGAGGTATCCTTCCCCAGGCACTTGGGGGTGTGAGCAGGGGCAGCATGAAAGGCTGTGACACTATGTGAGAGGGACAGGGGACAGGTGATAGCCTGTATTATTGAGGATTCTGGTAAGTTCAGCAGTAAAGATGTTTTAGATAATCTTCTGTGGGAATACCACTAATAGAATATGCCACCATAGAAAAGAATGATAAGGGAATGCAATGAACAACCCTAGTCACATATATTGAAAAGTTAAGATGGAATGTATCCACTCCTCACAAAGTACAAACTTACCTGACATAAAATAGATCATTTGAAAATGACATATAATTGATTAAGAAATTAAATTCACAATTTAAAACTCCCCTCAAACAGAAATCTTCAGGCTCAAATGATTTCACTGATGAATTCTACCAAATGTCTAAAAAAGAATTAATACCACTTCTACACACTCTCTTCCAGAAAACAGAAAAGAGAGAACCTTGTAATTCATTTTACAAAGCCCATGTTACCCAGATACCAAACTCAGACAGAAGCCAGTTCAAACATGCTTGAACAAGGTGAAAGAATACAAACCACTTAATCACACCAAACACGCGTCAAAATTCAACACAGTCAGTTCATGAAAAACTTCTCAGAAAGTCAAGAGCAGAAAAGAACTTCTTGAACTTAACACAATTGTCTACAAGACGCCAACAGCTCACATTACACCTAATGAAAGAGACTGGGTGCTTCTCAGTTTTCTGCGGCACGGTGAGGGTGTCCGCTTCCACCTCTGTTGTCGCATGACAGCCAAGGAAAGGACACAAACGTTACACAGATCAGAAAGGAAGCAACAGGACCCTATGTAAACAGGACCCATAATACCATTTACAGTTTTAAAGAGCCTCCAATACTTATGTGCAAATCTAACAAAATATGCACATGAATTGTATGCCGAAAATAACAAAATGCTGACAAAAGAAACTTTAAAAGATTTAAACAAATAAAGACACAGTATATTCCTGAGTTGGAAGACACGACAGAGTAAAGATGTCAATTCTCCCCCAAACTGATGTATGGGTTTAATGCCATCTGTACTAAAATCTCAGCAATTATTTCGTGGATACTGACAAGATTGTTCTAAAACTTGTATGGAAATGAAAAGATACTAGATAGAAGAGCTAAAACATTTTGGAAATATAAAAACAAAGTAGGAAGAAAGAAATAGGTTCAGGAGATTAAGAGGTACAAACTTCTAGTTGCCAAATAAATGAATCACAGCTATGAGATGTACAATATGGGGAATATCATCAATAACTTTGTATGGTGACATGTCCTAATCCGATTTATCATGGTGATCATTTTAACATGTATAGAAATACTGAATCACTATGTTTGCAACAGGAACTAACATACTGTTGTAGGTCAAGACAAACAAATGCATAGAAAAAGAGATCAAATTTGTGGTTAACAGTGGGGTGGGGGTAGGGGGGGTTGGATGAAGGCAGTCAGAAGGTACAAACATCCAGTTATAAGATAAGTAGTAGGGATGTCATGTACACTGTGATAATATAATTAACACTTCTGTGTGTTACATAAGAACATGATCAAGAGAGCCAATCCTAAGAGTTCTCATCACAACAATTTTTTTAAATTTCTTTAGCTTTGTATCTACATGAAGTGATGGATTTTCTCTAATTTTTTGTGACAATCATTTCATGACATATGTTAAGTCAAAGCACTATGCTGTGCACCTTAAACACATACAGTGCTAGATGTCAATTAAACTCAATGCAACTGGAAGAAAAAACTAGTAAGCACCTCCAATTTTTGCGGGGAAAAAAACAAAGTGGGAGGAATCCTAAAGTAATCAAGACACTGTCACCTTGGCAGAGGGACAGACACCTGGATCAATGATAAAGAGACCCCAGAAACAAAACCACACAAATATGCCCAATTTATTTTGAATGAAGTTGCAAAATCAATTCAGTGAGGAAAGGTATTCGTTTCAACAAATGATGCTCAAGCAATTGAATATCACTGGGCGAAATATGACCCTCAATCTAAACTGCACACTTTATATACAAAAGTGTGTATAAACCATATGCTTTTTATACACAAAGTAATGAAAATGGATCATAGGCTTACTTGTAAAATGGAAAACTATAAACATGTTAGAAGAAATCACAGAAAATTTTCAGGACCTACAGTTTGATAAAGAATTATTGGATATGGCACCAAAACCACCATCTGCAAAAGAAATAAAATCAACAGATCGGGCTTTTTCGGATTTAAAACTTTTGCTCTGCAAAGACCATATCAAGAAATGTAAAGTTTAAGCTACAGGATGGGAGAAAGCATTTGTAAACCACATGTATAATAAAGGATTAAGATCTAGAATATATAGAGAACTCTCAAAACTCAACAGCAAAAAATAATTCAGTTAGACAGTGAACGAAAGATGTAGAGACATTTCACTGAAGAAGCTGTAAGAAGGAACACACGCACACAGACACTCACTGCAAGGAGCCACCAGAGAAACGGCAACCGAGACCACAAGGAGGCATCCCCACGCGCCTGTCGCCACAGCTATAAGCAGAGCGGCAGCGCCAGATGCAGGCAAGGGCCTGGAGAGACCGAGCCTCACACACACTTCCGATGGGAGCAACATGGTGCAGCTACTCTGGGACACGGTCTCAACATGTCTTTTAAGACAAACACGCTGGGGCCTCCCTGATAGTCCAGGGGTTAAGAGTCCACCTTCCAGTGTAGGGGGCACGCGTTCCACACCTGGCCAGCGAGATAAGGTCCCTCATGCCATGGCATGTGGCCAGAAAGTTTTTCAAAAATGGAAAATAAATAATCAACCTTGCCAAGTTAAAAAAAAAAAAAACAAATATACTTAAAAAACAGCATCTGCTGCCTCTGGGCATTTGCTCCAGAGAATTGAAAACAAACATCCACATAAAAAACTGCACAGTTGTTTATATCAGATTTATCTATAAGAGCCAAAAAACCGAAGACAAGCAGACTGCCCGGCAGTGAGTGAGTGGCTTAACCAACTGTGATACGTCCACACTCTGGGAACCATTTGAGATTATTGCTATATACAACATCACGCCTGGTTGTCAGTTCACTCCTCCAAGGGAATAAAAGCCCGTCTCTAAACGTTTTGGACTGTATGATTCCATCTAGATAAAAACATTCTTGAAATGACAAAACACAGATGCAGGAACAAACCAACGGTTGACACAGTGGCTCAGACAGTAAAGAATTCGCCTACAATGTGAGAGACCCAGGTTGAATCCCTAGGTTAGGAAGATCCCCTGGAGGAGGGCATGGCAACCCACTCCAGGATTCTTGCCTGGAGAATTCCATGGACGGAGGAGCCTAGTGGGCTAGAGTTCATGGGGTTGCAAAGAGTCAGATACAAGTGAATGACTAACACTTACTTTCCCTCACTTTTTCACTTAGGATGACGCAAGAAGGACCTTCGTGATGGTGCAACAGTCTGTACTGTGACAGTGGTGGTGGTCACACAAATCCACGTGATAAACTGACAGCCCACACACACCTTCCAGCACACATTGTGCGTCATCATATAAAGCATGACCTTTGGGGAGACTGGCTGCAGGACACATGGAATCTCTCTGCAATATCTTCACCATTTCCTGTGAACTTATAATTATTTCAGTTTTTTTAAAAAATTAAGAAAACCATCTAAGAATTACACTATTCCACGTATTGACTGCAGACTACCATTGACCCAAAGCATGAGCCTCTGGGGTTTCATAACCTGAGTCCCTGAGTAAGGCCTCAGAGGGCACGTCCAGCAAGGAACAGGTAACAGGGCCCAGGCACCAAGGCCCACCAAGGCCCTCCAGTGCGGAACCGGACACAAGGAGCAGGTACAACGCACTCAGGCCGAGGATCTTTAGGGAGAAGGAATCCAGCACAACTGCCAAGCCCGGGAAAAGCTGTACCCCGCTCGAGCGAGCTGGAGCGCCTGTCCTGGGAGCTGTCCAAGGTGCTCGTGCCAGGCAGGGTGGCAGTGGGATGCTTTCCAACTGCAGATAGAGATGAGCACCAGGGTCTGACAGTCTTTGCACCAGAAGGAAATGCCTTTCCTTGGTCTACAAAAGCCAAGAGTGTGGGGAGATGTGGTTCCCAGTGTATCGACAGACTGTTGATACACTCACTAAGCTGTCATCACATGCACTCAGAGATTGTGAATTTCTGAGTCTCACAGATGCTGTAACTGGATTTACGTGCTTCAGTGGACATCTGGGGCCATGCAAGCCACGCGTCCTGTTCCTGCTTCACCTCCTGCGTGTCCCCACCTTCTGCTTCTTCTCTCCCTTGTTCCCCTTCTCTGTCCCGTTTTCCCCCTGCTGCACCCCTCCCCTTTCCCCTCTCCCCTGCCCCCCGCTTGCCCCCATTCCTGAGCTCTCGTTCCCTGGAGGGACGGCCCTCAGCCTCGTCAGGCAGTGAAGGCGCCATGCTGTTTACGCATCTCTCTCATGTGACAACCATGCGTCTGAGGCCACAGGAACCAGGAGACCTTGAGTCTTCAAGGATATGAGAAGGTTGGGGAAAAAAATATGACAAGAGGTTGCCTCTGCCAAGACCTTCTGAGATTCTCCCACTTGGCAGGGTCATTACTTTAAGAAATGGTAATGGGTGGGCGCCTGAAGGGGCAGAGTGACTTCACTGAGTCCCTTACCTGTCGGAAGCCAAGAGAGGAGGTCCTGGGGCTGGGTTCCCTGGGACCCCCGTCTGCCCAGCATCGTGCATCCTCTTCCAGGAAACCAAAGTGTGGCTCAGGGCGAACATCAGTTTTTTCCACTTTCCTCTCGGTGGCTGCTGCCGTTTTGACTGTCTGAGCCCACAGAGCCTGCTCAGACACAGGGATCCACCGTGGATAAAGGGCGGGCTTCCTTGACCTCTGCAGCTGCTCAGGTGGAGCCCACCACCCAGACTCTGGACACAGAGCCTCTGATCGCTTGGAAATCAGAACGACCCGTCCTCAGGAGTGCGACTGTGGTTTCCCTCAGGTCGTCAGCTCCAGCTGCCTACTTGCTGAACCCAGTCACCACCCAGCACAAACACTACGCACTCTCCCCACTCACTGCTCTGCAGCCCAAACATCTACAAACACAGGGGCAATTTCTGACAGTCCTTTCAGACCCTGAAATCAGAGCTGGATGGATCTTATGATTAAAATTTTAATGCATGAATGTCCTGGATAGACAAGGGTGACCAGAGGCCTCACAGGGCCCTGTGTGTAGAGCCGATGTCTTGTACACCTAAGAATGTGCCAAGAAATGAGGTGTTGCTGACCATTACAACATTCAGAGCCACACAGGGGGAGCAGGGGTGGTGTGTGTTTCAAGTTTCTATGAGCTGGCGAGGGCACAGGGGTCTAGAGATCTGCCCGGAGTGTAAGGGGAGGCCCTGGATCCACTCGAGGACCTGCACCTCCCAAACGCTGGCCCCAGCTCCCTGCCACACACACCACGGTAGCTGGTTTTCTCTCCAGAAACCTGACAACAGTGAATGGAGTGAAATCGTAGTTTGCAGGAGGTGATACGAAGGCTCCGGACCGTGGGAGAGGAGGAAGCAGACTGCCAAGGCTTGGGCAGCCGGGCGTGGCCTCTTCAGGAGCTGACCTGCCACCTGCGCTCTGTCAGAGATGGGGGTGGGGGGGGCCTCGCCCAGGTCTCCGCAGGACACCCAGGGAAGGTCAACAAAGGAGAGGCACACAGGAGGGGCGGCCGAGGCAGGACTGTCTCCCGGGGCGGGTCTGGGGCTCGATGTGAAAGGGGCTGGAGGCTCTGGGTGTTTTGAGACGAAAAGGCACGTGGCAGAGAAAGACGTTCTTCAAGTCGAGCCTGGATTTTCTGTGGAGAATACTGGGGGTGGGGGACCGGGGAGGGGCCACAGTGACCCGAGTGGGGGTGACGAGTGTTCTGACCGCGGCTGTGCAGGCAGAGGTGTGGGGAGGTGAGAGGTGGGTCTGGAGGCAGGTGACAGGAATTACCTATGATTGGAAGCGAGGGGTGAGGACAGGAGTTGTCAAAATGACTCATTTATGGCTCAGCAATTTCTGGCTGGAGACCTTACATGACTGCTGCTGCTGCTAAGTCGCTTTAGTCGTGTCCGACTCTGTGAGACACCATAGATGGCAGCCCACCAGGCTCCTTCGTCCCTGGGATTCTCCAGGCAAGAATACTGGAGTGGGTTGCCATTTCCTTCTCCAGTGCATGAAAGGGAAAAGTGAAAGTGAAGTCGCTCAGTCGTGTCTGACTGCCTGGTATTATTTTGAGACAATAAAAGCAGAAGTAAGAACAGGGTGATGAGGGAAGAAGGTTCACATTTATATAATTTCAGGTCTGCACATCAGAAGCATCTGGGCAGGCCTGGCAGGGGCTGGTCTGGAAGCCACGGTGGGGGGGCGCTCCCGGGGTACCCCCCCCCCAACAACGTGCCCATGTCCAGCAGATGCCCCTAGGGCCCTCCAGCAGGACACCGAGGATTTATCAGATGGGCCCTGGTCCCAGGTCTCTCAGGAGCCTGCTATAGCCTGTCCCAACCTTTCAGGAGAGTCCAGAGTCAGCAAACAGGGGAGGAAACCATTGCTCAGCGACGCTAATGCGTGACACCTGGCTGCACAGTCGCCTCATTAACAAACAAACAACGAGCTTGAGCTTCAGAGGCCTCGCCTGAGTTAATCACATCTGCATCCCTGCTCTATTTCCGAGGACGCCACCAGGATAACTCGGAGCAATCCATATTTATGATTTGAAAATTGCTGACGGAATAATTACACATTAAGTAACTTCCGTTTCCCTGTATATTATTGTTTCTAATTAGCAATGGGGAAAATAAAGTGGTCATTATTTATGGATACAGTTTGGGCTCGGCATTTATACAGGGCCTGCCAACCTCACGTCCACCCCTGCCACTACCCCATCCCTCCTGGTGGCCCCTGGAGCTGGTCAGCTCGGGGATGGGGGCAGCAAGTCCCCCTCAGCCCCCCTAGCTCCTCCTCTGGCCTCCTCCCCCTCCTCCCAGCCTGCTTCCTCAGACCCTCCCTGGAGTCTCCTCCCCACGGACCCCTGCCAAGCCCTGTCCTCACAGCGATCCTGCACAGTCTCTGCCATAAAGGGAACCAAAACCCCTTGATTCTGAAATCCTGAACATTCTGACACTTCACTACATGAAATTCTTTCTTTTCATAACGTGTTACTTAACGTTAGAATTTTGTGTTTGATATTTTTATTACAGACAAACATGGCTGGGACGTTTTTCTTAACAGACCTCATTGCTTTCCCAGCCCTGTCTTTTAGATCCTGCATAATAAACAGCGGGTAAAGAATCTGCCTGCAATGCGGGAGAGACATAGAAGATGCAGGTTTGATCCCTGGGTCGGGAAGATCCCCTGGAGAAGGGAATGGCAACCCACTCCAGTATTCTTGCCTGGAGAATCCCATGGACAGAGGAGCCTGGCGGGTTATATTCCAAAGAGTCACAGAGTTGGACATGACTGAGCAGCTAAGCACACACAGTAAACAGTGGGCATCCACTAATGTACAGAATGTATTTGAACTTATTAAACTGCAACAGAACAACCAGAGGGGACCGGCACCCATGTAACTGAAGGGATCCTGGGCTAAAAGCACTGGGTCCCATCCCTTCCACACCCCTGCCTGCCCAGCCCTACAGCCTGTCCCTCCAAGCTGACCCAGCTCTCAGGCAGATGAGGCATGTGGCTGCAAATGATATTAAAATCTCTGCCTCACACAACAGCCAGCCTATCTGGTTAGTGTGTAATGCATTTTACCTCTCTGATCCTCAGTTTTCACTTAAATAAGAACTCTGGCCTAAATCAACCTGGGAGTTGCACCTGATTCAACTATGAAATTTTTAATAAAACACAAAAGCCTAGCTGCATGGCCAGAGTGGGGCCCTGGGCAGCGGGGGAGGTATGGCTATGTGGGCAGAGTTAAGGCTCTGATGCCCACTCAGGTTGACAAGTGCTGTTATTCTAGAAGTTTCTCAAGCTTGGAAAATAAAATCACCAGGGTCCAAGCTGGACCTGCTTGTGTTACATCCCCTTCACAAACAAGTAGAATATTCCCGAGGCCTGAACTAACATGCTGTGGCCATGATTAACTGTGCTGACCTCTCTGAACTTCAGAATTTCCATCTACTACCAGATACTAGATAATTATAGTAACTATATATCAGGGTCACTGCAAAGATGAAATGACGTCATACGTTCCACAGGCCCAGATTCAGGACTATGAATGCATTTTCCCACTGGAACAAGCCAGGAACCCTGGAAGAAATGTCTGAGCCCAGGTCTGGGTCAGAAACTGTACAGGATAAGTCTGGGATAGATTGTTACACCAGAAAGAAGAAAGATAAACAATAATGCAGTTTTCAAAATAGAATATTTGAAAACAAAGACATGTCACTTGCTGAAGAAACTGCCACTGGTCTAAGATGGAATGATTTGGGGAATTAAGCAAATAATGTTTGGAACAGATTGAAATACTTCCAGTTGTCAACTATATACAAATACATGAATTCTTAATGAAGTTTTAAAAATGAACAGAAGTCAATTTTAAAAAATCAGTAGAAAAGGTTGTTATAAAATCAGTATATTTAAAATTTGAAATGAAATACACACTTAAATCTGAAATGAAATACACATTTGAAATTTGAAATGAAAAATTTGAAATAAAATTTTGAATTGAAAAACACAAAATCTAAAAATGAAATAAAAAGAACCAAACTTTATTATGCCTTATCTATACAAGCTTATATTTCAGGACAGAGTTGGTGAGGAAACTTTTTGGAAGAATACCAGCTTAGAAACACCAAAAGAAGATAAAATTTCAAAATGGACACCCTGAAACTTGAAATAAAAGGATGGATCTAGTCAGTGGTCATTGATGGACGTGAAAACCATTAGTAGAAACAACTGAGGGTGAAGAGGAAAAGGTAAAACTTCACATAACCTCCTGCTCCTTCTGCCTCTGTGACTCAGCTCGCTCCCTGCGGTCTAGATCACGTGGGTCACGCAGTCTCAGAAAGTGGGGACCTTACTAGCAACTGGAGCTTCTCTCACTCACCCTTGTCCTGCTCTTTGCAACTGCACAGCCCCTGCAAACCTGCTTAATCGTGCCTGTCCATGTAAAGGTCAGGCAACCCCCTCCCCATCTGGACTGCTGTTTCCGCGCGAAACCCCTTAGTTTAAACCAGCCTATTAACAGCTGCTGTTGCCCACTATAGCCTGTCTATAAAAACCCTGTAACCTCTTTGTTCGGGCTCAGAGCTCAGAGTGTTGACCCCTTTGGGCCCGCCGGCGTAACAGCCTGAGTTCTCCAGCTCTCTGAGTGTGGGTGCTTGGTTTCTGCAACAATGGGAATTTTATAATGGTGGGATCAGATCAGAAGAATGATGCATCCTTGCTTTAATGGATCAATCTCTGCACCACTGACAGCAGGGCAAGCACGAGGCAGGGTGATTCACACCACCATGAAGGTATTCCAGCCCTTAAAAACGGAATCGAGTCACAGGATTTCACCCTAATGATCTGTTTAGAATAACAGGGGCCGAGAGACAAGCTAGAAGCCTAAGCAAGAAGCCAAGCCAGAATCTGTGACCTTCTACATAGAAAACAACTAAGCTTTTTCAAGAAAACAGTGGCACTGAGGAAAAATAAAGGGTCCAGGGGCTCTCAGAGAGACTTAAGGAATAACGACCAGTGAAACCTGAGGCCTGGGCTGCTGACTGCTCAACCAGCCACAGAAAGACATTTCTGAGACAGTGAGAGAAATCAGAAATGGACCAGGTATTAGATGTTGCAAATAAAATTATTATTAAATTTTAGGTGCTATAATGAAATGGAATGGAATTTATGGGGAAACATCCTGACACAGTGATAAACAATAATCTATTTACAGAATAAATGATATGATATTGAGGATCTGCTTTCAAATACCCTGGAAAAAGAACTGTGGTGATGCCAGTTACACGGGATGGAAAGACACGCTGGTAATTGTTGAAGCTAAGTGACAGGGACACAGGGAAGCATTATCCTGCTCTCTCGGGTTTTGTGTAGTTTTAAAGAGCTGCACGATGCAAACTTTAAAACAGGGTAATTTCCTGTAATGAATGCACCTAACAAGTGCCCTGCTTTTGTTATCAGACAGCTGAGAACTGGGGGCTTCTGCCCTTGCAATCTGCCGTGTCTGACAGAACCAGACTGTGAGCCTTGCTCCAGAAGGATCTCATCAGTGCTCCCCAGAACCCCACCACAGCATCACACAACGTCCACTCCGGGCTGGGGGGAATGGCTCGGTGGGGACAACCCTGCCCCTACGTCTCTGCCCAGACAGCAGGGTCTGTGAACAGGACACATACCTGAGCGGAGGCAGGAGCAGCCCTGATAGGGTCTCCCTGGGGTGTAACGCTCTGGACCTGGCTGCATCGCTCCAGCTGGAGGGAGGCCCATCTGTCCTGGGACAGAAGCCGCCTCTCCCAGCCCCATCCTAGCGATGTGCAGGCACTTGGGCCGCACGCTCTGCTACTGGCTTCTGTGTCACTCTCCCCTCATCAGACCCTCAAGCCCCTGTGAGAGAGAGAGAGAGAGAGTGAGAGAGTGAGTGTGTGTGTGTGAGTGAGTGGTGGGGGGTGTTAGCAGACACTCATAGCCTTTATTAGGGAAAATTCTATACATATACACAAGTGGAGAGAATACTGTAATAAACTCCAATGTCCCACCAACTCAGCTCCAATAACTATCAGCTCATAGCTTATCTTGTTTCAAATATATACTCACACATTCCTAAATTATCCTAATCTTATTTTGAAGTATTTCATTATGCAGCTCTAAAAGATATTAATATTTCCTCTCAACTATTATTTAAAATTAAAACATTCTCTCTAAGTTGGTACAGCTGCTATGGAAAACAGTATGGAGGTTCCTCAGAAAACTAAACACAGAGTTACCATATGATCCAGCAAACCCTCTCTTGGACATATACCCAAGCAAAACTATAATTCAAAAGATATGTGCACCCCAATGTTCACAGCAGCACTATTTACAATAGCCAAAACATGCAAACAACTTAAATGTCCACCGAGAGATGAATAAAAAAGACGTGGTACATACAGACAACGGGATACTACTTAGTCATTAAAAAGAATGAAACACTGCCATTTGCAGCAACATGGATGGATCCAGGGACTATCCAGTTAAGTAAGTGAAGTCAGTCAGAAAGAGAAAGACAAATACCATATGATACTGTCAGGGGAGTTCGCAATTTCCTTGGTTCTATCTCGTTGCAACAAAAATTTGAAGCAATGGATGGACTAGTGTTACAACTCTGTGTTACAGCTCAGTTTTATTTAGAAAGTAAAGGAAAATACATCCTCAAGGCGTGAGGGTGTACTGACCCAAAAGATGTGAAGAGAAGAGAGGCCCCCAGCCCATTTTGGCTCCTCTTTTTATATGTTTTTTCTCCTCCCGCTGGGCCTGCCCTGTGTAAATTGGGCTAGCCAGGAGTGCTGTTTGTTCTACCTGAGGTCTCACTCCGGTTCTCAGACCTTCCTTTGTTCTGTTTTCGTGGGCTTTTCCCTTCCTTGTCTTTTAGTCACCACCACTCTGGACTCCTTCCTATTCTAACTACCAAACAATATCACTTACATGTGGGATCTAAAATATGGCACAAACAAACCTATCTATGAAACAGAAACAGATTCATAGACATAAGAGATCAGAGTGGTTGCCAATGACGGGGTGGGGGAGGGAGAGGGATGGACTGGGAGTTTGAGGTTGGTAGATGCAAACTATTATACATAGAATGGATAAACAATAAGGTCCTATTGTATAGCACAGGGAATTATATCCAGTTTCCTGCGATAAAGCATAATGGAAAAAAATATAAAAAAGAATGAACATATGCGTATATAATTGAGTCACTTTGCTGTACAGCAGAAACTGGCATAATGTTGTAAATCAGCTATACTTCAAAAAAACTAAAACATTTCCATGAATATAATTATCTTTCTGAGCCACCTGAAGGTAGTTACATACAAAGGATGATCCATCCCTCAATGCTGGAGCACTGTCTCCGAAAGCAAAGGCATCCTCCTGCACGACCAAACTTCACTGGTCCCATTAGCACTTCTGGCACTGATATTTGCATATTACTTACATTCAGGTTTCCCCAATTGTCCCAAAAATGTCAACTAGGACTTACTTTATGGAATAAATCACAATACTACTAACACACCTAAAATTACTAGCAGCAATTACTTAAAATCAAATATTTAGTCACTCTTACTTTTCCATCACCTTTCTTTTTCCACTCTCTCCTTTCCTCTCTCTTTGTAGAAGAAACCTGGAAACCTGTTCTATAGAATTTCCCCAAATATAGATTTTGTTGAGTGCATCCTTGTAGTCTGCTAGACACAAGAGACTAGATACACAGCTAGATATAGATACACAGCCAGACACAAGAGACTCTTCACAGAAATCAGATGTGACTTTTCAGAAATCCCACTTCACAGGTGATATTACGAATCAGTTCAGTTCAGTTCAGTCACTCAGTCGTGTCCGACTCTTTGCGACCCCATGAATTGCAGCACGCCAGGCCTCTCTGTCCATCACCAACTCCCAGAGTCCACCCAAACCCATGTCCATCGAGTCGGTTATGCCATCCAACCATCTCATCCTCTGTCGTCCCCTTCTGCTCCCGCCCCCAATCCTACCCAGCATTAGGGTCTTTTCCAATGAGTCAACCCTTCGCATGAGGTGGCCAAAGTATTGGAGTTTCAGCGTCAACTTCAGACCTTCCAATGAACACCCAGGATTGATCTCCTTTAGGATGGATTGGTTGGATCTCCTTGCAGTCCAAGGGACTCGCAAGAGTCTTCTCCAACACCACAGTTCAAAAGCATCAATTCTTTGGCGCTCAGCTTTCTTCACCGTCCAACTCTCACATCCATACATGACCACTGGAAAAACCATATCCTTGACTAGATGGACTTTTGTTGGCAAAGTAATGTCTCTGCTTTTAAATATGCTATCTAGGTTGGCCATAACCTTCCTTCCAAGGAGTAAGCGTCTTTTAATTTCATGGCTGCAATCACCATCAGCAGTGATTTTGGAGCCCAAAAAAATAAAGTCTGACACTGTTTCCACTGTTTCCCCATCTATTTGCCATGAAGTGATGGGACCAGATGCCATGATCTTAGTTTTCTGAACGTTGAGCTTTAAGCCAACTTTTTCACTCTCCTCTTTCACCTTCATCAAGAGGCTCTTTAGTTCTTCTTCACTTTCTGCCATAAGGGTGGTGTCATCCGCATATCTGAGATTATTGATATTTCTTCCGGCAATCTTGATTCCAGCTTGTATTTCTTCCAGCCTAGCGTTTCTCATGATGTACTCTGCATAGAAGTTAAATAAGCAGGGTGACAATATACAGCCTTGACATACTCCTTTTCCTATTTGGAACCAGTCTGTTGTTCTATGTCCAGTTCTAACTGTTGCTTCCTGACCTGCCTACAGGTTTCTCAAGAGACAGGTCAGATGGTCTGGTATTCCCATCTCTTTCAGAATTTTCCACAGTTTATTGTGATCCACACAGTCAAAGGCTTTGGCATAGTCAATAAAGCAGAAATAGATGTTTTTCTGGAACTCTCTTGCTTTTTCGATGATCCAGTGGATGTTGGCAATTTGATCTCTGGCTCCTCTGCCTTTTCTAAAACCAGCTTGAACATCTGGAAGTTCACGGTTCACATATTGCTGAAGCCTGGCTTGGAGAATTTTGAGCATTACGTATTGGGATGATTAAAAGTTCATTCAGATTTTTCTGTAACATCTTATGGAAAACCCAAACGAACTTTTTGGCCAACCCAATACTTATGTCAGGTGGCTTGTAATGTCCAATTGTCATTTGAGATTGTACCAGCTGTTACCTAGAGCCATTAATTTATTAAGTTGCAAAATAGTAATATTCTGCAATATCATTTCTTCCTAATCATCATATACTATGCATAACTATCATATACTATGTATAACCATCGTATACTGTGCATAACTCTCATATACTTCAATTTATATAGGAAATGTGGAATAAATGCATGACTTTCATCAGTGTTCAAAAGAATGATTTTGTTCACAAGCATCCTCCATGACTGACCAATTAGTTTCCGTAATGCTTTTTAACATTTCATTATGAAATCACAGATTTTAATATACTTGATATGTTTTATTTACTACAGTTATCAACTCTATTGAAGCTTAAATTGTCCCATTTTTCAGTCTGTGGGAGTCTCTTCTCCTCCTAAGTCTTTCTGATGTGATTGTATTTTTCTGTGACAGCTTTCCTGCTTTCTAGGAGAACCAAGTGTTCCAGGCTCAAGTGGTACATTTTCAGCCACAGCCCTATAATCAGCCATTTTCCCAAGGAGTCTTGGCTGTTTCTAGTGATAAATGATATTTAATGACAATAATTTGAGTGCTACAGATTATCATTGTTACTGAATTGTCCATTGTCTCTAAGACTTTCAGTAGCTATAGACAATAGGTATTTATAAATTACAGTTGTTTTTTTTTAACCTAATCGCATCCATCTTATATCTGTTTCTTCCTTATCTTATGCTAAAAATCCTGGTTCTCAATTACATCACTTTAATTAATCATTTTCTCTTTATCACCGTCAGCCACAAAACAGTCAGCCAGCAGTCTAGATTAGAATGACCAGCATTAGGAAGAAACAGAATTACTGTCTATGGGTGAGAATTGGTTTCTGCCCTTTTCTTCCTAGGTTATAGCCTGTTAACGAAGAGGCAGTAAAATCACTGGTTCTTAAGGCCACGTGGATCTGGGTGCGGTCACCTAAGTGCTGTTCTTCTGTGCACATGCCCCCTTCCCCTCTCAGGGGCGCACCAGAGGCTGACGCAGCTGCTGCCGGGAGGAGGGGTCTGCCCCCCGCCCCCCGCCCCGCCCGTTTTCCAGTTACCATGAACAGTGACCACCTCTTTTTTCAGCAGCAGTGAGGCTGAGCTAATGGGATACAGACTTGCAAGCAGGCTGCAAACCTTCAGAAGTCCGGTTTCGGACAGGTAGGTGGCCAGCCCAGTGGTCAGAACATCTGGCCTTCAGTGGCCCCACAGTGAATGTAACAGGCGCGCCATATGTTTCTCAGTTAAAATGACTGAAGGTTTCTGTTCAGAAAAGTGCATGAGACACCGGAAATCACTCAGGTTCCTGTCTCTGGTGACAAGACCGACGGGTTCCGACCCTGTTCCTCACACAGGCAAGCTCACTGGGCCCTGGTCAGGTGTTTGCTGTCTGGGGCCTGAGCTGGGGGTCCCCGGAGGGGCCCGGTAGGCTGTGCCCACAGGCCCCCCTGAGGGGCAGGAAGGGGAGCTGGGGTGAGGCCCCCCGATGTGAGGGGGGAGGCGCAGGGGAGGAGCGCCGGGAAAGGCGTGGGAAGCTCTCCTGCCCGAGAGGGAGACTGGCCTCCAGGGACGTCGGCAAGGCCCCTGACCACGCGGACGCGGTGTGCAGACCACGCAGACCAGCTTCCCGTCGCCGGGCGCCGCGGCCTCAGGGCACAGCGGCCGCCACGTGGTGGCTCCCGTGACCCCAGCACGAGCTCCCGCCTCAGGAACGCGGCGCCAGAACAGGACTGGACCGCGCGGCCGGGCAGGGCTCCAGACTCGGGCGCGTCGCCCCGTGACGACCGCGCGCTCTGGGGCGGCGGCAGCCCCTCTCCGCCCGCCCCCGACCGCGGCGTCGTCAGCACGCGGGTCTCCCTCAGCCACCGCCCCGCGCGGCCCAGGAAGGGCGCCCGCAGCCCCGGCGAGGACCCCGCACGCGGCGAGGACGCCCCCCTCACCTTCTCCGAGGAGCTCCGCTCACCCGACGCACCTGTGGCGCGTGGAGCGCGCGGGCGGGAAACGACGCCAGCCGGGCCGAGGGCCGAGCTCCCGCACGCAAACCTCGGGGACGAGCTCTCGCGAGACGAGAGGTGGCTCCGCGAGTCTGCCCGCCCGGGGATCTCGCTGCCCGCCTTCGCACCCAGGGATCTAACCCGTGACTCCAACGCTGCGCGGCGGGTTCTTTACCGCGGAGCTGCCACAGACAAATCCCAGATGAAGTTTAAGAAAAATGTGCCCACGGTTTCGTCAGTATTTTTTCCTGTTTCTGTTTCTTTTCTCCTGAGAGCTGCAGTGACGTGTGAAGTGAAGTGAAAGTCGCTCAGTCGTGTCCGACTCTTTGTGACCCCATGGACTATACAGTCCACGGGATTCTCCAGGCCAGAATACTGGAGTGGAGAACCTTTCCGTTCTCCAGGGGATCTTCCCAACCCAAGGATTGAACCCAGGGCTCCCGCATTGCGGGCAGATTCTTTACCAGCTGAGCCCCCAGGGTGATGTGTATGTTGGTGCATTTCATGGTGGCCCAGGAGTCACCCAGACTCGCTTCTTTTGTTTCTTTTTCATCTTCTTTCTTGGCTTCCCTGGTGGCTCAGCTGGTAAAGAACCCGCCTGCCATGCGGAAGACCTGGGCTCGATCCCTGGGTTGGGAAGATCCCCTGGAGAACACAAAGGCTACCCACTCCAGTGTTCTGGCCTGAAGAATTCCACGGACTGTATAGGCCATGGGGTCCCAAAGAGTCGGACACGACTGAGTGACTAACACTTTCCTTTTTACTTGTTTCTACTTCTGAGACTGGATGCTTTTAACAGCCTTGTCTTTCTGTTCACCCATTTGCTGTTTGCCTTCTGGCTGCTCAGATTGGCATTTAACCCCTCTACTGATGCAAAAACACAAAGACGTTGAAAGTAATGGATGGCAGAAAACATTGCAGCCACAAGAGCTGGGATGGCTGTATTATGACCAAACAAAATACATTTAAAGTCAACAGTGGTTTTATAAGAGAACAGTTTTGTAAACCTGTTTCCCATTTTCCTTATACTTTATTTTCAAGAAATCATTTTTCTTGAAATAAGTTGTATTCTTTCTTCCCCACTATTCAGTTAAGTTCAGTTCAGTCGCTCAGTCGTGTCTGACTCTTTGCAACCCCATGAATTGCAGCACGCCAGGCCTCTCTGTCCATCACCAACTCCCAGAGTCCACCCAAACCCATGTCCATCGAGTCGGTTATGCCATCCAACCATCTCATCCTCTGTCGTCCCCTTCTGCTCCCGCCCCCAATCCTACCCAGCATTAGGGTCTTTTCCAATGAGTCAACCCTTCGCATGAGGTGGCCAAAGTATTGGAGTTTCAGCGTCAACTTCAGACCTTCCAATGAACACCCAGGATTGATCTCCTTTAGGATGGATTGGTTGGATCTCCTTGCAGTCCAAGGGACTCGCAAGAGTCTTCTCCAACACCACAGTTCAAAAGCATCAATTCTTTGGCGCTCAGCTTTCTTCACCGTCCAACTCTCACATCCATACATGACCACTGGAAAAACCATATCCTTGACTAGATGGACTTTTGTTGGCAAAGTAATGTCTCTGCTTTTAAATATGCTATCTAGGTTGGCCATAACCTTCCTTCCAAGGAGTAAGCGTCTTTTAATTTCATGGCTGCAATCACCATCAGCAGCGATTTTGGAGCCCAAAAAAATAAAGTCTGACACTGTTTCCACTGTTTCCCCATCTATTTCCCATGAAGTGATGGGATCAGATGCCATGATCTTAGTTTTCTGAATGTTGAGCTTTAAGCCAACTTTTTCACTCTCCTCTTTCACCTTCATCAAGAGGCTCTTTAGTTCTTCTTCACTTTCCGCCCCACTATTATTGAGATATAATTGGCACACAGCCCTATATAAGTTTAAGGCAGGCAGTGTAATGATTTGACGTACATACCTCATGAAATCATGACTACAGTAAGTTGAGTCAACATCCATCAACTCACATAGATAAAAATTAATGGAGTAGAAAATATATTTTTCCTTGTGATGAGAACTCTTAGGATTTACCCTCTTAACGAATTTCATATATAACATACAACAATGTCAGTTGTATTTATCAGGTTGTAGTTACATCCATAGTACTTATTATTTCACATATAACTGAAAGTTTGTACCTTTTGATTATCTTGATCCCATCCCCCTCCCTCCATCACCCACGCTAGTAACCACACTGCTAGTGACCTCTTGTTCTACGAGTTTGTTTTTGATGTATAATTGACCCACAACACTAGGCCGGTTCCTGTTACACAGCAGAGTGATTTGATATTGCTATAAATTTCAAGGTGATCACCACGGTGAGTCTAATTACCATCTGTCACCATACAAAGATATTACCTAAGTATTGACTGTATTCCCCACACTGTACATGTCATACGTGTGACTCATTTATTTTACTGCTGGGAGTTTGTACCTCTTAACCTCTCTCACCTATTCCTCTCCTCCCGCTATTCTGTTCCCCTCTTGGCAACTGCCTATTTATTCTCTGTATCTAATGACTCTGTTTCCATTTTGTTGTGTTTGTTCTCGCTCTCTCTCTTTTTTGGGGGGGGGGGTTTAGATTTCATATATAAATGAAATCATGCATTATTTGTCTTTCTCTAAATTTTTTAGCCTGGTATCATCTAGGTCCATCCAAGTTGTCGCAGATAAGAAGAGTTCATTCTTTTTAATGACTGGGTAATATTCCACTGTATATTTGTACCACATCTTTATCCTTTCATCTGTTGATGAGCATTTGGGTTGCTTCCATGTCTTGGCTATGGTAAATAATGCTGCAATGAACATAGAGGTGCATATATTTTCAAAAAAATAAGAAGGAATACTTTGATCAAGCCCTGTCTCCAGAGCCTCTTTCAGTCCTGGAGCAATCCAAGCTGACTGCAAGGGTATTGGAGGTGGATGACCACCTCCAAAACTCACGGTCCAGAGACATGGACCACTCCCCTCAAATCTGAAGAGGCTGCCTTCCCTCTAGGCTGGACCAACCTACTAGACAAGGAGGAAAAGGGCAGGACTGGGATGCTCCCCCTATTTCAAATCCTGTCCCAGCCACTCAATTCGGGTTGGTCCCCCCCATAAATATAATGAAAGGACAAAGGCGGCAAAAGCACAGACCCCATTGTGGAATCTGTAGTCCAACCTCTTCCATCCTGGCCCTGCTGCTTCCACACCTGTGTCTCCAGCAGGGACTCATCCCTCCAGCCTCCTGCCAGAATTTCCTAAGCCCACAGGATGCTACCTTCCTCCAGGGGCGCTTTCCGTGGTGAAGAACTAGAAGATGCTACCTGAGCATCCTGCTCATAAGAGCACGAGGACCACAGTGCTCCTCACCGTGGCCGGGTCCTGCACATGGACCTGCCAGGCTGGGAACTGACACCGCCTCTCTGGAGCCCTCAGTGCTGTCCCAGACAGGGCATAAGAGGGCACTCAGGCGGCCCTGTTTACAGCCTGGATGTAATAGACGTGACCAGGGTGTGGGTCCCCACAGTGGAAACAGAGATCAGCAGTGAGAAGCAGACTCTGAATTTCTAGAAATGGTTCCCGCTGGGGGATGCTCCCCTCTCTTGACTCCATGAGCCTCACAGTGGAATTCAAATCCCAGTGTAGTTTTAAAGGGTCAGATCTTTAAAAAGGCTCACCCCCTTCCCCTCTAAGATGAGTTCTGAGCTGGGAAAATTCTAATCCCTTGAAAATGGGAAATTTACTTCCAAGCCATCGATGAAAAAGTGCACAAAGTTTTATTCTATTCAAAGGATTGATTAGAGTTGCTTACGAGAAATTAAAATGAATGTTCAAGAGATGTTTTTAGACTTGCAAGAATATTGAGGCAGTATAAACATCAATGGGAGAATTAGTGAGAGCATGCCGAGTGCATTTGCATTTTTTTTTAATGGAAAATACCCTCTAGAATCACCATAAGACTTGAAATCAGCAGAATAAGTATGTCGTCAACAGGGGCCCTGTGGAAAGGCGGGCAGGGCTGGGAGAAGGAGCCCCGTGGCTCTCTGCCCACCAGGCAGGTGTGAGCTGCTTTGCTGAGCAGGGCCAGGGCAGGAACTGAAAATAAGCTTCTGGGTCAGGACCCTGCCTCCCTCCTGTGTGCCTGCCTTGCCCTCCCCAGACTCACCATCCACCGTCACCCAGCCCCTCCTGCTGACGCACAAAGGTGTGGGCACCTGCTCCCCACTGCCCCTCCACTCAGGGCTCCACCTGCCAAAGGACGCGGGAGCCTTACCCCCATCTCGAGGGACCTTTGTCTTTAACTCCGCCACAGCCCCCACTGCCATGGTCACAGCCTCAGCATTCTGTCACCAAGGACCCTTGGATCCTAAAATAAAACCACATGACTTCAGTAGTTTATCAAAATAAATGTTAGCCGTGCTCTTGCTGGAAGAATGAAGACTTACTTTGGCACCAATGAATTTCAGGGGGACCACATACGTATCTTCTGTCTCACTTCCAGATGGTAAGTTTTCCTCTAGGAAACTGCTCACTTTGTCACAAACAGGATGAGGACTGGAGAGAAGCTACGGTGCTGGCGCCGGATGCTCAGTCCCCACAGTAGCCTCACCTTCTCCCCCTCAGGCTGAGGCTTCTCTGGGCCACGCGAGCTCTCCCTGAACCCTGGGAAGTAGATTTGAAGAAACCAAGAAGCAAATATCTGGTTACATCATATCTATCCAAAAAAATTTTTAATGTGTTTTTAATTCTAAGTGAAAGTCGCTCAGTCGTGTCCAACTCTTTGTGACCCCACGGACTATACAATCTGTGGAATTCTCCAGGCCAGAATACTGGAGTGGGTAGCTGGTCCCTTCTCCAGGGGATTTTCCCAACACAGGGATCAAACTCAGTCTCCTACATTGCAGGCAGATTCTTTACTAGCTGAGCCATGAGGGAAGCCCAAGAATACTGGAGTGGGTATCCTATCCCTTCTCCAGTGGATCTTCCCAACCCAGGAATCGAACTTGGGTCTCCTGCATTGCAGGGGGATTCTTTACCAACTGAGGTATCAGGGAAGCCCCAATTCTAATTCTAAGGACCTTGGCAAAGTCTCGAAGCCTTAGAGAATTCAGAGAGATCCAGGTGGGGAGAGGTCTCCAGGGAAGCGGGGGTGATCAGTTTTCTCCTGGAAGCACTGGCCTGGCTGAAAGCCATGGGTCCAGCCCTTGACCCACTGAGCTCGGGCCAGAGCTGCTCACAGGCCCCACGTGGAGGATTGAGCCCCGTCTTGTACGCAGGAGGCTCTGTGACCTTGGTCCTGATGAAGCACATAGCTTGAGGAGGGGAAGCCTTGAGTCCGAAGCTGGAGGGTGGAGTCGAGGCCTGTGGACAGCAGACCTGGGTCACCCCATCCTCCCCTCAGTTCATCGGCAAGGACACAGTGTCCAGAGGTGGCCGGCCCGGGTCACACAGGGCTGGGCAGCCCCGAAGCCAGACTCAGCCAGCCCCCGCCCCCCACCCCCGCTTCACATTTCCCACAAAAGGGGGGCCTGGCCCGCCACAGAGGAGGCTGTGTGCAGGGTCCTGCCCCTCTGCACTTGGCGATGTGCTCATCGGTGCGCTCGTCCTCGGGGAGGTGGACCTGAGAAACAGAGGCGGCTGTCCGTGAAGGTGGACGGTGCAAAGGCTGGAAGGCAGCTGTTAAGCGAGGATACCTGGCAAGAATACCTGTCCATCAAGCCTGCTTAGAGTAGGCCACCAGGGAGACAGGGCTTTGCTTCCAGGAGACCTGTCGGAGGAGCAGATGGTCCTCTGTCCTCACCCCATCTGGGCGTGAGTGTTGGGGGAGGGGCCTTCTCAGATTCGGAGGTAACTCTGCCCTCTTGGCAGGTGGGGCTGCCGTGGAGCCCAGCACCAGGGTGTCCTCTCCCTGCAGCACCCAAACGTCTCCCTGCTTCCTCTTGGCCCCCACCCGCCATGCTGCCAGTCACCCCGCCGCCCCCAGGGAGAGGGGATCCCTAAGGAGGGTTTATTACACCTCAACTGGCCACCCTTGGGTCACTTATGTTATATCCCTGTGCCTTTAGGTTCTAGGTGTTTTCATGTAAGAATTTTCACTGAAGCCGTTTCACTGCACAACTAATTGGCTGTAAGACAATTTTGCCATAAAAAAATAATGAAAAGAAAATACACAAGGTATATTAAAAAGGACATAATGAAACATGAAAAATTAACAATAAAATACTTAAAAGATTTCATTGTAAAAAATGAAACTACCAAACCATATCTGAACACATTTAAAATACGTGTGCTCCATGTCTACATCTCCACTGCCGCCCTGCAAATAGAGAACAGCCCTGTGGACCCAGCTGGGGAGGAGAGGGTGGGACGAACTGAGAGAGTAGCATGCAAACATATCCATCACCACATGTAAAACCTATTGCAGGTGGGCATTTGCTGTGTGATACGGGGAGCTCAACCCCGCACTCTGTGACAACCTAGAGAGGTGGGCTGGGGTGGGAGGTTCACGAGGGAGGGGACATCTGTATAGCTGTGCCTGCTTCATGCTGATGTATGGCAGAAACCGACACGATACTGTAGAGCGAATATCCTCCAATAAAAAGGGAAAAAAGCACTATACCCATACAATGGAATATCAGTCGGCAAAAAGAAAAAGATGTGTGGGGATTCGTGGTACGGTTTTATTTGGGTATATCTTACAGAAAATGATGATACTTCCCTTCTCAAAGTCTGTTATTGAGGATTTAGGATATAATGGTGGAGGTAAGTTCTTTACAATATGAAAAAAATCCACTGTAAGTCTCTTCAGGTTTCCCTGGAAGTGAGATGAGGGACGCTGCTGTTTCTTACGAATATGTAGAATGTATGCAACTGGTGATATGTATTTGGGCTGCATTGAAATGTTCCTCATAATTTACCAAATCAGCTGAGCCTGGTTCGTGCCAAATACTGACATCCTGTCTGCGTCACATTCTCCACCATCAAATAGCAAAAACTTTTCACCATTTTCAAGAAACGTCAAGAATCATGTCACCATTTATTTTGGGGAGCAGGAGGAACTTAATTCTTCTTTTGCCTCTCACTTCTAACACCATGTGATGAATTTGGTAAAATGGCATGAGAGCGCGCTTTGTAACTAAAATTAGGTAAAGAATCAATCATTCATGCTCTTGAAGACTGTGGTGAATTCCTCGCCTCTGCATTTACATCTGTGTGGCTTGGGAAACTTCTAGTTGTGTCGGATGGGAGGAGCAGCTATGTCACGGTGATTTGCTGACTGACCTGGGCTCACTTTCCAGTATGGTGGCTGTAGTATGCAGCCTGGTTTTGCAGCACTGAAACCAAACTGTTTGCCTTTCAGGGCAAAACTCCTTCTGGCTGATTAGCTGTGGGGGAACACTGCACGCGGCCCCTCTGGCAGGGCCTCTGGTCCTGCGCTGCGAGCTCCGCTCCAGGGGTCGGGCACCTGCACAGGCTCAGAGCAGCGCCCGCAGGGAGGGTGGCTGATGCCAGAGGCACTGACCGCCACCTGCCACCCAGCTGCCCAGCCTCCCCTGGCGACTCCTGCGGTGGGGGAGAGATTTCTCTGCAGCCTACGTTCTGCCCCCTCAGGAAACTGGCAGTGGATCCATCAGGGTCTTGGCTGGCTTGGCAAAGAGAGGAGGAGGGAAAGAGGGGCCCAAAGCCAACTGCCTGGGGCCCCTCTGGGGGCCTGGAGGCCTGGGGTGCCCCCTGACCTGAGCCGGGCCCCCAGCTCCACAGTTAGCAGGTGCCCTGCGACTGCAGGGAGCTCAGTCTGCCCGGTTCCTGCTGCACACGTTGCTTTTAAGATTCCTCTGAGCCTAGGGCGGGCTTCTCTGCCGAGGTATCATGCTCACAGCTCAGCCTGGGGGGTCACGTCCTTCCACACTGGGCACAGTGGTCCTCGGGTGACCCTGTGCTCACGGGGACAAATGTAACTGGTGTAAGGAATAAGTGAAACACATATAAGAAAAGCTTTGGAAAGTCCACTAATTTTTTTCCTTCTGAATATAAGAAACACTGATGAGAAGAGGTCTTTGTGTGAGGCAGTTCTTCCCCTTGTCATTTGTCTGGTTTGTCTGAGTGTGGGAGTGGAATGGATTTGTAGAAAGCAGAGGATGAATTGGCTTCTTTAACCAGAACCAGAGGCAGCGCACCTGGCCGGGCGCCCGAAGCATTACCAGGCTCCTGGGAAAGGCCTGCCCCTCCAGATTTCCAGCAAGTTCATCGCTGTGACGTAGAGACTGCACTGGTCCCCGGCCCTGTTTGCTGTCCACCCAGCTCAGCGCTGGGTCAGCAGGACCGCCCTGTGTACCAGAGAGTAACTCAGGATGGCTCTGTACGTCTCTGTGCGTCTACTGTCTAGTATGGCGAGGGCAGCAGGGGCACACGGCCAGAGGGACCGAGGCCGGGCGCGGGGCCCAGCGAGGCCACCCGGGCAGGGCCAGCGAGAGTGACAATGCCGCCAGGGCCAGTCTGAGCAGGAAAGGAGGAGACCTCCTGGGGCTGGGATCTGCAGGAGGGGCCACCCGGGGTGTGTGGGAGGGAGCAGCGAGTGGGAGGGCTTGAGGTGGTGGCTTCAGGCTGTGTCCCCCTTTCCCGAGCAGCCCGGCCTGCGGCCCCACTCCTCGGGCACGTGCCCCTTTCTGCCCTGCGCTGGCAAAGCAGCCCAGCCCAGCCTCCGGCTCCGCTCCACAGCGGCCCTTCCCTCCCCCAGCGCCCAGAGGTTCTAGAATCAGCCTCTCATCTCAGGACCGTCCTGAACCGCAGCGAAGAGAACCGCACACATGCAGACTGGGTGCCGCGGCTTCACACGCCCGCCGGCCGTCCAGACGAATGAGGCGCGGGGCGTTATCTTCCCGGCTGGGCGTGGAGGAGGGGAGAGCAGTGTGTGTGGCAGAGAGAACTGCCCCGAGGCCCCCTGACCTGCAGGGCTCCCGAAGAGCAAGCTTTCTGCTGGGCGCTGCCGGGAGGTTGGGTCTTCGTTTCGAGTGAGTCGTATGAAATTCAGGACTTGCCTGTAAATGTTTTATAATTCGCTTCATTAAATAGCTTTTCCCTTGCATTAGAGACATTTACATCATGTGCAGTAAGATCAGCAGAGAGCGTGTAGTACACGAGGAAGCAGTCTTCTCTGGAATTCAAGTGACCTTTCAAGAGACAGTGCAGTGAGGGACGGAGAAAGGACAGGAGGTGGCGGGAAGGCCGGGGGGTGGAGAGGCCGGCCCTGACCCCAGGGCCTGAGGCGAGGGGTGCAGACCCCTGGGGAGAGTTGCGGGCTCCCCAGAGCGGGCAGGCTTGGCTCCAGGCGGGGTGCGTCATCTGAAGTGCCTGGGGCTCACCCGCAGCCTGCAGCTGGGACGCAGGAGCACATCGACGGAGCACTGACTGGGAAAGGAGGGCGAACAGCTGGGGCCGCAGCCCAGGACCCTGCCCCGCTCCTTGAGCCTGCAGTCACCCCACAGGGCACACCCGTGAGCCCTGAGGGCACTTGGGGTCACTGCAGGCGAACCTGCCCCAAGGGGACAGGCTGGACTGCAGGGGCCTGGGGGCGGGTCACCCGGCTCCCAGGTGGCGTCCTCCCCACCCCCTCAAACCCCGTGAGCACAGAGATGGGTGAGTCAGGGGTGCCAGGGACCCAAGGGAGCCCCGTGTGCAGAGGAACAAAAGGAAGCATCCACAGACGCCATGCCGGGGCGTCAGGGAGCCTGGAACCTGCAGAGCTGGGAGAAACAACGTTATCCCTCGTCTACGGGTAAGGAAACAGGCTCACAGAGTCTGGGTACGGATCAAGGCAAGTCTGCAACTGGACACCAGACAGGACCCTACTCACCCCTCCTGCGACCCAGTGGGTGGACAGCGCCTGCAGCATCACAGGGTTCTCGGTCAGCGTCTGTGGATGAGTGAGTGAAGTGAGCTGAGGGATAGAGAACTCTGAGGAGGGGGACACTGCCCCGAGCCAAACGCAGACGCGGCTGCGAGAGCTCTTTGCGGGACCGGCAGCGGCGAGGCGCGGGGCAGCACGGAGGCGGGCGCCTGCGCACTGAGGGGCAGCCCCTGTCCGCCCCGTGCTTGCTGAGGTCCGTCTCCTTTGTTTTCTCAGCTGCGTGACAGACGACGTTTAGCAGCTCTGTTCTGTGCAGCGAGCTTTAGACAAAAATAAACAGGATGGACACGGAGAGGGCACAGTATTTAACTGTGGATCACAGAGCCTGTTGTGGGTCGCTGATAGACTGGGCCACAAAGTAAGGATTGGGACGCAGGGCAGAGACGATGGGCTGGACCGCAGAGCTGACATTCCCAAGGGTGAGCGCAGAGTCACTTGTTCAGGGAACTGGCCCCTGGGTCTGAGTACACGTGTTCCCTCCTGGGGCTGCAGAGATGCTGATGTTTGAGCTCAGTTGTCAAGAAACAAGCAGGCTTTCTCGGCCAGAGGGGGCAGGGTAAAGCTCTTGGGAGGAGAGAGTGGGCGGGGTGACCCAGGAGGCCCAGGACATACTGTCTGGGAACGGGGAGCTGGCCATGCCCCTGTTTGTGGCGTAAACATGCCTTGAACGTGCCCAGGTGCCAGGCGAGGGCTCCGTGGGGGAGTTGCCAATGACAGAGGAGGCGTCTCATTTGCAGGGAGTGGGGGGTGCGTGTGCTGATCGCTCGGGAAGGAAGGAGCAGAGTAACAGGACGATTTGAGGAGGTAACAGCAGGGACAGCACTGATGTCTCGCAGAGCTGAGGGTCCAGGAGGGCGTGTCCAGGTTCCCCAGGTGGTTCCTGTTCCAGCCCTTAAAGCCCCGAGTCCTGGGACGGCCCGGATGGGTGGGCAGCTAGCAGGGAAGGCTTCTCGGAGGAGGTGGCCGCCACCCCTGAATGTCACGGGGGTCGTGGGCCAGCTCCTCAAGACTTGGGCAGTTTGAAGAGGCCGCGCTGTGAGTGGGAAGGTTTCGGGAGAGCCCTCCACGCCGCCCTATGAAGTCTCGCCCCATCCATGCACCAGCCCCACCCTGGGCATCAGTACAGCAGCGGGCAGCTGGGGGCCTCTGGGCTGCGGTGGGGTGGGGGCTGTGCCTGGCGCCCTCCCTGGAGCAGCAGCCCCTCCACCTGCCCCTCTGGAGGGCCCCCTCACGCCTCCCTACTCCCCTCCAGCCCCAAGCTCCTGACACCCTGGGCACTGCCCTCTGTTTTCCCCACAGCCGGCAGGGTCCTGTGACGGCACCCCTGGCAGGCCAATGCTGTCCCCGCTCACAGGCCACACAGCTGCCCCACCTCCCCCGACGCTGTCTGCACTGCGGGCTGCGGGGCTCTGTAAGGATGGGCCTGGAGCCCGACAGGACCCGGGATCCCTTCTTATAACCACTGAAACCCAGGGGCCTTCACGCCCCTCCTGGTCCCGTAGGTCCCAGGTCCCAAAGCCCCTGAGCCGTCTAGAGATGCCCTCACTCAGGACGGGGCGGAAAAACAGGCTGGCTGCCGGGAGTCCAAGCCCTGCCTGAGCTTGGGGCTCCAGAGAAGCTTCTAAAAAACAGTTCCAGCCCTGGAAGCTCTCGAGATAGACTCGAGCCACCAGAACTCAGCCGCTGGAGTGGACTGTCCATCCCAGCAAGAGCTGTGGAGAGGGCCCAGGGCGGGGGTCAGGGGCTGGGGTCAGAACCTGCCCCCGGGTCGATGGGTCAGCTCTGAGTGTCCCCGGCCCGGATGGGCTCCCTGCTGCCCCAGGACTGAGCAGGCTGTGTGCCCTTGTTAGCTGGAAATGGTGGCCAAGCCGCTGCCCACTTCTTGCGTCCTGGACTTTAGAGAGGCCCCAGCACCTTTAGAGAGGCTCCGTGCCTGTGATGCTTGTGAGAGGTGCAAATGTAGACGGCGTGTCACGGTTCCTGACAGGCGCCGCCCAGGGCAGGGGTCAAGGGTCCCACACGGGGGCAAGCGGGGGACAGGCCCCGGGCCCCAGGGTCTGGCCCGCACACAGCAGAGGAGCACACATGACGGGAGGTGAGCTGGGAGATGGGTCAGAACACGCATGGCGTGGGCCATGTTCCTCATCCTTTCCTTGCGCGAAGCCGGCAACGCTGCCAGGCATGACAGGTTTCCATGGAAACCACTTGGTCAGCTGGGCCGTCTCAGTGCTGCTGCCGTGGAAGCGTGTTGTCCTCTGGGTGACGGGCCTCAATACGAGCGGGGGAGACTGTGGATTTCCAGCTCACATCCGCCTCCCGCGGCCCACCCCCTCCTGGAGGCTGTCTCTGAGCTACTTACCGCTGCGTCACCAGGCCTGGTGTCGGGCGCTTTACTGAGAGGAGGAAAGATGCTGTGAGCTGTCAAGTGCCTGGTGCGAACAGGTCAGCAAGGAGGCAGGAAGGGGCCAATGGTCATTATGGAATCAAAGGCCGGGGGTGGGGAGAGAGCCGCCGAGGAGGGACCCCTAACCACCACCCACAACCCACTGTCCACCGTCCACCACCCGCTGTCTACCGCCCAGGGCATGGAGGAGGCAGAGCCCCCAGAGCCCCACGCAGATCTGCTTTTGGCATGGTCCCCCCCATCTGGCCCTGCTCCCCATGCACACCCCCCACACACCACACACACAGTGCACACAGCACACACAAGTACACACACATCCACACACACATCACATGTACCCGACCCACATCACACACACACACATCACCTCTAACATGCACACAGCACAGCACACTCCCACACGCCTCCACACACTGCCCACACAGAGCCCACCGTTTCAGACAGGACAGGGCACGCGACCATCCCTGTGAAGCAGCTTTGCAGGAAGCGCCCTGAGGGCGACGATGAGTGAAGTGCAGTCCTTACCTGCCACCCGGGGCACCTACCCAAGCGGCCTCGCTGGTGCTCACATAATTTCAAGAAGAACTTCTTTCGTTTTTTTATTTTAATTAGTTTATTTTCTATTTTTTAACTTTACAATATTGTATTTGTTTCGCCATACATTGACATGGATCCACCACGGGTGTACATGTGTTCCCCTTCCAGAACCCCCCTCCCACTTCCCTCCCCATCCCATCCCTCCAGGTCATCCCGGTGCTCCAGCCCCGAGCACCCTGTATCATGCATTGAACCTGAACTGGCGATTCGTTTCACATATGGTAATTTACATGCTTCCATGCCATTCTCCCTTATCATCCCGCCCTCGCCCTCTCCCATAGAGTCCATAACACTGTTCTATTTATCTGTGTCTCTTTTGATGTCTCACATTCAGGGTTATACTTACTGATTGACTCAATACCATATATTGGAGAAGGCAACGGCACCCCACTCCAGTACTCTTGCCTGGAAAATCCCATGGACGGAGGAGTCTGGTGGGCTGCAATCCATGGAGTCGCTAAGAGTCGGACACGACTGAGCGACTTCACTTTCACTTTTCACTCTCATGCACTGGAGAAGGAAATGGCAACCCACTCCAGTGTTCTTGCCTGGAGAATCCCAGGGACGGGGGAGCCTGGTGGGCTGCCGTCTGTGGGGTCGCACAGAGTCAGACACGACTGAGGCGACTTAGCAGCAGCAGCAGCAAATACCATATATATCTGTTAGTATACTGTATTGGTGTTTTTCTTTCTGGCTTACTTCACTCGGTATAATAGGCTCCAGTTTCACCTATCTCATTAGAACTGATTCGAATGTATTGTTTTTAATGGCTGAGTAATATTCCAGTTTGTATATGTACCACAGCTTCCTTATCCATTTGTCTGCGGATGGGCATCTAGGCTGCTTCCATGTCCTGGCTATTGTAAACAGTGCTGTGATGAACATTGGGGTACACATGTCTCTTTCAATTCTGGTTTCCTCAGTGTGTATGCCCAGCAGTGGGATTGCTGGGCCATACGACAAGGAACTTATTTCTTAATTGAGTTTCTGAAGAACCATAACCAGTAACCAAACACCTGTCTCCTGAGCACCCGCAGGCATCCCCCAACCCCGCCTCCTTTTAACCTCGGGGGCAGTGGGACCCTTGGGCCTTCCCAGTCAGACCATTTATGGGCACAGGGGACCAGGGTCCAGCCAGGTAAGTGTTGGTGTCAGCCAGAAAATGTCGAAAATGTGAGAGGAAAAACTAGAGAGTGAAAAATGGAACGAGAGGGCTGAGATGCTGGAAGGCTGGGAGTTGCCTCCAGGAAGAGGAGCAGGTCTCCTTCGTCGATGTCAGTCTCAGATGTGTGCTAATGTGTGTGCACTAACGCATGTGTGCTAATGTGCAGGTGTGCACGGTGGGCGGGTGTGCACCGTGTGTGGACGGGCACCCGTGGGCGCTGTGGGCATGTGCCCCCGGACCCTGGCCCCTATTGGCCCCTCCCTGCCCCCTGGGCCCTCACCTCCGTCACTGACCTCACCCCAGCCCCACTGATCCCCTGTGACCTCGTCCTGTTGGGAGGGGTTGGCCCACAGTGTGAGTGTCTCCTAGGCCCCAGACATCACACGCCAGCCAGGGGGGACCCCCATGAGGGTGAGGGCAAGAGCCCCTGGGCCTTGGCAAGGAGGTCCTCCACCCCATGGATCCTTGGGTGAGAGGGAAAGAAATGGGAGATAAGCTAAGAGCGACGGGAGCCCCTTCCATTTAGGAAGAGCCATCAGCCTTCTCAGGCTCTTCAGATGCCCGTCACCCTGCCCCACTTGCCTCCGGGTTCCACCAGATCCTGAGAACAGTGCCCTCAGCCCTGCCCTGCACCCTGGCCCCAAACCCAGACTCGCCTGGAGCCCCCCAGGGGGGTAGCAAGCAGCGTCATGAAGCGTCGTCCCCACACCCTTCCTTCCAAACCCTCAGCCACGCGATAGGGAACGGCCAGACCATGTGCACGGAGGCATGGAGCCCAGTGGGTCTCGCTCCAGGCCGGGCACAGGAGAGAGGAATGGAGAGGCCGCAGGGGCAGGACTGTGCGCGGGGAGTAAGGGGGTTGGTGTGTGGCCTCACCACGAGTGGGTGCCTGCCCTGCCTCAGTTAGACCTCAAGGGACAGCGGTGGGGAGAAGGGCCCGGACTCTCAGCTGTGAAGACACCGTCCTGTCTGTGAGGACAGTGAGGAGAGCCGGGGAGAGGGGGACAGGCCCGGGGACTCTCAGCTGTGAAGACGCCCTCCTGTCCGTGAGGACGGTGAGGAGAGCCGGGGAGAGGGGGACAGGCCCGGGGACTCTCAGCTGTGAAGACGCCCTCCTGTCCGTGAGGACGGTGAGGAGAGCCGGGGAGAGGGGGACAGGCCCGGGGACTCTCAGCTGTGAAGACACTGTCCTGTCCGTGAGGACGGTGAGGAGAGCCGGCGAGGGGACAGGCCCTGCGGGGGTGCGCTTAGAGGGGCCGGGGCTCCGCCTTGCCCCTGAACGGACGCAGAGCCTGGTCCCCATGCCGCCCTCAGCTCCGCCCTCGACCACCTGCAGCCGTGAGGGGTTTGCTCTCGTTGCGGACTTCAGCCCTGTACTTGTTGGGGGTGACGATGCCTTTGATGCTGCAGGCCACTGTGGTCAGTTGCCAGACAGCTGTGCCCATGTTTCTGGCACATTCAGAGCTTCATGAAGTTGGGATTCCTTTCTGTCACCAGAGCCGGACATCCTTATTCCCAGCAGAGGGAGCTTCTAAATGGAAGTGTAGCCTGCAGCAATGGCCGTGACCAGGAGGATCTGAGAGGTCCCCACTGGGTCACACGCTGCCGGGATGGAGCTGGGGTTTCTGGTTGTGGAGCCATGAGGTCGTGTCCAGCAGCTCCTATCATGGTCTCTGCATGAGACTGTCCCCCAACGGGAAATGAAAAAGCACCCTCATTCCACTCTGGTCTCTCAAGGCCAGGGAACAGCGGGTCCTGGAGAAGGGACCTGCTGGCCAAGCAGGGTCACCCCCTGGAGGCAGATCCAAACAGGAGGGAAGGTTCGAGAGTCCAGTTTGGAAGAGGAGTCTCCATCCTTGGGGCTGGAGGGGGCACTGGCCAGCCGGCCTCTCCCTCCCCATCCAGCCTCCGCTCCCATGGGCTCTGCCCTGACTCAAAGCCGCCAATGGCTTAGAGGTTCAGAAAGCTCCTGTCCCTCCAGCGGAGTGGAAACTCGAGCCCAAAGCAAAGGTCCTGGGCAGTAGAATGTGCTCCAGGGACGCCGGGCAGCCTCCGGGGGCTGAGGAGGAGCACAGAGGGGGACGCTCAGCTCCGAGGGGAGGGGCTGTGGGGCAGGTGTGCCTGAGATGCGTGTGCCCTGGGCGTGGCCTGGGCATCCAGGAGACCCTCACCCTCGGCCAGTGGCTTCACCTCTGCCACTTGGCCCCCCTGCCCCGGGCAGGGGCCCAGGGGCGTGGGGGTGCTGAGGGCTCTATGAGGAAGGAGGAGGCGAGGGCGAGGGCCCTGTGCTGGGGGGATGGGGACGGGGGCGCAGAGGAGCTGTGTGCTCCCGGTCAGGCTCTGGCAGGCACAGCAGGACGAGGGGCATCAGGAAGAGAGGACGGACCCCAGTGACGGGGAGGACGGGCCCCAGTGAAGGGGAGGACGGGCCCCGGTGACGGGGAGGACGGGCCCCAGTGACTGGATTTCCTGCATAGGAGGAACCTGAGGGCAGAGACAGGGGCAGTGATGCTGGTGAGGGTCGGCGGGACCGGGGAGGGGGCCCCACACACCCTCAGGGGTCCAGCTCTTCTGCTCCCCTGGAGCAGACCGGCCCCATCCTCCCCGGAAGCCCACAGCGGAGGCCCCCCCACCCTCCACAGCTCGCAGCTCCATCAGAACCGTCACGCCCTTGGGAAGACCAACTTGGTTAAGCGATCTTTCCAAGGTGGCAGGGGGGACGGGGAGCCACCCCTCCCTTCCAGGCATGGAGCAACCGTGCAAGCGCCTCCAGGGTGGGGTCTCAAAGGGTCCTTTCCTCTACCCCAGCTTGGTTCTCCAGGAGCTGTCCTCTCCTCAGGGATGCTGGAGGCAGTTTCGATCATCAGAGCCTGGGGGTCTGGGGCTCCTGCACCCAGAACTCCTGGAGGCAGAAATGTGGGTGCTGCTGCGTGCTCAGCATGGGGCTACGCTCAGCACCAGGGTCCTCAGGGTGAGAAGCCCCCAGCACAGTGAAGCCGGCGCACGTCCACCAGGGCGGCTCCTCAGCCTTCCTGCTCCCCAGGGGCCAGTCCGTCCCTCCAGGAACCTTCCCGGGGGGACGGGCAGGCACAGCGGGAATGGGGCTCACCCACCAATGCGCTCCTGTGCTCACTCGCCCGCCCTCCAGCCCAGGGGCAACACCCACGACTGTCCACTACCAACCAGCAGCTTAAGGGTCCCCTGGTGAACACTCCACGCTTTCCAGAACAGACGGGACAGTGGGGCACTTCCCATCATGGGTATAGCCCTTGAACCGCCTGGGGGACCCTCCTTGTCTGGCCAGCAGCCTCCTCACTCTTCCTTGCTGAGAAGACAAGACATCAATCACTCCCCAGAGTCTCCCTCGGAAAATGAGTGAAGGACGCTGGGCTGGGCTGAGTGACAGAGGACGGCGCGGTGCTGACATGTGACAAAGTCTCGCCGGCACCGTGATGGCAGGTCCGTGCAGCCAGCAAACTGCCGGCAAGGGCAGACTGTCTCGGCAGGATTAATCACCCCCTGGAAAACAATTTCACACTAGAATAAACAGCAGAGTGAAGTAATAAATGTGTTGCATTGTCCAGTTCTTAACCTGGGCCTTGATATAGATTAAAAACAAGTCAATTATTCTCAGCAATGACAGAAGCTCACCGTGTTTAGCAAAATAAGATGAAGAGGTCCGGGGTGGAGAGCGGCCATTCTGGATGACCCCTGTCTCCCGGGGGAGGCCCCAGTTCATCAGCCCGAGAGTGGAGGAAGCAGAGGGGCACATGTCAGCTGCGAGAGCCTCGTTGTAACATACAGACGCAAAGCACTAAGAATGCAGTTACCTTTCAGTAAGCACCCCACCTCCCCAGGGATTCAGTTCCTGCCCTGCATCCCGAGACGGCGTTTGGCCCAGCGAGGGGCAAACTGCAGACGGAAGACGCACCTGCCCCCAGGTTGGGGCCAGGCTGCAGTCTGTGTCTGCAGGACGTGAAACCGCCTGAGAGGGGTTGGGAAGACGTCGCCTGAATCCTTGACTAGATGAGTTTTGTGCCTGTCGACCCGTGATGCAGATGGAATCACTTCACCTCTGCGTGTGGGGCCGACGCACTCCGGGTCTCTGCATCCCTCAGGGCCGGGAGGTTTCGTGACAAAGCGAAGTGCTTTGCTCAGACAAGGCCGTGGTTGTCGCGGAGGGGAATGGCGACTTTGACGATGGCTGAACGCCCCGCGCCGCAGGCCATGGTGGCCCGTGCCCAGTGTCCACGGCCCTAGCGGGCTGCTCCCCCTGCCCACCTGTGTGATGCTGGGGGGAGCATGACTGCCCTCGCTAGCCACTGCTCTGCGTCCAGAGACACCCCAGCCCCGCGAGTGCCAGGCCCTGCCCCTGCAGACGGCTGGCCACCCCTTGCCTGTCAGGTGCCCACTGGTCCCTTTAGAGGGTCCTCATGTTCAGGCCTCGGGCCTCTCATTCGTGGCCCTCTATGATGGAGGACCAGGAGATAAGCTCCGGCTGGTCCTGGAGGGTCCCGGGCACAGCCCCCCCGGCCCATCAGGGTTTGGGGAAGCGGCCCTCCCCCTCCCTGTCTGCTGGCACCCTGACCACCTGTCTGTCTGTGGGCACTCTTGGAGCCCCCCCTGTCCCCCACGAGCGGCCTCTCACCTGCAGCCTGCACAGACGGGGAGCCCCATCCCCTGGGCACAACCCCTGCCCGAGCCCTCCCCACAGGGCTGGTGGTCCTGCTGCCTGGCCAGGCTGGCTCTCTGAGGCTGCCACAGGGTCAGCCACGGCCCTGTGGTCCCAGGGCCCAGGGCCTCAGCCATGGCCTCTGGTTTTGGGGCACAGCTGGAGTGGCGCAGGGTGGGGACTCTGCTGGGGCTGCTGCGGCCCCATTGCTCCGCAGTGGTCAGTCGGGGATGCTGCCCGTATGTCCACGAGGTCATCGGGTGCTGTCAGGGGCGCCTCTTCTGGGGATGAACGAGGCCATGGGCACCCACCAGACTGCACTCCGAAGGCCTGACCCTCCTGTCCCAGACGGACCGTCCCCCACCTGGGCCTGGCTGCTCCCGCACGGCCTGGCCCGGTCGCTCCCAGGCAAGCGGCTGCCAGCTGGCACACCCCTCCTGCAGGGCCGGGGGCGGCGGAGGCCCCGACATCTTCGGCTGCCATCACCCCGCGATCTCCACTACGACAAGGGACCCCTATTCTTCAAAGCTACAGACATTTTTTTTTGTAGTTGTTATTCTTCTTTTCTCCATTTTGGGAGCCAGGCATCTAAAGATTAGAACATTGAAAAATTAACTCCAGATAAGGAAGAATTTAGAAACTCACCACAAGGAGACGCTCAGGCTCAGGAAAGACCTGAGGGGACCTCGCACTTTCAGTTCTGGATGATCCTGGGTGAAGACGCAGCCTCCAACCTTCAAAGAAGGAAAGGAAGAAAGACCAAGCGGGGAAAGCTGACCTGCAGATTGACCACAGTGTAAGAGTCAAGCGTCCACTTTTCAACAACAACAACAGCAGATCATCAGGGAAGCAAAGAAACACGAAGGTCAGTCCCATTCAAGGGAACAGAATAAACAGACAGAAACCACCCCCAAGAGAACCCAGATATGGGCACAACTAGGAAATGCCTCAAAGCATGTTTATAGTTTGTTTTTTAACTTGAGGCATATTGACTTATGGGCTTCCCAGTGGCACTAGTGCTGAAGATTGGATCCCTGGGTCGGGAAGATCCCCTGGAGGAGGAAATGGCAACCCACTCCAGTGTTCTTGCCTGGAGAATCCCGTGGACAGAGGAGCCTGGTGGGCTACAGTCCATATAGTTGCAAAGAGTCAGACACGACTGAAACGACTTAGCACGCAGGCACATCGACTTCTTGCATTCAGATGTAGATGATTAGATACTTGCATATATTGTGGACTGATCACAATAAGCCAAGTTAACATCTGTCCCCACACATAGTTACAAACATTTTTCCTCGTGATGAAGACTATTAAGATTTACTCTCTTAGCAACTTTCAAATAAGCAACACAGTGTATTAGCTGTGGTCACCATGCCGTACCATTACACCTCCAGGACTGGCAGCTCAGACACTCTGGCCCCCTTCACCCGTTGCCCACACCCACCCCTCACCGCTGGGAACCGCCTGGCTGTTCTCTGTGTCCATGAGCCGGTTACAGCACTGTCGTCTTTCAGTTCTAAGTGCAAGCGAGTTGAGATGGTACTTACCTTTCTCTGTCTGACCTACTTCACTTATCCCTCAACTTATCCACATTGTCACAAATGGTCAGATCACATTCATTTTTTATAACTGAATAATATTCTGTTGTATGTGTATTTACCACACTTCTGAGTCCATTCAACCATTGATGGAAACTTAGATTATTTCCATAACATGATTATTGTAAATAATGCTTCAGTGAACATGAAAGTGCATGTCTTTTCAAACTACTGTTTTTGTTTTCTTCAGATATACATACCCAGTAGTGGAATAGCTAGATCACACGGTAGTTCTACTTTTAATCTTTAAAGGAACCTCCATCCTGTTTTCCATAGTGACTGTACCAAGTTACATTTCCATCAATAGCATCCGAGGGTTCCCTTTTCTCCAAGTCCTGCCCAACTTTGATTGCTTATATTCTTTTGGGTGGCAGCTACTCTAACAGGTATGGGGTGACCTCTCATTGTGGTTTTGATGTGCATTTCCCTGGTTATTAGTGATGCTGATCATCTTTTCATGTGCCTGTTGGCTATCTATAAGTTTTCTTCAGAAAAATGTCCGTTTAGGTCTTCTGCCATTATTTAAAATTTTGTTGCTGTTGTTTTGATGTTGACCTATATGAGTTCTTTAAATATTTTGGATATTAATCCCTTATTGTGTATATCATTTGCAAATATCTTCTTCATTTTGATAAGCTCCCTTTTCAACTTATTGATGGTTTCCTTTGCTGTGCAGAAGCTTTTAGTTTAGCACCCGATGTCCTAGATGGTCAGAGTGGGGCTAAGGTGAGAGACTGAACAAGGATGAAGGATGAACCCAGGTGCTCGAGCAAGGATGCTGGCAGGATGACGGCCAAGACCAGAGAGCAATCCGGACTCATTTCCTTGTGGTTCTCGGGGATGACAAATTCTGGGGGAAAACTGCACAGTGGTACCTGCCTCCTCTCAGAGGTTACTGTCTGAGGGTCTTGGGTGGGGTGACAAGGCCTCCAAGGATTACAGTGGGGGGAAAAGAATGTGAGGAGGGATATCTTCCGTGAAGGAAAGGAAAGACCAGATGTCAGTGGATGACAGCCAGGCACAGGGCATCTGCATGTCCAGTGGGGGAGCCTTAGAGGGTCAGCAGTGCCTCTGTGTGAATGCATGTGTGTGTGTGTGCCTGTCTGCACATGTGTACACACATGTGGATGTGTGCATAGGCACGTCTGCATATGTGTCCATGCCCTCACACACATGCATACACGTGTATATGTGCATGTCTGCATGTGTGTGTGAATATGCATGTTTGCATGTATGCACATGTCTGCATTTGTGTTTGTGTGTGCATGTCTGCATCTGTGTCTGTGGCTGTGCATGTTTGCATGTGTGCGTGTGTGCATGTGTGCATATGTATGTGGGTTAGGGGGAGGCAGACGTCTCACTCAAGAGGGGCACAACAGCCTCTCCCTTTCCCCCTGTCCCCAACCCTGCCTTTCCTACACAGTCTCACTTGTGTTTTGTGTTAATTGCACTTAACATGCAAGTTTCACGATAACTTCAGGAAATAAGCTCAATTAAATGCAGATGTATTCAGCTTACTGTTGCATTTTACAAATATAATTTTTCCATTGATGTTTAATTGCCTTGAAATTCTTTCAAGGTTAAAAGGGAACTATCTCTTGAACATTAGTTATTAAATTATGTAACGCTAATTAACTTGCTGAATTGATTTGAGCTTTCTGACACTTTTTATTGATTGTTTGAAAGCAAACTTCTAATTATCAAAGGATTGGATATTCTCAACTCAAACGTCCTCCGAGAGTAGCAGAAAGCTGGTCTGTCATTTTGAAGGTCCTGGTTCCTTATCACCAGTGACTTGAACCCCAGCATGGGATCAAACAAAGGAAGCATTTTCCTGGGTGGAGGCTTCTGGGAAGCCCTGAATCTGCTACTGGTTTTCCATGGTGTTACCCGGCTGCTCTCCAGATCAACAGCAGTGCCCAGAAGTAGCCATGTGATCTCCGAAGGCAAAGAGCTGCCATTTCTTCCATTCGTCCTGCTTGGAAATAAAGCACCCTGCCCCCAGGGTTTATACCCCCGGTTCCACCACCTGCGAGATTTTAACATCTGGACCATCACCTAACACCAGGGGTCTATGGTGGTCCCCCTATAACCAGTGATATGTCCTTGTTGTTGACAGTTCAGTGCGCTTAAGAGCGGGGATTCTACAAAAAGGAGTGAAATAAACTTAATTATGTATTGAAAGTGAAAGTCACTCAGTTGTATCCGACTCTTTGTGACCCCATGGACTATATAACCCATGGAAATCTCCAGGCCAGAATACTGGAGTGGGTAGCCTTATCCTTCTCCAGGGGATCTTCCCAACCCAGGAACTGAACTGGGGTCTCCTGCATTGAAGGTGGATTCTTTACCAACTGAGCTATCAGGGAAGCCCCAATTATGTATTAGTCATAATGTTAATTAACAGCCACCAAATCTTCAGCAAAAACTAGCAAATAACATATTTTGAAATTGTGAAAATTTTATTTTTAATTTATGTTAAATTAAAATTTATATTTAAATTAGGGAGTTTATACTTTTATAGCAGCATCATTAAAATTGTATTGAAAATTCAATGAAATGTGTGTAAAGTCATGCTCTAAAAACTACAAAACACTGTTGAGTAGTTAAACACCAAATTGAGCCGTGAAGTTAAACAACGTCAGGCAACTTCTAGTACTGATTGTGCTTTTCACCTTAAACCAGATTCATGAGATAATTATCCCGTGAAGCCTACGGCTTCCAGAACGTGGTTTAAAATCACAGCCTAATTAACTCAGCCTTTGGCTACTCCTCCAGCCCTCTTTTATTGACTTTTCTCTCACTTCCCAAATATCCAGATTGCATTTCTGGTTCTATTAAGCCTGCCCTGCTGCAGAATACGTAATGGGATGCAAAAATGGGTCTCATTTATTATTGCATAATTAACACATCCAAAAGTTTCCTTTCCTGAGTGCTTTATTACTGTATTTTGCAAAACAGAGAAGGGAAAATGATTGCTGGGGACTCTCCAAGAAAAATGTGCGAGACTCCTACTGCTCATTTACGTGAGCTGATGTGGGATTTTGGCCCTTAGTACAGACAGTCCCTGACTTACAGTTTTTCTACTTTACAATGGTGCAAAACCGATACAACTTTAGTAGAGTTTGTACTTGGAATTTTGAAATTTGACCTTTTCCTGGGTTGGTGATATGAGGTCCAATCCTCCCCTGTAGTTCTGGGCAGTGGCTGCAGCCCCCAGTTGGCCCCGAGATCATGAGGGTGAACAATCAACACACTTGAACCATCCTGAACCCAGACAACCAGTCAGACTCTAAGGAATTATTACTTTCATCAACATCACCATAATTACCATCATCATCACCACCATCACCGTTATGACCACCATCACTATATCCATTATCATTACCACCATCACCAGCATCATCATCATATCACCATCATCACCATCACCATCACCATCACCACCATCACCATCATCACCTTCACCATCATCACCATCATCACAACCATCACCACAACCTTCACCACAATCACCACCATCATCACCATCACCACCATCACCATTATCACCGTCACCATCATCACCATCATCACCACCATCATCACCATCACCATTATCACCGTCACCATCATCACCATCATCACCACCATCATCACATCATCACATCACCACCATCATCACATCATCACATCACCATCATCACCACCATCACCATCACCACCATCGCATCATCATCACATCACCACCATCATCACATCATCACACCACCATCATCATCACCATTATCATCACATCATCACATCACCACCATCATCACATCATCACATCACCATCATCATCACCATCACCATCACCACCATCACATCATCACCACCATCACCACCATCACCACCACCACCACCATCACCACCATCGCATCATCATCACATCATCATCACCATTATCATCACATCATCACATCACCACCATCATCACATCATCATCACCACCACCATCACTGTCATTTTCGGGGGATGAGTTGGCCCTCTGTCCTTTCTGCCCCACTGCCTCCATGCTCTCTTCACAATCATCAACTCAAATTTCAAAGCTGCCTCTTGTCCTAATAACTTTAACTTCTCTTCTGTGCATATTTCTATCCATCAGCTAGGTTATTACAATCTCAACTCATATAAACAGCAGACTGAATTGCATTTGTTTTTAAAATTTTGAGAAAAATCCTCAAATGCTGTACCTTTGTTGCCCTGACAGAGTCTTTCATCATTTTTTATTTTTATTAAGTTTATCTACTTATCAAAAACATTATTAAAAATGAATAGACGTGACAATTTGGAAGATATTACATAGATTTAGAAATAGATGCAGATGTAGATATGCAGATATAAAAAGGGAGAGTCATTGTGTACAATTCAACAATTAATACATGAAAAACCCATTGAAAAATGCAAATAGGCATTTCATGAAAAAAAGACATTTGAATACCAATAAGCATATGAAATCACGCTCAACATCATTATTTATCAGGGTGATGCAATTTAAAACCACATTGAGATACCATCTTCAACCCACTAGAATCACCAAAATGAAAAACTTCTGATGATTCTCATACCAAACACTGTCAAAAGCATGAATTAACTAAAACTCAGACATAGCTGAGGGAATATAAAATGAAACACTCACTTTGACAAACTCTTTGATAGTTTTTTTAAAGTAATGTCAAATACACATCTGACCAAACAATTCTACCGCTAGTTATTTAGCAAAGGAAGTTTGGAATACGTGTTCACAAAATCAATTGTACAAGAATATTTAACTAGCTTTTTTACAACAGCTAGAAACTGAAAACAACTCAAATATTCATCAACTGAAGAATGAATACCAAATTATGGAATATTCCAGAATGCAATGCTGCTTAGAAATCGAATGTAACCTATCAATAAATGGAACAAAGATTATTCTGAGTGGAATAGGCCAGACGCAAAGCACACGTTCTGTGCGATCTCACTGACATGAAGTTGAAGAACAATTGAATGTAAGTGAGTGAGTGAAAGTCGCTCAGTCGTGTCCGACTCTTTGCGACCCCATGGACTATAAAATCTGTGGAATTCTCTGGGCCAGAATACTGGAGTAGGTAGCCATTCCCTTCTCCAGGGGACCTTCCCGACCCAGGAATTGAACCCAGGTCTCCCGCATTGCAGGTGGATTCTTTACCAGCTGAGCCACAAAGGAAGCCCAAGAATACTGGAGTGGGTAGCCTATGCCTTCTCCAGCAGATCTTCCTGACTCAGAATCGAACAGGGGTCTCCTGCATTGCAGGTGGATTCTTTACCAACTGAGCTATCGAGGAAGCTCCATCGAATGTAAGCTTTGGCTTTGGTATAAAACTCAGCATACTGGTTTCTTGGTGTAAGCTGCTGCTGCTGCTGCTGCTAAGTCGCTTCAGTCGTGTCCGACTCTGTGCGACCCCATAGACGGCAGCCCACCAAGCTCCGCCATCCCTGGGATTCTCCAGGCAAGAATACTGGAGTGGGTTGCCATTTCCTTCTCCAGCGCATGAAAGGGAAAAGTGGAAGTGAAGTCGCTCAGTCGTGTCCGACTCTCAGCGACCCCATGGACTGTAGCCTACCAGGCTCCTCCGTCCATGGGATTTTCCAGGCAAGAGTACTGGAGTGGGGTGCCATTGCCTTCTCCGTTGGTGTAAGCAGGAAGTGTTATCTTAAACAGCCCAAGCAAGCTTTCTGGGGTGAAGGAAACATTTCATGTCATGTTTTTGCAGTAGTTTTATGGGCATGGGTAATCTCCCAGATTTATCTAACTAGCGGTTAAGATAAGTTATGAGCTTAATAAATAAACAGTATGTGTTCATGGGGAACATTATCCAACACTGGCCCTAAGTCTTTTCTGAGCAAGATGAACTGGCAAGCTGGATGATCACCAGCCGCACGGGTTCATTTTACGGTTCAGCCTGAGATATTGTCTGCTGACAGCTGTGGGCATGGTCTAAATCACCCCTTTCCCCCGGCCAGTCACAATCGGCAGTCATCTCACAAAATAATGAGTCTGCCAGCACAGAGAATCCCAGAAGGTCTCAAAGGAAGCCACCTCTTGAATTTCATTTCTAGCCTTTCCTTCCCCTTGAAGTATTTCAAACCCCAGTAGCCCTCCTCACAAAGCAGCGACACACGGAGTCACAGCAGGAGAAAAACACCAACACAACACCGCGACCGGCTGTCATTGGCCGAAGAGGGATGCTCGAGGGTGAGGGCGGAGGGAGAGGGGGACCAAGGGATGCTGGGGCGGGCGGGGCACAGAGGGCAGCTGGAGAGAAGGGTGCAGGAAAACACAGAGGAACCGAGGAGAGCCTCAGATCGTGGCGGAAAGCGGTAGTTTTCAACTAGATTTCTGTTCCAGGCAGCATCATGACTTTGTAATAAAAGAGATGCCCAGGTATCCTCAATAGAAGCACGTTGGACAGAGAAGCCCCAGACTTCTTTATGTTTTGTTTTTTTGGCCGAGAGGCATATGGGGTCTTAGCTCCCAGATCAGGGATTGACGCCGCACCCCTGTATTGGAAGGGAAGTCTTAACCTCTGGACCACCAGGGAGTCCCTCAGTTGACTTCATCTTGTTTATTGGGAGCCTTGTTTCACAGTAAGCACCTCCTCCCAGGATGGACACCTCTCTCTGAGACCCACGATCAAAGCTCTTCTCTGAGGGGCACTCTTTGCGTTTAACGGCCCCGGCCTCGGCGACAAAGTCTCCCTCTCAGAACTTTGCGGTGACAGCAGGGACCCTCTGCCTCTTGCTGCTTCCGTAGATTTTCACTTCTTGCAGATGCATCTATGAGGAATGGGGAAACTCCTTTTGCCCATTTTAGTTTTCATTTGATTTGTGGGTAATATGTTTCATAGAGGACTCATTTATCTGAAACATTCTTGTTACTGACTCTTTTCAAACCATTAACGGTGTGGAACAGGGGTGCAGGGCTGCTGTGTGGGCCTTCCGACCCTGTTTTGGGCCCAGGAGATCAGCAGAACGGGGGGGCTGCACATCCATGTCCCGACCGCGGCCTCTTCAGCGCGTCTTCACCCTGCCCTGGGCCAGTGCTCTGGAAAACCTCAGAAGAGGAAGCAAAGGACAAGCCGTGGAAGGGGGTGGAGGAAGGCTGGGGAGAGCTCCGGTTCCAGGGGCGTCCCTCCTCAGTCCCACTGACTACGGTCTCAGGCTCCGCAGAGTCCGTCCTAAGGAAACACCCTCCCTGTTGCAGCCAGTGATACAGGTGGGGGCGTGGATGGGCCACAGGGGTCAGCACTGTCCTGGTCGCCTGCCTGCTAGAGCGGAACCCGGATTCTTGGGTCTGCTGCTGCTGCTGCTAAGTCACCTCAGTCATGTCCGACTCTGTGTGACCCCATAGACGGCAGCCCACCAGGCTCCGCCGTCCCTGGGATTCTCCAGGCAAGAACACTGGATTGGGTTGCCATTTCCTTCTCCAGTGCATGAAAGGGAAAAGGGACAGTGAAGCCGCTCAGTCATGTCCTACTCTTAGCGACCCCATGGACTGCAGCCCACCAGGCTCCTCCGTCCATGGGATTTTCCAGGCAAGAGTACTGGAGTGGGGTGCCATTGCCTTCTCTGATTCTTGGGTCTGGGTGACAATATTTAGGATTGGTTCCTGGGGCTGAGAAAACTCAAGCCAGAAAGAAGAGCTGGCCAGTTTCAAGGCTGAGTTAGCAGTAATCCACACACGGCCAACGTCCCAAAGAGCCTCATTGACTCTCTAGTGATAAGGAGCTGTAGGCTGCTCTGTAAAAAGGATGCAAGTGAAAAACTTTCCACGACGCGAATCTCTCCCAGGATTGTTGTCATCATTTGAGAGCTGGAGAAACCTGGTGACACGGGCAACTTTTATTCTAAGATAACTTTCATTCTGTCCACTTGACAATGGCTTTTATGAGGCTCAAGTGAGGTCACATACATTTTGAGAGTAATGTTAATCTGAAAACACTTTGCAAATACTGGCAATGGTCTGTATGACATTATTAGTATTAATCTAATCAAAAACTTTTTTTTGGAACCTCCCAAATTATTTTCTAGTGCGTCAGAAAACTACGTGGGATAAATTAGATTTAATTGTTTCCATTTTATTCCAAGGCACAGAGGGAAAATACTCGGAAATTTATGACAAAATTGGGGCTGGAATCCGAGTCAGTTGTCTCCTGAGATGTGGTTCCTATTATGCCGTATTACTTCTATTCAGAGAAATTTGACCAGAAAACCACAACGCCCTGGCTCCACGTGCAGACAAGGGATGTGGTCCGCTGGGACGGAAGGGCTGCTCGTGGGAGCCGGGCTGGCAGCCTTGCGGCGCGGGTCTGTGGGAGAGAGCGCACAGCGCCCTCGGGTTTGTGTCCTCGCTGGGTCTCCGCAGCACACACAGGTTTTCAGCTAACCCCGAAGCCATCACCAGCGTGAGAGCATTTAACCCAGAAAGCGCCAGGTCCTCTGCCAGATGGTGACTAAGACATGAAGTGTGCTAGGGGCGTGAGCTCAGTGACACCCAACGGCCGGGCCTGACCTGAAGAATCTCCACGCAGCACACGCCTGCTTATCCACGTGACGCTCCTGGTGACGGGCTCCCGAGAGAGCTCCTCCCTTCGTCTCCTTCTCAAGAGCTGCTTCTCGAGACCAGGCCCCGTGAGCTCTTGTCGGCCCACAACGTGGAGACTGTGAGTGATGTTGATGGCCTTGCCCCTTTCAGAGGTCGTTTATTTTTCTTTCTCGTAAGTGCCCAGATGGCCCTGGCTTTTTGCCACAAAGAGCTTAGAGAGTGAAGTTGAGAGTGGGGTTTGTTGGCAGAGATTTTCCTGAGCAACATGCTCACAAAGAGCCTGGAGATGGGATCAGGTGGACGGACTCTCCACACTGGTCGAGGGGGGCTGGGCGCTGGGGCCAGTGAGACGGACACGGCCCGGAGAAGCCAGGACTCGCGTGGCGGGAGGCGGACAGATCAACTGACTGGGGAAGGAGAGGGATCGGGGCTCTGCTGACAGTGTCGGTCGCCCGTGTCCAAGTGTGAGTCCATTATTTTCAGACCCGTCCTTGCCCTGTGATAAGACCCCTTCCCCCATCCTCCTCACAGCAGCCTTTTTCTCCTTGTCTGACACCAAGTTTCTCAGAGATCTGAGAGCGGATGTCCTGTCCTGTTTTCCCACCGCTTCCTCCTCTGACTTGGCTGTTCCCTCCCCTCAACCCCTCCCTAAGTCCGATCTCTGTCTCAGGCAGGAAATCCTCCCAAACTCAAGAAAAGCCCCTAACCCTGCAGAAGATGGGCGGACCGCGTCGGCTGACCAAACTCCAGGCTTGCGACGGCTTCCGCTGCACCTAGTATGTTTCATCTGCTGTAAAAGTGTTTTCATGGTCGCAGTCGATGTTACTGTAAATGTTTAACAGTAAGCGTTTCTTGGCTTTGCAGAGGCCTGGATGGTCTCTATGCAGATCAGTGCCTTGTCTAATGTCTGCAAGCACGGTTTCTGGAAGAGCAATGGCTGGAGTCATGGAGAAACTCAAGGGGGGAAGAGGAGACAGGACCAAAAGGGAGCAGAGACTCTGCAACGAGAGAACCGACGTTCCTGGAGACACGTGGTCCACCTCCACCTGCAACCTTGTGTGGGGAGACAAGGAAGCAGATTTCATCCAAACCACTGGACGTGTTCCCCTATCTGGCTTGGCCTCAGTTCAGTTCAGTCACTCAGTCGTGTCTGACTGTTTGCGACCCCATGGACTGCAGCACGCCAGGTTTCCCTGTCCATCACCAACTCCCAGAGCTTGCTCAAACTCATGTCCATAGAGTCGGTGATGCCATCCAGCCATCTCATCCTCTGTCGTCCCCTTCTCCTCCAGCTTTCAATTTTTCCCAGCATCAGGGTCTTTTCCAGTGAGTCAGCTCTTCACATCAGGTGGCCAAAGTACTGGAGCTTCAGCTTCAGCATCAATCCTTCCAGTGAATATTCAGGACTGATCTCCTTTAGGATGGACTGGCTGGATCTCCTTGCAGTCCAACGGACTCTCAAGAGTCTTCGCCAACACCACAGGTCAAAAGGAACAATTCTTCGGCGCTCAGCTTTCTCTATGGCCCAACTCTCACATGACTACTGGAAAAAGCCATAGCTTTGATTAGATGGACCTTCGTTGGCATAGGAGAGCATTTTTTTGATTCAGGTTCATCATGGGAACCATGTTTCAGGTAGAAGACATTGGTGCACACGTGGGCCCCCAAAAGATATAGACCATGATGTTGTAAGGGAGGGGAGTGAGGACGGACACTGCCCAGCAATCGTGCTGCTGTGTTTATTTCTCATAACCCTGGCAGCAATTCTGTGAAGTCAGATGTTACAGGGTGGGGTCCTCTGGACGCTCCCACTGAGATGGCGTTTGCCCCGCAGGATACTGATAAAGGATGATTATTATCCTGATTTGTGACAAAGGCACACAGGCGATTCAAGGGAGAAAAGATAGTGTTCTCAACACACGGTCCTAGAAGAATTGGACACACGTGGGCAAAAGGATGTACCTACTGAACTGTGTGCTTAGAAAGGTAAATGGTCTGTTTCTGTTAAACGTTTTACACCATAGCACATATTCTAATTGAAAAGTGAAGCCTATCTTCAGATCTTAGGTCCTATACAAAGTTAACTCAGGACATGTCATAGAACTGAACATAAAATGCAAAACTGTAAAACTTCCAGAAGAAAATAGAGTGAAAACCTACCTGACCTCGGATTTGGTAATGAAGGATCAGATACAAGACCAAAACCACGATCCATGAGAAAAGAAACAGACAGGCTGGATTACATTAAAGAGCGGACTGCTGAGGCCCTGAGGGGGCAGAGCGAGGGGACCCCCGTGAGGCCCTGAGGGGGCAGAGCATGGCGGGGGGACCCCATGAGGCCCTGTGGGGGCACAGCACCAGGGAAGGGGACTCCATGAGGCCCTGTGGGGGGCAGGGCACCGGGGGGCACCCCGTGAGGCCCTGTGGGGGGCAGGGCACCGGGGGGGACCCCGTGACGCCCTGTGGGGGCAGAGCACCAGGGAAGGGGACTCCGTGACGCCCTGTGGGGGGCAGGGCACTGGGGGGGGACCCCGAGAGGCCCTGAAGGGGCAGAGTCCGGGCAGAGGCACAGGTGACCCCAGAAAGGTTAACAGCCCCTGTCAGAGCACCTCTTCCCACTCACAGGAAAGAAAACAAAGTTCCAGTTTCCGAAAGCTTACTTCTCACCTTCTCAACTGTGAAAACCAGAATTTAGTTCCCCTTTCAGACAAAAGTGAGAACCGTGTGCAACCCTTCTCAGAGGAAGACACTCCCGGGCGTGTGCTGAGCCCAGGTGGGACCACTGACACCCAGGAGCCTCTGTCCCCACACACTTCCCGGGCGTTTCCAGGAAAGCCTGCAGCTGTGGGCTCACAGCCTCCCAGAACCTGGCGTCCTCCGCCTTTTCATCTGCCCTGTTAACTCTTGCCACTCTCTCCGCTGTCACTGGCCTGGGTGAAAATGGCTTTCTGCCCCACAGTTTTAAACCAATAATGAGACATGTTCCTCTGCCCATCCTCCACTCTGCGTCTCATCCTTGGAAAAACTGTGACTTGAACCCAAGAGAGAGTTTGCTTCTCAGAAGAGAGGTGGTCCTTTGTCCATGAATGTGAACAATGGAAGCTGACTTTGTAAATTCAAGTTCAGGCCAAGCCTGCTATGAACGGGGCCTGCGCTTCTTGCAGATGCAGGTAAACAGGACCAGGGGTTCCCAGAGAGGAGCTCAGCGGCCTGTGCAGTCCCCCAGCGCCCAGCAGCCGAGTCCCCCGCTCCGGACACGACTCTGCAGGGAACCAGATCCCCGACAGCGGAAGGTGCGGCCTGGCAGCGCTGGCAGGGCCGTGCGTCGATGAGCCGAGCTCTGCACATCGCTGTGCCGGGGGCCCCGAGGCTGGTTGAACAGCACAGACCTCTCCTCACTCACACCCAGCGTTGTTTGAAGCTGGTCTGAACCTGGGACACCCAAGTGTGCATCTCCTGTGTCATTTCAGATACAAATCATACAGACAGAGTCTTGGGACGATAAGACATCTCACAGACCCTTGGGGTAACTCCTGTCCCTTTAATTCATGAATGTCACCTCCAATATCTCCTTCAATTCATCTTCCACGCTCTCCTGGAATTGCTTCAGTGAACTATGTGACTGTCAGTCACTGAGCCTCTCTGGAAAGAAGCATGGACTCCACAGAAGTGTCCACAGCCTGTCTCTGCCCAACGACCAGCCTCCACCACCAGCGCCTCCTCCAGCCGCCCTCCTGCAGGTCAGGGCTGCCCCTTGGACGCAGAGCGTGGGGAACAGATGTCCCTTGGGCCCCGGTCTCCCCCTTCACCTGAGGGGTGGCCTACAGTTCCTCCCCCAGCACCGAGAGGAGCAGGACCAGCCGGAGCCCCCTGCTCCCCAAGTCTCGCCTGTGCGTCACGACACCTGGGAAGTCACTCACGACCTCCATCCCAAGCCTCAGCCCCTAGGGGCCGATGGGGTGGCAGGAGGGGGCCCGCGGGGGAGACCTCTGTCCCCACACAGTGACAGGGAAGGGTCCTCTCGGGCACAGCCCCGTGTCAGCCCGCACTTTCCTCCCTGGCTGAACCCGCTGCCGGGCAGTGCGCAGGCCTTTCTCACCCGGAGGAGCCGGGGCGTCCCGGAGCTGCCCCGTCACCTGCACCTCTGCTCCCTTGCCCTGTGGCTTTCACACCCACGGGCAGTGGGCAGCTGGCTGTCCTGCCCCGGCTCAGGGGAAAGTCCTTCTCACCTCCCGTGGGTGTTCTCGGAAGGAGGAAACTCACGCCCTGCCCCCGGTTCTGTTATTGTTGTTCAGTCGCTCAGTCGTGTCCGACTCTTTGCGACCCCATGAACTGCAGCACGCCAGGCCTCCCTGTCCATCACCAACTCCCGGAGTTTACTCAAACTCATGTCCATTGAGTCAGTGATGCCATCCAGCCATCTCATCTTCTGTCGTCCCTTTCTCCTCCTGCCTTCAATCTTTCCCAGCATCAGGGACTTTTCAAATGAGTCAATTCTTCGCATCAGGTGGCCAAAGTATTGGAGTTTCAGCTTCAGCATCAGTCCTTCCAATGAATATTCAGGGTTGATTTCCCTGGGACCTGTTCAGCCCTTAGTTAAGGGGCAGTTTTATCATCTAACTCAAATATCATCTTGCTGAAATTAAAACTTTGCTATTTCCTCCTTAAGCCTCATCCTCCACTGGGTCTGTAAACAGAGGCTGCTCCCAGTTGCTGCCAGCATCTGGGACACCCCTGGGGGCAAAAGACACCGGTTGTGGGAGGGAGCAATGCAGTTCTGGGGTCCTGGGTGCACTGGCGCCAAACACCAAGGCCTCCAAGTCTGGGAGCCTCAGCGCAGCCAGAAGCCACCCGGCTGCGCCGCTGCACAGGGACCCGGTGTCCCTTCTTCCTGTCCCGGTGAACCCTGGTGCTCAGGGCCCCTCGGCCTGTGAGATGCTGTTCACAGCAGAGAAGGCCAGGAGGGACTGGAGGTGCTGCTGCCCACGTAGCATCTGATGGATGTGAACCCCCAAGCCCCGGGCCCCGACCCCGCCAGGCTGCCGCAGGGCCTCCACTGCACCTGCCGCTCACCATCACCATCCCTGAGCCCCAGGCTCCTCTCAAATGCTTCATGATCGTGCCCAGCTCCCACTGATCACACCAGCCAGATCCTGCAACTCGGTTGGCCTCTCGTGGGGAGAGCTTGCGCCCCGGCTTTGGGGACCAGCAGTGGGGAGGAGCAGCTGCCGAGTCCCAGGAACGGTCTGCCGTCTGCCTGCTGTGTCCTTCCTGCAGGGCCTCAGATGCCACGTAAACGTCGGCCAAGACCACGCTTGGTGTGTGTGGGAATCTTCTTTTTTTCTTGTTTCTTTTTTAAATGAAGTTGATTTACAATGTTGTGCTAGTTTCAGATTCACAGCAAATGATTCAGATATACACACATATATGTTTCAGACTCTTCTGGGTCATTGCAAGATGTTGGGTATAGTTCCTTGTGCTGCACAGTGGATCCTTGCTGCTCATCCACTGTATGAAGTGTAGTGTGTGCATGTCAATCCCAAACACCTAGTCCACCCCCCTCTTTTCCCCTTTGGTAACCATAGTTCAGTTTTCATGTTTGTGATTCTGTTTCCGCTTCGTATCATTGTGATTCCACATTTAAGCAACATCACATGATAATTCTCTTTCTCTGCCTTACTTCACTCGGTATGGTAATTTCTACATCCATCTGTGTTGCTGCCAATGGCATCATTTCATTCTTTTTCGTGGCTGAGTAATATTTCATTATACGTACGTCCCACTTCTTCATCTGTTTGACTGTTGACAGACACTTGGCTGCCTCCATGCCGAGACCGTATTCTCCTATTGATTGCTGCATACCTGTGAATCAGGGGCCGTCACCACTCATACCCCAAAGCCCGCCCGTCTTCCTTGTTGTCTCTCAGCACCACCCCCTCCGCATTACCACTCACGCGCACACGGTAAAGCCTGTCTACTGACCGGGGGTGGAGGGGAGTGTGGTCCTGACTGCAGGGCATCCAGCGTGGGCCCAGCAAGGAGAATGGGCAGCTTGTGCTCGAAAGACCCAAACTGCTCACGGCTTTCCGACCAGGGTGTTTGAACCCGGGTTGAGGAGGACGGTTGTGGACTTCTGATGGGTTGGTGGTGAGGTAACAGGAGGATGTCTTGAGGATCTTCAGTGTCGGTCGGCGAGTTCCAGCCGCTTGAGGTCTGCGGTGGGCAGCAGACATTAACTTCTTCCTCCTGGAGGGGGTGTGAGTGTTCGCGGCTCACAATATTACCTGTAGCCCTTGAGGACGAAGTAAAAGCCCTTGACTTTATTTAATGGCTTAACTGTTATTATTCTGTCTGCTTGATTGTCTTCCTTTGTTTTGGAATTTTCTCACCTCTCTGTTTCAATTTACTTTCTGGAACCTGGACAAAGCCTCAGAGGCTAAAGCTTGTCTACAAACAAGAAGGGTGGGGGGTGGGCACAGGGTCGGGCAGGGTCCCGTCCCTGAGATCGGGCCTCCTAGTTTCCCCTGGCCCCAGCCTCCCTCCCGGCCAGTGTTCAGGGGCCTGGCACCATGTCCCTGCAGCCCCCGGGGGCCTACGCAAGACAGGGGGCTGCAGGGCCCCTCTGCACACTGTCCTCTGAGGGGCGGAGCTGCTCCAGGCAGGAGGGGACTCAGGCTGGACTCGCCCTGTGAGGCCTCAGACCCCCACCTCTCTGCCCGCCCCGAGACGAGTCCCTCCTGGGGGCTGCTCGTCCAGCACGTATGGCAGGGCTGAAAACCCAGTTTCCACAGAATGAGGCTAGTTTGCTTTGCTTCATGCCTGGCCCTTAATTAGAACAAATAGCCTGAGACACACAATACAATAAAAAACTGATGATTCAGTGACAGCTAATCGTTTGCAAGAAACAACAGATGCCCTTACAATGAAGATGTATTTCATAGTTTTTTTAAAACGCATTTAACTAACTGAATAATGCATTATAATGATCATGCTGATGTTTCTAAATACGTTTTTAAGAATGTATAATAAAATTTTTCCTTTGAGGATGCCAAGGAGTTTTACTTAATTGGTGATGAAGTTAAAGCAGGAGTGGGTGCTGGCTTTTTACACATGCCCATCACCAGGTTCCAGACAGTCAGGAGGAGGACGCCCTTAGGCGGGAGGGTGGGGACGCAGCCGCAGACACAGCCCAGGGTGGTGGCAGGGACACACTACAGGTTCCCTGACCCTGGAGGGTGGAGCAGGAGGCTGTTGGCACAGGCCGCTGAGAAGGAGACGTCTTGACCCTAAGCAGGCCCACACAGCTGGCAATGGGGCGAGACCCTGCAAGGCTGGGCCCAGGGCCGGGCGTCTCCAAGCAGGCCTGCCCAGCAGTGGGGAGGAGCCGGAGGGGAGGAGAGGGCCTCTGCTTCAGACCTGGGGCAGGAGCAGACTTCTCAGCTGTCCAGAGCCGCCGGACACCAAGAAACGCGGGCTAACTGCCTTGCAGCCCAGGAAAGAGGGCGAGGGTCTGGGTCTACCAGGCAGTCGTCCGCTGGGAACACAGGGGCCTGAATCTTTCAACCAGGTTTTGGGCGGGGCCCCTCCCCCGAGCAGCAGCCAGGCGCCGTGACTGGCCTGTCCTGGGGGCTCTGCGGTGTCTGTGGACCTGACTCTGCCCCCAGCTGCAAGCATCACAGAGCATCACTGGATCCAGAAACACCATGAATCCTGCTAAATTTGTGATGATCTCATTGTAACTAATTAAAGACAGGAGTTCCGTTCTGGTCATTTTATAGATGAAAATCTGATCCTGTGACTCTCCAAAGTCTCCCCACGTCTTCAAATATAAACCGAATCTTTCCTGTTGCTCCAGTCTGACCCCCCCTGGCCTGGGCCATCCACCTGTCACTGCTCCATCTGGCATCGCCTTTGTTGGGACAGCGGTTGACCACGGGCCAGGCCCTGCTGCCGTGGGCCCGTCTCCCAAGCCTGGGGTATCAGCAACACCCCCCACCACCGTAAGCCCGTCTCCTGAACCTGGGGTATCAGCACCCCCCCCACTGCTGTGGGCCCGTCTCCTGAACCTGAGGTATCAGCACCCCCCCACAGCCGTGGGCCCGTCGCCTGAACCTGGGGTATCAGCACCCCCCCCACTGCTGTGGGCCTGTCTCCTGAACCTGGGGTATCAGCACCCCCCCACTGCCGTGGGCCCGTCTCCTGAACCTGAGGTATCAGCACCCCCCACTGCTGTAGGCCCATCTCCTGAACCTGGGGTATCAGCACCCCCCCCCACTGCTGTAGGCCCATCTCCTGAACGTGGGGTATCAGCACCCCCCCACTGCTGTGAGCCTGTCTCCTGAACCTGGGGTATCAGCACCCCCCACTGCCATGGTCCCGTCTCCTGAACCTGGGGTATCAGCATCCTCCCCCCACTGCTGTGGGCCCTTCTCCTGAACCTGGGGTATCAGCACCCCTCACCGCCATGGTCCCGTCTCCTGAACCTGGGGTATCAGCACCCCCCCCTACTGCTGTGGGCCCGTCTCCTAAACCTGGGGTACCATCTGAGTCTACATCCATCCTTAGCGACTGCAGACAGCTGGTGAGATGCTCTGGCATCAAAGCCCACATATTCTTGAACAGAGGGATTAAGTTGGCTCAGATTTCATGTTTCTGGGCCAATATATCAAACTGGCACAGCCAAGAACTCATGGATTTCTGTGAAACCGCTTCTTGATGGTGAAGTATGAATTTTTAGTCTAACATCCTGACGCTCTGACTCACAGACAGGCAGGGGGCGGAGGTGGGGCTGGGGGCTGGGCTGCGTCCCGGCTCCAGCTGCCTCTGCCTGCGAGGCTCTAGGGGCCTTGCCGTGCGGTCCCCAGAAGCACTGCTGAACCAGGAGAAACCAGGCCTGGGAGGAGGAAAGAGCAAGGGCTCCAACTGGGAGGCTGACACCACCAACTCTGGTTCTGAGGCTCAGAGAGGAGAGGCTGGAGGTCACGTGTGTCCAGCACTCGCAGCGACTCCTGTGGGTTGGGTAGTGACCCGTGGAGTCGGCGCCCTCTGACTCCTGGGTCTGGAAAAGGGCCCCTCCCCTGAGCACGAGGCAAGAGATTTGCTGGTGTTGATACTGACCCTGATGCTGGGAAAGCTGAAGGCGGGAGGAGAAGGGGACAACAGAGGATGAGATGGTTGGATGGCATCACTGACTCAATGGACATGAGCTTGAGTAAACTCCAGGAGGTGGTGATGGACAGGGAGGCCTGGTGTGCTGCCGTCCATTGGGTCGCAAAGAGTCGGACACGACTGAGTGACTGAACAACAACAAATACTGAGTCCATGTGAGGGGTCTGGAGAAGCTTAAAGGGAAACTGGTTCATAAACCACTGCTCAGCACCACTCAGGACACACAGCCAGCTAACGGGGCCTTGAGAAGGGGAGCCCGCCTCCCTGGACAGGGAGGAGCTGAGGGCGGGAGCAGCCTCCCTGGGCTTAGACGCCACGAGGGGACCAGCCACACGCAGGTGGAGCCCCTGGGGCCGAGGGTAAACGGTCAGATGCAGGTGCACACGGGGCCTCCTGGCCTGGAGGTCTGCATTCAGAGTGCTGTGGACGGTGGCTGCAGGGTCCGGCCTTCCAGCTGAGGTTTCAGTGGAGGAATGCGGACCCTTAGAAGAAAGAACCGTCGGTCTCTTGAGGGCTGGGACCAAGAAGTGGGCCGCCTCACGGGCAGGAACCTGGAGGAGTGACCTGCAGAGCCGGGCGGGTCACCCTCATGGAGCCCACGGCCGCACCGAGTCCCCTCACGCCTCCTGATGCAGCTTCTTCTCTGGCCGGGCGCCCAGCGCGGACTCTGGGAGACACAGGTGCTCTGGAGGCCCCGGGCCGTTCACCAGAGATGCCCTTGCAGAGGAGGAGCCCTGCGGAGGCCCTGAGGCTCTGGCACCAGGGCTCGGGAAAGCCTCAGGTCCAGCCAGGCCAGAGCATGTGCTTTCAGGGTGGTGCTGGGAGCCGCCCTCCCCCTCCCGCGCTGCGGTCAGCTCCGAAGCTGCCATGTGCACCCCAGCAGCCTCAGCCCCCGCCCAGAGGAGACGCCACAGCTCATAGTCGCCCCTCAACAGCAGGGTCCTCACAGGCCCTTCAGAGGTGCAGGGAGTGTTCACCCTTGTCACCTTGTCGAATCTCATATTTTCTGAGTCCGCACCATGGAAGCAGGTCCAGAACAGGCGCCCCAGGGTTTGTGCAGAGTCACAGAAGGGGGGATGGTGGCCCTCCTGACCCAGGGCCCCGACTCTGCTGCTGATGGAGCAGGACTCCTTCCCGTCCTGCAGCCTGGGTGCAGACAGGGTGACCCTAAGCGTCAGGCCGTGGGTATACTGTGCTCTGGCCACAAGCCCACTTCAGTCCCGTTCGGGGCCCTGCCGGGGACCCCGCAGTGGAGCCCCCAGGCTCCTGGCTAATCCTATCCGGCAAAGACTTGGCCAACAAAAGGCATTGCAGGTGTTGGTGACCATTGACTCTGTGTAACTGCTTATCACTGCTGGCAGAATATGGAATTAACTGGCCTTTAGGCATCATAGTTACGGAGCCTTGGGATCTCACCTGTGGCAGGAACCCAGCTCTGGAGCCCACGTCCCGTCTGACACTGCCGGAAGGGGGTGCCAGCCCTGGAGCAAACTCTGCGCCTCCAGCCCTAGGCCATGGGCAGGTCACCTGGGCCGTGCTGGCCAGCCCGCTGCCTGGTCGCTGGGAGCTTCTGCTGTCTGACACAGTGGCATCTCCAAAACAGACGTGAGCAGACGTTCCACAGAGTGAAGGGAGTGTATAAATCTTACAGAGAAGGAAACTTGTAGAGTCCACAAAATGCAGGTCAATCTCATTTGGGGCGCATTCACTAAGATCTTTCATGATTCAAACAATTAGATCTGGCCCCAGCTGACATCAGTGGATGCCTCTTCGTTGAAGCCAATCAAGGCTTCAAAGCAACTACAAGAGGAAGTGAGCTCACTGCCCCTGAGGGATCAATTAACACCTCAAGTTTTCATCTCAGAGCCTTCTTGATGCAGCCTTCCGGTCCAATGGGACTGGTAGTGGAACACTAACAGGGTTGTTTGGTCGGATTGCTAGTCGACACGGAGCAGCAGTCTGAGGACAAGGAATAATCAGTTTAATGACTCCCTGCAGCTGTGCATGGAAGAAAGACCAACCCAAAGCATCCTTAACATGCCTCTTCCAGCTCGTGTATTCAGCCACAAACCTTATCCATGATGTGACACGTGATTAAAGAATTTTCGCAGAGACATGGCTGGAATTTTACATAAACTTTTACACTGACAAGAAGCATATCTGCATCAAAGTACTCCGCCCCGTGTTTGCTGCAGGCACTGCCCCCTCCGATGGAACGCTGCCCTGGTCTCTGGGGCCGTGAGTCCCTGGTGGCTGTTTGCTGTGGGCATGGAGCGGGAAACACCGTGGGGCTGGCTTCTCTGCGCAGTATTCATTAGGATAAGCATCCGTGTTGCTGGGCAGAGCAGCAGTTTCTCTTCTTCACTGTGTGCTAGTCCGTTGTGTGGAAGTATTACAAATTATTCCGCCGCTGATGGATATTCAGGTGTCTCACATCTGGCATGGAGAGCGCCCCCCAACAGGAGCCCTGGCTCTGCAGAGAGAGGCGAGGCCAACCCAGGGAGGGGGTGGCACTGGCCGGCTGGTCCCCTGGCAGCCGGAGCACAAGGGCCGACAGGCAGGCACCGCTCCCGGGCCTGGGTCTGGAGGGTGTGTGGACTTGGCCGGCAAGTGCAGGCATGCAGGGGGGCAAGGACCCAGGGCTGGTGGCTCCCTGAGCTCTGCTGGACATCTGATGGCAAACTGCAGCCCTGCTCCCGGGAGTCCTGAGCCCGCTGCACGTCCATCGAGAGGAAAGGCAGCCCCACCACCTCTGGTTGGATCAGGCGCTCAGCTCTGGGGCCGCCTCTGCCGTGGGCTGTAGGGAGTCTCTGTGCTGAGGTGGCCGACCCTGTGGCTGCAGCTCAGCAGGCAGACAGTCACAGCATTGGAAGAGCACAGCCTTGACTCTGAAAGCTTTCGGGAGCACTGGGAGGTTAAGCATGTTTTCCAGAGCTGCACAGCAAAGTCACCTTTAGGGAGATTTGGGTCATAATAGATAGATGACCATAAAGAAGGCTGAGTGCTGAAGAATTGATGCTTTTAAACTGTGTTACTGGAGAAGACTCTTGAGAGTCCCTCGGACTGCAAGGAGATCCAACCAGTCCATCCTAAAGGAAGTGAACCCTGAATATTCATTGGAAGGACTGATGCTGAGGCTGAAGGTCCAACACTTTGGCCACCTGATGGGAAGAACTGACTCACTGGAAAAGACCCTGATGGTGGGAAAGATTGAAGGCGGGAAGACAAAGGGATGACAGAGGATGAGATGGTTGGATGGCATCACCAACTCGATGGACATGAGTTTGAGTAAACTCCAGAAGGTGGAGAAGGACAGGGAAGCCTGGCGGCCGTTGTCCATGTGGTCGCAAAGAGTCAGACATAACTTAGTGACTGAACAACAACAACAGACAGACAGATACGTCAGGTTTCAGAGAGGAGAGGTTATTAAATTGCGGAACGTCGTATCCTGGGAAATCTGAATTCTTCCTGAAAGGCTTTAAAAGCGGACCTGAGGCTGACCGTCAAGGCCGAGGCCGTCTGAGGCTCAGGTGATGGATTCAGGAGTGGCGGGCAGCACGAGTGGGTCTGGGGCAGGGTCTCCTCTGACGTCCCGGGAGCCTTCTCTTCCCGCCTGGGCCCCGGGACGCCTCCCCATTGGTCCCACTCAGTCCTTCCTCCTCCCGTTCCTGGATCCTGAAGCGCTAAGTGAAGCAGAGTTCTGGCTGGTGTGTTAGCGGCCTACAGGGGACGATCCTGGGGCGGTTACTGAGGACGTTCGCATCTTAGTAGCCTTTTCAGAGAAGCTCCCGCCCCCCTCTTATGGGGTCAGGCTAACCTCTCTGCCTGGACTCCCCACTCTGGCCCTGAACTTTCCAGAAGCGGACGCTTGGCCCAACACTTCCCAAGGTTATAACTGGTCCATGGATGAGGCAGGGCCTGGACCCCTGGACCGGCAACTCAGAGACCACATCCAGCCCCGGGATCTCAGAGGACAGTAGGAAAGTAGGGATTAGAATCGTGCCCGTGCATTTTTACTTTAGTTTCAGACCCAGCTCTCTAATCGTTGTTGTTTAGTTGCTCAGTTGTGTCCGATTTGCGACCCCATGGACTGCAGCCCACCAGGCTCCTCTGTCCGTGGGATTCTCCAGGCAAGGATACTGGAGTGGGTTGCCATTTCCTTCTCCAGGGGATCTTCCCTATCCAGGGATTGAATCTGCCTCTCCTGCACCACAGGCAGATGGGTTCTTTATGGCTGAGCCAGCTGGGAAGCCCCAGGCATCTAACTGAATGTCTCTTGTTCGGTAATGCTGGCTGAATGAAAGCGGGAGTCAGGACACCTCCAGGAGAAAAGATGCTAGTGTAGGAGATATATTTCGGCTGCCAGTCTCCCCCGCGTGTCTGTCTCCGGTGCAGACCCATCTCACGCACCATTTCCCTTCCCCGCACCGTGTCACGTGTCACGCTCAGATCAGGGTGTCCCTGCCCTCGCGTGCAGGGCCCCGGGAGCACCTGGCTGCAGCGCCCCTCATTTTTCCTGCTCAGAGGCTAGGGGAGGTCATCAGTCCACATCACAGCCGTAGTGGAAACAAAGACTCGGGGCAGAGCAAGGGCTCCTGTGGGAACCAGGAAAGCCCGACCCAAACCGTCTCTCTGGAGGGACGACTGGACCTCGTCGGGGCCTGGAGTGACAGAGGAGGACTGTCTTTCAAGGGACACGACGCGCCTCGGCCTGGGGGGACGAGAGCCTGGGTCTGTGACAAGGGACACGACACGCCTCGGCCGGGGGGACGAGAGCCTGGGTCTGTGACAAGGGACACGACACGCCTCGGCCGGGGGGACGAGAGCCTGGGTCTGTGACAAGCGACACGACACGCCTCGGCCGGGGGGACAAGAGCCTGGGTCTGTGACACGTTGGTCCCCAGGCCTTGCCTCCCGGCCCCCAACAAGGACGCGTGTGCCGGTTCCAGGCAGGTCACGCATACCGGTGGGGTGGGGGACACTCGCTGAACGTGTTGGGACCATGGGCTGCAGTCGGGAGAATGTGCTCGTCTTTGGTTAAAGGAGAGGGACTACTTTTAGATCATGGCTTTCTCGTGATTCAGGCCCTGAACACAGTGTGTGAGTCAGGACAGGGTGTGTGAACCAGGAGGCCTCGGTCCATCCACCTCAGATGGCGACCCCGCCGCTCGCTGGACGCTGGACAGGCTGGATGCGAGCCGGTGCGGTCTCCGGCCCTCCCTGTCGTGTGTGTTCAGGGTGGAGGGCTTCCGTGAGACCTTCACCATTTTCTGCTCATGCGATGACGAGCCCACGGGAACAGCCTGTGGTCTGGCACAGGCGATGTCCCCAGCGTGGGAGGGGGAGGGCTCTCTGTCCCCTCACTTCCGACCCGGCAGGAGCCCCCTGGCCTCGCAGGACTCCCTGGTGGCTGGGGGATGGAGGAACCGGCCATGAGAACAAGCAGCGTCCACGTGGCCGGGCCAGGTGCACGCAGTAGAGACGGGTCCAGACCCTGGCGAGCACCCCTCAGACCTGGTGAAGGGCCCCTGTTTCCTAAACCCTCCTGTCGTCCTCCCGCTGGGCAGCTGCAGCCAGTGAGGATCACGGGCTCATCAGACGTGGACACTGAGCTGACCACACGCGCCAAGCAGAGGCCCCAGCCTCTCCAGTGGCCCATCAGGGTCTTTTCCAAAAAGTCAGCTCTTCCCATCAGGTGGCCAAAGTGTTGGACCTTCAGCCTCAGCATCAGTCCTTCCAATGAATATTCAGGGTTCATTTCCTTTAGGATGGCTCTCCAGTGGCCCATGGGGAGAGCCACTGACCAGGGAGAGTGAGACCTGAGCCCGCCCTCCGTAAGCTGGAGGTGCAGAGTTCTAGAGCCTGCAGATTCTAAAACAGGTGGAGGGTGACCTCTTTGGCCACCCTTCCCAGGCTCCAAGTTCAGGCAGCATGTTCTCCTCTCTCCATCCAGCACAAGCTCTGAGCGCTGCGCCCCTCTGATACTGACCAGCAGGGCCAGCACGGCTGAGGCCGCACCCGTCACCCTGAGTGGGGCCAGCCAGCCCTGGACCTTGGCCGAGCACCCGCTCTCCCCTCTGGCTCTGCACCCAGGGGACGGCCTGCACCGTCCGAGGAAGGCCCGATCCGGAGGCATTTCCTGTCCGCCTGCAAGGGCACAAGACCCCGTCAGGCCTCCTGCGAGTCCCATTCGGCCCAAGACACAGCCCTTGACAAGGTGTGTGCGAGCGAGGTCACTTGGAACAACCCCTGGGTCCCCCCAGCAACCTGCCCGCTGCCCCTGCCCATCCCCACCCCCCGACCACTATCCCGGGACCAGGGGCTCTGGGGCAGGCTCCCGGGGCCCAGCCCATCAGGAGTAGGGGAACTCCAGGCCAGGGCCGCGCCAGGGGAACAGGATCCCTGGCCACACTGGCCGTCATGCTCCCCGCGGAGACGCTGCTCAGAGCTGAGTTACGCCTGAGAAGTGTGGGTCGGGCTTCAGAGATGAGAGCAAAGCAGGCCCACTGGCGAGAAGGGCCGAGGGAAGTGACGGCAAGACACAGACTCAACAGCCACCAGACGGCAGGCCGAGGTGAGCCGGCACTTGCCGACGAAGAAAGAGTTTGATCCCAGGGCGCAGCTGGTCCTTAACTTCTCCGGATGCCCCCTCTGTTTACAGCGGGGGAGGGTGGTGGTGAACGGCTCCTTCCCCCCAGTCTGCTCCCCCTGCTCCGCCCATCAGCCCAGCTGCCCAGGGCCTCCTCCTTGTCCCAAGGACCTGGCCCCCAGCAGGGTCCCAGAGGAGGGGGCGCCGGGGCGCTTTGAGGGGCTGTGAGCCCCAGGCCTTGCCCTGAGGGCCTGACCTTGCACAGGGTCCCGCGTCAACAGCCTCCGCTTAGGTGGAACCGTCTCAATGTGTCACGGCTTCACTCCCTGCACCAGCCACGTGCTCACCAGCAGAGGGGAGGCAGACACGGTTCTGCCCTCGGGCACCCTCTCCAGGTCCAAACCTGTGCTCAGCACCCAGGCTCCCGGCTGGCTCTGTGGGCCGCCCGAAGCCCTCTGCTGCAAGCCCGCTTACCCAAACAGCTTCCGTTTGTCAGAAAGGGCAGCTTTGCCTAGTTAATCATGTCGGTGTACTCAAATATTTCCACAGACAGAGTTGGGGAAACCAGCTGTCCTCAGATGGTCCCCTCCATCCCAGCAGGGCTGGCGTCCCTGCCCCTCCTGTCCTCGGGCCCCGGCCGCCCGAAGCCCTCTGCTGCAAGCCCGCTTACCCAAACAGCTTCCGTTTGTCAGAAAGGGCAGCTTTGCCTAGTTAATCATGTCGGTGTACTCAAATATTTCCACAGACAGAGTTGGGGAAACCAGCTGTCCTCAGATGGTCCCCTCCATCCCAGCAGGGCTGGCGTCCCTGCCCCTCCTGTCCTCGGGCCCCGGGGTGGGGGGTCTGGCCAAGCCCCAACCGCACCCTCCCCGCAAGCTGAGTCCCTGGGCCTTGGTGGGTGATGGTAGGCCAGTGAGGAGCCGGACAAGCCCTTAGCACAGGGCAGCTCCGGGGCAGTGGGGGCCTGGCTGAGCGGGGAGCCGGCTCACCCCTCAGAGCCTCCCTCTGCCTCCCCGGCAGCAGAAGATGCTGAGCGTCGGCCAGAGGGGATGACCCAGGCCTTTGAGCACCAGCCAGAAGGGACCTGCAGAACAATCCTTTCAAAAACACCCCCAGCTGGAGCCTCCACTGAAAATGGGTCCCTAAAACTGCAGGAGAAATTGGACACTTTGTTTCGGTGATGAATAGCTGGGCTGCTGAATCGCTGGGGAAAGGCCTCATTTCATTTCAGCATCGGAGCTCAGGCGGCAGCTCCCCTTGCTACCCCGCAGGAGACTCCCCGCGGGGGGACCTCCGCACGCCGCCCGCACTCCCTCGTGAGGGCTCCTCGTGAAAGGCCCCGCCTGTGAAGGCTGGGTGCTGAATCCCATCAGCCCTGGAGCAGACCCCGATTTAGAACAAGGAGACCGTCGCTCTGTCCTCCTCCAGGGCTGAGTTCGCTGTGCCCTCGGCCTGAGCACCGGATGTGGAGGCTCGGTGCTCCCCGGGGACTGCGCTTCCCAGGTGCTGTTGGGTCGCTCAGTCGTGTTCAACTCTTTGCGACCCCATGGACTGCAGCACACCAGGCCTCCCTGTCCTTCACCAACTCCCGGGGTTTGCACAGACTCGTATCCATTGAGTCGGTGATGCCATCCACTTCAGAGACACCGTCCTAAACTGTCATGTTGGGTCCTCACACAGCTTCCAGAGGTGTTTAATTCTGCTTTCTCCGTTTTCTCCGGAGAAACTGAGGCCACTAAGCTCTCACGCCTGTTCCCAAACTACGCCTCAGCAAATGCAGAGCTGCAGACCTGCCCGGAGCCCTGAACTCAAAACCCCATGCCGGCTCCTCCAGACAGAAACCACCTCCTCTCCAGGTTCATGGGTCTCTCCTGGGAGCTCATCTGAGTCAGGCGGCACCCACTGTGGACTGAACGTGAACTCCAGGAGTCAGCACCTCCTCCAAACCCACAGCTGCCCTGGAAGGTTCTGGAAAGACTCTACGGCATGGAGCTGAAGGATGTCTACCTCCCGCACGCAGGCCCAGGCCCTGAGGTCTAGCCAAAGGGCCGTCCACCCCAGCATGCTCATGCCCTGTCCACAGAGGCGGTGGGTCCCAGGAGAGACTTCTTCTGCAAAAAGTGAGGTAAGTGGGGTAACTAGGAAAAGGAACAGGTCATAAGTTACAGATACTGCATTCTTTAAGGCACTGAGATTCCAGGGAGAAAAGAACACAGCCAGGTGAGCTGAGGATTGCACGCTGGTTTTCCCAGTGGGCAAATTTGCTGATTCTGGGCTCAGGTCGATGGCAGGAAAGAAGAGCCAGCAAAGCCGTCTGCCTTTGCTCCGGCCCCAGGTGGAGGCTGGCTGTTTGAGACGCTCAGACACCAGGATGTCTGGGGGTCAGGACGGAGACCGGCCATGGAGGTGCTCGGAGCCCAAAGTGTGCAGGAGTCAGGACAGCGTCTCCTTGCTGTTCTCAGGGAGCCAAGCCCTGCCCAGGGAAGAGGCCTCCTCAGCACGTCGGCAGGCTGCGGGGCTCCTCGTGGCCCGGGGCTGGAGTCGGGGCTCTGGCCACACTGGACGCCCACAGCCGTGACTGAGTCATGAGCCCCCTGTCCCTTCCTTGCACTTCGGCCTGGGGTGTGCCTTTGAAGCTCCATCCTCCCCTCGGGACGGCGGCAACCAGAGGTTTTGTCCGGGCGGCCAGGCTCTGTGTGTCCACGGACAGGGAGTGGACGAGTGTGGCTGAGGCTAAACTTGCCCTCTGCCCGCAGGTCTTCCGTCGGCTCCTTGGGGGTTTGCCCCCTCTTGCTGTACTATTTCTACCTTAAACATTTTCCAGCGTTAGCTCCTAAGCTAGGTGTCTTTACTACTGTTTTGCGAATGGCTACTCCAGGGATTATAAAACCCATCCTTATCTTATCACAGTCTGGCTAGAATTTACGTTACACCTCTTCCCTGCACGTCCGACCTCACGCTGTCCACGTGTGAGGCCTTTAAAAAGGGTGTAGCTTCATTTCCTGGCTCCACACTTTGTGCTGCTGCTGTTACACCTTTTCCTTCCTTGTCTCAAATCCCCAGGTGACTATCATCGCTTTGAGTCATCACTTTGAGTAAGTCATCTGTCTGCTCAGAAAATGGATTGAAGGAAGCAGGCGGCTTCTCTCTTGACCCACGTGTGTAACAGTTTCATCGCTCTTCACTTCCTCCTGTGGATCCTGGTGTTTATCTGGTGCAACTTCCCTGAAGCCCAGAGAACACCCTTTAGTTTTCCTTCCAGGGCAGTCTGCTAGCAACACATGCTCACAACTTTTGTCTATCAGAAAATGCCTTTATTTTTGCAGCCACGTTTGAGGGGTGTTTCACTGCATGCAGATTCTGCATTGACATCACTCTGTTCTTCCTTTCCTTCCTATAAGACATGGCTCCGTTACCTCTGACCTCCACAACCTCTGACCCCTGCTGCCTCTGACCTCTGCTATCTAGATGTGATGTTACTGTCGTGATATCATGGTCCCCTGTATGTGGTCCATTTGCTCAAACTGCTTTGGGAATTTGACTTCCATTTTATTTCCAGGAGTTTGCCTAAGTGTGGCTTTCTTCATAGGGATCCTTCTAAGGGACCGCTGAACTTCAGTCTATTTGTCAGATTTGGGGCTTACTTGGCCACTGTTTCCTCAAAGAACTGTTGTAACCACATTCCTACTTCTACTCTTTCTAGGCTCCAACTACTCACTACGTGAGCGATGCTCGCTCACTGGTTAATGACAGCTTGCTCTTTCTTTCGCCCCGTTTCCCCTTTTTCTCTGTGCTTCAGATCACATCATTTTCACTGAACTGTCTCCTAATTCATTACTTCTTTTTTTCTTCCACTTCCAGTCTGCTGTTAAGCCCATTCAGTGAATTTTTTCATTTAAGTAACTCTGTTTTTAGTGAACTTTTTGATTCCTGCTTATAATGTCCACAGCTTTGCCAACAATCTCTATCTGTCTACCCATTAACATTAATTTTGCAACGTCCTGTAACATACTGGCAGTAACTGCTTTGAATGCTTTGTCTGCTAAACCCGCACCCAGGCCGTCCCAAAGGTTTCATTCACTGATTTTACTTCTTGCCAGTGGATCCGGTTTCCTGTTCCTGTTTCTCTAATCGTACTTTACTGTCCACAAAGCGCTGTGGTCACTCACCGTGGGGCTCCTGGGTTCTCTTATGCTCCTCCGAGGCCTGTGGGTATTTGTTCTAACAGCGTGATCACAGCTGAGCTGCCTTGACCACAGTCCAGGTTCCATGTGCTGTATGAGACCCCGTGGAAACCCCAGCCCTTCCAACAGGCAGAACCCGACTCCAAACCCAGAGTTAGAATCAAAGTGTCTCGTTAACTTCTGGCTTTGTTACCTTGAGGAGGAGTTGCCTTTCCCAGGGGGTGTCTCCCCCAAGCCGCCGCCTCCTCGTGCCCCCCAAGTGCCCTGGGCAGGAGTCATTCCTGCTCTGGCTCAGCTGAAACACCTCAACCAGGGCCCCTCAACCTCTGCACGCCCTTCACCCATGAAGCCACAACCTGCTCCGTTCACTGGTCTCACCACTGGTGCACCCCAGGCTTTGGGAGGAGCCCCTAGAAATCCCCACACAGACGTGGGCCACCTCCCACGGGGGTCTCTGTGCTCCAGCCCTGTGAGCAGAGTCTTACCAGAGCTCGGACCCAGCCCCAAGCCAGCCTGTTTCACTGCTAGAGCGTAAGCCGTCCCCTTCTGCCCCACCAGGGATGGAGACTCCAATGTGAGGGGTAAAACATCAGCTGGAGTTGTTAGATCTCCTTACACACAACGTGTGACACAGAATAAAGCAGACCTCACTAGGCAGGCAATGACGTAAAAAAATAAACAGCCTGCTGATAGGATGAAAAGCAGACCAACGACTCAGAAACAGGACTTAGCAGCAAAAGGTTTACAGTCAGTCGCTCAGTCGTGTCCAACTCTCTGCAACCCCATGGACTGCAGCACGCCAGGCCTCCCTGTCCATCACCAACTCCTGGAGTCCACCCAAACCCATGTCCATTGAGTCGGTGATGCCATCCAACTATCTCATCCTCTGTCACCTCCTTCTCCTTCCACCTTCAATCTTTCCCAGCATCAGGGTCTTTTCAAATGACTCAGTTCTTCACATCAGGTGGCTGAAGTATTGGAGTTTCAGCTTCAGCATCAGTCCTTTCAATGAATATTCAGGACTGATTTCCTTTAGGATGGACTGGTTGGATCTCCTTGAAGTCCAAGGGACTCTCAAGAGTCTTCTCCAGCACCACAGATCAAAAGCATCCTTCAGTGCTCAGCTTTCTTCATGTCACATCCATACATGACCACTGGAAAAACTATAGTTTGACTAGACAGACCTTTGTCAGCAAAGTAATGTCTCTGCTTTCTAATATGCTATCTAGGTTGGGCATAGCTTTTCTTCCAAGGAGTAAGCGTCTTTTAATTTCATGGCTGCAGTCACCATGTGCAGTGATTTGGGAGCCCAGAAAAATAAAAGCAGCCACTGTTTCCACTGTTTCCCCATCTATTTGCCATGAAGTGATGGGACCAGATGCCATGATCTTTGTTTTCTGAATGTTGAATTTTAAGCCAACTTTTTCACTCTTCTCTTTCACTTTCATCAAGAGATTTTTTAGTTCTTCTTTGCTTTCTGCCGTAAGGGTGGTGTCATCTGCATATCTGAGGTTACTGATATTTCTCCTGGCAATCTTGATTCCAGCTTGTGCTTCATCCAGCCCAGCATTTTGCATGATATATTCTGCATGTAAGTTAAATAAGCAGGGTGACAATATACAGCCTTGACTTACTCCTTTCCTGATTTGGAACCTGTCTGTTGTTCCGTGTCCAGTTCTAACTGTTGCTTCTTGACCTGAATTCAGATTTCTCAGGAGGCAGGCAAGGTGGTTTGGTATTCCCATCTCTTTCAGAATTTTCCACAGTTTGTTGTGATCCACACAGTCAAAGGCTTTGGTGTAGTCAATAAAGCAGAAGTAGATGTTTTTCTGGAACTCTCTTGCTTTTTCAATGATCCAACAGACGTTGGCAATTTCATTAATAATGTTGGCAATTTGATTAATAATAATTCTGATTAATAATGCCATAAACAGCAGGAGGATCAACAGTGTAGTTGAAAAGATGGACATTTTGACATGTATAACTGGAGCCTATGAATAAGGGAAAATGTAATGTTTGAGTATTAATCAAATAGTAAGTATTAATTATTAATATTTAACCGACACAGGTGAAGTCCTATGGAATGGAGCCAAACACAAGGTTAGTGAGCAGAGAGAGGAGTCAAAAGCTTGGGAGTCACATCCAGGGGAGAGTGATCAGAGCCCCAGGGCTGCTCTCCGGCTCTGGTGTGCTGGCCTCTTACTGCAGCGGCCTCCTCGGGGCAGCTCGGGCGCCAGGATGTGGGCTCACGGCGCACGGGCTCAGTTGTTCCATAGCATGTGGAATCTTCCCTCAGCAGGGATCGAACCTGCGTCCCCTACTTGGCAGGTGGATTCTTAACCACTGGAGCAGTAGGGAAGTCCTCGAAGGCTTATTTTTTTTAAATTGCCTTTGTTTTTACAGGGCTCACATTTTTTTTTTTCTTCTAATGCTTTAAAAATCACATTCCAAGGTGCCTCGTTAGCGCAGTAGGTAGCGCGTCAGTCTCATAAAAATCACATTCCATTATATTCACCATGGGGAGCAGGGGCCCAGGGGTGTGAGGCTGATGCCCGTTTCCGATTTGGGGAAATGTGTGGAGAGGGAGAGAGGAGGTGAGGGGTGCGGAGGGGTCTGGTCCCGGCCGGGGAAGGGAGCAGCAAAGACCCCACACAGCAACAGTGTGGATAAACAGGTCAATCTTGTAAAAAGCCCCTGGAAAAGAAGCGCGCACCGAGAAGGAGCCTCCAGCCGCCTCCTGAGCACTTGCCCGTGACCCCTCACCCGGGGGACGTGTCCTTCTGCCTGGTTCTGCCGCCTGCCCAGTTCCAAGTTGAGAACAGAAGCAGAAATAAAGCCCATCAGAGACTCTTAGATCCTGGGAGGCCCGAGAAGGCTCCGGCGACCTGCCATGTCCTCCCCCCACCCCGCCCCCGGCTCCCCAGCGGGGTTGGCTGTCCCGGGCCCTGCAGGCTGCACGCAGCAGAGGCTCCCGGCTGTGGGCGTCCCCGTGGGCCCGCCGAGAAGGGAGAGGCTGCCCTGGTCCTCCTCATCAGCTGAGAACTCTGGAAGCTCTTTGCAACATCTCAGAGAGAAATGACTCCATTTGTGCCAGCGGAGGGCTGTCTGGGGCTTCCCTCCCCGGGGAAGGCCAGGACAAGGCTGGGCCGGGGGAGGGACAGGCCGCTCAAGGCTGCTTCCACGAGCCCGGAGTCCCGGGAGCCCCTGGTCCGCCCCTGTCCCGGCAGGGCCGGCGCAACCTGGACATGGGGAGAGTGGGCGCGGGGGGGCATCTGCAGTTAGCTGACCTGCAGGCGCCTAACCCTCCCTCCCCTGGCTGGGCCAGACCCCTCCCCACCCCACACCTCCTCTCCTCCTCTCCACACATTCCCCCGATCGGAAACGGGCATCAGCCCTCACACCCCTGGGACCTGATTCTGAGGAGCCCACCTGAGACCACACTGGCCGGTGCCTCTGCTGCCCACGGCGGTCGACCCCGACGGGTCACACAGACCTTGACCCTCCCCCACTGACCTTCCCCCTCCCCCACTGACCTTTTCCCTCACCCAACTGACCTTCACCTGCCCCCACTGACCTCCCCCTCCCCCACTGATCTTCCCCCTCCCCCACTGACCTTCCCCCCCACTGACCTTCCCCCCCACTGACCTTCCCCCTCCCCCACTGACCTTCCCCTCCCCCACTGATCTTCCCCCTCCCCCACTGACCCCCCCACTGACCTTCCCCTCCCCCACTGATCTTCCCCCTCCCCCACTGACCTTCCCCTCCCCCACTGATCTTCCCCCTCCCCCACTGACCTCCCCCTCCCCCACTGATCTTCCCCCTCCCCCACTGACCTTCCCCTCTCCCACTGACCTTCTCCCTCCCCCATATGCCGGGCTGGCCACCCCACCACGTTGACGCCCCTGCGAATCCAGCCCAGGATGAGGGCTGTCCCCCAGCAAGGTGGCTTGGGCTTCTCTCTGGGGTCACTGCTGACACCACCTCCTCACGTCCCCATCCCCACCGGGAGCAGCACCACGTGGCTTCCCCGAGGCCTGACGGAGCTGCATCTCGGCCACATCTAAGGGATCCGGGGCCCCTGTGGGGCACAGGGATCAGGCAGGTGCCAGCCTTCCTGACCGCACCATCCAAAACGGAGCTCAGGGCGGAGCCAGCCCAGCCCCTGGCTCCAGGCCACATGGCAGACAGATGAAAGCTCTGCCGGGGTCTTTAAGGGAGAGGAGGGGGTGGGGATGGCGGCACAGAGTGAGGAGCGGAGCCCTGAACTCCTTGCAAACTAATGAATGAACCACCCTGACAGCCTCCCCCACCGCCTCCGACAGGATAATTGTGCCTAATTTCTTAATTTTAATGCCGTTGTTGCATTTGGCTTCTGCTAATGAGATGTAAATATGTGTTGCGGGTTTGCGGATTTGTTTAATTGCAGGGTAGCTAAACTGCGATTGGCCAGAAGGTTAGACTTGTACTTGCTTTATTTTTGTTTGCACGCAGCCCCCAACAGCAAAGAAGGTGCGGCTGGGAGGGGCAGGCATGGCATTGGCCTCCCCCTGTGCCCTCTGCTCGGAAGCAGCAGGAGGATGGTCTGGGGCCCCAGGTTGGGGGTTCCGGGCTGGGAAGGGGACCAACAGGAGGGCTGCCTGGACCACGTCCCTCTCTGGCCTCCGTGCCCTCACCCGAGCCCTCCAGAAGTGCTGGCACAGCCGGGACCCCCTGCCTCCAGCTCTTCCGGAGGGCGGGCCCCCTGCCCCTGCGCCACCCTGCGTTCTGCGCGAGTCTGACTCCACCCTGCCCTGCAGTCTCGGGGGGTCTCTGCACCACCCTCTGTCTAGGACCAGCCCCTGCACCCTTAGAGGACACGAGGTGCCAGCCTCCTGCCCGCAGGGATGAACAGTCACTGCCCCCAGCCCTGCCTTCCCACGGTTTCTCCGAGACCGCCCGCTGTCTCCCTTGGGTCCTGTCAGAGCTGCAGGCCCCTGGCTGAGGAGGACTCTGTTTAGTCAGCGTCAGAGCAGCAGAAGGACCCTGTTACTCTGGGTCTCAAGGATGACGATGGTGAGAAATGGACAGTGTGCCTCTCGGGATGCCTGCCTGACCCCCCCTGCCAGGTCCTCCCGCAGAAGACCCTGGGAAGGAGCTGGCAGGCGTCAACACCTCTCCAGGGCTCTGGTCTGAACGCACCTGATTCTCCATGGTAAGCCATCTGCACTGTTTCTCCCAGAGGTGTCTGCGTCAGACGGAAACACTTTACAGTCCAAGGACATGACTACCTGAAGGAGGAAATTCCTAGGCCAGGAAGATTAGCAAAACCAATTTTACAAAAAATTATTCAGGGGCTTCCCTGGTGGCTCAGTGGTAAAGGATCCACCTGCCGGTGCAGGAGACACAGGTTCCATCCCTGGTCTGGGAAGATCCCCACGTGCCTTGGTGCAGCTGAGCCTGTGCACCACAGCCATTGAGCCTGAGGTCTAGAGCCCGGGAGGTGCACCTACTGAAGCCCGCGGGCCCTGGAGCCTGTGCTCTGCAACAGGGAAGCCAGCATGTGAGAAGCCAGCTCACTGAGGTGGAGGGCAGCCTGGCTTGCCCCAACTGGAGACAGCCCTCCTGAAGCAGTGAAGACCCAGAGCAGCCAAAAAGAAATAAAAATTTTAAAAATTATTCAAAATACTTCTTTATCAAGGAGGGGCGCAGACACAGCCCTGTCTACCTGCCAAGTGTCTCCTGTGTTTTCCATTCAAGCCTCTTGCCATTTGCTTTGCTTCTTTGCTTTCATGAAAGCACCCAGTGAAGCAGGCAGTCGGACTCCAGTCCCAGCTGGGCGAGTAACAGGCTGGAGAAGAAGAGTCAGGGCATCCATCGCAGGTAGCCTCACCTGGTCTCCCTCTGAAGTGTGAGCATCTTACGCCCACCAGACAAGGAGCTTAAACCGATCTAAGAAGCCTTGTCCCCAGGGGGTCCTCCCCCCCCGCCCCCCCGGCACTCCCGCAACGGCTCCGAGGGTCGGGGCTTGGGGAGCTGGCTCTGCCTCCCATCCGAGGCGGTCACGTGCAGTGGGAAGACGGCCCTTTGCAGCCAGCCGGAGCTCCCGGGCCTGCCCAGCGCCTCCCTTTCCTCATCGGCAACAGGAACAGTAAGACGTTTGTCAGGTGCCGGCATGAGGAGGAGGGGACTAGTGTTCTCATTCTCTGGTGCCAAGCGTCTCGTGTGACAGGACCCCAGTCCTGCCAGGGCCCCGGTTTCCCCCGGAGTCCCTCGGGGATGGCCCCCGGGGCAGAGAGAGTGCTGGGGGTGAGAGGCCACCCAGCCCCAGGGAGGCGGGGCCCTGGCAGCTTCCCAACCCAGTGCCGCCTGGGGACCTCCCGGCCAGCTCGTCACCCGCCTGCCAGCTTGGCACTCCCCAGCGCCAGCACGCCCCGCACCGCGCGGCTGCTGTCACCCGGCGGGCCGCTGTGCTTGCGGTGGGCACGCAGCGCGCCCTCAGCTCCTCCAGCCTCGCTGAGAGGGGCCCACCCCTCTAACAGGGTCTCCTCCGCGGCGCAGGGCGCGCCGGGGGGCGAGCCGAGAGGTGGCCTGGTCCGTCCGTGAAGGAAGCAGAGCGGACCGCGGCCTCCGGGGCTGAGGCCGGGCCCCTCGCTGGCTGGAGGGCCTCGGGCAGATCCACCCACTCTCTCCTCCCCCGGGGACCATGAGGTGCCTTGCGAGTCTGTCTGCAGCTTGCGCTGGGCCTGTGTGTGTGGGCCTCGTGCCGCGGGGGCTCGGGCCGCCTGCGTCAGGGTCAAGCCGCTGTGACCCCAGCACACAGGGGCCCCGCAGCAAAGAGGGCCCCCCCACCCCCCGCCCCGTCGGCCCTCTGGAGGTGGCAACTTCTCCCGCTGCCCCTCCTCCCTCCAGCAAATGTTAATTATACATGAAGCTGCTTCCAGCAGAAGGGTTATAATTAATTTATGTCGGGACCATAATAGATTCCAACACAAACTGCTCCACTGCACCCAACTGATCTCTGCCGCTGCAGAATCGTGAAATTCACCGTGCAGGCTGCCTCCCTCTGGGACACGGTGCCGTCTCCCCAGCCAGGCCGCCCCCGGCCACTCGGCCGGCCGCACGGAGCTCCAGCTGAGCGACCTTCTGTGGGCCTCAGCTCCCTCGCTTGTCAAGATGGAGCCGTGGGTGTTCGCAGCATCTGTGAAGACTGAGTCAGGCAGACTTTGGTAGAACAGTCAGGACAGCGTCAGAACCTGCCCGGGACCTAACGAACAAGGCACAGCAGCCACTCAGCCTCGATGGTCCTTTCTGTGTAAGGGGGCCCCGGGGGGTGCCTCCCACCCGCTGGACCCCCTGTGGGTCAGGCCCCCAAGTCGCAGCAGAGCTGTCCTGGTGGTGGGCCCTTCTTCACCCCGTGGGTGGGCGTGGAGGGCGCATCCAGATGGAGCTGCATGGAGCCCCCTTGGGGTGCAACGGGAGGCCGCTCCCTCCAGGCTAGGGGCTTGCCATCCCCCGAAGCCACCAGTATCTGAGGAGGAAGGAACTCCAGATGAGGGAGAGATGCCCAGGCCCCTCCCTGAGGCCCCCTCCCCACTCTCCGCTGGATCTGCACTTCCCCTCCCCCTCCTCCCCCTCCCCTCCCCTCCCCTTCCCTTCCCTTCCCCTCCCCTCCCCTCCCCTCCCCCTGCTCCCCCTCCACTGTCTCCAGCTGAGTGATTCATGGGCCCCTGAGTCTCGGGAGGGTGTTGTCCTGCCGGGGGCCCAGGCTCTGAGATGGATGTTGCCCTGTCCTGGATGCGCAGGCAATGGACCTGTGAGGCTGCCTAGGGAAGCTGCCCTTATCTCACCTGCGAAGGCGCCTGCTTCATCATCTTGAAGAATGGGAGGCGTGACCACTCTTCAGAGCCTTCACCAGGCTGATGGATGGATCTCTGCTCTCGGTAAAGAGAGACTTTGCAGCAAGGGCCTCTCCGCTTGGAAATCATGGGGTCGCAAAGAGTCGAACACAACTGATCAACTGAACTGAACTGATTGCCCAAGTGTTCTGGCTACAACTTACAGCAATGTGTTGAATAAAAGTGGTGAAAGGGCAAGTTTGTCTTAACCCTGATCTTCAGTTCAGTTCAGTGCAGTCACTCAGTCATGTTTATTTGTTACTCCATGGACTGCAGCATGCAAGGCTTCCCTCTCCATCAACAACTCCCAGAGCTTATTCAAACTCATGTCCATTGAGTCAGTGATGCCATCCAATCATTTCATCCTCTTTCATCACCTTTTCCTCCTGCCTTCTATCTTTCCCAGCATCAGGGTCTTTTCCAATGAAAAGTTCCAGTTTTTTGCATCATGGCCAAAGTATTGGAGCTTCAGCTTCAACATCAGTCCTTCCAATGAATATTCAGGACTGATTTCCTTTAGGATGGACTGGTTTGATCTCCTTGCAGTCCAAGGGACTCTCAAGAGTCTTCTCCAACACCACAGTTCAAAAGTATCAATTCTTCGGCGCTCAGCTTTCTTTATGGTCCAACTCACATCCATACATGACTACTGGAAAAACCATAACTTTCACTAGATGGACCTTTGTCAGCAAAGTATTGTCTCTGCTTTTTAATATGCTGTCTAGGTTGGTCATAGCTTTTCTTCCAAGGAGCAAGCATCTTTTAATTTCATGGCTGCAGTCTGTTGTTTCATATCCAGTTTTAACTGTTGCTTCTTGACCTCGATACAGATTTCTCAGGAGGCAGGTCAGGTGGTCTAGTATTCCCATCTCTTTCAGAATTTTCCACAGTTTATTGTGATCCACACAGTCAAAGGCTTTGGCATAGTCAATAAAGCAGAAGTAGATGTTTTCCTGGAATTCTCTTGCTTTTTTGATGATCCAACAGATGTTGGCAATTTGATTTCTGGTTCCTCTGCCTTTTCTAAATCAGCTTGAACATCTGGAAGTTCTTGGTTCATGTACTGTTGAAGCCTGGCTTGGAGAATTTTGAGCAATACTTTGCTAGCGTGAGAGATGAGTACAATTGTGTGGTAGTTTGAACATTCTTTGGCATTGCCCTTCTTTGGTGTTGGAATGAAAACTGATCTTTTCCAGCCCTGTGGCTTCTGCTGAGTTTTCCAAATTTGCTGGCATATTGAATGCAGCACTTTCACGGCATCAACTTTTAGGATTTGAGATAGCTCAACTGGAATTCCATCATCTCCACTAGCTTTGTTCATAGTGATGCTTCCTAAGGCCCACTTGACTTCACATTCCAGGATGTCTGGCTCTAGGTGAGTGATCACACCATTGTGGTTATCTAAAAAAAGGTCTTTTTTGGATCGTTCTTCTGTGTATTCTTGCCACCTCTTCTTAATATCTTCTGCTTCAGTTAGGTCCATACCATTTCTTTTATTGTGCTCACCTTTGCATGAAATGTTCCCTTGGTATCTTTAATTTTCTTGAAGAGATCTCTAGTCTTTCCCATTCTATTTTTTTCCTCTATTTTTTCGTACTGATCACCTAGGAAGGCTTTCTAATCTCTCCTTGCTCTTCTTTGGAACTCTTTATTCAAATGGGTATATCTTTCCTTTTCTCCTTTGCCTTTAGCTTCTCTTCTTTCCTCAGCTATTTGTAAGGCCTCCTCAGACAACCATTTTGCATTTATGCATTTCTTTTTCTTGGGGATGGTCTTGATCACTGCCTTCTATACAATGTCACGAACCTCCATCCATAGTTCTTCAGGCACTCTGTCTATCAGATCTAATCCCTTGAATTTATTTGTCACTTTCACTGTATAATCATAAGGGATTTGATTTAGGTCCTACCTGAATGGTCTAGTGGTTTTCCCTACTTTATTCAATTTCAGTCTGAATTTAGCAATAAGGAGTTCATGATCTGAGCCACAGTCAGCTCCCAGTCTTATTTTTGCTGTCTGTAACCATAATCACAGAAAACTAATCAAGCTGATTATAAGGACCACAGCCTTGTCTAACTCAATGAAACTATGAGCCTGCAGGACACAGGTCATGGTGAAAAGTTCTGACAAAACGTGGTCCACTGGAGAAGGGCATGGCAAACCACTTCAGTATTCTTGCCTTGAGAACCCCATGAACAGTATGAAAAGGCAAAAAGATAGGACACTGAAAGATGAACTGCCCAGGTCGGTAGGTGCCCAATATGCTACCGGAGATCAGTGGAGAAATAGCTCCATGAAGAATGAAGACGGAGCCAAAGCAAAAACAGCACCCAGTTGTGGATGGGACTGGTGATGGAAGTAAAGTCCGATGCTGTTAAGAGCAATATTGCATAGGAACCTGGAATGTTAGGTCCATGAATCAAGGCAAATTGAAGTGGTCATACAGGAGATGGCAAGAGTGAACATCGCCATTTTAGGAATCAGCGAACGAAAATGGACTGGAATCGGTGAATTTAACTCAGATGGCCATTATATCTACTACTGCAGGGAAGAATCCCTTAGAAGAAATGGAGTAGCCATCATGGTCAACAAAAGAGTCTGAAATGCAGTACTTGGATGCAATCTCAAAAACGACAGAATGAGCTCTGTTTGTTTCCAAGGCAAACCATTCAATAATAAACCATTCAGTAATCCGAGCCTATGCCCCAACCAGTAATGCTGAAGAAGCTGAAGTTGAATGGTTCTATGAAGACCTACAAGATCTTCTAGAACTATAACCAAGAAAAGATGTCATTTTCATCATATGGGACTGGAATGCCAAACTAGGAAGTCAAGAGATACCTGGAGTAATAGGCAAATTTGGCCTTGGAGTACAGAATGAAGCAGGTCAAAGGCTAACAGAGTTTGTCAAGAGAACGCACTGGTCATAGCAAACAACCTCTTCCAACAACACAAGAGAAGACTGTACACATGGACATCACAGACGGTCAATACTAAAATCAGATTGATTGTATCCTTTGCAGCCAAAGATGGAGAAGCTCTATACATTCAGCAAAAACTTGGGCAAAGAAATAAAAGGCATTCAGACCGGGAAGGAAGAAGGAAAGGCATATGTTTGGAGATCACATGATCTTATATACAAACCCTAAAGACACCTCCAAAACAGTTAGTGTTGATAAACAAATTTAGTAAAAGCCCAAGATATGGGATCAACATTCATGAGTCAGTTGTGTTTCATGAGCAGTGAACTGTAGGTCCCCCTCAGCACCCACCGCTCAGCAGTGCCAGACCGCCAGGGGTGGAGAGTACAGGCCGCCACTCTGCCCTGTCAGCCCTCCCCGGGGGCTTCTGGCGCTGGCAGTGTTTCCTGCGTGTGACCACCGCGACCGTGTCCGTCAGGCTCGGACACCGGTCTGCTGTTTCGTCCACCAGCCTCCCTGCTGCGAGGGTGTGCTGGGGGTCCCCCCTGCTGCCCACTGTGCCCTTCCCTTGTCCAGGGCTCTCGGGTGGACAAAGCCGCAGCTCTGGTGGGACTGGAGGGGGGGCTGGCCTTCAGGGACGGGGCTTCAATCCCACCCCCACCATCGCCCCCCGAGAGCCTCAGGCTCTCACCTGCAGAGGTGAGTCTTGGGATTGATGGTGGGAACCTAGGATGCAGCGTCTCTGCAGCGGTCCCGCCAGCAGCGCAGTCGGAGACAGCAGCCTAGTTGCCTGCACTGCGTTATCACAGAGAAAACACACTCTTAAAGGAAGGTCTCACCGCCACGGGGGAGGACTGATGGGTGTGCCTGATACACGTGCGTCCTTCAGAGGAGCTGCTTTTAACAGTGGTAGACGGAGGACACACATACATACACATGTAGGTGATAGGTGGATAGATTGTGCAGAAAAGCTACCTTAACAGGACAAAAAGTAACTATACAAAAGTCATAAAAATCAGTGAAAACATAAATGTTTAAATGACCATGAAAGTGAGTGCAAAACGTAGATTTTTACACTTCTGTGAAAACGAAGCCCATGAGGGCTTGTTTCTGGCCAGGGCAGCGGCCGGGCAGGCGGGGCAGCGGGGGTGATCGGGCGGCGGCCGGGTGGGCGGGGCAGTGCGCTGCTGCTGCTCGTGCTGGTCTCGTCAACCCGCACCACCTGAGAAGAGCTGATCCCGCTGCCCCATTTCTCAGAAGAGGAAGGGGCCCAGAGAGGATGTGCCGCTTGCTCCAAGCCACACAGCCTGTGAGAAGGGACGGCTGAGCTGATGGCCGTGACCGCCTGGGCCCTCGGTGCCCCCATGGAAATGCATGTGGGCAGGTGAGGGGAGCTCTGCAAACCCTGCACAGCCGCTGGCCTGAGTCTCCAGCTGCCCACTCACCTCAGTCCTCCTAATTAACCCGGAGTCTTGGCAGGAGCCCCAGTCCCTGTCCTGCCCCTGCCGTCGGGAGACAAGGTCCTCGGGAGAAGGCGCAGTTCCTGAGGCCACAAGCGACAGGGCTTCTGTTTCCGAGCTCACTCCTGCAGCCCACAAGGCAGGCCGGGGGGGGGGCCCTCCACCTCCGCACAGGCAGCGCTGCTGGAACCATCCTGGGGCAGCACCAGACGGCCGGCAGCCAGTGCCTGCTCGACGGGACAGGCCGTCCTTGGCCAGCAGCCCTGGGAGGCCGGTGTGAGAGGCGCAGTGGGGGAGTGTCTCGGGTACCAGCAGGGGCCTTGCCTGGAGGCCCTGGGGGTCTCGGGTACCAGCAGGGGCCTGCCCTGGATGCTCTGGGGGTCTTGGGTACCAGCAGGGGCCTGGCCTGGAGGCCTGCAGACATGAGACTGTGGGGCGCCCTGCCTCCCCCGGACGCGGGCTCCCCCACGCAGGGCCAGGGACTGCACTCCGCCCCTTGGGTGAGACTCTGGGTTTTACTGGACCCCAAGTGCCAGGCTGTGAGCTAGGCGACTGCAGGAAGCAGGCCGCACAGTTGGCGGAACCACCGAGGGACCCCAGGTGCCCCTCTGTTCCCCCTGCTGCTCCCCCACCCCCTCGGCCACTTTGCTCCAGGCTCATAACCCGCTTTATCATGAGCTTAAAAAGGTTGTAATGAGGCAAGCAAATCGTCCTGAAGCCCAGCACACAAAGTGGTTTCCAGCTTGCGGGGACCCCCTGTTCTCTGCAGGTGCAGAGGACCCCCGCCCGCCCCCACACCCCACATAGCAGAACTCTGAACTCTCAGTCACAACCGTGAGAGCTCCATCACAGCTCCTGAGAATGAAACAATAAATCCAGGCTCCAAGTCTCGAGGGTGTTCAGGTCTAAATTTTGTCCTTGAGCCTCAGAAACCAGACAGATCTAGACAGCAATTCAGTGCACCCAGCGGCACCAGAAAAAGACCCCCACGTGGGCGCTGGGGGCAGGCAGGACAGGGGTCAGGAAGAAGCTCAGTGCACCCGGGGGCACCGGAAAAAGACCCCCACGTGGGCGCTGGGGGCAGGCAGGACAGGGGTCAGGAAGAAGCTCAGTGCACCCGGGGGCACCGGAAAAAGACCCCCACGTGGGCGCTGGGGGCAGGCAGGACAGGGGTCAGGAAGAAGCTCAGTGTCTTGCCTTCATGACAACACTTTGACCTGGGTCCTACTGTCCCCATTTCACAAATGAGAAAACTGAGGTGTAAGAAAAAGAATAAGCAACTCACTTAAGGGTGCACAGGCCATGACAGTGATGCTGGCTTGAACCCATTACTCTGATTCCAACGCGCTCCCTCCCACCAGCCCTTTGGTGGACGGAGCCCTGTAGGTCATGGAGGGCTGCAGTGGCTCCTGCTCTGCCCCTCTGGGCTGTGTCTCCTTGGGCCAGCGGATGGACCTCTCTGTGTTTCCCGGGTAAAGAGGGTGTGAGAGCAGTGCCCGCCCCGCAGAGTGTCGTGTCTGACTTGCGGCCCCATGTGTGAGGTCTGGATCTCACTGCCCCGGCAGTGTCTGCCCTGCAATGGGCACGTGTGAGGTCTGGATCTCGCTGCCCCGGCCGCGTCTGCCCTGTGGTGGGCACGTGTGAGGTCTGGATCTCGCTGCCCCGGCCGCGTCTGCCCTGTGGTGGGCACGTGTGAGGTCTGGATCTCGCTGCCCCGGCCGCGTCTGCCCTGTGGTGGGCACGTGTGAGGTCTGGATCTCGCTGCCCCGGCCGCGTCTGCCCTGCGGTGGGCACGTGTGAGGTCTGGATCTCGCTGCCCCGGCCGCGTCTGCCCTGCGGTGGGCACGTGTGAGGTCTGGATCTCGCTGCCCCGGCCGCGTCTGCCCTGCGGTGGGCACGTGTGAGGTCTGGATCTCGCTGCCCCGGCCGCGTCTGCCCTGCGGTGGGCACGTGTGAGGTCTGGATCTCGCTGCCCCGGCCGCGTCTGCCCTGCGGTGGGCACGTGTGAGGTCTGGATCTCGCTGCCCCGGCCGCGTCTGCCCTGCGGTGGGCACGTGTGAGGTCTGGATCTCGCTGCCCCGGCCGCGTCTGCCCTGCGGTGGGCACGTGTGAGGTCTGGATCTCGCTGCCCCGGCCGCGTCTGCCCTGCGGTGGGCACGTGTGAGGTCTGGATCTCGCTGCCCCGGCCGCGTCTGCCCTGCGGTGGGCACGTGTGAGGCCTGGATCTCGCTGCCCCGGCCGCGTCTGCCCTGCGGTGGGCACGTGTGAGGTCTGGATCTCGCTGCCCCGGCCGCGTCTGCCCTGCGGTGGGCACGTGTGAGGTCTGGATCTCGCTGCCCCGGCCGCGTCTGCCCTGCGGTGGGCACGTGTGAGGTCTGGATCTCGCTGCCCCGGCCGCGTCTGCCCTGCGGTGGGCACGTGTGAGGTCTGGATCTCGCTGCCCCGGCCGCGTCTGCCCTGCGGTGGGCACGTGTGAGGTCTGGATCTCGCTGCCCCGGCCGCGTCTGCCCTGCGGTGGGCACGTGTGAGGTCTGGATCTCGCTGCCCCGGCCGCGTCTGCCCTGCGGTGGGCACGTGTGAGGTCTGGATCTCGCTGCCCCGGCCGCGTCTGCCCTGCGGTGGGCACGTGTGAGGTCTGGATCTCGCTGCCCCGGCCGCGTCTGCCCTGTGGTGGGCACGTGTGAGGTCTGGATCTCGCTGCCCCGGCCGCGTCTGCCCTGTGGTGGGCACGTGTGAGGTCTGGATCTCGCTGCCCCGGCCGCGTCTGCCCTGTGGTGGGCACGTGTGAGGTCTGGATCTCGCTGCCCCGGCCGCGTCTGCCCTGCGGTGGGCACGTGTGAGGTCTGGATCTCGCTGCCCCGGCCGCGTCTGCCCTGTGGTGGGCACGTGTGAGGTCTGGATCTCGCTGCCCCGGCCGCGTCTGCCCTGTGGTGGGCACGTGTGAGGTCTGGATCTCGCTGCCCCGGCCGCGTCTGCCCTGTGGTGGGCACGTGTGAGGTCTGGATCTCGCTGCCCCGGCCGCGTCTGCCCTGTGGTGGGCACGTGTGAGGTCTGGATCTCGCTGCCCCGGCCGCGTCTGCCCTGTGGTGGGCACGTGTGAGGTCTGGATCTCGCTGCCCCGGCCGCGTCTGCCCTGTGGTGGGCACGTGTGAGGTCTGGATCTCGCTGCCCCGGCCGCGTCTGCCCTGTGGTGGGCACGTGTGAGGTCTGGATCTCGCTGCCCCGGCCGCGTCTGCCCTGTGGTGGGCACGTGTGAGGTCTGGATCTCGCTGCCCCGGCCGCGTCTGCCCTGTGGTGGGCATGTGTGAGGTCTGGATCTCGCTGCCCCGGCCGCGTCTGCCCTGCGGCCCCACCTGGCTGCGCGCTGCAGTACCACCCACGTGAGGACCTCTGTGCTCTCCCGAGACGGGGCCTCTGACCCAGATGGGGGCAGGACGGGGAAGGGTGGCGTGCACTCAGGAGGACAGACCTGGGAGGGGACCCTGTTCCCTGGGCTCACCCGGTCCCGACCTTGGCTTCAGGATTCATCAGAGCTGACTCAGGAAAGGGCCGCAATAAGCCCCAGGACCAACCTGATCTCCTGAAGGCCCCGAGCTCACCCTGCTTTAGCTGAGGGCCCTGCACTGCCTCCTCGGGACCCGGCCTGGTCTGAACGGCCACCCGTGTCACGGTCCTTCACTCATTCCCAACGTCGGAGGGCCCGCAAAACACCAGCCACATGTTTATGACTTCAGAGTTTTCGTCTCCAGGGGTGGTAGAGACAGAAAGGAAAAGCGACTCATGGGCCCCACGGTCGGGGAATCTCGTCCCGGAAGCTGTCTCCAGCATCTCTCCCACCTGTTTCTTCCCCGTGACCTGAGGATGCAGTGATGGGGGATGAGCTGTAACTGAGGCCCGGGGAACTGGGGGGCTCCCTGCGTCCTGCTCACTGAGGGGGGCTCCCTGCGTCCAGCTCCCGAACAGGGGGGCTCCCTGCGTCCAGCTCACTGAGGGGGGCTCCCTGCGTCCAGCTCCCGAACAGGGGGGCTCCCTGCGTCCAGCTCACTGAGGGGGGGCTCCCTGCATCCAGCTCCAGAAGAGGGGGCTCCCTGCATCCAGCTCCAGAAGAGGGGGGCTCCCTGCATCCTGCTCACTGAGGGGGGGCTCCCTGAGTCCAGCTCCCCAAGACAGGGGCACCCTGCATCCAGCTCCCGAAGAGGGGGGCTCCCTGAGTCCAGCTCCCGAAGAGGGGGGGCTCCCTGTGTCCAGCTCCCAAAGAGGGGGGGCTCCCTGAGTCCAGCTCCAGAAGAAGGGGGCTCCCTATGTCCTGCTCACTGAGGGGGGCTCCCTGCGTCCTGCTCACTGAGGGGGGGCTCCCTGAGTCCAGCTCCCCAAGATGGGGGCTCCCTGCATCCAGCTCCAGAAGAGGGGACTCCCTGCATCCAGCTCCCCAAGAAGAGGCTCCCTGCGTCCCGCTCACCGGAGAAGAGGAGGACCCCGGCTCTGGGGCCCCATCAGGGCTCAGGCACCTCCTTGGGGTCCCAGGGCTGAACCAGGTGCTGAGTCAGGGACGGGATCCACTGCTGAGCGTTGGCCTGCGCTCAAGTGTCTGCAATAATTACCCTCCGAGCGCCAGGCTATTTCTGTCTCCAGCAGGAGGACAGATGGGGGCAGAGTCCAGAAATAGCAGAAGCAGTTAGTGGCTAGCTTCTCAGGGCATAATAGCTCCGTGAGAACCGGGGCCTGGCTAGGCGAGCCTCAGCCCCGTCTCTGGGTTGGGAAGGCGGGGTGTCACCCTTCCCGGACCCTCGCCTGGCTTTGCAGGGCCACCGACTTCGGGGGGCCTCCTCCCCGAGTCCTCTAGGACCCAGCAGCCCCCGGTGGGCTGAGGGGCTCTCACAGGGTGCAGAAGCCATGACTCCAGGAGGCTGGGGACCTGGGAGGCTGGAGGGCACGTCAAGCCCTCACTGGCAGTCCCACGGCTCCACTAGGACAGCCAGATGCAAGGCCTGGAAAGCAGGTCTGCGGACTGGCGGTTTCGCCCCTGAGCTCTGTGACCTTGGCTGAGTCACAGCCCCTCCGAGAGTCCGTTTTCTTTGCTGTGCAGTCAGTGGCCTGAACGTCAGCATGAGCAGGGACAGGCTGGACGACCCTGCGGGAAAGGCCCAGACTGGCGGGGTCGGAGTGGGTCCCCTGGCTGTGGCGTCTGCAGGGGCCTCAGAATGGCAGGGCAGCTGCCCTGGAGACACGTCCGCCCGTGAGGCTGTGCTCAGGAGGGCCGGCCGGGTCTCCACCCACAGAGACCTCCTCTGGCCCCTGCCCTCGCCTGCCCTCGTCCTGAGCCTGGGGCCCGTTTGCTGTTCCTGTAGGTTCGGGGCTAGCAGGCCCGAGGCGGAAGTCCGCCATCAGCCCGCAGGAAGCGGCTCGGGCTGGGCAGAGGCAGGAAGGAGACCACCAGAGCTTCGCCCTCTCTGCCCGCCTCCCCTGCTTCCTCTGGCCTCGAAGGGCCGCTAGAGAGAGCTAGGATCAGTGCTATGCAGAGTGAGCCCACAGGAGCCCAAGGGGACCGAGCGATGGGGAGGGGGGCAGGGTATGGACCAGGGGGGCTTCCTGGAGGCAGTGTGAGCCCACAGGAGCCCAAGGGGACCAAGCGATGGGGAGGGGGGCAGGGTGTGGACCAGGGGGGCTTCCTGGAGGCAGTGTGAGCCCACAGGAGCCACAGGGGACCGAGCGATGGGGAGGGGGGCAGGGTGTGGACTAGGGGGGCTTCCTGGAGGCAGTGTGAGCCCACAGGAGCCCAAGGGGACCAAGTGATGGGGAGGGGGACAGGGTGTGGACCAGGGGGGCTTCCCGGAGGCAGTGTGAGCCCACAGGAGCCCAAGGGGACCGAGCGATGGGGAGAGGGGCAGGGTGTGGACCAGGGGGGCTTCCTGGAGGCAGTGTGAGCCCACAGGAGCCCAAGGAGACCAAGTAATGGGGAGGGGGGCAGGGTGTGGACCAGGGGGCTTCCTGGAGGCAGTGTGAGCCCACAGGAGCCAGAGGGGACTGAACAGCGGGGAAGGGGACAGGGTATGGACCAGGGGGGCTTCCTGGAGGCAATGTGAGCCCACAGGAGCCCAAGAGGACCGAGCGATGGGGAGGGGGGCAGGGTGTGGACCAGGGGGCTTCCTGGAGGCAGTGTGAGCCCACAGGAGCCCAAGGGGACCGAGCGATGGGGAGGGGGGCAGGGTGTGGACCAGGGGGGCTTCCTGGAGGCAGTGTGAGCCCACAGGAGCCCAAGGGGACTGAGCGATGGGGAGAGGGGCAGGGTGTGGACCAGGGGGGCTTCCTGGAGGCAGTGTGAGCCCACAGGAGCCCAAGGGGACCAAGTAATGGGGAGGGGGGCAGGGTGTGGACCAGGGGGCTTCCTGGAGGCAGTGTGAGCCCACAGGAGCCAGAGGGGACCGAACAGTGGGGAAGGGGACAGGGTATGGACCAGGGGGGCTTCCTGGAGGCAATGTGAGCCCACAGAAGGCTGAGGGGATTCAGCAATTTGGGGGAATGTGAACCAGGGGGCTTCCTGGGGCAGGTGCTGCAGAGCCAGCCTGCCCAGGGCCGCAGCTCCCACCACGCTGCGTCCAATGCCCCGTGCTCCAAACCCAGCCCCCCTCTCGCTCTGAGCCTGGAAGGTAAGCGTGTGCCAGCCTGCTCTGCCCCTGCGTTACCACCCTTCCCTCCACCTGGAACGGAGTTCAGGGGCAGCAGTTGGGGGGGCTCTGCCAGGCACAGCTGTGGGCTCAGGCCGCCCCCTGGTCTGTCCGAGCTCCCGTCTGCGTACAGAGGCGGGGTCCCTGGCCGACACGGCCCCAGTCCATCTGATCTGGGGTCCCCAGGGCGCCTGGTCCCTCTTCCTAGCCCGAGCTGTGCTCTCCTCTCCAGTTTAGGGGAGAGGTCGGGTGGGGCAGGGTGGGGATTAAAGGGGTGCCGGGGCTGGCTGGCGGCTCGGAGCTGCAGAGGCCTGTGTGGGGGACCACAGGGTTCCGGCACCCCGTTCCCTCGTGGGCTCCCTCCTTCCACACCCCCTCACTCTGAAGGGAGAGCCCGTGCCCCTGTCTGACCCTGAGCCTCCAGTCCCTGCGCCTGTGGGCAGCGGGCTCCCGTGAGGGAGGGGGAGTGGGCGGCCGTGCTGGCAGGGCTGGGCCGCCTCCTTTGGCTGCAAGGCTGGTTCGGAGCCAGATGCCAGGGGAGGCGCCGTGTGCTGGGCTGGCTTCTCCTCCCCACAAGCGGCCGCACAGGCTGGCTTCTCAGAGGCCCAAGCTCTGCCCCTCAGTTGGAGGGTAGGCAGCTGAAACCTCGACGTGGAGGCTCAGGGCCGACACCTGCTCGCCCCTCCCCGAGGACCAGGCCAGGTGGGGTGTGCTGAGACCACCCTCGGGCGCTGGCGGCTCCAGGCAGACGGGGGCCCCCAGAGCGCCGAGCCCGTGCGGGGGGCAGGGGGCCCCAAGACGGTCCCCCCGGCCCCCAGTGGGGAGCAGGGTTTCCTGGGAGCCCCCAGGAGACAGAACCAGAGCCAGCTGTCGGAGACTCAGAAGACAGATACTGAGGCTTTGTGTGGTGTCAGTCGCTCAGCTGTGTCCGACTCTGCGACCGCATGGACTGCAGCCATCAGGCTCCTCTGCCCATAGGAGTCTCCAGGCAAAGATACTGGAGTGGGTAGCCATTCCCATCTTCCCCACCCAGGGATCGAACCCAGGTCCGCATTGCGGGCAGAATCTTTACCATTTGAGCCAGCAGGAAGCAGCTCTCACTGAGGCCTTGAGAGGAGGCCTTGACAGGAGGCCTGTTCCCAGAATCTGCTTCCAAAGGAACGTGCGAGACTCCTGCCGCTCGGGAATGCCCAGGCCTGGGGACCACAAGCAGGAGGTGCAAGGCCGTGGTCACCCCTCCTCACACCCCAACACACACACACAAGTGTGTTACAGCGCTGACATGCATGCCTTTTTCCTACGAGGGGGGGAGGGGTCTCGACCCTTGAAATTTGACCAGATCCAAACCACAAGCCTGGGTTTGGGACCATAGGTATTTCTGAGGACAGAGAAGTGGAAGGAAGAAGGCTTCGCTCGTGGGAGGTGGAAAGTGCCCGATGCAGGACTAGACGCCCGCAGAGTGGGGCGAGGTTGCGTGTTCTCAGTGGATCCCGCGGTGGGATCCAGCAGACGCCGGAGAGCCTGCAGGCGGGGGGCCCTGACTGCAGGGGGGCCCAGAGGAGGGGACCCGCGGACCTGCGGAGGCAGGGGCTGGGCTTCCGGCCTGTGGGTCCCAGAGGCAAGGCCAGGCCCTGGGGGCGGGGAGGCCAAGGCCCACTGGTTCTTCCCGTGCTCATTCACTGGTTCGTTTACAGGTGGGCACTTGGGCCTGGGCATAGTACGGGGAGCCTGCACCAAGCCGCAGGGCCGCCTGTGCAGCAGGGCACCAGGCCAGGTTTGCCCTGGGACACAGCCCTGTCTCCTGACTGCCCACCCCAAGCGGGCAGGGGCTGGTCCTGCCCTGGGGGGCTGAAGCCGTCCCTCCCCACGATGGGGAGAGGCGGGGAGAGCCGTGAGCAGAGCCCCAAGCCGCTCCTACAGCAGAGGAGCCCCAGGCCTCCCTGCCCTGCAGGGCCTCCCCAGGGCGCCCAGGACCCCGACCGGGGCCCCTCTGTTGGGCCTGCCGCAGCCTCCAGGGAGGAGGTGCCCTGGGTGGTGGGGGAGGGACGTGGACAGCAGGTGTCCAAACCCCCCCTTCATTTAATGCTCTGAATAAAACATTATTCACAGATTAACTGAGCAGTTTCAAGTGAACAACCATTTTCTTGTGCTTTAATTTTTCATGGGTACTTTTCTGAAGAGCAAGTGCATTGTTAATAATTGAGGGGAAGGAGACCTTGCTGATCTTGCCGTGTTTCCGTGAGGTCCTACGCGCTCCCGCCCTTTTTATCTATAGTAGCTTCAGTCTTCCCCAAAGCTGCTTCCTTTGAGCTGAGTTCTGGTGGGGTGGGTGGGGGGAAGGGACCTCCTTGTCCAGGAGGAAGCCTGGGAGCTGGTCTTGGGGTTCAAGAGCAGCTGGACGGTCATGGGTCAGCACCAGGGGTGGGGAGGGGGTTGGGGCAGCCAGAGCCAGTCCCAGACCCCAGGGCCGGCAGAGCCACAGGACGAGGCGGGGCCCGGGAACCAGCGGAGAGGATGGAGCCCTGTCCTGTGCAGAGGGCTGGGGCGCTGCGGGGAGGCCCCTGCTTCCCTGAGGGGCCCCCTCCCTGACCCCAGGATGACACATCCCTGGAGCGTCCCATGCCAGCCGTCAGCCGAGGAGGGAGGTTAGCGCTCAGGACACCCCCGAGGGGCGCTGTTCCCTGAGGGGTCCCTACATCCGGGGCCCGGGATGCCACGTCCCTGGAGCGTCCTGTGCCAGCCATCAGCCGAGGAGGGAGGTTAGCGCTCAGTTTGCCCCCGAGGGGTGCTGACAGGCCCCCTTAACACGGGTGAGCCTCAGAGCAGATGGCGGTCGCTCCTGCCATCAGCAGGCTCTGCTTGGCTTCAGAGCCTCGTCTCTGCTCCTGGGTCTGGACTCCCCAGACCTGCTGTTTTCCTCCTTGGCTCCTGGGTGGGCTACAGAGGGTCTGCGGGGAGCCGAGCGCCAGCTGTGTTCTTGACCCCATGACCCGGGGCAGCAGCGCTAGTGCTGCAGCCAGCAGGAGCCCAGGCTTGCAGGGCCGGGTCCTGGGGTGTGGCACTTCCTCGGGGCCCCGGGGCCCTGGAGACTCACTCCTGGATGGAGTCCAGGGCTCTGAGCACAGGCTGAGGCAGCCGGTGTGGGTCCGCCCCCCGGAATCATCCTGCCGGGCCGTGCCCTGTGCGGCGGTCTGTGGTCAGGGCACCCGCAGCCCAGGCCGGCTTCCCCAGGGCATTCAGCCACGGAGGCGGGGACCTCATGCAGCTGTGAGTGCTGGCCCGCGGCCTCGTGCCGGCCTCGTGCCGGCCTCGTGCCGGCCCTGGACGCTGGCCCATGGAGCTGTGAACGCGGCCCAGGTAATCAAGTCGCCCCTCACCAAAGGCAGAGGGCGGGCGCGGCCGCCTTCCAACGGGCCCCTCTGGGCAGGCCTCTCAGCCTCTGTCTTGGCCTTTTCCTCCTTGGCTGAGCCCACGGGTCCACCAGACGGAGCTCCTGGACACTGGTCCTGGGCCCTGCCTGAGGCTCTGCCCGCACCGGAGAGGGTGGCCAACCGCGGATGGCGCTCACGGACGTAGCCTCCGAGCCGGACGTGGGCACCTCCACCACCTCGTCCTCTCCGCCCCTCCTGGGTGACCCTGCACTGCCCTGGCCACGGGTCGGAGCCTGGTCCCCGCCTCGGCCTCTGCCCGCCCAGGCTGCCTGCTGGGCAGTCTCACACATTCTTCCTCTTTTCTCTTCCTAAAGCATCCACAAATAGCCGGGGATGACTTTCATGGGGTTAAATGACTGGAATCCCGATTTCCTCGTGATGGAATTGAGCCATTCCCCATGTTTCCTGTGCAAAGGGCCACGGGCCACGGAAACCCAGGCCAGGGGTGCAGCAGCTGAACTTGGAGGTGCTTCTAGCGTCACCACGCCTGTGCCTGAGTGGCCACCAGAGCCCGTGGTCGGCCCCGGAAGGGAAGTGAGTCGATCTTGCTACAGGGAAGCGTGCGGGCAGGAAGGAGGCTGGCCAGGCGGCTCCTGACCTTTCAGGGGGCTGTCGACACCAGGGGGGCACTTGGGCTTTGTTAACCCCCAGGAGCACGGCTCGACGGCGGCTGTGGCCTGTCCCCCCAGCTCTCCGTGTGTCCTGATGGGCCAGCTCATTGCCGTTGACAGGGCTACAAGGTGCATGGCCAGCAAAGGCCCGGGGAGCTCACAAACGGCCACGTGAACCTGAAGAGGACACGGGGTCTCTGGTGAAGGCGCGGCTCGTGGGCTTCTCTAGGTCTGAGTGAGAGGCGTGTTTACCCCGAGCCCCAGATACAGGCTCCGGAACGGGGTCTCTCTCTCAGATGTCTGGGAGCTCCTGAAATTCGGAGCTAGAAGACCCAGGTTCTACCCCAGGCTCTGATGCCCACCAGCTCCGTGACCTCATAAAACCCACCCAATCCCCAGGACTCACTTCCCTCATCTGTGGAATGGGAACAACACCCTTCACAGGATTGTCTCAAGGATCAAATGAAGATCTGTGTCATTAGCAAAATGATGGCTGGGGGAAAATTCCGTCTCAAGAGTGACAGGCTCAGAGTCATGCTGAGCAGCCCTCGTCCTGGACGTCCTGAGGCTCAGGCCAGAGCTCCGGGCACACGGAAGGGCGGAGGTGGGGCTGTGGCCAGCATCACCAAGGCCTGGGGCAGACGCCGTCCACCTGCTGTTCTCAAGCCTTCTGCCCCGTCTTTGCTGGAATCCCTCCTCTCGTCTCTAGTTCTGAACCCTGGGAGCTGCCAGAGACCCCATGCCCCGTGTCCTCCTGGTTACGAGGCAGGCGTGGGGCAAGGGTATCCTCCTCACGATGTGACCCACAAGCCAGCCGTGTCCTGGCTGCTGCTGGGCCCCGGCGGGGTCAGAGCATCAGAGTGACCACGTGGTCCCCTGAGGGGAGCCAGTGGCCGGGGGCAGAAGAGGCGGGACCATGTTGCCTGCTCACACCCAGGCACCGGCATGCTCACCAGCAGGAGCTGGAGGTGGGGGGCTGGCTGAGTCTCGAAATAAAGTGCAAGGCCCTCCGGAGACAGGGGGTGGCCGGCCTGCAGCTGGAGACGGCCCTGCTGTCTGCATCTTGGTGGGGGGGGAGTCAGCGCGGGACTGATTCCTCAGAGCCTGACTGTCTGCTGATAGACAGTGTGGTGAAGCGAGAGATAAATCGTCACCCTTTGGAACCAAAGATGCTGTCGCCCTGTGGTTACCTTCTGGCTGGAGGAAGAGATCCGGGGGTAGAGTCCCCTGCCGTGTGAGGGGACTTGGCCAGCAGGGTCCAGCCCGGCTGGCTGAATAAAGGGGACCCAGCTGCACGTCCACCAGCGCTTTACTGGGTGGGGTTGGGGTCAGTGTGGAAGGGGCCTGGGCTCAGCTCTGTGCTCCCAGGCTGTGTGGCCTCGGGCAAGTTGCTGAACCACTCTAAGCATCAAGCTCTTCACCAGCAAAATGAACATAACAGTAACACCTACCTCATAAGATGGTTGGCTCAAGAAATGACGTTCATGTCTGAATGCAAACTCCACAACATGAGCACCGGGCCCCAGCAGCCGCGACGACCAGGGTCCTAGCAAGCTCTTCAAGAGAACACACTCACCTTATAAAAGCAGATTTACTAAGCAAAATGTTTCAGGATCTTTTTTGGGTTTATGTTATTGGCTCCAAAACTGAATCCAGGCAGTTAACTAAATACAATTACCAGAAAACTACATTAATGCCAGAGTTATAATTGAAAGAATTATTTAAAAGAGCATTGACATTTAAGAACATTTAGATACAAACCAAACCAACTTTCAACGTCTGCCGTTTGGGGTGTTCTTCAGTCGCTCAGTCGTGTCCGGCTGTTTGTGACCCCACGGACTGCAGCACGCCAGGCCTCCCCGTCCATCACCAACTCCTGGAGCGTGCTCAAACTCGTGCCCACTGAGTCGGTGATGCCATCCAAGCATCTCATCCTCTGCCTCCCTCTTCTCCTCCTTCCCTTTGGGGTGAGCTAAGCAATTTCCTATTTGCAGGAACCGGTCCTCCGTCCCAGCCCATCTGGGGTCTCACACCTCCCCTTGAGTCCTGGCTGCAGGCAGGGCTCTGACCAGCAGCTCCATCGCCTCCTCAGAATGCATCTCATTTCCTCTGGTCAGACGCTGTGATGGCTCCCCGTCCCTCCCTCTGGTCAGACGCTGTGATGGCTCCCCGTCCCTTCCTCTGGTCAGACACTGCGATGGCTCCCCATCCCTCCCTCTGGTCAGACGCTGTGATGGCTCCCCGTCCCTTCCTCTCATCAGACGCTGTGATGGCTCCCCGTCCCTCCCTCTGGTCAGACGCTGTGATGGCTCCCCGTCCCTTCCTCTGGTCAGACGCTGCGATGGCTCCCCGTCCCTCCCTCTGGTCAGACGGTGTGATGGCTCCCCGTCCCTTCCTCTGGTCAGACGCTGCGATGGCTCCCCGTCCCTTCCTCTAGTCAGATGGTGTGATGGCCCCCCGTCCCTCCCTCTGGTTAGACGCTGTGATGGCTCCCCGTCCCTTCCTCTGGTCAGACGCTGCGATGGCTCCCCGTCCCTTCCTCTAGTCAGATGGTGTGATGGCCCCCCGTCCCTCCCTCTGGTTAGACGCTGTGATGGCTCCCCGTCCCTCCCTCTGGTCAGACGCTGTGATGGCTCCCCATCCCTTCCTCTGGTCAGATGCTGCGATGGCTTCCCGTCCCTTCCTCTAGTCAGATGGTGTGATGGCCCCCCGTCCCTCCTTCTGGTTAGTCAGATGGTGTGGTGGTTCCCCATCCCTTCTTTCATCACTTTGGACTTGCTTGCTCCTGGGTTCCCCTCTCGGGTGAGGGTGGTCTTCTCTCAGCTCTGTCCCGTCAGCCCCCTGGAATTTGAAACGGGGCCAGAATCTGTCAGTGAAAACGCACGCTCTGATGTGCTGTCATCAGCTCCCTTCAGCTCTCTGGGAGTCCATGTGGACGTCTCCATTCAGGACTCTCTGCCCTCCAGACACACAGGCGGAGGGAAGAAGTCCGCAGCCTGTGGCTGCAGCGGGCGCAGTGCCCGGTCCACAGTGGGCAGCGCTGGCCGTGGGGGTGGGACCCCCGCTGCTGGGCCTGCCGCAGGTGTGGCTCTAGCCGCTCCCCAGGCAGGAGCTGGCCCCAGAGACGGGGTGCAGGTGGGCTTGCCAGACCTCAGGGGTGCGGGAGCCCCTCCCAGGAGCATGGCGCCCCCCGCCCGCACCACAGGATCGCTGGGCCAGTGCCTGAGCCCGCCTGGAGGGGAAGATGGGAGACGGAGGGACGTCCCCACGGCTGTGCGCCCCCACGTCCACTCCTGGTCTGGGCAGACGTGTCCAGAGCCCAGCTTCTTGTACCTGTAGGTCAGAGTTTATGAACCTGCTTAATTCAGCTTTTAATTCCACACAGGTTCAAGTGACTAGCAATTGATTTTCATAATGGATGTTTCCTTCTTGTTCAGAGAGAAGGAAACAGCTCGGGCCCCTGGGGCAGCGGGCAGGGAGGGAAGGGCCACCTTATCAGCCAGAGATTGGACGTGTCACCACATCGGGGATTTGGGAGTTGTGTGTCACCAGTCACCAGTCCTGCAGCCTGTACTGTTTTTGGTCCATTTTAGATCAACCTTCCTTCTGCCTTGGGGACCAACAGGGACCCCTCCCCAACAAAATGCACCCATGGGAGTCAGTTCTTGACACTTGGGAAGGCCTCATGGAGGACAGCCTAAATCTGCCTCGCTCTGAGAGGTTGTTATTCTCGCATTTCATCCCAATGGAGCCGGCCCCAACTGTTATTTGATACTGAAGACTGGGAAGTGTGGGCTAAACTCCTATGTGAAGCCCCAGCAGTAAATTACAAAAGGAAACAATTCCAGTAGCCATCAGTGCTGTGAAGGGCCTTTGTTTTAACTGAAGAATATCTTTCTCAGAGCCCATCTGCCATCCCACTGCCTCCCTCGGTTTCTAGGTGGGAGGGGAATAAGGAGAGCTTTGTGCAGAAAGGAAACTCGGGCACGTAAATAACCTCGCGCTGCTACGGGGGATATTAACAGAACTGCACTTAGCGAAAGCCCTCCTCTTAGACCAGCTTAAGGCTGCAAGAAGGAGCCTCACAGGTGTGAGTAGAAGCAGGCGTGTTTACAGGGGGTAAGGAAGGAGAAAAGTCAAGTCTAAACTAGGGAGTGGAAATCTCAGTAGTTAAGCTTTAAGTGAAGATGATGCTGGCCTGGGAGCTTAGGTGACAAAGACTTGTTGGAACGGGGGCTCCAAGGAAGTGCCCACAGAGGGGAGGATGGAGGGGCCTGATTGCCCAGAGGAGGAAGGAATGGACGTTGCAGGCAGCGGTCCCGGGAGAGTGGGTGCTCCTGGAAGCCGCAGACCCCAGCATGTCAAGGGCACCCCCTGTACAGCCTTCATCTTGGGGCCTCGAAGTTTCCACCAAAGAGAAGTGACCCAACAAATGGTGGGGGGGGGTGGTCTGGGGAGGGGAAAGGTAGGTGCAGCCCTTCACCCACAGCTCCCGGGGACTCAGGCTCCCGGACCTTGGACCCCTGGTTGGAGGTGGGGGGTATCGCCTCCTGAGAAAGGGGCAGGGCCCTCTAGGGAGCACCTGCTCCACCAGGGCCTCACCCCTTCCCTGTCCTCCCCTCCCCCTCCTCCCCTCCCCTCCCTCTCCCCCTTCCCCCTTCCCCTTCCCCTCACTACTCCCCTCCCCCTCCCCCCTCCCCTCCCCTCCCTCCCCCTCCTCCCTCCCCTCCCCTCCCTCCCCCTCCTCCCTCCCTGCCCGTCCTCCCTCTCCTGCCTCCCCCTCCCCTCCCCCTCCTCCTCTCCTCTCCCCCCCTCCCCTCCTCTCCCCTCCCCTCCCCCTCCCCCTCCCCTCCTCTCCCCCTCCCCTCCTCTCCCCTCCCCCTCCTCCTCTCCTCTCCCCCCTCCCTTCCCCCTCCCCTCTCCCTTCCCCCTCCCCTCCTCTCCCCTCCCCTCCCCTCCTCTCCCCTCTCCTCCCCCTCCTCTCCCCCTCCCCTCCCCTCCTCCTCCTCTCCCCCTCCCCTCCCCTCCCTCCCCCTCCTCTCCCCCTCCCTCCCCTCCCTCCCCTCCCTCCCCTCCCTCCCCTCCTCTCCCCCCCTCCCCCTCCCCCTCCCCCTCCCTCCCCTCCCTCCCCCTCCCCTCCCCTCCCCTCCCCTCCCCTCCCCTCCCCCTCCCCATACTCCCCCCCCTCCCCCCCCCCCCCCCCCGCCGCACTCAGCTCTCTCCCCCAGACTGGATTCCAGGCCCAGGCTGGGAGCAGAGCCAGGGAGCATGTGGGCGGCATCAGCTGTCTTCCGGCATATGCCTCCGCCAGCCCTCCTCCTCACCATGCTCTTTCTCTTTCCCTCCTCTCCAGGTCCCCTCCTCAGTGCTCCCTCCCCCACCTCACAAAGCTTGCAGACCCCCTTCTGCGGCGCCACCCCTCTGGCTGAAACTCCACCGACGTGGCACCAAACTATGTCCACGCGTGACCCAAGCCACTTCAGTCTGCAGCCCCACTGGGCGAGCGCTCACAGCGCGGGTCCCTCTCTGACCTCTGAACCCCGGCACTAGAAGCAGCGGAGGTCACAGTGCCAGCCCCAGCCTCCCTCCCAGCTGTGACCTCCTCGAGGACCGTCAGGGTTCCACGGGCCCCCTCCCCACCTCCAGCACAGCCCCTGCCCGTGAGGACCGGGTTCCCTGGTTTTCAGGAGCTTCCTCTGCTGGACAGTTCCCATCCCTCCTGCCCACTTGTCACCAGGCGCGTCCCTGAGGGACTTCCCTGGCGGCTCAATGGGGCCTGCGATGCTGGAGCTGCAAATCCCTGGGTCAGGAGATCCCCTGGAGGAGGGCAGGGCTCCCCACTCCAGGGTTCTGACCTGGAGATCCCGTGGACAGAGGAGCCTGGCGGGCTATAGCCCATGGGGTTGCACAGAATCGAACACAACTGAGCACGCACACACACACAGTCCCTTAGACGTGCAGGGTCCTTGCACTACTCCCTGAGAGGACAGGTCCACAGCAGCCTGAGAGGCACGTCTCTCGGGTCCCTGGGATCCCAGGGGCCAATTTATCTGACTCCCCCACAGCCTCTCAGCTCCATCACTTACCACCTCTGGCCTCCCCACCAGGGAAGAACAAAAACCAAAAATGATGAATCGTGGAGATCTCTCCTCCCCGAAGGCTTCTGGGACGCGGGATGTCAGGAGTGGAGAAACCTTGAGAAACCAGCCAGTGCGCAACTCACGGTTCACAGCCGGGGAGCTGAGGCCCAGACTGGCCCAAGACCCCCGAGACCACCCAGCGGTGGGTCAGAGCCAGCAGACGCGGCCCCCTGAGACCACCCAGTGGCGAGTCAGAGCCGAGGATGCAGCCCCCCGAGACCACCCAGTGGCGAGTCAGAGCCGAGGACGTGGCCCCCTGAGACCACCACGCAGTGGGTCAGCAGAGGACATGGCCCCCCACGATCACCCAGCGGTGGGTCAGAGCCGATGACGCGGCGGGGCGGGGCTCCAGGACCCTCTCTGCGGCCCCCCTCCGGCTGCCCACCTCCCTCCTCGCCTCCCTGCCAGGCCACCTGAGAAGCACAGAGTGTCTTCAGCCTCAGCGAGCAGAGCCGGGGTCTGATGTGGGCCGACTCGGGCCGGCAGTGACTCCAGCGTCCAGCCCCGGGCAGCTGTCCTGCTGGACAGCCCGTCCCCAGCTCCACCTGATCATGGCACTAACTGCGTGCCCGGAACTGTGTGCTGCGTGACAGATCTGGGCCCCCCGCCTCCTCCTCCAGTGAACTGACCTGGAGACCGGCCGTCATCCCTGACACTGAGGCTGCGGGACCGCGGGCTCCCGGGAAGAAGGTCTCTTATGAAGAAAGCACCTCCGCTCTGTGGACTCAGACCTGCCCCGGACAGTGGGCACCGCTCTCCACCCTCACCCCCAGCGCCTCCCATCACCGTGCCCCACGTGCAGCCCGGGGGCTGGCCTGCTTGGCTTTCTTTCGCTGGACACTCTTCTCCACCAGCACCGTGCTGACCACCCAGGGCCCCGGAGCTGCCGCTGGAGGAGCCTCCCAGAGGGCAGGGGGGACACACACCTTGACTTGTCTCCACCCCCCTCCTCCACATGTCTCTGGGCCAAAGGATAGCGAGGAGGGTAGTCTCATCACCCCCTCCTCCAACCCGGCAGGCTTCACGCCGCCAAGTCCAGAGCCGCTGTCAGGGACCTGGCTTGGCTGGGGACAGACGCTCACCCGGCCGCGTGCAGTGCGGGGCACAGAGGTCAGGATCTGTGGTTAGCGACTGAGCCAGGCCTTCAGGGGGCCTGGTCCAAGGCCCTGGTCCTAGTCGTCCCTCCCGGGAAGCTCGGAGCCAGCACATGACCCAGAGGCCCCTCTCAGAACACAGCCTCTGTCTCTGGGCAGTAGGGTGGTTGTGAAGGCCTCTGTGCAGGGACAGTGCGGTTCAGAGCTGGTTTTAGCCGAGTTACTTCGGCAGCGGAGGCCTGAGACACCAGAATGCTCCAGGAGAGGCTGCCAGGGGACACTGGAATCCTGGCTTGCAGCCCACGTCCCAGCCTCGGGCCCTGAAGCGGGGTACAGCGGGAAGCCCCAGGCCAGACACAGGGAAGGCCAGCGGCCGCAGGGGGCTGCCCCGTGGCCCACGCGGCTCCCGGGGCCTCCTGTCCCACGTCCAGGACCATGGCCTTGCACGCCCTCGGGGGGGAGACGCAGCCCACCCAAGCGCACGACTTGGTGTCCTCTGCTGCCTGCCCGGCGTCCAGAGCTCAGCCCCTGCGCTGCCTGCCCTGTGAGGGCCTCGCGGCTTCTCGGTGCTTCACTCCAGCTTCCGTGAGAAGACCGCCCAGTCCCTGAGGCACGAGGCATGGCCCCTCCTGACCTCCTGGTCAGGCCGCTTCAGCGTCAGTTCAGGGAGGCGCAGAGCCGAGGACAGCACCTGGGTGAGGGAGGGATACAAGGAGGAGGGGATGGGGAGAGTGATAGGGTAGAGGCCGGGCTGTCCTCTGTGACCTGTGACCTTGTCCTGTGACCTTTGACCTTGTGACTTGTGACCTGTGACCAGCCGGCCTGCAATTTCCCAATGGCATCGCTCCTTCAGGTCTGATCTTAAAAGCTCCCCTTAGATACAAATCAGTTTCCCAGAGGAAAAAACAGTAATGGCAACGTCCAGTGTCCCAGAGACCCTCCCACCAGACGTCGTTTCGTCCTTGAGCAGCCCCTCGAGGCGGGAGAACTTGGTGCCTCTTTCGGAAGAGAGTGCACGCCGCCGGTGATGTGGGGTGGGGGGAGACGATGCCTGTGCCGCAGGGCTGTGGGGGGCGGTGGCTGACCCCGCTTCTTAACCTCGGAAGGGGCGTCTGCACGGTCCTCAGACCCTCACGGGCTTCACCCGGCTGAGGCCAGGCCCTGGCAAGAGCCAGTGGCTGACTGTAGCGAGCCCCGCGGTCAGACACGGGCTGGAGGCACAGAGCCCCCTCTCCCTGCGCTTTCTCCACGGTCCTGCAGGAGCGCTGGGCTGCGGCAGAGCCGGCCGGTGTGTGCCGACAGGCAGGGGTGCACTGCCCCCGCACGGAGGCTAGACGGGCATTTCCCAGAGCTGAAACCCCGGGAGCAGGGCCACCCCCGACACTGAGACTGCAGATGGGGCTGTGAGGCAGCCCTGGCGGAAGAGACTGTGACTTAGCCTTCATCAGCCCTGTGGTGACGAGTCCTGGCAGCGGCGCAGTCTGGGCCTCACTGAGGTCAGATGGGGGTCATCACCACGCTCACCGCCGATTTACAAGCTTTCCTCAGATGGTAAAGCGTCTGCCTGCAATGCGGGAGACTGGGGTTCAATCCCTGGGTCGGGAAGATCCCTTGGAGAAGGAAATGGCTAACCACTCCAATATTCTTGCCTGGAGAATCCCATGGACAGAGGAGCCTGGTGGACTACAGTCCATGGGGTCACTAAGAGTCGGACACAACTGAGCGACTTCACACACACACACACACACACACACACACACACTGCTAATTCATGAGCTAAGTTGATGGGTCAAGCTTCAGGTGTCAGTAAGTAAGACACACAAATATTCCAACTTAAAAGCTACGCCCAGACGTGAAGAACGTTGCTGCAGCAATTTTCTCACAGAAACGCTCAGGAGCAAAGAGACCAGATGCCCGTCGGGGTGGAGGGAACCGTGTCTGCAGAGTTCAGCCTCCGCTGGCCTGAGGCTGGGAAGCCGGTTCCCGGCCCCACCACCCACAGTGCGGGGTCGGAGCCCTGCACCCAGCGGGACCGCCCCTCCAAGGCCGGGTCCAACGAGGCCAGGACCTCCCAGGCTGCAGCCAGAGATGCAGGGCTGGGCCCAGGAGCTTCCTGGAGGCCGGGGAGCGGCTTCTTCCATCCCCGCCCAGCAGAGTGGCCATGACGGCAGGCCTGTCATTGGCTCCTCCTCCCCTTTCCTGGATGCGGAGGGGATGGTTTCCCTGTGGTTTCATCACCTCGTCTGCGCAGTGGAGTCTGAGGCGGCTGCAGTGATGAGCAGGCTTTCTGTCCGTGGTTCTCCGGGCCCTTGGGAAGGGCTGGGCGGTGCTGGGCTCAGATGACGGCCTGCAGGGGACTCCACGGCCAGCCCTGGGCAGAGGTCACAGCCCCAGAGGCCAGCAGGCTTCGTGTGAAGCTTGTGAGGAGACGCTGGTCCTCTTCCCCTTGCCCCTGGGGCGGAGGGCAGTGTGCACCAGTGTGCCCTCCCCAGTGTGAGCCGCAGAGCGAGTGTGAGCGAGGGCCCGCTCCACGCAGGCCCCGGGCTCTGTCCCGGGGGGCACACCGGCAACCTGTCTGAGCTGTGGGTTACGCCAGTGAGTCCTGACTGCTGAAGCACATCGCTTGTTCTCTCAGCCTTCTCAGCATCTGTAAGATGGGGACAGAAAAGGTGTACAAAAGATGGTTGTTTTCTCCTTCACTACCTCACAGCAGAAGTGAGTTTTGATCATCTTCTCTTTTGTGGGGAAAACACAGCTCTCAAGCCCCATGAATCTCATTCTTCTCTGGAGGAGGAAGTTGTTATTTAGTTGCTCAGTCATGTCCAATTCTTTCGACCCCATGAACTGCAGCACACCAGGCCTCCCTGTCCATCACCAACCCCCAGAGCTTGCTCAAACCCATGTCCATTGAGTCAGTGACGCCATCCAACCATCTCATCCTCTGTCGTCCCCTTCTCCTCCTGCCTTCAATCTCTCCCATCATCAGGGTCTTTTCCAATGAGTCAGCTCTTTGCATCAGGTGGCCAAAGTATTGGAGTTTCAGGTTTAGCATCAGTCCTTCCAATGAACACTCAGGACTGATTTTCTTTAGGATGGACTGGTTAGATCTCCTTGCAGTCCAAGGGACTCTCAAGAGTCTTCTCCAACACCACAGTTCAAAAGTATCAGTTCTTTGGCGCTCAGCCAGGGAACAGCACACTTGTAAGACTTTGAAATCAGTAAGAACTGCATTGCAGAAGCGAGCAGGGCATGCTCACCACATACACACACACACACACACACACACACACACACGATGGTTATAGGCTCGGCTCCTTTAAGAGGTTGAGCCAATACTCCTCGGAGCATTCCTTGTGGTCAGCGCAGTTTGGAGAGGGCAACCTTGTGAGATGCAGCAGGTGAGCAGAGGATAAACATCATATCTGATGATACAGCCTGAGCAAACTTGTGCAAGGCCGCTTTTTGGAAGATGTATTTGCCCAGTAGCACATTTAAGATCGATAAGGATGTTGCGGTGTTTATCGAGGGAGTAAAGCATTAATGATTTTGTGTTGGTTGAGGTGTTGGTTCTCTTTCTCACCTACTGACATCAAGAACTCCCTCGTAAGGGGAGGGGCTGACCTCCTCGTCAGAGGCTTCCCATCTCCAGAGAAGGAAAAGCAGAGAAGCGATTTCCGAAATCTGCTCACGCATGTCCAGGGGCTTGTTCCGGTTGGGAGAGTGGGCCCTCCTCGGGGTCAGAGGCAATGATGTGGACTCTGCCAGGAAACAGCAGTATGGGGTGGGCACTCCTGCCCCCGGATTACATTTGGCAGAGGATGGTGCCACAGCCCCCCTGGGCCTTCTGTTGGGTGTCACCACCCCAGGCTCCTCGCCACGCAGGCCCAGACGCCCAGGGCTCCAGCCTCCAGACCCACATGCGGCCTGGCCTAGCCAGGGGTCCAGAGGACCGTGCAGGCGGGCTTCCTGACCCATGGGAGTCAACCTGCCATGGGAGATGGAGGACCAGGGGTGTGTGGAGATCTTCCCAAAGCGGGGGCTGGGGTTGGTCAGCTCTGCGTGGCTGCAGTCCTGCCCCGGGGTCCCAGGCCTCTAGTCCTGATCATTTCCCCTTAAAGTGTTCCATCAGCCAAGCGTGTGACGGTGCAGACGGCACCCTGCAGGAAACCTGAACACTCTGGCCCTGAACCGGGAGAGGAGGGGTCCAACGGGAAGTTCTGAGAGCATTTAGCCAACGTACCAAATTGATAGTTTTCTTTTTGCAAATGTGACAAAGCAATATGATCAAAAATCATTGCACCCAAAACTGGCACTCGAGACAGCCTGGAGGGTGGGATGGCGAGGGAGGCGGGAGGGGGTGGAGGGGTGGAGGGGACGCATGTGTGCCTATGGCTGATTCACACTCGTGCATGTCAAAACCATCATGATATTGTAAAGCAATTATCCTCCAATTACAATACATAAATTAATTTCTTTTTAAATTGCCAAAATAAACCTCTCTCTCAAAGTCACTCAGTTGTGTGTGATGCTTTGTGACCCCAGGCAAGAATACTGGAGTGGGCTGCCATTCCCTTCTCCAGGGGATCATATCAACCCAGAGGTGGAACCTGGGTCCCCGGCATAGCAGGCAGATTCTTTACCGTTTGAGCCACCAGCCTAAGCAGCTCTTAGAACAAATAAAAATTATGGCATAAGAATGCATATTGGCAGACTTTTCTTTTTTAATACACACTACATAAAATAAAAACACGATACATCTTCAGTGTCTTAGATTCAGTGAAATACAGCGTTAGGTGGGTGAACAGGATCTGTTGTTCCTTTAGGGAATTCCCACAGGACACAGTCACACAAAGGTGTTTTCCCTCCTCTGATTGAGTTCAGGTTGGTTCCCCAATGTTTTCTTTATGATGATTAATCTTTGTGTCAACTGTGCTGTCCATCGGTCAGTCAGATGCTAGTCCAGACGCTGGGGAGCTGCTGGGGAGATGTGATCAACGTTTTCCATTAGTGGACCACAAAGAAGCAAGAAGTTATCGTCCATGACGCGGGAGGAGCTGACCCAGTGAGCTGAGGCCTTCACAGAAGGAAGGGTTTTGTGCCCTTCCCTGGGTTCCAGCCTGCCCTGCGGGTTTGGAACTCGCAGGCCCTGCAATCCCACAAGCCGGTCCCTTAAAAGAAATCTCACCCTCTTGGTTCTTCTTCTCCAGAGAGCCCAGACGAATGCAATCTTCTAATGCGTGGTGGACAGACCTGAGCGGTGTGGCCCCACGAAACAGGGGGCGCGTTAGAGGTCGGTGTGGAGGGACCGTTTCTGCACCCGCGGGGTGACTGCACTCAGCAGCTTTCGCTGCAAACTCCATGCATCCCCCACGTGCCCCTGGTTTGGCAGCCCCACCGCAGACCCTGTGTCTCCCCGAGTCACCCGGTTTCCATGCGTCTGGCGCGGGCTTCAGGTGGCAGGCACCCTCCTGGCTCACCGCCAGGGCCCAGCCACCCCCGGTCTGTGGCACGTGTGACCCGGGCAGCAGGCAGGGCGTCCTCGGGTGGCCAGCCACCCCGGGGGCACTCAGCGTCACCAGCGGCAGCGGCCCGGCTGTGCGAGGGCAGAGTGAACACGCACGTGAGCAGGACGACCCATCACCATCAACCACACCTCGCTGACAGTTCATTAGGATCCATGCAGGGCTACCGGACGTGGGGTGTAGAACGACAACCGCCGGAAATCCGCGGGGCAGCGCCTGTGGGCCTGGAGACCTGCCTGCCCACCTGCAGCGCGTCCTCCCGCTCAGCACTTCAGACGCCTTCGTCACGTCAAGGGCCCGGCCTCTGTGGCCACGGGAAGGACCCCCAGGGCTGAGGGAAGGGATACTGCTGGCTGAAGGACGGGAAAGCCTGCCTCTCCCAGGGCTGCCGTGATGGGGGCAGAGGTGGGAAGATTTGACCTTGTGACCCCAGTGGGGCGGCTGCAGTGATGGGGGCGGAAGTGAGAGATGCCCTCCGAGGACGCAGCTCCACGCGTCCCTCCGCTCGTCCCTAGGGCCCTGCGGCCGGCAGGGAGGCAGCTGGCATCCACCCGGGCACCCAGGAGGCTGAGGGCTGAGGCTGCAGCCCCGCCACCCCTCCACCCCGGCCGTGCTTGGGCAGCACAGCTGAGCCCTGGACGGTTTGGGGCCGAGCTGCTGCCCAGGGTCTCCTAGACCTGCCGCCTTCCTCTCTGTGTCCCCGTGTCCCATCTGCAGCTCACAGCCAGGCGTGGATGCGGCCCCACCTTCACGGATGCCTCTCCACGTCCAGTCGTGGGTCGCAGTGGACACAGGCGAGGAGAGTCCAAGAGTGTCTGAGGACCCCACCACCCGAGGCCGGCGGGGCCTGGTCCCTCCCGTCCGCACTGGGCGCAGCGCCTGGGAGCTCGGTCCTCCTCTGTTCCAAACAGCGGAGGGCGGGCGGCCCGCGTCTCAGGCTCCTGGCCAGCTGGGTCTCCAGGGTTCCGTGCCCACCTCCGGTCCCTCCCTAGTCCTCTAGACCAGCTGACCTGCGAGGCCTGCCCACGGGAGGTTCCACTGCCTGCCCGCTCTGCGAGACGGGAGACGACGCACCCCAGAGACTCACGTGGAACAGCCTTGCCTTGGCCTCATGAATCAATCAGGCGCTCTCAGACGGAGGCCAGGATCTCGACGAAAGTCCCCAGAGACAATAAACAGAGGCTCCTCAGCCACCATCACGTGCATCTTGATCCGCCTGCAGCGCAGAGAGGCTGGGCCCCGCCAGGCCCCGGGTCACAGGCCCAGAGGAGAAGGGTCTCCAGCTCTGTCTGGAGTGGGGAGAAGGCCCTCGGACCCTCGGGTGGCCCCTCGTTCTGCAGGGACCACAGTGTGGTTGTACCGCGGGCCTTACTTGAGCTGGAGGGAGGAGGGCAGAGGCCTTTCGTGCGCTCAGGGTCTCTGTGGCTGGTTGAAGAGGCAGCTGTGGTGGAGGCCAAAGTCCCGGGTGAGTCAGGGACATGGTCCAGCCAGGCCAGGGGAGCTGCCGGCAAGATTTGCTGTGAGAGCAGAGTGGGCCCTTGACCCACGCCCGGGGGTCACTGAAGGCGGGAGTGCTCGTCTGCACGGGGCTCCCAGGAATATGGGGGCTCTCGTGAGTCATGACACCACGAGCCACCAGGTGCACCCCCAGCCTGGACAGTCACATCCTGGACACGGCACCCCTGTTCTTCAAGGCTCAGCCTGCAGGCACGTGAGGACCAGGGCTTCTCTCACAGTGGGTCAGAGAGCAGCCGCCACGTTGTCCAGAGCCAGGTCAGCCCATTCGAGGCCCCCGGCCATCTGCACGAATCTGGTCCCCGGGAGCCAGCAGAGGAGAGCCACAGAGGGCGGGCTGGCCCCACCAGAGGATGGGCGGTCAGCGTCCGTGCCCGGACCATGCCCTGCAGTGCCCCTGCCCACAGCCCCACCCCCTGCACCCCTCCTCACGGCCCCACTCGCAGCACCAAAACACTTCTCAGACCCTGAGTCACTCCCTCAAAACAACTGACTTACACCCACTTTACAGATGAAGACACTGAGGCCCGCAGAGGGTAAGTGTCTTGGTTGAGGTCACACAGCCAGTAAGGGTCAGAGCTGGGCTCTAAACTCAGGGAGGCCGACTCCAGGACCCATCAAGTTGTTTTTATTTCCCAGGGCCTGCATTCCTCCGGAAGGGCTGTTTTTTCCATTATCATCACGTGTGATAAAGCCCAGCAGGGCTTTAACAGAAAACAAGCCCTCATAGCCCAGCCCAGCAAGTCAGAGCCAGTCCTGGCTGCGTCTCTGGTCAACCCATCACTGAGGGGTGTATCTGCTTCCTCCCCGGTTGGTTAACACCTCACTGAGGGGTGTATCTGCTTCCTCCCCGGTTGGTTAACTCCTGCTGCTGAAGCCTGTGCACCTCGCCCACCCCAGCACCTTCCTAGGGCCCCCGGTCCCCCACCCGGCAGCTGACAAGAGGCTAACACCCCACGGCCTGCATTTCTAACCTGGGATGTGAGGCCTCTTGCAGAGGGTGGTGTCCAGAGGGTGGGGTAGTAATTGCTTGTCCCTCCTGAGTGAACGGGCCGGGCTGTGCGTGGACCCAGAAGTGGCCTGAGATGGGTCCGGCCCGCGGCCTGTGGTTCAGCCCTGGGAGAGGACATTGCCCACAGAGCTGGCTCTGCCTCGAGTCTCCACTGCCTCCTGCCCAGGCAGGCGCTCCCGTGTACGCTGTAAACGTTGGACCTTCAGGGCAGGTGACAATTTTGATGGGCTGCACTAAAAATTCTGTAAAGATGCTTAAGATTTAATAAGACTGACTGCCTAACTGCTTCTTTTTATGTGTCTATAAAAGCGATATCATCAAAGCAGAGCCTCGGACGATCAATCTGCCTGCGGTCAGCGGGGAACCCGGGGCGGGACCACTGCCCGATGGAGGTGTCCCCAGAGGGCTGGAGCCAGAGCTGGCCCGTGAAGGACATGAAGGCTGGGTGGGCAGGTGGGGGCCTGGGGTCGCAGGTGACTCTGGGGGTGACCAGGGGAACGGACCCCATGGGACCACAGGAGGGTTGGGAGGTGATGAGCTCGGTGTTGGATACCAAGCACTGAGCGTGCAGGCAGCCTGGCGTTTTGGGGGAGAGGAGGAGCAACCCCTGTCCTTGGTGGGCAGGGTCCGCATGGCTCCCGGGGACCCTCAGAGCCTGAAATCGCAGGGGACGAGCCCCCTGCGGGAACGTGGGGAGCAGAGATGTCGCCGGGCAGCCCCCCCAAGACAGACAGGGAAGGGGAGTCTGCGAGCTTCGAGCTCCACCCGCCCCAAGCCCCCCAGGACGGCACCGCCCCCCAGAGCGCTGCAGGGCCACTGCCGACCTGCAGAGGCCACCGTTGGATGGCTAAGGCAGAGCGACCCTCAGAAGGCGGATCCAGCGCTCCTCCCTGAGTCTCCGTGCCGGGGCGGGAAGACCTGCCTGGGGACGGGTGAGGATCTGGCCCCGTCCTGGGGCGGGCAGCTTCCTCCCGGCCTGCAGGTCCTGGGTTCTGACCTTGAGGCTGGGCGGGGACCCGCCTGTGACGGGCCCTCTGCCTCTGCTTCTTTCCCACCCTTTCCTTAGACCCATCAAGCGTCAGCACCCGTCCACTCACCACCGGGGGAGCAGGAGGGGTCCCCACAGCCAACGACGAGGCTGGGGGTGCTGGTGGCAGGCGAGGGCCGCACACGGGTGCGCCTCTGCCTTGGGTCAGCAGCGTGAGGCTCTCCTGGAGGGCCCGCCGCACTGGATCGTGAGGCTCGGGCGGGTTTGTGAGGACTCAGCAGGAAGGCTGCTGGTGTCAGGACCGCCCAGGAAACGGCGACTTTCTCAGGTTGAGCAGAGAGGTGGGTACACACCCAGCCCTCAGCCAGCTTCCAGATGCTTCAGGTCTGCCCCAACCCCCAGAGCACGGCCTCCAGGGGCCGACCCTGGAGTCAGATGGTTCACGGAGGCGCTTCCGCTCACCAGCGTGTGCAAACGACAACACAAGCCTCAGAGAAAGTGCCGACAGAGACTCGATCCCGTTCATCTCTGGACGACCTGAGGGGCCGCTGGGACCCAGAGGGCTGGCTCAGGCCAAGACTTTAGACTCCTGGGGCTGCAGGGTCGGGATCTCCCAGCCCACGTGCTCAGGGAAGTCCACCCCCAGCCGGCCCCCGACCCCCCGCCCCGGGCTCACAGCACAGGCGCAGAGCCCATCACCGAGGGCAGGCTTCGGTTTTTCACGCTTGCTGGGATCACGGAGTTGGCTCAGAACACCAGGTAGAAAGGTCCCCATGCTGCCATGCTTCCCCGGAACCCGGTCCAAGGCCACCCAACTGGGCAGCAGGGCCCGGAGGTCGCTGCACCCCTCCCAGCAGGACGGCTGTGCCGGAGAGGGACTGCAGGGGCTCCTCCACGCTGAAGGGACCCCCAGGGAGGCGGATGCCAGGAGCTCATGTGGGCTTTCCAGGAAGCAGGCAGCCTTGTGCGGCCCGGAACCCAGTGGAGGGGGCAGGAATGAAGCAGGGGGGCTGGCCCAAGGGACCCGAGGATTTTGCATGGCCACGGAACTGCGGGGGAGGCTGTGGAGCGCGGCCCCCCGAGACAGCCTGCCCAGCCGGGTCCCTCCTGGGTCGGGGGCACAGCACTTCCTGAAACCCGGCTCGGAGTCAGCCTGGCCTGAGAAGGAGCAGGCCCAGCTCCACCACGAGTCCTGGACCCCCCCCCCCCGACACACGTGGATGTGGTCAGACCACGTCCCTCCAGGCAGCGGTTTGGGAGAAGAAGCCGTGTGTGCTGCGGAGCCCGCCCTGCCCTGTCCCACCCCGGCAGCTGGCCTCCTGGACGGATCGGGCCTCCCCTCCATCCCGCTGCTGTGCATGCCGCCCCCTCCACCTGAGCCCTGCCCCAGGGCCTTGCACAGCTGTCCCCCAGCAAGGCTCTCTGCCAGGACAGGGGGACCCAGGCCGTCACCGGCGCACTTTCCCAAGAGCCAGGGCTGGCGGGGTCAGCGGCGGCCGGGGCTGGGACCACTCTCACCTTTGCCCATGACCAGACCCACAGCTGAGGGCCCAGGACACAGCCTAGGGGCCGTCTCCAGGCGGACATTTCCCCCAGACAGCGTTTCCTTGGCTGTGACGCCTCAGCGACTTTAAAAATAAGTTGCCTGTGTCTTGCTTCTCTCTGAGAATGTTGGGATCAAAAGGACAGTTTCATTCTGGAGGAAAGACACGTGCCGGAACCATCGGGACGACCACAGTCTCGGCGCACGGCCTGAGTCTGGGAGCTCGTTTTGCTTTTCCCTCTTTCCCAGAGACGTCCAGTAGAAGGGCTGTGAGCGCAGCCAGCTCCGCACGCTGATTCGCTCGCACGGTGGGACGCCCAAGCCCCCGGCTCTGAGAGCATCACACAAGCCGCAGGGCAGACCAGGCCCAGAGGCCAGACCACCTTCACAGCGAGTCAGGCGGGAAAGGGGTTCCCCGCTCCCGAGAACTGTTCCAGCACTGGGGGCTCCTGGACTCTCGTCTCCACTGGGCGAGCGGGAAGACGGAAACAGACCCGGGCTCTGCTCCCCGCCCGAGGGCCCTGGGGCGTGACGCCCGACGGGAGCTGAGGTCCCGCAGGGAGCTCGTGAAAACACCTGCCCACGGAGGCAGCACCGACTCCCCAGCACAGCCGGGGCAGCTCCAGCGGGTCCTCCCGTCCAGACGAGACGTGGACCATGCCCTGCCTCTCCCCGACGGGCTCTGTGCCCATTGAGCAGCCACGCTAGTCCTGGTGCCGTCAACACAGACATCGCCGCTGACAGCGTTTCCTGCTCCTTCAGCACCTGTTTCAGGTACAGTGCTTCCTGCTCCACTGGGGGCAAGGCACTGCATGCAGCTAACCTATAACCTCGGACGCATCGAACGGTCCTCAGAAGTTCCCGGGATGACTCGGCATTCATCACACGATCGCTGGGCTGGGCACCCACGGAAATGCAGAGGTAAGTCAGATACACTTGCTGGCCTTGCTGGGGGTTCATTCCGGTGAATGAGCGTGGATTGTGATTCACAAAACACTAGAGGGGAAGCCCAGGGCAGGGGGACTGGTGTGAGCTGGGCCTGGGAGGGCCGCTGGGGGTCCCAGGGAGGCTGGAGCAGCGACAGATAAATGGGAAGAAGGGCAGAACATGGCATAGGTCAAACAAGCGTTCCGACAGCAGATGCCACACAGGATGGAGAAAAACGCCTGTTTGAATCGGGGTGGTCAGGAAAGACCACTCGGCCTCAAAGAGAAATGAGGCTTCTCACAGGACCCTCAAAACGAGCTGGCTTCCCGGTGGGGCTGGAGAAAGGAGAGGGAACTCCAGCCGGAGGACAAGCCAGAGGCCGAGCATCGGGACACCTGGACGCGGGGCCGCTGAGCAGAGGTCACTCAGGCAACGGGCCACCGTGGACGCCAGGCCCCAGGGAGCAGCTGCGGGAGGAGACCCTCTATCAGAGGGGCCTGGGCTGCAGGGACGCCGGGGGGCGTGACATGTGACCCCCGCCTCCCACAGGTCCCCACCCCTCTCCTGGCTTCCGCCGCGTCTCAGGCCGTGTGCAGACCCTCCTGCTTTTTAATCTGAGACAGGCCTTTCTATCAAAAACAGCAGGAAATATCTAGGTCTCCTAAACAACACTCATTTGAAAACTAGATTCCCCAGCTTCCCTCGGGGTGGGGACAGGTCCCTTTCCTTCCGCAGGGGCTGGGGGCACTTTTGAATAGACACACGCTTGGGAGCCCAGGAGCCCACCTCCAGCTGGGGGCCATTTGCTCATCTGGGAGGTGAAAACACCATCTCCTTTTTGTTCACGTGCATCTGATTGCTAGGCACGATTCACACTTTTGATATAGCACTTTCTCAGTCATTAGTATTTCAAACTGCCCCTTGATGATCTTTGCCTCCTTTCCTATTGGGGTGTTAGTCACTTTTTAACCAGTGTCGGCGTAATTCACTCTTTGGTTTTGGAAGCTGTGACTTTCTGTTACTTTTGCCTTTCCATCATAGAATGCTTTTGAAGTACAGGATTTCCTAAGACTGTAATCAAATCCATAGTTACTTATTCCACACGCACTTTTATACCGAGGATACCATTTTTCATTTAGAGGTAAGCGCTGACTTAAAGTTTCTTCTCATATCAATATGGTCTGATTTTTCCCATTAACATACATCAATTTTGGTCTGTGGTATAAACTGAGATTCTAAACTGCCGATTTTTCCCAGCAGTGCTTACTGCATCGCCCATGCCCTCCCACACGGAGGTCCCAAACCTCTGAAATTAAAATGCGGCCCCCCATCCGGGTGATCCTGGGCTGTCAATTTCTCTCCTCTTCCTTAACTACCCCACTGTCCTGTTAGTAATGATTCATGATTTGTTCCAACTTCTTGTACAATAGCCCCCCTCCCCCAGCCCAGTTAACCGCCGACATAATTCTTAGCTATTTTCACCTGCATGTTCTTTCAAATGAACTTAAAAAATACTTTGCCGTCTTCCCCTCCCTCTGAAAAATTGGAGTTTGCAGAAAAATTCAATCTGAGAGTTAATACAGAAAGAGCTAATATTGTTGCAATATCCAGTTTTCTCATTCTCTTAGCCCCTTCCACTTCCACAGCCTCCAGCCTCCGACATCCATCCGCCTGGCTTCCTTGCTGCTAAAACCTGCCCTGGGGACCTCCCTGGCAGTCGAGTGGTTAAGCATCTGCCTTACATTGCAGGGGATGCAGGTTCGACCCCTGATCGTGGAGCTGAGATCCCATGTGCCACAGAGCCGTGAAGCCTGCCCGGCACAGCATGAGTTCTCTGCGTGACTCAGCAGCCACAGCTAGATAATCTGCCTGACGGGACGATGGTCCCACGAGCTGCAACTAAAACCTGATGCGGCCAAAGAAAGAAGTAAAATTTAAAATATGCATTTAAAACTCCCACCCTGGGCTGCCCTGCTCTACACGGTCTCCTGGCCTCCCTACCCCCAGGGTCCTTGATGCTGAGCCAAGCTCAGATCTAGAGACCTTGGTCCCTGGGTCTGCTGAGCTCCCTTTGAAAGTCATCAAACCAGTCACCATTCCTAACTTACCTGAGGATCAAGACCCTTATCATCGCGATGCTACACTGACAAACCCAGGCCATTTCAGGGCAGAATTATTGAGTCACTAAGTTCAGACACAGCCACACGTGCAAACTAAAGACATACGGTTACCAGAAACCTTGCACCGGCCTCCTCTGGCTCAGCCGCCCCCCTCCAGGGTTAAAGCCACACTGGCTCAGAGAAGGGGCGCAATCACTGGGGTCACACAGCAACCCAGCCACTGACCCAGGAGAGGACGGCTCCTCGGGACCCAGCAGGAGGAGGGAGACGGTCCAGGTGGCTTCCTGCGGAGCTCAGGCCAGCGGCGGGTGAGCCAGGCTCGCTGGGAGGAAACGAGAGTCGGGGACGCGTCTCACAGGAGCGTCTCTGGCCCCTTCAAGGCCAGCGTTGTTGGATCCTGAGCCCCAAGAGATCACAGGAGGGGTCTGCTGGCACAGGGTGTCCAGTCACCCCCCGCTGTCTCCACATGCTCCCCCTGTGCTCCCCTCGCCCCCGGCTCAGCCAGGCTGAGCCCATGGCCCCAGATCCCAGCACACACCTTGGGGTCCCACATTCCCTCAGGCTGTGGGTGTGAGGACAGGTTGGGGGGCCGCACGCTCCCCTCGGCGTCCTCCCTGCGGGATCCGAGCTGCCCTCCGGGAGGTGGGATTCCCGTGACCTCAGACTCTTCGGACTCGTCCTCTACCGCAGCCACATCTCTGACTAGCCAGTCCCAGGCGCTGGGACCCCAGGCCCCTTCCGGAGTGCCAGCTCTGCCTCTGGGCTGTGGACAGCGGGTCCAGGCTGGCCAGCCGTGCTGCTGCACAGGGTGTGCAGAGCTCCGCACTTCCCGTTCCGTCAGGGCCTTCCACGCGTTTGGGAGGCTTCCACATCCTTGAGGTTTCCACGCGTTTGGGAGGCTTCCACATCCTTGAGGTTTCCACGCGTTTGGGAGGCTTCCACATCCTTGAGGTTTCCACGCGTTTGGGAGGCTTCCACATCCTTGAGGTTTCCACGCGTTTGGGAGGCTTCCACATCCTTGAGGTTTCCACGCGTTTGGGAGGCTTCCACATCCTTGAGGTTTCCACGCGTTTGGGAGGCTTCCACATCCTTGAGGTTTCCACGCGTTTGGGAGGCTTCCACATCCTTGAGGTTTCCACGCGTTTGGGAGGCTTCCACATCCTTGAGGTTTCCACGCGTTTGGGAGGCTTCCACATCCTTGAGGTTTCCACGCGTTTGGGAGGCTTCCACATCCTTGAGGTTTCCACGCGTTTGGGAGGCTTCCACATCCTTGAGGTTTCCACGCGTTTGGGAGGCTTCCACATCCTTGAGGTTTCCACGCGTTTGGGAGGCTTCCACATCCTTGAGGTTTCCACGCGTTTGGGAGGCTTCCACATCCTTGAGGTTTCCACGCGTTTGGGAGGCTTCCACATCCTTGAGGTTTCCACGCGTTTGGGAGGCTTCCACATCCTTGAGGTTTCCACGCGTTTGGGAGGCTTCCACATCCTTGAGGTTTCCACGCGTTTGGGAGGCTTCCACATCCTTGAGGTTTCCACGCGTTTGGGAGGCTTCCACATCCTTGAGGTTTCCACGCGTTTGGGAGGCTTCCACATCCTTGAGGTTTCCACGCGTTTGGGAGGCTTCCACATCCTTGAGGTTTCCACGCGTTTGGGAGGCTTCCACATCCTTGAGGTTTCCACGCGTTTGGGAGGCTTCCACATCCTTGAGGTTTCCACGCGTTTGGGAGGCTTCCACATCCTTGAGGTTTCCACGCGTTTGGGAGGCTTCCACATCCTTGAGGTTTCCACGCGTTTGGGAGGCTTCCACATCCTTGAGGTTTCCACGCGTTTGGGAGGCTTCCACATCCTTGAGGTTTCCACGCGTTTGGGAGGCTTCCACATCCTTGAGGTTTCCACGCGTTTGGGAGGCTTCCACATCCTTGAGGTTTCCACGCGTTTGGGAGGCTTCCACATCCTTGAGGTTTCCACGCGTTTGGGAGGCTTCCACATCCTTGAGGTTTCCACGCGTTTGGGAGGCTTCCACATCCTTGAGGTTTCCACGCGTTTGGGAGGCTTCCACATCCTTGAGGTTTCCACGCGTTTGGGAGGCTTCCACATCCTTGAGGTTTCCACGCGTTTGGGAGGCTTCCACATCCTTGAGGTTTCCACGCGTTTGGGAGGCTTCCACATCCTTGAGGTTTCCACGCGTTTGGGAGGCTTCCACATCCTTGAGGTTTCCACGCGTTTGGGAGGCTTCCACATCCTTGAGGTTTCCACGCGTTTGGGAGGCTTCCACATCCTTGAGGTTTCCACGCGTTTGGGAGGTTTCCACATCCTTGAGGTTTCCACGCATTTGGGAGGTTTCCACATCCTTGAGGTTTCCATGCATTTGGGAGGTTTCCACATCCTTGAGGTTTCCATGCATTTGGGAGGTTTCCACGCATTTTGGAGGTTTTTACATCCCTTGAGGTTTCCATGCATTTTGCCCCTCTGTCCCGGGAGACGCCGTGTGACACTGAGGTGTCTTCACCGCATGCTTGGATCCTGCGGGCCCGCGGGAGGGAGCATGGCTCCGTGTCACCAAGCCTTGCCCACAGCCTAGAGACACTGGCCCTGTGCCCCCAGAGTGGGAGGGTGGCCTCAAGGGAGAGCCCCAACCCTGGCATCTGGAATCCACCCGCTGAGCCCCGTGGCTCCTCCCTCACCCACCTCCGCAAACATCGGGGGTGTGGTCCCTGGCGTTCTCCGTGGGTGCCTGGACGAATGTCCCCAGGCTAGGGTCCCAACTCCGTGGTCAGGTGTGGTCTGAGGCTGCTGGCTTTCTTGCCACGCTCTCCCTGATGATGGGACCTGTCGGACAGGTGAGGTGCCCAGGTTCTTCCTGGCCGGCGTGGAGGGCATCTCCACTCCGGGCAAAGGCCGTCCTTTCTCCAGCCCCGAGGGATGCGGCAGAGAGGAGACAAGCTCTCGCCCCAGCATCACCCGGCGACGGGGAGGGGGAGGGGTGGGAAGTGTCGCCGGGGCCACCAGGACTCAGCCAGCTTTTCCAAGCTCCAGATTCAAGCTTTCCGGCAAACCAAGGAAGCTTCCTGTTCCTCCTCTGTGTAGAGTGTCTCCATCTGCTCTTTTTCTCCTCCTGGAACTGCTCCTGTTTACACACGAAGGCTCCAGGACCCAGCCCTGAGCATCTGTCTCCCTTGCCCTCACAGCTCCTGACGTGGTCCTTCTGCTCCTCGGAGCTTCTTCCCCCTTCAGGGGCCCTGATGTCTTCCTCGGGAGCAGCCGTCTGCCCCGAATCTCGCAACGTGGGGCACGCGGCTTTCCATTCCAGAGGGCCCCGTGTCCCCTGGGGGCGCCACCTGCCTGCTCAGGCACCCTGGCTGTTCGCCCGCGGAGAGCTTCCGCTTTCTGGCGCTTCCCCAAACCCACCTCGCGGGGCCTTTCAAGCTGCCGAGGTCCCTTGAGGGGCGGCAAACTCCTGTGAGCCTGGGGGTGCGCCGCCAGCCCCCTCAGCTGAAAGGCAGCCCCTGCCTCTGCCCCGGGGTCTGGGGCCCTGAGCCCTCAGCCGCCAGCCTGGGCAGGCACCGGGCGACCCCGGCTGCCTCCAGAGCGCCTCTGGGCCCAGGGAGACCGGCCGCAGCCAGCAGCCTCTTCAGACCATGGAAAGTCTAATAATCACCTCAACATTCACGACCAGAAGAGGATGCGTGGTTTTCCCTGAGAAGCCTGGCTCCCTCTCTTCTCCTGTCTCTCTGACCCACAAGCCTCCTCCCACTCAGATCTCACACAGACCCCCTCCGCCTTTCCTGGTCAAGGGCTAGGACTGGGATTCCCCGTTTCGAAGCTAATTCTCGTTCAAATTAGTCCATCTCCCAGATAGGATTAGAAACTGGATGATGGTTTAAAAAACACAATCGATTTAGTCCAACCACCCCCCGTGCCAGCTCCACCTGACAATGAAGAATTTGCTCCTCGGGCTCTGGGCTGACAGGACGAGCAAGGTTAGTCTGACGGGATGCAGGAGCCAGCGGGCAGGGGGCTGCCTTCAGCCCCGGAGGCATCCAGGCAGGGCTGGGAGGCAGGCAGGGCTGGGGAGGCCAGGGCCCAGCTTCTGCCCAGGGAGGAACGCCTGGCCGGAGCAGGACACTCGTCCCCAAGAGGTCAGAACACGAGACAGGGCCAGGTCAGGACCCCGCTCCCCCAGGCCTCCAGTTCCTCATGTATAGGCGGGGGCTGGTGAGACCAGCTCCTGGGGTTCACCTAGGAATAAAAACACCCTAAAGTAAACGTTATTCATTCATTCACTTTTAATAAACATTTACAACATCTGATATTTGTCAGGCATCTATCATGTACCAGACAATATGCCAGGTAAAAGCTGATTTAATGAGGAGACACAGTATATTCTCCTGCAGAACTCATGTGAAATTATACACCACTGACCAAATGAATAGTGGAGATGGTAGCGATGGTGGAGATGGCAGTGATGGGGGAGATGGCGGTGATGGCAGAGATGGCGGAGATGGTGGAGATGGTGGTGATGGTGGAGATGGCGGAGATGGCGGTGATAGTGGAGATGGTGGTGATGGCGGTGATGGTGGAGATGGTGGAGATGGTGGTGATGGAGATGGCGGTGATGGTGGAGATGGTGGTGATGGTGGAGATGGTGGAGATGGTGGAGATGGTGGTGATGGAGATGGCAGTGATGGCGGTGATAGTGGAGATGGTGGAGATGGTGGTGATGGAGATGGCGGTGATGGCGGTGATGGTGGTGATGGTGGAGATGGTGGAGATGGTGGAGATGGTGGTGATGGAGATGGCGGTGATGGTGGAGATGGTGGAGATGGTGGTGATGGAGATGGCGGTGATGGTGGAGATGGTGGAGATGGTGGAGATGGTGGTGATGGCGGTGATAGTGGAGATGGTGGAGATGGTGGTGATGGTGGTGATGGTGGAGATGGTGGAGATGGTGGTGATGGAGATGGCGGTGATGGTGGTGATGGTGGAGATGGTGGTGATGGTGGAGATGGTGGTGATGGAGATGGCGGTGATGGCGGTGATGGTGGTGATGGTGGAGATGGTGGTGATGGTGGAGATGGTGGAGATGGCGGTGATAGTGGAGATGGTGGAGATGGTGGTGATGGTGGTGATGGTGGAGATGGTGGAGATGGTGGTGATGGAGATGGCGGTGATGGCGGTGATGGTGGTGATGGTGGAGATGGTGGTGATGGTGGAGATGGTGGTGATGGAGATGGCGGTGATGGCGGTGATGGTGGTGATGGTGGAGATGGTGGTGATGGTGGAGATGGTGGAGATGGCGGTGATGGCGGTGATGGCGGTGATGGTGGAGATGGTGGTGATGGTGGAGATGGTGGTGATGGAGATGGCGGTGATGGTGGTGATGGTGGAGATGGTGGTGATGTTCGAGATGGCGCTGATGGTGCAGATAAGGACAATGCAGTTGGAGCAGACAGCCACCCTGGAAGATGCTGCTGTCCAGTGCCTTTTCGATGTGCAGTGAAAGATTGATCTTTGCATTGCTCATCTTGGCTAGGAGCTAAGAGAGATTAAAATGTGAAGCAAACAATATACATATTTTATGAAATACATTTCTCTGCCTGTTTAATTGTGGGATCTTCAATAGAGGCAGAAAGATTCACTGCTCACCACTGGCATGAATGAATAGGGTTTCAGCCTTCTGTCTCAGGAGGCCCCCTGACTTCTGGCTCTTGGGGCCTCCTGCAGGGAGACAGTGGTTATGTGATGTGGTCTTGGCAGCTTTCTTTCCTCTGTGATCCTCTGTGAGCCCAGGTGTAAAAGTAAAATGTCTACTTTTTATTGCTGAAGGCTTCTGAAGCCTGGTTTATCACAGGTGAGACTGCTGAAATTCACAAGATGATCACGGTTCACCAGGAAATAAGGAGAAATGTCCTTAGGAATGGTCATCCCAGCATCTCTAGTGGTCATCCCAGAAGTCCTCTCATTGCCAGGACACGCCCATCCTTCCCCTGAACTCTTAATCCACACTGTAGGCATCCCAGTCCCTCTCAGAAAATGCTAGGAGCTCTTAAGGTGGTTTCACATTGGGACCTGCTGGGCTTCACACACAGCAGTTGTGGTTCTGCCAGGTGGTGTGTGGGTGACCACAGGTGGCCAGGCAGACTGTCAACATCAACAGGCAAAAGCTACTTCACAAGGTAGGTTTCCGCAACCTGATGGCTCACTGGGGACCTCTTTCCTGGCTCTTGGACTGAGCCGTGGGCCAGGTGGGCAGCGCTGTGCATACGGGGCTGGAATCTGATGAGGACCACCTCCCACCCCTGGCACCAGGTCACCCGCTTCACAGCAGTGCCCTCGTCCCGTTCGAGCCTCTTTAATGGCTCCTTTCCCCTGTGGAGCGTAAGCTCACAGAGGGTAAGTCAGCAAGCTGCCCGGAGACCAGCGGATGCCCCGTCAATGGCAGCTGGACGAGTGAACAAATGAGAGTGATTTTTTTCAAAAGGAAGAAAGGAAAGAAGAGAACGCATGAGCCACCGATCTTTGGAGCGCTCTAATCCTGGGAGCTCAAGGACTCTAGACACCGCCCAGTTGGCAGAAGTGGCAACTCCCCTCCCTCCATTCACAGCAAACGCCTACAGAGGCCCGAGGCATGTGCCCCGCTCAGCCCACTCAGCTCAGACTCTTCACACAGCGTCCTTAACCATAACCAGCTGCTGATCTGGCTGACAGGCCGCCCTGAGCTTCCCCCACCCCTCGGCAGGAATGTGGCCCTCAGCCCTCCCCTGGGGCTTCCCTGGTGCCTTAGCTGGTAAAGAATCCGCCTGCAATGCAGGAGACCTGGATTTGATCCATGGGTTGGGAAGATCCCCTGGAGAACGGAACAGCTACCCACTCCAGAATTCTGGCCTGGAGAATCCCATGGACTGTATGGTCCATGGGGTCGCACAGAGTCGGACGCGACTGAGCAACTTTCACGTTCAGCCCTCCCCTAATTACCTACTTGAGGCCTCGTCTGCTTGTCACTTTAAGGAAGGTCCTGTCCTTTTAAGCAAACAGCCCTGGGGCCTGGAAAGGGCCCTCTGTGGATGTGGGCATGGCCTGTGATGTGCGGCCCTCCTGCCAAGCCCGAGGGGCTTCTGGAGTCCAGATCCTGCTGGCGTCCAGATGCCAGCACAGATGCCACAGTGGGCAGGCCTCGGAGCTGAGGCACACATACGCACATGTGAGGCTACACTGCCGGGGGTGTAGGGAGTTTTCTCTGCTGATGAGGGGTCAGAGACCGAGAAGTCCAGAACAACCCTCCATTTGCAGACAGTGGGACTGGAGAACTAGGACTGCCAGACCTGTACTCGGACCCCGAGGACCCCCAGAGTGCCCCCCGAGGACCCCCAGAGTGCCCCCCGAGGACCCCCAGAGTGCCCCTGAGGACCCCCCAGAGTGCCCCCCGAGGACCCCAGAGTGCCCCCCGAGGACCCCCAGAGTGCCCCCCGAGGACCCCCAGAGTGCCCCCCGAAGTGCTCGGGCCCCGAGAACCCCCTCAGAGTGCCCCCCGACTCCTGTTCCTTGGTCCATCACCGCTGTTCCAGGACAGGCCACCGGAGCCCCTGCCGAGACCCTGCGTGCACACAGACAGAAGCCGCCCTGGGTTGAGGCCTGGGTACAGCCATCCGCAGAGGCCCTGGGGAGCAGCCCCCCTCTGGGCAGGGGCTCAGGGCGGCAGTCACCGGCTCTCATCGAAGGGCCCGCTGCTGCGCTGCGTTCAGGCTTCCGGCGGCCTCGTCCCATCACTTCTCCCCAGCGTCGAGGAAAAGCTTGGTCCTCAACGTTCACAGCCCTTCCCTGCCCCTTCCCTCTTGCTTCCCAGAAATCCTGACACTTGGTTGCCTCACTGGGCCCAGACCCTTCAGCTTCTCAAGACCAATGAGGCTTCGGGGAGCCCCCGGTGTGAGCTCTCTTCCCTAGTCCCCAAAAGTAGAGGAGGCCACTTTCAGGGTGACAAAGAGGAGCAGACCACGAGTTCTGAGCGTCCCCCATCCAGTGCGTCCCCATCCCTTCTCTTGGCTCCGGGGAAAGAAAGAGGAAGCGAGAGGAAAAGGAATTCACAGGCCCGAGGAATCCCGAGGGAGGAGAGAGCCTGCTTCTGACAGACTGAACACAAAGACTTCTCAAGCCTTTTAACACAAAAGTTCTCTTTGAGAATGTGCCTGGTCAAAGAACTCTGAGTCTGAAATTTACCTGCAGCTGTTTAGTCCCCCGTTCCTCCTCCCCCGCCCAAGCCGCCATCACACCCAGCGTCGTGAGCGAGACAGAGACGCGGAGGCCTCTGCCCACGCTCAGTGTGCCCCCACGCCACCCACCCCTCAAGACTTCTGCAGGTCTGCTCTTTCCTCCCAAAGAGTCCAGGGACTCATGTTGGGAAGAGCAGGCGTGGGGAGAGCCATGGGCGGGAAGCCGGAGCCGGGCCTTCACTGTCCTTGCAGGGCGAGCGGAGCTGGCCAGCGGGTGAAGGAGGGAAATCCAGGCTCCCCCAAGGGAGACCCGCGGCCTCTTCAGCTCTTCCAGGTCCCCGCACAGAGGGTGGGCATTGGCTCAGGGTGTGCCTCCCCAGGGGGCTGGGCCTCGGACTCAGGACCACCCGGCACGTCTCCTGGTAGACAGGAGCGCGGGTTGGTCAGGCACATGCGCCTCAAACCCCACCTCCTGCCACATTGCCCCCGCTTGCTCAGTCCTCTTTCTCAGACACACAGAGCGCCCCAAGCCCAGCTCCGTCAGCCTCCGTCCACTCACTGCTGCGGGTCTGGGGGGCTGTGACCCCGCGCCGGCCCCCTCTGGCCCTGGGATGCAAGGAGCCTCCCAGGTCCCCCTCAGCTGTTCACCCACTGATTCCGCCAAGTTCTGTAACAAGCCTGCGGCATCAAACGCCAGCTTTGTCACTTCCTGCACACGCAGCCTTGATGAAATCCCTTGAACACCATGCCACAGATTCCTGACCTAAAGAGGAATTTCTAGTAGAACCTCAGCATACCCAGCGCCTCATAAATAACACCTCACATCACGGAACCAGTTCCTGCTGGTGAGGCCGCGGGACAGAGCCCGGCGTACGCAGACGGCCGGGTCCAAGTCAGCTTTCCCACCGTATCCCCATCACTCTGTGCCCGGCAGCCAGAGCGGCAGTGGACGAGCCACAGGGCAGTGGGGGCGGGCGGTCAGTGGGCACCCGCGGGCGCGCAGAGCAGAGCCTCCCGTCAGCCCAGAAGACCCACAGGGGTCGGGGAGGCCGCCACTTCCTGGGCCTGGAGTCGGACGGGCTGCAGTGGCCTGGGGCTCGCCGGTGACTGACTGCGGCCTGGCAAGGGTGGCTCCAGAGGGCCTGGGGTCACACGCTCTGGGGCAGTCAGGGCCCGCGGGTGGGTCCAGGGGCAACTTGCTTTCTCTCCCCGCGCCCGCCCAGCCAGCTGGCCCTCCAAGTCCAGGGTCCTCCGGGGTCTCCCGCGCCTCCCTCAGCTGCAGGAAAACAAGGCAAGACCGAAATTCCATCACTGAAGCCCTGGGCGGCCCCTTCTGCGGATGCAGGGGTCCACTGTGGCTCAGGGCGAATGCTGGCCCCTGGACGAGGTGGGGAGAAGGTGGCTGAGGGCCTGGAGACCAGAGGACCTTCCCACTCATCAAGGGAGACGAGGACAGCCCAGAGCTCGGACCCGAACCTGGCAGAGGGGAGGTGTCGGAAGGCGGCCTCCTTGCGATTTCTGCACCAGAGCTCAGCCAACCCCAGCCACCGTGGGGCACGGCACGCGTGCCCGCCAGACACCACGCAGCTCAGCCGGGCAGGGGCTCACCCTGCCTGGGGGGCAGCTGTGCCTCGGGGAGGCCTGCACACCCGCATGTGACCTTCACTCACGTCGGCAAACCCCCTGCTGTAGATCCTAGGGGCTGGTGGACAGCTCCCTAGAAATGGGGGTCTCAGCAATGAGACAGCTGGGGGGTGTCCCTCAGACCGGCAGTGGCTCAGCTGCCTTCCGGCACCGCGGGGTACAGCAGGGTGGGGGTGGTGAGCTGAGAGGGAAGGGCCGTGCTCAGAAATCAGGGGCTCCTGCACAGACGGAGGCCGGGCAGAAGGAACCGTTAGCTGATAAGAGCAAAGCAGCTGTTGTTCACACTAAATTGGGGCCCAGGTGACCGGGAGAAAACCCACAGACACTCGCAGAGGTCTGCCAGGTCTGCACTGCAGACGGAGGCTTTACGGGACCCTCAGGGGTGGGCTGCAGGCGCCGGGCAGGGCTCCCGTCCGGCCGAACTGCACAATGAACACTCACTGGCTTGTCCCTGAGGACAGACTGGCCTTGCATACCAAACACGTGTGGTGGCTTTGGGGGCCTCGGAGCAGACGGGCTCGGTCCGGAGACCCAGGGGCTGCTCCATGTGTTCGGAGAGAGGCTCTAAATCCAGAGCGGCAGGGAGGCATTCCCACAGAGCTGTCGGGCAGACAGGCAGACAGAGGCGACCACCGGGTGGGGCTGGTGTGTGAGCACATGTGTCTGCAGTGTGCGGGTAGGTGCCCTGGGCAGGGAGCGCGTAGGTGTGCGTGTGTGCGCGTGTGTGCCTGCCTTCGTGGGCATGCTTTGCGTCCGCAGAGCTGTGTGTGTGCGTGCACCTGGGGTGTCACCCCAGCTTCCCGCGGAGACTAAAGGCAGATGTCCTGTCCTCAGGGAGCCTCAGCTAATTTTAATCCCGTGCTATTGTGTTAAGCTGCTTCTAAAAATTAAAATGCAGAAATTCCATAAACAGAGCCCGGGGCTACACTGCAAGACGGGCCCTGGGGAAAGGATCTCTTGTCACCGTTGCTCTTCCAAGAATGGTGAGCCTGGCCCATCTGGCCACACTCCCACCGGACAAGGGAGGCCCCGGCGGGCCACAGCGACGAGGACCCGTCGGGACGCGGCCAGTTGGTTCAGCCCCTCCGCTGACTGCTCCTGGGAGACCGCCGGCCGGGAGGGGTCTCAGGCAGGGCCTTCAGAGTCGGCCTGAAAGCCTGGCTTCTGCATGAACTCCCCCAAGCTCAGCGCCTGGGGGACGTGATGGACGGGGTGACCCCTTCAGGCCGTCACACGCACTCCCCACACAGAGGGTGACATCTCTCAGCTTGCAAGATGAGGGGGAGACCTACAGGGCTCCAGAGGGCTCTGGCCTGCCCTTTGTACCCCTCGACTCCCCGGGATGAAGGCCAAGGCCCTCCTCTGGGCTGCTCTGCTCCCTGCCCCCACCGCGGGAGCACACGGGGAGGAAGGTGTGCTGGCAGAGACGCAGGGAGCAGGGCTGCTCCAGCCGGGGAGGAGAAAGCAGAGCAGGGCTGCTGCCACTCTCGCCTCATCACAAAAGCAAGGAGCCCCTGCGCTGCAGCAGGCGGTACTCGGGTGAGATCTGCCATGGGGGCTTCCCTGTAGCTCAGACGGTAAAGCATCTGCCTGCACTGTGGGAGACCTGGGTTCAATCCCCAGGTCGGGAAGATCCCCTGGAAAAGGAAATGGCAACCGACTCCAGTACTCTTGCCTGGAAAATTCCATGGAGGAGTAGCCTGGTAGGCTACAGTCCATGGATCGCAAAGAGTCGGACACAACTGAGCAACTTCACTGGTTCAGTCAAGTTCCAGGTGGTGTGGATGCTGTGTGAATCCTTGACGGCAGAGCAGGCTGTGAAACACGTGGATGGGAGAGGGGGTGGGGGAGGGCAGCTGGCCCTGGAGGCGGTCACTCGCCCTGTTTTCAAATGTCCCTGAGGCAGCCTGCACAGGGACCCCCTCCTCACCTCAAGACCTCACCCAAAGTAGCCGATCGCGAAGCCCCTGGTCTGCCCCCACTGCCTCACACTCTCAGCACAAGGAACAGGGCCGGGCTCTGTGGTGCCCAGGCCGGAGAGGAGTCAGGGTAGGGCCCCGGGGCCCCCTTCAACGCAGCAACGCCCAACAGAGGGTCAGGAGTGGGTCATCGAGGGAGGGGAGGAGGCCCCTGGCATCCTCAGTCCCCTGGGAATGGCGGGTCCCCCACTACTGGGGCTGGCCCCCTGGGGTCCCCCACTACTGGGGCTGGCCTCCCAGGGGTTCCCCACTACTGGAGCTGGCCACCTAGGATCCCCCACTACTGGAGCTGCCCCCCTGGTGTTCCCCACTACTGAAGCTGGCCCCCCAGGGGTCCCCCACTACTGGAGCTGGCCCCCTGGGATCCTCCACTACTGGAGCTGGCCCCCCGGGGCTGTGGGAGAGACACAGGGTGGCCCTGACTGCACGTGTCCAAGAAGATGGCCACCTGGGCTGCAAACCCTTAAACATGTACAAGGAGGGCCTCTCCGTCTCTGGGAACATGACCAAAGAGCATTCGGAAGGCTCTTCACGGAGGACTGCAGCCCACACCCTCATGCACACACTTGCACACACAGGGCTAACACCCCTAGACCATGTGGAACACACAGGCAAGGAACAAGCAGGCGCTTCCTGGCCCCAGAAGCCCTTGAAACTCTGGGAGCCTGCGCCTCTCTGCCCCTGTGATCCCTCCCGCCCCCCACACCGTCCGGCCTTCTCCGGGAAAGTCCAGGCTCCTCTGACAGGGAAGGTGGGGGGCTGGCCTCCGACCAGGCAGCAGCGCCCCGACGGGGGGGACCCTCTACAGGCAGACCCCCCCGAGGAACCCCATTTCCACGCACCAGGCACCCCTGCGTCCCGGCAGGCGCCACCTGCCCCCACCAGCCATCTCCCTTTCCGGCGCCTGAAGCCACCCTCCCCGCGCTCGCGCTCAGCCTCCCAGGCCCGGAGAACCGCCCCCCGACTGCCCAGCCCGGAAACAATCACCCTTTGAGAAAGGCTGCCAAACCGGGCGCCAGGAGCGGCCAGGATAGAGGCGGGGTTGGGGGCGGGAGGCTTTAACTCCGGGGGGCGAGGCCTGGCGGTGTCGGCTTCAGAGCGCAGAGCCGGGGCCGCCAGCGTCTGGGAGGGCGCGGGGCGCGGGGAGATACCCACCCGGGGGTCCGCGCCTCCTCGCGCCCCCGCCCCCGCCCGCGAGGTTGGTACCGACCGTCCGCGGCGCGGGTCCCGCCGGCTGCTCGCGCGCGGGGCGGGGCGCGGGGCGGGGCTAGCGGTGGGCACCAACCCTCGGGCGGGCCGGGGGCGGGGCTGGCGGCGCTGTCACAGCAGCGGCGGCCCCGGCGCGTCCGCCGCCGCCGAGGGGACCGCGCGCCGGCCCGGTCTGCTGGCTCCGGCCGCGCGCCCCGGCCCGCTCCTCCGCCCTGCGCCCGGCCGGCTCTCCCCGCTCTGCCGCGCCCCCGGCCTCCCCGCCTGGCTCCCCGCCCCGCGCCCCCCGCGCGCTCTCGTGCTCGGCCGCCGCCTCGCCGAGCGCAGAAGGGCCGGGCCGGGGCGGCGCTGACCCCCCGGCGATGAAGGGGCCTCGGGGGACCCGCAGCCCGAGAGTCCCCGGGGCCAGAGGCGCGCGTGGCCGGGGCCAGCAGCCTGGGAGCGCGGGGACCGGCGCCTAGGGGCCGCCGCCGAGATGGAGCGCCCTGGGGACGATCCGGACTCGCCGCCGCAGGTCAGTGGCCCCGCCGCCGCGTACAGAGCCCCTTTATGCGTCCGCATCGGTACCCGCGCCATGTCCTCCGGGCGCCTGTGCGCGCGCCCCTGTGTGTGCGTGTGTGTGTGTGTGCCCGTTTGTGTGTGTGTGTGCGCGCGCGCGCATGTATGGCGGTGCGCGCAGCGGGGCGGCTGGAGAGCTGGCCAGCACCGGGCCGGGGCCAGGAGGCGCCGCAGTCGAGGGGATGCTGCGAAACAGCACCTGGGTGGTGCTGGCCCTCCTGGGCGTCGAGAAGGGGAGGCTGGCTCTCAGCCCCTGCCAGCCGCAAGCAGGGCTCTTAGCTTGCCGGCCCTTCCTCCCACCTCAGCAGGTGGTTCCTGGAGACCTGGAGTCGGAGGTCAGCACCACTGCTCCGGGTCCCCAGGGTTGCCCCCAAGCCCAGAGGTGCCAGCCACTGGCAAGTTAAGTGTCTGCAACTCTCCCGCGAGGTGGGGGCTGAGAGGTGGTGTCAGGCCAGGCCAGTGTAGGGGGCAGGAGGAGTCAGGACCGAGTTCATCACCTGCCCTCCACAGCTGGGCTCAGGCCGGGGGCCCCAGTCCCTCCCAACCAGAGCCCACAGCTTAGGGGAACAAACAGATGGGAGGCAGCAGAGGATGGAGCGGAGGCCAGGAAGGAGGTGACGGCCTGGGGTCTGAAGCTGAGGTTGAGGGAACCCGCCTGCCATGCAGGCAGAGGCAGAAACAAGACCCTCCCCAGCCCTATGCCTGTTCTTCCCCGGCTAGGCCTAGTCCCATCCTGGCGCCGCTTGCATGGATTCTTGTAGAAGCTGGGGCAGAGGGACTCTGGGGCTCTCTCTGCCCTGGGTGCTGAGGCCGGCCTTGCAGACGGCTGGTCGCCCCAGGCTGGTAGGAGCAGCTCTGCGTGGGTACCAGGTGGGAGAGTGGGGTGCCCACTGGGGGCTTGACGTGCACTGCTGCACAGGACTGGGTGGGGATGTCCCTGGAGCAGTCTGTGACATCTTGTGTGTGGTGTCAGGGTGGGGCTCACGGCTCCCTGAGTTATGGGGCTGTGGGCGTGTGACTTTACCGGACGGAGGCTCCCGCTTCCCCAGATCCACCTCTATCCCCCGGGGCTCCCTGCCTCCAGCACAGAGACCCTGGCGTCCCCTCCAAAGCTGCTGAGCTGGGGGCTGTTAGTGGTCTCACTGGACTGAACGTCGAGTCCCCTTCCTTTGTTTAGAACAAAGACCCTTCCCCCGTGAGACCCTCGGAGAGACTGCACTGCACCCAGTCCATGCCCAGCACCCCCAAAGCTTCCGGGGCTGCACGCATCCCCCTCTCCCCATCTTGGGGGATGCAGAAGGCTTGCCCTGGTATGGAGCAGGGAGGCTAGATAGATCCGGGCCCCCTTCGGCACCAGGAGGCAGCTGTGCCCGTTTCGTGCCTGCCCGTGGGGAGCCCTTCCTTGTTGGGGTGTGCTGGTGGCTCACGGGCGCTGGACTGAATGCACGCACACAGGTTCCAGATGAGCAGCAGCGATGCGCCCACCTGAAGGGGGGCTGGTGGAGATCGGGGGCTCCAGAGGAGGAAGCGGGGGGCCAGCCCTGCCCCCTGCCACCGTCTCTGGACGCGCCTGGGCTTCCCCACCATGGTTTTGGAGGGCGAGGGGCGAGGGGACCCGGGTGGCTGCCCTTCTCTGGTTGTGAGCACTGGTGATGAGCAGAGTGGAAGCTTTGCAAGTGTGGCAGGTCCAGGGGTGAGCTGACCCGGAACCAGGCGCGAGGGTCAGGGAAGCGTGTTGGTCCAGCTTGGCCAGAGGAGGGGCTGAGCGCTCCCCTCTGCTGAGTGCTGGACGAGAGGAGAGGCCGGGCTCGGGAAGAGAATCTGAGAGTCTGAGGCAGGCGGAGCAGCCGTGGAAGACAGCAGACAAAGACACAGAAGCGTGGGGGCAGCCTCGGGCTTCCTTCCAAGATGCCCCTGTCAGCAGCCAGCGGCCAGGGCAGGGGGCCAGCCCCCCACGGAAGGGTCTTCCCGAGGCAAGGGGGAGCGCGGGGTTCAGGGGGAGCCTAGGGCAGAAGGGACTCTCTAGCCTGTGCCCGCCCTCACGCCTTCTGGGGAGAAGAAGGAAAGCCTACCTGCAGGCCAGAAGTCCTCTGCGGGTGCGGCTGAGCGTCTGGGGTGGGCACATGGAGGTGCTGCCGCGCAGGGCACAGGCTGGCCAGGCCGAGGCTGCCTCGGTGTCTGGGAGGGCTTCGGGGAAAGCGGAGCCCTCTAGGCCCTGATTCCTGAAGGCCTGTAGGCCCAGGAGCCTCGCCCGCCAGGCCGTCTGTAGGTGATGCGCTGGAGAGGCATCACCATAGTGTCTGCATCTGTTCCCCCCCGTGAGCCCTGGCATCCGGAAGCCTCTAGAGTGGAGTCGCCGTTCTCAGGCCCACCCTGGGGCCACACCAGCTTTGCTGCCGGCTCTCCGTTCAGACCGCCGCCTGCAGGCTCGAGGCCTGGTCCTGCCCCTGCCGTTCTGCTGTGGGAGACACGCTCGGTGTCCCCCTGCCAAATGGCAGTGGCATGGTTTCCGTGTTGAATCAGCGGTCAGTGTGGTCATTGCTCTTCTCGGCCAGTGGTTGTCCCCCCGAAATCCATGCAACCGACAGGAACCCCAGGCTGGTGGCCCCTTGGTGTGGGTGCTGCCAGCTGGCCAGGTGGGCAGGGGGCGCTCCAACTCCACTCCACACTCGCTCACTGAGCACCTACTGTGCCCCAGGCCCCGGGCCAGTCCCAGGGAGGTAAAGCATCAAGCGGTCCAGTCAGATCAGGTTTTCTGTTTAGCTTAGCTTTGGAAGGAAGGACTGTGTGGGTTGCCTTTTTTTTTTTTTTTGCAGCTACAGCAAATTTACTTTCCTAATGAGGTTTAGCTCCAGCCAATATTAAAATGAATCTGTGCTCCCTGAGCTCAGCAGCTGCCAGCAGGGCAGTGGCCTCCCCGCCAAGCGCCTGGCAGGGCTTGGGGCTCTGCCGCCCAGAAGCTTGATGGTGGGGAGTCTCAGGGTGGACCTCCAAGAGCTGGCTGGACTGGGGATGTCTTCTGCCAGTTCAGAGCCCTGAGCAGGGGGTCTTCCGCGCCACAGCCAGGAAACGGGGGCCCTGATCCTTGTTCATGAAGGAGGGGGAGGAGGCCGGGGCTGCAGGGATCAGAGGGCAGGTGTCAGGAGGGACCCGGCCTGCAAGTCCTCTCAGACCCCCCATGAGGCTAGGCGCGTGCCGTAGCCTCCCCCTACCCCTGCCCCCTCTCGCTTCCTTCCGTGGGAGGTGGTGAGCGCTGGTCTGTTCACTTACCCAGTGCCGGAAGCCTCAGAGCCCAGCTGGACATGGCACAGCTGCCCCCTCCCCCGGCGGGCATCCCCCAGTCACGCCAGCGCGTGCTGTGAGCTCAGGAGCGCACAGGGCTTGTGGCTGCCATGCAGGATGGCACGGACGCATCCAGGATGAGCCCAGCGTCCCTGAGTACCCCTGGCGAGTGTTGCCCGGGGCTCGACACTGCGAGTGCGGAGAGCGTGGGCTGCAGGACGCACGCGGCTGTGCCCGTGCTGTGCGCCCCGGGGCCGTCCCTGACCCTCTGTATCCCCCTGTGTCTCGTCTCTGGGCGGGACGATAGCAGGATGCTTGTGAGGTAGGGTGAGAATCACAGTTAACTGTGTTACTCGCTTGGAACACGAGCAGTAAGTGCTTCGCTCAGCAGGTATTTTTGCCTTTTTTAAAAATTTGGCTGCTCCAGGCCTTCGTTGCGGCATGAAGACTCTTAGTTCCCGCATGTGGGATCCAGTTCCCTGACCAGGGATGGAACCCGGGCCCCCTGCATTAGGAGCACGGAGTCTTAGCCACTGGATCGCCAGGGAACTCCCAGTGATTTTTAAAATTATTCATTCAGGTAACCTTTCATCTGACAGACACTCAGATGGCACGCAGTGTGCCTTGCTTCCGTCTCCCACCACCCTGAGCCCGTCTCCTCCCTGTGAGGGGGCCGTGGACAGACGGTCAGCCCTGCACCATCTTGGGTCGTGTCTGCCTTTGCGAGTGAGCGCAGCTCCCCCAGCTGCCCCCAAAGGGCCCTGCTTAGCCCCGTGCGTTCAAAATAAAGGAGCACACAAGGTTCCGGCCTCCAGCGGCGTCTGGCCAGGTGGGGGCGGCCATGGCCCAGAGGGCTCTGCCTGGCTCCCAGCCCGGGTCCTGAGTGAGAGGAGCCCCTGGCCGGGCAGGCCCAGCAACCAGCTGCTGTCCGCTTCCAGGCTCAGCAGTGTCAGCCGCTCGCTGCAGACTCAGCCCCAGGGGCCTCGTCTCCTCATCTAAAATGACAGCCGCGTGAAGCGTGTGGCCGTGTCCGGCCCTGACCACACCGCTGCCCTCGGTCAGCCCCCCTGATCGACACCCCAGGAGTGGGGTGGGGGGTGTCCACCCACTGAGAGGGCAGAGGGCAGAGCACGCAGGTCTGGGAGCTGGCGGTGGCCCGGCAGACCGTCTGCCCAGAGTTAGGACTCTGCATCTGTAGATGCGTCCTTCTTTCTACGGATCAGTAAGCTGCCCAGAGAGGTTCTGCTCCTGTTTCAGGTCACACAGCACTTTGGTGCCTGGTCCCGGACTGTGGCCCGAGTCTCCCAGCTCCCGCCCTCCCTGTCTCAGGCCTCCTGTGCTCTTGCAGTATGGAGACAGGCCCCCCAGGCGGGGGGTGAGGGGCCCACCATGGGACGAGGCTCCCCTCCCCCACCAGCCAGCCAGGCCTTCGCTGTCCTCCCGCGACAGCTGGTGGGAGGACGCGCCTACACTGTCCGCCAGGGCCCCAGGGAAGGTCAGCTGCTTCGGGCCACAGGCAGCGCATTGAAAATACACAGGAAACTTTAATTAGACCAGTGAATCAGCAGCCTGCATGGTGTGTGCACACTCTGACCACACGGTGTGTGCGCGCACAGTCTGACCACACGGTGTGTGCACACACCCTCTGCCCCTGGGCCTCCGTGCTGAGCAGGTTGTTCTATTTTCTTTCATCCTCTGAGCCTCTGAGGTGAAGTGAGGTGTTGCTCGCCCCACCCACCCTGTGCTAACACGGACTTTCTCTCGTCCCCGTAAACCTCTCTCTGGGAGCCAGCATCCACGCCTCCGCCCCTCCCCACACCCCCGGCTGGAAAGCCAGCCGCCGGCCCTGTGTGTGAGCGTGCACTTGCGCACGCGTGTGTGCATGCCATTGTCTCACCATGTCCTGGGCACTCCTAGGGGCTTACCTGGAGCCCGTGGGGCACATCCCCCGGACGAGCCCTCTGTGTGTTTCGTCATGGCAACACCCCCGTGCCGGCCAGCAGGAAGCTCTGGCGCTGGGACCACACAGGTGCCACCTGGCCCAGTCCGCAGTGTGTCACCGCTGACCCACCCAAGCACAGCTGTTGGATGGCAGGTGCTTATTTCGTGGCAGAAATTCATAGAATGTACAATTAGGATTTACCACCTTAACAGCTCTTAAGTGCTCAGGGCGCCAAGGACGTCCCCGACGCACGCCTGCCCAGCTCCAGAACTTCCCCACCCTGCATGCTGGAGGCTGTGTGCTTCCCCAGCCCCCGCCCAAGCGCGGGCCCCCAGCCGCTGCTCTGCGCCCGAGTCCGACCGCCTTGTGCCTCTGCGAGCGGGTCAGGGGCTTGTCCTGCCTCACCGCACCCCCCCAAGCCCAGTGTCCTCCAGGCCTCCTTGTCAGAGCAGCGTCAGCGCTGGTCCCCGCTGGCCTGGGTCACTCCACGTGGTTGCGTCTTGCCTGCCCGGTCCTCAGACGGGCAGGCCACTTACTGCCAGGCCGTGGGGCGGAGGCGGTCCACGGTGGTGTCTCCCCAGTGCCCTTCCTGCCCCGGGGGCCGCAGATGCCTCTGTGCTCTGAGATCAGGCACCCGGGAAGCAGGGAGGATGGAGCCCCGCTTTCCCTGACGGTCCAGTGCCAACCGCAGGGCCAGCACTCTCGACAGCCCAGGGAGAGGGGGAGGCAAGGGCACGACTGGCCAAGGCTACAGGTGCGGCCGGCGAAGGGACAGCCCCCGCCAGGACCCAGGACCCCGGGCGAGGAGCCTGCCCCCTCGCAGAGCCTGGGGTGGGGGCCGCTGGCCCCAGAGCCCCGTGTGCAGGGCGGCCCTGTGCACTCACCTTGTGAGGCTCAGCCTGACTGGGCCACCGCTGGGTCACGTGCACCCAGGGGACACGGTGTCAGCAGGACCACCGTCTGGGGCCGAGACTGGGGACCCTGGGTCCATCACCCCCTCAGGGTGGCGTCTGGGGCTGAGACTGGGGACCCTGGGTCCATCACCCCCCACCCCGGGGTGGGGTCTGGGGCTGAGACTGGGGACCCTGGGTACATCACCCCCCCGGGGTGGGGTCACTGCCTGCTCGGGCGCTGCACCTCCTGCAACACTTCTCCCAGTGTCTCTCCCAGCACGGGGGTGGCTGACCCCAGGGAGGGAATGGGGTGGCAGGAGAGACAGGAGGCAGAGGGACTGAGAGCAGCCTCAGGAGCTTGGCAGGAAATGGGCATCCCTGCGTCCACAGCCCCCACCTCCAAGCTCAGCTCCGAGGCCAAAGGAGGAGCCTCGGCTCGCCCGCCCTGGAGACGGAGGGAGACAGGGCCGCCCTGCCCTCCCTGAGTGCCAGTCCTGCCCTGGCCACACGCCCGGTGTCTGGGCAGGGACAGGGCTAGTGGTGAGGGGCAGGGGGCACCCCAAGGCCAAGGCGGGCCGCCCCGGCGGCCACCCACGCCGGGAGCCCCGAGGTCGGGGTGGGGAGGGCTGGTCCTGGCACACAACCCACTCCTCACTCCTCCCCGGAGTCCACCCCGCGGGCACCACCTGCGGGCACAGCCTCATCCGAGGGAGGGAGGAAACTGCTCTGAGAGCCGCCCGAGGCTGGCCGGCCCAAGGAGCTGGGGGCCCCACGCCCCATCTCTGCCGGATGCGTGCACCCAGCGGGAGTCACCGCTGTGATAGTTCACATTCCGCAGCCTTCGTGGCACTCTCTGTGGGCCAGGCCCTGCGCCAGGGTTTCCCACGGACCCCTCATCCGATCCCAAAGTGCCCGATGAGCGTTGCAAAGGAGACTCAGTCAGAGACACAGTGCAGCCCCCACTGTTTGCGGGGCCCGGAGGAGCCCCCGGCCTGGGGGCTGCAGACACGGAAGCAGCAAGACCAGCGGGTTCACGCGGGTGTGGGCTGGCTGCAGAGTGCGCGGGGCTGGGCAAGCTTCGGGGGTCAGGCCAAGGGCTCAGAGCACCAGGTGGTCTCCCCTGGAAACCGCGGGCTGGGTGGGACCCCCGGGTGGGACCCCCACCCCAAAGCGCAGGCCACCAGCTCCAAGGGAAATAGGCGGAGAGAAGCAGGACGGCCAGACAGCGGGGGCAGGGCGGTGGGGACAGACGACCACGCGCTCACCCCCCAGCACGGTGGAGCCCCTCCTCGCCCACAGCCTGCCGGCTCTGCACGCTGTCCTGGGCCAGCCCTGCCTCAGACATTCAGTCCCAGGGTCCCCAGGCCCCGCGGTGGCTCCGCACACAGCCCACACGCACAACCAGCCCTCAGCACCTGCCAGGCGGCCCCGGCCCCTCTCCACCTCCCTGGGCCTCCCCAGAGTGAGCAGGGTCACAGGGGCTCCAGGAGCCCAGGATGTGAGGGTCCCACGCTCTGGCTTCTGGCCAGTTCTCCACCCTCGGCCTCAGAGAGAGCAAGCCCCACCCCCAGAGCCGGGCGGCCTGGAGGCTCCCGCTGCCGCTGGTCCCCAGCAGGTGTGGCCTCAGCCCCCGGCCCCCGGCCCCCGGCCCCCGGCCCCCGGCCCCTGCCCTCTGTTTCCTATCAGAGCCCCTGACTCCTGCCCCAGCCCACCCAGGCCGGTGCCCGGGGGCCCCACGCGGTGTGTCAGCATGTCCTGAGCTGCCCCACGCCTCCAGGGCCCGGGGCAGTGCAGCGAGCCACGCGCTGAAGGGCAGCGTGTTCCAGGGTGTTTGCTGGGGCCGCACTGCACTCGGGCAGGGCTGTGTCCCTGGGCCAGGGTGACCGCCTGCTGCATCCACACAGCCTATCCTGGGGGACGTTCCTCAGAGGCCTCTGCGCCCTGAGACCACGTGTGTGCCCGGGAACACACGTGTGCCCACAGACACACATGCACTCACTCAGAGGCGGTGCTGGCCGCGAGCTCACATGTGCACACGTGTGTGAAGTCACCCGGGGCAGTGGCTCCAAGGAGCTTGCAGAATGGACCTAGCCCCGCTGCCTCCCCGAGTGAAACTGCAGACTGCGTGTCTGGGGGCAGGGGGCTGGTTCATTGGCCACTGCTGTGGGACCGAATTACAATCGGACGGCACTGAGGTGGGGGCACAGTGCCCAGCTGGTGCCCAGGCTTCCTGCAAGGTGGCCAGCAGGCTCGGGGACACGCAGACCCCCGAGCAGGGCCATGACAGGCCTCGCGGAGGGGACAGGCCCCCGAGGCCCTCCTGCGGCGGCTCTCTACAGGGGCACTCGCCCTGGCCGGCCACTGTCAGGTGGCCCACTTTCCCTCTGGTCTCTGTCCCCACCTTGAGCCGCGCTGCCAGTCACGCCTGTGCTTCAGGCCCCACCCAGGGCACCCAGGACGCACCCCAGGGGACACTCTCCTATGAGGGGCCGTGAGACACGTGGACGACCTTCTGCCCGAAGACGGGGATGTCAGTCAGGCCACTGGTGCCGCTGGTTTGTCCCATTCAGATTCCTTCAGTGCAGGGGACCACGCACATCAGACCCTGTCTCCACTCTTTACTGAGTCAGAACCTAAACCTGATCCCAAGGCTATTTCTGAAAAACCAGAAGAGAAACCAAGGAGCCACTTCAAACACGACCGATGGACTGTTGTTTCCTGACTCCTGGGTGGAAGAAGCCTGAAGCTGTCACCCCAGCCTGTGCTGCGCGGGCGTCCTTCCACCCCAGCCACTCTCGGCCAGAGCGGAGGAAGATGGTACCCGGCCCCGGGTCCCTCCAGCCCCCACCGTGAGAGCCGGTGGAGCGCCCCTCCTGGCTGAGCCAGTCCCTTGGTGCTGCCTGAGGGGCCAGGCCTGCCTGCCGGCAGGAGCAGTGTGCGTGGGGCAGGTGTGAGCGCTCAGAGACTGACCTGGGCCCTCCAGGCCTCAGTTTCCTAGCCTGTGAAATGGGGCTGAGACCACCCTGCCTGCCTCAGAGGACACTGGGGAGATGAAGGGCCGGCTTGCAGAGAAGGAACCCCGCCTGCCCAGGGTAGGGCTACAGCCCCCGGGGGCCGTCCGAGCCCTCTTGGGGTGGAAGGCACCCTCTCCCACCCGCTCCAGAGGTGAGGGCAGAGCCGGGCACAGCGGCCGCTGCGTGCTGCCCCCTCCCCGCGGAGCCAGGGGTTGGGGAGGCCGGGCAGTGAAGCCTGGGGCCAGCTGGTGCGTGTGGACCCTCGGGGCGGGAGCCAGTTAGCTGTGGCCTCGGGCTTGTCCTGCACAGGGGCTGTGGGGTCGATGCTGACCCCTTGGTCCTGTTAGGGCTCCCGCAGGTCTTGGAGACCATCTGAGGCCAGGGGTGAGCCAGCCCTTCCCAGCGTCCTGCCCGCTGACCTCTGCTGACCTCCACCTGCATCCTCAGCCCAGCCCCTCCTCCTTCCCAGCCCTGATGTCTGCGCAGCCCCAGGGCACTCAGCTCCTAGGAAAAGGAGGCGGCTTCTCTCCTCACGGCCCAGCAGGGTCCCCTCCACCCACTCAGGGCCCACGCCCTGGCCTGTCTGCACGGTGCAGGCAGGCGAGGCGCCCTCTGCGGGCCAGGGAGCTGCGGCCTCCCCGGAGGCTGTAAGGTTGCTCCTCATCTGTCCGCAACAGTCCTGCGTGCTCGTCATCACTGTGCACACTCAGTCGTGTCCGACTCTGCAGCCCATGGACCCTCCAGGCTCCTCTGTCCATGGGATTCTCCAGGCAAGAAGACTGGAGTGGGCTGCCATGCCCTCCTCCAGGGGATCTTCCCGACCCAGGGATTGAACCGGGGTCTCCTGCGTCTCCTGCACTGTAGGCAGATTCTTTACCGCTGAGCCATCAGGGAAGCCCCTTATTATCACAGAACATGGCAAAAAGCAAGAAATTCAAGCTGGAAAGGAAGAAAGCCCTCGTTTCTATGAGAGTTAAGTCGAATGTTCTCCAAAGGTTCCACGAGGCGAGTCTGGGAAAAAGTTCTCCAGGCAAGGTGAAGACCGGTGGGAAACATCATAGAAATGCTAAAGGACGCCGTGCTCCCCGCGTGTCCCCCGGTGGCAGACCACTTCAGGGAAGTCAGTGTCAAGGCCACGGGCGCTGTGCCCCGGGGGGCGACTCCCCGCGGGCCGTGAGCTCCCAGGACATCCTTGGCCTCGCAGGCAAGGCTGCGCTAGCTGGCGACAGGCGCTTGATCGGGGAAAGGACCACGGGCTGGGCGGTGGTCAGGGCACGCGTGGCTTGTACACATCACCTCTGGGGGTTCTTCTTCCCGTGGCCTCCTGCAACCCGCCCACCAGCCACGATCCCAGGCCTACGGGCACCATGGCCCCTACCCTGCTCGAGGGCTCAGGGCGGGGGGCGGTCTGTGTGTAACCGACCTCCACCACACATGTGCCCACACACGCGCACACACACAACGCACACGGTGCACATGCACACACACATGTGCACACAACGCACACGGTGCACATGCATACACACACGTGCGTGTGCCCGCTCTGCCGTTACCTCCCTGAGTGGCGGGACAGAGCTGTGTGGAGCCGCCCTCCCTGTGAGCCGGGCGCTGACGGCCGGCCACCCGTCCCCCCCACCCCCGCAGCCGTGAATCCAGCAGGGCCCTGCCCACCCCCAGTGGGACTAAACCAGCTCCTCCCCAGGTGTGGGGCACAGGCGAGATGTCTGCCGGAATCCCTGCAGTCTCAGGAAGCAGGCTGCCGTGAGCCTCGAAGCCAAGCTCACCCAGCCTCTTCCGGGCAGCCTGCTCGAGGCTGGACCCCAGGCCAGCTGCCCACCGACCCTCCAGGGCCATGGCCCCGGTCATCCTTGCAGCCCCCTCTCAGACTCAGGCCTCTGTGTCTGGGGTGCTCCGCTGGCCCCACCCCATGCCCCCACCCCAGGCTCCCAGACCCCTGTTCCCAGCCACCCAGCCCCAGGCCCGCTCCCCACAGACCCCCTGCTGTCCAGCTGGCTCCCTCCGAGGCTGAGGGCTCCTTGCTCAGCTTCATAACCGCCTGGTAATTAGCTCCACGACTTCGCTGCCGTGCTTATAATAGCCTTCATTAAACTTGTGGGGTTTTCAAGCCATAATGGCTTCCAAAGTAATTAATGCACAACTGGGTTTATGGCTAAGTTTATTTTTAGCGCTTTCCTGCCTCCCCCTCCTTCCTGTCATAGATGTTTTGACCAGATAGACTGGATGGGATCAAAGAGTCCCCCTCAGGCCGTTGCCTCTCTCCCCCTCCTGCTCCCCAGGGGGGACAGGACCTGCAGGGGGCTGCCCCCAAGGGGCTCTAGGGCCTGACGCCCCTTCCCGCCCTCCTGACACAGCTCAGACCCAGAGGGTCTGGATTCAGGTCTGGCCCCACTACGAGCCGTCCCTTGTGGCCAGTCGAGCACCAGGCAGAAGGGGATGTGGGAGGACCTCACAGGGAGTATCGAGTGCTCTCCGGGGGCGGCCACGGGAGTGGGGTGCCTGAGTGCCCAGCCAGGCCAGCCCCCACGGCCAGACACCTGGAAAAGCCCTGGGGGCCCCACAACCCGAGCCGGCCTCCCTCACGTGCCCAGCCAGATGGAGGCCACGACCCGGCACTTTGCGTCCTACCCGTGGGCTCGGTGCGGGTAGGGCTGGCTGGGGAGGCGGCCGACGCCCTGATGGGCAGGCAGCGTGCGCCTCTGGGTTCCTCCTGCGGGGCCGTGGCCGGGAGCGTGGAGGCAGCTCAGGATCCAGGAACCAGCCCCGAGCCCGCACCGTTTGACCCCGGGGCCTGTCCACCGTCTGCCTCCAAGCAGGCTGTGGAGACGGGGCACGGCGGCCACCTGGGAGCACCCGCCCGCCGGGAGGCCTGCTGGCGAGAGAACCGGGTGGAAAGGAGGGACACAGTGCCTCCATGCTGGCCGAGTCCTGCTCAGCCTGGCTCTCAGCCCCACGGGAGACAGACGTCCGCCTGCCTGCGGCCAGGTGGGCGTGGCCCTGGGGGCTCAGCTTGCCAGACTGGGCCGCCCATGGCTGTCCTCCCCCCAGGCCGCCCCTGTGGGCCCACAGGCATCTTGCAGGGCTCTCAGCACAGAAGTGGGGGGGTGGAGGAGGGGGTGACAGTTCCCAGGCGGCCGGGAGGCAGGTCCCTTGTCATGAGCTCAGCCAGCCCGGAGGGGCGCTGTCCGCACACGAGCCCCTCGGTTGACCCCCGACACCCTTGGTTGACCCCCGGCCATAGCTCCAGCCTGGGCTCTGTCCCACCCAGGCTTGGTGAGGATGCACCCTCCCAAAATCCCCCTCCAAACGCCACTGGCCGGTCCTCTAAGGACTCACTCAGCGCTGATGCCTTCATGCAGGCTGTGAAATGATGTCTGAGCACAAGGCTGTGGCTGTCACAGCCACGAACTCACCATGGGTGCTTGCTGAGTCTGCCTGGCAGCAGGCTGCGAGGCCCACGGGCATTAAAGCCTTGGAAAGTAGGTGCCTACTTCATAAATGAGGAAACAGGCCCGGGGGTGAGTCAGGTGCACCCAGGAGGTGTGTCTGGACCGAGCGGGCACCGCCCATCCTCGGCCCCGCGGGGTGGCCGCCCCCAGGCCCCTGGCCAGCCTCTCTGTGCCCTCTTGCAGGTGTCCACCCCGCAGGGCTCCTGACCCACCGCAGACGGCGCCCCTCCCCAGACTCCGGTCAGGCTGGACTCCGCAGAGCTGCATCGGCAATGGGTGGGTTGAGCGGTCAGGCCGGTGGGCTGGCGTGCGGCTCCCCGCGGCCCCGTGCCCGGCCTGCCCGGCCCACTCGTGTGCTTTCCTCCCCCGTGGCCGCCGCCCAGCTCACGAGGAGCTGTGGGCCCAGCCAGCCTTGGAGATGCCGAAGCGCCGGGATGTCCTCGCCATTGTCCTCATCGTGCTCCCCTGGACGCTGCTGGTCACCGTGTGGCACCAGAGCACCATCACGCCCCTGCTCGCCGCGCGCAAGGGTGAGTCCCGCCCCGCTGCGCTTCGTGGACAGGGTGACCACAGCCTGCAGTCCTGAGTCTCCCTGACGGGGTGACCGCAGCCTGGGGGCCTGACACTCCCTGACAGGGTGACCGCAGCCTGGGGGCCTGAGTCTCCCTGACGGGGTGACCGCAGCCTGGGGGCCTGACTCTCCCCTGCCGGGGTGACCGCAGCCTGGGGGCCTGACTCTCCCCTGCCGGGGTGACCGCAGCCTGGGGACCTGACTCTCCCTGACGGGGTGACTGCAGCCTGCGGGCCTGACTCTCCCCTGCCGGGGTGACCGCAGCCTGGGGGCCTGACTCTCCCTGACGGGGTGACCGCAGCCTGCGGGCCTGACTCTCCCCTGCCAGGGTGACCGCAGCCTGGGGGCCTGACACTCCCCTGACGGGGTGACCGCAGCCTGGGGGCCTGACGCTCCCCTGATGGGGTGACTGCAGCCTGCGGGCCTGACTCACCTGATGGGGTGACCGCAGCCTGGGAGCCTGACTCTCCCTGACGGGTTGACCGTAGCCTGGGAGCCTGAGTCTCAGCTGCTTGGCCAGTGGGAAGCCAGGGACAACCCAGCTGACGACCGCACCCTTGGGGGCTGACCTGGGGCTTGGATGGTGCCATGCACACAGGCTCAGATCCTCACGGGCTCTCCTCTGCGCCCACGCCCAGGACATGCAGCACGGGAGGGCTCGGGGGTGGGGGCGGGGTTCCCAGCCTGTGTTACTGGAAGCCTTTCAGGGCAAGTGACTTCTTTCCCTGGTCAGGAAGCCCTGAGGCAGCCCGCAGCCCCCAGAGCAAGCAGGGGCGAGAGCCCCAGTCTGGGGTGGTCAGCCCACACCGTGACGCGTCAGGCTGCTCATCCCTGTGGGGGCCTGAAGCCTCCACTGGGAGGACTGGGCAGAGCACGGCTCAGCTCCCACCATCGGTCGGGGCGCCTGGAGCTCTCCCGGCGTTTCCTCTCCTCACTCCTTGGTGCTTATCTTTTTTCTGGCTGAGCTGAGTGGTTCATGGGATCCTAGTTCCCTGAGCAGGGATGGAACCCAGGCTATGGCAGTGAAAGCGCCAAGTCCTAACCCCACACCACCAGGAAGCCCCGCTGCTTGTCCTTTTAGAGTCGTCACCACAGCACCTCATGAGGTTTGTCACGTGGGATGTAACACCACATGCTTCCGTTCTCGGCAGTGCTTTGGGCTCAGAGATGCCAGGCTGCTGCGCTCAGCATGGCCGGTCATGCCTAGAGATGGGGCTTGGCACCCTGTGCCCCAGGGCAGCCGCGATGGTGGACACAGGCAGCAGCAGAGGGAGATGGGGGCCCTGAGGACTCGGAGGCGGCGGCAGCCCTGACCCAGCCCAGCACGGGCTCGCAGACGCTCCAGGGCTCAGAGCCGGCTGCAGGGGTGTGATCGAGGGGCAGAGAGGGAGGGCAGGGGGTCAGGGACGCTCAGTGTCCTTCCCGAGCCTCAGGTTTCCAAAGCTCTGCTCACAGCAGGGTTCACTAATCCTTATTTACGTCTGGGTCTGCAGCTGCTCTCTGCAAGCTTGTTTTCTTTTCCCAGGTTGACCCAAACCTCCTGCAGAAAGTCCCCTTGGTTGCCTGTGCCGGTCTCCGCACCCTGCACCCACCGCCCTGGGGCAGGGTCCCACCTCCGCTGTGTGTCCCCAGTGGGGGTTGTTAGCCCGTGGGAACTCTCCGAGAGCTGGGGACGCATATGTCACCCAGGAGCCCAGTGCCCAGCCCCGGGCCAGCGCCTGCACCCACACCCGCGTGCTAACAAGACCAGTAGGAAGCCCTCCCGGGACCCCCTTCACCCCCTGCAGGGAATTGCTCACACTGCCTTTTCCGTAGTTGCAAGAAGCTGTGAAGAACGGAGCCTTTTGCAGTCCCCCTCTGCACAGGGGAGATGTTATGAGCTCGGGCTGGGTTCCGAGCTCCTGAATCTGCGTGGAGCCTGGATAAAGGAGACACAGTTATCAGCTCCAGAGTCCTTCACGCGGCCAGACAGGCCTGGGGGGTGGGGGCGGGCGGCACTTTCAGAACGGGAGGGTGGCTGGCTGATGCCCCCGTGAGGGGCTGCTGGCTCCCCACAGGGAGAGCGGCTGGAGGCGGGAGAAAGCCTGGCCATCAGAGCCGCCCTGGCGGGAGCAGGGGCTCCCATACCTGCATGTCACAGAGGCAGGCCTCTGCCCGGCTCCACACACGCCCCTCCTGGGTGCACAGCGGGGCGGGGGTACAGGCAAGGCCCCAGGGGCTGAGAGCGGGTGACAGTAAAGTGCGTAAGGCCCGGCGGAGCCGAGGCGGGTCTCCACCCCGCCCTTTGGCTCAAACATGGGATCCGGAAACATCTTGCCCACCAGGGGCAGCCCCCGGGACAGAATGCCGAGGTGGAGTCCCACACTCTGCAGTGAGGTTCTCGAGCTAGATTCTGGGTCAGGCCCCAGAGCGCCTTTGGGGCAGTGCCCTGCAGGTCCCTTCCCCCCGGGGAGCAGGAGGAGGACCGGGAGGGGAGGACAGAGGCAACAGCCTGAGAGGGAGGCTCTGACTCCGCCCAGTCTGTCTGGAACCCAGGCGAGGTGCTGCTGGACTCCGAGGCCACAGGGCACAGAGCACCGAAGCACCAACGCTGCCCCGGGCACAAGCGCTGGTGCCTGGGCTCCGCGGCCAGCTCTGGCCAGGGAGGAGGGCACGGGCAGCAGGGCGGGCTCTTCTTCATACAAAGCCCAGCACAGACAGGAGCCCAGGGCGCGACATTGCAGTTTGGCCAGCGGCCCTTAAACAGCTGCAGAGCTGTCGAAAGCCAGGCGTAGGGAGAAGTTATTTCTGTCATTTGGGGAGTCAGAAAGAGGAGGACCCAGGGGGAGGGTGTCAGGCAGCCAGCCTTGACCGTCAGCGGCAGCCCCCAGGACCCTGGACAGGCGTGCACTGACTCTCCCACAGGAGGAGCAGAGGAGAGCAGGGCGGGCCAGTACTTCTCTCTGGTACAGCTGTACCTAGTACTTGTACCCCCAGTACCCCAGTACCCAGTCTCGGTACCCAGTACCTCTGTACACAGTACCTGTACACCCAGTACCCCATACCCAGTATCTGTACCCCCAGTACCCCTGTATCCAGTACCTGTACCCAGTACCATGTACCCAGTGCTTATACCCAGTATCTGTACCCAGTACCCCAGTACACAGTATCTCTATCAGTACTCCTATACCCAGTACCCTGTACCCAGTGCTCATACCCAGTACCCCTATATCCAGTACCTGTACACCCAGTACTCCTGTACCCAGTACTCCTATATCCAATACCCCTGTATCCAGTACCTGTACCCAGTACCCTGTACCCAGTGCTTATACCTAGTATCTGTACCCAGTACCTCTGTACCCAGTACCTGTACACCCAGTACCCCAGTACCCAGTTTCTCTGTACCTAGTACTCCTGTACCCAGTACCCCAGTACCCAGTCCAGTCTCTCTGTATCCAGTACTCCTATACCCAGTACCCTGTACCTACTGCTTATACCCAGTATCTGTACCCAGTACCCCTGTACCCAGTACCTGTACCCAGTACCCCTGTACCCAGTACCTGTGCCCAGTACCCTTGTACCCCTGTACCCAGTACCCCTGTACCCAGTACCTGTACCCAGTGTCCCTACACCCCCCAGGACCACACGCCCTCCTCTAATCTGCAGATGACAGTGGTGACCCCCGGCGCGAGGCGCCCCCTGGCACGGACCCCAGGGAGTACTGCATGTCCGACCGGGACATCGTGGAGGTGGTACGCACAGAGTACGTGTACACGCGGCCCCCGCCCTGGTCTGACACGCTGCCCACCATCCACGTGGTGACGCCCACCTACAGCCGCCCAGTGCAGAAGGCAGAGCTCACTCGCCTGGCCAACACGCTGCTGCATGTGCCCAACCTGCACTGGCTGGTGGTGGAAGATGCGCCGCGGCGCAGCCCGCTGACGGCGCGCCTGCTGCGCGACACCGGCCTCAACTACACGCACCTGCACGTGGAGACGCCGCGCAACTACAAGCTGCGCGGGGACGCGCGCGACCCCCGCATCCCTCGGGGCACCATGCAGCGCAACCTGGCGCTCCGCTGGCTGCGGGAGACTTTCCCGCGCAACTCCAGCCAGCCCGGCGTCGTGTACTTCGCGGACGACGACAACACCTACAGCCTGGAGCTCTTCGAGGAGGTGCGGCCGCGGATGCACGCAGAGCGGAGGGGGGGGGGCGGACGGACCTGGAGCGGGGAGCAGGCCTGCACGGGGCTCCCAGGCCACCAACCCGCCGCAGCCCTGGCTTCAGGGCACTGTCTGGCAGAGGGCTTCCAGTGGGGCAGGGGAGGCGGGTGCCCCGTCCACCCTCAGTGTGCCCCCACCCCCCACCCCCCGACTTTGGGAATCAGGACAGTGGGGGAGGGGAGGGAGTCATTTCAGACTCTAAATCGGGGAGACAGAGCTTTTGCAGCAAAGGACAAAGCACAGGGCACGTGACAAGGGAAGCACCAGCTGCTTGCAGGGTGGCCTTGCTCACAGCCCTGGCCAGTCCTCCACAGATGCCCGCCCTGGGCGGCCCAGGTGTCCTGACTCTTCTCCCCTCTAGATGCGCAGCACCAGGAGGGTGTCTGTGTGGCCCGTCGCCTTCGTCGGGGGCCTTCGGTATGAGGCCCCGAGGGTCAACGGGGCAGGGAAGGTGGTCGGCTGGAAGACGGTGTTCGACCCCCACCGGCCGTTTGCCATAGACATGGCGGGATTTGCGGTCAACCTCCGGCTCATCCTGCAGCGGAGCCAGGCCTACTTCAAGCTGCGCGGCGTGAAGGGCGGCTACCAGGAGAGCAGCCTGCTGCGCGAGCTTGTCACCCTCAGCGACCTGGAGCCCAAGGCGGCCAACTGCACCAAGGTGGGCCCCCGCTGAGCCCGCAGCGAGGTGCAGGCTGGCTGCTGCCTGAGAGGCCACCCTGCTAATCAGAGACCTGCATAGCCAGTGGACAACCAGCCTCCCTCCCGAATGGGTGGTCTACAGCCCTTCAGGCAGCCACACTAAAGGTGGGCGGGGGGACAAGGAGGGGGCCCCCAGGCAGGCAGAGCCTAGGAGTGAATTCTTCCCTCACCACAGCATCAGATGGGCTCCATACTCCATGTCAGACGCACCTACATGTGTGCACACATATGCACATCACGGGCACATGTGTACACATGCATATACACACATGCATATGCCAGTGCACATGCACCGACATGCACAGACACATGGGCACATGTGTTTGCATGCATGTGCACACTTGCACATGTCCAGTCTGCACAGGTACAGACACACAGGCACACGTGTATGCATGCATGTGTACACACGTACATGCCCAAGCACATACGAGCACAAATGTATGCACACATGTGCACATATGCATATGCCCAGTAGACACGTACACACATGTTCGTGCATATGCACATGCACATACATGCACAGATACATCTTGCTTCCAGTTTGGACTTCTCCGGTTGGGGACCAGGCTGGCACTTAGCTGAGCTGGAGTCCCCAGAACTGTCTCCCTCAAGACCCATCAAAAAGCACAGGGGAGGATGAGAAGCAAGAGGAAAACTTGGGACCACTTTGTCTCTTTTTTGTAGCTGCAGATTTTCTGTTTCCAATAGATATGGTGAAGGCAGCCTATGTACAAAGAGCAAGAATGAGGGGGTAGGTAGAAATACAGAACAATGGAGAAAGTCTTGCTGGAACAAGGGCTGGAGGGGAGGGGCAAGGGTGGGAGGGCGAGGTCGGGGCCGGCCCCACGTAGTCTCGTGTCTCTGGACACACAGATCCTGGTCTGGCACACGCGGACCGAGAAACCGGTGCTGGTGAATGAGGGGAAGAAAGGCTTCACTGACCCCATGGTGGAGATCTGAGCCCCAGACACAGGTAGGGGGACGCGAGCCGGTGACGCCTTGGGCAGGCCCCCCCAAGCTTGGGTGCAGAGTAAATCTTCCAAGGCATTTCCTCCTGGTCTTTAATCATGACAGTCACGACAAAGGCCCCATGGAGTGGAGGAGGCAGAGCTGAAGTCAGCAGGTGGCAACCTCCCCGCACACCTGGGCCCCCCAGCTGGGTCCCCACATACCTGGGTCCCTGCACACCTGGGCCCCCCAGCTGGGTCCCCGCACACCTGGGTCCCCCCAGCTGGGTCCCCGCACACCTGGGTCCCTGCACACCTGGGCCCCCCAGTTGGGTCTCTGCATACCTGGGCCCCCTCAGCTGGGTCCCTGCACACCTGGCCCCTTCCTTGCTGCTTGGAGGCCTTCACCTTCCAGCACCGCCTCGTGACGGCTCCCTGTCTCCCCATCTCATTCTGGCCACAAGCCTGTCTCCGTATGAGGCCTGCTGTGTGAACTCACCCGGGCTCTGTCTGCATGGTTTCCTCCTCAGTTGAGGTGGAAGCGTGGACTCCAGAGCCTGGCCCAGCTCCTAGGCTCCCATTTCCCTCATTTTCTTCATCTGCAAAATGGGTTGTTGGGGCACCAGAATAGTGTCTGGCACTGCCCAACTGCTGCTGCTTTTATTTGGTCCTTTAAAATCCTGTACTGAAGTAGTTCACAGGCTCCATCTACGCTTTAGAGGCACAGGAATGAGACTAAGAAAAGCTGAGTGGATTGTGCCAGTGACCCGCACAGCCAGGCCCTTCCTGGGGGCCTCCTGTGACCTCAGCAGAGCTGGAGGCTTGCTGTGAGTGGGGCTCTCTTGGTCTTCGGGCCTCCGAGTCAGGCTGCAGCATTTGTGCCTCGCGGGCAACAGCCCTACCGCAGGAGACCGCGGGGGTAGCGACCCCGAGCGTGGCCGATCACCTGGGCCACAATGAGACTGCACTGGGTCAGAGCACGTTCCCGGCTGCTCGAGGTTCCGGGGGGGCTCTGTGGACCCCAGCTCCCAGCGGCTCCCTCAAGCCGCCCCCTCGCCCTCTCCCCTCAGGAGCGCCTTCTGAGACCAGCTCCCGGCCACCTCCTCTCCCCACGCTGGCTCCCTCCGAGGCGCACTCCTGTGGACTCGCTGCCCCCCTCCCTTCCCCTCTGGGGCCTTCGGAGAGAGCCTGGCCTGATGCCAGGACGAAGGACGGAGACCCTAAAGCACAGAACCCCCACACCTGTTGTGCTCCACCTGCCCAGCAGTCCTGCGGGGTCGACGCCATGGGCCCCGAAACAGGGGACTGCCCGGCTGGGACGGAGGTGAGAGCCCTGCAGACCGGCCCCTGGCCCCATGGGGCCCCACGGCCACCCCCAGCGGGCTTTCCTCACTCCCGCCTCCAGAGCCTGGGGCCGTCTGAGCGCCTGGCAGGCCCGTCTGTACCTCGCATGGCGGGGTGGGGAGCAGAGCCCCTCCAGGCCCTCGCCCCCTCCACCCGGCACCCGGCCCCACCCAGCGCGGAAGGAGCCGTCGAGCCCGAGCCTGTCTGGAGCAGGCTGCAGCCGGGTCCATGAGCCGCCCTCCCACCGGCCACCCCGCGCCTGGGCCGGGATTGGGGAGGCAGACGCCCCCCACCAGAGCGGCCGCCGGGGCTCGAGGGGCAGGTGAGCCAGGAGCAGAGAGAAGAAGGGCCGGGCGGTGTCCTCCCCGCCCCCAGCCGGGGGGCTTTGGCCTAGAAGAGGGGTCGACAGAAGGCACGGAGGTGACCTGGACCCGGAGGGCGGGAGACCGAGCCCAGACTGCTGGCAAATCGTGACTTACACAGAGTGGGAAGCAAAACCTCGGTTCTCCCTAACAGGGCGCGCAGTCAGCTGGCCTCCCGTGCCACCCCATCTCCCCCCACCACGCAGCCCCCCGCCAGGAGGGAGGCGCTGGTCCCCCTGCCTTCCCCGCGGGCCAGCCCTCTGCCAGCCCCCACTCACGCTGCTGACCGCTGGAAGCACAAAATTTTCCTCCCCTGAGAGGCAGAGGAACGGCCCGCGCCCCCGAACAGGGGTTTACTTTTAACGCTAACAGTCCCCACCCCCCTGAAATTCGCCGGGCGGGTCCGAGGGCTGCCGAGAGCCCGCTTCTGGGTATCGGGGGCGGTGGCCTCAGTGCAGCGACCCAGAGTGCCAAACAGCATTGCCGCCTGTGCTGAAGGGGGTTTACCTCCTCACCGTGGTCATGAGAGCATCCCACGGCCCCCTACCCAGAGCCCTGAGCCTCCTTGAGGGGCCCATGGGTGCCTGGGAACCACGGGGGTGACAGCGACCAGCTGAGTGGGTGATTTGCGCCGGGCACCATGGCCTCGCTCACCGGGACCAACCCTGGACGCTGGGTCAGCTCGCCTGGCTGGGCCACTGTCTTGGCCGGAAAGCCAGGGCTGGTTTTCAGGAAATTGGTGTGAACCACAAAACGGGATCGTCTCTTTTTTTTTTCTTTTTGGCAGATACTAGTTCAGTTGTCTTCACCTAACACTCTCTCTTAGCTGCATGTGTATTTATTTACAGTTATAACCCTGGTGGACTGCAGCTTCCGTCTTTTCTGGGAATGAGTTCGTTATGAGCCAGGGTTGGGTCCGTGACCACAGCTTGTTTGCTCCCCCGTCGGGAGTAGGGGGGGCCGGAGCCCCGAGGACACAGGGGGAGGGCGGCCCCCACAGCTGCACCGTCGGTCTGTTTTAATTTAACTGTATTTAATTTGTTTCGAAATTAAAAGTCAACTATGGTTTTTAACTGTCTTAACCCTCCTCTGCCCTGCCTGCTTTCTCATTACTTAAGTGTCCAGCCTGTACTGTGAGGTGCCCCTCTGGACGCTCCCTGCTCCAGGTGCGGCGTGGGCCCCTGAAAGCCATGGGGTCACCTCCCGAGAGGACGCGAACACACAGAGCCAGGGCGCTCCGGACGCTGTCAGCACCAGGAGGTGGACAAGGGGCGTGGGGCGGGCACCCACCTGGGCCGTCAGAACGGCCTCTGGAGAGATGCGCAGAGACCGGGATCCAGAGCAGAGCACTTCCTCAGTGGAGGCGCTTGGCAGACAGGCCCCGAGGGCAGCTGAAGGGGCAGGCGGGTCAGACATGCGAGCGAGGGACACTGGAGAGGTGGCTCTGGGGACCAGGGCGAGTTTGGCGGTCTGGGAGTGAGAGGAGAGGCTGTCAGAGGTTCGGAGCAGAGGGTGGACTCAGTCTAGCCGGCCTTCTAGAAGAATCGCTTGCCTCCTGTGTTCGCACAAACAGGACACGGGCAGGCGGCCGGAGACCACGGCGGGTCAGGCGAGGCACGGCCCGAGGCGAGGGCAGTGGTCAGGTCTGGGTGCGCGGTGGGGCGAGCTGCTGGGCCGGGTGCAGGGTTTGAGAGGAGCCGAGGAGAGCCGGACAGCAGAGAGCTGCGTCCACCGCTGCGGGCGGACTGCAGGGGTCCACACGGCAATGACAGTGTGGGGTCATGTGACTGTCGCACACTCACAGGGGAGGTGAGCGGCCAGCGGCTGGGGCTCCTGGAGCTCGGACGGGGAGGCACGTTGCAGAGAACAAGACTGAAGGCTGCTGACAAGCCCTGTGTGCAAGGCCTCTGCAGCAAATACAGACAGAGGGGGAGGAGGCCTGGGAGGTCCTGAGACATGCAGCCCTCAGAGGCTGGGTGAGCAGGAGGGCGCATCCTGCCTAGGTGCTTGGATGGACAAGCTGGGGTCACCGGGCAGGGAGGTCAGGAAGACAGGTGGATCCAGGGACCTCACCCAGGAAGGGCTGCGTGTCAGGTGGCACAGAGCAACGCAGGGCGTGCTTACTGCAGACCCCAGGTGCGCCCAGGTGGGTGCGCACCCATGGGCCTCGTGGGGCCCAGTCAGGGGCCTCGGCTCCTGGCACCCAGCTCTGAGCTTCCTGCGGAACACCGGGCAGGAAGAGCTGGTGAGTTTGGACGAGATCAGGACGTGCTCTGGATACCTCACCTCCTTGCCACCCGGCCACGGCCCACACATTAGCTTCAGTGAGCTCCACTGTCTGCCTCCAGCAGGACCACAGGGTCCAGCCCGCCATGACCATCTGCCCTGGACCCGGCTCGTGGGCCCGAGGGCGGCACACTGGTGCCCCCAGCAGACTCAAGCCATGTCCCATCTCCAGGAGGAATCTGGTCTTGGACTGGGGCTGTTACAGAAGAGCCTCCGTTGGTAGCAGGGGAATCCAAACGTCCGTGGGGACATGCGCTCAGCACCATGGCCAGCGCCTGTCCGGCACAGCCGCGCCTGTCTGGCACAGCCGCGCCCTGCCCGTCAGACCGTCTGCGTCCCCACACCAGCTGGGCTGACTGTGTGCCCAGCCCCACAAGCCCACATCTCAGCTCCCCGCACACAGACTGGGTCAGAGAAACACCACTAAGCAGGCCTGCACTCAACTCTGTGGCTTTATTGCAACTCAGAGCAGCGAACCGGAGCCCAGCAGAGGACTCACCCCTGGACACACCCCGGGGTCTGGATGGACACCTGGGAGGAGGCTGCCAGGCCCTGCTGCCCCTGCCCCGCCTCCCCCCAGAGCAGCGGCCTTTCCTCTCAGCAGATGCTGCCTCACACAAGCGAGGAGGGAACACGTGAACGTGGGAGGTAAGGCCCGACTCTCAGACGCGACCCCGGGGGGTGCGGAGGAGGCCACAGGCCCTGCAAGGTGCTGACTTCCTCCCAGGACGGCAGAGAGGCCTGGGCAGGTTGTGAAGGGACAGCAGGCTCCCCCCACCCTCCACGAACAGCGACGCACCCCCCAGCTCAGAGACAGGGCCACAGAGACGAGGGCACGGCCGGGCCAGGGGCAGAGGAGCAAGCTGGCCAGGAGCCGGGCCCCACTCGCCCCGACGGTGAACAGTCCCCTGGGCCTCCGCCTGGCCCAGGGGAGCAGGGAGGCTCTTCCAGGAGGGCCCTTCACCCCCTCCTGGCGCCTCCGGTCCTGCAGGGCGAGGGTCAGCTGCAGCTGCGGGCGGGCTCCTGAGGGGGGTGGAGGGGGCCCGGCCGGTCAGTGGCCAGCAGTCAGTGGGGTCGCGGGCCCGGGCGTCAGTGCACGTACTGGTGCTGGCCCAGGTTGGGCATGTCCACAAACTGGATCATCGGATGCGCCATCTTCTCCTCAAAGACGATGATCTGAGGGAGATGGCCAGCCTGTCTCGGGGCTGGGGCTGGGGCAGGGGCCCGCGGCCGGAACATCCATTCTCTCCCGCCCACCCAGGCCCCCAGAGAAACGCGGTGAGGCAGGGAGGGCAGGGCTGAGGAGGGGTCCCGGGGGACAAGCCCCCACCTTATTTAAGCCTCTGTGTAGCCAGGAGCCCGGGAGGTAGAGGGTCTCCTGGGGTCCGATGTTCCAGTAGCGGCCGAGGTTCTGGTAGTTGATGAACACAACCCCCTTCTCCCAGCCCTGTGAGAAGTGGGGGACGCATCAGTTGGCTGAAGTCAGAGTGGTGGGGGGCAGGGGCCCACCTGGGCTGGGAGCTCTCCTCTCAGGACCAGCCAGGACTGCCCCCAGCCTGCAGCTGCCCCCACAGGGTGCCGGGCTCAGACTGGACCCCCGAGCCTGGCCCTGAGAAGCCCGCCCGCTGGTCTCCACCAGGGCACACGTGGTGTGCAGGCTCCTGGCAGGGGTTACACACCTTCAGCTTCACGAAGGTGTCGTAGGGGAAGTCGGAGACGAACAGGACCCCGAGGAAGAACGCAGGGAACATGGGCTCTTCGGTAACAGGCTTCCACTTGTCTGCAGTGAACCTGTGGGCGGGATGGACAGGGAGGGGGGCCTCCACGGGTTTGCCTGCGTCCAGAGCCGCCGCTACGCCCTGTGGCCCGCAGCAATGGTTGGGGAGGGGGTCCCAGGGACCCCTGGGCGGGGAGGGGCGGGGGCGAGGCCAAGCAGCCTCTTCTGCCCTCGGGCAGCACAGGGCAGGACACACCTCTTCAGGAAGCTTCTGTCCATCTCCAGGCTGTAGATTTTGAATTGTTTCAGGGGAGAATCGTTCAGATAGACATTTCCAATGATACCTGTGGGAAGGAGGCGGGATGCTGAGTGAGGAGAGCGGACAGGGGCCCAGTGGGCCCGGCACACACATAGACTGCTTCCGGAAAGTTCCAGAAAGGACCCCTCAGAGGGGACAGAGTCCCCCAGGGGGCTCTTCACACACGAATTCCTCCCCTGCCCTCCCAAAGCCCTGCGAGCCAGAGGGTGGAATCTGCCAGCCCCAGGCCCCTGAGCCTTCTGGGGGGGGCGCCCGGGGTGGTGTCTGCCTCTGGGCCTTCTGAGGGGGCGCCCGGGGTGGCGTCTGCCTCTGGGCCTTCTGAGGGGGCGCCCGGGGTGGCGTCTGCCTCTGGGCCTTCTGGGAGGAGCGCCCGGGGTGGCGTCTACCTCTGGGCCTTCTGAGGGGGCGCCTGGGGTGGGGTCTACCTCTGGGCCTTCTGAGGGGACGCCTGGGTTGGGGTCTGCCTCTGGGCCTTCTGAGGGGGATGCCCGGGGTGGGGTCTGCCTCTGGGCCTTCTGGGAGGAGCACCCGGGGTGGCGTCTGCCTCTGGGCCTTCTGGGAGGAGCGCCCGGGGTGGGGTCTACCTCTGGGCCTTCTGAGGGGGCGCCTGGGGTGGGGTCTGCCTCTGGGCCTTTTGAGGGGGCGCCTGGGGTGGCGTCTGCCTCTGGGCCTTCTGAGGGGGGGCCTGGGGTGGGGTCTGCCTCTGGGCCTTCTGGGAGGAGCGCCCAGGGTGGGGTCTACCTCTGGGCCTTCTGAGGGGGCGCCTGGGGTGGGGTCTGCCTCTGGGCCTTCTGGGAGGAGCGCCCGGGGTGGGGTCTGCCTCTGGGCCTTCTGAAGGGGCACCCGGGGTGGGGTCTGCCTCTGGGCCTTCTGGGAGGAGCGCCCGGGGTGGGGTCTGCCTCTGGGCCTTCTGAGGGGGCGCCTGGGGTGGGGTCTACCTCTGCGCCTTCTGGGAGGAGCACCCGGGGTGGGGTCTGCCTCTGGGCCTTCTGAGGGGGATGCCCCGGGTGGGGTCTACCTCTGGGCCTTCTGAGGGGGCGCCCGGTGTGGCGTCTGCCTCTGGGCCTTCTGAGGGGGCGCCCGGGGTGGCGTCTGCCTCTGGGCCTTCTGAGGGGGATGCCCCGGGTGGGGTCTACCTCTGGGCCTTCTGAGGGGGCGCCTGGGGTGGGGTCTACCTCTGGGCCTTCTGAGGGGACGCCTGGGGTGGGGTCTACCTCTGGGCCTTCTGAGGGGGCGCCTGGGGTGGGGTCTACCTCTGGGCCTTCTGAGGGGGATGCCCAGGGTGGGGTCTACCTCTGGGCCTTCTGAGGGGGCGCCTGGGGTGGGGTCTACCTCTGGGCCTTCTGAGGGGGAGCCTAGGGTGGGGTCTACCTCTGGGCCTTCTGAGGGGGAGCAGGGGCGTCCATGGCTGTGAGCCCCTCAGGGAGGCCCCGGGGGCCTGGGGAGGGCAGGGGCCGTGCTAGGACCTGGGTGCTGCAGTCTGACCACATCACTTCCTCAAGGAGACAGAGGCGAACCTGCCCAGGGAGGGTTATGGTCCAGCTCCTATCTCAGACTCCGTGAAACCACCCAGGTTTGACAGATAAAGAGACAGAGAAGGTTCAGAAAGCCCCCAGCAGCCGCCCCCTCCAGGGACTCCAGGAGCCCCCCACCCACCCAGGAAGCCCTCCCTGGCGCAGCCCCATGCCCCACGACGCTGCTGAGGAGAGGCCGGCGGCCGGGCCGAGACCCACCTTTGCGCTGCGCGTCGATGCTGCTCCCGTAGTTGACCCTCCCACAGTTCTCCACCAGGATCCTCAGCGTGGCAAACCCCTGTGGGCAGCACGTCTGAGGAAGCCGGCGGGCCCAGCCGCCCCTCGGGGTTTCTCGGGGGCACCCCAGTTCTCCCTGAACTCTGAGCCCGGGACGGGGTCCCTGATCCCAGAACCACTCCCACCCCAGCTCTGCGGTGACCTCCAGTCCCGGCCCCCTTCTGCCCCCGCCCCCGGACCAACCTGGACCATGGGGATGATGATCGTCTTTCTCTCATAGTCCAGGATCCCCAGGAAGAACGTGTTCAAGAACACCTGCCCGAGGAGCAGACACGGCCCACAGCGTCGGCGAGGGGCCTGGGGGCCCCGGCCCGGTACACAGAGGGGAGGGCCCGGGGGTGGGGAGGAAATGGAGGCCGCGGACGGCACGGCCGTGGTGTGGGGCCATCTCCACACGTGGGAGCATCTGGGTGTGGGGTCACGCCTACCTGTCCCCGGTCACGCACGAGGGCGCTGAGGACGCCGGACGAGGTGATGGTGGTCTCGTACAGCGTGTACCCGAAGGACTGCCCGCTGCCCCCGTTGATCGGGAGGTTCTCCATGTTGACCGGGTGCTCCGAGGTGACCGGCTGCACGGACAGGAGACGGGGGCGGGGCTGACTGACAGAGGCCCCTTGCCTTCCGGGGCGCATGGCGCGGGCAGCCCCATGGGGTCAGCATGCGGGGTGCAGTGAGGATGACCACTTTCTATTTGCTATCGCATGGGCAGTGCCATAGTCCTGCCCAATTCCTCATCAGGGTCAGGGGACGGGGACAGAAGGAAGCTGAGCACAGGGGCCTGGGGCTCGGGGTGGACCCCGCCTCAGCCCCCTTGCTCCTCCGTGCTCCTCCTCTGGCTCCTGGCATCCCTCTTCCCTCCTCCATGCTCCTCCTCTGGATCCCTGCATCCCTCCTCCGTGCTCCTCCTCCGGCTCCCTGCATTCCTCCTCCCTCCTCTGTGCTCCTCCTCTGGCTCCTGGCATCCCTCCTCCCTCCTCCCCCTGTCTGCCTGTCCTCTGCACTCTGAGCTCTAAGGCTGGGGTGGAGCCCACCTCGGCCTCCTCCCTCCTCTGTGCTCCTCTTTTGGCTCTCTGCATCCCTCCTCCCTCCTCCTCTCCCTGTCTGCCTGTCCTCTTCACTCTGAGCTCTGAGGCCGGGGTGGAGCCCCGTGGAGACTGGTTCTCTTCGTCCTCCAGCTCAGCAGCTCCAGGAAGCTCAGGGCGTCTGCGGGCCCAGCTGCAGTCCAGAGTCCATGGTGGGGAGGGGACGAGGCCCTGAGCCCAGAGCCCGGCTTGCACTCACCAACTCCAGGAAGTTCAGGGCGTCCCACAGGGACAGGTAGAAAACTGGTGTCACTGGGTCATATGCCATCTTGGGATGAAGGTCAGGTGGGACGGGAAGAGGGCTCCCTGCACCACAAGCAGACAGCGGGGTGTCCCCAAAGGACCCCGACGGTCACTGCACCCCCAGCCACCACCAGCCCCGGCTCCTGCCCACACCCAGCAGAACACGACACTGCCAGCCACATAGAGAACCCCCAGGAAGATGGGGGTTGGACAGGGGCTTGCTTCTCACACCGTTCGAAACATAGACACCTGCAAGGAGGTGAAGCCGGCAAGACCCCTGCTGGGATGGAAAAAACTCAGACTTCCCTGTCCTTTCTAGGAAGTTCCTGCACAAGGAGTGAGGTGGGGTAGGGAGGAGGGGGGTGGGGAGGGTGGAGGAATGTGGGGTGGGGGAGGACGGTGGGAGGAGGGGGAGGACGATGGGGGGGAGGATGGGGAGGAGCGGGAGGATGATGGGGGAGGGGGGAGGGTGATGGGGGAGGGGAGAGGGTGATGGGGGAGGGGAGGACAGGGGGAGGATGATGGGGGAGAGGAGAGGATGATGGGGGAGAGGAAAGGATGATGGGGGAGGGGAGGACAGGGGGAGGAGAGGGAAGATGATGGGGGAAGGGGAGGACGATGGGGGAGGAGGGGAGGACAATGGGGGAGGGGGGACGGGGAGGACAGGGGGAGGAGGGGAGGACGGTGCTGGGGAGGGAGGTGTGGGAGGATGGTGAGGGGGAAGGGGAGGAAGCCAGTTTCCTGAGGTCTCAGAGAAGCGGCCAGCACGCAGGTACCTGACATGGAGCCAAATAATTCCCGGAGCTTTGTGTACTTGGCTGTGTAGTCCCCGGCCTCCGTCAGCACCGCATCGTAGTCTGCAAGACAGCAGACAGGTCATGGGCGTCAGGCCCCAAGACAACCTCGTGGGAGAAGGTGGGCTCAGCAGTGGGCTCCTCACCCCAGCAACACCACAGGCAAGACACTTGACGTGAGCCGCCCGTCAGTCTGAATGCCACACACGCTGAACAAGTGAACGGCCCCAGAGTGTCCAGACCCCACTTGGCAGGCGGGGGGCCAGGGTCACCCCATCTCTATGCCCTGAGGACGGGGAGGGGCTGCCCCCCAAAGGCCACCCCTCCTGGCCTGGGCCCCACCTCCTTCCCCAGCCAACTGGTCTCCTACACCCTGGAAGCTTCGGTGACGGCCCGGACGAAACCTCGCCTTCACGTGGGAGGTGCCAGCCGCTGTCCCCGAGGGACACCCCCGGAGTGTCTGGGAGTGGTGTGGGTGCCCCGTCGGGGATACGCACCATAGCTGGTGACACTGGGCTTGTAGTTCTGGAAGTGCATGGCTCCTCCAATGAAGCCGAAGTTGGTGCCCCCGTGGAACATGTACAGGTTGATGGATGAGCCGGCTTTGATGATGGCCGACACGGTGTTCAAGACCTCTGTGGGGGGAGGCGTCTCATGGCCGAGAGGTCACGAGCCCTGAGCCCCCGGGGGGGCCCCTCACCGCCCCGGCCCATGGCTTCCCTGGACCCAGCCACAGTCCGTGGGGGGAGGGCAGGGCCCCGAGTCCAGAGCCTGGCTTTCAGTGGCTTTCAGTTCCCAGACGAGTCTGCCTGGGGCAAGGCTGCAGCCAGGGCCGCGTCCCCCACCCCCTGCCCACCCAGGGGGCTTTGCCTGGTGCTCACTGAGGGGACCTGATTAGAGGCATGGTCTGACCGTCCCCCGCCCCACTGGGGCTGGAGAACGAGCCCCCCACACGCACAGGATCAGTGGAGGAGTAACATGCATGGTTAATGAAAATCACATACAGTTTAAAACCCCTGCGCTGGCTGAAGGAAAAGAGCTGAACAAGGTGCCGCTGTTGTTTAGTCGCTGAGTTACATCTGCCTCTTTGCGACCCCATGAACTATAGCCCACCAGGCTCCTCTGTCCATGGGATTCTCCAGGCAAGAGCACTGGAGAGGATCACCATTTCCTCCTCCAGGGGTTTCCTGGACCCAGCGATTGAATCCGCGTCTGCTGCACTGCAGGCAGATTCTTTACCCCTGAGCCACAGGGAAGCCAAACAAGGCCCCTATCAGACAGCAAATGTTACCATTGTTGATTAATAACACTGGCTGTTGATGAATCTGTGGGGAATGGACGTCTCTGACAGCCCTCTTCCTGGAGGAGATCACGCCCGCATGAAGGAAGCAGTGCTAGCTGGGGATTCACGCCAGGGAAACGCCAGGTGTACCCGGCTGATGCACAGGGAGGCTGGCTGCAATGCGGTCCATGAGCACAGACCCTGGACCTCCTGCGTCACTGGCAGGTTCTTTGCTGAGCCACCAGGGAAGCCCAGAAGCACCCAGGTCTTCAAAATGGGAGGTCATGGGTGAGTCACCAGCCCAGCAGGGTCTCTGCATCCTCAAGAGTAGTGGGGGCGTCCACATCGCATAGCACAGGAAGCCAGGCTTCTGGGTCTCTCACATCTGCCCGCACCTGCCCACACCTCCACCTGCCCACACTCACCCACACCCACTCACACCCTCCCACACCCGCCCACATCTGCCCACACCCACTTACACCCGCCTGCCCATACCTGCCCACACCCACCCATGCCTCCACCCGCCCACACTTCCACCTGCAGGTGCACTCAGAGTGCAGAGAATGCCTGCTCTACACACATGGAAGTGTCTGCTCTGGACTCTGGGTTTTTATCTCCTTTTTACACATGTCCTGTGTCGGCTGGATGCCTGTGATTACTACTCCAGAGCCATTACAAAGACCCCAGAGGGGTGTCTGACCGCTCCTTCCCCTGTTCAGGCAGAGGACTCTAGACTCTTTCAGGAGCTACCTGTGTGCACAGATGCCCAGAGTGCCACACTGCAGCCAGTTCACACCATGGGCAGCTCCTCTGGAGCTCAGTCCTGCGTTGGAGGCCAGGACTAAGATGGGGTCCCGCCGAGCACCCACCTGAGGAGTCCAGGATGTAGTGGGGGCCGCCCCAAGAGTCAAACCAGCCCGTCCAGTATTCCATCACCATGTTGGGCCGACTGCCCTGTGTGCCACAAAGGGAGAAGTTAGCTGGCGCCTCTGCCCACTCAGCCCTTCCCCGGCCACACGCTGGCCTTCGAGGCAGCTGCCCGGGGGCTGCACCAACACCGCCCCCAGCGCCTTCCTCCCTCCTACATGGGGCACTGCTGTGGCTGCTGGCCTTGCGTTCAGAGCATCCCCGTCCCATCTGGGGACTGCAGAGTCACGGTCCACTGAGAAGGTCTCGACCACGCCACGGGAAAGGCCATGGGCTCCGTTTTCTCTGGGCTGCCCACCTCCCAAGGGGACACTCGTACCACGTCTGGGTCACTAAAGAGGGTCGCTAGTCACACAGGTCAGCAGTCTCCCCTGTGGGGAGGGGCCCCGGCCTGAGGGCCAGGGCTGGACTGTCCGCCGACCGCCCAGGTTACCGTGGCTCGGGGCTGGCTCAACACCGACTGTGCTGCGTGCCCTGACCTGACTGCCGGGGGCCACTGTCCCAGAATTGGTGTCCTGGAGAACAGACGCACAGCAGCCAGTCACACGGCTACTGGGACAGTCACACGAGACGAGGCAGCTGGAGCCGTCAGCACACACGGCCCAGCCCTGGGAGGGGCCCGGAGATGCCCGCGTCCACCCTCTGGTCACTGGGCACGGACCGGGGCCGGCGGGGTGCATGTGAAACCCTTGAGCACCAGACGGGGCCTCTGATCTGAGCCGGGATGGGTCCACGGCCCCTTTCTGGAGGAAAACACGCAGCTGAGCAGTGGGCGAGAGGCCGCTGGCAGCGGGTTCGGTGGGCAGCCTGGCCGGCCCGGGACCACCTCTGCAAGTGCGACTCCGCAGGTGCCCATGGGGAGCACGGCTGTCCTGGATGCTCCCCAAACATCACCCATGTGACCCTCAAACGGCCCTACGAGTTGGTTCCAGCACAACCTCCACTTCCCAGAAGAGGGACGAGAAGCTGAGGGTCACAGCACCGTCTTTGCCCTGGATGATCTTGAGGGTGACTGTGCACCTCCCACAACTCTTTCCAAGTGTGTCTCAGTGTCCCTGAGGGCAGAGGCCCTGTGGCCTCAGACCCCTGCCAGCAGGTGTGGCGCAGGGTGTGGGAAGGAGGGCGGGCGGGGCTCGTGCCCACCTGCGCACTTCCCTCCCCCCCAATCCTGCCTCCTCCCTGCCCATCCCTCCAAACAGAAGCGCGGGTCGGGGCTGGCCCTGGGGACTTCCCACTGCCCGGGGCTCCTGCGGCTGAGCCTCTGGACCCCACCCCTGCACGACAGCAGCAGCTGGGATTGGGGTGCCCCAGCACCCACGGTGTCTGTTCTGGGTCAGGGGAGAGCCCTCCAGCAGCCCAGCCAGGCGCGGGTCTCAGAGAGGACACCTGCCTGCCCGCACATAAAGCAGGGGAGGGCGGCTGTGAAGCCTCATTGCCCGTGAGGCCCAGTCAGCACCAGCCTGACGGGCCATGCCCCCAGCCAGCTGAAGACAACAGACAACAGCCTTTCTGGGCCCCGAGAGTCCCGGTGGGTCAAGGCCAGACCCAGGCACAGAAGCATCTTCCTCACATGGAGCACGTCGGGGGCTCGCTGAGTCCACGGAGCTCTCAAGTCTAGGCCTTCAGAAAGTCCCCCTTTCTCATCGAGACGCAGGAACCCTCCTCCACACACCTGCCGGCACCCGGCTCCCCTCCCCAGGGGCAGGCAGCACGGGGCGGGGTGGGCCGTGCATGGGGAAGAGGGGAGAGCTGAGGGCCGAGCCCCGTGGTCCCCCTGCCCACTGAAGCCCCTGACACTGACCCAGGCTCGGCGCGCACGCACCTGTGCACCCAGCAGGATGGTGGTGAGCAGCCGCAGCTCGGACTGTGACTGGAGGTTGATGGTGGCCAGCACTGTGGGCAGGGAGGAGACAGGACAGAGATCACCCCCTTGCCTGGAGGACTGAACGCCCCTGACGTCCTCAGCTCACCAGCAAGTAGACTAATCCTGACACCGTCTCCCACCGCCAACCAAGAGTCTAGTTCCTCTGTCGCCAGGAGACTTCCCTGGTTCATCTTGGAAATTCCACCACTCAGCACGGGCCTCACAGAGATCTGCTCACTAAGCAGCTGTGTTTGATTTACATAATTTTCACAACCTGAGCATGCATTTCCGTTAATTACTCCTTCACAGGAGCACACGGTCTGACATTCCCTTTGCACCTCCAGCCTCCAGCACTGGGTGACCATCTAAGAAATCTCCCCTTTTACATCTTAGATGAAGGCTAGTGTTCTGTTCCGTCCCCAGCGATAGTCCCCATGGCTCTCCACCAGGGAAAAGCATGCCTGAGAAAAATATGCCATGTTTGGCCCATGGGCATGGACGCAGCCAACCTTCGGGCAGAATTTGGCTCTGAGGCTCTTGCCGGCTTCCTGTCCCTGGACAGAGGGGCTCACATGCCCTGACCTGAGCTCTGCTGTGCCCAGGAAGGTGGAAGGCTCACTGGGTGGTCTCCTGTGGAACGTGAGCCCTGATCACCGGACTTCCCTGGAGGTCTGGTGGGTAAGACTCTGTGCGTCCCCTGCAGGGGCACAGTTTCCATCCCTGGTCAGGCAACAGAGGTCCCAGGGGCCACGTGGTGAGTAACCAAAAACCAAAAAAGAGACCTTGACGACACCGGAGAGCAACTGAGCTAATGAAACATTAATTCAGCTTTTAAAGAGCCAAACATCAGCTGGGACCCCAGGCCCACTTGGTATGGAGAAGACCACATCCAGACTCTCCTCACCTAAAGTGAAGAGCCACGCAGACAGGGGGCCAGTCTGAACTGGCCCCAGCAGGAACCTCGGAGCCACAGGTCAAAGCAGCTGAGTGAGCCCTGCACCTTCTCCATCCCCACTCCCTCCAGAGAGCCCAGAGAATAGGATGGAGGGTGAGGAGGGGTGGGGCGGCCAGAAACTTGGCAGAGGGCATGGTGCAGGGAAACCTGGGGAGCCTGGAAAGGGGCGGGGGGGTTGTAACCAGCCTGTGAGAGCAAAGGTCATGACCCACCGCAGCCCAGTGGCTCCCTCCAGCCCCCTCTCCCCCCACCACATGCCTGGCCCCCTAGGAAAGTTGAACCCCAGCGGTCCAGGCACTTGCAGAAGAGGAAGCCCGGAAGATGGCTCCTGCACCTTCCTGCCCCCAGATTCTCATCGTGTTGGCCTGAAGGGTTCCCTCCAGAGTCACTTAATCCTGTGTAAGTCACCCCCAACACCCACACCTGGTTCCCCCGATTGGAACGGCCGCCTCAGCCCAGTCACCCCACAGGGAGGGGCGCTGGTCACAGACACTGGCAAGCAGGCCATCAGAAAAGAAATGCATTCAAGGAAAGCACGGTGCAGGAAATAGAAGGATGGGGAGAAGGTGGTTGAGGAAATTGCCCGGAAAGTAGAAGGAAAAGGAGAAGACAGCGCAGAGGGTGAACACATGCCTTGGACCCACAGAGGACAGAACCAGAGAAGAGGTGGGACGGCACAGCAGGAAGCAGCTGCCTCCAGGACTGCTCTGTCCAGCCGACAGCCAACAAAGCGCCAAGGAAGGCGGGCTCCACAGAGACACAGGGCTTGAGTCACAGCAGCATGTGGAGAAAATGACGGACGACACTTCAAAGTCCCCGGACCTGGACTCCAGAGGACCTGGGCCGCCATCGGGCCGGGGACACAGTGAGGGGCCAGCGCCATCACACTGGATCAGATCCCGACAGGTACAGGCGTCTTAAAACACCCTGACGGGGTTTGGAAGCTGCTGGTCAAGTGTTTAAGAGAGACAAGGAAGAGGAGGGACAGAAAAAAAATTGAAAGAAAAAGAAAACCAATCGGTGGTTACATTGGAAGCGAGCTGGCCAAAAACACCTTCCAGAGCACCGATGGGCTGCTGGCCTGTGTAAGGACCTTTGCTCAGCCCCAAGCACTGTGCCCATCCGGACAGTGGGGGGGGGGGCAGCTGCACCCAGGACAGCCACGGGCCGAGGGCGGCAGGAGAGAGGAACTGACATCCACACTACAGGGCTCTCTGTGAAGGTTATTTAGAATCACGGAGGCAGAGCCAAAGAGAAAGGTAAACAGCTCAAAGTGGGCACCTCGGGGCAAGGGCCGCGGAGGCTGCACCGCGTGTTTCTTTGACTGTTGTTTGTTTTTGCGTTTTTGTTGGGAGATAACTGCTCCACAGTGTTGCTGGTGTCTGCTGCACAACAGCGTGGATCAGCTGTAGGTACACGCACGCCCCTCCGTCTGGGCCTCCCTCCCGCCGCCCCCGACCCGCCCCTGGGTCATCACCAAGCACCCAGCTGAGCTCTGTACTGCACTCAGGTTCCCGCTCACTGCCTATTCACACGTGCTTCTGTATAAACGTCAAGGCTAGCCTCTCAGTTCATAAGCATTTCCAAGATTTCTTTCACACCTGGTTAGTCTTGCTTTAATCACGTTTAACTAACTGAAAAAAAATCATTCCAGGCCGCAGGTGCGGGCCAGGGGCGGGGCCGTGGTGGAGGGGGCGGGCCCCTGTTGGAGGGGCAGGGCCCGCGGTGAAGGGGCGGGGCCACCAGCGGGCCGGGAGACGCCGGCACCCGCTGCTCCAGGCCCCTCTGCGGTCCCCGGGGCTGAAGCGCGCTCGGGGGCCGGCCGCCGCAGCCCACAGCCCGGGTCCTGCCCCAGCCCGACGGGACACAGCGCCGCCGTGTGGGCCCCTCGGGAGGCGCGCCGGGAGGGGCGGACCGAGAGGAGCTGCCCAGAGGTGCCCGGACGCCAGTGAGAAGAGGCCCACGGTGCCGGGTCGGAGGCTGCGGGCACCGCACGTGTCACGCGGGGCCACTGCGGCCTTGCAAAGGGCAGCGTCGGGGAGAGAGGACCACGGCCCTCGGGCGAGCAGAGAGCGCTGGGGGCCGTGTGCGTGGACACGGGGAGCACGGCGCCGGCGGAGACCACCGCCCCGTAGGGACAGGCCGGGCTCCCAGGAGGGCGGAGGGACGGCGCGGCGCAGGGACACCGGGGCGAAGGCCTCTGCTCCAGTGGGAGCGGCTGGCTGGGACCCAGCACCAGGAGAGGGGAGTGCCCACAGGGCCTGAGGACCGAGCTGCGAGTGAGCTGTCCCTGCCGGACACCTGCCCGTGGTCTGCCTGGCCTCTCTGGGGACCCTGCTGGATGCCCACCTTGCTGTCCTGTGTCCGGCCATCCGCGGGGCCCCGGGTGTCCCCGGTGCTCCACCAGTCGGCCCCTCCAGCCCCGAGCACGCAAGAGCTCAGGCCAGGGCACCGCCGCCCCCCACCCCTCCACGGCCTCCTGGCAGGTACCTCCGTCCACAACACCATTCTTCAGGCCGTCCTGGTTGTCTGAGGTCAGGAGCAGCTCCACGATCCCCCGGTCCTGCAGGGCCTGCAAGGGGGTCAGACAACAGGCTGTCCTTTCTCACACCTCCCACCACATCACACTCTCACCTCCACCCGGAGCAGGCCCTGGGGCCCAGAGAAGCGTGCGTCCCAGGAGCCCAGCCTCCCCTGGGCTTCGGGACCAGGCAAGCGTCCCTTTATGCACCCCATCCCAGACACCAGGGTCACCACCGGGTAGGAGAGACAGCAAGCAGCTTCCTTCCCTGCAGCCCCACCCACACAGAACAGGCATCCGTGGCTCTGGCCCAGGGGAGTCTCAGGGTGGCGCTGTGGCGCTTCGGTCAGAAGACGCCCCGCTGGCTGAGCTCTCCCCATCCAACTTCAAGAACACCGCTCTCCCTGAGCAGCCTGGCCCTTCTGCAGTGAAGGAGGGGGACACTGGGTGAGGCCCTCCAAGCGTCCGCAGGGACTGGAGGAGTCCCCAGATGGACACGACTCTGCCCGTGACAGCAGGGGTATCGCCCAGGACACCAGGGGCCAGAGCAGCTCTAGTCAGATCAGCTGGAGTCACTGAGGCTTTCTCGGCTCACATGGGGGCCGACCCTCCCAAGTACAAAACGCTGGTGCCAGTGATGTCATCACTGTCCTGTGTACTGACCGTTCACTGGACGCTGGAGCAGCACTGAGCCTGTGACTTGACTACACATACAGTTTGGACAGGCAAACCCTCTCATCGGTCCCAGGTCACAGAAGAGAGAGTAGGGACTTAGGAAAACGGATGCATCTGTTCCAGGTCTCAGCTGCTGAGTGAGAGGAGCCAGTTTGGAGCAGCTGTTGTTCAGTCACTCTTCACAGCCGAGGCTTTGCAACCCCGTGGACTGCGGCACATCTGTTCTTTTAGGGATTGTTCTGACCCTGCCGTTGCCTACTCTGCCCCACACTCAGTCAGGGGCTCTAGCCACCCGCACGCTGGAATCAGATGTCTGAGCTCCACCCCAGAGACCCTTGGTTAACGGACGGCATATGGTCTGGGCACAGTGAGTGTAAACAATTCCCAGATGAAGCCAGCATGCAGCTGAAGGAGGGGCCGCTGCTTTGAGTGCTGGAGTCAGATCAGCAACCTCCACCACCAGGAAGGCCTCCAGCCACGCCCTCGATCAAGGGAGTTCCATTACTCTCAGCCCCCGCAGCACCGTATGTACCGAAATCCCTGTTAAACTCAGCCAACGGAGGGCACACGTGAGATCCTGTTGCAACCAAGGTCCGGAGAAAGGATTTACCACTTAGTAAGTGGTGCTGGGTGACAGGCCCACACATCACATGAGAGTGCATGGAGGGAACGCACAGAGGTGAGCTGAGCTGACTCTCACCTTCTTGATGTAAGGCATGTAGGCGGGATCTTTGTTGTAGGATCCGTACTCATTCTCCACCTGCACAGCAATGATGGGCCCTCCATGCTTGTACTGAGAAAACAGAGAGCAATCAGAGGCTGAGGGTGTAGTGGGAACCGTATCAGCTTATGTCACCACACTTATCACAAATGACAGCAAAACAACCCTTTCAGAAGTGCAAGTCTCAAAAGGTCTGATATACAATTGAGTGACATCAGTAAGACAGGGAGAAGGAAGCTCCAGGCCTTTGTCTCCCTAGGGAAACAACAAAAAAACAACTGCACCACTGACTAAAGTAACTTTATAGGAGCTCTGGAAACAAGCCAAATGTTTGAGCAAACAAGTGAACATCCAGTCAAGGAAAAGACACATGCAAAATGGTAGCACATTCCATGGTTTTGCTCACCTGTGTCCCACCCACTCCCTGGAGTAGCAAGGTGCAGTCAGAAGGATGCAGCCTGAGTTCCAGCCCCCTCTGTCAGAACAGAAGGAGCAAGATGGAACTGTTTGCAATGTTCCGGGCTATTTGTGGGCTCCGCAGAGAACTAGTTTCTGTCTCATCTGACTTGCAGATCAGACAGAAAACATTGGTATGGTTTGGACCTCAGGCTGGAAGCTGCAAAAGGCAGCAATGGGTCACAGCCTGTAAACCTTTCAGGGGGACTACAGACCCATGGATGCCCGGGAGCAAGGGATTACAGGTAGAGGAATATGACAGAATATCTAAGGCCGCAAGAAGAATCCACAGTGAGACTCCTGGAGAAATCAATATGTAAACGCAGCTGGAGGAATTTTTTTTGAAAAAGCACACACACAAACCAGAAAGGATACATACCAAGAAAATACCTGAGAAGATCTTGAGAAGATCTCAAGCCTGCATCCCAGGCTGATCTCAAGGCTCAGGAGCCCACTAAATACTAAAGGTCTTTCCAGAAGACCGCAAACACTGGGAGAGGGGACTGTCTTTATCAATGCCTGACTGCAACCCTCCAAAATAAGGCGCACAAAGAAACAGGAAAATGTAGTCATTCAAAGAGCAAAATAAATCTCTAGAAAAAGTGTCTAAAGGAACTAGAAATGGTCTCTAAAGAAACACACACACTGAACTTAGAAGACAAAGAATTTTAAAACAACTGTCATAAATATGATCGAAGAGCTAAAGAAAAACATGGACAGAAATCAAGGAAAGGACATATGGGCAAAGTGAGAATATCGATAAAGAGACAGAAATGATTTCAAAAAGAACTAAACAGAAATTCTGGAGCTGCAAAGTACACAATCTAAATAGAAAAATTCACCATAGGAGTTCAACAGCATATTCAAACAGGCAGAAGAAAGAGTGTGCAAACTTGTTGACAGGTCATTTTGAATTATGGAGTCTGAGAAACAAAAAGAAAAAAGACAAGTGAACAGACCCTAAGAGACTTTATGCAAATCAGTAAACAGACAAAGACATTCACTACAGGAGGTCCAAAGGAGAAGAAAGGGGCAGAGATCCAAGCGTCAGTGAAGTCCAAGCAACATTAAACCAGGGACCCACACTTATCATCAAAGTATCAGAAGACAGAGAGACTCCGAAAGGATCAAGAGAAACACAAATTGACATGTACAAAGGATTCCCAACCTTGCAGAACATTTGGTCCTGTCCAAAACATCCATAAGATATTCAATCCATAAGACATTTGGTTCATATGACATTCAGTTCATGCCAAAAGGTCCTTGAAATTTAGTCCTACCCAAAATGTCCATGAGCCTATTTGCCCCACACCAATTAGCTTGGACAAGACCAAACATCAAAGACCTTTTGCTGCTGCTGCTGCTAAGTCGCTTCAGTCGTGTCCGACTCTGTGCGACCCCATAGACGGCAGCCCACCAGGCTCCTCCGTTCCTGGGAGTCTCCAGGCAAGAACACTGGAGTGGGTTGCCATTTCCTTCTCCAATGCATGAAAGTGAAAAGTGAAAGTGAAGTCGCTCAGTCGTGTCCGACTCTTAGCGACCCCATGGACTGCAGCCCACCAGGCTCCTCCATCCATGGGATTTTCCAGGCAAGAGTATTGGAGTGGGTGCCATTGCCTTCTCCACAAAGACCTTTTAGTGTGGACCAAATGTCTGCTAACCATCCCCAGTGAGATTACCAGTGGATAGCTCATCAGAAATCTTGCAGGACAGAGGCACTAGGATACTATATTCAAAGCACTGAATGAGAAAAACTAGCAACTGAGATTTCTCTATCTGGCAAAACTGTCCTTCAAAAATAATGGAGAAATCAAGACATTGTCAAACAAATAAAAGCTGAAGGAATACATTACCACTAGACTTGCCTTATAGGAAATGCTACATAGTGTCCCTCAAGTTGAAATGAAAGGATGCTAGATGAGAACTCAAAGTCAGGTGAGAATATAAACTTCCTTGGGAAAGGTAAATGTGTGAAAAAAATGTAAAAACCAGAATTATTATAATTTTAGTTTGTAACTCCATTTCTTATTCTTTACAGGATTTAAAAGACAAGTACATAAAAATAATTATGGATCTATATTAATTGGTACACAATATATAAAAATACAATTTGGGATGGAGATGTAAAAAAGTAGAGTTTTTGTATGTGATTGAAGTTAAGATAGTATCAATATAAAATAGAATGTCATAACTTTAGGACAGTGTATGTAGCCCCCATGGTAACCAAAATATCTGTAGAATATACACAAAAGGAAATAAGAAGAATCAAAACTTGTTACTTAAAAAATTCAACTAGTAAAATCTGCTGCAAAAAAAAATCAACTAAATACAAAGGAAGGCTGTAATGAAGGAAATAAGGGAGAAAAAAGCTATAAGACACACAGTAAACAAATAACAAAACAACAAAAGAAAGTGCATCCCTATCAGTAATTACTTTAAATATAAATGGATTAAACTCCCCAACCAAAAGACAGATTTTCAGAATGCATAAAAAAGCAATACCTAACTATAGGCTGTCTACAGGTCACTCATGTTAGGTGACACACATGGACACACATGGGTTGAAAGAGAAAGTATAGAAAAAGATATTCTGTGTGAATAGTAACCAAAAGAGAGCAGGGGGTGACTATAGTAACAAACAAAATGGACTTTAAGTCGTAAATTGTTAGAAGGGGGAAAGAAAGACATTATTTAATGTCTACAGGTGTATACATACTCATATTTACACAGTGATAAAAGGGTCAAGTTAGAAGATACAATAATTATAAACACATATGCACCAAACACCAGAGCTCCAAAGTAAATACTGGCAGAATTAAAGGGAGAAATGCAGCTCTATAAAAACAGTAGAAGAATTCAATACTCCATTTTCAATGGAATAACCAGACAGAAGATCAAGAAGGACATGGAAGACGTGAACAACACTCCAGACAAGTCAGACCTGACACGTGTGCCCAGGACACCCCACCCAACAACAGCGCAGCACACACTGTTCTCAGATGCACACGATCACTCTCCAGGATAAACTGTATGTTAGGCCGTAAAGCCAGTTATAATAAAGTTTAAGGTTGGAATCATATAAAGTATCATTTCCAATTACAGAAAAGATGAAAGTAGAACCCAACAACAAAAAGGAAACTGGAGAATTCACAAGACTGTGAATAAACAATCAGCGACTCAAAGAAGAAATCTCAGGAAACCTAGAGAATATCTTGAGACAAATTAAAATAGAAAAACAACATGCAAACTCGTGGGGTACAATGAGAGCACTATACACACTTTAAAAAGAAGAGAGATCTCAAGTCAATGACCCAACTTTTCACCTTAAGCAACTGGAAAAGAAGAAACTAAACTCAAAGGTAACAGAAGGAAGGAAATTAGAAATATGAAAGCAGGGGGGAAATAGAAGATTAGAAAAGCAACCAATCTTTTCTTTGTTCTCTGAAAAGATTAACAAAATCGACAAACGTTTAATTAGAGTAAGAAAAGACTCAAGTAGAAACACACAACATGCCAAGACTAAATTGTGAAAAAAGAAACATCTGAACAGGTTTATAACTAGTGAGGAAATTGGCACCAATCTCTCTCAAATTCTAAACATTTTGAAAAAAGGGAACACTTCCAAATTTACTCTATGAGGCCAGTATTACCAAAGCCAGAAAAAGAGTTCAACAAGGAAAGAGAACTACAGACCAATATCCCTCATGAATATTGATGCAAAAATCTTAAGCATAATACTAAAAAAAACAAATTCAGCAGCATACTAAAAAGATTATACACCATGAAAATGTGGGGTCTATTCCTGAATACAAGGATGGTTCAATAAAATCAATGTTATACACCACATTAATGAAATGAAGGTTAAAAAAAAAACATGATTATCTCAAATGATGTTGTAAAAAAGCATTTCAAAAATTCAGCATAATTTCATAATAAAAATACTCAACAAATTACTAATATAAGGAAACTATCTCACCTTTAAAAAGGCTATATGTGAACAGCCCACAGCCAGCCTCATACTCACTGAAAGCTTTTCCTCTGAGATAAGACTGAGACAAGATTCCTGCCTTTACCAGTTCTATTCAACAAGGTATAGAGAGTGTTAGCTAGAGCAATTAGGAGAAAAAGAGTGAAATAAGTCAGCCAAGTTGGAAAGGACGATGCAAAATTATCTCTTGTTTGCAGACAACATGATCTTATGAGTAGAAAACCATGAAGATTATATATACAAACAAACCTGTTAGTTCTAATAAACATATTCAGCAAATTCACAGGATACAAAACCAACGCATAAAGAATTCAATGGCATCTACACACTATCAGTGAAAAATTCTACATACAATAGCATCATAAAGATTTAAATATTTAGGAATAAATTTCATCAAGGAGGCAAAATACTTATACACTGAAACCTACAAAATGTTGCCAAAAGAAAGAAGATGCCAATAAATGGAAAGATATCTTGTGTTCATAGACTGAAAGATTTAATATGATTAAGATGTTATTAGTACTCAAAGTAATCTACAAAGTCAATGTAATCCTTGTCAAAACACCAGTGTTTTTAAACAAACAGAAAAAGGCATCGTAAAATCCACATGGAATCTCAAGAGACTTTGAATATCCAAAACAATGCTGGAAAAAAGAACAAAGTTAGAGGTCTCACATTTTCTGATTTCAAAACTTACCACGCAGCTACGGTAATCAAAACAGTGTGGTCCTGGCCTCAGGACAAATATATAAACCAATGGAATAGAATAGAGAGCCCAGAAATAAACTCACACATATGGTCAAAAGATTTTCTCCAAGGGTGGCAAAACCATTCAATAGGGAAAGGACAGTCATTTTTTTCAACAAATGATGACAACAAAACTGTATATGCACATGCACAAAACAAAAGTGGACCCTTATGTTATACACACCATCTGAAAAACTTAAAGGAGACCATAAACCGGAACGTAAGAGTAACACTGTGAAACTCTCAGAAGAAGACAGGGGAGAAGTGTCATGAAATTGGATTTGGCAACGATTTACCTAAAGCACAGGCACCAAAGGAAAAAAGATGCACTGGACTTACCCGTGAACACCCTGAGTGGGAGAAGATATTTACAAGTCATACATTTGATAAGATACTGATAGATACTGAAGAAAGAACTCCTACAACCGCAAAAACACACAGACCAATTTAAAAAAATGGGCAAAGAATTGGAATAAATATTTCTCCAAGGAAGATATATAAATGGCCAGTAAGGACATGAAAAAATACTCCACATCACTAATTATTAAGTAATTCAAATCAAAACCACAGTGAGATACCACTTTACATCCATTAGGATGGGTTTTATAAAACACAGAAAACAGCAACTGTGGGCCAGGGTGTCAAGAAATTGGAATTCTGTGCATTGTCCATGAGAATGTAAAATAGTGTGTTGTGGAACACTTAACTTTTGCTCAAAACCTTAAACACAGAAAAACCATGTGACCCAGCAATACCGCTTCTGGGTATATATCCAATGGAAGTGAAAATGGACTCACACAGATATGTGTGCACCCTGCAGGAGGGCATGGCAACCCACTGCCGTCTTCTCGCCTGGAGAGCCCCATGGACAGAGGAGCCTGGCGGACAGCCGTCCACGGTGTGGCAAGGAGTCGGACGCTACTAAGCGATTAAGCACAGCACCCAGAAAAAAACTGTCCTGGATTAAGTATGACCTTTCTGTGCTTAAGAAGGATTCTGAGTCACATTCCCAGCACAGAGACCCCTACAGCCCTCAGCCCCACCCCCACCTCCGCCGCCCAGCCTATGATAGCTTACTGAATCGTCTTGGCAAGCCATCTTCCTTGCAAAAATCTAGACTGAGAATTTTCCTAGCTTGTTGCTTCTTTCATGACTGAGGCTGCCAGATTTAGTAAGTAAAAATACAAGACATCCAGTTATACTGCTTGAATTTACAACGAATAATTTTTAAATAAGCAATGAATTTTTTAATGTAACTGTCCCATGCAATATTTAGGACATACGTATTCTTAAAAAATGTATTCCTTGTTTATCTGAAGTTCACATGTAACAGGGGTAACCTGTGTTTTATTTGCCCACCCTACAAAGGACCAACAGTTCCTTTGAACTGTGTGCTGTGAATATCCCAAACCACTGACTCACAGCTGTTTTTATTAATGAACTAATTTTTTAATTGTACTAATTTCTCAGTGTCGCAGTTCTTGTTTTTACAGAAGCAATTGAGTTTATTTGAATTCCTGCTTTTTCATTGCTTCCAATTATTAGATGCCACGTTAAGACACTTTATCCCCCAAATTCATTTTTAGACATACGTTTTGAACGATAAGCCTGCACTGTGCACACCCTTCTGGGAGCCGAAGGATGGACTCGGGGCGTCATCAGTGGAGACTCTCTAAGGAGAAGGCCCCCTCCTCACAGGCGAGGGGCTGTCCCAGGGGCGTCTCTCCAGCAGAGCTCGACCCTGCGCTGCAGGTCTGGACAGACAGGCGAGCCGTCCCCAGGGCACCAGGCGCCGCAGCCCTGCCGCCTGCGGCAGCGAGGCACCAGGCAGGCCTCCGCAGAGGAGCGGGGGGCGTGGAGGGTAGGCCCAGTCTGCTCTTTTACCTGGAGCGGCACCACCCTGAGCATCAGGTGGTCAAAATAAAGGTCCACTGCTTCCTTGAAGCCCTTGTAAGTTGTTCTCAGCCTCATGTCAGGGTCTCGGAGTAACCAGCTTGAATGAAAAGGGGAGGGTGATTAGTTTCACCATCTGGGGGTTTGCTCTGAGGAGGATGATGGCTGAAAGGGGGCAGCTTCAGGGAGCCCAGGCGTGACCCTGGAGGCCAGTCAGGACACAGGGCAGACACTGGCACGGGTCAGACCCGCCCAGATGCAGGGCACACGCTGGCACGGGCCAGAACCTGCTTTCCCCCTGAGGACCCAGCACCACTGGCCATTCTAGTGCTGAGTCAGGGCCAGAGGTCTGGCTGCCAGTCAGAGGGACCAAAGCTTTTCATTGAAGCCAAGGCCCATGTCTCAAGACTTTACACAACATCTCATCAGAGAGGGGCGAAGAGAAAGGGGTCGGGAATCACTGGGACTGGAGGACACAGGGGTCACCTTCTGCTGTCAGCAGAAAAAGCAGCCTGGCAGCCGAGAGACGAGGTCTGGCCTCCCCTCTCTGGTCCAGCTGCTCCCCATCTGCTTGGGCTCCTCAGCATTCAGAGCTTGGCCTGGGGTGTGGGGGGTAGGGGGAGGGAGAGGGGGAGGGATGGGGATGGGGAGGGGTGGGGGAGGGGGGGGAGGGGAGAGGGAGGGGGATCTGGAGACAAAGAAGGTTAACCCTGGCCTGCAGGGGAAGGGGAGCGGGGTGGGGGGAGGGGTGGGGGAGGGGAGGATGGGGGAGGGGCGAGGGAGGGAGCTGGAGACAAAGAAGGTAACTCTGCCCTGGCCTGCAGGGGGAGAGGTGGGGAGGTGGGGGAGGGGAGAGGGAGGGGGATCTGGAGACAAAGAAGGTTAACCCTGGCCTGCAGGGGAAGGGGAGGGGGTGGGGGTGGGGGAGGGGTGGGGGAGGGGAGAGTGGAGGGAGAGGGGAGGGGAGGGGAGGGGGAAGGGGTGGGGATGGGCAGGGAAGGAGAGGGGTGGGGGAAGGGTGGGGGAAGGGTGGGGGAGGGTGTGGGTGAGGGGAGGGGGAGGGGAGGATGGGGGAGGGGAGAGGGAGCTGGAGACAAAGAAGGTTAACTCTGCCCTGGCCTGCAGGGGGAGAGGTGGGGAGGTGGGGGAGGGGAGGATGGTGGTGGGGAGCTGGAGACAAAGAAGGTTAACCCTGCCCTGGCCTGCCCGTGGTGTTCACCCCGGAGGTAAGCACGGAGCACCACTTCCAGAACTGCAGCCAAGGTGTTTTTCTTCTCATACAGATTCTGAGGAACGTTTATGTTTTCCTGCAAAAGGCCCCAGTGCTTCTCGCATCCTGGTCCAGAAGAAGTGAACAGGCTGAGAAAGCCATCACTGCGTCAGGTCACTGGGTGACCGTGGAGAGACGGCCCCCTGGGGCCTGCCGCCCGAGTCCATCACAGGGAAAGCTCTAGTCTCTGGTCTCTGCAGGGACTCTGTCTGTTTGCAGCACTCCCAGCTCCGCTTCCCGGGAATGCCCGCCCAGGACCTGAGCAGAGGGTGCAGGGCGGTCTGAGGGCTTCAGAGCTCAGACTTAATCAGGCCGCTGCTGACACAGGGTTTCTGCTCCGCAGGGGAAGGGGGGCGAGGCTGCTCTGGCTGTGTGAGCCTTGGGGCCCCTCGCTGAGCTGAAGGCCCAGCAACAGAAGGGGCCTGGGCAGTGGGGCTGGCCCGGTCGCCCTGGAGATGAGAGTGAGGCCTTCCCAGAGCAGAAGGCGGCAAACAGGACCAGCCCGCTTCCCTCTGAGGGGGCAGACTGGGGAGAGGGAGCTAGCAGCTGGAACCGGGAGCACGGGGCCCCGTCAACAGGAAACCCTTCTGCTGGACTATTACTAGTGGTAATAACAACCGGGACCAGGGCTGGCCCTGGCACCAGGTAATCCTGCCCAACTCCTGAGACAACCACAGGCATGGTACTGACTCCTGTGGAGACCCCATCCCAAGATAGCTCATCAGGGCCTGAGATCTGAAGGCGAAAGATCAGCATGTTTCTCCTCTACTTTATCAAAATGCTAGCCCTTAAAAAAAAAAATGCCTTGTAGCACATCTAAGGAACAGAAGGGTGTGCTTGACTTCTCCCGTTTTTTCAAAAAGCAAGGCCTGTCTGGAGCGGGCGGGATCTGACTGAGGCCGAGCCCCGCAGCAGGGCCCGGCGCCTGCGGCACAGAGCCACGTGCAATCTGACGAGGACAGCAACTGTGACGTCACTTACCAGGCTGCCCTTTGGGAGCCACTTATTCTGAAAAAGAGCCTCAGCCCAGGGTGAAAAGTACACGTAGGCAGCAACATCACCCCCACGGGGTGCTCAGCGCTCACACAAGCGCACAGGGCACCCCCAGCCACAGCTGAGGCCCGGCCCCACTCACCTGGGCAGGCCCCCGAGGTCCATCTCGCTGCAGATGTAGGGGCCTGGACGCAGGATCACCCACAGCCCCACCTCCTCCGCCAGCAGGATGAAGGCCCTGGGGGGTCGGGGTCACCCACTCTCAGGGCTCGGAGTCCAGGGGGATACGGCCCAGCGCTCCCTCCCCAGGGGGCTGGGGACGCTGAGGGCAGGATGCCCCCCTCCAGCAGAGCAGAGACGCCCCCCGGGGTCACCGCTGAGCCCCCAGCCTGGGGCGCGGCGGGGCCCCTCTGGGGCACGAGGAGAAGGAAGCGCCTCGCCCGGGGCACGGAGTCCTGACCGAGGCCCGACCCGAGGACCCGAGCCCAGCGGGGACCACCCTGCAGAGCCGGGCACCTGGGGATGGACCTCAGGCTGGGCTCGGGGGGCAGGCCCGGCCCGGGGGTGACGGGGTCACGATGCAGAGCGTGGGACCCGGCATAGGCTCCCCTCGCGGCTCCCTCCACCCAGGATGCCCCCCGGCCCCGCCCCGGCCGGGACACAGAACCTACTCCAGGTCCAGGTTCCCGGAGAAGTCAAATTTGCCTCTCTTCGGCTCGTGGAGGTTCCACGGGACGTAGCTATGGCAGGGAAGAGGGTGACAGGCGTGAGGCCTCCACTGTTTGTTCACTGTCTCCCAGACCAGCACCTCCATCCCTAAAACCCCTCATGATGGCTGAAGGCGGATTTCTCAGGTGCACCGTCTGAGCGGCGTCAGAGCTGGATGGAGAAAAACTGGAGAGACGGGGGGTTCGCAGAAGCAGGGCAAGCCCCCCCGAGAAGGGCAGGGGCCAGGAGATCTGAGGGCATCCCTCCCTCCTCCTTCTCCCTCATCCTCTCTCTTCACCAGAGAAAGAAGTAACTTTATGGGAAAATCAGTTAAAAGCCAGGCAGGCTAGGACCTGGAACGCCTGCCACAGTGCCTGCACCTGGACAAACATCTCCAGCAACAAAATACGGAGAAACCATAAGAGACTAAACACAACCGCATGCACGTGAGGCAAAGTACAGACAAGACACAGAAAGATCCAGAACCCAGCTGCCATTTCCAAGGTGCTGGGGGCGAAAGCGGGGTCCATGCAGGACCCCTGCACGCAGCACCACCAAGTGGGGGGACCACCTAATGCCCACGCCAGCCCCCCCGGACCCTCCCCCACCCCCAGGGAGAAGCCCCTGTTACTGCTCTTGCTCCCTGAGCTGCAGCAGGGCCCGGGTACACCCTCTCCTGCAACCCACCTCTGGTCAGTGCCTGTTGATTAGAGTCCTAGAACCCTGGTCGGCAACAAAAGTAGCGTGAGAAGGAACCCTACTTATCAGTACTACTCTTAATGCAATACTCAATCCCAAACCCTGCTACAGAATGGAGGTTCTTACCCTAAAGAGAAGATCAGGAAATGTAAGTTCCTTAAGGGGCTGCCTCTGAGTCCTGGGTGATGACAATAATGCCAGCTGCCCCTCTCCTGGATGCCACCCACACCAGCCTCTGGGGAAACTCTCTGATTGCAAAGCTGAACAGGTGGCTTTCTGCTTCCACTTCAGACTCAAGAGCTCATATAGACTCTCCTGTTCATAAAAGGCAAAATGTTCAGCCCCCGTCAGGAGCCCTATAACACGAGTCTGTGCTCCCAGGACCAGAAATAAATGGATCCCACTCGGTAACCTTCCTGGAAAATCACATACTCTGTTCAACTATGCTGTCATGGCTCAGAACACCCTGTAACTGTTCTTAGAACTGTCTTCAAAACCGGTTCATAAACTACCAAGAAAACCCACGTCCTTGACTTGTAATCACACATTTTTGCCTGAAGTTTTAATAGCCCAGCCTGATCACGCACTTGATTTCATAGACTTGGATCCAAACATCTGTTGGAAATGTGAAAAAGACATCCACAAAATGATCAAGATTTTTTTTCCCAACCGAGCACACGTGGTAACTGACTCCCCAGTCAGTACTGCGGCGAGTGGCCACCACAGGCTGACCCTGAGCTTGTTCCAGGACGGAAGCTGCAGCTTCTGAAGACGATTCCAGAAAGTGAGGTGGAGACAGGTGTGCTGGGAAAGTCCACACACGCCTCGGCAAGGCGTGGGGGGGGCGGGGACAGACGGGGATTCCTCCCTTAGACCCACTGTGGGGGCCGGGCTCCTCCCCCTTTAACCCCCGCGGGGGCAGGCTCCTCCCCCTTAGACCCGCGACGCGGGGCGGGGGGGGCGGCCGGGTTCCTCTCCCTTAGACCCAGGGGGGCCGGGCTCCTCCCCCTTAGACTCAGGGGAGCCGGGCTCCTTCCTTAGAGACCCGCGGGGGGCCGGGCTCCTCCCTTAGAGACCCGCTGGGGGCCGGGCTCCTCCCTTAGAGACCCCCGGGGGGCCAGGCTCCTCCCCCTTAGACCCAGGGGAGCCGAGCTCCTCCCTTATACCCAGGGGGGCCGGGCTCCTCCCTTAGAGACCCGCGGGGGGCCGGGCTCCTCCCTTAGACCCAGGGGGGCGGGGCTCCTCCCTTAGAGACCCGCGGGGGGGGGGCCGGGCTCCTCCCTTAGACCCAGGGGGGCCGGGCTCCTCCCTTAGAGATCCGCGGGGGGCCGAGCTCCTCCCTTATACCCAGGGGGGCGGGGCTCCTCCCTTAGAGACCCGCGGGGGGGGGCCGGGCTCCTCCCTTAGACCCAGGGGGGCCGGGCTCCTCCCTTAGAGACCCGCGGGGGGCCGGGCTCCTCCCTTAGACCCAGGGGGGCCGGGATCCTCCCCCTTAGAACTGCCGGGGGACAGCGGGCTCCTCCCTTAGACCCAGGGGGGCCTGGCTCCTCCCCCTTAGACTCAGGGGAGCCGAGCTCCTCCTTTAGACTCAGGGGAGCCGAGCTCCTCCTTTAGACCCAGGGGGGCCGGGCTCCTCCCTTAGAGACTCCCGGGGGGCCGGGCTCCTCTCCCTTAAACCCAGGGGAGCCGAGCTCCTCCCTTATACCCAGGGGGGCCGGGCTCCTTCCTTAGAGACCCGCGGGGTCCGGGCTCCTCCCTTAGACCCAGGGGGGCCGGGCCCCTCAGAACCTTCCTCAGACCTCAGCCCAAGGATGCTTCCTGGGCTGCTCGCGGAGGGCCGGGCGGGATGCTCCCCGACTCCTCCACAGGGGAGCCTGGACCCGCCCCGGAGCCCCCCTGGTGACGGCATAGGCGCTCACGTGGTCAGCGTGTTGAGGCCGCAGGCCCGCAGCTTCAGGAGCCGGTCCCTCCAGTAGGCCCGGGGCACCCGGAAGTAGTGGACGGAGCCCCCGAAGATCCAGAAGACCGAGTTCTCCAGCTTGAAGTTCTGGCCGTCGGCCCGCAACCCCAGGCGCCGGTGCAACCACCGCGAGATGCTGCGGCCACTCCAGTCCAGCCTGCGGGAGACAGGGCCTCAGAGCCGGGCCCGCCAGCCCTCCAGCTCCCGGACAGCGCCCTACGGCCAGACTCGAGGCCGCCACGCAGCACACGCGCCTCAGCGGCTCTCACACCCAGCCAGCGAGGAACAGACAAGCCGGCCTTCAACACGGGGCTGCTCAGAAGGGAGGTCGGGGTGCACGCGGGGAGGGGGTCTAAGGGCGGAGAAGCTGCCTTTCGGTGCTGGGACCTAGAGGACTCGGGGGCGGACGTGGCTGGACTCGGGGGCGGACGTGGCTTTCTACAGCGGCCAGCGGACACACATCAAAGCAGCAGCTACTCGACACAGTACCTCGGGGTCACCTCAAGGTCACAGCCCCCAGGCTGGCGGTGCAGATACCTGGAGAGAGGGACCAGTTAGGAATAGCGTCTTCTCAGGGACTGAGTGTCAAAGGCTCATGTTCCTGAGGAGGAGGTGTGGCCCAGGGGCGTCTGGACGGGGCGCCCCCATCAGGGAGGCTGCCAGGAAGGTGAGTCCACAGAATGTGCCCCCGGAGTCGGAGGGCTGTCGGGTGGGGAGGGGGCCCTCACGTGACACAGAACCCCCTGTCTCCCCCCCCAGCCCAGAGGAAGCAGCCAGACAAGCTGGACGCTGAGGAGAGCTGGAGACGGGAGGGCAGGAGTGGTCACTGCTGCCTTGGCCCAGCTTTGAAAAGGTCCCTATGCATCTCTGGTCTTTCCATTTATCTTCAAACAGAAGCTAAACTCAAACATGGGTTGAAAGAGGCACGTGAGTACCAGCCCTGGCTGAGGCTCAGTCTTGCTCGCGCGAGCCTGACCGGCCACGGGCGCGGGTGGAGGCCACCTCTCCCCTCGCCTCCATGCCATGGGCTCAGGTCTGACCGGCCACGGAACAGGCAATGTGGAAGGACTGCCCCAGCCCGTACTTCTCAGCTGTGTAGACCTGGCTGGTCCCACCACCTGGTCCTCGCTGCGACTGGGACAGAAACTGAGATGTCTCCCCCGCAGTGACAGGGACTGCGCATCTGCCGAAGTGAAACATAAAAGGCAGCGACAGGGACAGCAACTGTGGAGAACAGTCTGGAGAGTCCTTCGAAATCTAAAAACAGAACTACCATATGATCTAGCAATCCCACTCCCGGGCGTATATCTGTAGTACGATAATTCCTTACCAGCTGAGCCACAAGGGAAGCCCAAGAACACTGGAGTGGGTAGCCTCTCCCTTCTCCAGGGGATCTTCCTGACCCAGGGATCAAACCAGGGTCTCCTGCACTGCAGGCAGACTCTTTACCAGCTGAGCTATCAGGGAAGCCCTATAATTCAGAAAGACACAGGTAGCCCAATGTTCGTTGCAGCACTGTTTACAACAGCCGGGACATGGAAGCACCTAGATATCCATCAACAGATGAATGGACAAAGATGCGGTACAAAGGAGTATTGCTAATTGCTACTGCTAAGTCACCTCAGTCGTGTCCGACTCTGTGCGACCCCACAGGTGGCAGCCCAGGAGGCTCCGCCGGCCCTGGGATTCTCCAGGCAAGAACACTGGAGTATTACTTGGCCACAAAAAGAACAAAATAATGCCATTTGCAGCAACACAGACGGACCTAGAGAGTTCATACGGAGCAAAGTAAATCAAAGACAAATATATGATATTGCTTATAATGTAGAACCTAAAAAGAGTGGTACAAATGAACTTACAAAATAGAACTAAAATCACGAATGTAAAAAAACAAAAAAAACACAAAGTTATGGTCACCAGGGGATGGAGGAGGAATACACTTGGAGACTGTGAAATGGTCATCTGTGGGTAACGGTAAACCTACAGTGGCTTCCTTCTCCAAAAAGCTCCATGTTCCAAGTGACTTCAAGTGAAATTTCAAAATACAGTTCTCCCAAATGACCACCTGCATGGGGATGTGGAAACAAAAGCAGTATCTTTGAGAGGAGAGTCTGGACATGAGCCCTGGCCCTCCCCTTGCTAGTGCCATCACTGAGGGCTGGGGACCCTGGCTCTGTGGGCATGGTCCTGCCCTGACACGTGGGGCCATCACCTGTCCTAAGTGCTCACAAGGGCTGCGTGAGGGTCGGACATCAGGGAAGTGCAACGAGAGAGCCTGTGACACGGCAGCCCTCACAAGCAGCGAGGCATGCTGTCCTGTGAGGCACGCAGGGAAGGGCTTAACGAGACTTGTTGTTAAAGATGTATCTTACAAGCTAAAAAAAGCATCTTCTCATTGTTTGAAATCAATTCATTTTAACATGCTTTGCAAATAGTATAGCTTCAGTGGGTTTTTTGTGTCCCTGATATGAACAATCCCAATCTTTCCATTCTTTCCCACTTAATTCAGCATTTCACTATATTTAACATGCTGGACGTTGTGCCAAGCCATCTTATTTCAATTGTCAATTTCACGGTGAAGGCACTGTCCACTGGGCTGCTGTCCAAAGCCAAGGGTCTGCAAACGCTAGATTCCACTCCACCCCGATACCTTGTGCCTGCGTGAAGTCTGCCAGCTAAGAACGGTTTTCACATTTGTAAATGGTTGGAAAAAATCAAAAGAAGAGTACTTTGGGACATAAAACAGTTGTATTCAACTTCACATTTCAACATCCATAATTTTACTGATAACCCGCCACCCATCTACACATAGTCTGGGCTGCTCGGGGCTCAGTGACGTTGTGATGGCAGACAGTGGGTCCTCAAACCTGTACACACTCACCACCTGGGCCTTGCAGGACCCTGCCCACCCACCCTGGAGGATGAGCCCCAGCACGGCACAAGGAGGTCTCCGAACTCCGTGGTCACCACTGGGCCGCCTCCCGCCCCTGCTTGGCTCCCTGGCTGCGCCTGGCTCTGTGCCAGCTCCTGCTGCTCGTGGGAGGCCTCCAGCTCACCCATAGCCGAGCGCGGTCTCTCTGTTCTCTGACTACATCTTCCCCAAAGAACACGCTCTGCCTTCGTTCACGCTTCGTGGTGCGCAGTCTTTTGTGGCCTCACCCTCCCCTGACCGCCCCTCACTTACCCAGGCGAGGACAGGCAGAGCTGCGTGCAGATTCTCTGCTTCACAACAGGCACACTGACCACTGACCGTCCAGCAGTGCACACACACACACACACACACACACACGGGCACACTGATCACTGACCGTCCAGCAGTGCACACACACAGACACACAGATACACAGGCACACTGATCACTGACCGTCCAGCGGTGCACACACACACACACACACACAGACACACAGGCACACTGATCACTGACCGTCCAGCAGTGCACACACACACACACACACACACGGGCACACTGATCACTGACCGTACAGCAGTGCACACACACAGACACACAGATACACAGGCACTCTGATCACTGACCATCCAGCGGTGCACGCACACACACACACACACGGGCACACTGATCATTGATCGTCCAGCAGTGCACACACACAGACACATAGATATACAGGCACACTGATCACTGACCGTCCAGCAGTGCACACACACACACACACACAGATACACACACACAGACACACAGGCACACTGATCACTGACCATCCAGTGGTGAATGCACAAATACACATACAAACACACATACACACACCACTGAGCAATCATTCCACCAGGAAGCAATCCCTGATCTCTGGCCAGAACTTCAACAGAAAAGCTCCTGGGAGTTCCCCAAGTCACTGACATAACTTCTGTTCACAACCCCATCTCCCCTAAAGCTGTGAGGGCCTCCCCCACCCGGCAGGTGCAGGGGTGCAGGTAGGGTGGGAGACGGCTCTCTGTGACCCCTTGTCTCAACACAGTCCCGGCAGAAACGCCCAGTCCGCGGTCTGTGCCCCAGTGGATGACAAGCCATTGGGCACCTCTGTCTCCAGATGTGCCCTTCCCCTGCAGGCACTCCACCCGGAGCTCGTTAGAAACGCAGACACGCAGGCCCTACTGGGACCTTCTGCGTCCAAGTCTGCACTCTGACAACTCCCCAGGGTAGATCTGAGATCAGCAGCCAGCAGCTTATCCTCTGATACACGTGTGTAGAGCCTCCTCCAGGGTGGGGCTTCTCCTTACCGGTCTCTATAGATCCTATGATTTTCTAGATTAAAAAAAATCTTCCTCTTGGTGCTCATTAAGAGGAGTAAAATTAACACTGAAAACAGCAAAACTGGAGCTGCTCTCGAAGGCCAAACACTGGCGAACCAGCTGCTTTGAGGACTTTCTCGTGGTTAACTACCGAGTCCTCAATACACTAATAATAGGGATGGCTCCTCCAGAAAAACAGGGTGATAAACGCTGGGTTTCTCCAAGGAGGACTTTCTGGTAGGTAACTAATGCGTCCTCAATACACTAATAATAGGGATGGCTCCACCAGGAAACCAGGGTGATAAACGCTGGGTTTCTCCAAGGAGGACTTTCTGAGAAAATGAGGTGATACATGTCAGAGCCCCATCAACAACAATGTAAACAGTTATTAATACAGACGACGATCGTCAGTGCTGCCGCTCATAACACTAATAACTGCCTCCGGCTTCCCGAGCAGGTGACGAGCCACGACTGAGAAAGGCCCCAGGGCCTGTGGTGGGCTCTGGCGGGGGCCTTTCCTTCCGACGGAGGCCTGCGAGCTCGGAGCCTGCCGACCCCCAGGAACCCCTAGTTATGGCTGCTTTCCCGTGAGTAGTTCATTCCTGATGAAACTTTGAAAAAAACCACATTTATTTATTTGGCTGCTCTGGGGCTTAGCTGCAGCACACGGGATCTTCAGCGTTCAGTGTGGCACGCAGAACATGCAGTTGCGCATGCGGGATCCAGCTCCCTGGCCAGGGCTAGACCCTGGGCCCCCTGCACCGAGAGCACAGTCTCAGCCACCAGACCACTGGGGACGTGCCCTGACGGCAGCTTCTGCGGAGACCAGGGCCGCTGCCTTCTTTCTGGTGGGAGCTCCCATCTACAGTCTCTTCTGAATTCCGGTCGCCTCTCTGTCTCCGCTTCACGGTAGGACGAGCAGGCTTTTAGTCCCGGAATGACCCAGGCGGCTGGCCTGGGCCCTGACTGATGTGGCTAACAGGGGCTCCTGGCAGAGGACACGGTGTCAGGACCCTTGGCAGGCCTTCCCCCAGGTGGGGCAGGCTGGGGAAGGGGCCTGCCTGAGCCTCACCCCGCTGCAGCTCGAGGGCCTGAGACAGGCTGCAGGCTACCCGTCCCTGGACGCGGTCATGCGTGCGGCCGAGCGGAGGTGTCGGGGGAAACGGACAGGTGTGCAGTGCCTGGCGGACCAGCTCCTCCTGTGAGATGAGCCCCAAAGGACTCCCCGCTCTCAGAGAGGGAGACGGCTGATCCCCCCGCCTCCTTGAACGAGGCGGTGGGGATCGGTCTGAAATGTCCCGACTGAGGTTGAGTGAGTCCCCGTGAGTGCGGCGGACACTGCACCAGCCTGGGGTGGAGCGGGACTGGGAGGCCGCCTGCAGGCACAGCCGCCTCCTCGTCTTCCATCCTCTGTACACGTGTCCAGACCTGGATGGGCCAGCACCCCACGCTCAGGCTCAGCAGAGACTACATGGTCAGCGCCCGGGGCCTGCGGCTGGTAGGGCCAGGGAGGCTCACCCAGCGTCGTGCTGCAAGTGGACAAGCTGGTGCGTGAGCTGGGAGCCTGCGGGAACGGCCCTCCCGCCTCCAGAGCAGGAGCCCTCCCGCCTCCAGAGCAGGAGCCCTCCCGCCTCCAGAGCAAGAGTCCTGGCCGGGCCAGGCGGGCAGGGGCAGTCCTGCTCTGCACATAACGTACACCGGTCCCCGCTCAGTGAGGTTCTGCTGAGTCTGTGTCCAGGGCTTCGCTCCAAAGACGCTGACCGTGAAAACACGCCGCCCGTCCACGTGGCCGTGCCTGAGGCCGTCACCCAGACGGACACGATGAAGACACCTCACAGGCAGAGACCTCCACACTCGGAACTGAAATACACCTTCTCCTCATCACTCTGAAGACGGACGTGGGCACAGCTCCTGAGGCCCAGCTTCATCAGCCACCCCGACTCCAGAACCACCCACCTGGGGCATTGGGGTCTCACCAGCCTCCAGCTGTGTGCACGCCTCCCTCAGCTGGGGGGCTGGGGGCCTGGGGAGGGATCCACCCCCTCCCCGTTCCTGGCCAGTGCCTCTGACACCCCACCCTGGAAGAGTGCCTCCTGCATCAACCCGTGAGCCCCGAGAGCTGCAGCTCTGGCCCAGCTCTGGCCTGGCTTCGTGGAAGCCCTCCTTGGCCGTGTGTGCGAGGCTTTGGCTCCTGCTTTGCTGGGAGAGGTGTTAACTGTTTCCAGAGGGCTGGGCCTTCCGGCCATCGGGCAGCATTTGCAGGCCTGTGCCCATCGCACTCCTGGCACCCCTGCCCATCCCCGTGGGAAGGACCTGGTGGGCGGGGGATAGCTGAGCACCGAGGCCCCGCAGGCCAGACAGGCAGCCCTGTCTAAAGCCTGCAGGAGTTTGTATGTGAACAACATCTACTCGAGGAGACCCCGAGACCCCGTCGTGCAGTTACGCTCCTCATTTGGATTCCACCACACATGGACAGCAGGAAGTGGCCGGTCATCACGGGATACCGTGCTCTCACTGTGGGGAACCTCCCTACTGGCAGCATCAACAGAGGAGATGCCGACAAGTGGAAGCTCTGTGAGCAGACCTCCAGGTGCCCCCGTGACAAGACTCTGATCTCGGAGACTCAAGGGATTGGAATAAAAGGATTGCACCAAACCAGTGCAACCTAAATAAATGGCTTTCAAAGTCCACCATGTGGGACTTACCTCCTGAGATAGACGGGAGCTGGGGTAGCTCTTAGAGGACACAGAATCGAACCACAGGTCAGCCCAGTTTGCCCCTCAGACGACTGAGCTCAGGCTGATCCAACAGAAAGAGAATCTGCTATTTACTTACTTCCTGTAAATGTCGATCAAGACTTAAAATGAGCGCCTCATACAGTCAGAAATTCTAGTACAGAAATATTGCCAACAGACGTTCACTGCAGCCTGGTTGGCAGCCATGGATGTCTTTCAGGAGGGGGCAGTTTAAATAACTGGACAGACAGAGTGCCACCTACAGCCATCTCCGTACGCACGGGACACCCCTGAGCATCGCCGGGCTGGGGGCTGCCTCTGGGCGGGGGGATGGGAGCCCAGGGACCTCATTTTCCCCTTTACTTTATTTGAAGACTTCATCCTTCTTCCTAGGTGACCTAGTTGCAAAATAACCTTTGCAAGAACAACACGACGTGCTCCTGAAAGGACCAGCCCCACCAACCGTCGTGGGAGTGGGGGGGCGGGAGCAGGGGGCACCAACCAAGGGTCTCCCGCGGACCCTCGTCGAGAAGCGTCTGCTTTGTTACCACGAGCCTCTAAGAATCCGCTGCCCTCTCGTCCAGGAGAGGCACCACATGAGGGGGACTCTCCACATGGCCTCTGACACCTGGACCAATCAATTTCAGCAAACAGGAAAGTGAGTGGCGAGCAGGCAGCAAACCCCCACTGCTGGGTGCTGGGCAGGGCCCTGGCGCCAGGGTGGCCTCAGGCACGTGTCCTGAGAGGGTCTCTGAGCCCCGCGTCTCCTGCTTCATCAGAACAGCGTTCCAGGCGACACGACAGGACTGGAGCTGCATCATGGAAATGAAGCATGTTTACTTCCCCAGCTCCTTCCAAGAGGAGAGGACTCCTCGGCCGGAGCCCTGATATTTGGGGGGCCGAGGCTCCGGAGGCCTCAGGGCTGGTCTCTGGGGCACCGCGGTCCCCCAATCACAGACCCTCAGCATCCACACACTCGCTGATACCCCGGTCCCCCGATCACAGACCCTCAGCATCCACACACTTGCCGAGACCCCGGTCCCCCGATCACAGACCCTCAGCGTCCACACACTTGCCGAGACCCCGGTCCCCCGATCACAGACCCTCAGCGTCCACACACTTGCCGAGACCCCGGTCCCCCGATCACAGACCCTCAGCGTCCACACACTTGCCGAGACCCCGGTCCCCCGATCACAGACCCTCAGCGTCCACACACTTGCCGAGACCCCGGTCCCCCGATCACAGACCCTCAGCGTCCACACACTTGCCGAGACCCCGGTCCCCCGATCACAGACCCTCAGCGTCCACACACTTGCTGAGACCCCGGTCCCCCGATCACAGACCCTCAGCATCCACACACTTGCTGAGACCGCGGTCCCCTTCAGACCCTCAGCACCCACCCTCTCTTCTGGCACAGGGTCTCAGACACCTGCCCCCCCCCACATGTGTCAGGGGTGACATTCCCACGGGCTCAGAGCCTCGCTGCCAGAACATGAGGGCTGGAGCGTTCCAGCGGCGATGACTCGGGCCCCATGGAGAGCAGCGTCTGGAACAGACGAAGCCCATCAAACCCGTGACCTCAGAGATGCCTGGACGGACACGGTCCGGCACTCACGCCCTCAGAGGAGGGGACCAAAGAAAGCGGCCTGGTTCTGAGGCTGTGACCCGTGTCCCAGGGGCGCCCGAGAGGTCCTTCTCCTCTCCCTCTCAGGGGAGGAGCGAGCTTCGGGAACCCAGACCCGGCAGGGCGGGAGCAGCAAAGACGACCTCCCTTGGGAGGCGATGCAGGCCGCCCGCCGGTGGCCAGAGCTCCGGCCCTGCAGACTCTGCAGCTGACCTCTAGCTTAGAGAGACGCAGTGCTTCCGGGGGGTGCTCAGTGAGGCGCAGATACTGAGTGGGAGCGCAGGTCCTGAATGGGAACCACGCCCTCGTCACACCAGGCAGGCATTCTTATGCTTGTGGAGAAGGGGAGGTTCGGAGCCGAGGTTCACCCAGCACGCGCACCCTGGACCCCAAGTAACAGGCCAAGCAGAGAAAGTCAGCCAAGGCAGAGGATTATACCTCTGTAAGCTTTAGAGATGCCAACTAGTGTCTGAGACCAAATGCAACGTATGAGCATTCTTGGGGAGATGTGAGCACGGGATGCAGGGGCAGCAGTGAACTTCCGGGGATGGTGGACACTCACTCTGTCGGAGCTGCGGTGGCTGCTCCATGGATGGAGTATGTGTCAGAACCCAGCAGACATACCTGCTACACCTGCAACTGATTACATGACGATTATACTACCATCAAGGTGATTTTTTTAAGACCAATGTTCAAGCTAAAAAACCAAAGGTTGAAATCTTCCTCAAAAGTCATCTCTGTCCTCTTATTTCTTGGATTTGATGTCAGCAAACAGCAGTGATCGACCACGAACCAATCCAGGTAAAAGTTTATGGAAAAAAAAAGGCTGCAGCCAAGCAGCCCCTCCCCCACCCACACACCCACCTCTGACCGGGAGCTCCCCACCCTGTAGCCCACCCCCAGTGACCTCTGCTTTGGGGGCCGCATCCACGTTCCCAACAACAGTTGATGACTGTTCCCACTCAGCTGATGACCTGGCCACTGTGGCGTCAGGCAGGGCAGGGAGCTGGCTCTGGCCTCCAGACATAGGTTTTGGTGTCCAGCCCAAGTGGGATGGAAGGACCTGGGTGGAAGGCACCCGCAAGGCACAGCCCGAAAGATGCCCAGGAGACAAGTATTCCGGAGGACCTCACAGGCAGCCCTGACCCAGCCTGAGCTTCTCCGGCCTCCATCTCGCCTGCCGAGAAAGAAGGTGCAGCAGGAAAGCCGTGTCCTTCCAAAATGGGCCACACCACTGCCAGGGCAGGACCCGCGCCCTTCATCCCCGGCTGCTCCACGGTCCCGACCAACCCTTCCTGCTGCCAGACAGGCACACGCTCCCTCGAGTCCCTCGAGCCCAGCTTCTTGACCTCCTCTCCCTCCAGGCCACAACAAGCACCCGCCCCCTTCTCGCGCCTCCTCCTGGGGACTGTCAGGGGCACTGCCTGACACATCTCAAGCCCCTCGCAGCACCCCCCCATGACCTGTCTGGGCCCCCTCGTGAGGGCCACTGCCTCTCTGACCTCCAGCATCCAAGCATGTGCCCCTCCTGTGCGGTGGGCCTTTCTCCCTGGGGTGTGGTCTCCTGGATACCTGGGTGTATGCCGGAGGCTCCTGCCGCCTCTGCCCAGAGGGATCGCTCTGGGGTTTGCGTCAGCCCTGTGCCTCCAAGGGCCAGGATCAGTCCTCAAAGAGGAACGGGAGAGATCACAACAGGATGGAAAAGTCTTGGGAACAGCTGGGGAAACAAGATGCCCTGAAATTTTCCGAGCCCCAGAAAAGCATTTCCTTCTCCCAAACGATGCTGACACCCTCGTCGTCTCTGAAACAAAGGTGAAACCTCAGACTTGGAAAGATGCAAAGGAAAAGAGTTCTCTCCCTCCCAAACATCCCCGTCGCCCAGAGGAAGTCCAGAGAAGTGACGAGGACACAGAAAGAAGCAACAGATACAGCTGAGGGTGGTGTGCCTGCTGCAGGTCCCCTGGCTCAGCCTTCAGCTTCAACACCAGTGTCCCTGCCTGACTTCCCGCAACACTGGACGTTTTGAATATGTAAAGTTCCAGGCATCGACCTGAGAGATAGGGTCACAGCTGTAAAATCTTATAAACAGAGTCTGTAGGAAAATTCTAGGCTCAGGCACGAGCAGAGGTGGTGGGTAAAGAATTCTATCCCCAAACGCACCCGCAGACACCACGTTATAAGGGAATGGGGAGTGGGAAGGGGTGAGCTGGTGCTGGCCGGCGAGTGGAAGACGCATCCCGAGAACGGGGCAACCACACCCAGACTAAGGAGCTTGGAGGACCCGCGGGACAGAGACTTGGGGACCGCGTTGGGCCGGGCAAATGGATCTGGATCGTACGGAGCTGGAGTTCTGACCTCAGCTGAACAGAGAAGCCTCGCAGCAGGCTTAGCAGGAAATGTGGGAACCTCGGAGAAAAGCAGGGGACCTGGGGCTCGGGGCGCTCATGCTGGGCACGTCGGAGAGGGGTCTGACGGCCAGGTCTGCGCGGACCCCCTGCGCAGGAGGGTGGGGAGCCCCGGCTGGGCGCAGACGCCGGGGCCGGGCGTGCAGTGCCTGGGCGCCGGGGGCGCAGAGGGACCGAGCGCCGGCGCTCCGGTCGGACGGGGCCGGGGTGCCGCCCCGTGGGGACTGCCCTCGGGGGCTCCGGGCCGGCTCCGGGCGTGGGCGCAGGTGCGCGAGACGCGGCGTCAGCTCACCTGCGGAGCACCGGGAGGCACAGGATCACCAGCAGCAGCACGCCGAGCAGGAGGCAGGGCCTCCGCCGCGCTCTCCGCTTGGGCATCATGCGACTGCTGCGCGGGACCCACAAGCGCCGGAGTCCGAACCCGACCCGGAGGCTCGGCGGGGGCGGGGCCGCGCCCCGGTCGCCGGGGCAACAAGCCGCCGAGCCCCCTGCCCGCCGGTGCTCATTGGCTGCAGCCTGAGGCCCCGCCCCCGAGGCCGCGCGGCGGGGCGGGGCCTCGGGGCGGGAGCCCCGGGGCGGGGCGGGGCCTCGCGGAGAGGGGCGGGGGCGCCCGGCGGTTTCCGGTCTTCCGCCCTGGCGCCCCGCGCCCGGTTCCCTCGCGGCAGCCTGATCCTGAGAGGCACTCTGTGTGGCAGAGACACTTTGCGGCTGGAGATGTGCAAACAGGAGCTGAACTCCTGGTCGCGCGCTGCGCAGCCCTTGCACACTTGAACTCGCGGGTAAAGTCACCCCCGGCGCGCTGAAGGTGCTTCCAAAGCCAACGCAGTATTTTAAAGCAGTTCAAATGCTGAAGAGAAAAGTTTTTTAAATAGTGGCTTATCATGTGAACGTGAAAGTCGCTCAGTCGTGTCCGACTCTTTGTGACTATACAGTCCATGGAATTCTCCAGGCCAGAATACTGGAGTGGGCAGCCGCTCCTTCTCCAGGGGACCTTCCCAACCCAGGGATCGAACCCAGGTTTCCCGCATTGCAGGCGGGTTCTTCACCAGCTGAGCCACAGTGGAAGCCCAAATTGGGAAAGGAGTACGTCAAGGCTGTATATTGTCACCCTGCTTATTTAACTCATATGCAGAGTACATCATGCGGAATGCTGGGCTGGATGAAGCACAAGTTGGAATCAAGATTGCAGGGAGAAACAGCAATAATCTCAGATATGCGGATGACACCACCCTTAAGGCAGAAAGCAAAGAATAACTCAAAAGCCTCTTAAAAGTGAGAGAGGAGAGTGAAAAAGTTGGCTTAAAACTCAACATTCAGAAAACTAAGATCATGGCATCCGGTCCCATCACTTCAAGGCAAATAGATGGGGAAACAATGGAACAGTGAGAGACTTTATTTTGGGGGGCTCCAAAATCAACTGCTGATGGTGACTGCAGCCATGAAATTAAAAGAACTTGCTCCTTGGAAGAAACCTAGACAGCATATTAAAAAGCAGAGACATTACTTTGCCAACAAAGGTCTGTCTAGTCAAAGCTATGGTTTTTCCAGTAGTCATGTGTGGATGTGAAAGTTGGACTATAAAGAAAGCTGAGCGCCGAAGAATTGATGCTTTGAACTGTGGTGTTGGAGAAGACTCTTGAGAGTCCCTTGAACTGCATGCAAGGAGATCGAACCAGTCCATCCTAAAGGAAATCAGTCCTGAATATTTGTTGGAAGGACTGGTGCTGAAGCTGAAATTCCAATACTTTGGCCACCTGATGTGAAGAATTGACTCATTGGAAAAGCCCCTGATGCTGGGAAAGATTGAAGGCGGGAGGAGAAGGGGACGACAGAGGATGAGATGGTTGGATGGCATCACCGACTCGATGGACATGAGTTTGAGTAAATTCTGGGAGTTGGTGATGGACAGAGAGACCTGGTGTGCTGCAGTCCATGGGGTCGCAAAGAGTCGGACACGACTGAGCGACTGAGCTGGTCATGTGGAAAGCCACAGCACTGCAGATTTCCTTTAGACGTGATGTGTCTGGCTCATGGTTGAATAGCGTGGGGATGGGCGCGAGGGGCCGACGGAGATGGTCTCTGCTTTGGGGCCCACAAGCCTTGTTCTTGTCCTCACTCCTACCACTGTCAATTTTTTAATTTAAAAAATGTCCAGATAAACCTCACATTTTAGGAAAAGATGAATAAAAGTCTTATTTTGGCACAGAATTATGTCACAAAGGAAGTTGTATGATATTTGGGCAAATTTATGCTTTATAGCAATCACAAACCCGACTCATCCCAAGAACAAAATTCAGAGTTTACTGAAAGAAAATATGAAACATGTGTAGGGAGGCTGATGTTTTTCACACATCAAAGTTTCTAGAAAATACACACAGGCGCACACACACCGCTGCATGTTTTCAAACTGTACTCTGTGCTTGCACGTAGCCCTGGACTTGCAAAGCTGCTAAGAACACAATGAGGTTTTACTTCTGGAACAAAGACAAACCGTATTTACTTTGAAGAGTTTTTTTCCAGCATTAAGCAAATATTTGTCAGCTAGAGAAAGAAAGTTAAACCCAGGGGAGACAAAAAGGAATGAACAAACGGGAAGGCGAAAGACCTGGTGCATTGGCAGGGGGTGGCTGGGGCTGACCGCAGGGCCAGAGCCACCCTCAAGTCTCCAGGGTGCAGTCTCTCCCCCTTAGCCCACTCCCCAAAGCCAGTATCTTCTATCCACTTTTTTTAAGACATAAAATTGCCTAATAGGTGTTAAGACTATGATAAAACTGTGCTGGTATAATTGGAATGAGAGACAGCCCACGAGACATATGGGGAAAGTGTCGCAGGTGAGGCCCCTTTCCACCTGTGCAGGCGTGTCGCAGACACACCCCCCCACTCACCCTGGTTCCTTGGTGATGTTGCTGAGCAGAAAATAGCACAGTCCTTGGGTCTTCCCTGCTGGTCCAGTGGCGAGAAATCCACGCTCTCGATAAAAGGGGCCCAAGTCTGATCCCTGGTTGGGGAGCTAGATCCCACAAGCAGCAACTAAAATTTGGCAGAGCCAAATAAACAAATATATTTTTTAAATGAGCTAGGATTCACACAAATTATTACAAAAATAATAAATGAATAAGAAGCACAGCGCACTAAACACCAGGGTACCCTTAAGCTATTTAAACCGCACCAGATTCTTTTTCTTTCCAGATATTAAACTTGTTAACACGGGCTATAAAAACCCTGAAATCCTTAGCCCAGCCCTGTGTCCTTTGTTTTTATTTGTGGGAGAAAATGTAAATAACTCAGTGCTACAGAAGAAATCCTTACCCCTTAACCTGCTGAGAACTACAGACCTGCAGACACGCCCTACTCCTGGGTTAAGAACACGTGACTTCATCAGGATTTAGTGATGCCAGTGCCATGATGCAGAGGTGGTGCTACTCCAGACGTGTTTGCTGAGGAGCCAAGACTTCGGGTTTTTAAAAGAGTACCAAGAGGTGCCTTCAAGATACTCCTTTGCAGAATGCTTGATTGCTCTTGACCCTGAGCAGAGCATGCAATTCTCACATCCCTGGGCAGGGAGGCTACAGTTCAGTGACACGGCCAATACGGCTATAAGCAGTGGCGTGTGGGCAGATCGTACTTAATACCCGCAATGGTAACCTGCGCAGGCCAGCTTCCCCATGCCAGGCGTGCAGAAAACAGAACAAAACAAACGTTCCTTAAAGGACGAGGTCCTGCTGCCGTACTCCCCTCCCAGGATTCTCCCGCTGCACCCCAGTGGGAGACAGGGGTGAACGAGAAGTGAGCAGAGGAAGAGAAGCCCAGTTTCCATGTCAAGCTGCCAGAGTCTGGAGCCAAGGAACCGTGAGCAGGTGGGAGCGCGGGGGAACCTCCTGGGAGTAAGTGAGCATCATCTCAGCCCTGGATGAAAAGGACGCAGAAAGCCCCTGTCCTTGAGGGGGCATGTATATACCTGTGGCTGATTCATGTTGCTGTTTGGCAGAAACCAATACAATTCTGTAAAGCAATAAGCCTTCAATTGAAAAATTAAAACAAAAAAAAGAAGAAAGTCCTTGTCCTTGGAAAACGAGGAAGGAAAATGGGTCCGAGTTGGGACGGTCAGTCAAGGCCTCCCCAGAAAGGCACATCCGGGGCGCTGGGGGGCCTGTGTGTTTGCTGGGGGTGCACCGACTCCAGCACTGGCCTGGGAGGTTCCCAAAGGCCGCTTTGCAGCTCAGCCTCTGGGAGACTGAAAAGCAAGATCTGACTCAACAGCGTTCGTTCATCCAGATGGGATCGACAGCATTTGGGTTCGCTGTGTGCGGAGCACTGTTTTGGGTGCTGGGGAGGCTTCAGTGGGCCCAACAGACAGAGGTCCCCTCTCTCGGAGACTTCTGCCCCGGCTGAGGAAGCAGAACAGCAAAAATCCACTAACAAATCAGTACCATGTGTTCAAGGCGACACCGACCCTGGGCTCTTTAATCCACGGGAATGGGCCACAGGCCAGAGGAGGGGTCAGGGGAGACCACCAGGGCCCCTGCTGCAGGTCAGGGAGCCAGGACAGTAACAGGGGGGCTTCTCCCTAAGGGGGCTGGTCCAGGGTGGGACTGGGCGTGGGGAGCAGGCGCTTCCCCCCTTGGTGGTGCTGTATGCAGGGACCCCACTTTCGCGCCCGGAACCTCAGAAGCGGCAGCTGCATCGTGGCCTTTCTGTATCTTGTGGATAATTGCTCCAGCCACTTGCAGTTATGTTCCATCCTAACCCTGCAGTTCCTTTGTATCTGTTGCTCCAGATGTTTGTCCAGGTACAAAAGGCACGTGTCCCAGCCTGTCTCCAAGGCAGTGAATTCCACAGCATAAAGGAAGTGGACGAGAGAAGGGGGTGTCGGGGGTGTTGTGCACAGAGGAGGCCTCACTGAGAGGGCGTTGCTGGGCAAAGCCCTGAGTGATCTCCTGCATACGGGGCTGAGGGGGGCCGGCCAAGCAGAGAGGGCCACGGGGGGCAATGCCCGGGGGTCCAGGCCTGCAGGGAGGAGGCCAGGGGAACCAGGACCCCATCAGGCAGGCCTTCCAGAGCAGAGCTCTGACTCAGGGAATCAGGGAGCCAGGACAGGCTCTGGGCCTGGCGTCCACGATGTTTCCAAAGGTCACTCTGGGTGCCAGGAGTGGGCAGCAGTACAAGAAAGGGGACCGACCGGAGGCTACTACAGCCGTCCATGTGCTAAGACACGTGGCAGCCTGGCATGGGGAGCAGCCTTTGATTCCTGTATTGTTCGTGGGGCGAGAAAAATAAGGAGGATTCAAGAATGACTCCATCACGTTGGGCCTGAGAAAGAGGAGGAACCAGGGTTGCCGTCCCTGGGATGGAGGAGACTGGGAGGGTCAGCCTGCCCAGAGGCCCAGAAGCCCAGCTCGGGCAGGCTGGTTTGGTCCATGGAGGGTTTGGTCCACCGAGGACTCTGGCCACTGTGATGCAGGGGGGTGTGGAGGGGCTGGGGCAGCAAAACGGGCTAGGGAGGAAGAGGGGCCTCGGGGGGGATCAGACAAGCCTCCTTCAAGGATATCTGCTGGAAAGAGGAATAGAGAAGTGGGAAAGCAGCTGTGGCTCGCGACCCTGAGTCAAGGATACCCCCCAATTTTCATCTCCATTTTAGGTGGGAGAAGGAAATCACAGCATGGACACGGATACGCAATTGTGATCAAAGGGATGGAAAGCAGCAATGCAGAACGCACGTGGGTATCTCTGCAGCCACGTCCTGGGGGTGTCGTGGGTGGGCTGGGGCAGAGGAAGGCGGGGTCCGCGGTGAGCAGACAGGGCCACGCACGGCACCTGCCTGGTGACAGAGTGATGGCAAATACAAGCTGCATGAGCTGTCAGCCGTGAGCACCAGCCGTGCCCTGAGTTTGCCCTTAATATCTGAATGTTCGCTTTCAAATGTAGGCATGCGTGTGTGAGACGCCACAAAGCGAAACATTAAAAGTGCATTAAGTTGAAGTAAAATAAAGCAATGGTTAAAGATACTATGAAAACTATCAATATCATCTACAAAAACAATTATTAAGAACTTTCATACACTTTTATCCTCCTGGACTATGGCTCAGGGGGTAAAAGCATCTGCTTGCAATGAGGGAGACCCAGGTTCGATCCCTGGGTTGGGAAGATTCCCTGGAGAAGGAAATGGCAACCCACTCCAGTACGCTTGCCTGGAAAATTCCATGGACGGAGTAATCTCGTAGGTTACAGTCCATGGGGTCGCAAAGAGTCGGACGCGACTGAGCAACTTTACTTTCCCTTTTCATAACACATTAGGAAATAAGCTGACAGCTAACAGGAATATTAAGAGAGTACAGTAGCTTTGTAAGTGTGGGAAGACTATGACATCCTTTTGAACCAAGAAGAGATATATTACATAGATATATCTAAAAGATAATTTTTAAATATAAATTACATAGACATTAGATATTCATAAAATGTAAATTTTTAAGATATTGATAACAATTAGGGTATATTTTTAAAGATTGTTTTAATCACAGTTTTTAATCATGGTCGAATTGTTTGTGTTTACCGTTCCTAACATTACACAACAAGCTTTTATAAACTGGATTTAAGTATTTAATGTCATTTTAGCCATGCACCTTGAGAGACAAGAGCTTCGTTGGAATTCTTGCCATTCTACATGCAACTGGGAGGCGCATCTGGGGAAGAGGTCCCCGATGAAGTGTGGGTGCCTCTATCAGGAATCGCATTTGATCCAGAAAAAATAAACACACGAAGACGCAAGTGGTAAACAAAAAGCAGGCACATTTCCTCTCACTAGACAAACTTCAAAAGGACACGGTTCTCATGGTCCTTTAAGACAATTTCTTACAGCTTTGAGTTTTGTCATTGTTGTTCTTCAGTCGCTCAGTCGTGTCCAACTCTTTGCGACCCCATGGACTGCAGCACGCCAGGCCTCCTTGTCCATCCATCACCAACTCCCAGAGTCCACCCAAACCCATGTCCATCGAGTCAGTGATGCCATCCAGCCATCTCATCCTCTGTCGTCCCCTTCTCCTCCCGCCTTCAATTTTTCCCAGCATTGGGGTCTTTCCCAATGAGTCAGTTCTTTGCATCAGGTGGCCAAAGTATTGCAGTTTCAGCTTCAGCATCAGTCCTTCCGATGAATATTCAGGGTTGACTTCCCTTAGCATTGACTGGTTTGATCTTTGAGTTTATGGAGGCTAAATTAGAAGTTTTTCAAAACAGTTCTTATTTTGATGTTCTCAGTTGTTTTTCAGCTGCTGAAGGACTCTTACACCTGCCCAGATTATGACTCTCAGATGCCAAGTTCCTTCTACTAAACAAAATATAAACTCAGGAAACCTTTTCCCTGAGTTTATATTTTGCTATATACCAGTCAGTGATGTTACAAACTATAGATTTTGTATCTCAGATATCTGTACATACAAAGAGTCTTCTCAAAGTTCAACAGTGTGTTAGACAATAATAAATGTAACTATGCTTCTTTATTTTGGTGCCCTTAAAGCTTTTACACCACACTCTGCAGATAACGGGAGCCACAGAACGGTGAATGGGTTAGCTGCTTGGACCCACTGAGGGAGGAACACGGTGACGGCCATACGCCTTGAGCCAGGTAGCTGTCCTGACACGACACACTTATAACAGGGTATTTGTGATTCTCAGAATATACCAAGACTCAGTGACCCTCAGTTGCATCCCTCCTCTGAAATGCTTCTCGTCCTTCTACACCTGGCAGACACGTGGTTAGACTGCTCCGGATGCCTTACTGAGCTGGTGCTCTGTGTTCGATGCTGAAAATGCACTGGTGGGTGAGACATATCTGCCTCCATTCCGGCACCACTGGGGTTCTGGAAGGAAATGGGCCCTTATATCTTTTCTTCCTCCCGATTTTATTGAGACAGAATTGACATCAGCATGGCATACATTCAAGGTGTGCACCATAATGATCTGACTTACATACGTCATGAAATGATGATCACAATAAGTTTAGTAAACCTCCGTCACCTCATTTAGATACACAATTTAAAACAAAAGAAAATAATTAAAGCAGAGATAGGAAAGCAAAAGAAGAGTGAATCACAGACACGACAGTCGTCAAAAAAAGACACATCTCCTTGAGCCTTAGTTTTTCCATCTGGGCATAGTTCTCATGTTTAGAAATGATGTAGACTTCATATCTGAGGTATAATACTTTCTTGTGATCTGATGGTTCTGATTTTTGGTTTTCTCCACAGACTCTATGGATTTGAGTCTAAAGCCCCAGAGAATAAAGTCCTTTGTAGGAGCTGCGTGGTCCATGGTAGAAATCTCCTTTGGTGAGCCAGCCATTCCCAACAGTGGAGCAGAAGGCAGTCTCACTCCCTCCTCCTGCCAAACAGGACGGTCCCTTCTTCCCTCTGGACACCAGATTACTTGCTAAGCTTCTTGAAACCTCTACACAACGTAACGAAGTGATAAGTCTGTTTTTGGTGCACTGCTTTGAGTTCAAGCCAGGTGCTGTATTTTGATTTTAAGCACAGTAGGTCCTCCACATCCACAGGGAACACATCCACGGTTCAACCAACTGAGAATCGAAACCTACTCGGAAAAACAGTTCCAGAAAATTCCCAAGAGTAAAAGTTAAATTTACCACAGGCCAGTATGTATTTACTTAGCATTTACATTGTATTAGGTATTACAGGTAATCTAGAGAGGATTTAAAGTGCGGTATGTGGACGGATGTGTGTGGGTCACATGCAGATGGTCCGCTCACTGTGTTTTGTAAGGGACTGGAGCACCGTTGGGGGCCCTGGAATCAGTCCCCTCAGACGCGGAGGGGGCTGTGAGGGCCTGCCTCCCAGTGCGGGCATTCGAGAGCTGGTTGCAGTATTCATGACCACGGGGCTTCTCTCACAAATATCTGTTCTCGACCAGTAAGAGCTTTGACTACACACGGAGGGCTCAGGAGTCATGAGACAGATGCTCCCTGCCAGGTCCTGTTTTCACACGCGCGTCACAACCAACAATCACACTGTTGTTCCTTCTCTGATTGGATGACCCAGCAGACCACCATGGAGACACATAGACTGGAGGGAAAGTCCTGAAGATACCTCTCACTGCCCCTGCACCCCTGCAACTACACACACACACACGCATGTGCACACACACACGCACACACACAAATGCACGTGCACATGCATGCACACACATGCACGCACACACACGCACATGCATACACACAAATGCACACACACAAATGCATGCATACACACACACACACACACACCAGGAGTCTGCAGACAAAACATACAACACGCTCTCTCTTCACCCTCTCTTCGGCCAAAGACACCTCCCTTTCTCCCAGCTGAGTACGGAGAGGCAGAAATAAAATGCGTTTATTTTATTTATATCGGCCCCCAAAGCACTTTTGAGCAGAGACTAAAACATGCTGAAGGTTGAGCGTCTAACTGGCAAATTCATCACTGAAGATTTTGGAGACTTTTTAAAGGCTGAAATCAGCCTCACATGAATTTACTATAATAAACATAACGATTTCCCTGTTGACTTTTAGGATATTTTCAATTCCTGCTACTATAGGCAATGCTGTGTGATATTTTGGATATAATCTTCAGCCTGAAAACCACCTGGGCATGGACATGGGCAGTGAAGAAGGCTGTCAGGACCAGGTCCCACCCACCTGCGGATGTCTGTGCTGTAGACGCCCGAACCGCTCTTCTCCTTCTCGAACAGGATGATCTGGAAGAGCAGGCAGGGCGGCAGGAAGAAAGGGTGAGGCAGGACCAGGGCGAAGGCAGATCTGAGCCGTAAAGATGGGGTGGGCCACCCACCTCATTGACGCCGGGGTGGAGCCAGGCGCCAGGCAGGTAAAGCGCTTCCTGAGGCCCAATATTCCAGTACCGCCCAAGGTTACGTCCGTTGATGAACACACAGCCGTGAGTCCAGCCCTGCAAGGGAAGCAGGCTTGAGACCCGGGGACAGAGTCACTGCACAGCGTAGCTGAGGCTCCCGGGCACCGAGTGAGGAGAGGAGTCCAGGGGGCACAGAGCCCCTGCCACCCGGGGGACAGCGAGGCTCCTGGGCACAGAGCAAGGAGGGGAGTCCCGGGGGCACAGAGCCCCTGCCACCCGGGGGGCAGCTGATCCTCCCGACCTGTGACAGGCAGTGCTGTCTGTTTTCAAACAGCAGGGCTTCTGCTTCCAGAAACAAGTACGAGGTACTAGGGGTGAACACCACTGTTGACAACAACCGTAAAAGCTACGCGGTTTTAAAACCCTGCTTGTGATCCGAGGAAGACTTCCAGGACCGACACTTGGGGGAAGATGTGGAAACAGTGTTCCCGCTGGAGGCGCCTGCTCACCCGGGAAGGGGAGGCGAGAAGCGGGGCAGAGCTTTCCCACCTCACGTGTGAGCTTCCAGTCGGAAAACCTGGGTGTCAGGGAACCTCATTAACTAGTCCGCTCCCTGCACTGGGACCGTTAGGGGAGGCACCCACTGGGAGGGGTGTTGACAATGTTTCACTTTCTGTCTCACTGGTGATTTTATGTTGTTCACTACTGTGATAATTTATTGATTGTGGTAATTGTGATAATTTATTGATCTGTACATTCATATTTTGTGCTTTATGTTATGCAGGTATTTACAAATAGAAGATATACTAGGTAAAAAATAATATCCTAGGAAAGGAGAGAAGTTGGAGAATACACTTTATGGAACAATCCCATTAGTGTAAAAATGTGACGTGTATGTGTCCAGGTGCAGTTACATATGAAACCACACATGAAACAGTTTGCCACGCCTAATTCTGGAAAGTAGAGAGGAGTTGGAGGGGGTGGGAAGAGAACCCACAGCCTTTGCTGTCTACATATTACTATTATTTGAACTATTCCACTGTGCTTTGATGTATTATTTCTTAAACAATGAAAAGTTAGGAGGACTGAAACCTGTTGGAAACTTTGGTTAAAAGTGAGGAAGGGAAGAACGCGGGGGCCTCCCTTCCAGACTCCGCGAGGACAGGCGTGCATGGACGGAGGGCGCTCACTCACCGGCAGCTGCAGGAAGGTGTCCTGCGGAGAGGAGCCAGCCATCAGCGTGCCCAGGTGGAAGGCAGGGCTTGAGGAGGGGCCCCCGCGAGGCCTCCAGGGCGCAGAGCGGAGCCTGAGGGGCCACACATGAAGGGCAGGAAAGCCTTTCCCAGCTCCAGGGCCCACGCTGACCCCGGGCCCCCACAGGACGGGCTGACCCTTGACCTCCCCCACAAGATGGGCTGACCCCGGGCTTCCTCTACAGGACGGGGTGACCCCTGACCTCCCCCACAGGACGGGTTGTCCCCAGGCCTTCTCTACAGGACAGATCAATAAATTATCACAATTATCACAATCAATAAATTATCACAATAGTGAACACCATAAAATCACCAATGAGATAGAAAATGAAACATTGTCAACACCCCTCCCGGTGCGCACCTCCCTAACAGGTCCCAGGGCAGAGAGCAGACTAGTTAATGAGGTTCCCTGACACCCAGTTTTCCCTGACCTCCCTCACAGGACAGGCTGACCCCAGGCCTTCTCTACAGGATGGGTTGACCCCTGACCTCCCCCACAGGACGGGCTGACCCCGGGCCTCCCCCGCAGTACGAGGGTTCTGTGTCAGGGGCTCTGCTGGAACCAGGATCCTTGATAACCCTGAGCACCTCACTCTGGGGCCATGATTCTTGGCCCCTCGTCTGCAAAGGGAGGAGTTGGAGACCTCGAGCTCCCTGGTCTCCAAGGTTAGGCCCAGGGTCAGGGTCAGGGTCAGGGCCAGGGCCAGGGTCAGGGTCAGGGTCAGGGTCAGGGCCAGGCCCAGGGTCAGGGTCAGGGTCAGGGTTAGGGTTTAGGGCCAGGGTCAGGGTCAGGGCCAGGGCCAGGGTCAGGGTTTAGGGCCAGGGTCAGGGTCAGGGTCAGGGTCAGGGTCAGGGTTAGAGTTAGAGTTAGGGTTTAGGGTCAGGGCCAGGGTCAGGGTCAGGGTCAGGGTTAGAGTTAGAGTTAGGGTTTAGGGTCAGGGCCAGGGTCAGGGTCAGGGTCAGGGTCAGGGTTAGAGTTAGAGTTAGGGTTTAGGGCCAGGCCCAGGGTCAGGGTCAGGGTCAGGGTCAAGGTTAGAGTTAGGGTTTAGGGCCAGGGTCAGGGTCAGGGTCAGGGTTAGAGTTAGGGTTTAGGGCCAGGCCCAGGGTCAGGGTCAGGGTCAGGGTTAGGGTTTAGGCCCAGGGTCAGGGTCAGGGTCAGGGTTAGGGTTTAGGCCCAGGGTCAGGGTCAGGGTTAGAGTTAGGGTTTAGGGCCAGGGTCAGGGTCAGGGTCAGGGTTAGCGTTAGGGTTTAGGGCCAGGGTCAGGGTCAGGGCCAGGGCCAGGGTCAGGGTCAGAGTCAGGGTTAGAGTTAGGGTTTAGGCCCAGGGTCAGGGTCAGGGTTAGAGTTAGGGTTTAGGGCCAGGGTCAGGGTCAGGGCCAGGGCCAGGGTCAGCGTCAGGGCCAGGGCCAGGCCCAGGGTCAGGGTCAGGGTCAGGATTAGAGTTAGGGTTTAGGGCCAGGGTCAGGGTCAGGGCCAGGACCAGGGTCAGGGTCAGGGCCAGGGCCAGGGTCAGGGTTAGAGTTAGGGTTTAGGGCCAGGGTCAGGGTCAGGGTTAGGGTTAGGGTTAGGGTCAGGGCCAGGGCCAGGGTCAGGGTCAGGGTCAGGGTCAGGGTTAGAGTTAGGGTTTAGGGCCAGGGTCAGGGCCAGGCCCAGGGTCAGGGTCAGGGTCAGGGTTAGAGTTAGGGTTTAGGGCCAGGGTCAGGGTCAGGGCCAGGGCCAGGGTCAGGGTTAGAGTCAGGGTTTAGGGCCAGGGTCAGGGTCAGGGTTAGGGTTAAGGTCAGGGCCAGGGCCAGGGTCAGGGTTAGAGTTAGGGTTTAGGGCCAGGGTCAGGGTCAGGATCAGGGTTAGGGTTTAGGGCCAGGGTCAGGGTCAGGGCCAGGGCCAGGGTCAGGGTCAGGGCCAGGGCCAGGGTCAGGGTTAGAGTTAGGGTTTAGGGCCAGGGTCAGGGTCAGGGTCAGGGTTAGGGTTAGGGTTTAGGGCCAGGGTCAGGGCCAGGGCCAGGGTCAGGGCCAGGGTCAGGGTTACTGTCAGAGTCTGGTTTAGGGTCAGGGCCAGGGCCAGGGTCAGGTTTAGGGTTAGAAAGAACATACTTCTCAAAGAAACTCATTTTCAGTTCCAGAGAATAGATAGTGAACCTGTTCAGGGGAATTTCATCCAGAGTAACAGGTCCGATCAATCCTGCAGCGGAGAGGGAGGAGAGGTAAGATGGCTGGGACATTCTCTGGTGTCCAAGCACAGACTCACAGCCCGGAGTCACCTGTGACCGGGGCTTGGCCGGTAGGGCACGGACTGATCTGACCTGTGTGACTGAGGGTCTCCAAACCACCAGGAAAGCGTCCCACCCAGGCCCTGAACTTCCCCTGGAATTCCCCAGAGGGGCAGGGTCCCGCTGCAGAGAGCCAGCAGTGAGAGTCAACAGGACGGCGGGGTGGGAGGGGGGTGGTGGTGTGACAGGCGCTGCTGGTCCCCAGACCCAGGGGTCCGCCTCTGCTGGGGCTCAGTCTTTCCTCCAACCCCACTCTCAATCTTTGGGTCAAGTCACAAGGCAGGGAGGGCGCAGCTGTTACCAGAGCCCACCTTTCCGCTGATTTTGAATTTTCCATGAAAAATTGACTCGTCCTTGATTTTCCACCAGGATCCTTAGAAGCTGACATTCCTGCTTGGGACAGACCAGTTCGTGGGGACACGTGGCCATGGGAGGCTTTTCCTCTGGACCCCAGTCTTTGCAGAGTCCCAGACGGATGACAAGTGAAGGGGAGAAGCTGAGGACCTCCCCCTCCCAGGACTCTGAGTGCTCCTGATCCAAAGGGTCCTGCCTGGTCCGCCCTCACAGAGGCCCGGGGCTCAGCGACACCGTGAGAGAGCCGGCCAGGGGCTAGGCAGGACACGTCCACCCCCATCCAAGTGCAGAAGCTGAAGCCAGGACACATCAGGGCCAGGGGGACGCACACAGACTTGCAGCCCTAACCTTCTGCCAGGGCCCTGAGGGGCCCATCGCCCCACGGCAGAGGGGGAGACAGGACAGGTCTGCCTTAGGAACAGCGCGTTTGCGCTGGAGGCCCGGGTCGAGGGCAGCAGCTTGATTTCCGAGTTACATACCGTGATCGGAGGAATGTCTATGTCCCGATAAACATCAGTCAGAATCCCTAAACTTGTCTCATTCAAAAACACCTGCAAAAGAAGGGCCAGCATCGGACGGACAGGCCCACCCAGAGGAAGGGAGCAGGGGGATCGGGGTTAGGGGCGGTCACCAGGAAGGGAGCCACCAGCCTGCTGTCCATGGGCGGCCAGAAGCAGAGGCCCCAGTAGACTTACAGTGCGACAGGCAAAGTGGGCCTTTTCCACCCCAGTCAAGCCTCACACACAGAGGCGCTTAAAAGCACATCAAACAGCAAAGGGGCCCAGCGATTGGCTGCTGCCCCCACGGCGGAGCTGGGCTGACGTCCTGCCTGCAGCCAGACGCCCAGCCCCACCTGAGCCTCGTCCTGCGCGTTGGCATGGAGCCGGCCCCCGGAGCAGACGGTCATCTCATAAAGCACGAACCCGAAGGACTGGCCGTTGCCGTTGTTGATGGGCAGGTTCTCCATGTTGAGTGGAACGTTAGAGGTGACCGGCTGAGAGGTGGGCAGGGAGCCAGGGTGAGAACCAGGCCCTTCTCCCTAAGACCCTGGGCAAGCTTGGCTATGCCTCCCGACCGTCCCAAGAGCCCTTTGATGAGACGCTGTGTGACAACGCCTGTGCCCTCGCCTCCACTGACCAGGAGCCTGGGGGCGGGCGGAGGGGCCCCTGCCCTAGTCCTGAGAACCAGCAGCATCAACGACCGTGTCCCAGCTCGAGTGCCAGAGAGCAAAGTGGTGCATTGAACAAGCGTGCGTTTCGCATCTGCAGCGTGCGAGGCACGGCTCACTAGCGGAAGGAGGCTCAGCACAGGCGAAACCACGTGAGCTCAAGAGGGAACATCTCCCAGGGATATCCCTGGGGCTCCAGGGGCTAAGACGCTGTGCTCCTCGTGCAGGGGACCCAGGTTCGGTCCCTGGTCAGGGAACTTGTTCCCACATGCCACAGCTAAAGATCCCCCGTGCAGCAAGTAAAACAAAGACTGCTGCAAGTAAGACCTGGCACGGCCAAAGAAATGCATGCATAAACAATTTAATACTAACAAAAATGGAGCTGGCATTTTCCAAGCAAGGCTCGCCTTCTCTTCTGCAGGGACACGGACCCTAGTCTCGGGCGCAGCAGGGACCCCAGGGCCCCTCCGTCTGACGAGGCGGTGCTGGAGAGGACGCGGAGCCCAGCTGCACGGGCTCCCGGCTCAGCCCCGCTCAGGACGGGGCCTTCGAGCAGGGGTCTCTCCGGTCCCATCCCCGACAATGCCCCCGATTCTTCAAGTTCACACCCGTTCATGGTCCTCCCAGGAGGCACCCCTGGCTCTGCCCGCCGGTTCTCAATGTGGACAAAATGTAGGACCACGTCCTCGCTTCTATAAAAAGCCCTTGAAGGCCTCCCTGCTCTGTGGCCTCAGCCCATCCCCAGCCCCCATGTCCCCAGAGCCCAGGGGGTGCTCACCCTCTGCAGGTAAGGCAGGGCCTCCCACAGCGGCAGGTACTGAGATAGCTTCAAGGAGGGGTACACCGCCTTGGGAGTGGGACCCGGAACAGAGGGCAGGGGGCTGACTGTAAAGGAAACGGCAATGGGAAGCGTCCTTTCCTTCCCCACGTCGCCCCACCCTCCCCGGGATCGCTTGTGTCCTGGGGCCGCGGGAGAAGGGGTCCCAGCCCAGCGGCGTTCGTCGAGCCGTGAGATATCGGGGGGGACTAGACCCCCATGGAGCTCAGGGCGGGAGGTCACTGCCTGACGCTGCTGCCGCCTGGCTCCCTGGCATGTGGGAGGCGCCTCCCTAACGTAATCTCCACAAACACAGTTCACAGGATGACTCGCAGGAGTGCATGGGGGTGTCTTCATGAGGGAGCTTTGTGAACGGTCGCTTCAACTTCCAGCGGACAAGCACCACTCTCTTCACGTTTAGAGAAGATGTTGTCGCTTAAAGGGCTTGAAAACAACACAGTCCTCAGGTGGGAAAACCAGGGTTTGAACTAAGGCAGCCCCAGCCCTTACAAGTGCCTTTTAAGTTTCTGCCCACAGGGAACCCTCCCCTCTTCTATCCCCTCCCACAACTTCCCGAAGAGGGCCAGGCCTCCAACAAAATGGCAGCTGAGTACCCAGGATGGATTCAAAGAGGTTCCGGAGCTTGAAGTACTTGGCGGTGTAGTCCCCAGCCTCCGTCAGCACCGCGTCGTAGTCTGCAAGACAGCAGCCGCCTTCACTAGGCAGGGCCCCCCACCGGCCGCCTTCGCTGGGCAGGTCCCCCCAACTGGCCGCCTTTGCTGGGCAGGCCCCCCACCCCACCGGCCGCCTTCGCTGGGCAGGCCCCTCATCCCACCGGCCGCCTTCGCTGGGCAGGGCCCCTCCATCGGCCCCCTTCACTGGGCAGGCCCCCCCCCCACACCGGCCGCCTTCGCTGGGCAGGGCCCCCCCCCACCGGCCGCCTTCGCTGGGCAGGGCCCCCCCACTGGCCGCCTTCGCTGGGCAGGGCCCCCCCCATCGGCCCCCTTCGCTGGGCAGGGCCCCCCCCATCGGCCCCCTTCGCTGGGCAGGGCCCCCCCCACTGGCCGCCTTCACTGGGCAGGAGCCCCCCCACCGACTGCTCCACTCAGCCTGCGTGAGCTAGGCCGGGGCCCCCAAAGCGGGTGGGAGCCGACTTCCCAGCCCAGACCACTCTGGCCACCCCCGCAGCCATGCCCGGATCCGAGGCCGTGGCCACCCTGCCTGCTCTGCTGCCTTTTGCAGAGGACACTCGTCTTCCCCCAGCCCGGCCGCCCAGGAGGCCTCCGGGGCCCAGACAGCACCACCCCGGGTTCTACCGGGGAGGCCAGCTCAGGGGCCAGTGATCAGGACGGGCAGGGCGGAGTTAGAGGTCACGGTGGCCCCTGTGCGGCGAGGTCAGCCTGCTCTCTGCACTGTGAGCATCTCGGAGGGAAGGAAGACAGAGAGAGGAGGGAATTCTCAGTGCTCAGTGTAGATTAGGGGTCAAGAACCCCGTGACGCTTGAGGGGCCTCCCTGGTCAAGCTGCAGGGCCCCCAGGCTCAGGGGGGCCCTCCCGGAGAACACTTGCCGTAGCTCGTGGTAACACCTCTGTGCTTCTCAAAACTTGTGGCCCCGTTCATGAAACCAAAGTTGGTCCCCCCGTGGAACATGTACACGTTGAAGGAGATCCCGAATCTGATAAATTCAGACACACTCTTTTCAACCTCTGCAGAGGAGGAAGATGAGAAACAGCGAAGGTTAAAACTTCAGAGAAGACAGAAGTCTCTGGGAAAGCCGCTCCTCTCTAGCACTGCCCCATAGTCAACTCAGCTGTGTGTCCCTCAGCGTCCACGGAGATTCTAACCAGACAGCAGGTGGAATCGACCACAACTACCCTAGAAAGCTAAGTAAGTGTTCGTCGCTCAGTTGTGTCCAACTCCCGGCGATCCCATGGACTGTAGCCCTGCAGTCTCTCCTGTCCGTGTAATTATCCAGGCAAGAACACTGGAGGGGCTTGCCATTCCCTTCTCCAATAATAAGAGCCTTTTCAAAAGTTACTTCTCCCAGAGAATTTCACTCTGAGCTACATCTATTAAATAGCAGCCTGAGAGCCTCTACCTCACTTAAGGATCTCATGTTCATTAAAGTTTTTGAAATTAAACAAATAATTCGTCTATTCTTGTGACTACCTGCTCAGGTAGTATCTCTGGGGCCAGTGATCTAGAACCACTGCATGCTCATCTGTGCCCCGAGGTGGTCTCCACGCCGGCCTTAAAGGAGACAGCCCGGCTGAAGGTGCGCCGGGGGGGGGTTCAGCACTGGCCGTGCCCCTGATTGTCCATCTGACCACATTCAGCCCACTTTCTTTCTCAGAGCCTCTGCTCCCTCGTCTGTTGAACAAAGGTCCTTGTCCCCCCACATCACACATGGATGAGAATTAACTGATGGGGAAGAAACCGCGTGTGTGATGGACGTGGGGCCAGAACCCTGCTGTCCACTGGCGGCGGTCTGGAGCTGTGTCTGTTTTGCAGTTCAAACAGGCTTTTCTCAGTTACCACTATCTTTCAATGGTTGTCTTTACTTCCGGTACAGGTGAGCTTGCTTTTGTAAATATCGTTAGTAGAAAAACACTTCTATTAACAACCTCCTCCAGGCACCGCTCAGGGCAGCTTACACGGATCGCCACACTTCATCCCGCGACAACAGTGCTCCGGGAAAGAGGAGGTTACAGGGGCCATCTCACTGGGGCCGCAGAGCTGGGCCTGAGACCCTTGCTGCTTTGGCTCCAGGATCTCCAGTCACTCTCGCCTCCTGGCCCCTCAGCTGGTGTCTTAAGAGGCCACTGTGATGTTCAGGAGATGCGTCCCGCCCTCAGAGGCCTTGCAGGAACCCCAGCAGCCGGCCCTGCCTCTTCTGGCCCCGCCCCGGGGGTGGGGGCCTCTGCACTGAGTGTTTACCCGACTACCTGTCCGTCCACCGAGCGGTGAGCCTCCAGGGTGTGGGACCAGTGGTCAGGCCCCTGCACCCTCGGGCTCGGCCGCGGCCCCTCTGCAGGAGGCACCGACCAAGGAGCGGGGCGGGGTGAGCGGCCCTCGTGGGGCAGACGCGGCACAGACTCACCGTTCGCGCCCATGACCTCATGCTTGTTCCCCCAGGTATCAAACCAGCCGACCCAGAATTCCATGATCAAAACAGGCTTGTGGCTCTAGGAACAAACCAAACCAAACGCTGAGTCTGACGCCAGCAAGAAGGGAGATCAGAAGAACTGAAGGCAACAAGTGAGCGTTCGAGGAGCTCCTTCTCTCCACTCATCCCCACTGGGCGTGGACGCTCCGTGCCCCTCACCCAGCGCACCTCTGCAACCACCCCCAGCAGTGGCTCCTGTGCCCCACAGGCCCAAAAACACATCCCATGTGTATCAAGACAAAGGGACAAAGAGAAACATAAAACTGGGGGTGGGGGCTCATTATCCATCTCAAGAAACCAGAAAAAAAAACAGAAAAATAAACCAAAGAGTAAAACAAACGGAATGATAACCTGATGGCTATTGCTGAGGGCATCCTGCGATCATAACAAGGACTGCGGGGACCCGGACAGGCTGAGAGCAGCACAGAACACAAATAAATCCAAATAAATTCAGAGACGTCAGCACTCTTCTCTTAATAATCGATGGACTGAGCTCTGATCATCAGTAAGGACAGAGATTACCTGGTAATATCACCCATCAGCCTGACCCAATGGAAGTGAAAGTGAAGTTGCTCAGTCATTTCTGACTCTTTGCGACCCCATGGACTGTAGCCTATCAGGCTTCTCCGTCCATGGGATTTTGCAGGCAAGAGTCCTGGAGTGGGTTGCCATTTCCTTCTCCAGGGGATCTTCCCGACCCAGGGATCGAACCCAGGTCTCCCGCACTGCAGGCAGATGCTTCTACCCTCTGAGCCACCAGGGAAGACCCAATGGGAACGTACAAACAAATGCAGAACACCACTCTTCCAAAGTGCACACGGACCATTCACCAAGAATGACCACATCATAAGCCAGAAAGCAAACCGTAACAGGCATAAAAGAACAGAGATCACACCGGTAAGTTCTTGGATTTTCACAGTATTAAAATACAAATCACTAACAGAATGATATCTAGAAAATCCCTAAACACTGAGAAATTAAACAACATGCTTCCAATGGATACACGGAATAAAGAAATGAAAATTTAATTAAATTCATAGAAAATTTAATGCTTTGAACATTTTTAAAAACATCACTTGAAAATAAAAAACACAGCATTTCAAAATTGGTGGGATTGAGCAAAACCAGTGTACACAGGAAAATTCATAGCACTAAATGCTTGTATTAGAAAAACAGAAAGTCTCATGTCAGTAACCTAAGCTTCAACCAGAAAAAAAATAACAAACCTAGTAAAAGTAGCGCGAATTCTGTCCATTAAGAAAGCAGACGGTAGAAAATGTCACAGATTACGGTGGAAATAAATGAGGCAGAAAACAAAGACATAGAAGAGAAAAAAGCCGGAATCTGGTTCTCTGAAAATACCAACAAAAGTGATAAGCTTCAAGTCATACTGACCAAGATTTTTTTAAAAAGAGGAATATATGAAATTGTCAATAACAGGAGTGAAAGAAGGGTCATCATCACTTACAACAAAGACATTCAAAGGATATTAATGGATCATTACAAACACTCTATGGTCATGAATCAAAGCATGGGTGAAAAAACATAGAATAAATCCTTGAAAGACACAAGCTACCAAAACTCACCTAAGAAGCAATAACCCGAACTGTGCTGTATCCATTAGAAAAATTAAGTTTCTAATGGAAAACCTTCTAAAAAAGAAAATTTCAAGTCCAGATGCTCTCAATGGTGAATTTTACCAAACAGTGAGAAATACTAACATTTCTATATAATCTCTTCCAGAAGACAGAAAAGGAGGGCATTTTATGGGGCCAGCATGACCCTAATTCCAAAATCGAATAAAGGCATTTCAAGGAAAGAAAACCAAGCACCAGCATTCCTCATGAACATGGAAGCAAAAGTCCTCAACGAAATCTGAACGAGCTGAAATCAGCAGTGTAAAGAGAGAGACTACTCCACAACCAAGAGGGACTCAGCCTGAGAACGCAAGCGTGGGTAGGAACTCAAAACGCAAGCGATGCGAGTCAGCGCCAACGAGGAGAGCGGGGCCCTGAGGTCCCTGCGCGGCGGGAGGCGCCGCTGTCAGAAGGGCCGCAGCGGCGAGCGAGGCCTGAGTCGTCAGGCAGCAGCAGAGACGGGACGCAGGAGGCCCCACTTTGATGCAATGTCTGATTTACGGCTGCCTGGGGCGGGAGGCGGGAGGGGAACTAGCTGCAGGAGGAGGCCTTCTAGACAGGTGCCCGTTGCAAAACTCGACGTGCTAATCATATGTTTTCAATGGGTGGATCCAACAGTGAATAAATTGTTCTTCAATAAAACTGCTTTTAAAGGAACGAGAGAAAAACAACAACTAGGGAGACGCAACACGAGGGACAGCTGTGATGCTGCCCTGGGCGCGGCTCCCAGTTTCCAACGAGACGGGAAACTCGCAGGAGCAGGTGAGCAAACAGGACTAAAACGGGGCCTCCCCTGGCGGGCCAGTGGTCAACGCTCGGCTTCCTGACGCGGAGGGTGTGGGCTGGATCCCTGGTCAGGGAACTAGGGGCCACGTGTCTCTCGGCCAAAACACGGAATCAGAAAACAGAAGCAATGTTGTGACAAATTCAATAAAGACTTTAGAAATGGTCCACATCAAAACATCTTAAAAGAGAGGGGAGGGTGCTGTGGGCAGAACAGGGGCATTTGGGCCTGGAAGGGGCGCAGGCAGGGTGGGCCTGGACGGACAGGGAGCCCGCAGAGTTCTTGCGAAGCAGAGCTGATCCCGCGCGCCGGGCCCTGCTGAGCAGGGAGAGAGGGCGCCGTCCCAGCACTGCTGTCTGCCCACCGCGTGGCTCACGGAGCCAAGGGGCAGAGCTGCTTGGGGCACCTCTGGGGAGACTTCGCGGCCACGGCCCCGCACCCAGCATCCACGTTCACGCCCCGCCGTCCCTCGGGGCCTCCTGGGAGGCGCTCCCTGCGCTGCCCGAGACACGTAGCACCGGGTCCCGAAGCGGGGCCCAAGGCCTGTTCTCCTGAGCAGCTCTGCCCAGGCCCACGGCCGCCTCCTACCTGCAGCTTGTACAGATGCTTGAACGAGTCCACCGTGAACTCCTTCACGTTGACGGTGGCCAGCGCTGCAGAGACAGACGGGACAGGGGCCCTGCTGGGGCTCACCGCCCCTGACGTGGGGGGCGCCCTCGGAGGGAGGGCCCTCACTCACACCCTCACGTCCCCGGCACTTCAGGGGCAACGTGAGGGAAGAAAGGCAGTTCAAAGCAGCCCTGCTTTGTGCGAAGAAGTGGACAAGACCAAGGTCCCACAACTCGCGTGGACCTGGGACCCCCGGCCCTACGGTCAGCACACTGTCCATGCTCAGCAGTAACAGAGCGGACACGCCACCGAGAAGGGGCAGACGACGCGATAGCCGTTCCCTGGACACAGCTGCCCCGGTCACTGCCCCTGCGGCCAGGACATTTCACTTCTGTCCTCCACGGCTGGGCGACATCCGCCCACCCCCTCGCTGCCCAGGGGCGCCCGCAGCGCCAGCGGGGAGCTGCAGACGGGGTCCAGGCTGGATCTGGTGGCCGGCCCCCACCCAGCACCACCTCCCTCTTCCACATGGCTCCCAGGCCTGGCGAGGGTTAACTCTGAGTCTCTCCAGCTCCAGCCCAGACTCTCAGCCACAGAAAAACTGGGAAAGAGGGAAAGATGTGAGGAGGAGGCTCTGGGGAGATGTCAGGAGTGAGGACCAGGGAACCCGCCCGCGGGCGCACCACCCCGACCCCGAGTCCCCACCAGGGCGACATCACACCCGGGTCCACCCCCGACCCCGAGTCCCCACCAGGGCGACATCACGCCTGGGTCCACCCCTGACCCCGAGTCCCCACCAGGGCGACATCACGCCCGGGTCCAACCCCGACCCCGAGTCCCCACCAGGGCGACATCACGCCCGGGTCCACCCCCGACCCCGAGTCCCCACCAGGGCGACATCACGCCCGGGTCCACCCCCGATCCCGAGTCCCCACCAGGGTGACATCACGCCCGGGTCCACCCCCGACCCTGAGTCCCCACCAGGGTGACATCACGCCCCAGGCCCACGTCTGGGCACTTGGGAGCCAGGCGTAGGGGCACTTGGCCCTTCTGAGGCTCCTTCAGGAGTCAGAGGTCTGGCCGGAGCCTCGGTTCTCCCCTGAAACAAGTCTGAGTTCCTACCTCCCTTTATGTGTCCTCGCGTCACTTCGTCTGCACTGTCTGAGGTCAGGAACAGCTCCCCAATGCCTCTCTGCTGCAGGGCCTGTGGAGAGAGTTGGACAGGATGAACCCACCCCTTTGTTTTCCTTGAAAGAGGGAAATAAGGGAAAGTAGGAGACAGACATGCTGGGGCTCAGACGGCAGGGTGGGCGCTAGACAGGAAGGCGCGTGTCAACACTCTGCCCGTGGGCTGCTCCGTGCTGGGGGCCTGTGGGCCCTGGGCAGCCCCGCGTCTCCCCAGGGGTGGCCACACGGCGGGTGTGACCCCTGGCATCCCGTAGCCGTAGATCAGATGAAGAGCTCAGAGCTGAGTCCACAAGGGAACGGGGGTCCTACATCGGGGAGAGACAGAGAGAGATGTGGAGAGATAGATACATGGATGGGCGATACGTGGATGGACTGATAGATAATAGATAAACAATAGGTGCTAGAGAGACGATATACAGGTAGATGGACAAGAGATGAATGACGGATTTATGGATAGGTGACATACACACAGAAAGACAGCAGACACACAGACAGATGAGGGACAGATGGCTGACAGCGTGGGTGGGGCAGAGAGGAAGCGAGAGATCGCTAGACGCGCAGACGCACGTAGACGTAGACGGGACACCGGGACACGGGAGCCTTGGGAAGGGCCGGGCTGCAGGGCCCGAGGGAGGTAAGCGTTGCACACCCGGGTCCTGTGCGGACTCAGGGACGCCCAGCCTCCCGGGGAGGTGGGGAGCAGGGTCCCATCTGGAAGCCACGCTCACTCAGGGAACACGGCCCGAGGACCCCGTCTGTGCGTCCTGTGCTCACCGAGCCAGCCCGGGGCCTGCAGCGAGTCGACGGGCACAGTCCACAGATGGAGGAATCAGAAGCACGCTGAATGAGATGGATGTGGGGGGCCTGGGGCGACATCGGCTGCAGGGCCCCCCCACAGCCCCCGCCCGAGGTGGGCAAGACACGTGGGACCCCCGCCTTCCACTCATGCCCTGGCTGCTTCCTGCAGGCTGGGGGCTGGGGGCCTCACGCTCAGGAAGAGCACCAGGATCGCGGGTGCCCCCCGACCTGAGACGCCCCCCAGACAGCAAAGACGGCGGAAGAGAGGGTGCCCACGCCATGGGCCGCAGCGGCACGGTCACTGGCCCAGGACTCGCCACCCCGGCTCCGACGGGAACCGTGGGCCAGAGACGGCCGGGAAGGAGCCGCACGTCCACGCCACGCCAGCGCCGCCCCGTCCTCCCTGGCCGCCCTGACCGCGTGCGGATTCACACGGACTCTGAACCGCGGCCCCGGGGCCCCGGCCCGCAGCGACTGGATGGCGGGCGCAGTGCCGGGCTGGAGGGGCGGCGGACGGCTCACCCGCAGCAGGTAGGGCATGTAGGCCTTGTCCTTGTAGAAGGAGCCGTACTCGTTCTCCACCTGCACCGCGATGATGGGGCCTCCCCTGCGGTACTGGGACGGACGGCAGGCCGGCGGGTGAGCACCCCAAGCTCGGTCCAGGAGCCACTCACTCACGGGCCCCAAACCCGCGGCCCGTGGGCGTCCACCGTCCGGCCCGCTCCTCCCTGTCTCGGGGACCGCCTCCGCCGTCCACCCGCTCGGGAGGCGGGGCTCCGCGCTGGCCCCTCCCCTCCTGCGCCCCATCCTCCCGCGCCAGACCCACTGACTCCCATCACCATGGAAACCACCCAGAAAGACAGAGGGGGCACTGGCTCCGCCCGCAAGCCCCCCCAGGGGCCCCACGTCCTGAGCGGCCCGGCAGCCCTCACGGCCTCTGTTTCTCCCTTGCACCCACTCCTCAGAGCACACCCCGTCTGCTGCTGAGCCATCGACGGGGCCCGGGACGTGTGATCACAACGTCTTCAAGGTTGAAGGTGATCTCATCGCCGTCCACTCTGTCTCTGCTCCCTGAAGCCCAGCCCACCACGGGCACAGGGGCAGCCGCCCTCCTCCAGCCCTGCAGCTCTGCCGGGCGACCCCCGGCCGCCCCTGTGAGGGGCACACTCTGGACTCCTGAGCTGGAGCCGGGGCGCTGGCTCACCCCACCCCCCACCTCCTCCAGAAGCCCTAGGAAAGGGCGGGGGTCTGGAGTTCACGCCCTCGTGGGCAGTTCTGGGGACACGAGCCAGGACAGCTGTGGTCCTGCAGCAGAGGATCGCGGGACACAGCCGTCTGTCTTCACCTGGAGAGGAGCCACCCTGGGGATCAGGTGGTCAAAGTACTTGTCCACTGCGTTCACAAAACTGCGGTTGGTGGTCCTCAACTGCGACGTGGGGTCCTGCAGTAACCAGCTGGGGTGGGGGGGTGCCAGGCTCAGCAGATGGGGCGGGGCCCCGGGTCCACCCTCACATCCAGAGCCGCGGGAGCTTTCGGGACTGTCCCAGGAGGGGCCCTCAGCCCCACGGAGCCGCACGCCCGTGTCCTAACGACAGGTGTTGTGAACCTCTGTGAACACTCTCCTGCCTTTGTCAATTCATGAAAAACCTGTGCTGTGAACAGAGCACAGGCTTAGGGACAGAGTTGGCTCTCCTCTGGGGCCGAGGAGTTCAACAGAGAGGAGCCGACAGCAGGCATGAAGCAGCCCCAGGTCACCTGCAGGGTGTGGGTCCCGCTCCTGAGCCGGACTGCAGACACTCCTGTCCTGGAGGGCAAAGCCTCCACTGACCAGGAGGCGGACTGTCCACCGCGGGAAGTGTGGACCCACAGGGAGCCCGCCAGCTCCAGGGATAACAGAAGAGCATCACCACCCGTGTTGCTGTGACGATAGCAAGACCCAAACAGGTGCCATTGTCCTCGGACTGAACCGAAGGGTCAGCAGAGCTCCACCAAGCCACAGCTCCGGGCTGGCCCCGCTCACCTGGGCAGGCCCCCGAGGTCCATCTCGCTGCAGATGTAGGGGCCTGGACGCAGGATCACCCACAGCCCCAGCTCCTCTGCCAGCAGGATGAAGGCCCTGGGGGGTCGGGGTCACCCACTCTCAGGGCTCGGAGCCCGGGGGGACACGGCCCAGAGCCCCCTCCCCAGGGGGCTGGGGACGCTGAGGGTAGGATGCCCCCCTCCAGCAGAGCAGAGACGCCCCCCAGGGTCACCGCTGAGCCCCCAGCCTGGGGCACACCGCGGCCCCTCTGGGGCATGAGGAGAAGGAAGCGCCTCGCCCGGGGCACGGAGTCCTGACCGAGGCCCGATCCAAGGCCCCCAGCCCCGTGGGGACCACCCTGCAGAGCCGGACACCTGGGGATGGACCTCAGGCTGGGCTCGGGGGGCAGGCCCGGCCCGGGGATGGTGGGGTCATGATGCAGAGCGTGGGGCCCAGCACAGGCTCCCCCCGCGGCTCCCTCCACCCAGGATGCCCCCGGCCCCGCCCCAGCCGGGACACAGAACCTACTCCAGGTCCAGGTTCCCGGAGAAGTCGAATTTGCCTCTCTCCGGCTCATGGAGGTTCCACGGGACGTAGCTGTGGCAGGGAAGACGGAAGTACAAAGAGCTTGCTTTTCTTTCTTTCCTCCGAACTGCCAGGTCCCTGCCAAGCCCTGGGAGAGCTCTACTGTGGAGAAAGCTGAAGTTTCCACTGGTCCTTAAACCTTGTCACACATACACAGGGGTTGTTTTCAGTAGTTCCTTTCTCTGTTATCCACTTGTGTTCTAAGCTGCCAATAATCCTATGATTCTAAATTCCTTGAATTTATCCATAAATTATCCCACTCACCATCCTTTGTCATATCCATTAGAAATTCAAAGAATACACAAAAACCATAAATGTCTATATATACTTACGAAATATTGCTAAAAGTTAATCAAAATAACAACTGAGGCAGGGTTTCTATGAGGCCAATAGAGATAAAAGAAGGTACCACGTTTAGCCTTTGAAAGAAGCACCCTGTCAGGACCTTCCCCCTGGGGCTGAGGCTGAGGTGCCAAGAAACCGTCACATTTTTGTTACACGCTGTTTTCTTATCAGGTGATTGCGCTTTCTGTGTGTCAGCAGCCCAGGTTCTGAGCTTTCTGCCCCTCACCTCGTGTTTCTCATAAGCCCTATAGTTCTTGCTGCACAGCCTTGCAGAGTGCAGGCTTTTAAGAGTGCATACGTTGCATTAGGGAAGTGGCTCAGCAGTAAAGAGTCTGCCCTCTAGTACAGGAAATGCAGATTCAGTCCCTGGGTCAGGAAGATCCCCTGCAGAAGGGAATGGCAACCCGCTCCAGTATTCTTGCCTGGAGAAGCCCATGGACAGAGGAGCCTGGCGGGCTACAGTCCATGTGGAGAGATGGACACAAGAATCGGACACAACCAAGCAACTAAACAACACTGTTGTGTTACAGCCTTTGCACACTGTTCATGGGGTTCTCAAGGCAAGAATACTGGAGTGGTTGCCTTTCCCTTCTCCAGCGCTTTGTCAGAACTCGCCATCATCTTCCTTCTCCAAGATTGAGGAGTAGAAGGACGTGCGCTCATCGTCTCCTGCGAGAACACAAAAATTACAGCTCACTGCTGAACAACTGTCAACAGAAGAAGGTTGGATCCCACCAGAAAAAGGTACCCCACATCCAAGAGCAAAGGAGAAGCCCCAGCAGGACGGTAGGAGGGGCGAAATCGCGTTTAGAATCAAACCCCATACCCGCCAGAAATGCTCGGAGGGCTCAAACAAACCTTGTCTGTACCGGGACCCAGAGACCCTGCAGAGACTGAGGCAGACCTGTGTTTGAGCGTCTCCTGTGGAGGTCCGGGTCAGCAGTGGCCTGCCGCAGGGGCAGGGGCTCAGGGTGCAGCAGAGCTGGGGATGGCATAAGCCCTCTTGGAGGAGGGCACCATGAACCCCACCAGAGCCGCCAGAACTTACACAGAACTGAGGAAACAGACTCTTGGAGGGCACAGACAGAACCTTATGCACCAGGACCCAGGAGAAAGGAGAAGAGACTCCACAAGAGACTGACCCAGACTTGCCCGTGAGTGTCCAGGAGTCTCTGTCTGAGGTGTGGGTCGGCGGTGGCCTGCTGCGGGGTTGGGGCACTGAGTGTAGCAGTGCCTGCATGGGACCTTCTGAAGGAGGTCGCCATTATCCTCATTACCTCCACCATAGTTTGGCCTCAAGTCCAACAACAGGGAGGGAACAAGGAGGGAAACAGCCCCGCCCATCAACAGAAAATGGGATTGAAGATTTCCTGAGCACGGCCCCGCCCATCAGAGCAGACCCAGCTTCCGCCTCAGTCAGTCTCTCCCATCAGGAAGCTTCCATGAGCCTCTTATCCTTCTCCATCAGTGGGCAGACAGACTGAAAACCACAATCACAGAAAGTAGCCAAACCTATCACACGGACCACAGCCTTGTCTAACTCAATGAAACTATGAGCCGTGCCATGTAGGGCCACACAGGATGGATAGGTTACGGCAGAGAGTTCTGACAAAACGGGGTCCACTGGAGAAGGGCATGGCAAACCACTTCAGTGTTCTTGCCTTGAGAACCCCATGAACAGTATGAAAAAGCAAAAAGATAGAACACTGAAAGACGAACTCCCCAGGTCGGTAGGTGCCCAGTATGCTACTGGAGATCAGTGGAGAAATAACTCCAGAAAGAATGAAGGGATGGAGCCAAAGCAAAAACGACACCCAGTTGTGGATGGGACTGGTGATGGAAGCAAGGTCTGATGCTGTAAAGAGCAATATTGCATAGGAACCTGGAATGTTAGGTCCATGAATCAAGGAAAATTGAAAGTGGTCAAACAGGAGATGGCAAAAGTGAACATCGACATTTTAGGAATCAGAGAACTAAAATGGACTGGAATGGGTGAATTTAACTCAGATGACCATTATATCTACCACTGTGGGCAAGAATCTCTTTGAAGAAATGGAGTAGCCATCATAGTCAACAAAAGAGTCTGAAATGCAGTACCTGGATGCAATCTCAAAAACGACAGAATGAGTTCTGTTCATTTCCAAGGCAAACCATTCAATATCACAGAAATCAAAGTCTATGCCCCGACCAGTAATGCTGAAAAAGCTGAAGTTCTCTGAAGACCTACAAGACCTTTTAGAACTAACACCCAAAAAAGATGTCCTTTTCATTATAGCAGATTGGAATGCAAAAGTAGGAAGTCAAGAGATACCTGGAGTAACAGGCAAATTTGGCCTTGGAGTACAGAATGAAGCAGGTCAAAGTCTATCAGAGTTTTGCCAAGAGAACGCACTGGTCATAGCAAACACCCTCTTCCAATAACACAAGAGAAGACTACACATGGACATCACCAGATTGTCAATACCAAAATCTTATTGATTATATTCTTTGTGGCCAAAGATGGAGAAGCTCTATACAGTCAGCAAAAACAAGACCAGAAGCTGACTGTGGCTCAAATCATGAGTTCCTTAATGCCAAATTCATATTTAAATTGAAGAAAGTAGGGAAAACCACCGGATCATTCAGGTATGACCTAAATCAAATCCCTTATGATTATACAGTGGAAGTGACAAATAGATTCAAGGGATTAGATCTGATAGACAGAGTGCCTGAAGAACTATGGACGGAGGTTTGTGACATTGTACAGGAGGCAGGGAACAAGACCATCCCCAAGAAAAAGAAATGCAAAAAGGCAAAATGGTTGCCTGAGGAGGCCTTACAAATGGCTGAGAATAGAAAAGATGTGAAAGGCAAAGGAGAAAAGAAAAGATATACCCATTCGAATGCAGAGTTCCAAAGAATAGCAAGGAGAGATAAGAAAGCCTTCCTTAGGGATCAATGCAAAGAAATAGAGGAAAACAACAGAATGGGAAAGATGAGAGATCTCTTCAAGAAAATTAGAGATACCAAGGGAACATTTCATGCAAAGATGGGCTCAATAAAGGACAGAAATGGTATGGACCTAACTGAAGCAGAAGATATTAAGAAGAGGTGGCAAGAATACACAGAAGAACTGTACAAAAAAGATCTTCATGACCCAGATAATCACGATAGTATGATCACTCACCTAGAGCCAGACATCCTGGAATATGAAGTCAAGCGGGCCTTAGAAAGCATCACTACGAACAAAGCTAGTGGAGGTGATGGAATTCCAGTTGAGCTATTTCAAATCCTAAAAGATGATGCTGTGAAAGTGCTGCACACAATATGCCAGCAAATTTGGAAAACTCAGCAGTGGCCACAGGACTGGAAAAGGTCAGTTTTCATTCCAATCCCAAAGAAAGGCAAAGCCAAAAAACGTTCAAACTACCCCACAGTTGCACTCATCTCACACCATAGCAAAGTAATGCTCAAAATTCTCAAAATCAGGCTTCAATAATAAGTGAACTGAGAACTTCCAGATGTTCAAGCTGGATTTAGAAAAGGCAGAGGAATCAGAGATCAAATTGCCAACATTTACTAGATTATCAAAAAAGCAAGAGAGTTCCAGATAAACATCTACTTCTGCTTTATTGACTATGCCAAAGCCTTTGACTCTGTGGATCACAACAAACTGTGGAAAATTCTTCAAGAAATGGGGATACCAGACCACCTGACCTGTCTCTTGAGAAACCTGTGTGCAGGTCAGGAAGCAACAGTCAGAACTGGACATGGAACAACAGACTGGTTCCAAATAGGAAAAGGAGTACATCAAGGCTGTATACCGTCACCCTGCTTATTTACCTTATATGCAGAGTACATCATGAGAAACGCTGGGCTGGATGAAGCACAAGCTGTAATCAAGATTGCCGGGAGAAATATCAATAACCTCAGATATGCAGATGACACCACCCTTATGGCAGAAAGTGAAGAACTAAAGAGCCTCTTGATGAAAGTGAAAGAGGAGAGTCAAAAAGTTGGCTTAAAACTCACCATTCAGAAAACTAAGATCATGGCATCCAGTCCCATCACTTCATGGCAAATAGATGGGGAAACAATGGAAACAGTGAGAGACTTTATTTTGGGGGGCTCCAAAATCACTGCAGATGGTGACTGCAGCCATGAAATTAAAAGATGTTTGCTCTTTGGAAGAAAAGTTGTGACCAACCTAGACAGCATATTAAAAAGCAAGACATTACTTTGTCAACAAAGGTCCATCCAGTCAAAGCTATGGTTTTTCCAGTGGTCATGTATGGATGTGAGAGCTGGACCATAAAGAAAGCCGAGCACCGAAGAATTGATGCTTTTGAACTGTGGTGTTGGAGAAGACTCCTGAGAGTCCCTTGGACTGCAAGGAGATCCAACCAGTCCATCCTAAAGGAGACTGGTCCTGAGTGTTCATTTGAAGGACTGATGATGAAGCTGAAACTCCAATACTTTGGCCACCTGATGTGAAGAGCTGACTCATTTGAAAAGACCCTGATGCTGGGAGGGATTGAAGGTGGGAGAAGGGGATGACAGAGAATGAGATGGTTGGATGGCATCACCGACTCAATGGACATAACTGAGCAAGCTCTGGGGGTTGGTGATGGACAGGGAGGCCTGGTGTGCTGCAGTCCATGGGGTTGCAAAGAGTTGGACACGACTGACTGACTGAACTGAACTCCACCATGACCGGTCTGTCTTGGGTGGCCCCACACGGCATGGCTCATAGTTTCATCAAGTTAGACAAGGCTGTGGTCCATGGGATCAGATTGGCTAGTTTTCTGTGACTGTGGTTTTCAGTCTGTCTGCCCTCTGATGGAGAAGGAAAAGAGGCTTATGGAAGCTTCCTGATGGGAGAGACTGACTTACTGAGGGGGAAACTGGGTCTTGTTCTGATGGGCAAGGCCATGCTCAGTAAATCTTTAATCCAATTTTCTGTTGATGGGTGGGGCTGTGTTCCCTCCCTGTTGTTTGGCCTGAGGCTGGAGACTCCTGGACACTGACAGGCAAGTCTGGCTTGGTCTCCTGTGGGGTCACTGCTCCTTTCTCCTGGGTCCTGGTGGGCACAAGGTTTTGTTCGTGCCCTCTGAGAGTCTGTTCCCCAGTCCTGTGGAATTTCTGTAATCAAATCCCACTGGCCTCCAAAGTCTAATTCCCTGGGGGTTCTCAGTCCCTTTGCCAGATCCCAGGTTGGGAAATCTGTTGTGGGCCCTCCAACTTTTGCAACAGTGCGAGACTTTCTTTGGTATAAGTGTTCTGTATAATTGGATTTCTTTGGTGTAATTGGGCTTCCCTGGTGGCTCAGCTGGTGAAGAATCCACCTGCAATGTGGGAGACCTGGGTTCCATCCCTGGGTTGGGAAGATCCTTCCCCTGGAGAAGGGAACAGCTACCCACTCCAGTATTCTGGCCTGGAGAATTCCATGGACTGTACAGCCCATGGGGTTGCACAGAATCGGACAGACTGAGCAACTTTCACACGCACAATTGTTCTGCAGTTTGGTGGCTCTATGGTGGGTGGAGCTAATGGCGAAAGAGGAGGTCCTCCACGGAGAAGGTCCTCCAAGCACTGAACTGAAGTGAAGTGATGGCAGAACTGACTGTATTTCAAGACCTCCTGTTGTGAGAAAGAATGAAAAATTGGTTTGCTCAAGACTAAATATGTCTGGAAAAGTTTATACCTAGACATTGAGAGAACAGAATAAAAAACTTTTGCTAAATGATGCTTACAAGTGATTTACTTTAAAGGAAACTTCTAAAAAAATGTTGAAACAGAAGTATGGAAAAAGATATACATAAGAAAGAATTAGCACTCTTAAATAGCAGGCAAAATGGATTTTAAGGCAAAGAAAACCCCTCACAAATAGATGTTGAGAGGCATCAAGTAGTAATAAAAGGAATGAAGCCTCAAGAAGATGTAATAAGCTTGGCGTTGTAGACTCTTAATACGCAGCTTCAAGGAGAAGGTTTATGAACCAGAGGGGGGAAGTGTCCATCCACAGTCACAGTGGAAAGAGTTAAAATACTTCTCTACAATACAAAGACAACAATAGCAAAAAGTTGGTAAGAATATAGATTCGAACAACACAACTGAAAGACTGAGTCTAAGAAATGCACATAAACATAGTAGCTGGCTGTGCGGGACTCCCGCTTAAAAAATGCCAGGTAGGTTGTAAAACACAAAGTAAATCTCAGCAAATTCCAAAAATCTACATCTCTTTGTCTGTGATCTCAAGGCAAATGCAACTAAATTAGAAATTTATATAGAGAAGATTAATAAATCTACAAGCTAGTTCTTTGAAAAGACTAAAAGTTTACACAAGATTCAGGGAAAAAAGTCCCAAACACTCAGAATGATGTGTATTCCAAGAAAGAATTTTTTAAGTCCCAGTCTGAAAGAAGAAAGGAAAGGGAAAAAGAGCTATAGAATAAAATAGGGAACATTTTAGAATAGAAAAGTGAAAGTCACTCAGTCCTGTCCAACTCTTTGCGACCCCATGGACTGTATAGTCCATGGAATTCTCCAGGCCAGAATACTGGAGTGGGGAGCCATTCCCTTCTCCAGGGAATCTTCCCAACCCAGGGATCGAACCCAGGTCTCCCCCATTGCAGGGAGATTCTTTACCAGCTGAGCCACAAGGGAATCCCAAGAATACTGGAGTGGGTAGCCTTTCCCTTCTCCAGGGGATCTTCCCAACACAGGGATTGAACCCAGGTCTCCCCCATTGCAGGCAGATTCTTTACCAGCTGAGCCACAGGGAAGCCCAAGAATACTAGAGTTAGTAGCCTATCCCTTTTCCAGGGGATCTTCCCGACCCGGGAATCAAACCGGCATCTCCTGCATTGCAGGTAGATTCTTTACCATCTGAGCTATGAGGGAAGCCCTTTAGAAGCATGAATTTAATAATTATTTAAGAGAGTTATACTGTCCCTAAAACCGTTACCACACAACCACAAAAGATAGTAGTCACAGAATTTTACAAGTGAATTTTAAGAAACATTCAGGGTAAAAATACTTCTTTTGCAAAATATTTGCAGTGAATAGAAAAAGAAGATATAGTCAGTTCACAAGTGTATTACAAGATTGATTTCGAAACTGAGCAAGACAAAAATAAAATTTTAAGTCAAGTTTAATTATCATCATAAAGGTACATCTCTGAAATAAAACACTACCAAATCCAATTCAGCAATCTGCATATGGGTGCCCACAGCTGCATGTCTCATAACCAAGCAGAATTCATCCCAGAGCCTTGGATGGGCTAAATATCCGGAAAGTTTTCAATGTAATTTACTGCTTTAACAAGCTTCCCTGGTGACTCAGACGCTAAAGAATCTGGCTGCATTGCAGGAGACCTGGGTTTGATCCCTGGGTCGGGAAGATCCCTGGAGAAGGGAATGGCAACCCACTCCAGTATTCTTGCCTGGAGAAGCCCATGGGCAGAGGAGCCTGGCGGGCTGCAGTCCATGGGGTCGCATAGAGTTGGACACGACTGAGCGACTAATACTACTGCTTTCACAGAGGAGTGAAGAAAAACTGTACCATCCCTTCAGTAGATGCAGAAAGACCTCAGTAAAACTCAGCAATGCTTTGTGATTAAAGTGTTTGCAGATGAGATGAGCCAGTTATCAGTTTACTGCCCCCAGCCTCCAATCCGTGGTGCAGGTCAGGCTGGCGCTCACTGGCCCTGGCCCCTCAGTGAGTGCGTTGCTTAGCTCTGCCACAAGGGGGCGGTGGGGACACTCGGGTGCAAAGGGCTTCTGCTCTGCGTCCAGCTGGGACCTATCAGCGGTATGGGGACCTTCCGAGGTCCCTGCTTCATCCAGACTTCAACGGGGTATAAGCATCATCCGAAACGACCAGTGGAGGCTTCACCCAGGAAGGCAAGCGGATGGAAATCTTTTGGAATGAATGTAACGAATACAGTTACTGATGTAGACATTGTATTACTTGCCCCAGGGTATCTGCTACCATGTTTCTGCTCTTTTCTTCCATATATGGTAAGTTCTAGATTCTCAGGGCTGCCCTTACTTTTTTTTGACGTTACCAAACAAAACCCCACAGCCTGACCCTGAAAACAACCGACTTTTCAGATTGCTGGTGACAAACATTTCATCAAGAAACAGAAAAATAAAGTTTAGCACTGGGGGTCCAGTGGTTAAGACTCTGGGCTTCCGATGCAGGGGGCACAGGGTCAGGTCTGGCTGGGGCACTAAGACCCCACATGCCACAGAGCACGGCCAAGAAAAGATACCTTTAATTAAATGAGTAAAAATAAAGTTGAATAGGTATTTAGGGATCACTGACCTAAATAACCTACAATAACTCATTCAGTTAGTCCCTGTTCCAACAATTAGAAGATTTTAGGTCGAGGGTAATGATGTTTAAGAAGATAATATAGGAAATAAATTTAGGTTACTGTCACTTTGAAGAGATAAGAAAACCAGAAAAATACACTCTGCGTCATAAAATGATGAAATACCCTGCCAAGGGCACTTGGACTTCATAACAAAACCTCACAGGAAGGGGTGCCAAGCTCCAGGCACGTAACTCACTGCCCAAGCCGGGTCCAGTCTTGAGGGGCCATGGGGCCTGGGGCCTGCCTGACCCTCCAGCAGGCCCTCCCAGGCCACCGACGACCCTCCCCGCCCTGGGCCCCTCTTCCCAGGGCGGGAAACACAGCGCCCGTGTCCTGGGGGAAGGGGCTCTGGGCTCTGGGCTCTGGGTGGGGTTGCTCCCTGCGGTACTATTCCGGGAGCTCCTGCGCATCCATTCCAGCCACGTCCTCAGACTTTCCCCATCACCCCACCATCATCAGCTCCTGCTTTTCTCAGCTTCAAGACATTTCTGAAAACGGTCCCTTATGAAGGGAGCACCACTGTTCCTCATTCAAATGTGGCTTTTACTTGGGACGTGGTTTTTTCTCAACCAGCCAGGTGCTGGCAGGCAGGAACCTCTGCTCCACTGCCTTGGAGGCAGCCTCGCCCCCCCGTGGGGTGTGGCAGGTCTCTGGGCAAAACTGACCCTGGAACTGGGCTGGCAGGGCCCTCAGGGTAGGGACAATACCACCCACAGTTGTCAGTATCATGTAAGGCCACGAAGATGCTTAGAAATCCCATCATCATCAGTACACCTTAACCACATCACCTCTCAACACAGAGTCAAGTTAAATATCACGCTGACTAAGCCGGGCTTGCATTTCTTTTTGACACCACCATTGAGTACATATACGCGCCGGCACTATGACAGGCCTTTTTCTCATACGCAATCTTAAGAGGCAAACTTCCCTGGGTTGGGAAGATCCCGGGAGAAGGAAATGGCAACCCACTCCAGGATTCTTGCCTGGAGAATCCCATGGACAGAGGAGCCTGGTGGGCTACTGTCCGTGGGGTCGCAAGAGTCAGACATGAGTGAGCGGCTGAGCGCGCACACTCATCCCTCTACGTGCTCATTTCATAGACGTAAACACTGTTGTTAAAACAACAGGCATTTAGAGGGGAAGGCATAGTTAAGGGCTTTGGAAGGTCACGTACAGACCGCTGTATTTAACACGGATAACCAACAGGGACGGGCTGTCCAGCACAGGGAACTCTGCGATGGTCATGCGGCAGCCTGGATGGGAGGGGAGTTTGAGGGAGAATGGACACACGGATATGTATGGCCCAGTCCCTTCACCGAAACTATCACAGCATTGTTAATCAGCCATACCCCGGTGCAAGATGTTTTTGGTGTTTAAAAAAAACCAAACAAGCCTTTACCTAGAAGTCTACTTTGAGCATCTGTCCTAAAGCAGCTCTCCTGAAGGGCCGGGGGCCTCCTACTGGGAAGGCTCCTGAGCGAAGCCTGGCCCCTTTCCTGTTCCCCGTGACCCCACCCGCGGCCGGACCAGGGCAACCTAAGCACCAGGCTGAGCCGCACGGGCCGCGAACGGCACACACGGGCCCTCATTGGCGGCCCCGGCCCCAGGCCGCGCCCTCGCACTGGGCCCCACATCCGAGGCCCCGCGTCGCGCTCACGTGGTGACGGTGTTGAAGCCGCAGGCCCGCAGCTTGAGCAGCCGGTCCCTCCACGAGGCCCGCGGCACTCGGAAGTAGTGGACGGAGCCCCCGAGGATGAGGAACTCGTGGCCATCCAGCGTGAAGTAGGGGTCCCGCCCGGCTCGCTCCTCAGTCTGAATCCCCCGCGAGCGGTTCTTCAGCCGGAGGGGTGTCAGGTGCGACCAGTCAAACCTGTTGGGGGCCCAGAGGAAGAGGCGGAGGTGGCGAGAGCGAGGCTTTGGGACCCCCGCCGGAGAGAAGGAGTTAGCAGCTTCCATTAAATAAATAAGGCGCTGCTGCAGTTTCAGCCCAGAAAGGAGAAGGGGCCGCCTCCCCCCTGCTCAGGCAGACCTGCGCGGGTTTGGATTCAGCTTTCTGTGTTCGAATATAAAGTTATTTCTGTGTTTCCCCGGAGGAGCAAAACCCGATGAAACAAATGGCAGGAAAAAGATGCACAGGACTCTTCTCCAGCAGAGACCGGGGCTGAAAGGAGAAGGAAACCGCCGTGACCCCGGCAGGCGGGGGAGGCGCCCGAGGGGCCCGTGCTGAACCGAGTCCGCCGGGGCTGTCCCGCCGGCCGCCTCATTCTGCGCTGAGGGCTGCCTGTGGACTTTGCCTCCTAGAGGCCTGCGGCCACGGACAGGGCAGGAGGGGCGCGGGGGAGGCGTCCTGGGGACGTGGAGGAGGGGACGGGCCGCCCTTCTTGCCGGCGGGTGCTGGGCCGCGGCGGGCTGGGGCCGGGGCAGAAGCCGCGCTGGGGGACTGCCACCTCGGGCAGGTCTGGGGACACACGAGGCCGCCGGCCCCGGGCGAGGGCCCCGGGCTGACCACGGACAGATGGCGGGGAGGTCTCGGAGGCTCCGGGCGAGGACGGGGAGCGGGGAGGGGGTCTCAGGGAGCCCGCGCCTGGAGGAGCCATGAGCTGCGGGGATGGGGGACCTTTACCTGGAGCGCGGCGGGGAGCCCATCCCCGCCAGGGGAGGCGCCCAGGTTCCCCGCCGGTACGAGGCAGAGGGAACAGCGGGTTGGACGCCTCTGCGCGCAGACGCCTCTCAGCTGCGGGAAGGAACCGGAGGGTTAGGGTCATCGCCCCGAGCTTGACTTCCAGCAGCACCCGGGACCGAAGGGCGCGAGGAGAACCCGCGGGCGGCCGCGGAGGGCAGGCGGTCAGCGCGCCCCTTGGCTCCAGGTCCACTGCCGGAGACGCTCAGCAAGGATGCCACCCGGCGCGGGGGCGCGGGACGTGCGCCCCTTGGGGAGGCGTCTCCCCAAGCCGCCGCAAGAGACGGGGAGAGTCACAGAGGGGGAGACAGAGGGACGCCGGCGGACGGAGATTCCATCCGAGGGCACCGCGGAGGCCTCGTTGGTGGGCACCAGGGGCGCCGCGGGGTCTCCAACCGGAGGCTGCAGGCGGACGGTCAAGCCGGGTATCCCCTCTGCGGAGACTGCCTGGTGCAAGGCGGAGGCGAGGTGACCAACAGGTCATCGAGGGGCCGAGGAGCCGGGGATCCCAGGAGGCGCACCGGAGCTGTTCTCCTGGTCCCTACACTCCGCGAGGACACGGAGGGATTTTAGGAGAATTCCCAGGTGAAATGGGAACTTCTGGTAATTGATTGATGAAGCAGGTGCTTCAGACAGAGGAGGCAGACGGCCCCTGTGCTGGCGGCCCAGGGGCGCTGGATAGACAGTGGGGACGTCTCCTGAGACCAGAGCTTTCAGGGAGCGAAGTGGGAGTTTGTCACTCTTGTCTCGCTCGTTACAGGTACATGTTCATCCTCGAGACCTCACCTCCCTGAGAATTTTGTACAGTGTCCCTCTCTCATTCTCAGGTTGGATGCAAGGGGCTGCCTGACTTTCCACTTCCTAAACACAGAAGCACAATGTTTCATTTCTTTGAATATACCCTGTTTTATCAATCTGGTTTTACAGCCACAAAACTGTATTCTTTTTTATCAAGATTGTTAAAACTATTCTAGGGCCTGTGCCTTTCCATGTACAATTTAGAAAAAGCTTGTCTATTTCTACCAAAAGCCATGCTGACACTTTGGTGGGAATTGCATTAGATCTTCCCCCTCCATTAGGAAGATTTAGCATCTCCACCGTGTTGAGTCTCCAAATCTATGAACATGTGGTGTTTCTCTATTCATTTAGCTCTTCTTTCACTTTTGAGGGGCTTCCCTCATAGCTCAGTGGGTAAAGAATCCACCTGCAATGCGGGAGACCTGGGTTTGGTCCCTGGGTTGGGAAGATCCCCTGGAGAAGGGAAAGGCTACCCACTCCAGTATTCTGGCCCGGAGAATCCCATGGACTCGTATGGTCCATGGGGTCAGAGAGCTGGACACGACTGAGCGACTTCCACTTTTCTGGTCAGAATTTTGTGTTTTTTTCAACGTACAGAGTCTATGCATATTTTTTAGTTGTATACCTCGGTGTTTCATTTTCTTTTGAGCTATTTTAAAATCACTTATTTATTTTTGGCCATGCTGGGTCTCTGTTGCTGCATAGACTTTCCTCTAGTTGCAGCGGGAGGGGCTGCTCTCCAGCCGTGCTGTGCAGTCTTCTCATTGCCGTGGGTTCTCTTGTGACACCCAGGCTCTGGGGCCCTCAGGCTTCAGGACTTGTGGCTCCTGGGTATAGTTGTTTCAGGGCATGTGGGATCTTCCCTGACCTGGGCCTGAACCCGTATCCCCTGCAATGGCAGGCGGATTCTTTAGCACTGAGCCCCGGGGGAAGCCGCTCTTTTGAGCTATTTTAAATGGCATGGTATTTTCAAGTTCAGTTTCAGCAAGTTCATTGTTAGCATAGAGAAATGCAGCTGGGCTTCCTGTAGATCTGGTATTCTGTGACCTCGGTATTCTCTCTCATTAATTGTACATGGCTGTTTTGAAAACCCAGTTCCACGGGACTTTCTAAAGAAGCAGTTATGTTAGGAATTCCTTGGTGGTCCAGTGGTTTCACTGCTGAGGGCCCAGGTTCAATCCCTGGTCACGGAACTCAGACCCCACAAGACACATGGCCAAAAAAAAATAATAATAATAAATAAATAAAAGAATCTGGGGTAGAAGAAGCACAGCTGAAAACTAAGGGAAAAATTTTTTTTTAAAAAAAGAAACAGTCATGTTATCTGCAGTGCAGTTTTTTTCCTTTCCAATCTCTCCAATGTCTTTTATTTATTCTTCTTGTCCCACTGTGGTAGCTGGAGTTCCCAGTACTATGTTGAATAAAAGTGGTGAGAACCATCCTTAGCTGTTTCCAGGCTTCGGTAGCAAGCAGTTGTTTACCACTAAGTGTAATGTTAAATGTGTGTGTGTGTGGGTATACATTGTTTATCAATTTGAAGTGGTTTCCTTATAGCCCTCTGTTATAGGACACTCTAACAGAGCAAGTCTGTGATGCTCGTGGAAAATACAGCAACACTTCTGCTCTGAAACATCTGACCTTCACAGTAAGAGGGGTAAACAGGGGTAAACCAGGGAAGTGTGGCTGAGAACCCACCTGCCAGTGCAGGAGACACAGGTTGGCTCCCTGGTCCAGGAAGATGCCATATGCTTAGAACAACTAAGCCCATGCTCTGGAGCCCAAGCACCCTAGAGCCCATGCTTCGCAACAAGAGAAGCCAGTGCCCCACAGCCAGGGGCAGACCCTGCTCCCTGCAACCAGAGAAAAGCCCGTGGGCAGCAGCAAAGGCCCAGCACAGCCAAAACCAAAATAAATATATAAGATGATTGTTTAAAACAAAAAAGACAGGTAAATAAAAATGATTAAAATATGTCATGTCAATGCCCGAGAGGTTTTGTTTCCAAATTCGCTCACACTGGTCAAGCTTTGCTGCCAAATAATTTTAGAAGACACTTCAGGTTTCAGTGTTTTGTGGATGAAGAGATTACGGATAAGGGAGTGTACACGTGTAAGTGTTAGCATTGTTCCTGGAACATTCACAGGGCTCTAGCTTCAAGAGGCTAAATGGACACATCCTCCAATCTTGTCCCCTGAGCCAAGCAGTGCGAATAATCGAGGACAGACTCCACGTTCAGCAGCAAAGCAGAGAAGTGATCTCAAAAGCAAGACGAAGCAATGCCCAGCGACCCAGAGATCAGGACCCCCGACAGACGGAAGCGCGTGGATCATACTCGAGGGGAGGCCGCTTGGAACGGCCGCGGGGAGGGCCTGGGCCTGTAACGAAGGAGAGAGCCGTGGAAAAAGGGCGGAGCCCCAGTCCTGGGGGTCAGAAGGGGTGATGGGCCACAGTCACAGCCTCTGGGGGGGGCCCTTGGGCCCAGGTGGGGTGATGCTGGCCCGCAGGGGATTCCCGCGCTGGTTCTCTGTATTAGACAATAAGTCCCCTACCGACGAACCTGCCAGCTTTGAGTTTTCACAGGTGGAAACCTGCGTGTGCACGTCCAGCCGTGAGTGGGTCCATGTGTCTGGGGTACGTTGGCCCGAGCGTGCACCCTCTACACGTGGCTGTGCTCTGTGCGCCTTCCTGCCCAGCACTGCGCAGAGGACAGCAGCGCACACAGCTGGGCCATGCGGCACCGAGGCACGGTAGGGGTTCAAGGGAACTAAGAGGGAAGTAGCAAATTTACACAAGCCCCCAAACTCTGATCACCCCGGGGCTCCAGCCAGGGGGTCAGTGTGCGCCCCGGCCCAACCTGGCAGGACCCCCATACTTACAGGGCCCCGGGTCAGAAGCAGCTCTACGTCCTCGTAAGGAGGTTCCCCGTTTGAAGAAGTGACCGTCTCAGGAAAAGCTCGGCTGACTCTCAGCCAAGCTGAACCAACCAGACGCGCGGAGGCCGTCTGTGCTCAGCCCTCCGAGGTGAGGCGGACGGAGCCTCCAGGGCCACCCAGTCCCCTCTGGTCGGGGTACGGCCAGGCCCCTGGGCTCACCGACCATGCCAGCTCTCCCCACCTCTTCTGAGTGATGCACAGGACAGTGATCCCGCCCAGAGTTAGGCATGTGGTCTGGGACGCGTGGACGTGACGCGGAGTTCTCATGATGGGTCACCGCCTGGGACGCCGGTGGAGGCTGCCTGGGGCTGTACGGCCCAGATGTACTGGAGGAGGGAGCATTTCTCAGTCCCCATCGGCTCCCTCCCACCTTCCATCCTCTGCCTTCGTTTGCTCAACCGCCTGAGACTGATCATCCCCCCTGGGGCTGCACCAGCCTATCTACCTCTGTGTGCGTCCGTGTGCGTGTGTGTATGCGCAACCCGCCTACCTGTTTTCCAGAGCAGTGAGCTCCACGGTTGCTATACTGTCATTACAAGGCACCTCCAGGGCCAGCAGGGGTGGCTGGGGACTGCCTAAGGCTTTCCAGGTGTCTTGGCTCTGCCGAAGCACCAGCCAAGGCCTTTAGCCTCCAGTCCCAGGTTATGGATAAGATGCTGGTGCTGGTCCACTGGTCTGGGTAAGTATGCCAGTCTGTGCTCTTCGGCAGGAGCAGCCTGGGAGGTCAGCCCGCTGTGAAGGCTAGCGGCACAGCCGTGACGCCCCAGTGGGCCCACCCCCGTCCACTCGAGCTGTTTCACCTGTGAACCAGGTATCTTTTCAGGCGCTAAGTCTCATAGGCAAGACCCCAGTCCAGCAATTTACCGCATGTGTGTGAGCTCGGTTGCTCAGTCGTATCCAACTCTTTATGACCCCACGGACCGTAGCCTGCCAGGCTTCTCTGTCCATGGGATTCTGCAGGCAAGAATACTGGAGTGGGTTGCCATCTCCTCCTCCATGGGATCTTCCCGACCCAGGGACTGAACTCGGGTCTCCTGCATTGCACGCGGGTTCTTGACCATCTGAGCCACCAGGGAAGCCCCAACAGGCCCTGAGGTGGCTGGAAATAGTAACTCTGTGAGATCAGTCTACTCTCTTCTGGATGACTTCCAAGGCTGCTGGCTGTAGGAGTCCCACTAAAAGTTGGCATCTATCTAGCTATCTGATAATGGGTTTATTGTTTTTAAGTGAATTAAGCAACAGATATTTAGAATTTTTTTAAAAACTTGACACCTCCATGATGCTGCATGCCTATCAAAACACCCCAGATGATTCCAAGGCTGACCTGCGCCCCAGGGCATGACATGGTTCTTGGGTTTTGGTGTTTATACCCGGCGCACTGGTGAGCCAAGTCCAGTCCCGGGGTACCGTGAAAGCATGGGTGGCTATGTGTCCTGTCGGCTCCACGGGTGGCCCGCCACACACCTGGGGTGAAGAGCCCCTGCCTTCACGGGCAGCAGCAACAGACGCTCTGCTCGCTCTGGACACGCCCGGGCCTGTGGTTGGAGGTCATCCCTCCTTCCCAGAAGGTCCTGGTTCCCTCCTCCTTTCCACGAGTTTCAGGAACACCATAACACGAGGAAACGCCCTGCTTTGAGCTGAGGGACCCTTTGCACACGGCCGTGACAGAGTTCAGACACGTCCAGCTCCCGGAGGCCAGCGGTCTGTCCCGGTTCCCCGACGAGTCTGCCCCCTGCCCTCTGCCGCTCTGCCCAGAGCTGTGTCTGCTCACCCCCGGGGACAGACATGAACGTGATTTCAGAGGGCAGTGCTCCACTGGTTGGGGGACAAACTGACCCACCAGCCCCGTCCCTGGAACGCCACGCGCTCTCAGCCCAGTTCCACGGTCTCTTCAGCGTCGGTGGGCGGCCACGCAGGGGTCCTGCTCGCCCGTGGCTGGGGGGAGTGTTGGGACCGTGGCCAAGCCACCGGCGGGGCTTTGGGGAGCAGGGAGCCCGCTGTCTCCACGTGCACCCGCCAAGGCCTCTCACCGGCCATGGGTGGAGACCGGGCCTCCCCAAAGGACAGCAGGTCCCAGGGGGCCCTCGGGCCGCCCCCAAGCTGATGAGCGTCCTCTTCCCCCAGGCGGGCAGCGGAAATGGGCACAAGTCCCTGTGCCGTATGCGTCTGAGGGGCTAAACTTACGGTTCAAAGTGGGGAGCAAGCGGCAGGGCTCCCACTGATAGAAACCGGCTAAGCTTCTCAAGTGGCAGAGGGGTCTCCCCTCCCGCCGAGTTCGTCTGGCAGGGGCCGGAGGGGGCAGACCCTGGACATGCCGGGACCTGCGCGGGACCGGCGGAGGCCACAGTCCTCTGCCAGGGCCCGCCTCCCGGCCTGCCCGGAGGCCCGGAAACCAGGCCCCCCGGAGATAGAAGAAGCGTTCAGGCCCCTTGCCGAGGTTTCTGGCATAATCTAGGTGGGAGTGTCGGACGCCACTCGGCCCCGCTCACTGCAGTGACTCCTCCGCGCCTGACGCTGTGAGGGATTCCAGAGACCCAGCAATCGAACAGGGCCGCTGGCCGACCTACGACTCACGCGGGCAGAGAACTGGCGCTCGTGTGTTTTGTTCACAGGTTACTGGTGTTCCCCGCAAAGCGCTGCCCTCGGTTATCAGGGAAACAGCACCGAAGGGCCCCGAAGGCTTGGGGAGAGGCCTCGGCCGGCCTGAGCGCGGCCACTGTGCCCGGAAGGGCCCGGGACCAGGGAAGCGGCCCGACGCCGACGGCGGGGTCCACGCCACACTGGCGCTTGTTCCCAGGCGCCAGGGCAGCGGCGCTGACGACGCGTGGTGCGATTCTCTCTTCAGCCTTTCCCACGCAGGACTCCTACCCCCGTTCGTCCTAGGAAGGCATCTGACTGTCCTGTCACCGTTGCCTTTTGCTTACAGGTGCGGAGCTCCGAGGCCCTGGCTGCCTGCTGGGAAGAGCACCCCCCGAGCCGGGAGGACCCGGCACGCTCGCCAGCGCAGGGCTTCACGGAGGGCTGTGACCCTCGGAGGCCGGGTCTGGGGGCACCTCCGGCTGCCCTCCCGGGGGTGGGGTGCTCCTAGCACCCGGTGAGCAGACGCCAAGCGTGCAGCCCGACAGCCTGGGAGCCACGGGGCCTGGAGGAGGGCTGTGCGGGCTGAGGTCGTGCATGCAGAGGGCTGGGGGCGGCCTCGGTCCAGCAACGCCAGAGGACCTGGTAGGCGCGCGGGCCAGGCCCCAGGCCTAAGGAGCCGCGCATTCTGGGGGTGCGGCTTACCGCCCACCCAGGCCTGCTGGGGGTCTGGGCTGCACACCTGGGGGGCGCCCCACGGCCAGGAGAGCGGCCGCGAGCGGCACGTCTGACCGTCTCGCTCGGGCCTCACGCCTGCCCAAGCACTCGTGACCCTGACTCTCTGGGCAACTGGGGCGGCGAGTGTAGCCCCCCACCTGCCCCGACCGCGGCCACTGGTCGTTGGCTCGTAACTCCTCAGCTGCCCGCCGCACGGTGCCCACGCACTTCGTGGGGAACCCCCCTTTCCCCAGGGCCCGTCTGCACTGGAATCGTCAGGCCTTCCCTTTGCCTGCCCTCGCCGGACCAGACTGCCCCACCCGAGTGTGGAGAGGCCTTGGTGCTCCCCGCTGTGGCTGGGAGCGGGCAGGGGGCCCTCCGGGCAGGGGCCCCCCGACCCCCGGGCAGGGGCCCCCCGACCCCCCCCCCAGAAGGAGAGGAATCCATGCGCTGGGAGTCGGGGAGGGGCGCTGGGGGTCGGGGAGGGGCGCTGGGGAGGGGAGGGGGAGGGGAGAGGAGGGGGAGGGAGGGGCTGGGGAAGGGGAGGGGCGTGGAGTGGGAGGGGCGCTGGGGGAGGGGCGCTGGGGAGGGGGGCGTGGAGTGGGAGGGGCGCTGGGGAAGGGGAGGGGCGCCGGACCAGGTCACCTGGAGTCTTGAGTCTCCAGGAAGCGAGGTTTTCACAGGAGTGTGGAAAAGCAATGACGTACAGAGTGAGTGAGACTTGGGGAGTCAAAGGAAAACCTTTCTTAACACTGAATGAAAATATAAAACGTATATGAACTGCCTGCCTATCCCTCACTGAAGTTTCATATTTTATTTAATTTCTCGGGAAGACACCTGTTCCAGATTCACATTTGTGGGGTCAAGTGCGCCGAGCATCTCTTCCCACTGTCCTCAGGGGCCAAACAAGTTTTATTACAGAAGCATGACAGAAGTTGGCTTTGATAAGTTTGCTGTGTTTATTGTGCTACTGTAACAGGGAAGCTGACTTATGCCAAAGGAGGAACGTGCCGGCTGGTGGGGAAACAGAAGGCAGACTCGGTGCAGGATCGGGCCTCACGGACCCTCCAGGGTGGTCCCGGCGACTGGGCGGGCCTGGAGGACTGGCAGGCGCTCAGGGCTCTGAGATGCCTCAGCGCAGCGCGTCCGGGTTAACATCGCTTTCAGTACCCTGAGGAGGAGGGGCGGCCGGTCTGACGTCAGTCTCAGTAGCCTGAGGAGGGGGGGCAGGCGGTCTGACGTCAGTCTCAGTACCCTGAGGGGGGGGCGGGCGGTCTGACGTCAGTCTCAGTACCCTGAGGGGGGGGCGGCCTGTCTGACGTCAGTCTCAGTAGCCTGAGGAGGCGGGGCTGGCGGTCTGACCTCAGTCTCAGCAGCCTGAGGAGGAGGGGCGGGCGGTCTGACGTCAGTCTCAGTACCCGGGGGGGGGGGCGGGCGGTCTGACGTCAGCCTCAGTACCCTGAGGAGGAGGGGCGGGCGGTCTGACGTCAGTCTCAGTACCCTGAGGAGGAGGGGCAGGCGGTCTGACGTCAGTCTCAGTAGCCTGAGGAGGGGGGGCGGGCGGTGTGACGTCAGTCTCAGTACCCTGAGGAGGAAGGGCGGTGGTCTGCCTGCGGCCCCGCCCAGCGCTGAGGGGAGCAGGTGGGAGGAAGCAGCCCGGGTCACAGACACCGAGCGGGGAGGCCGCTCCGCACTGGGGTCCGGCCCCTGCTCCCAGCAACGCCGTGAGGCGGGCGGGCGCAGCACGGGGCCGTCCTGGCTGGGCCGCGAGTCCCCTGCCCGGTGACGGCCAGGAAGGGCCCAGGGGCCACGGCAGCACGAGGCACAGCAGACGCGGCCGTGAGAACCTCGAAAAGGCCGGCAGGGGAGGTGCTGGGGCGGGTACAGTGGGACCCGGCTCAGGCGGCGAGCTGCTGGGAGCCGGGAGCCGCTTACCAGGAGGAAGCCGCTTACCGGGAGGAAGCCGCTTACCGAGGTGAGAGGTGTTGGTGAAGTAGATCAGCAGGGAGGACTTGAACTCCTCGAACACAATGATCTGCGGGGAAGCAGGGGTGCCCCTGAGACGCACGCTCAGCCCAGGCCAGGCGGGACGGGGAGAGGTGCAGAGCGGGAGGTCACCTCGTTTAACCCAGGCTTCAGCCAGGGTCCCGGGAGGTAAAGCGTTTCTTGGGGACCCACGTTCCAGTAGCGCCCCAGGTTCTGTCCGTTGATGAAGACCACTCCTTTCGTCCAGCCCTGGAAGACATTGAAGCAGAGTCTGCAAGATACACACACACACACCGGACAGCAGATGGCGGCCACAGACACACACACACAGTGGACACCAGATCACAGTCACAAACACACACACACCAGACAGCAGATGGCGGTCACAGACACACACACACACCAGACACCAGCTCATGGTCACAGACACACACACACACACACACACACACACACACACACCCCAGACACCAGCTCGCGGCCACAGACACGCTCAGACAGCATGCAGGCCCAGCTGCGGCCCTCGGGGGCAGTGACCTAGAGACTTTGTGCTGCTGCCCCTGGCCCGGCCTTGGCTCCCCCTCCGGGCCCCCAGGAGGGAGGCACTGGGTTCTAACTCGCCTTCCATGCACACCCCACCTCAGGGACAGGTACTGCCATGTCCCCACTACTGTCCCCCCTGGGACGCAGGGCGGCAGGCAGCTTGGGCACATTTCTCTGGCCTCCCTCCCCGCCCTGAGTCAACACAGGGAAGGGGCAGCCCCTGGACGGGTGTGGGGTGGCGAAGGTCTCCTGGGACGGACACTTGGCTGGGGGACACAGCCAGGAAGACCACCACTCACCTGCAGGCTCATGAAGGTGTCCTTGGGGTGACTACCGACTCTCAGGAGAGCGAGGAAGAAGGCAGGGCCCTGAGCGTGGAGAAAGCTGGGCTTCCAGATGTTGGGAAGTTTCCTAGGGAGAGTCAGCCCAGTGGACAGGTTACACCTTCCTTGACAGCATGTCAGCTGTGCCTTCTGAGGGCTGTCTCCTCCCTGCTGAGCCTAGTGTCCGCTCCCATGGCCCATTTGGGGTCCACAATGCAGCGTGAAACAGCAGACCACGGCTGGGGAGTGGGGGCGGTGACCACTCTGCCCTGGACAACTAGGAGACTCGGGGTCCCTTCCTTCAGGGTTCTGAGTCCCTGCCTCTTATGTGAACACACACAGGTCTGTCTGGATGGCCTCTGGTCTCCCCAGTTGCGATCAGGCACCTGGAGCCAGTGGTCAGGCACCCACCTCTGTATAAATTTATCCTGCATCTCCAGGCTGTAGATTTTAAATTTTCTCAGTGGAGAACTGTTTAGATAGATGTTCCCAGTAAGACCTACAGAAGAGGGGCGAGAGGACACAGAAGCAGGGCAGCTGCAGAGAAGTGCCCCTGGCCCCCTGAAGGAGGACGGGGAGGACAGAGGAGGCCAGGGAGGATGGAGGAGGCCAGGGAGGATGGAGGAGGACAGGGGAGGATGGAGGAGGCCAGGGGAGGCTGGGGAGGATGGAGGAGGCTGGGGGAGGCTGGGGAGAACAGAGGAGGCCGGGGGAGGCCAGGGGAGGCTGGGGAGGATGGAGGAGGCCATGGGAGGCTGGGGAGGCTGGAGGAGGCCAGGACACCGGCATGGGCTCCAGGGAGGGACAATCAGCGTTCCCAGGGCAGCAATCGGACCACTCTGTTCTGCAGCCTCTTCCCGGAAGAGGCAGGGCAGTGCGTGTGCTCTGGAGAGCACCTTTGGGGGAGCCTGGAGAAGGACATGGCCCTCCTCCCCCTGAAGCCCGCTCTCTCATGCTCCCAGGCTGGGCATCTCACTGGCTGAGAGCCCCCGCTGCTTCCAAACCATGACCCCGGACACGGCTGCCCGGGCTGGGGAAGCGCCCCAGGAGCACCCTGGCACCTCTTGGTCCTGGGCCCACCTTTCCTCTCCTGATTCATGCTGGTCCCGTAGGCAAGCCGGCCTTGGTTCTCCACCAGGATCCTCAGTGTCAGGTACTCCTTGTAACGCTGCCCAACACACAGCAGTGGAGGGGACCTCTTAGGCCTCTTCTGGAGACCACTGGGCTCCCCCTCGCCAAGACTGGGATGATCTCGGAAACTGGGGGCTGTCAGAGGGCGGGGCTTGGCACCCCAGACCTCACCTCTGGGTCAGGCAAACCCTGCAGCTCCTCCTCCACCCTCCTCCCATACTGGGCCTGTCGAGAAGTGAAGACTCACTGAACATTCTACTGGAGACTATTCTGAGGGTAGTGATCAACCTAGAGCTTTCTGAGCAGCAAACACCCAGGGTGGGAAAGTCCTGCCCCCCGAGAGGAACACATGGCTCAGCCCCGCAGGGCCTCTGCAAGGGGCAAGCCCAGGGCTCAGGGGGGCTGGAACTGCGGGTCACGGAACAGCGGGGTATGTACGTCGTTGGGAAGAGTCAACTCTTGATGCGCGTCATCCAGGACTCCTACATACTTGTCATCCAGAAACACCTGCCAAAGAGAGCGGGGAGACTGTGGGGTGCGGATAAGGAAGGAGCGGGCGAGGCGCCAGGATCCCAGGGGGGGACCAAGTCTGCTTCCGGGAAGGCGACAAGCTGACGCTGGTCCACAGAGAGGGGACACTGAAGGCAGCTCGGCCCAGGGGCGTGAGGAGAGCCCTGAGCCCGTGGGGGGCCCACGGGGACCGGGGGAGGCGGCAGAGGGCGGCAGACACCACGACGCACATGCCGGCAAAGGCCCGGCAGGGGCTCCAGGGCAGAGAGGACAAGACTGTGTCCCCACCCCCCCACTGCCTACCGTGCTGTGTCCGCCCCTGATGCCCCCGCAAGACTGCTCGAGCCCCACAAGACAGAGAAGGGCACACGATGGGCACCACAGGGGATCTGAGTTAGGTCACAGCTTTCCAAAAGAAATCTGACCAGGAGACTGTAAAAATCAAAATCCACGAGTACCCAAAATATCGGTAGTATGCAGAACAAAGGATTCACGTTTTAAGCTTACTAGGGTCCCAGGGCGAGAGCTATAGGCTCGACAGTCACTGCTCGAGTGACTAAAGATCTCCCCGGAGCAGCGGTGGCCGCGGTTCACACACAGTCCCAGCCCCGAAGACTCACGCAGGGTTGAGGAGCACACAGCTTGCGCTGCGCTTGCGGGCGGGAGGAGCTGTTCCCAGACCCAGGACCACAATGGGAAAGCGGCGGGGAGGGCTCAGGAGTGGGGGCAGTCAGGACGGGACTCGCCCTCGAGAAGGAACTTGGGGGGCCCCCACAACATGGGGACACAGTGAGCCCTCTGAGACAGGAAAGTCAGGAACGGGGTCTGATGGCCATGGTGCAGAATTCTAAGACTGGGACAGCCTGGGTTTGCAAAGAGCAGCCAAGTGATGCAGCTCCACCAGCGACCCGGCAGACAAGGCAAGGGGGAGGCCAGAGCCGGGAGGGGCAGCCACGGCTTGGGTGCGGGACTGGGGGTGTGGTTCCTCTAAGGAGCTCATGATGGATTTGAATGTGATGACTCTGAGAAGCCACAGGAACGTACATCTAAGTGAAGACACGCGTTCAGCAAACAGCAGGGAATGAGGGTCTGCGGCTAAGAGGTCACGATGAGTGCAGGGGGACACAGATCCTGCGATGACGGGACCACGACGGGTGGGAGGAGCCTGGAACACCCCCTGCTCGGGGCGGACAGGAGGGGCCACCGTGCCCAGTGTCCCCTGTTTCCTGGGCAAGGTCATTGCACCTCTCTGTGGCTTCCTCGTTGGTAACAGGTATCTTAGATGGGTGTTTTGAGAAATAAGTGAGCCGATCTGACTGCGATGCGCTGAGGAAACGTCTGGGGTGTCTGCCCGAGGCACATGGGGGGGTCCAAGGCCCCTCCTGGGTCCCCTCCAAGAGTGGCATCAAGTCCACTCAGGCTTCGGTGGGCACCCCCCCGGGACACCCAGTACCTTAGACCCGCGACAGCAGCGGCTTACATATGAACACCAAGCATTTCACCAAAGGCACCGGAGGCAAGAAACAAGGGCAGTTTTCCAAAGGTCAGGAAGAGGCTGGCCTGCTGTTCAGACATTCAGCCACACAGCGGGGTCTTGCCAGCAGAGAAGGGCACCCTCCTCCCGCCCCCGCCCCCTACCTGGCCCCGATCTTTCACATGGCCATCCGAGTTTAAGATGCCTCCTCTGGTGATGACGGTCTCATAAAGTATGTACCCAGAAGACTGGCCGCTCCCTTGGTTCACGGACAGCTGTTCCATGGAGAGCGGCCCCGTGGACCTCACAGGCTGCTGCAGAGATGGGAGTGGAAGCCAGGCTGGAGGGCGGCCTCATCACAGGCGAGGAAGCTCAGGGAGCACGGGGCCAAGTGAGCGCCCTGCGGTAAGGAGTCTGCAGCAGCAGCTCGGGGTGACCGAGAGGGGCAGGAGGGGGGTCCTCCAGGGAGGGGACGGATGTATTGGGCTCCCCAGGTGGCTCAGAGGTAAAGAACCTGCAGGCAATGCGGGAGACTCAGGAGACACGGGTTCCATCTCTGGGTCAGGAACATTCCCTGGAGAAGGAAATGGCAACCCACTCCACCGCTCTTGCCTGGAAAATCCCACGGACAGAGGGGCCTGACTGGCGACAGTCCACAGGGTCACAAAGAGTCGGACACGACTGAGCGACTCAACAATCTAGGTTTCCTAATCTGAACTGTAGAAGTAGAAGGGACTGAAAGTGCGAAGACTGCTTTCTGTCCCCCGTGTTCATTCCCTCCCCTGCCGTGTCCCTCACGTCCCTGCCCAGGGGACTCACGTTGTCCTGGTGAATCAGGGCGTCCCACAGGGATATGAAGTGACCTGCAGCCAGGGGAGCGTACACGTCCTTAGGTCTGCGGTCTTGCTGCCGGAAGCTAGGAACCTCTGCAAACGACAAGCAGGAGGCTGGCTCCTTCCCCAGCCCCGTCCATGCATGCAGCGCCCTCTGCTGCCCCTGGCCAGCCTGCCCAGCGCCATGGATGGTCCACAGGGGCAGGGACCGAGGGGAGGGAGTTCTCCTGCGCCCAGAGGTCTGGCCAGGGCACCCTGCTGTCCTGGAAACAGAGGCGGCCAGCACCTCGGCCTCCCACCAGGCCAGCCATCTCAGCCCTGCTGGTCAGAATCTCCTGAAAGCCAGTGGGGGAACACGAGTGCTCAGATTCTGCCCCTTCTCCCCACTTCCACCCAGACACGCGCATCTCGTGGCTCTGGGAAGGGCCTAGCCCCTCTGGTTTCCACTGACTGCGGGGCTGGGGGGACCGTGTCTCGTGCAGCCTGAGTCCCCAGCCCCTGAAGGTAAAATGCACTGGGGTGAGCTGGGCTCCCCCAAGGACCACGTCTGCACCCCCCTCACACACACAGCCCAGAGCCCTCCGGAGGGCGGGGAGGGTACCTGGGAGAGGTTGAAAAAACTCTTGAAATACGAGATACTCGGGTGTATAGTCTCCATCCTCTGTCAGCAGCGCCCCATAGTCTGAGAAATAGAAACATATTTGTCACCTTCCCTAAAGAGGCCCAACTTCGGGAGGGACTTTGGCACTTGGTGCTGAGTCAAAGGGCCCTGCTTGCAGAAGCTCTGGGAGGAAGACCTTGAGGCAGGAAGGTGCCCGATGCCAGCTCCCCATGCTCCCCCAGGAGGGACAGATGGCAACCCCAGGTGTCAGGAGCCCAGGTTGGAGCCCAGCGCCGGGACCCGGTGGTTTCCAACCAGACCCCCTTCCCCTCTCTCACCCTCACTCCCTGCTTGGTCTCTGAGCAGAGTCGCAGACTGGGGGAGACCTAGTCATCAACACCCAACATCCGGGATAGGGGGATCAAGGGAGTGGGTTTCACAGTAAGCCCCGAAGAACAAAGTCTGGTGAATGAATCTGAGTCAATTGAGCTAAGGTGGATGAACCTAGAGCCTGTTATAGAAAGTGAAGTAAGTCAGAAGGAAAAAAATGGATATCCTATATTAACGCACACACTGGAACCTAGAGAAATGGTACCGATGAGCCTAGCCGCAGGAGGAACATAGATGCAGACTCAGAGAATGGCCGTGCGGGCATCCAGGCGGGAAGGGCAGGTGGGCCGGGCTGAGAGAGCAGTGTCTTCATACATGCACGACCACCGTGGGTAGGACCGTGGCTCGTGGGAAGGTGCGTCTCGCACCTGGAGGCAGGCTGGGATATAAGGATAGCTGGGGCTGATTCACGCTGATGGATGGCAGAAACCGACACAACACTGTAAAGCACTAAGATTTTTACAGAGGTTGCACAGTGGATGGACAGAGCTAAACTACCAGCTTCTCTGCTTGCAAAGGCCCCAACCGGGACCGCAGAGGCGTCATCCTAGGCCGTCTCACTCTGTCCCCAGCATGCGGTGACGATGCAGCAGGTGCCCGGCTCCGCTCCGGGGACCGCCCCGACAGCTCCGGGCCGCCCAGCGGGGCAGCTGCGGGCAAACGGCACGGGACCGGTACTTGCCGTAGCTGGTGACCATAGGGAGGCGATGGCTGGGGAACGCGGCCCCGCCCATGAAGCCGAAGTTGGTGCCTCCGTGGAACATGTAGAAGTTGAGGGAGAACCTGAGCTGCAGCATCTCCCGGACTTCCTTCATCAGCACTGCAGGGGGCGGGGGAGGGGAGCGGAGCCTTGGTGAGTCCAGGACTGTTGTGGGGGGGGAGGGGCGGGGGAGGGGGGAGGGGCGGGGGAGGGGAGGGAGCGGAGCCCCGTAATGTCAGGACCGCACGTGGGGGGCGCACGTGGGAGGCGAGGGGGGAGGCGAGGGGGGAGCCGAGTCTCGGTGCTGTCAGGACCGCAGGTGTTCGTGGTAGGGGATGGGGGGCACCCCGCGGTGCTGTCAGGGCCCCCTGGGGGGGCCTCTGTGTCCGGGTGTCCAGCTGGTGCCTCTGAAGCACGGAGCGACCCTTCCGTGACAGGACGGGAAGGCCGGGGCTGGCAGAGGGTCTGGAGCCCACAGCGCGCTCTCCCCGGGTGGAGCCCCCAGTAGCTGTCCCTGAACTGCCCCCCAGAGCGGCTGGCTCTCCTTATTTAGAGCTTCAGTCCAGCAGACACAGTCACACCAGACAGAATGCTCACGAGATCCCAGTGACCTGCGGAGCGGTGCTCCCGTGTGGTACCGACATAGCGCACAGACACACCGCACTGACACGGACACAGACACAGAGACAGACACAGTCACTGACACAGACACAGACACAGTCACAGACACAGAGACAGACACAGACACAGACACAGTCACAGACACAGACACAGAGACACAGACACAGACACAGACACGGAGACATGGACACAGAGACACGGACACAGACACAGACACAGAGACACAGACACAGACACGGCACTGACACAGACACGGAGACATGGACACACAGACACAGACACAGACACAGTCACAGACACAGTCACAGACACAGTCACAGTCACAGAGACAGACACAGGCACAGACACAGAGACACAGACACAGACACAGTCACAGTCACAGAGACAGACACAGTCACAGACACACCGCACTGACACGGCACTGACACAGACACAGAGACACAGACACAGACACGGAGACGTGGACACAGAGACACAGACATAGACAGTCACAGACACAGACACAGTCACTGACACAGACACAGACACAGAGACACAGACACAGACACAGTCACAGACACAGAGACACAGACACAGTCACAGTCACAGAGACAGACACAGACACAGACACAGTCACAGACACAGACAGACACAGACACAGACACAGTCACTGACACAGACACAGTCACAGACACAGACAGACACAGACACAGTCACAGACACAGACAGACACAGACACAGTCACAGACACAGTCACAGACACAGACACAGTCACAGACACAGCACTGACACTGACACAGACACAGTCACAGACACAGACACAGTCATAGACACAGACACAGACACAGTCACAGACACAGACACAGACACAGTCACAGACACAGTCACAGTCACTGACACAGACACAGACACAGACATAGTCACAGACACAGACACAGACAGACACAGTCACAGACACACCGCACTGACACGGCACTGACACAGACACAGAGACATGGACACAGAGACACAGACACAGTCACAGACACAGTCACAGACATAGACAGTCACAGACACAGACACAGTCACTGACACAGACACAGACATAGACAGTCACAGACACAGACACAGTCACTGACACAGACACAGACACAGTCACAGACACAGACACAGACACAATCACAGTCACAGACACAGACACAGTCACGGACACAGCACAGACACAGTCACAGACACAGTCACAGACACAGACACAGTCACAGACACAGACACAGGCACAGACAGACACAGACACAGGCACAGACACAGACACAATCACAGTCACAGACACAGACACAGTCACGGACACAGCACAGACACAGACACAGACACAGCACAGACACAGACACAGACACAGTCACAGACACAGACACAGTCACAGACAGACACAGACACAGGCACAGACACAGACACAATCCCAGTCACAGACACAGACACAGTCACGGACACAGCACAGACACAGACACAGACACAGCACAGACACAGACACAGACACAGTCACAGACACAGTCACAGAGACAGACACAGTCACAGACACACCGCACTGACACGGCACTGACACAGACACAGAGACACAGACACAGACACGGAGACATGGACACAGAGACACAGACATAGACAGTCACAGACACAGACACAGTCACTGACACAGACACAGACACAGAGACACAGACACAGACACAGTCACAGACACAGACACAGAGACACAGACACAGTCACAGTCACAGAGACAGACACAGACACAGTCACAGACACAGTCACAGACACAGACAGACACAGACACAGACACAGTCACTGACACAGACACAGTCACAGACACAGACAGACACAGACACAGTCACAGACACAGACAGACACAGACACAGTCACAGACACAGTCACAGACACAGACACAGTCACAGACACAGCACTGACACTGACACAGACATAGACACAGACACAGACACAGTCATAGACACAGACACAGTCACAGACACAGTCACAGACACAGACACAGTCACAGACACAGCACTGACACTGACACAGACACAGTCACAGACACAGACACAGTCATAGACACAGACACAGACACAGTCACAGACACAGACACAGACACAGTCACAGACACAGTCACAGTCACAGACACAGACACAGACATAGCACAGACACAGACACAGTCACAGACACAGACAGACACAGACACAGACAGACACAGACACAGACACAGACACAGTCACAGTCACTGACACAGACACAGACACAGACATAGTCACAGACACAGACACAGACAGACACAGTCACAGACACACCGCACTGACACGGCACTGACACAGACACAGAGACATGGACACAGAGACACAGACACAGACACAGTCACAGACACAGTCACAGACATAGACAGTCACAGACACAGACACAGTCACTGACACAGACACAGACACAGTCACAGACACAGACACAGACACAATCACAGTCACAGACACAGACACAGTCACGGACACAGCACAGACACAGTCACAGACACAGCACAGACACAGACACAGTCACAGACACAGACACAGTCACAGACAGACACAGACACAGGCACAGACACAGACACAATCACAGTCACAGACACAGACACAGTCACGGACACAGCACAGACACAGACACAGACACAGCACAGACACAGACACAGACACAGTCACAGACACAGACACAGTCACAGACAGACACAGACACAGGCACAGACACAGACACAATCCCAGTCACAGACACAGACACAGTCACGGACACAGCACAGACACAGTCACAGACACAGACAGTCACGGACACAGACACAGTCACAGACACAGACACAATCCCAGTCACAGACACAGACACAGTCACGGACACAGCACAGACACAGTCACAGACACAGACAGTCACGGACACAGACACAGTCACAGACACAGACACAATCACAGTCACAGACACAGACACAGTCACGGACACAGCACTGACACAGACACAGACACAGTCACGGACACAGCACAGACACAGTCACAGACACAGTCACTGACACAGACACAGACACAGTCACAGACACAGAAACAATCACAGTCACAGACACAGACACAGTCACGGACACAGCACAGACAGTCACAGACACAGTCACTGACATAGACACAGACACAGTCACGGACACAGACACAGTCACAGACAGCACAGACACAGTCACGGACACAGTCACAGACACAGACACAATCACAGTCACAGACACAGACACAGTCACGGACACAGCACAGACACAGTCACTGACACAGTCACGGACACAAACACAGCACAGACAGTCACAGGCACAGACACAGACACAGACAGACACAGACACAGACAGACACAGACACAGCACAGACACAGTCACAGGCACAGACACAGACACAGTCACAGACACAGACACAGACACAGACAGACACAGCACAGACACAGCACAGACACAGTCACAGACACAGACACAGTCACAGACACAGTCACAGATACAGACACAGTCATAGACACAGACACAGACACAGTCACAGACACAGACACAGCACTGACACAGACACAGACACAGTCACAGACACAGTCACAGTCACAGACACAGACACAGTCACAGTCACAGACACAGACACAGACACAGTCACAGACACAGACACAGACACAGACAGACACAGTCACAGACACTGACACAGCACAGATGCAGACACAGACACAGTGCACAGGATCTGCCAGCCCCGTCAACCTCAGGGACTGCAATCAGCGGGCAGCAGGCAGGCCAGTGCCCTTGAAGTCCCATCGACACCCGCCCTCAGAGATGAACAGCAGCGACTGGCAACTCACTGTGCAGGTCCAGAGTGTTTCGAGAAGAGCCCCATCCATCCAGAGACCTGGCAGTGTACACCATCATCATGACCGGGCCGGGGCCCTGCGGAGGCAGAGGGTCCACTCAGTGGAGCCAGCCCGTCACCCGCCCCGCTTCACCCACGGGGCGTCCTCATGGCCCCCATCACTCTCACAGCACAGACACGCCCGGCCTGGCCTGCCTCCCGTGATCTCACTGGTTCTGGCTTTGGTGAAGTCAATGGCTGTGGACACCTTAAGTTTCCACACCAGCAGAATCTCTTCATCCCCTGGACCGACCCAAGAAGAGGTCTCGTAGGGAAGTACCTGACCCAAAGGAGGCACTGAAGATGTCAAGAACCAACTGCCAACAAGCCCAGCGAGAATCCCACACAATCCCCGGCTCCTGCTCTGCCCTTGGCCAGCCCCGAGCCATCCCAAGGCCCTCCTCCATCCCAGCGCTGAGCCACCCCGAGGCCCCCCTCCATCCCAGCCCCGAGCCATCCCGAGGCCCTCCTCCGTCCCAGCCCTGAGCCATCCCGAGGCCCTCCTCCGTCCCAGCTCCGAGCCATCCCGAGGCCCCCCTCCGTCCCAGCCCCGAGCCATCCCAAGGCCCGAGGCCCTCCTCCGTCCCAGCCTGAGCCATCCCGAGGCCCGAGGCCCTCCTCCGTCCCAGCCCCGAGCCATTCCGAGGCCCGAGGCCCTCCTCTGTCCCAGCCCTGAGCCATCCTGAGGCCCGAGGCCCTGCTCCATCCCAGGCCTTCAGGACCGACAAGCTCCACATTCAGGCTCACACACTCCACAATTAAAGTCGACGCTGCTCCTTCAAGCTCTGAAAGTTAATGCAGCCTTGGAATTTCTGCTCTCAGCGCTGGGACCCTAGCCACCAGTCCCCGCAGCATTCACATTCGTGCCTAAGCTGATAAATGCTTCAAAGAAAGTAAAACAAAAATAAGTAAACTAACAAAACCACTGCCAACTCTGTCCAGCACAAAATCATATGATCTTTTCATTTGTTTCTGCCTGGCATCCTGTACTTTAACATTTAAAAACTATGCTACTGAATTCCAAAGATAATGTGCTGACTCCTTTAAGACTGATTCAAGCTTCCCAGGTGGAGCTAGAGGAAAAGAACTCACCTGCCAGTGCTGGAGACACAAGAGTCATGGGTTTGATCCCTGGGTCAGCAGGATCCATTGGAGGAGGACATGGCGACCCACGGCAGGGCTCTTGCCTGGAGAGCCCCACAGACAGAGGAGCCTGGTGGGCCACACAGTTGGACACGACTGAGCACACACACACAAATGGAAGCTGTGCATCTTAAGTCCCTGCCGCTTCCTTCCTCCCAGCCCCACAGGATCCCCACATCACAGATCCTCACGTCGGGAAGGATCTATTACTGAGGGTTCCAGCCATCACCCTGCCCTCGGGCAGGCACTGCCCCCCACGGACACCTTGACTGTTCAGGTGATGGCGAATTCATCATGAGACAGTATATTCCATTTCTGGAGAATTCAGATTGCGAGAAAGTACCACCTGTATGTGCGGCCAATATAAGTTTTGTTATTCCTTTTATCCACTGAAATTAATTCTGTTCCCTAGTACCAGAAAGAATTTCCCCTTTCCCACGAAAATGCTCCAAAATTTTGAAGATGCCACCAAATGAATCTTTCCTTAATGTGAGATTCACTCCCAATTCCTTCTTTCACTTTTTTTTTGCTAGGAGCATCTACGTTATATTCAACAAACTTCAATTAAGCGATTCAGTGCTGTTTCCTGCAGTCATCAGTTATGCATCAGAGGCCTCGTTTACGCTGTCAGTAAGTCTGTGCCCTTTCTCCAGCTTCTCCCCACTTCCCTGACCACCCGCTGGCTTATCTCTCAGGCTCAGTGCTGTCTAGGCTCATCCATGCTGCCACAAGTGACAGATTTCCTTCTTTTTAAAAGCTGAATGTTTTCTGCTTGATGCACATGTCATATTCTCTGTATCCATTCATCCCTCCTTGTACACCGTGAAGCACGGTGCTGTGAACAGGCAGTACACAGCTCTTCAGGATGATAACTGTTTCCTCCCTAAACACCTACAGACGAGACCGCTGCGTCAGAGATGGCTCTATTTCCCCACGAACCTCCATATGGACTTCCATAGTGGCTTTGAAGAGTGGCTTCTTTGCTATGGTCTAGCAGGTCTTATGGGCACAATCCCTGTTTCCCTTCAGAGCTGGGTGTTTGAGAGCCCACTGTCCGGGTAGGAGTCCAGGAGATAGGCGTTAGCAGTGGCAGAGGCTGCGCTGGGGGTCGCCTCTGGAGGTGTGGCACTGTGTTGGGGTGGAGTTCTTGGCAAGAGTGCGTCTCAGCCTTTCCAAACCACTTTGACGTATGTTCTCATGCTTCCGCCTTGACCCTCTCCTCACCGGAGGAGTTCAGGTGGCAGATGGTACAAAACAGGGAAAGAGCACAGTATCTGGAGGCAGAAGGACTGGATTTTAACCTGGGTTATTCTGTTATATGACTGACCACAGATGATCTCAAAGCAGAAATTCTACCTTTCTGAATCATGGTTTCCTCACAGGCAAGATAAGGATAGGATCAATAGCTTCTTACATGGTAATGTAAGAAACAAACATTAAAAATGGGGGGGGGTTATGTAAACTAAAAGTTGTATATATAAATATTATCATAGAATGCTTTCTTAGCTTGTGTTACAAGCTCCCTCCATATTTGACTTGTTTACCACCTGTCTCTTACCACTAAAATACAAGTTCCAAAAGTGGTGATTTTGTAGGGTTCCTTCCCTGTTTTATACACAATGCCTTGACAAGTAAATACCGAACTGGCATATTTGCTGTCCTTGTTTAGTTGCTAAGTCATGTCCAACTCTTTTGTGACTCCATAGACTGTAACCTCACCAGGATTCTCCAGGCAATAAACTGGAGCGGGCGGCCATTGCCTTCTCCAGGGGTCTCCCTGGCCCGGGGACCGGACCACATCTTCTGCCTCGCAGCTACATTCTTTACCACTGAGCCACCTGGGAAGCCCAACTGGCACATAGAAAGAAAGAAAGTGAAGTCGCTCAGTCGTGTCCGACTCTGCGATCCCAGGGACTGTATCCTACCAGGTTCCTCCGTCCATGGGATTTTCCAGGCAAGAGTACTGGAGTGGGCTGCCATTGCCTTCTCCAGGGGATCTTCCTGACCCAGGGATCGAACCCAGGTCTCCTACACTGTAGGCAGACACTTTACCATCTGAGCCGCCAGGGAAGTCACAACCACCAGGGAAGAACCGGCACAGAGCAAGTGCTAAAAACATTTACTGGCTGATTTGTTTAATGAATAAACGAACTCAGTTTTAGGACTTTATTAATTATAGTTAGAATATAATTTTTAACTCCTGAATCTCCACTTACTGTCCCCCATTCTTCCACCACCATCATCACCACCACCATCAGCAGCAACACCATCACCATCATATTCTATCTGACTGTCTGCTCTGCCCCAAGAGTTAATTCCCTCTCCATATTTTCTCAGATGCACTGACCCCAGTCCTTGCAAATCTCTGTACTGCTTGTCCAGTTCCCTGCACCAGGGACCGACAGCCCTCAGTGCTGGTCCAGTTGTTAAGGGGCTGATACCCAGCCCTTTGTATCTTTGCACTCTTCTCTAAATCTCAGTTCTATCTTAGACGGAAGGAGGACAGAATCAGGGAGATAACTATTTTTTTTAGAATTCCAGGCATTGTCTTATCTTAATGAAAATTAGGAGAGTGTTCCCTTCCTCCTAATACTGCAGAGCTCGGTCAGGTGCAGAGTGAAGCATCCAGCCACTGATTCCTTTTGGTGGTAGAGATTTATGCTCCCTCTGATTCCCCCTAATGCTTCTATCAGAACCAGCACTTCCTACTGAGTTCTGTTTATTTCCATTTCCTGTCTTTCTCATGGGACCACAGGTAAATGTGAATGAGGGTATTCATTCAAAGGGTAAAAACTTTTACAAACTGACTTTAGGTCCATTTTGGTTTAGAAATCTCAATAAAGGTAGAATGTTACCCATATTATCAGGCAGATTGCTATGACAAAAAGTAACATCTGGTTAGCAAACTGCACCTGGAGTGGAGAACAATGACTGATGCATGAACTCCGAGTGGGTGTCACAGCGTCCGTGTGCAGGGATTCCTGAACCCACAAGCTCCGTTGGCAGAGCCAGAAGCTCAGGCTGTGGAGCCATGACTTGGGGCCCCAGCTGGTTCCTAGCATTTCTCCCCAGCTGTTGGGGGCGGGGGCGGGGGCGGGGGCGGGGGGGGCGGGGAGAGCGTAGCGCCTGGACTGAGGAGGTGAGAGCGTAGCCCCTGAACTGAGGGGGAGAGCGTAGCCCCCGTCCTGCCGAGATGAAACTCAGGGCTGCCGTGAGCTCGCCGTGCCATCCTGGACCCTCCTAGGGGCTGTGGGCCCGGCCCTGTGGGCAGTTTGATGCAATTGCACCTGAAACCACCTACAGCAGGTATTTCAAGGGTGTAACAGATCCAAGTTTAACTGAAGGAATCACAGCTGAGAAGTTCCCGGACACCTGAGCCAAGAAGTCCTCGCATGAGAGGACTGAGAACATCCCGCGCCTCTGCAATGTCCTCACCTGAATTGAGGAGAGGTTTTCGTACGTTTTCTGCCTTATACTCTTCATGTGGAGGGTGGCAAACACTGTGGAGAGAAAGGGGAGACCGAGACGGCGTGACCAGCAGGCGGGGCGCCTCCTCCACCCGCAGACACTGCCCGCCAACACCCCGCAGCCCGTGCTGGTGAAGACGTGACCGCGTGTGTCCACAGGGGCTCGACCAGCCGCCTTCACAGCGAGTGACCCGGGGAACAAGGGCAGAGAAAGTAACCCCTTGTGCGGATGGATAAACAGAAGCCGCACGAGGCAGCTGAGCCCGCGGCGGGGGCGGCCGGAGACCTCGGGCCCGAGCGCCGGTCTCCCGAGCCCCAGCGCAGGACTCTGTCTCTGCCACCGCGAGGGCAGCGGCCGCCGCCGCGCCCGGGAAGAGCCGGCGGAGGACAAGGCCGGGGCAGGCCAGGCCAGGCTAGAGAACTCCGAGAAGCACCGCTCTCCAGCGCGTTCGCGTGACTCTTCCTCCGTCCTGTGTCCAGACCCGTGTTTCCCCCTGTAATTCTACCGCACGTTTCCTCATGGCTTTTATGCCCCGGACTCTTCGCCCCACGCGCTCCCGGGGCGCGTCTAGAGCAGGACTTTCTCTGGGGCCCTGCTCTCTCCGGGGGTTCGGGCCTGGCCCGGGGCAGCGGCAGACACGCCTCCGCTGCATCCCGGCCCGACCCAGCAGGATGACGCGGGGCCGCGAGGGGGGCCCCAGTTCCTCACGTCGAGGCCCGATGCAGCTCGACACGGCCTGGCCCGGAGACGGGGCAACGGAGCCTCAGCTGGGCCCTCAGACTCAGCCGGCGGCGGAGGCGGGCAAAGCCCCTGCGCGTACCCGTCGGTGTGTGTCCTTTCAGGAGGCCCCGGCCGGTGTCTGCCGTCGTGAGCATCGTCTTGATCCCTCTGCTCAGCAGCGCCTGTGGGACGGTCGGCAAGGTGAACGCGGCCCACGGCCCTGGGAGGGCGCGTCCCCAGGAGAAGGCGAGGCTTAGGGGCACCGGAATGAGCTGAGGCGCGGGAAGAGGCCTCACCCCCCGCCCCCCATTGCCGGTAAACTGTCCAATGAGAACAGCCAACAGAGACTTAATGCGACTATCAGCAATGACCTTGAATGGACAGCAACCACATTCCAAAGACAAGAATTTTCATAATGGATTAAGGAAAACAAATTCTAATTATATACAGAGTATGTACCTGAAGTACGTGGATACAGAAAAATCAAAGATGAAAGGGTGGAAAAGCCCGTATTATACAAACACCAACTGAAAACCATCTGTGATATCCACAGAAGGAAAAGTTATCGTGACTCACTCTGTGCTTACATCAGAGTCATGCAGGTGTCTGAGGCCCCTGTCTGGGGGTGAATGCATGGAAACACCAGCTGCACTTCCATCGCCTTATCCATGTGCAGAAGAGCAGCATAATAGTGTGCGACTTTGTCTTTTTGCTGCAACCTAGGCGTCTTCTGATTTCTCTTTGGTTTTCAAAAACTAAAACTCTGGACTGTTTGGAAGTCAACACTACAAACCCTTTAGAATAAATAACTTTTCTCTGTCCTATATTTTCCAAAAAAAAAAGAAAGACACAGGGAAGCCCCCACCTGGACACAGCATTGATTCATGAACTTCGAGGGTGCAGATTTACCGAGCAGTCAGCGTAAGACTGACACTTGAAAGCTCTTCATCCGTCGCTAACAAACACTGCGTCCCAGATGGCACCTCGCAAGCGCTAGCTGCTCAGAATGTTTGCTCCATGAATCAACAAAGTGAGAAAAGCATGTAAAGTTGGAGGAAAACGAAGTGGCACTTACGTTTTTAATGTACGGCATGTATCTTTTATCCAGATTATAGGAACCATACTCGTTCTCCATCTGCACGGCAATAATGGGGCCCTCTTCTTGGAACTGGGAGTCAAGGAGACGAGAGTCTGAGGATGAGTCAGCCGGTGGGGAAAGGCTGGACTTTCTCAATTTGCTATTGCACTCACACATTTAGGGTGCCATAGAAAATACCTGCTCCTAAACTCAGCCCCGGGGACACAACAGTGGGGGCAGCTTCCGTCACTAAGTCAGCAGTCGCCTCATGGGGTCAAAGCCTTCAGCACCTTGCCTTCCCCAGCCCCCAAGGGGGCAGCGCCCGCCAACTCCCCTAATCCAACAGCTTCAGCGGAGGCTTAGACCTCCGCCCAGCCTTCCTCCCGCGGCACCAGGGAAGCAGGGGTGCGGCCCTCTCCTATGCAAGCGCGTGTCGCCCCCTCCTTGGGGACCCGCTCTGCCTTCCGTCCGTGCACCCCTGTCTTCACTTGCCCGGTCACTGCCACGGGGACCCCGTCCTCCACTCCTGCGCTGCCCCCTTCATGGACAAGCGGTGCGGTCGCTCTGCACGCCCCTGACAGCCCACCACTCGTTATCCTGTCCTCATTCCGGTCTCACGGCTGCCCTTTCCGTTCCACCCACAGTAGTACCCCGACGTTCTCTTTGCTAGACGGATGCAATCCCTTTTCATCCTGGTTTGATTTCTCTCCACCGACAGTCTCTCCTCCTCCAGGAAGCCCTCCCTCCTGCAGCACCCCTCCTAGGTCCTGCACTTGCCATCACCCCTCAGCCTCCTCCTTGAGCTCTTCTCACCCCGCCGCCTCCCCCCTAGTCCCAGGATCCTGTGGGATCGTCCCTTCTGCCCTCTCAATTACGCCCTCACGCAAATATCTCCTCCTCCCCTTCCCTGCCGACTCCCTTCTGTGATGTTAACACACTCGGTCAGCCCTGTCTTTACAGCTCTTGCCACCCCCATGGTCGTGTTTTCTCTCTGCATCTTGTACCTGCCATGTCTTAGTCAATTTCACTACACTCATCTCTGCCCTTTTCAACCTGCTCTTGGAGACATCTGGCCGCTGGAAGGTCTCCTGCTGGCATGCAGGAGTAAGGAAAAGAGCATTGCTCTCTCAGAATTAAACCACACACCAACAGTGAAAGGAAGAACCCAGATAGCGCCCAGGACCGTGCGCCAGTGGGTGGAAGCATCTACACCCAATACCTGTGCTTGTCGTGACGGGGAAGACCTGGGTAGGGCTGGGAGGACCTGGGTAGGGATGGGCGGACCTGGGTAGGGAGAGCTGAAACAGACTAGGACTCGGCAAGCAGAGCGTAACCGACTGCACTAGAGCTGAGTGGGCAGAAAAGAGCCTGAAAGAGTTCCCCAAACCCATACGCTTCCCAGGGGGCTCAGTGGTGAAGAATCTGCCTGCCAATGCAAGAGACATGGGTTCGATCCCTGGGTCGGGAAGATCCCCTGCAGTAGGAAATGGCAACCCACTCTAATATTCTTGCCTGGAAGAGCCCGTGAACAGAGGCGCCTGGCGGGCTACGATCCACAGGATCGCAGAGGAGTCGGACATGACTCAGTGACGGACCACACACGCAGGAACGTGCCGCGATGCTGGGAGCCACCTGGCAGCCTGCGGGTTAGCCTTCCAGGCCTTCACGGCTGCGGCCCAGGTTCGACCCCTGCTTGGGGAACCCAGGTCCCACAAGCTGTGTGGCACAGCAAAAAATAAGTATATATTTTTTAGGCGGGGTCCCTGGTGGCTCAAAGGATAAGACCCCCAGCTCCTGCGGCTCCTGGTTTTGTGCTTGCCAGGCAACCTTCTGATTACTGATTTTGTCTTGCAGGTGCTCCAAGATAGGGAATGTCCTGATTTGGGGTGCAGAGAGCATGCTAATTCACTCTAGAACTTTCTTTGATGATGAAAATGTTCTGTGTTCTCACTGTCCAAGGTGGTAGCAACCATCTACAGGTGGCTACCTAGCACTTGAACTGTGTCTGGTGTGAATAAAGAACTAAATTCTTTATTTGGTTTTAATAGATTTTAAGTGAAATAGCCACTGGCGGCCAAGGTTACCACCCTGGCCAGCACAGTCCAGTGCCGCAAAGGACTGTCCCTGCCATCTACTGTCCCCAGATGCACATGGACTGGCCCTTCAGCCACCTCGTCTGGTGACCTCGGGGCACTCTCAAAGTCAGGAGCCAGTTCTGCCCTGAGAAGACCCACACCACCTGAAGCCTTGCCCGGCCATTTCCAGGCCTGTGGCTACCCCTACAGTAACATCCCTTTCCAGTGATCGCTGTGAGGATAAAATATGCTCCGTAAACACCAACTGCCTAATAAAAAGCTTGATGCATGCGTGCCAAGTCACTCAGTCGTGTCTGACTCTTTGCCACCCCACGGACTGTAGCCCACCAGGCTCCTCTGTCCATGGGGTTCTCCAGGCAAGAACACTGGAGGGGCTGCCGTTTCCTCCTCCAGGGATTAAAGCCAAGTCTCCTATGGCTCCTGCATTGCATGGGGATTCTTTGCTGCTCAGCCACCAGGGAAGCCCAATAGAAAGCTTGATACCTGATAGATACCTTCTGTTCCTTCCCTCTGCTCATTTGCTACCTCCTTATACAGTCCTTCGTGTATCTTCCAAACCTTGCAGCAATATGGTGGCACACTGTATCTACTCAAGCAATGAATGTGTGTGACACCATGGTTTTATTACGGGGGGAGAGATATTAAAAAAAAACAAACAAATTGCATTTTCTACAAAATCACTGACCTAAGGTCATCTGCATCATCTATCACTTGTGAAAGACTGACACGTAGCTATCTTTAGCAGGTAAGTTAGGACATTCTGACGGCTGTCATTAAATTCCCATTTAAGGCTTGGAGAGCAGACAAACAATGCAGAAGACGTAAAAATACACAGAGTGCGGTTCCCAGCATCCTGCCAGGAAACAGCATCCCAGTAAGGCAGTAGATGAGGAACAGGCATAAAAGCAGAAGAAAGCATATTTCTTAAATAAGGAACTGGAATTAGCTGCTATACATGCTTCTTGCTTATGAGTGAAAGAAAGTAGGCTGAGCCCTGCCCAGGAAATCAATTCAGGCAAGTACTTCCCTTGGTCACAGAGATGGGGAATCGAGTTTTACCTGGTATTCTCTTATCCTGGGAATCAGGTCATCAAAATGGTGATTCACTGCCATCGTAAAGCCCTTGTAAGTTGTTCTCAGCTTCATATGAGAATCCTTGAGTAACCAGCTAGGATGGAAAAGGTGAGACTGAGCCTTGGGGTGGGAGATAGCAAACAGAAATGTTCATGCGTCTGAGGCTGGAAAACATGAAGAGCCCAGATTCACGTGGCCAAACTAGAACGGCGCACGGAGATGCTAACCCATCTTTAACAAAAAGCCGTCTGCGTTCGGTCCCACAGAGCTCACCACCTCTCCCCCCCAGATACAGCTGAGGCTTGTATGATGTGGGAGCAATCCAAGACAGGGTCGCCAGTATGCAGTCCACAGGCCAAGTCAGAGCTGCTGACTGTGTCTATGAATAAAGTTTTATTGGCACATGGCCCACCCTTCGCTTACACATCATCACAGCTGTGCTCCTGCGGCAGCAGCAGAGATGAACCTCACAACAGACACTGTCTGTGCACCTGAAAGCTGAAAATATTAATCATCGGGCCTTTTTCAAAAAATGCTCGCCAAACCTTAGTGTGGTATGAGATTTTTATAAAAATATTACAGAATGTTTTTAAAAATTTTTTAATGGAATATTATTTGGTGATTTAAGAAATGAGGAATTGGTTCATGTTAAAGCATGTACAAACTTTGAAAACATCATGCCAAGGGAGGGACTTCCCTGGCATCCCAGTGGTTAGGGCTCTGTGCTGGGTTCAGTCACTAAAATCCCATAAGCTGCAGCAGGAAAAAAAAATATGCCAAGAGAAAGAAGCCAGACACAAAGGGTCACATAAGATACAATTCCATTTATATGAAGGATACAGATGAGGTAAATCCACAGAAACTGAAGCGTAATGGTTGCCAGTGGCTGGGGGTAAGCAGGATGGGGGTGACTAGGCAAGGGTTTTCTCTGTGAGTAGCAAAAAATGTTCCGGAACAAGATAGTGGTGATGGGTGTTCAACATTTTAATGCACTCGATTGACACAAAATTGCATAGTTTTAAATGGTAAATTTCATATTATGTACATTTTACTACCATTTAAAAATGATAAGAAAAAAGACCCTCTTTGAAAAGAGATAATCAATCCAATTTTGTGCTATTACCAGTATTGTCACAAAAGTTAGAACTTATAAAGATACTGATTACATGATATTGATTGATTTTCATTAAGGAAAAGAAGGATTCTACCTCTGCACTACAAGGATGAGATGGAGATTTCGAAAAAACAAACAAGCACTGTATCATTCCTGGTATTTTAAAGTGCATTTTCTAGGTCATGAAACAGGGAACGGGCGGGAGGCATGGACTAAAACTGCACCTGGGGAACCAAGCAAAACTCTGCTCTGACTTGCTTGCGAACACGCCTGGGACGCGAGCACAGCTCACCTGGGCAAGCCTCCGAGGTCCAGGTCGCTCCCGACGTAGGGACCAACACACAGGATGACCCACAGGTCCACCTCTGACGCCAAGGATATGAAAGCGCTGGGGAGGGGGGTGACAGCGGCAGTCACCAAGAGCCGAGCCTGGAACTGCCGCCGTGTGTCTCCCCGAGGCCTCTTCTCTTGCGGTTAGGACAGGGGGAACTCACTCCCGGCCTGCTCACAGAGGTCCCTGCCGGAGACAGGACCCGGGCCGGGGCCGCCTTCCACACAAAGGCCTCAGTCCAGAAGCCCCGAGGGCAGGACGCGGGCGACTCGCAGGAATCCCGGCCAGACGCCGGCTGCCCCCTGGACCAGAGCGGAGCCTCCTGTCCCCGCGAGGGCAGCACCCAGGACGCGCCCTCAAGAACCATGCTGGCTCCTCCTTCCTCATCTCCCACTTTCAGTCTGCCTCTAATCAGGTTTATTCCTTGTAGTTAATATTTCTGAATGTGAAATTCCTCTTAATTTTCACCGCTACCACCCTGGATAGAGAACTTGCGTCCGCCTGAGTTATTCCAACGGCTTCCTCCCTCCCTCCTTCTCTTCCTTCTTCCGATGCCGCTCCAGGCACTGTCAGCAGAATATAATCATCGAACACAGGAGTCATGTGTACCAAGTATCAGCATCAGCACTCAATGCACTCAGCTCTGCAAGTGTATTATTTTCTTTGTCAATTCCATGACATAGGTATCGATATCAGCTCCATTTTACAGACAAGAAAATAGACACTTAAGGAGTCAGAGGTCACATTCTTGGGAAACTGGAAGAGTTCAAAGACAATCCGCTCCAGAAAAGAAATCTTAACTATGTTATTCTACCGCTTAAAAATACCACCAGCAAAAAAAAAAAAAATACCACCAGCATGCAGACATGAACTTCCCGAATTAAAATTTTCCCAGTGACTTCATAGCCCCTTCAGAACAGATTTCAAATTTTGCAGCATAGCACCCCGAACGGGCCAAGATAAGCCTGACTAGCTCTCTAGCTCTATCTTCTGACGTTCCCTCTGCTCAGAACCAGCAGGAGAGTCAGTTCCAGGAAAATATGAAGTTAGTCACAGGACCTGCCCCTTCCCTCCCTGGCACGGGCTCACCTACACATCCTGCCGCCTTGCGTTTAGCTGGGCTGGTTCCGAGCTCCCAGGACAGAAGCAGAAGCCAGTGATCCTGCTGCCGGAAACCCCTCTGCCTGCCTCCCCCTGCAGGCGCGAGGCAGGCAGGCATGGCGGCTTGAAAGCTAGGTGCTGGTGGCGCTTAAGCCACGAGAGGGAAAGACCCTGAAACCCTGGGTTCCCTCTTGGAAGAGCAAGGCACACTCAATGTGAGTATCTGTTTTAAACCTTCCTTAATGAAAACAGATCTTTACTGACAGACGATGTCGAGGTCCCCTCACTGCAGCAGGAACGTCAGTGTCACTCATGTCAGCGCCCTCCCACACCTCTGACTGCTCCGATGGTGGCCTCGCTGGACCTTCTGCCTGAAATCACATCCGACCCCTCTAACAAACTCCTCTCGGGGTTCTAATGTACTGGGGCTATCGCTCTGCTGTTACCCGCCCCGGGCTGTTCCCCTAGTTTGGGTTACGAGTCCTCAGCTGCTATTTGCCTCCCTCTATATACAGGCTTATTCCACAGCACAGCACATTGTCTGTGTATCTCCAGCATCAAAGAGAGTTATGAACTACAGCAGATGGAAGATACATAGTTTTGAACAATTACTCTTACTGTATCATGTCTCAAAACTCCTATAAATTATAGTTCAGAAATTTCCTCTTATAAGTGAAACGGTGGGATCCCTGTGACGGATCAGAGCCGCAGGGACTCTCTCTAAGCCACACGTGGGTAAAACACACACCGGACACTGAGGTCTGGGCTCCACTACTGATAACAGCATCCCTGCTCAAGGGGCTTCCATCTGGGGATCAGAATTTTCAGAGCTTCCGGGTGGTTCTCAAGGGGAAAGCAAGGTGACTCTTGCTTCATCTGACCCTACAGAGTCAAACACCCGCCTCTGAGCCAGAGAAACAGCAACTTAAATGTGAAACATACGTCAAATCCAGGTTTCCAGTGTAGTGAAACTGGCCTCTTCTTGGTTCATGAAGGTTCCAGGGAACATGCCTGAAACAGAAAAAAGAAAAATGTAAAAACTTTATATTTTACAATTATAAATTATATAATATTAGATTATACAATATTATTTAAATGAATACAAAATGAAATCCAGCAACCAACCGTATAGCCTTCACAATACCCAGTATATCCATTTAAAGTTTACTAGGTATGCCAAACTCACTCTCCAAAACAAACAAACAAAAAAATCCAGAAAAATATGACGCATAAGCCAGAAAAAAAAAATGAGCAACAGAGATAAACCCAGAAATGACATATAGGTTGAAACTGGCAAAAAAAAAAGATTAAAAAGGCATAACAAACATATACTGTATCTTTAATAAGTAAATAAAAGCATGGCCATAATGAAGAAAATGGAAGATATAAAAAAGATCCCAAAGAAACTTCTAAATTTTAAAAAATATAATATCTGAAATCAAAAATACTCTAGATGCAATTAAGAGCAGGAAATTAAACATATACCACTGATACTAACAACAGAACAGAAATAGGGACAGAATCCCAGGATATTTTAAGACAGAGCAAAAGAAGTTACCCAAACTGGAAAACAGGAAAAAACACTAAACGTTAAAATGAACAAAGCATCAGTAATATGTGGGATCTTATCAAGAAGTCCAAGTCCCAGGGGAAAAGGGGGAGATAAAATTACTAGAAGAAATAGGAAGTTTTACCAAATTTTGGTAAATTGATTAAAACCATAAACCTACAGACCCAAGAATCTCAATGAACCACAAGTAGGGGGGAAAAATCTGCACCATGGTGCACCAGAAGCAAATAGTTGAAGAGCAATGACAAAGAAAAACGTCTTAGAAGCAACCAGAGGGAGGAAAACAAGAAATTATACAAACAAGTTTTTTAAAAAGATAAGAAGTATAGAAGATGTGCAATCAGATAATGTGTAAGTCAGAAGACAACAAAGAGACATATTTAAGGTACTGAAAATAAAGCCCCAAACAACAACAACAAAATCAGCCTAAAATTCTATACCCAGTGAAATTATCCCTCAAAATTTAAGATGAAAGAGAAATATTTTTCAAAGAAATGAAATCTAAGATAATTCATAATCAGCTGGTTTCAGGAAGTCTCTCAGCAGAAGGATATGATACCTGGTAGATCTGTACAAATGAATGAAGAGCAGCAAAAAGGGAAACATACGGGCAAATGAAAAGATATGTTTGTCACCTTAAGTTTATCTCAAATATAATTAGATGTTAAAACCAGGAAAAAATGTATCATGAATTTCATAGTTTATAAAAATAAACGCATGACACAGCACAGTGCAAAGAAGAGTGGGATGTAAACACATGATGGGAGATTCTGTAGGGCCAGCGCGCTAGTTTAGAGAAGACGACAAGTTAGGAATTTAAGGCTTTAGATAAAGAACTTGATATAAGAACTTAGGGAACAAACCCAAGATCCTTAAAAAATGATTCCATATCCCACTTTTAACAATGGACACATCATCCAGACAGAAAATCAATAAGAAAAATTGGACCTGAACTACACGTTAGACCAAAAGAACATGCGTTGGTGTGGTTTTTGATGGAATTACACACAGTGATGGGAATGAACAAGCTAAAATGTGGCAGATCGTGGAGGAATCTCACAAGCAGGATCCTGAGCAGAAGATCAGACACAGGAGTAAAGACCGTACAATTCCAGGTGCATAAAGTTCAAAAGAGGCCAAAGTGATGGACGTGCTGGGAAAACAAGCTCTGCCACTCCTTTGCTGGGTGGTCCTGACTGCAGGCAATGGGAGAGCTTCTGAGATGCGGGCACGTTGCCAGGCTACATTTGGCCCAAGTTACCTAGTAATTAGTAACACGTCACCAGGAGCATGTTCATGTGACTAAGCTCATGGAGCTCAATGCTTATATATTGGACACATGCCAAACTTCAATAAAATGTGACTATGAAAATGAGTACAAGACAGCGATGAAGCCAGGCTTCAACAGTACATGAACTGTGAACTTCCAGATGTTCAAGCTGGATTTAGAAATGGCAGAGGAACCAGAGATCAAATTGCCAACACCTGCTGGATCATCAAAAAAGCAAGAGTTCCAGAAAAAACATCTACTTCTGCTTTACTGACTACGCCAAAGCCTTTGACTGTGTGGATTACAACAAACTGTGGAAAATTCTTCCAGGAGGAGGCAGGAGGAGAAGGGGATGACAGAGAATGAGATGGTTGGATGGCATCACTGACTCGATAGACATGAGTTTGGGCAAGTTCTGGGAGCTGGTGATGGACAGGGAGGCCTGGCGTACTGTGGCCCATGGGGTTGCAAGGAGTCACACGTGACTGAGTGACTGAACTCAACACTACCAGTGAGGGTGTACCAGGTAACTTGGGCCAAACATTCCACACCCTGTGCCACCCCCCCCAACAACACCTGACTGCTGAGCTTGGATTCAGGTCTCACCACCCCCTCCCAACACCTGCCATCACTCGGGCTGGAATCCGCTCCAGCTCGCCAACCGCAAGATCTTGGGATGTCTCTGCAGGCATCGCTGCACGACCAGTTCCTTATCTCACACACACACACACACACACACACACACACACACACACACACACACACACACACACACACACACCCGCTGGCCCTGCTTCTCCGAGAAGGCTCCTAACACAGGTGACCGCATTCACACACACACACACACACACACACACACACACACACACACACACACACACACACACACACACACACACACACACACCCGCTGGCCCTGCTTCTCCGAGAAGGCTCCTAACACAGGTGACCGCATTCACACACACACACACACACACACACACACACACACACACACACACACACACACACACACACACACCCGCTGGCCCTGCTTCTCCGAGAAGGCTCCTAACACAGGTGACCGCATTCACACACACACACACACACACACACACACACACACACACACACACCCGCTGGCCCTGCTTCTCCGAGAAGGCTCCTAACACAGGTGACCGCATTCATCCAGAGCAGATGTCCAGGGCTGAAGCTGGCTGCCAGAGCCGGGGTTGGTAGCAACACTTAATCTGTAAGCGACAGCTCGCCGGAGGCTCTGTATAGATGAGCTTGAGAGTCAAAACGTGCGGAAGCCCCAGGGTTCTTGCTGCGAAGGTCTAAGACAAATCCCTCTCCCTTCCCACAGGGTTAGGGGAGGGTGGGCAGTTTAAAGCATGTCCAGGCTCTTCTGTCCTTGACAAATGCCCGCGCTTAGCTGAGAGTACTGTTGCCAGAGCTGCAGGGGACGTTCCCCAGACGACCAGCAGGAGAAAGAGAAGCAGGCACACCTGGCATTGCACGCTTCAGCTGGGCGCAGAGACCACCGAGGCTGACGGCACTCGGCCTCAGCCCTCCCCTTGCAGCATGCCTACAGGGTCCCATAAGACAGAAGGGGTTACAGCCAAAGGCGCTCTAGGACTCCGGCCCTACTTAGGGGGAATCTCCAGGAAAAGCCAAAAGCGGCGGGGAGACAAAAGCAAGGACACAAGAGGAGAAGTTCTTCCTCCGAAACCAGTTACACACCCGCACGCCAGACAGACCTAACACCTCAGGTCTGCTGCACTAGGTTGGCTTGCCCATGCCAGCATGCCCAGCTTTCGACAGAAAGCTGTGAGACAGGCAAAAACAAAGACCACGGCTAAAGAGGCCAAGCAGATGAGAACCAGGCTTCGACGCGGGAGATACTGTGGAATTACAAGACTGGGAATTTAAACCAACTCAGCCTCAGGTGCTAAAGGAGGAAGTGGACAGCAGGCAGGTGGGCAACATGAGCAGAGATGGAAACTCAAAAATAAAAAGGAACCAGTGGAGCCCAAGAGGCTGGCGCCTGGATGGGCGCAGCTGTCACGCGGCCACGGGAAGGAGGCGTGAGCTTGAGGCAGGACAGGAACGCCTTCCAAACTGAACTGCGAAGAGGAAAGAACACGGAAGGGAAGAGGACAGCGTCCGAGTCCTGTGGGACAGCACAGATGTGACCGAAGCGCCAGAGGAGAGTCAAGAGAGAAAGGGAAGAAGAAACAGTCCAAGAAATAACACAGTCCTAACAACTTCCCAAGTGAAGGGCAGTTGTCAAACCACAGATCCAGGAAGCTCCGCAAACACAAAGCAGGATCAACACACTTAGAAACCTGCATGAGAGGATATCATAAACTGGAAGTGCCGTGATGGCACAAGAAGGAGGGGGTCACAGGGTGCAACCGAAGATGGGCTGGACCCAAACCCCGCCTCTGTGTCCTCAAAGCGCGGTCAAGATCCACTGCCCTGGGACAGAGCACTTGCGAAATTACTCCATGACTGAAGACCTGCCCAAGATTGAAAGAAAGAAAAGTAACCTGACAGCTGTAAAATGCGGCCCTTGTGAGTGAAGGCTGGCTTCGCGTCCACGGCACCGCGCAGGCTCCTTGCTGTGCCCAGCTACGCCCCTGCTAAAATGCCCCAACCCTGTGCCAGCCCCACCCCGAGTTAACCCCTGCTGCCGGTCCCGAACGTGCGCCTGCTCTTCCTAGACCCCTCAGGGCTCTCAGGCTGGACCCCACCTTACAGAAGGCCCCCCAAGCCCTTGCTGAGCCGGGCGCCACCCTGCTGTGCTCACACCCTCCTGAGTCAGCAGGTCTGACTGTCAGTCTCCAGGTTTCTTCCTGTGATACTGTGGCCGACGACTGGTTGTCAGTGTCTGTCGCACAGAGTGGAGAAAGTCAGAGAGAGAAAAATCACTCTCGTCTATTAACACATGTAAATGGAATCTAGAAAGCTCAATCTGCAGGGCAGGAACAGAGACGCGGATGATGAGCAGGGACTCGTGGGCATGGGGCTGCGTGGGGGAAGGAGAGGGTGGGGTGAACTGAGAGAGTGGGACTGACATTACAGTGAAGAAAGCGAGAGTGTCAGCTGCCCAGTCGTGTCCGACTCTTTTCGACTCCATGGGCTGTAGCCCGCCAGGCTCCTCCATCCATGGAATTCTCTAGGCGAGAATACTGGAGTGGGTTGCCATTCCCTTCTCTGGGGGATCTTCCTGACCCAGGGATCGAACCCAGGTCTCCCATGTTGCAGGCAGATACTTTACCATCTGAGCCACAAGAGAAACCCCAATATATACATGACTATGTGTTAAACAGACAGCTTGTGGGAAGGTGCTACGTAGCACAGGGAGCTCAGCTCGGGGCTGGGATGGAGAGGGGGAAGAAGGCTCAAGAGGGAGGGATATGTGTATACTTATAGCTGATTCACATTGTTGTACAGCAGAAACTGACACACATTGTAAAGCAAATATACTCTAACTAAAAAGGGGGGAGGGAGGGAGAGGGATGAACTGGGAGTTTAGGGTTAGTAGATGCAAACTGTCACATTTAGAATAGATAAAAATAAGGTCTTACTCTATAGCACTGGGCTTCCCTGATAGCTCAGCTGGTAAAGAATCTGCCTGTAATGCAGGAGACCCTGGTTCGATTCCTGGGTCGGGAAGATCTGCTGGAGAAGGGACAGGCTACCCACTCCAGTGTACTTGGGCTTCTCTTGTGGCTCAGCTGGTAAAGAACCCGCCTGCAATGTGGGAGACCTGGGTTCGATCCCTGGGTTGGGAAGGTCCCCTGGAGAAGGAAAAGGCTACCCACTCCAGAAGGCCTGGAGAATTTCATGGACTGTCCATGGGGTCACAAAGAGTCAGACACAACTGAGCAACTTTCACTATAGCACAGGGAAATTTACCCAATCTCCCAGAATAAACCATAATGAAAATGATTTTAAAATGTATGTATGTGTATAACTGAGTCTCTTTGCTGTAGAGTAGCAATTAGCACAACTTTGATGGTTCAGATAGTAAAGAATCTACCTGCAATGTGGGAGACCTGGGTTGAATCCCTGGGTGGGGAAGATCCCCTGGAGAAGAGCATGGCAACCCACTCCAGTATTCTTGCCTGGAGAATCCCATGGACAGAGGAGCCTGGCAAGTTACAGTCCATGGGGTTGAAGAGTTGGACATGACTGAGCGACTAACACTTTCTACAAAAACTTTTGTAAATCAACCATACTTCAATGTAAAAAATGTATGTATATATATATATATAAAGAGAGTGCAATCTTTTCTACAAAATGCATGCACTGTGCTGCTGCTTTATTCGGAGATAATGTTCTGCTTTGAGTGACTCAGAGCGTCTTATAGTTTATGAAACAATGGTGATAATTTTTATATTTCTTAACAAGGATACTAAAACAGACAAAACTTGGCAGTCTTATTTCAACCACAAATGTTTTAAGATTTTTACTAGTTCATGACAACTTTTATGGAAGTCTCATTGATTTCAGTAGTATATTATTTCCAGGTGTACAGCATAGTGATTCCCTGTTTTTATAGAATGTAACAGTTCATGAAATTTCAATGTCTGAATCACTGCTATACAAAAGCAACAGCAATGAGGAAACAAAGAAGGAAAATGATGTGATGTGTAAAAGGTTTTATGACAACTTGGGGGGAAATGCTTTAAAACTTCATCCCCCATCCTTTGCCAAATTAAATTCCAAATATTTAAAATACAGGTTGTTTTTTTTTTTCTAATCTTATACTTTAAAAATCAAGTCACTGAAAAGGACATAAATAGAACTATCCAAACAATAACGGATGGGCACTTTCCAAGCTTAGAAGGTGGAAAAGAAATCCAGTATGTTTGTTCTTTCTTCGCTTCAGTGAATAGAATGAGGGTAATCACAGGATTCTCCAGGCCTGATTCTCAGTGAGACAGGATTTTCCCTGGGACTCATCACTGGGCTGACTCTGACCACAGGACAGCTCTCCAAGGAGGACTGGGGCCTGCTGCCTAGACCCCCAGGGACTGAGGGGACGGCTGGGCTGCCGTAGCCTGGGACAGGAGACTGTGGTGTACAGGCCGGAGCAAGCCTGCTGAGACAGACGGCCTCATGGCCGCAGGAATGGGCTCCACTCACAGCGGAGACCGGGGGCCTGCAACACCGAGCACAGACTGGTGCAAGGGCCGCGGCAGCCCGCACTCACGTGGTGACGGTGTTGAAGCCGCAGGCCCTCAGCTTCAGGAGGCTGTCCTTCCAGTAGTCCCGGGGCACCCGGAAGTAGTGGATGGTGCCTGACAGGATGAGGAAAGGCGTATTCCCCAGCGTGAAGTTGGAGCCCCTCACTTGCAGACCCACAGGCCGGTCACTGACGTGTGAGGGCCTCAGGAGGGCCTGGACCACGCTGCAGGGACACAGGAGGCACGTGACATCCCATCCCACAGAGGTGGGCCCACCGCGAGGGTCTCTCCTTCAGGGCCCTGCCCTCAGACCTACCTCTCTGGGAGCCCTTCTTGCAACGCAGACATAACCAGGAACCTAGAAGTCAGGCCCAGGAGGCTCGCCAGCCTCACCAAGAACAAGAAGGCCTGCATGCTAGACAGACAGGATGGACAGAGGTCAGGGCCCCAGGCCAGGAAGGAGCGGCTGCCCAGGAGAGGCGAGGCCTTGGAGGATGAGGGGCCAGGGGCTGCTGGGGGGCAGTCCCGCACAACTACCCCTGGATTCCACAGACACGCCAAGGCCCGTGGCCCATGGCCCATGACTTTCTTCAGGGAACAGAAGCCACCGTGGGGGCCCACCTAGGAATGAGGGGTGTCCCCGGGGACCTGGCAGCGGGGGTGGTCAGGGAGGTCGCGGGGAGGGTGGACCCAGCTCCAAGTGACAGGCCTCAGACTCACAGTGCAGACGACCCCCGTCCTAGACCTGCTCCCCCAACAGCCCGTCCCCAGGGGAGCACATAAGGAGAGGGACCCCCAAACCACCAGGGCCCCACCCCTGGGCCTCCTCCGGAGCTCCCTGTAGACCAACGGCCCATCGTGGCCTCTCTCAGGACCCAAGCGATGCCCAACCCACTGCGGACTCTGGGCGGCCGGCACCCACCCATCTCCCTCCGAGACCCACCCTCACCGCCAGGACCCCTGCCCCTCCTGCACCCCTCCCCCTCCTGCACCTGTCTCCCCTCCTGCACCTGTCTCCCCTCCTGCACCCCTCCCGCACCTGTCTCCCCTCCTGCACCTGTCTCCCCTCCTGCACCCCTCCCCCTCCTGCACCTGTCACCCCTCCTGCACCCCTCCCCTCCTGCACCTGTCTCCCCTCCTGCACCCCTCCCCTCCTGCACCCTTCCCCTCCTGCACCTGTCTCCCCCTCCTGCACCCCTCCCCTCCTGCACCTGTCTCCCCTCCTGCACCCCTCCCCTCCTGCACCTGTTTCCCCTCCTGCACCTGTCTCCCCTCCTGCAGCCCTCCCCTCCTGCACCTGTCTCCCCTCCTGCACCTGTCTCCCCTCCTGCACCCCTCCCCTCCTGCACCTGTCTCCCCTCCTGCACCTGTCTCCCCTCCTGCACCCCTCCCCTCCTGCACCTGTCTCCCCTCCTGCACCTGTCTCCCCTCCTGCACCCTCCCCCTCCTGCACTTGTCTCCCCTCCTGCACCTGTCTCCCCTCCTGCACCCCTCCCCTCCTGCACCTGTCTCCCCTCCTGCACCTGTCTCCCCTCCTGCACCCCTCCCCTCCTGCACCTGTCTCCCCTCCTGCACCTGTCTCCCCTCCTGCACCCCTCCCCCTCCTGCACCCCTCCTCCATCTGCACCCCCACCCCGGACCCCGCGTGGTAGCGGCCATCCCCCTGGGCACGGTCGCCGCACGTCCCTGCGCGAGGCTCTGAGAGCAGGAAGGTCCTTTCCTGGACTCGGGGTCCAGCCAGAGAGCCTCTCAGGCAAGGCGACATCCCCGGGGCAGGTCGGGCTCTTGAATGACCGACCCTGAAACCGCCAAGTCCCCGGCCGCGCCAGCGAACCTCAAGCGCGGAGCTCTTCTGGCTCCAGACCCGCCGGACCTGCACGGCGGGAATCTGAGCAGAGTGAGGCGTGAGGGGCGGGGCCGTGGGCGGGGCTGGGGGCTCACCAGCGCGGACACACCTGCGCGGGCCCGCCCCTTCCCCCGCGGGGCAACCGGCTAGGCTACAGCCCTGCCGGCTGGTCTGTGCTGATCCGGATTCAGGCTCTGAGAGCAGCTTTGTTGTTCAGTCGCTCAGTCGTGTCCCACTCTTTGGGACCCCATGGACTGCAGCACGCCAGGCTTCCCTGTCCTTCAACCATTTCCTGAAGTTTGCTCAAACTCAAGTCCACTGAGTCGGTGATGCCATCCAACCATCGCATCCTCTGTCGTCCCTTCTCCTCCTGCCCTCAATCTTTCCCAGCATCAGGGTCTTTTCCAATGAGTCAGCTCTTCGCATCAGGTGGCCAAAGTATTGGTGCTTCTGCTTCAGCATCAGTCCTTCCAATGAACATTCGGGACTGATTTCCTTTAGGATTACTGAGTTGATCTTGTTGCAGTCCAAGGGACTCTCAAGAGTCTTCTCCAACACCACAGTTCAAAAGCATAAATTCTTCGGTGCTCAGCTTTCTTTATAGCCCAACTCGCACATCCATAAGTGACTACTGGAAAAACCATAGCTTTGACTAGATGGACCTTTGTTGGCAAAGTGATGTCTCTGCTGTTTAAAATGTTGTCTAGGTTGGTCATAGCTTTTTTTCCAAGGAGCAAGCGTCTTTTAATTTCATGGCTGCAGTTACCATATGCACTGATTTTGGAGCCCAAGAAAATAAAGTCATGTTTTCATTTTCCCCCCAATAATTTGCCATGAACTGATGGGACCAGATGCCATGATCTTAGTTTTCTGAATGTTGAGTTTTAAGCTAGCTTTTTCACCCTCCTCTTTCACTTTCATCAAGAGGCTCTTTAGGTCTTCTTTGCTTTCTGCCATAAGAGTGGTGTCATCTGCATATCTGAGGTTATTGATATTTCTCCCAAGAATCTTGATTCCAGCTTATGCTTCATCCAGCCCAGCATTTCGAATGATGTACTCTGCATATAAGTTAAATAAGCAGGGTGACAATACACAGCCTTGTTCCCAATTTGGAACCAGTCTGTTTTTTCATGTCCTGTTCTAACTGTTGTTTCTTGACCTGCATACAGATTTCTCAAGAGGCAGGTAAGGTGGTCTGGTATTCCCATCTCTTTTGGAATGTTCCACAATTTCTTGTAATCCACATAGTCAAAGGCTTTGACGTAGTCAATGAAGCAGAAGTAGATGTTTTTCTGGAACTCTCTTGCTTTTTCTATGATCCAGTGGGTGTTGGCAATTTGATCTCTGGTTCCTCTGCCTTTTCTAAATCCACTTGTATATCTGGAATTTCTTAGTTCACATACTGTTGAAGCCTGACATGAAGGATTTTGAGCATTACCTTGCTAGCATGTGAAATGAGCACAGTTGTACTGGAGTTGGAACATTCTTTGGCATTGCACTTCTTTGGGATTGGAATGAAAACCAACCTTTTCCAGTCCTGTGGCCACTGCTGAGTTTTGCAAATGTGCTGGCATATTGAGTGCAGCACTTAACCCATCATATTTTAGGATTTGAAATAATTCAGCTGGAATTCCATCACCCCCACTAGCTTTGCTGGTCATGAGGCTTTGCTAACCCCTGTCATGTAGCACGTTGCTCTGGAAGCGAAAGCGAATAAGTGGCGGCCAGCTCCGTGCAGGCTGCCTGCGGAGTGGATGCAGCTGTTTCCCCAGCTCTGCTCTTCCTGGGCCTTCATGCCCAGCATTTCAGTCTGACTGCGAGTTCCGCATCTGGGGATACAGAGGACTGACGGTGAGCGACCTGAACACCTGTGGACTTGGGTGTCTTAGGAGGTTCTAGAATCAGTCCCCCGGATTCTGAAGGATGTGTATCATTTGTTGTATGTGCTCCTACAAAACATCTGTTGTTGCTTGTATGCATATATTAAATGTTAATATTTGCTCACTGGGTATTGATTGTAGCTCTTATTATAGTTCTGCCATTTAAGATCTAAACGTCTTCTATGGCAGTAGTTCTGTAGATTACTCCATGGTGCCTATGTTTTCTTCTAATGTTTCTGCAGCTTGTTTCTTCATTTAAATCTCTGGTTCGTCAAAATTTATGTTAATATAAGATTGAAAGGTAGATGAATCTTTCATTTTTTTCCAAATAGCTGACAGATTTCTCCCAAATGTAATTCTTCCCTCATTAGTTTGCAAAGACCTTTATCACATACTAAATTCTCATATACTTTTATCTGCTTTTGATTTTGTATTTTATTCCTTTTATTCCACTGAGTCTGTCTGACCAGATCCAACTTGCAAAAAGAACTTACACAGGGCCAGACACAGTTCTAAACTCACTACCTGTGAACTCACTTATCAGCTTTATCAGCTAGTGCTCTTTTTATTCCTATTTCACAGATTGAGGAACTCAGGCAGGAAATTCCCTGGCAAACCAGTGGTTAGGACTGTTTGTTATCACTGCTAAAGTGAGGGTTTGATCCCTAGTTGACGAACAAAGATCCCAAAAGACATGCAGCACAATAAAAAAAAAGGAACTGAGGCAGAGCGCGCTCAGGTAACCTGCCCAAGGCGACGCAGCAGTCAGCGGCGGACCCCAGTCTCCGTCCCTGCGACGGGGCTCCAGAGCCTGTGCTCCTGGCCTCTGGGCCAGTCAGTGTGTGCTTTAACATTTCAATGAGTTTTGTTTGGGAACTTACTTCGATGCAATATTGGCCTCTAAGTATACTACCAACAAATTATCCCAAAGGTCAAGGAACAGAAAGTCTTACAGATCAAATTGACTCAGATCACATGGTTTAATAAGTAAATTTAAAACACAGAGTGAGAAGCGAGAGATGGAGTGGGTAACACTCTCAGGACAGAGTGCCAGTGGACAGACGGACTCCGCCGGAGTCCTGTGACGGTGTGGTTAGGAGGACGCAGTGCCCCCTCGGAAAGAAGCTGCCTGGGCCGAGGTCACACACCGCCCCCCTCCCCGAGAGCGGCTGGCGGCTGTAGCTCTCCGCTCAGTCTGCAGGGCGGCTGCAGGACTCATGTGTGCTCTGCAGTCGAGGACCCTGTGGGCAGCATGAGTATCCCCAGCGGGTGCAGGAATTAGACCTCACTGCGGACTGTCAGCCCTACGCACAGAGCTGGGACTAGAGTGAGGTAAGCAGCTGCAGAAGTTGAGGAGGGATCCTAAATACTCAGTCCAAGCTTGGTCCTTCCGTCCCTTTCCGTGTTCACAGCAGGTGATCTACCTACATCACCCAAGTCTGACACGTCCCGCAGAGGGCTTGTCTATGCCTCACACATCTCATGAGTCTTATCCTTTCTATTTGCTTTCTACAGATCTGAATATTATTACACAACACAGCATATTTCATAGCTCGAGTCTGTGACTTTGTTATTCTCTTTAAGGAGGCTTCCTGTTTATTCATGTGCTACTCCAGATTAATTTTAGAATCATTTCATCAAGTTCATCAAGTTATAATTAGATCCCACTTAAGCACAAGGTATTTCAATATTGTTCACTATCTCTCTTCAGGGGCCTGAAAAAATTAGAGAATTTTCCTTTCTGGACAATACCGCACTTTCACTTTTATTTATTCATTAAGTTAAAGAATATTTTATTGAGAACCCACTGTATTCCAATATAGTAGCTTCCCCTATAGTGGCTCAGATGGTAAAGAGTCTGTCTGCAATGCAGGAGATCTGGGTTCAGTCCCTGGGTTGGGAAGATCCCCTGGAGAAGGCAACGGCAACTCACTCCAATATTCTTGCCTGGAGAATCCCATGGACAGAGGACCCTGGCAGGCTACAGTCCATGGGTCACATAGAGCTGGACACGACTGAGTGACTAACACACGCTCACTGCATTCCAAACACTGTCCTGTGTTACCTAAGTAACTTCCATAAGATAAAAGTTATTTTTTAACATGTGCCCCAATGTTCACTGCAACACTATTTACAACAGCTGGAACATGGGAGCAACCTAGATGTCCACTGACATGAATGGATAAAGGGGACGTAGTACATACACACAATGGAATATTACTCGGCCATGTAAAGGAACGAAGCTGGGTCATTTGTAGAGATGTGCATAGACCTGGAATCTGTCACACAGAGTGGTCAGAAAGAGAAAAACACACATTATATATTAATGCACATATGTGGACTCTATAAAAAAAAAAAGGTACAGATGGACCTATTTGCAGGGCAGGAATAGAGACACAGATGCAGAGAGTGGAGCTGTGGACACAGGAGGGAAGGGGACGGTGGGATAAACCGGGAGATTAGGACTGACACATACACATGACCATGTGTTAAACAGACAGCTAGTGGGAGCTGCTGTATAGCACAGGGAACTCCGCTCGCTGCTCTGTGATGACCAAGGGGGTGGGATGGGGCTGTGGGGTGGGAAGGAGACTCAGGAGGGAGGGAATATGTGTATACTTATAGCTGATTCACTTTGTTGTACAGCAGAAACTAACACAAGCTTGCAAAGCAATTACACTCTAATAAAAACATTATGTTTTTAAAATGGTAACCAGTTGCCACAGGCCGTTCTAAACCATGTGGCCATAGTCTTCTGTCCTCAGGACACTGATGTAAGGACAGTGGCTGCTTGAGCTTTTTTCTCGGGGCCATGGACCGGGACTTAAAAGTGGCTACCAGACCGAGGAAGGCTCAGCTCCCACGCCAGCGACCTCCCTGAAGGCCTGGGTGCGAGGGAACAGCAGCTCCCCTCCGCTGATGGTGATGACTCAGGCCCAGAGCCTGCGCCCTGGCAGCTGGGGGTCCGCACACGATGGGACCGACATCAGGCCCGGCTGGAGGAGCAAGCAGCCACCAGACCTGGTGACGCTGGAAAAGGCCCGGGGGGGTCTGATCTGCTCATGAGGAGCGAGCAGACCTTCACAAGGCTCATACCCATGTTTAGGGGGAATGGACTCAGTTACCTCTGAGGCTGATGCAGGTTCTGAGAGCTGGTGGGCCGGGAGGCTGGCTCCAGCGGGGATGTCCGCTGCCGTTCAGAAAGGGCTGGGAGCCGGGCCGGCTGGGGGAGGGCAGATGATGGGAGGCATCTCCGCTGGGGGCAGCGGGCCAGGCAGTCCTCTGGGCCAGCACAGGGCACCCACACCGCAGGCTCCGGTCCCAGCCAGACGAGCTGGCCCTCAGTGGAGGCAAGTGATAGATAAGCGAGCGCTTTCCATCAAGAACAGTAATTTAAGTGGACTCATGTCCCAGGCCCAGCTCTTGGCCACGCCATGACCACTGCACCCAGCACTGTTCAACCATCAGCAAGGACTAGACTTAGTTGAAGACGCAAGCATTAGTCTCCCTGAACAACAATTTGTATGTGACAGAAAACGCTATTCTCAATCAACTTGCCATTGGTGGAAAATAAGTGCTTGTAATGAAGTAATTGTTAGGTCAGGAGGAGTCTATATAAAAATCCTTTTTTTTTTTCTTACAAAGACACTCATGTTATGACAGGCACTTAGTGTTTGTTGAGTGAACACATAATTTAGGGAACCATCTGATGAAGGAGAGTCCTCCTGATTCAAGGGAAACAGCAGCATCAGTGATGAAGATGAGGAGAATCCAGGCTGTCTGGAGCGCAGGTGCAGCTTGGGGACCAGGGAGTGGCCAGGGGCTGTCTTCAGTGGCTTAAAGAAATTAGTCATTTACAAAGACAAACTTTGATCCTTGAGAAATGACTCCTCTTCTCTTAGGTGAAATGAACAGAACTGCTTTAACGGGACATTGATGGCAATTGCATTCAGCTTAGTCATGCCCTTCTCTTGTCGAAATGTGCCCAAGAGGAGGTCACTTCAGTTCAGTTGCTCAGTCGTGTCTGACTTTGCAACTCCATGGACTGCAGCACGCCAGGCCTCCCTGTCCATCACCAACTCCCAGAGTTTACTCAAACTCATGTCCATCGAGTCGGTGATGCCATCCAACCATCTCATCCTCTGTCGTCCCCTTCTCCTCCTGCCTTCAATCTTTCCAAACGTCAAGGTCTTTTCAAATAAGTCAGCTCTTCGCATGAGGTGGCCAGAGTATTCTAGTTTCACTTTCAGCATCAGTCCTTCCAGTGAATATTCAGGACTGATTTCCTTTAGGATGGAGTGGTTGGATCTCCTTGCAGTCCAAGGGACTCACTCTTAAGAGTCTTCTCCAACACCACAGTTCAAAAGCATCAATTCTTCAGCACTCAGCTTTCTTTATAGTTCAACTCTCACATCCATACATGACTACTGGAAAAACCATAGCCTTGACTAGATGGACCTTTGTTGGCAAAGCAATGTCTCTTTTTAATATGCTGTCTAGATTGGTCATAGCTTTTCTTCCAAGGAGCAAGTGTCTTTTAATTTCATGGCTGCCGTCATCATCTGCAGTGATTTTGGATCCCTCAAAAATAAAGTCAGCCACTGTTTCCACTGTTTCCTCATTTGCCATGAAGTAATGGGACCAGATGCCATGATCTTAGTTTTCTGAATGTTGAGTTTTAAGCCAACTTTTTCACGCTCCTCTTTCACTTTCATCAAGAGGCTCTTTAGTTCCTCTTCACTTTCTGCCATAAAGGTGGTGTCATCTGCATATCTGAGATTATTGATATTTCTCCCGGCAATCTTGATTCCAGCTTGTGCTTCATCCAGCCCAGCGATTCTCATGATGTACTCTGCATATAAGTTAAATAAGCAGGGTGACAATATACAGCCTTGACATACTCCTTTCCCGATTTGGAACCAGTCTGTTGTTCCATGTCCAGTTCTAACTGTTCCTTCTTGACCTGCATACAGATTTCTCAGGAGGCAGGTTGGTGGTCTGGTATTCCCTTCTCTATAAGAATTTTCCACAGTTTGTTGTGATCCACACAATCAAAGACTTTGGCATAGTCAATAAAGCAGTAGATGTTTTTCTGGAACTCTCTTTGCTTTTTCGATGATCTGACGGATGTTGGCAATTTGATCTCTGGTTCCTCTGCCTCTTCTAAATCCAGCTTGAACATCTGGAAGTTCACGGTTCACTTACTGTTGAAGCCTGGCTTGGAGAACTTTGAGCATTACTTTGCTATGGTGTGAGATGAGTGCAATCGTGTAGTAGTCTCTGAGCATTCTTTGGCATTGCCTTTCGTTGGGATTGGGATGAAAACTGACCTTTTCCAGTCCTGCAGCCACTGCTGAGTTTTCCAAATTTGCTGGCATATTGAGTGCAGCACTTTCACAGCATCATCTTTTAGAGTTTGAAATAGTTCAGCTGGAATTCCATCACCTCCACTAGCTTTGTTCGTAGTGATGCTTTCTAAGGCCTACTTGACTTTGCATGCCAGGATGTCTGGCTCTAGGTGAGTGACCACACCATCATGGTTATCTGGGTCATGAAGATCTTTTTTGCATAGTTCTTCTGTGTATTCTTGCCACTTCTTCTTAATAGCTTCTGTTAGGTCCATACCATTTCTGTCCTTTATCGAGCCTATCTTTGCATGAAATGTTCCCTTGGTATCTCTAATTTTCTTGAAGAGATCTCTAGTCTTTCCCATTCTGTTGTTTTCCTCTATTTCTTTGCAATGATCGCTGAGGAAGGCTTTCTTATCTCCTCTTGCTATTCTTTGGAAGTCTGCATTCAAATGAGTGTATCTTTCCTTTTTTCATTTGCTTTTTGCTTCTCTTCTTTCCTCAGCTATTTGTAAGGTCTCCTCAGACAGCCATTTTTCCCTTTTGCATTTCTTTTTCTTGGGGATGGCCTTGATCACTACAGCCTGTACAATGTCACGAACCTCCGTCCATAGGTCTTCAGGCACTCTGTCTATGAGATCTAATCCCTTGAATCTGTTTCTCACTTACACTGTATAATTGTAAAGGAATTGATTTAGGTCATACCTGAATGGTCTAGTGGTTTTCCCTACTTTCTTCAACGTAAGTTTGAATTTAGCAATGATTTAGTTCATGATCTGAGCCACAGTCTGCTCCCAGTCTTGTTTTTGCTGACTGTATAGAGCTTCTCCAAATTTGGCTGCAAAGAATATAATCGCTCTGATTTTGGTGTTGACCATCTGGTGATGTCCATGTGTAGAGTCTTCTCTTGTGTTGTTGGAAGAGGGTGTTTGCTATGACCAGTGCGTTCTCTTGGCAGAACTCTATTAGCCTTTGCCCTGCTTCATTCTGTACTCCAAGGCCAAATTTGCCTGTTACTCCAGGTGTTTCCTGACTTTCTATTTTTGCATTCCAGTCCCCTATAATGAAAAGGACATCTTTTTTTGGTGTTAGTTCTAGAAGGTCTTGTAGGTCTTCATAGAACCGTTCAACTTCAGCATTACTGGTCGGGGCATAGACTTGGATTACTGTGATATTGAATGGGTTGCCTTGGAAACAAACAGATCATTCTGTCATTTTTGAGATTACATTCAACTACTGCATTTTGGACTCTTTTGTTGACTATGATGGCTACTCCATTTCTTCCAAGGGATTCTTCATTATATCTACAGTAGTAGATATAATGGTCATCTGAATTAAATTCGCCCATTCTGGTCTATTTTAATTCACTGATTACTGAAATGTCGATGTTCACTCTTGCCATCTCCTGTTTGACCATTTCCAGTTTTCCTTGATTCATGGACCTAACATTCCAGGTTCCTATGCAATATTGCTCTTTACAGTATCAGACCTTGCTTCCATCACCGGTCACATCCACAACTGGGTGTTGTTTTTGCTTTGGCTCCATCCCTTCATTCTTTCTGGAGTTATTTCTCCACTGATCTCCAGTAGCATATTGGGCATCTACCGACCTGGGGAGTTCGTCTTTCAGTGTTCTATCTTTTTGCTTTTTCATACTGTTCATGGGGTTCTCAAGGCAAGAACACTGAAGTGGTTTGCCATGCCCTTCTCCAGTGGACCACGTTTTGTCAGAACTCTCTGCCGTAACCTGCCCATCCTGTGTGGCCCTACACGGCACGGCTCATAGTTTCACTGAGTTAGACAAGGCTGTGGTCCGTGTGATAGGTTTGGCTACTTTCTGTGATTGTGGTTTTCAGTCTGTCTGCCCACTGATGGAGAAGGATAAGAGGCTCATGGAAGCTTCCTGATGGGAGAGACTGACTGAGGCGGAAGCTGGGTCTGCTCTGATGGGCGGGGCCGTGCTCAGGAAATCTTCAATCCCATTTTCTGTTGATGGGCGGGGCTGTTTCCCTCCTTGTTCCCTCCCTGTTGTTGGACTTGAGGCCAAACTATGGCGGAGGTAATGAGGATAATGGCGACCTCCTTCAGAAGGTCCCATGCAGGCACTGCTACACTCAGTGCCCCAACCCCGCAGCAGGCCACCGCCGACCCACACCTCAGACAGAGACTCCTGGACACTCACGGGCAAGTCTGGGTCAGTCTCTTGTGGGGGGTCTCTGCTCCTTTCCCTGCGTCCTGGTGCATAAGGTTCTCTCTGTGCCCTCCCAGAGTCTGCTTCCTCAGTCCTGTGTAAGTTCTGGCGGCTCTGTGGTGGGGCTAATCGTGACCTCCTCCAAGAGGGCTTATACCCAGAGACCCCAGAGACTGAGACAGAACTGTGTTTGAGTGTCTCCTGTGGAGGTGCGAGTCAGCAGTGGACTGCCGCAGGGGCAGGGGCTCGGTGCAGCAGACTTGGGCATGGCAGGGTTTTAAATTTATCTAATCTATAAAGGAGGCATTTTTAACAGATGACTGAAACCTTCCTCTGCTTAAACATCCATACACAGGAGTGGTTGGGCTTCCCTCCCTTGGGACAGGGGCTCAGAGTGGAGCAGCCTGAGGTGGGGTGGAAGTGCTCAGACCACTGGGAGAGGCGGCTGTGACTGAGGCCACCACGTCACCTGCTCAGGAACCTGAAGGCCCGGTGCTCTGTGCAGGCTTCAGTGCCTCAGTCACAGCCCGAGCGCCTCCCAGCCTGGCAGGTCCTGCCAAGGTGGGGCTTGTGGTCCCCTGTGCGCATCGTGCACCCCCACAGAGCCCCTGGCAGCGCAGATCCTCAGGACCTGTCTGTTCTGTTCTGTTGGTTTCATCTAGGACCAGCTGAAAGGACAGTGACAGAGGTGAGCTCCCAGTTCACTGTGTTCCCGCCACAGGGCCCACAGCCAGGCTGTCAGGAGGCTGTCAGTGATAGTCAAAGTTGCTCAATCGTGTCTGACTCTGTCACGCCATGGACTATACAGTCCATGAGGATTCTCCAGGCCAGAATACTGGAGTGGCAGCCTTTCCCTTCTCTAGGGGATCTTCCCTAGATCTTCCCCATGTTGCAGGCAGATTCTTCACCAGCTAAGCTACCAGGGAAGCCCTGGTGGGAGGCTGGGCTCCAGAAAACAACTGGAGGGAAAGCATGAGTTCCATGTGAGATCCCAGCAGCCTGCCCCTGCGCACAGACTGCCAGATCCTCACACTTCTCTGGCCTCGAGTCAGAACTGAGCGCAAGCAAGCATCGCACCACCCAGGAGGCTGTCCAAGCCCCGTGGCAGCAGCACACTCTGTCTCCATCTGCCTCAGCACCACTTGGACGGCCTCAAGGCCAGACTGCCATGCCCCATGCCCTGTCTTGCCCCACTCAGATTCCTTCCCAGAATGTTCCTCTAATGGGTTAATCTCATCAGATCTTCCCCAATAAAACCCACTGCTTGCAAAATAAAACCCACCCTGGGGCTTCACTTATGGCTCTACTGGTTAAGAATCTGCCTGCAATATTGGAGACCTGGGTTCCATCCCTGGGTTGGGAAGATCCCCTGGACAAGGGGAAGGCTACCCACTCCAGTATTCTGGCCTGGAGAATTCCACGGAGTGTATAGTCCATGGGGTCGCAGTGCGTTGGATACGACTGAGCCACTTTCACTTGGCTTACATAAAGCTGCATCCAAAATCAACTTACGCCTTCTTTCCATTCCACTGAAACAAAAGTATAAACAACTCCCACACAAAGCCCACATCTTTCCTGCCCGAAGCTGCTTTTCTTGGCTATCTTTAAGGAACACACACATCATCAGAGCAGCTTAATTTGAATTCGTACCTTCTCCACAAATTCTGAAGCACATGTGCCAGACTGCTCTCTCTTCCGCAGCACCGTGCTACCGTTGCAGATCAGGCTTCTGGAGGCTGAAGCTTCAGCTCTGCAGAACACTTACACTCTGCTCCCCAGCTGTGCTGAGCACAGGCCTCAGAGGACACATGCGAAACTCGGCGTAGCTAACGGTGCATATATTGGTTTCTCAAAATGCTGACATGCATTGTCAATGTATGGCAAAAACCACTACAATATTGTAAAGTAATTAGCCCCCAACTAAAATAAATAAAACGATTTAAAAGAAATGCTGATATGCAGTTTAAAAATATTCTGGGTATTTTTTTCTGTAGGGATGAAATGAATTGATGTGATGATCATTTATAACAGCATTCTCTAAAAAGTCTACATCTTTAGGAATTTAAATCTGCTGTCATAAATCATAAACAGTGGTTAGTTTACAAAGCTATTAGAAATTTAAAGGACTTTTTTTTAAGTTTTTTGTTTTTAAATATTGATTTGGTTGCACCTGGTCCTCGTCGTGGCATGCGGGACCTAGTTCCCTGACCAGGGATCGAAACCAGGGCCCCTGCACTGGGAGCAGACAGTCTTAGCCACCGGACCGCCAGGGAAGTCCCAAGGGACCTATTTTTAAAAAGTCAGCTTGGTCAAGGAGTATTTTTGTTTATAATACCCAAGTCTAAATAAATGTTTAATTCCATATAATAAAATTAGATTTGTTTGAAAGAAAAAAACCAACAGACCCAGAAAAGGTAGACAGTGGTAGATTTTATTTATCAATGTAGTGATTAAAAACATTTAAAAAGAGCGAAAAAGAGAAACAAAAACTCAGAAAAGAAACATACTCAAAGCATTTACCAGGAATGGTTGTAGGAGCTTTGAGGACCATTCCCAGACCACGTGCTTCTAAACAATCAGCCCCAGGCCACCTGAGCCCATGACACTTGGGCGGCCGAGGTGCAGGCGTGCCCCACTTGTGGCTCGGGAGGAGGCCTCGCACGCCCCTCTCATCGTGACTTGCATTCAGAGGAGCCGCACGAGGGTGGCCGCAAGGACGGTCTCATCTTCAGGGGGCAGGCGGAGCAGAACCGACGGGAAGCATCTCTGCCCCGCTCCTTTCCCACGCCTCTGCTGTGGTTGGGAAGCCCTCCTCAGGGCGTCCTGGGGGACGGATCCAGGCAACCGGCAGAATGCAGGCACGCCAGGACTCTGTGGGCCGGGCAAGGAGCTCTCCGCCACCCTGAGCGCCAGGAAGACTAGGCGGCATGTCGTCTTGGGAGCTCCAGTCCGGGGGCCCTGCCGTCCTCCATCTGACGCCGTGAAGCTGCCGTGGAGACGCTGGCCCCTCCAGCAGCCCGACTCACTCGTCACCTGCCTCCATGGGGGCCACCCACCACCCATCTGCTGTCAGAGCCTGGGGCGGGCTACTGCTGCAGCAGGCTCCTCGAGATCAGCATCCGCATCACTTCGTTGCTGCCTGCGAGAGGGAGAGGGCGGGCCGGGTCTCAGGGGCCAGGAGGCTCTGACCAGTCTGACCAGGACTGTAAAGCAGCAGTGCTTTTCATCTCAACGGATGTCAGGCAGAAGGAAAAATTTACTTGTAAAAAACCTCTCCTGATGGTAAAATGCTTTTATTAGGTAAAAAACAAACAAAATAAAACAGCAGAACATACACGTAGTATAATTCTAGTCTTTAAAAGTGTATCTATCTACAAGCACAGAAAAAATCCAAAAAAGGTATTTTTGGTATAAAATATAAAAGGAACCCAAAATATTAATTCAGATGTCAAAACCTGAATGATCTTTTTAAACTTTTCCTGTGTTTTGTAATTTTTCAACAATAAATACACCAACATCGTTGGTAATCAGAAAACTGAATTTTAAAAGAACAAAAACATTTTCCCTGAAAAGGAGTGGAATTAGTTCCTGGGGAGAGGAAATGAGTTGCGTGGTTCATTTTTACATTCTTTCTGATGCAAAAAATGCTCTAGAACCCGGGAGCCACAGCCACTGAGCCCATGTGCTGCAACGACTGAAGCCCGTGCTCTGCAATAAGAGAAGCCACCGCCATGAGAAGCCGGCGCATGGCAAAGAAGAGTAGCACCTGCTCGCTGCAACTAGAGAAAAGTTGTGCAGCAACAAAGACCCAGCACAATAAAAAATAATAAATAGATAAAAAATAAAACTGACACAGGCCAAGAGCAGGGGGAGGGTGACCTCAGAGGGGACAGAGCAGAACTTCCTGATCCCCAGGCCACTGCCCTCCCCTCCAAAGGGGCCAGGAGGGAGCAGGAAGGCAGGCCGGGCCCAGGCAGCACAGGGACAGATGCTGGGCTGAACACTCCAACAGGGAGGAAACCATCTTGGGTGCGTTTACCTTCAAGGATCTGATGGACCCGGGAGTCCCGCACGTACTGCTGGACGGCATAGTCCTTCAGGTAGCCGTAGCCACCATGCATCTGTAGGGCCTGGTTACAGATCTGCGGGGAGATGGGGGTGAGGAACCTCGGGTCCCAGGAAGGCACTCCTCCCCACGAGCACCCACATGGGCCTCTCCTGAGTAACTGGTGCCTCAAGTAGCATCCCAGGAGCGAACAGAAGGCCCACTACATCCGGGAGCCCAGGAGAGCTAGAGCACCAGCACTCACCGCAAAGCATTCATCTGTAGCGAAGAGTTTGGCCATGGAGCACAGGACTACTGCATCCTCCCGCTCCTCCTGCAGAGCCATGGCCGCAGTGCGGATCATCAGCCGTGAGGCCACCAGCCTGGCTGCCATCTCGGCCAGCTGGAACTGCAGGTACTGCAGCCAGAGGGGACAGAACCACACACACAGATGGCTCAGCACTGCCCGGGGCCCTGAGAGCCCCCTCCAGGGACAGGCCTCTGCCACAGGCCCCCGGGCCCCACTAAGAACGTTCCTGGTAAGCTGCAAGTCCACTCCACTCCTGCACTGCAGTTACCACCTCCTCAAGGAGATGCTCCCTCTATCTACCCTTCAACCTACAGCCAGTAGAACGCTCACAGCTCCACACAGGTGCCTCTGCCCAGCACACCAGGGTGCCCTGGTGCCCCCACACTTCTGCAACTCAAGGCGGTGGGCTGGGACCTGGAGGAGCAGGACCCGAGGACCTGAGACCCCAGACCTCAGTCCCTGGCCTGGCAGCTGAGCCCACAGCAGCGCCCAGGACCCAAAAAGTCAAGAGAGGCGAGGTACTCGAGACCTCAGCTCCACCCCCACGCCCCTACCCCAGGCAACCCTGGACAAGGTGGAGGCGCCCGCCATCCGGGTGCCTCCAGTGGGATACCAGCCACAGCCAGAAGCCTGGGCACAGGGAGCAGCAGGGAGCCTGGGGAACACTTCAGGGAGAGGCTGCGCAGGCAAGAGAAATCAAAGCCGGGGCTGCAGAACCACCTACTGGAAACCAGAAGAAAAGCCTCTAACTTCCAACCTGTGGGGTTGTTGGAATCAGGCAGAAAAAAAGCTTTACCTAAGAACGGACTGGCTACTTCTAATGAACCAGCTGAAGAGGAGTAACTCACCAGTAACACAGGATATCACAAAAAGATGATAATTCTCCAGAAACCAAACCAGTCATGGATACTGGCTCTAACCGGTGGAGAATTCAAAAGAGCCATCATGAGGAAATTCAATGAGCTACGAGATAACTCAGGAATAAAAGTAATGAACAGAAGGAATATTTTGCCACGGACACTGACATTCCAAGAAAGAATCAAACCAAAATCCTGGAGCTGAAGAACTCAATGAACGCAATAGAGAATGCATTAGACAGCTATGGAAATACAGCAGACTGTATAACTAGAGAGCCTGCAGACAGAAACGACTCAGGCAGAAGAGGAGAGGTAAGACTAAAACAAAATCACCCAGAGCCATCCCACCCCATCAGGAAGAGCAGTGTAAGGACGGTAAGCATCCCAGGAGAAGATGGGGGACGGGCGTACAGAGCTCGTTTACAGAAGAGCTGAGAACGTCCCCAACCTGGAGAAGGAACTGGATATACATGTCCACAAGGCTAAGAAAACACCTGATTACCTCAAGACAAAAAGACCTTCTCCCAAACATATATTAAACCTGTCCAACGTCAATGACAACGAATCTTAAAGTCAGTCGGAAAAAAGACCATAACCTACAAAGGGACCCCATGAGCTAAGAGCTGAACAGAACTACCCCACGATCCTGCTATTCCACTTACGGTATTTTTCCAAAAAATATGAAAACACTAATTCAAAAAGATACATGTGTCCTTAAGTTCACTGCAGCATTATTTGCAACAGCTAAGATATGGAAGCAACCTAAGTGTCGAACAAGAGAAAAGGACAAAGAAGATGGAATATATGTATACGATGGACTACTACTCAGCCATAAAAAGAATGGAATTCTGCTATTTGTGACAACATGGATGGACCCAGAGTGTTACTTTAAGTGAAGTCAGACAGAAAAAGACAAACGCCATATGACTTCACTCACACGAAGAATCTAAAAAACACACAGTAAATGAAAACACAAAACAACCTCACAGATACAGAGAACAGACTGGGGGTTACCAGAGGAAGCGGGCAGGGGGATGAAACGGGTAAAGGGGGTCAACTGAACGGTGACGGATGGAATCAGACTTCTGGTGGTGAGCTCACGATAGTGGACAAGAAGTCCAATTATAATGTACGCAGGAAACTAATGATGTTGTAAACCAGTGTTACCTCAATACAGAAAAAAGAATGAAAAACTGGGTCACAAGCAAGCAATCACTCCAATCCCACTCCCCTGAAATAACTACTTTTTTGCATTTTAAGACGTATCTTTGAAAACGTTTTATTAAGTGTTTACATGTATTTATGTATCTCATAAACAAAATAGCACACACTCCTAAAATGTCATGTTTCTCTTGCCATGTAATACATCACAAATCTTCCTGCAACTATAAACAAAAACTATTATAAAACTGGACAGAAAGAAAGCACAAGTTCTGGCTGCAATGAGGGCAGAACCAGTAAGAGACATTAGGGCCCCACTGTTCCAGAAGACGTTCTGGAGACGAGAGCAAATGAAGGGACACGTGGGGAGTCACCTGGTTATTGGCCAGAGGCTCTCCAAACTGCTTCCGGACCTTGAGGTAGTCTCGAGCGAGGACGACCGAGGCGTGAGCGGCGCCCAGCGAGCAGGAAGCTGGGAGGGAGGGGACCAAGGCGGCCAGTGAGTTGGGGGCCGTCGTGCCTGCCCTCCGCACCCCCGCCCCTGCGGTCCTCACCGACATTGATCCTGCCGCCATTCAGGCCCTTCATGGCGATGAGGAAGCCCTGGCCCTCGTCGCCGATCCTGTTGGCCACCGGGACGGCACAGTCTTCAAAGATCACCGCTCGGGTCGGCTGTGAGTTCCACCCCACCTGGCAAAAATCAGGGGCTGTGTGGCGGCCCGGCAGTCACCACGCAGCGCGGCGTCCGCTGTCCACCCGGGCCCGAGATGGGCACACTTCAATATGTCAGCTCTGACAGACTTCCCTTTCAGCGCAACCTTTAAACATACCGAGCACACCTACTTCCGAGCATCTGCTCACCACACCAACCAGGCGTGGGACGGGCTCCAGAGCATGGGAGCTAGTCACACACCTCGCCCCAGTGGGCCTGCCGGCGACGTCACGCCGGAGGCCGGAAGTGGGAGTATTCACACCACAGACACCGACAAAGGCCGAACAGGAGGGCCTCCTGATCTCTGCTTTTCCTAGGGAGCTGGTTTAGCAAGACACCCGTCAGTATGTCCGTCTCGAGCCCAGGGACAGTTCTCCATCCCTAGGACGCAGCCCATGCCCTGTAACTAGCCGGCTGGCGGCCCACGTGCCTTCTGGGGCCACGGTGTCCCCAGGGGCAGCTTCACCGGGAGGCCGGCAGAGCCGCCCTTCCTCACGGAGAGCCGGATTTAGGTGCCCCACATAGACTGGCCTCCTTCCTCTCCGCTCCAGGAGACCCACGCTGTCAGATCCTGCCGGCACAGGGCCAGACGAGCCCCCGGCCCAGGCACTGGCAGCCCTCCCCCCACTGCCCCCTTGAGGGCGCCCTGCCTGGGAAGCCGTCCCCGCCCAGGCCTTTCCTCTGAGGCCTCTGTCCAACCCTGGCTCAGCCCCTCTGTCCTCTCCCGCGCCCTTCAGGGCTTCCCACACGGCACTTCCCACTTCCGCTGCCTCTGCCCCTCTCTGGGAACACCCCCCACCCCCACCTCCCCGTGGAGCCTCCCAAGGCACCTCTGGTCAGGAGGGCCAGCCCTGACCTCTTGTCTTCCAGACCTGAGTCTGAACCCTCCCACCCTGGCCGTGGGTCTCCCTGGGCACTCACCTCCCGTCCAGGACACACCCCTGGGTGGGGCAGCTGGGTGACCTTAACACCGAGTTGTAAGAGAACCACAGACACACGGCCGCCACCTCCCAGCCCATTCCGGTGAAAGCGTCTCTCTCCTCCCCGGGGCAGAGAAGCCCGCTCCTCATCGCCCAGAGCCCCTGAGAAGCTGCAGCCAGAAAGAACAGGTACTCCCCGGTCCCAGCACAGAACAGGGAGTCCCTTCCTGTCCGTCTGTCTTTCATTCCAAAGACCACCTTCCCACTGCCACCAAGGAGTCCTCCCCGCCACCCCTCTGGCAAGAAAACCCATTATTCCGTACAAAATCTTTTGACAACTAAATCCAAGCTAAAGCAATTCCGCACTCCTTTTCTGTTTCAAGTTCTCAGCTACAGAAGGCGCCCAGTACACCAAGTGGAAGCATGTGCTTGCAGGAAAGACGGGTGGGGGAGAAAGCCAGCTGCTCAGGCCACCAGAGCCACCAGATGAAGCAAGGGGGTCAGCAGGTGACCCCTCGCCTGGCCTGCAAGCTCTCTGACCTCACCCGACGCGGAACCCTCTGCTCATGACCCTCTGGCCACACTGAGAAATTGTGGCTTCTTCAAACACACTAAACTTGTTTCTACATGAGGCCCTTCGCAACCACTTCTGCCTCTGCCCAGATCCCTCCTCATGGCTGGCTGGCAGCGGGCTCCTGACACAGCAGATGGCATCAAGTGATACCTTATCTTCGGAGGGCTGGGCTATCCCTACACCGAGCAGCTCCTCTGCGTCACACCCTGGCTTGCTCCCCTCCCTCGAGCTGACAGGAGGCATCACGTTTATCCCTGAGTCCACCATCCCGCTCGCTGCTCACAGGCAGCTCTACAGCCTGGGATGCGTCGGTCTGGCCCTCTGCTCTGTCCAGGTACCTGGCAGTGGACACATGCTAGCTGCTGAACGAATGAGACAGCCTTCTGAATTTCCCATTCATCAAGAGATACAGAAAGCACAACTAATAATCAAGAAGAAAACCAAAAAGCAAAAAAGAAAATAATGTACGCTTAAAAATGAGAGGAGACAGAGCATAAGGAGAAAAAGAGAAACTTTTTGTATACAGAATTTATTTACAATTTTTTTCCAAGCCCCAAGCTAGCTAGCTTTGGTAATACTGCCGACAGATACCAGAAATACTAATGTGTTGAATCAGCCAACACTAGCTTTATGAACACAAACACCAGAATCAGTATAACCTGGTTCTATAATACAATGTGTCAGAGCCCGTGTCTGTCCGTCTCAAAATCCCAGACAGACATCCCACCCATCTCCCACGCCAGGTGTACACAGCTCAGCGTTTACGAAGGTGAGAAGGCACGTGTCTTACAATCGCAGGCAGAAGCGAGCATAAGGCTTTGCATACTCGGTGTTAAGAGGGTCCAGCTTTGCTGCATGAGAGGGGGCGCTGAGCTTCTCAAGCCCTGGCAGCTGCAGAGGGTCAGGATCAGGAAGGGCACGGAGGGGTGTGGGGGGCCTGGGGAGCCAGCAGAGGTGGCGAGAGGCAGACGCAGGGCCATCTCCTCGTGGACTGCTCCCCGGCCCCGACTCTAACGGCACCTGCTGGAGCTGAGGACCCGCCGGGCCGGCCTACCTGAGCAGACCTCAGCTCAGGACCAGGGGCAGTGAGGTAACCACAGGTCTACGGCTCACGGCCTGGCTGTGGGATCTGTCCATCCTGGAGATGTCTTCTCGAGGCCCAGGGAAACACCCTCCTCTTACATTACTGAGGGACCCACGGTTACCCCAGTGAGCTTTGCTGAGCTAAAGAAGAAAAGTGGGCCAAAAGCATTTCACTCCCGAGACCTCTAGTCTCCTGTCAGCATTTTTTCCTGGGTAACAAGGGGGCAGAGAGGTAAGAAGTAAGAAATACAGGCCAGAAGTGGCAGCAGGAGCCGGTGGAGAAATCCCTCCGCTGATGTAAGCCACCGCAAACGCAGGCACCCTGCCAGCAGCACCACTAGATCCAGCAAGGCCCGCCCCCACTCCCTGGGCTGTCGAAACCCTCACTGAAGCAACAGCCTGCAGAGCCGCGGCACCAGGCCAGACCCAGTTGTTGAGCTGGAGCGGGGCTCACACCTGACGCTCCCTGTCCAACCGCACTCACCTTTTTCTCCTTCTTGCCGAAGCTGAGGCCAGGGGTCCCCTTTTCCACCACTACGCAGGAGATGCCTCTGGGGCCGGGCCCTCCTGTGCGGCACATGACTACGTAGACGTCGGCTTCGCCGCCACCACTGATGAAGGCCTGCGGGGCCAGAGCGGGAAGACAAGCGGGTTCCCCGGTGATGGGGCAGTGGGAGGTGAGGGGCGCCGGGAAGGGGCCCCAGGGCCCTGCACCCAGGCCACAGACAGCACGGGCACAGGACGGGCCTAACTGGGCTCAGACCAGAGGAGGAACAGCGACGGTGAACACAGGAAGTAGGTTTGAGGTCCTCGCCCCATGCACTGTTCTCAGGAAGGTTCACTTGCAGACATGTGGGCCGGCCAGGTGGGCGCCAAGGGGAAGGGCTGCCATCCTGCCTGGGACGGCCGCGGCCAGCAGGGCGGGTACCTTGGAGCCATTGAGGATGTAATGATCGTGTTGTCGCACGGCAGAGGTCACGAGGGAGGCGGCGTCACTCCCACTCCCTAGGGGGGACGAAGGGGACCTGAGAGGTGGGGGTGCTGGGGAGGGGCAGGAGCCCCCGCGAGGCCCCAGCTCCCGAGAGACCGCCCCTACCCCTAACGACAGACGCCTTCGATCCAGGCCTGGAGAAGCGCTCTGTGCTCAGGGAGAGCCCCCCGGCTCCCTGTCCAACCGCAGCTCCGGGGAGCCCTGAGCCTTGTGATGCTGCGAGCTTTGAGACTTGGGAGACCCCTCGGTTGGGATGGAGACGCGAGCCGGGGGCAGGCGGCCGGGCCCCAGGCTCCTCAGGCCCTCTAGCGCTGCGCACACCCACCTGGCTCGGTGAGGCAGTAGGAGGCAAACTTCTCCATGGCGCAGAGTGGCGGGCAGAGCCTGTGCCGCTGCTCCTCGCTCCCGAAGCGGTCGATCATCCAGACACACATGCTGAGCGGACCCAGGAGGCGGGCGCCGAGATGGACAGAAGGGAAAGGGAGCCTGAGGGGCGGGCACGCGCAGAGGGGAGCAAAGCACAAGAGCGTGGCGGGGAGAAGCCACAGCTGAGGTTCACCTTTCAGGCAAAGGCCTGGCTTAGCACACAGTCTGGGGACACAGTGCCCAGAGGGACCCAGGGCCAAGGTCACCTGGGCGCTGGCCACACTATTTCCAGTTAGGTCCACTGAGCTCCCTAAAAACCAAGCCGGCGTGTGTACTCTCCCAAATTAGTGGAGGCTTCATCTCTGGGTTGAGGAAGAGGGAAGGGAGGCCCTGCCCTAATGCAGAACTCGTGTCCGGAACCAAGGCGGCTGGCATTTGGGAGAAGGCCAGCGTTCTCCAAGCAACACGCAAGAGGCAGCCACAGACCTCGCGTGAACTGGTAACAGTCTGGCTCCTCAGGGGCAGGCAGCCTACACAGAGCAACCCTCTCCCGTTCCCACAGAGGGTGCCCGCCGACCCTCACGGGCACGCAAGGCGCCCGCCAGGCTGGGCACTCACTTGTGGATGCTCATGTAGGCCGTGGTGCTGGTGCAGCCTGTGGCCAAGGCTTCAAAGATGACGGAGGTGTCCAGCCGCGAGAGGCCCGCCCCGCCGACGTCTGTCTGAACGTACACCCCCCCGAAGCCCAGCTGCGCTGCTTTCCGCATCATGTCCACAGGGAACAGCTCCTGTGGACAAAAGGGCAGGGTCATCGGAGAGGGACAGACAGGTGGGCTTCTCTTCAGAGGCCGTGAGGAGGGACCCAGACGCTTTGCACTCAGGAGAGGGGACGGAGCCTCTCAACTCAGCACTGCTTCTGTCACCCACACAGTGGTACCAGTTAAAATGCATTCTAAGAGGACTGCTTTCTGGCATTCGAGTTTCTTTTTATCATTCCAGTACTGCCTGGGTTTTAAGAGTGCCCAAATCTTAATTTTAATCTACGAATTAAAACAATGGTATCTGCAGGAGGAGGAGTCACGCCACTCCAGGAACTCGCATTTGCTCTGAGTTTTCAGAGCAGAACAAACACTGAACAAGCTGGGTGCTCGGGAGGAGACGGGTTCACGGCGGGAGGCATCGGGCAGCTGAATACCCGCACCTTCTGGTCCCACTCTGCCATGTGTGGCGCCATCTCCCGGGCAGCAAAGTTGAAGGCCACTTTCTGGAACTCTCTCTGCTCTTCATTCAGTCCCATGGAAGCTGTGGGCAAGGCAGCATTTACTCAGAACCGCGTCGGGGCTCAGGGGAGAGGACAAGGCAGAGCCCCATGCAGGGTGGCGGGCAGAGGGCTTCCGAGAGCACCCACACACGCAGCCCCACCGCGCCGCCCCGTGAACCCGCGCCTCCCGTTGGCACTCCCAACACACGAGCTGACTCCTTCCACCCTGTTACTGCTTCCTCCATTACTCATCTTTCTCTTTTCCTCCTCATAAAATCACATTAAAAGAATAATAAACACACACAGACCCTCAAATTACAGTAAAACGTTTTTTTTTCCTTTAGGATGCCCTACCTTTTCTGTATCGGAATCTGTGCCTATTTGTCTATATGCATCAACATAATCAGTTTAAAAGCTCAATCAGGAAAGGAAAATAGGTGTACTTTGGCTTACTTTCCAAACTGAGGGAAAACGTCCTGCAGCAAAGCTGTGCATTTGATAGTCACTGATTAACATGGATACTGAGTCTTCCAATGCTGAAAACACGGCTAAAGACCTCCTAAATCTGTCTTCACCAAATGCATTCAGAAATTTTAGAGTATTTTCTTCCCCGACTATTAGTGCTTTGGGTAATTCCTTCACTTCCAGGTCTAAGCTACTTAAAAGCTAAGGGACTGGCTGAGCGATACCATCAGTCCAGCTTCATCAGGATGTTTTTCTAGAACCATAAACGTTTTGAAAGAGATGATACTACTCCAGTATCTCATGACAGGTGACGCTCTTTAGGAGAAAGATCCCAGTATCAGCCTGACACACTGACCACCCAGTTCACTGTCGTTACTTTACAGCTTTTCACTAAACAGTCAGTTCTCCAAATGACGTGAACACTGTCATTTTCTATGCTTTTTTTTTACCCCCCAAAACTGCGTAGAGTGAATGCAGGACAGGAATGAAGTGTAAAACAGAGCGACAGGCCCACTAGCCAGTCAAGTGCCTGAAACATTGATCATTTTTCCTATTTTGCAAGATGACAGACATTCTGCTAAGGGCAGGCCGGCAGCTAAAAGAACCTAAGCAAAGCTCCCATGGAAAGACCACAACCTGTTGGGAATGGTGTAGAGAATGTACCAAAGATAGGGCCGTGAATCCTGGGAGCCGCACACAGAACGGTCAGCAACCTGCACGGGGCAAATCCTATTTATTCCTCCTTTGTCTTCTCGGTGCTGCTCCTTGGAAAGGAAGCCCCGCCTCAGACGTGCTAAGAAGCATCAGGGAGTGTCTCTTACTGCGAGAGGCACAGTGGTGGCTGTGAAAATGTTGAGGGCAAAGTGGAAGGTGCGGGCTCCATGTGACCTCCTAAGGCTCCTTCCTTCCACGCAAGACAAGGTCCTGAAGGGGCGGTACACAGCACAGGAGGCATGGAGTCTCAGGGGACAACCTCCTTCAGTGCCCGACTGCCCGGCAGCCATTCTCTCAGAGAACCCAGGTCTTAGGAGCAGCTGCCTGTGAGCCAGGAGAGAGCTGTGTGTCTCCACCAGGACTCTCGTTAAAATGGGAGTCGTGAAGATTAAAGGTGGTGTTATCTTGAGAAGTCCAAGGCAGAAAACTACATTGGGCGGTGCTCTCAGAAACACGTTTAGGGATTAAACAATTCATGGTTCCCTAATCAGGACTCAGACCATTTTCCACTCACAAAAGAATTCGGACCGAAGGTCTACCACGGGGCAGTGCTGGGGCAGGATGTCGTTAAGTGCTAAGGAAACAAACACCCGAGAGTATATGGGCTACAGAACTCCAGTCTGGGCAACAGCTCAGTGCATGTTTACAGATTCGTTTCTTAGTACTGACAGATTCAAACAGGTAGTTCACGGTATAAAAGGTTTCAGTTCAGTTGCTCAGTCGTGTCCGACTCTTTGCGACCCCATGAACCACAGCACACCAGGCCTCCCTGTCCACCACCAACTCCCGGAGTCCATCCAAACCCATGTCCATCGAGTCGGTGATGCCATCCAGCCATCTCATCCTCTGTCGTTCCCTTCTCCTCCCGCCCCCAATCCTTCCCAGCATTAGGGTCTCTTCCAATGAGTCAGCTCTTTGCATGAGGTGGCCAAAGTAATGGAGTTTCAGCTTCAACATCAGTCCTTCCAATGAACAACCAGGATTGATCTCCTTTAGGATGGACTGGATGGATCTTCTTGCAGTCCAAGGGACTCTCAAGAGTCTTCTCCAACACCACAGTTCAAAAGCATCAATTCTTCGGCGCTCAGCTTTCTTCACCGTCCAACTCTCACATCCATACATGACCACTGGAAAAACCATAGCCTTGACTAGACGGACCTTTGTTGGCAAAGTAATGTCCCTGCTTTTTAATATGCTGTCTAGGTTGGTCACAACCTTCCTTCCAAGGAGTAAGCATCTTTTAATTTCATGGCTGCAATCACCATCAGCAGTGATTTTGGAGCCCCAAAAAATAAAGTCTGACACTGTTTCCACTGTTTCCCCATCTATTTCCCATGAAGTGATGGGACCAGATGCCATGATCTTAGTTTTCTGAATGTTGAGCTTTAAGCCAACTTGTTCACTCTCCTCTTTCCCTTTCATCAAGAGGCTCTTTAGTTCTTCACTTTCTGCCATGAGGGTGGTGTCATCTGCATACCTTAGGTTACTGATATTTCTCCCGGCAATCTTGATTCCAGCTTGTGCTTCCTCCAGTCCAGCGTTTCTCATGATGTACTCTGCATATAAGTTAAATAAGCAGGGTGACAATATACAACCTTGACGTACTCCTTTTCCTATTTGGAACCAGTCTGTTGTTCCATGTCCAGTTATAACTGTTGCTTCCTGACCTGCATACAGGTTTCTAAGAGACAGGTCAGATGGTCTGGTATTCCCATCTCTTTCAAATTTTCCACAGTTTATTGTGATCCACACAGTCAAAGGCTTCAGCATAGTCAATAAAGCAGAAATAGATGTTTTTCTGGAACTCTCTTGCTTTTTCGATGATCCAGCGGATGTTGGCAATTTGATCTCTGGTTCCTCTGACTTTTCTAAAACCAGCTTGAACATCTGGAAGTTCACGGTTCATATACTGCTGAAGCCTGGCTTGGAGAATTTTGAGCATTACTTTACTAGCATGTGGGATGAGTGCAATCACGCGGTAGTTGGAGCATTCTTTGGCATTGCCTTTCTTTGGGACTGGAATGAAAATGGACCTTTTCCAGTCCTGTGGCCACTGCTGAGTTTTCCATATTTGCTGGCATATTGAGTGCAGCACTTTTAGAGCATTATCTTTCAGGATTTGAAGTAGCTCAACTGGAATTCCATCATCTCCACTAGCTTTGTTCGTAGTGATGCTTTCTAAGGCCCACTTGACTTCACATTTCAGGATGTCTGGCTCTAGGTGAGTGATCACACCATTGTGATTATCTGGGTCGTGAAGATCTTTTTTGTACAGTTCTTCTGTGTATTCTTGCCACCTCTTCTTAATCTCTTCTGCTTCTGTTAGGTCCATACCATTTCTGTCCTTTATTGAGCCCATCTTTGCATGAAACGTTCCCTTGGTATCTCTAATTTTCTTGAAGAGATCTCTAGTCTTTCCCATTCTGTTGTTTTCCTCTATTTCTTTGCATTGATCCCTGAGGAAGGCTTTCTTATCTCTCCTTGCTATTCTTTGGAACTCTGCATTCAGATGGGAATATCTTTCCTTTTCTCCTTTGCTTTTTGCTTCTCTTCTTTTCCCAGCTATTTGTAAGGCCTCCTCAGACAGCCGTTTTGCTTTTTTGCACTTCTTTTGCTTGTTAATGGTCTTGATTCCTGTCTCCTGTACAATGTCATGAACCTCTGTCCATAGTTCATCAGGCACTCTATCAGATCTAGTCCCTTAAATCTATTTGTCACTTCCACTGTATAATCATAAGGGATTTGATTTCGGTCATACCTGAAGGGTCTAGCGGTTTTCCCTACTTTCTTCAATTTAAGTCTGAATTTGGCAATAAGGAGTTCATGATCTGAGCCACAGTCCACTCCCGGTCTTGTTTTTGCTGACTGTATAGAGCTTCTCCATCTTTGGCTGCAAAGAATATAATCAATCTGATTTCAGTGTCGACCATCTGGTGATGTCCATGTGTAGAGTCTTCTCTCGTGTTGTTGGAAGAGGGTGTTTGCTATGACCAGTGTGTTCTCTTGGCAAAACTCTATTAGCCTTTGCCCTGCTTCATTCTGTACTCCAAGGCCAAATTTGCCTGTTACGCCAGGTGTTTCCTGACTTCCTACTTTTGCATTCCAGTCCCCTATAATAAAAAGGACATCTTTTTTGGGTGTTAGTTCTAAAAGGTCTTGTAGGTCCTCACAGAACCGTTCAACTTCAGCTTCTTCAGTGTTAGTGGTCGGGGCACAGACTTGGATTACCGTGATATTGAATGGTTTGCCTTGGAAACGAACAGAGATCATTCTGTCGTTTTTGAGATTGCATCCAAGTACTCTAAACTGCATCTAAAGTAAATTAACAGGGAACAAGTTCAGACAAGTCAGACATAAAGGCACGCGTCGTTGTATTGTCCTTCATTTCACTCTGTAGTATCTGTGTTTTTTTTAACCAATTGAAGGTCTGCAGCAACCCTGCATGGTCAAATGATGGTTAGCCTTGTTTTTTGCTAGCAATGCAGTGTTTTTAAATTAAGGTGTGAACGTTGTCTTCTTAGACCCAATGCTGCTGCACACGTCACAGACTACAGTGAAGTGTGACTATAACCCTTATAAGCACTGGGCAAACAACAAATCCGTTATGGAAGTATTTGCTTCACTACAGTGAACCAAACCTACAGTGTCTCTGAGGGTGCGTAGATACAGCATAGATACAGCATGGTCACATATTTATTGAAGATCGTAATAGACAATTCTAGAGAATGGAATGTCAACAAAAGGAGCTCCAATACTTTGGCCACCTGATGCGAAGAGCTGACTCATTAGAAAAGACCTTGATGCTGGGAAACATTGAAGGCAGGAGGAGAAGGGGATGACAGAGGATGAGATGCTTGGATGGCATTACTGACTCGATGGACATGAGTTTGAGCAAACTGCAGGAGTTGGTGATGGACAGGGAGGCCTGGTGTGCTGCAGTCCACAGAGTCACAAAGAGTCGGACATAACTGAACAACAACAACAGCAAAAGGAGAACACTGCTTGGAGTAAACAAGCAAAAAGTCAAGTTAAAAATTAAATAATACACAAGAAAGCATGGTTACTGAGTATAAATACCCCAGTTTCCAGAAAACATGAGCGAAAAAAACCACAACAAAACCAGGCAGCATGAAATTTGCTGGGGCTATTGGCAGAGTTCAAGAAGCCAGCACATACACACAAATACACACAGAAGTAGTAAAGCTCAACAGAACAAGAGCCCACATTAGAGGAGGAAGACCTTGACTGTACAGTAGTTCAAGGGTAAACAAGAGGCCAAACAACTGAACACAGGAATCTCTGAATGCATCCCAAGCCCACACCTAACCAGATCTCAACAGTTCTGAGAATCCTGGCGCTGAGAGAGCATCTGGGAAGCTGCAGCAAATTGCTATGGATGAGCAACCAGGCCTTCAAGTTCTGGGTCTGCAACTACTAATTACACAGCTTTCAGGAGGGAAGGCTTTGCTCTCAGCCTCAGGTCCCCCACTGTAAAATGAGAGGGCTGCACTAGACCCTAAGCAAGTTTCTTCATCTGTAACATGATATATAAGATATAAGGAAAATCAGAACCCTCTTAAAAATTACTTTTCACATTAAAATGCATGAAGAAACAATGAGAAACGTTTGTCGATCACTTCCATTAACTTGATATTCGAATATGCAGAATGATACACTGAAAGGACAACTTCATTCCACTAATTAAAGTTTGTTTTAAAAAGCTGATAAAGCAATTCATTTGTTGAAGCTACACCTCTAGCCACAGGAAATATTCTTATTTAACCTATTTGCTGCCAACCAACAAAGGTGAGTCTGCTTACCGAACTCTAACTGCAAGGGTGAGGCGGCACCGTGAAGGTGCTTTAAGACGCTGGGAAGAAAACCGTCCTATTCCTTGGTGTCCTTGAACTCTAGATATTGATCTAAGGCACTCAGAAGCTGCTCTATTTGCTTACAAAGGTATCATTTAGATTTTTAAAAAGAAAGACTTCAAAAGAAAAAACTGTTTTTCTTTTTTGACAGCATCGCCGAGTCTGGTTACCCACTAGTCGGCCTAGGTCTCTCCTACTCCGTTGTGGGTGTGTCCGGTTCTTTGCAACCCCAAAGACTGGAGCCTGCCAGGCTTCTCTGTCCATCGGATTCTCTGGGCAAGAACACTGGAGTGAGTTACCATTTCCCCCTCCAGGGGACCTTCCGGACTCAGGGAAGGTCTCCTGCGCTGCAGGCGGGCTCTTTACCGCCTAGCCACCAGGGAAGCCCCGCTCGGTGACTCGCATGGAAATTATTTGCTAAGAGACACTCCACTCAGGTCTATAAGCTCTGGTAGTTTCCCACTTGCTATAAGTTACATTTCTGCAGGAATTTCAACAGCTGTTTTGTAACCACAGACGTTGTTATGTAATTTATTTATATGAGCGAGTCTTGGATCACCGGAGGTTTGTTCACCGATCACAACCAGCAGCGGGCTTTCCACGTCTTCACTACCTTTAGGACTTAAGTTTATGATTAATAACAGCAAAGCTCACGAGTCCCCGGGGCAAAGCTCGCCCTTATCAGCAAGCAGAGACAACAAGGCAGCTCCGCGCGCAGGGAGAGAAGGGAACCGCAGCCCCGGGCTGCCCCGCCGGGACTCCACCGCAAAGCGCCAGGACGGACCAGCGGCGGCCGCCGAGGGCCCCCGCCCGTCCGCGCGCCCCCGGGCCGCGCGCCCCCGGGCTCCGCACGCGCCGATGCGGGGCCGGGGACGGCCGAGCCGGCCAGGTGGACGGAGCCTGCCCCCGGGGGGCCTTACGGTCAATGCAGGAGACCACGCCCCGCCGGGCGCTCTCGGCGGGGCCCCGGGGCCGGCGACGCAGCCCCCTCAGCTGCGCCCAGGCGCGCTGGCAGCCTCCTCGCAGCATCACCGACGCGCGGTCCTCTCTCCGCAGCTCCGGCCGGCCGAGCCGCACTGCACGCCGGGAGTTGTAGGGCGCGCTCGGGGCGCCTGGGGGAGGAGCCGGGACTATAATTCCCAGAGGCCCGCGGGGCCGCGGCGCGCGCGCCGAGACCGGAGAGCGCCGCGGGGGCCGCGGGGGCCGGCCCGAGCGCGCGGCGCGGACTGAGAGAGGGGAACCCGGAAAGCGCGCCGGAGGCTTCGCGGGGCGCAGAGACGACCGTGGGCGCCGCGGGGGGAGGGTGGGGTGTCCCGCGAGCGCCCAATGCGGCGGCCGTCCCACCCACAGGACAGCATGCCGCGAGCCCGAAGGAGGCCGGCGGGGCCAGGTGAGCACGCCGGGCCGCTCAGCGCGCGCGGCGAGGCCAGGTGGCTGGTTCTGCGATCCGGGGCCCCGGGCCGCCCCCAGGCTTCTGTCCTGGGCCCTTCTCTGCCGCTCGTCCGTCGGCCGCTGACTGTCCGAGGAAAGCGCTGGGACGAGGGCCAGCGCGCGCGGCCCCCACTCCGAGGGGAGCCACACACGGAAGGGAAAGGGTCGGGGGGCGCCTTGAGAGGGCTCGCGGGGGCTTTGAGTCTAGCGTCGAGAATGGGTAGGAAAGCGGGGTGTCGCTCGTGTTCACAAGGGTGAGTGGCCTTCTCAGTGGAAGAGCAGCAGCAGCAGCGCACTCAAGAGGCAGAGGAAGTGCTTCTTGGAAACCGGCGAGGGTTGCGGGTTGTTGCTTATCAGCGCACATGGTGTTTACAGTGTCCCGATCACTGTCCGGGAGGACCACCGGCACACCAGGAGGGTGCAGCGTGTTAGACGGCCGTCAGGATGGCTCCCGAAGGAGCTTCCACTTAGTTCAGAGGCCGTGCAGGAGAGTCAGGTGGGTTCAGGCCAGCGTGGCAGGCTGGTGTATAATCTGGCACATACCCTCCAGGTGCATGGTGTGGGCTGACTGCCTTAGGTTGAGCGTGACCACGGAGCACAGGTAAAAACTTACCAGCTCTTGGTTACCAGGTACCCACTCTGCTTCAGGCACATTTCCCTCACTGGAGGGCAAAACTCAGTCTTGACCATGTCTGCAAACTCCTCAGTGGCGGTTTTACCCAGCTTCTCTGAGCACCTTCAAGGAGTGGAAAGGAGGCAGGCTCAGAGCTCAGTGAGCAGAGCAGTCTGAGGTGACACAGAAGCTCACGTTACTGAACAGAGGAGAACGCCAGGCGCGGCCTCAGCCCACTGTCTAGTGCGCTTGTGCCCAGGTGCTTAGCCGCTTCAGACTGTGACCCCGTGGACCATAGCCCGCCAGGCTCCTCTGTCCATGGGGTTCTCCAGGCAAGGATACTCAAGTGGGTGGTCATGCCCTCCTCCAGGGGATCTTCCCAACCCCGGGGACTGAACCCCATATCTCTAAGTTTCCTGTGTTGGCAGGTGGGTTCTTTACCACTAGCGCCACCCGGGAAGCTCTGACTCCAGAGTAGCTGTTTTTCCTGCATCAGAACTTTCTCAGCAAGTAAGAAAGTTCCCTTCTTTTTGCTTCTATTGCAGACATGAAGGGGCCAGAAGGAAAACGCACCAAAACTAAGAACCTAGCGGGGGCATCAGCCCAAGAGGAGAGCTCCAGCCTCCAGAAGCCTCTAGTCGCTGGAGACAGTGGGGAGACTCTCAGAAGCTACTGGCTGATGAAGTCAGAGCCAGAAAGCCGCCTGGAGAAAGGCGTGGATGTGAAGGTGAGGTCCCGCGCCCATCTCCATGGGGCACAGGGGACACTGCGGGGCCCATCACCTCCTTCTTACCTCTGAGGAGCAGGGAGAAGGTGGCACGGAATAGGGCCAGCAGGACTTACTGCCATTGCTGTCTGCTCTGCGAACCCGCTACCTTTTCTCTAAAGGGCCAGGTGGTCGTGGCTGCAGTGCTCCTGTCATTACTAGAAGGTGCCACGCAGCCTGCATGGGAGGGGAGTTTGGGGGAGAATGGGTTCATGTGTTCGCATGGCCCTCCACCTGAAACGGTCACATTGTCAGTCAGCTATATGCCCACGTAAGATAACAAGTAACAGCAACAAAAAAAGCCTGGCCATAGGCCACATGTCTGTGTTCCAGTAAACAAATGGTGTGGCTGAGTTCCAATGAAACTGTCTGCAAGTCAGGCACAGGCTGCAGCCTGAAGGCTGCAGTCTGCCAGCCCCAAGCCAGACCACGCTCAGCCTGGGACTGCCTCTTTCTTGCCACCTGCCGTGCCCTTAGGTATCTCCCTGCCAACAGCCAGTAACCAGGGGGTGAGTGTGAATCAGTTCTCACCACAGCCCAGAGACAACACAGTTGGAGATGCTATAGAGGGATACATAATATTTTAACAAGTGAAATAGAGATAACCTGATTACCAGATTAATTATACACTCAGCTAATTCTCTGGACTGTGAGGGATGACAGGGTGCACAGGGCTGCCGTCTGCGTGCCTGGCATGCGCGGCTCTGTGGGGTACTATCCCAGAGGCTCCTGGGCCCTGCTGCCGGCAGTGCGCACACTAAACGGGGAGGATGTGTCTGCTTCCATACGTCCTGACCAGCCAGCCCAGGAGAGTTCACTGAATGACCTTGTTTCTGGCCCAGTTCAGCATCGAGGATCTCCAGGCACAGCCCAGGCAGACAACGTGCTGGGATGGTGTTCGCAACTACCAGGTAGGTGGGCTGGCGGGACCGTGAGGTTTGGAAGAAAGCCTGCTTCCCTCTGACCACTCAAGACTGAAGCTGTCTCGGCCAAGGCTGCTTTTTCCCTGAACCTAAACCCAAAGGTACACAACAAATACCTGAATTTCTCTGGCTGCCTGCAGTTTTGAGACTGCCTGTGTTCCAGCCAGTGTCCTGATATAACTCTGGGTAAAAGACAAGGATTGAACTGAAGCGGGGGAAGCTGCAGAGTCTCAGCTAACAAAGGCGGACTCGATTTCCGCCGGCTGGTGCTTCCTGCCAGTGGGAGGACAGTGCTTGTTCCTTGTCTGTTGCAACAGGCCCGGAACTTCCTGAGGGCCATGAGGCTGGATGAGGAGGCCTTCTTCTACCACAGCAACTGCAGAGAGCCAGGCATCGCGGGCCTCATGAAGGTCAGGCATCCAGGCTGAGGGCTGAGCTGTCTCCCTTCATGTAGGTCTGGGGACACAGCTTAGGTGGGTCATCCATGTGCGCCCCCCCCCCCGCCCCGGTCAGGAGTGGGTGGCAGGACTGCAGCAAGGCGGGCCTGTGTCCCAGGCCCCATGGGCACAGGCTTCTCGTGGAGCACACCGTGGCCACTCAAGCAGGCCAGCAGCCAGCAGACACTTGACTGTGGGTGGAGAAACCAGTGCCAGCAGCGAGCTCTGCTTGGTTGAGAGCCCACTGTCAGGGCTGCCTCAGACTGCAGTGTTCGCAGATGTCTGAGCCCTCGCTGGCTCTGCGGCAGACAGACAGGGTGAGACCGTGTAGGCCAAGAAACGGAAGCTGGACTCAGACTGAAGTCTGGCTGTGGAGCTGACTGGACAAATGACTAGAGACTCGGATCTGGTTTCAGATTGTGAAGGAGGCTTACCCGGACCACACACAGTTTGAGAAAACCAGTCCCCATTATGACTCATCCAGCAGAGAAGACAACCCCAAGTGGTCCATGGTAAAGTGACTCCTCTTTTTCCCAGGTCACAGGTGGACAGAGGGTGGAGGGTCTGGGGGTCTCTAGGGCAGGGCACAGAGCCCCCTCCAGTCAGGGAGGTCACCCTGCCCCTGGAGCGGAGGATGGGCATGGGCACCCTGCCTGTATGGCCTCCTACATTCAGCTGATATAGCTGGACGTGCTTTCTGTCCCACGCGCCGCTACCCTGTGGTGGACGTAGTTTGTGTGGATGGATGATCACGCGTTTCACAGACATGCTTTCTGTCCCATGCGCCGCTGCCATGAAGGTGGACGTACAGTTTGTGCGGATGATGAAGCGTTTCATCCCCCTGGCTGAGCTCAGAGCCCATTACCAAGCACACAAAGCCTCTGGCGGTCCTTTAAAAAACATGGCTCTCTTCACTCGCCAGAGACTGTCCGTCCAGCGCCTGACCCGAGGTAAGGATGGCCCTTGTCTTTGGACCACATGCCAGAACGACTGTGAATTCACTTGTACTCGCTGGTGAGGCCTAAGCACAGCGGTTAAGGTTAAGGGCTGGGTCTGTGTCGTCGTCCCCCTCCCCCACCCCTCCGCCTAACTCCCACAAGAGGAGCTGCCCGGGCTGCCCAGGATGCCGAGTGCAGCAGCAGCCAGGCCCCTTCTCTGTTTCTGAGGGAGCAACTGCTGGCCTTGTGGCCTGAGACACGCCTGCCGGGACTGCTCCGTTCAGGAGCACCCATGTGCGTGCGTGCTAAGTTACTTGGCATGTCCGACTCTGCGACTCCATGGACCATATCCACCCCCCCCCCGCCCCGAGGCTCCTCTGTCCATGGGATTGTCCAGGCAAGAACACTGGACTGGGCTGCCATGCCCTCCTCCAGGGGATCTTCCCGACCCAGGGATCGAACCCGTGTCTCTTACGCCTCCTACATTGGCAGGGGGGTTCTTTACCACTGGCACCACCTGGGAATCCCATTCAGGAGGTGATTCAGACCTAATTCTTCTTCTTTGTGCCCTTTTCGGCAGAGGAGTTTGATTTTATCCTGAGCCTGGAGGAAAAAGAACCGAGTTAATGGAGACGCAACTGCTGAAATGGATAAGGTGTTGCCCCAAAGTCAAGCCACCACAAGACGACAGGCAGTGTGGGGAGCACGCTGGTTGTGAGCGGAGGTGGGGCCTGGTCTTTCTAATAAACACCCATGCTTAAGTTGGAAGCGTTTCTTTAAGTCAGCGTCGGGGGTAGAACAGGTTTCACAGCCCCTCGGCTAGGTGCAGGGACCAGTCTGGTGACACGACTGTCCCTCCCCTGCCTGCCCCTCAAGTGTCTGATCCCACGGAGGTTAAACCAGCAGTTTCAGAACAAGTTGCCAGGCTGGAATAAATCTGAAATTCCTTTCTCAGCCGTGTGCTTGTCTGAAACAGGCATTAATAACGTGGGCATCACTCTTCACCAGGGGCCACAGAGGTGGGTCGGAGTGGTGCATGCAGCAGGGCAATAAAAGAGACCACGCAGCCTGGTGGACCGTGGGCACGCAGCCCCCAAGCCCAGGGGCCTGTTTAATCCGACACACACGGCTGACACAGAGCTTTGTTTAAAACACAGCCACTGGTAAGACACACATCGAGAAGCCTGTAAACACGCAGCGGCGCAACCCCAGGCCACGCAGCCTCTTCGGCCCCTCCGCTCTGCCGGGCTCCCCGGGCCGCCTCCCCACACTTGCCTGGCGCAGAGGCAGATGAGGGAAGTGGCTGCCCTCCAGCTCCCTCAGAGGACAGGCGTTGAGTGGGCGGGCGGTCCTCACGGTCTCAGTGCAGGCTGCCCCGGGGGGCCTGGGGCTCGGCTCACGCCCTGGAGAAGCCGAGGGGCGCTGTCCCGCCCTCCGGAACCGTGGTCCAGCCAGGGGACCACCTGCCCTGCCTGCCCTCCTGCCCCCAGCACCGGCACTCTTCCCGACGCCGCCCGAACACCCCTCTTTCTGGTCTTGGTCTGACTCACGGGCCCTGCCCAGTCCGAGGCCCACAGCTGCCTCAATTTCCGAGGAAAAGAGGGGTCCCTATAAAGACGACACAGAACAAACCCTCTGCCTCCCAGACGACAGAGAACCCAGAGCCCCGAGTGCATGGTACCTGCTGACCCCGGGGTCTGCCTAGTCTTTCTAGAAGAGACAAGAAGCCGAAAGGAGACAGGATGGACAGGCACACCCTTAACGCCAACAGGCCCAGGCACGGTGCGGCCGTGGAAACCCTCCAGCGGGGCGAGCACCCACGCACACAGAACACCCCTGGTCCCAAGCTGCGGTCAGCCTGCGGAGGGGAGGACAGCGGCTCGGGAGGCCCACCCCCACACGGCCCCCACGGTGAGCGCAGAGCTTCCAGGCGTCAGACCAAGCCCTGGTCCCGGGAATGAGGTGGACAGCAGGGACCAAGCGCCTCCGCTCTTGGGCGCCCAGGGCCACCGCGCCATGCACGACCACTGAGGTCTCCCTGTTGCCGTCCACGTGCCACACGGACCCTGGTGTCTCTGCCCGGGGGCGGCGGCCAGAGGTGCCACAGGCCTCGTCCCGTCCAGGACGACCGTGCTTGGGAGTCGGAGGAGGACGATGGCAGCCTGTGGAGGCGCCAAAGCACCACGTCCAGACTCCCGCAGCAGCTCCTGGCCTGAGCCTCCTCCGCCGGCGGAGCCCTCTGCAGCCCCACAGACAGCTGCCCGGGGACACCCCTCCTCTCCCCGCGCCCCTGTCGGACACCCTGCCTCCCAACCTCAGCCCCTCAGGTTCTTCAGGAAAAAGGATTTACATCAAAGACATGGTTTGTTTTCAGGCTGTGAGCGCGGGTCAGCAGCGTATCTCCCGCCCCAGCCACTTCCCCGCCCCTGGCCTACTGTCTGCCGCCGCCGTCGGACAGTGGGCCGGGGGTCCGTGCCTCCCCCAGGGGGGTCGTGCCCTCGAAGCGCTGGGAGGCGATGGCCGCCTGGTGGGACATGCTCTTCCGGACGATGTCGCCCTTGCGCCACAGCACCACCTCCTGCAGGGTGGTGGAGAAGGGGCATGTGAGAGGGGCCTGGGGAGTCTTAGGGGGGCCGGCGGCCATGGGGAGGGGGCCTGGGCAGTCTTGGGGGCGGGAGGCAATGGGGAGGGGCACGTGAGGGGGGCCTGGGGAGGGTCCCAGGAAATCTCAGGCAAAGGCCCTCCTGGTCTCCAGCCAACTAGCAGCTGTCCATCCCTTGGGGCCTCGAGGCTCCTGCTGACCACGGGGCCGGGAGAGCAAAGCAGCCACAGGGGCTGGGCCTGAGGAGGCCGGCTCTGGTGTCAACTGGGACCCGGATCCTGCCCGGGGCTCAAGGTGAACCAGGCTGCACAGACACGCACCAGCTCGCCCCGCCCCGCCCCGCGCGTCCCCGGCCCGGCCCCGCCCCGCCCCGCCCCGCCCCGCGCGTCCCCGGCCCCGCCCCCGGCCTGGGCGGCGGCCCCACCTGCTGCTTGAAGTAGCGCCGCTCCTCGTCGTCGATGAGCACCAGGTTGAGGTAGTAGCGCACCGAGAACTTCTTGTTGATGTCCCGCATGGTGGGCGTGAGCTCGTAGCCCGCCAGAAAGAGGCGGATGGGGATGGACTCTCCTGTAGGGCCGGGAGGGGTCAGGGGGACAGGGCAGTGGCCCCGCCCGCCGCCCGCTGACGGGCCAGGCCTGCTCCGTCTCCTCCTGGCTGAGGCCCACCAGGACCAGGGGTGGCAGAGTGCCAACCACTGGACGCCAGGTGAGCAGCTCTGACTCACTCAACACGTCCAGGGGCTGGGCTGTAAGAACCAGCTGTCTCAGCCTAGCTAGCGCACTGTCTTCCCCAGCGATTCCAGTGTCAGCTCCCCCACCCCAATTGGCACAGCGCACCCCATGCCGCCCCAAGACTGGCAGGCCCAGCTCTCTCCACCGAACTCTGGTGGGTCTGCTGCTGTCCCTGGACCCCCGTGTTCTCACGTGGAAAGAGGGGGCATCAGGCTATATGGTGTCTCAGATCCCTTCCAGCCCTAACACGGTGTCCTCCTCAGCCAAGCGAAACAAAACCAGGACAGCGCTCCACTGAGCAAGCGCAAAGACACGGAGCAGCCCAAAGCCAAGCACGGAGCCTGCATCACCCTGCGTGGCTCACAGACCCCCACGGTGCCCTAGGGAGGGCAAGCCTGGCCCGGCTGAGTGGCTGCGGACACAATGGAGCCAGCAGGCAGGATGGCCCGCCCAGTCCTGCCCCGAAGACCCCGCTCGGGAGGCCAAGGACCTGAGAGGCCATGACCCCCCTCCTCCCGCGTGGCGTGGACTGGGGAGAGCTGAGTGAAGCCCTGGCAGCACCGAGAACGTCCACGTGAAAACTCGCATCGTCGGCAGCTGCAGCGCCAACAAAAAGCCTGAACAGTCGCTCCTCCCAGTAACCAGCAGGGTCCCGCCAGCTCCCGCTCCACTCATCCTAGACATCAGGCCAGCACCGTGCGCGGCAGCAGGGCGTGTCGGGCAGGGCATCCACTTGGCCAGGCAGCCCAGAGCCTGCCTTGTCAGCCTGGTGCAGGAACTAGCGGGAAGGACCGTTTCGCTCCCCCACCGGCAAGGACGGTGCAAGTGAAGACAGCACAGGCTCACGGCCACCTGAGCGCGCCGGCGGCCCCGACGCCCCCCGCCTGGCGGGGCTCACCTCTCACGGGCGCGCCGTCCATGATCTCGTACTTGGCGATGGTGTCGTTCTCGTGGTACACGTTGGGGCCCGTGCCCGTCGTCTCCCGCTTGATGATGTCGATCTCCATGTGCTTGATCTTGATCCGCACCAGCAGGAAGTAGATCTTCCCCACGATGACGTCCTTCAGGTGGTACCTGCAGAGAGGAAGCCAAGAGGTGCGGCTCCGGACAGGACAGGCCTCCAGGATCCAGACAGGGCGCTGCCCGCGTTGGGGTGGTGGGCCAGGAGAGCTGAGGCCACGCGGGCCCACATTCCCCCAGGCTGCCCCACGGAGCAAATTCCGACACCCTGCACTGGAACCAGCATCGCTCCCACTGCCGTCCCGCACACAACTCAGAGAGCGGGTCCGGTCACCCTCTGCCCAGTGCTGTAACCAGCATATACTTTAAGAGGCTCTGGGGTGAGAGGCTGACCCGCCAGGAGTGGAAACCAGGTCCCAGTCTTCCTCTGGCATCTGGGAGCTGGGCCCTCCCCAGTTAGTCAGCAGCGGGGCTGGTCTGCCCCCGGTGTGGCCGCCAAGAGCAAACCTTCCGAGTGAAGCTCAGGAAGGGGATGGGGGCTGGGGGCAGGGGCTGAGGACGCGGGCCCGACCACAGTGGGGGACAGACCACGTGGCAGACGCAGAGTGCGGGCCGGGGGTACAGCAGGCACTGAGGAGCAGCCTCAGGCAGGGATGCTGAAGCATACGCTCTCCCAGCTGTCACGGGTCTGCAGCCGGACGCCCCTCCACGCTGAGTGGACTCCTTCCCACAAGAGACACAGAGGAGCCGCTCGGGGGCCTGGGCTCCTCCTTCCGGCGCCTTTCCACTCACCCAACCCAAGCCCCTCATTTTCAGACGGGAAGCCCAGGTACAGGAGCTGAAGTGCCGGTAAGCCCAGCCCGAGTCCTTGGGGGCAGAACGGGATGCCGCCCTGGGCTCTGGGCTCCTCCTGTGGGCGGGACGGCGGGCACGCATGCTGGGCGCAGCCTGCTCTGTGGGCAGGGCCCACTGTGCCCGTCCAGCCTCAGCTATGCCTGTCTTCTGCTCAGCTTGGTCTTCACCACACTGCTGGCTGGAGGCTGCTTGCATTTCTACGAGGTGGCACCCCCTACACCAGCTGGCTGGGGTGCTGGTGGGCAGCACTCTGGGGTCTCTGTCCTGGGAAGGCCTGCGAGCCCCGAGACTGTGAGAAGAAGGCAAAGGGCCCCTCCTAGGGGCGGGGCCCATGGAGCCGCTCCAGGCCGGGGCAGGGAAGCGCAGCTGTCCGTCACCAGTCCTAGGGGGCCCGTGTCCAGGCAGCCCCCGCTCCAAACCTCTGGAGGCCAGCAGGTCTGAGGCGAGGCTGCCCCACCCGGAGACCCTCCTTAGAGACGCGACAGCTTTTTTAGTTCTGTGAGTTGAATATACGTTTACTTTGCATATTTGATTTTCGAGCATTTTCAGGAATGTACTATATTAGAAAGATGCTCGTGGTATTTTTTGAACGGTCAGTAAGTTCTGCAATTCACCAGCTCTGAGGCATTTTGATGCTGTAACAGCAGGCGCGATCTAGAGCATTCCGGCCAGTTAAAACTGGGTCCTCTGCGCCCCCCCAGGCTCCGCCCCGGGCCCGCCCCTCACTTGGACTTGTTGTACTCAAACTCGATGTGCAGGCAGTCTTCGATGCCGACCTCCATCCTGATGGACGAGTTCAGCTCGGGGTACGTGCTCAGCGTGTGCACCACGATGTCCATCTCCTTGACGACGTCGTTGAGGCGGCGGCTGATGGTGGCCCGGAGAAAGTACCTGTGGGAGGCGGGCAAGCAGCCAAGGGACCTCGGTTTATTCCACCCCCCGCTGCCCCGAGAACCCCTGGCCCAGTCAGCCTCTGGGGCTTTGATTCCTCTGAGCAGTCGCCTCTGGGCACCCCCTTCCGGCAGAGACGCACCGACACGTGATCCTGCCACTGCAGCTGCAGGAGCTCAGAGGCTCTTCCCCAGCTGCTCCCCGAGCCCGGCCTGGGGACCAGAGGGGCTGTACCCCAACAGCAGCCTCACCGCCACCTGCCAGGCACTGTGTGCAGCTTTTATTTCTGCAGCTCCTCCTGGCTCTTCGGACACAGGGATCGTGTCCTCTTAGGTCTGCACTCTGTCTATCTGACAGTACTCCATGAGTGAGCATGTTTCAGGTCCCCCACAGTTAAGTGACAAGAAGAGGTGATGGAGAAACCAGGTCAACGAGTCCTCACAGTGTTCATTACCAGACCTAGGACGCAGAGATGGAGTCACAGGGGACTCGCGGTCCCCCCCACCCTCCCGCCCGGGGAGACGGCCAATCAACAGGAAACTAGAGCGTGTGCAGAGTGTCAGCCAGAGGCCGCAACCCGGTGCTGCGGGGAGAGGGGCCTTCAGGGAGAGCCAGCCTCAGAAGTGGAGCAGCAGAGGAGAGGTCTGAACCCGGACAACCGGGGCCCGGCATGCGTGAGAGAGAGGAGACACGGCCCTGAAGGGCTGAGCTGCGCCGGGCCGCCAGCCAGCCCTGCACAGAGGCCTCCCCAGCACCGCAGCCCCGCGACGTGAAGGCAGGAGGTAGTCGGTCTGCACGGCGTCTCGGGACGCTGGCGGCAGCCTTGCTGAGACAGGCTGTCCTGGCCGCCCTCCCACTTCCCGCACAGCCCCCACTAAGCTCAGGCCCGCCAGCCCTGCCCCTGTGGACGAGGCCTCAGAGCAGGCGTGGGAGGCAGAAGCCAGCAGCCCTAGGCCTCCTCTGGGGCCTCCCGAGGCTCACGGCTCCTGCTTCGGCGTCTGGAGGCACCGGGACTCACCCTGGGCACGAAACTGACACGAAACTGCCCTGGAGGAGGACACGGGAACCTGCGCTTTTCTTTAAAAATTCCCACTCCCACCAGTGAATCTAACACAGGACCCTTGGTAGAGAACCACTGTCTGACATCTCGATCCTTCAACTTCCCGCCTCTCTCCACACATCCAGTCTCTCTCCAGCTACACCTTTCTCCTGAGCTTCTAGGCAGTCCCCAGAGCACGTCCCAGAGACCACTGTCCAGGGTCCTGCTCGAACTCTGCAGCTTCCTCCCCGGCCCCATGCCTCGTCTGCCCGTCTTCACCACCCTGCAGGAGCTGCCCGCCAAGGGAACACAGGCGCCTTTCACTGAGCACGAGGTTGTCAAGGCTCCCCCGGGCGGTAGCAGGAGTCAGGGTCTGCTTCCTGTTCAACGCCGAGTACTCTTCTACCATGTGGACACACATGCGCTCATCCACTCATCTACTGATGGGTGCTTGGGTCATGTCCACTTTGTGGCTACTGGGAATGCTGCTGCCAGATGAGAGCACTTTCATCTGTTTGAGTCCTTGCTTTCACTTCTTTTGGATTTATACATAAAAGTGGAATTGATGAATCATTTGGTAGTTTTATTTTTAATATTTTGAGGAACTGCCATACTGTTTTTAACAGCTTTCTGACATAGGAACATCTATGAGGAATCTACTGCAGAATGTCAAATTAAATCACAATAAGCCCCCGGCCCGGTTTAACTGACAACTAGACAGTCCTTGCTGTTGCTGCCTCCTCCGAGAGCAGTCATGGAGCGCTGTTAAATGGGGCACCGTCAGCGCTTGGACCTCCCTGCAAAGGCTGGAAAAGAAGAGCCTGCAGTCCAGTCTTCTGACGGGAGAAGGGAGACCTCCCCAGAGCCCATGCTGTCCCCCACGCAGGCCCCAGGTGATGACCACGACTTGGGAGCCAGAAGTCCAGGTGACACCACAAACCCCAGAGGCCCTGGAATCAGTGCCCACCTTCAGAGTTTTCAAGATTGGAAGAAGGAAAACAATCCCCTGTACTTGAAAGGTGTGTATCCCTGTTCTAAAGCTTGTCACACTGTGCTACGTTTTATTCTCTCCGGGTCCCAAAAGATGCAGAGAACGGGTCAGGGATCAGAATCCAAATCTGGGACTTTCCTAGTGGTCCAGTGGTTAAGAAAATCTGCCTGCCACTGCAGGAGACATGGGTTCAATTCCTGGTCCAGGAAGAGTCTGCATGCCTCAGGGCAACTAATCCCGTGCGCCACAGCAAGAGAAGTCACTGCAATGAGAAGCCCCCCTCCCCGCAACTAGAGAAGGCCCACTTGCAACAATGGAGCCCCGGCGCAGTCAAGCATAAACTTAAACAAGAACCCGAATCTGTGACCCACTTCTCACAGAGTGCAGGCCGCCGGTCCCGGCGCGTGCGGAGCTGGTTGAGGCGGCGTCACCGCACTTACCGCAGCTTCACGTTCTGCCCGGTGTACGACTCGTAGGGCTTCTCCACGTGGGTGAACTCGAAGTCAAAGGCCTGCGACTGGGTGACCTCTCCAGGCCGCGCCAGGTCCTTCACCAGGGACACGAACTCATGGTGGTTGCCGCGGTCGTAGTAGAGCTCTGTGGGGAGAGCGGGGACCTCTGCTACCGGAGCCCGGCCCCACGGAGGGCGGCAGGGGCCCGCTGCGGAAGCGCCCCTCCCAGCCGCGGAGCCATATCGGTTCACGACCCCCTCTTCTCGCCCCGCACGGCAGCCCTGTACCCAAACACCCTGCGCTCTGTGGAGACCCTGTCCTGGGGCAGCACCCAAGGGACACAGCGGGGGGACCGCCATCGAAACACCACATCTCTTCACACCTTAAAGCGATTCCTAACTGTGGGAATCTGTCATTCAATCACACCATCCCCACGGCAACCTGAGAGGCTGGGTGGGCCCGCTATGCATTTAACAGACAAGGAAACAGGCGCGGCGGGCCGGGATGGGCCCAGCGCCCCAGGTCTCCTGCAGGGCCGCGTCTGCTCCTGGGCACTGGGAGATCAGGGGTGAGCACGAGGCAGAAGCCAGGTGAGGACTTGGAAGACGCGAGGTGCCCCCAGCCCAGGAGATGGGGCCACGCGGCCCTGCTGACGGAGGGGCTGTCAGGTCGCGGTCCCCAGACTCCTGTGAGCACCAGGACCCCCGAGGCTGTGCTGAGGCAGAGACAGCTGCCCCCCCACCCCAATATCTCCGATTCTGGGGCCTGGGTGGGACTCAAGATGGACATCCCAACAGACTCCTGCTTGTCCAGGGACTGCCCTCCGAGAAGCCCTACTGCACACCCACCCTCCTCTCGGACAGTCCTGCAGTCTGTCTGTTCTGAGTCACGCCACCCATGTGTCCTGGGTTATCTCTGCCCGCGTCACTCTGCTGCTGAGGTGGTGAACTGTGCTCCAGGATGGCTGCTGGAGGCAAGGCCCCGGACCCCAGACCCCAGACAGCAAAGGCCTGAAGCCCCGACGATCAAAGCCTCCTTGGACTCAAGAAGCCAGATCTCCTGCTTCCCAGAGCCAACACGGCAACCAGGCCTGCCATGGGGGTGCTTGGGGGGAAGCGCAGCTTCTAGGGAGCTCTCAGACCAGCTGCCCGGGCCCTGGCCCTGACAGACTCGCCCCGTGGAGCCTGTTCTCCCAGGCGGCGGGGCGTCATCCACGTGACGGGGAGCTGCAGTGAGGTCAGGCCCAGCCAGCACCACTACTTCCGCACGAAGCGTCCTGTGATCACAGTTTGCTGCTGATCCCCCATTATACCTGGATCCACCTTAGGTCACCAACAACCCACCTGCTCCCCCAGGCCAGGCGTCGTCAGCAGCGGGCAGTGAGCCCGCCACGTGGGGGGACACACAGGGACGAGGGGGGAACAGGGCCACCGGCCAGCCCACGACAGGGGCCTGTCCTCTGCCTCAGGCTGGTCCTTCGCTACAGGAGCCTCTGCTGACGGGAACAGATGGAGCCCTTAACTGGGGAGCTGGGCGTCTAGGTTCCCAAGCACCGAGCTCTGCCGTGGTTTCAGGGGACAGCAGCAGGTGGAGCAAAGCCCAGTGTCTGAGGGCCGTAAGTGGGAAATGCCGGAGCGAAGAGCAGGATGCCAAGACACACGACTGTGACCACATAGCCCACAGGCAACCCGAGGAGGACGCCAGAGCAGGACCCACAGCCTCACCGAGTGTGCGGTTCCCAGGAGGGGGCGTGGCTGGGCCGGGACCCCCCGGTGGGCGTGGCTTCCTGCCTGGGGGTCAGAATCCCCCACCCCCAAGTGTCATGGAAGAGCGGCCAGTGTGTAGTCTGAGTGGGGCTTGACTGCGCTTTTCAATGTGTACTTTAATATGGGCCAAAGGGTCAGAAAAAGCAGCCGTACTTTGCTGTCTGCCGGAAACTTTGGCTTCTTCTCGCATAAACTAAAACAGAAAACCCACGGCTATTCTCGGATTGGGCCCTAAAGCGACTGTCAACGGCCTCTTTCTCCCTGAGTCACCCTGGGTGCTCCCCAGCTTCCGAAGCCCGCAGGGACCAGTCATTTCACGCCAGGAGGAGGAACCGCCTGGTCCTTTCCCAAGGTAACCTCCCTGTCTCAGCCCATCGGGAGGAAATGACTGCTGCAGCCAGGATGCTCACCCTGAAATCTGCCACCAGAGGCTGAGGGGGAGCTGCCACTGTGGATGGAAAGACACATCACTGGCTGCATCTGCGTCGCGGGGCCCCTGAGAGCCGCCCAGAGACCCTGCGGGGCCAGGCTTCACACGGCTGGGAGACCCCTGGACCCACCCAGTTTCTCTTCAGGGGCCTGCGCTCTGTCCTGCCCTCTGCTCAGGACTCCGGCTCACACGTCCCCCAGACCCCCGTGCCTGGTAAACCTGCAGGGCGCGCTGACAGCTCTGGTGCCTGCAGGCGGCTCTGCAGCAGCTCCTTAACTGGTGAGTCAGCGCGCCCCTCACTGCGCGTTCCTGGCTTCATGCATTAAGTGCAGCTGCCCCCCGGTGCTCACCACAGGCCCGCCGGGCTGATGGGCTTCGGCTCACCCGGGGGCTTTACTTTTAAAAACTTAGATCCTGAGGCTAGCGCTCTGCTTTGGAGTGCAATATTCTTAAAGAACATTAGAGATACCAAGGGAACATTTCGCGTAAAGATGGGCTCAATAAAGGACAGAAACGGTATGGACCCAACAGAGGGAGAAGAGATTAAACAAAGAAGGTCTTAATGACCCAGATAACCACGATGGTGTGGTCACTCACTTGGACGTCTGGCTAGACATCCTGGAGTGTGAAGTCAAGTAGTCCTTTGGAAGCACTGGTACCAAAGAAGCTAGTGCAGGTGATGAAGTTCAGGCTGAACTACTTCAGATCCTAAAAGATGCTGCTGTTAAAGAGCTGCACTCAATACATCAGTAAATTTGGAACACTCAGCAGTGGCCTCAGGACTGAAAAAGGTCCGTGTTCATTCCAATCCCAAACAATGGCAGTGCCAAAGAGTGTTCAAACTACTGGACAACTGTGCTCATTTCCCATACTAGTAAAGTTATGCTTAAAATCCTTCAAGCTAGGCTTTAGCAGTACTTGAATCGAAGTCTTCCAGATACACAAGATATACAAGGTTTAGAAAAGAGGAACCAAAGATCAAACTGTCAACATTCGTTGGATCATAAAGAAAGCAAGAGTTCCAGAAAAACATCTACTTCTGCTTCACTGACTATGCTAAAGCCTTTGGACTGTGTGGATCACGTAAACTGGAAAAATCTTCAAGAGCTAGGAATACCAGACCACCTTACCTGCCTCCTAAGAAATCTGTATGCAGGTCAAGAAGCAATCGTTAGAACCAGACATGGAACAACAGACTGGTTCCAAATTGGGAAAGAAGTACGTCAAGGCTGTATATTGTCACTCTGCTTATTTAACTTCTATGCAGAGTACATCATGCAAAATGCCAGGCTGGATGAATCACAAGCTGGAATCAAGACTGCCAGGAGAAATATCAATACCCTCAGATATGCAGATGACACTACCCTTATGGCAGAAAGTGAATAGGAACTAAAGAGCCTGTTGATGAAAGTAAAAGAGGAGAGTGAAAAAGCTGGCTTAAAGCTCAACTTTCAAAAAACTAAGATCATGGCATCTGGTCCCATCACTTCATGGCAAATAGATGGGGAAACAGTGGAAAGTGACAGATTTTCTCTTCATGTGCTCCAAAATCACTGCAGATGGTGACTGCAGCCATGAAAATAGAAAACATTTGCTCCTTGGAAGAAAAGTTATGACAATCCTAGACAGCATGTGAAAAAGCAAAGACATCATTTTGCTGACAAAGATTTGTCTAGTCAAAGCTATGGTCTTCGCAGTAGTCATGTAGAGATTTGACAGTTTGACCATAAAGAAAGCCGAGTGCTGAAGAACTGATGCTTTTGAATTGTGGTGCTAGAGAAGACCCTTGAGAGTTCCTGGACTGCAAGGAGATCAAACCAGTCCATCCTTAAGGAAATCAGTCCTGAATAATCATTGTAAGGATTGATGCTGAAGCTGAAACTCCAAAACTTTGGCCACCTGATGTGAACAGCTGACTCACTGGAAAAGACCCTGATGCTGGGAAAGGTAGAAGGCAAGAGGAGAAGGGGACGACAGAGAATAAGACAGTTGTATAGCACCACCGACTCAATGGAAATGAACTTGGGCAACCTTCAGGAGGTGGTGAAGGACAGGGAAGCCCGGCACGCTGCAGTTTATGGAGTCATAAAGAGTCGGACATGACTGAGTGACTGAGTCATAAAAATAAGAGCAAGAATATTTGATGGTCCCCTTCAATAAGGTTCTCTCTGTGCAGATCAGAGTGGGGTCCACACTGGACCAGTCTTGGCAGGTGTCGGGGGACAAGATGTCACGGGACTTCTGTGTGGTGACAGTGTGAGCCCAGCCTCTCGGATGGAAAGTCATGGACTTCCCAACAAAGTGCATCTCAGCCCCACGGACCACAGGTGACACTTATTCATGCGTCTCTCTGCCCTTTCTTCTTCCACAAGGTGCAGAGTATCTTGCAGCCATCTGATGGGGACAGTTACCAACACACGCCTGGGTGAAGGGTTAGAGAGACACATCTGGAGAAAACCAGGGGCAGCTCAGGAAAGAGCTGGATGACTGTCCCCTTCAACCCACTGGGAGTCAAGGAGAAGTCTACGGAAGGGACTAAGAGCGTCAGAACTGCCTTTTAGAAAGTTCGCCCTTACAGAAACTGAACTGAAAGAAAAGGCAAACAGAGGCAGGAAGGCCGGTCAGGAGACCACTCCACACAGAGGCATCGGGGCAGCTGCACCAAGGGGTGAGGGGGCACCGACATGAGACGCCCCGGGGCTGCTAGGGATGCAGGAGGCGGCAGGAGCGCTTCGGGGCCTCCCCGGTTCTAGAGGCTGAAGGGACCCAGTAGACGTGCCGGAGTGGGGGAGACGGGAGGAGTGGCAGGGTGGGGATTGGGGCAGGGAGAGAAGGGGAGTTCTGGTTCAACCCGCAGTGTCTCCGGGGGTGTTCAGCAGGCAGAAACCCAGGCACGGAACTCAGGGTAAGTTCAGGCGAGGAGAAAGACTTGGGAGACGTGAGTCCAAGCAGACAGGGCAGTGGTGGGTGCAGACAGGCTGCCGGAGCGGGCCGCGGTGCGAACAGGCCAGCAGATGCGGGACCTGTGTCCTGCCCCAGACCGAGACTGACAGGCGCTTCTCTGCACCGGGGCCTGCCTGCCATGAGGACTGGGGTCTGAACAGGACTAGAAAGCCGTCGCTGCGAGGACTCGGGCAACCCTTCCTCGGGGCTCCCGTGGGCGAGCCCTCCTGCTGGGAGGAGACACAGGGCAGGCAGCAGGCGAGGCTGGCCTGGCACAGAGATCCTGGTGGCAGTCGGCAAGGCAGCCAGAACTGATGTTTCAAAGGTCCAGCCCCTGGATCCAGCTTAACAGGGATTATGAGTGTTTGGCTGACAAGTGCCAGAGCCTGCACTTCACACACATCGACGATCTCTAGTCCTCAGGAGACCTTAGCGACGTCTGCACGTTAGAGAGCCTTATGTAACCGAAGGAACCCTCTGCTTCAGCCTTGGTCACACACCAGGCTGTCCTACCGAACGCACAGGCAGGACGTACACACGTCCAAACCGGAGAGACAATGGTTTATAAGAAGAAAAATTCTGAGTGAAACGAACGAGGAAGGTGGCTGGAACACGATGACATCAGCCTTCTCACAGGCGGCCAGTGGCAGGACCACCCCGAGTGTCACCGGTACAGCCAGACCTCAGAGCCTGAGCGAAGCCCCGCCCGCTGCATGCAGCATCAGGAAAGCAAGGAAGCAGAAACCACACGACCGCAATGTGGGGACCTCACTCACCAGCCTCGCTCCAGTGCCCTGAGGCTGGGTCACAAAAGTCTCCTGGGTCCAGCACACACACCCCACACTCTGCACAAAACCTGGGCCCTAGACACTTCACCATTCTCCCAAGGGGATTCGGTTGCTGTCCCTGCTTTACAGGTAAGAGAGCCGAGGCCCAGGGAGGGGACAGCTTCCCCAAGGCCACAGGGTGGACTCAGGAGCCCAGAAGAGCTGTTGATGGAAGCAGGAAGAGGCTCTGAGAAGTCTAAGAAGGGATGCTGTCCTGGGATGTGAGCAGACAGGAAACCAGGCAGGGCAGCCAACTCCCTTTCATTCGGGCTGGAGGGAGACCTCGCCAGCGTCCCTGAACAGCCCATTCCACAACTGCTGGGGCAGGGGATGCTCTGGTTACCTTTCACGTATGGGGCAGGTGTCACCCCCGGGAATGATGGCACAGTCGCTGGCTAGACGTGCCTGTCTGCACTCCTAATGCAGAACCGCAGAATCCAGTGACAACCTTAAAGCTACGATGTGAAAACACTAAAACTAAGTAGGCCTGAACGTCATCGCCTTACTCACGCCCAGCACGGAATGCTGTGGGTTCATCCTGTGTCCCCAGCTCTTTGCTAGGAGTGATTTTAGCTTCCACGGGTGAAAGACATTTCTGTGGTTCTGGCATCTGGCTGGCAGAGGCTGGGGAGGCTGTGAAATGCACCCCCCGACAACCAAGAATGAGCAGCCCCACCGTGTCAACAGCACTGCTGTTGAGGGACACTATCTAAGCTGGAAGCAAGCAAGCAAAGGGTCTGAAACTCACTCTTCAGCTTCAGGCCATTCTTATTCTGGGTTTAAATTAACAACGGCTGGGTTCCTATAGGATTAGCTAGACTTCGACCTAATTTCCGTTAACTTAAATACCAGAAGCCAATACTTCAAGCTGGGCACTGAAGTACTGAGCACACAGTCTTTCCCCAGGGCTCCTGTGTTTCCTGCCTCTGCAAAATGGAGAACAGATTCTGTGCTGGGATCTCAGGGAATGAGAGAGCCTCTGAGGAGCGTTCCCAGGAAATCCCCCAAACAGGGCCAGAGCGGGTGGTGGCATGGGGCATGATTTCTCTGCTCGACGTCTTTTCAGCCAACTGTAGTATTTACTGCGACCCTACTCCTGAACTACTGACACAAACTGTCTCAGGGGTACCTGTGAGTTTTAACAAACATGAGAGTCCAGACAGACCCGGGGACAACCCTGTGCTGACTGGCAGCTCCGAAATCTTCTGTATTGCTACTGTCTTTTATCATCTAGCTGCAACTGCTAACAATCGTGTTTGAACACTGTTAGAGCCTTGGGAAATTCTGACCACTTAAATCTGGGGCTTAGGAGCATCCTTTCTTTAAGAAGAGTGGCGCAGACTCTGCTCTAATCAAGAAGTCTTAGAGACGCAGCGGATGTGGACAGAGGGCTGATGCTGGAGCCCGCTGGGATGCTTTTTCAAACAGCTCCCCAGCGAAGCTGCGGTAAGAGGCTGGTGGACCAGACACTAAAGAGAGGTGGGCGGGCCACGCGGGGCTCGGAGTGGTTGTCACGACCTGCAGGCGGGCCCAGCTGGCATGGAAGCCGAGGCAGGCCCGCGGAGCTCGGATCCAGGGCAGCGGGCAACAGGTCACAGGGCCTGGGGCGGAGTAGGGGACAGGGGGTCTGGAATTGCAGCCGTGGGTGCGGGGGTTAGGGGACAGGGGTTCGGGTCGCGCCAGGGGTCTGGAGAGAGAGGTCAGAGGCTGGGTCAGGGGTCAAGGGTCAGGAGTCAGGGTCGAGGGCGGGAGGAGGGTGGGCCCGGGCGGGGCGGACTCCGCACTCACCGATCTGCCCGATGAACTCGACCTTGATGCCCTGGTGCTCCAGCCGCTTGTTGGGGTTCTTGAGCGCCAGGCTCACCTTCCCGGACACCGTCTCGCCGTCGTAGAAGAGGAAGTACTTGTCCTTCTTCCCATCCTCGGTCTTGTGCTCGGCCCGCCGCCTGCTGTCCGCGTCGTTCAGGAGGATGTCCACATCCACGCTCTGCCCGAAGCCAAAGAAGCTCATGGCCCCGCCGGGCCGGCCAGGCCTGGGGAGGCCGGCGGGCTGGGCACGACGCCGACACCCGCGCTCGCCGGGCCGGCGCGGTTCCGGGGGCAAGGCAGAGCTGGCGCGCGAGGCACCAGCCGGCCGCGGCCTGCTGCGCCCACCTCAGAGGCAGCGGTCCGGCCCCGAAGCAACGCGCGCCGCGTCCGCCGCTCAGCCGGACGCGCCGGAGTGGCTGTGCGCATGCGCACGGCCCGCCCCCAGCGCGGCCGCCTCACCTCCCCCACCCGGGGAGCTCGCACTGCGCCTGCGCGCTGCGAGCACCGCCCCACGCTCGGCAGACGGCTGGGCGTTGGCGGTTCCTTCCGGTCTCTGGCCAGACCTGTCAAACACCAACCCAGTAAAATTCAGACCTAACGGTATCCTTTCTAAAAAAACGCGCCCTTTCTGACTGTCTTTTCTGCTTTTCCCGTGTTTAGTCCGTTGACCGGTAGGCAGCTCCCTCACTCGGACTTGTACACCTTCGCTTGCTGACTGACGGGTAAACGCGGCCCTTCGACAGGCCGGCAACAGGCCGCCTGACAGGGGCCAGAAGTGACAGTTACAACAGGAAGTGCCCTGCTTCAGCTTCTCCTCAGGGCGTCCGCCACGTAGGGAAAAGGAGCCGGAAGGCAGTATACTTGGCTCGTTTCTTTAGCCCCACTTTCAAGAGACAGCTGAAAACCACCCCCAACTTCAGTTGCGTGGGCGGGCGTCCTCTCCCTTTGCGCATCCGGCGGAAAGCCCTGCTGATTGGCTGCCTGCTTGCCGGCGGGGCGCGGTGATTGGTCGGTGCTGACCCTTGACGTCAGCGGGGCCTTCTGGGCGCGCGCGCCGGAGCAACTTTGAAAGTGAGGTGAGCGGCCGTCATGGAGGCTTGCGGGAACCTGGCGTGCGCCCTGCAGACCTGGTGCCCACTGGACCTCAGCCCAGGTGAGGATGCGCCCGGGGCCCGGGTGCTCCGGGGTTGCTGGGCAAGGGCCACGTCCTCCTTCCGCTCTGTACTCCTGCTTCTCGGCCTTGCCCCCTGTCTTCGCGGACAGCCTCGCAGGTGCCGAGGTTTCGGCCGCGCGGCTATTTGTTGCCCCGAGCTGACCTTCTGAACTTGGGGCCCAGGGGTGAGGCTGGAGCCCCCGGGCGCCCGTCGTCACTGAAGGGCAGTGGGTGTCCCCACCCGCCGCCGTCGCTGCTGGCCACTGTCTCGAGGCTGCGTTCCATCCCGCGGCATCTCTGTAGCCGGCAGTCATTTTTTTGACTCGTATTTTTTTGAGTCATTTCATTTTGTTTGCCTCACCTGTCCCTTTGCACTGTACAATTTATTTGGATTTATTAGCTAGTGACTCAGACGGTAAAGAATCTGCCTGCAATGTAGGAGACACGGGTTCGATCCCTGAGTCGTCAAGATCCTCTGGAGAAGGGAACGGCAACCCACTCCGGTATTCTTGTCTGGAGAATCCCACAGACAGAGGAGCCTGGCGGGCTACACTCCGTGGGGTCACAGAGAGTCGGACGCGACTGAGCGACTTCAGCTTGGTTATAAGACTTTCACAAAGGGACAGCTGAGACAGCTTTTTATTATCTCTTCTCTAGCTTGAACATATGGGGAGGCTGGGTCTTCCCCCAAACTGTTAACATCTGTAAGGTGTTTTCCTACTTCATGTTATTAGAGGATGGCCAACCTAATAGCCAGCCGTCGGTTTAATGAATAAACAGGTTTTTCTAACCCTTTCTGCTTCTCTTTTCATTCCGCCTCACCTGAGTGGCGTGACTTCTGCCCAGAAAACTGTTCTCTTCTTGAATGTACTTAGAGTCTAAAGCTAATCGCTACAGAACATTAGTTGACTGTAGTTGCATTTTCCTACTAGAATGGGTGGATGGAGTATGGGAACTGGAATTCACGGAGACCGAGCCTCTGGATGCCAGCATAGAAGCAGAGATCGTGCAGAGTGGACTGGGTGCATTCACAGAGCTTTACAGCGCAATGTTACCTTTTGCTACTGAAAAACGTGAAGCTGCTGAGGTAAAAGAAAAAAAAAAAAAACAAGCTAGCCATTTTATTGTTAGAAGTGTAGGGTAAAAACCCGGTATCATCTAGAGCTTAGTCTCTTTGGTGTGTGGTTGAAGGAAGAGTGGTGTAAAGAATGCAGTTCACTTACTAGGATGGCCTCATAACCATCCTCCCAAGTTACTGATCTGTGATTCTTCTGTGTTATGAGCATTGTTAACAAGAGCAAATTAAAGGAAAAAAGTAAAGGCCAAGGCAAGGATGAAAAGCAATAAGCGAAATAAGAAAAGATGGCCGAGGACAATGCAGTAACAACTCAGGATGCCTTCGCTTTAAGAAAATTGAATGTTAATCTGAGAAGTGATTAGTGGAACTAACAAAGGAAAAAAAGTTGCTTTGAATGGAGTTCTACCTAGTGTGACTGTTACTCTTTTTAGGTCATAAACTTCTTTTCAAAAAACTGAAGAACTAGAAAGCAGAACAAAGAATACCTAGATATTAGTATCTCTGAAAGATTTAAATTAACAAAAAATATTTCTGTTACTAGTTTCAGGTAGCTGTTCAAAAATTAAATCTACCTGTTAAGTACTCATTAAGCATAATGCTGAGTACCACATGCAGTACTTCAGAGGGTAACGTGGTGAGGATACAGAGCCTCTCCCTACAGGGGGATGCAGGAGAGGGGAGAATTAAGCTCTGGCTCTGGGAGTGTGCACTGTCATTGCTCTGGCCAGAGCCTGTGCGGTGACCACATCCGTGGACGTGAAGAATCACGGGCCACCAGCTCTGTGTGTTAGAAACTGCTGTAGGACACGTTAGATGCCATCTTGCAGGGGTGTGGAAAAGGTGGCTTGCTGAGTTTGAGGTTGGGGAGGTCCCAGAAAGAAGGTAACTGGCTGGAGGCACATCTTCACAAGTGGCTGGAATGCTGACCAGTAATGAGGTTTCCAGGGCAGCCTTGAGAGGGATCCTCACAGTTGGGCCATACAGCGAGTCTGAGGGGATGGGGCAGGGTGGGGGACACAGGACAGCTGTGAGCGGGTCCATGGTGGGCTTCCAGAGTGAGGGGTTTGCTGTCCACAAGGTTCAGGTCTAAGCGTCTTCCATAGACTAAACCGCTTGTCCTCACATCTGCCTCTCGGAGGAAGGGGTTCTAGTGCGCAGTAGACCCAGGAACGTGAAGAGCTCTGTTTCAGGTGGGTTCTTAACCAAACACAGACTTACAGGGGAAATGCTGTACCCAGGGAGCTCCCTGGGGACATTATGACTGACACCTGAATCACATGGGTTTTGATGCACAGGCCTGCTTCCGTGCAGAATTTCCATCAGGACTGAATGGTCCCGGGTGTTTCAGGCCCTGGATGCAGAACCATAGATGTGAAGGAATTGTGTCTATGGAGGGCCGGCTGTGAATTAGCCCCGTGTTGTTCAACAGTCAGTTGTATTTTGCTCATTGATTTTTTTAAAAATGTGTGTTGTGGTGTGGTCTGGGTTACGATTGTGGAAATTGGGGAGGAGGGCTAAAAACAGGGAAATTTTTTTTCAAATAGTGTTAATAGAGTTTTGTGAACTTGGTCTTTGTCAAGTATGAAATGCTGCCAAGGTAATTGGGTCCCCCAGGGTCACAGTTCCAGGCAGCGGGAGGGGAACTGAGATGGCCTTAGAAATGAAGATGTAACTGCTTTCTTCCACAAGCTTCGTGGTGAAGGAAAGAGGATGTAGAGGTTTGATTTCTTGAACTTTTGTGGGCTTATGTTTTTTTAAGGTGGTCCGTAGTAAACCGTATTTTGTTCCTGCTGTTTGCTTTATACAAATAACCTATTTTATCATCATGTCTATAAGAGGAGAAAGCATAGGACAGTGATCAAATTAATGAAATTATGGTTTATGCTCTAGGGTTTATTTCCTCTCCTGCAAAGGCTATTTCTGCAGTCTGTTGAGCGAGACACTTTCAGGTTTTCCTCTTCTGCTCCCATTGCCCACAGAACATTTCAATTTAAATAAGTTGCTCTGATTTTTTCAGTTAGTAATTAGAGTAATAAATGGATTGAGGTACATTTAACATAGATGGAGGGGTGACTTGTCTGAGTAATCACTGATATAGTTGTCCCCAGAGTCTTAGTGTAGCTTTCAGGTGTAGTAATTTCAGAAATACATATACTTCAAACTTACCCAGTTATTTTGAAATTTAATTAAGGTTCTTGTGTAGTTTCTTATCTTTGTGACTTTTGTTTTATTTTTTCTTTTATTGGCTGAGCCACTCAGCTTGTGGGATCTTAGTTCCCAACCAGTAATTGAGCCCAGACTCTTCCCAGTGAAAGCATGGAGTCCTAACCACTGGACCACCAGGAAATGCCTCCACTTTGTAAATTTTGAGTAAATACACTTTTACAGTTTCTGTTTTAGTCCCTTTGAAAATGGCAGACATTTATAATTAGGAGCCAGAATGGTCTGGCTGTTTCTTTATAGGCCCCTGAGCCCTCAGAAGAGTCAGATGCAGCAAGAGGAGACTCGCGATTCTCTAACGGCTGGTGCTGATGGTTTACCCTCCCCTAGAGCGTTTGGACTAACGGCTGGTGCTAATGGTTTACCCTCCCCTAGAGCATTTGGACCTTCTTCATGGAGAACAGGATTTCCCACAATGCACTGATGGCCTTGTTTCACCACTTCGTTTATAAGGCCCTTAAGAACAGCGTCAGTGCTCAGCAGCAGGAATTCGGCCTTCACGCTGCCGGGCTGTATTTCCTGCTGTTGGAAGTACCAGGTATGCATGTTTGGTGTGATGGGGCCGGCCTTTTGTTTGTGATTTGTCTTCTTGGTTTTGAACTGTTCTATCAATGCTTTGTCCTCACTGGGAAGTTAGGTGAGAGTGAATCCGTGAAGCACATGGTCGCAGAAAGCTCTCCTGTTTTCCTGTAAATGTGGTTTTGCATGTTACTATGCTAAGTCTATAACCCAGCACAAACAGTCCCAGAGGGGTAAGGCTGGAGGGGATGTGCTGAGCTCTGAGAGCTCCACCCCCAGTCCACGTGCCATCGTGACGTCCCTACCTTCTGACTCCTGTCCAGCCTGAGAAAAGTGCTGGTTGGAGGGGTACTGTTGTTTCCCCTCTGTGGTGTAGATGGTCGGTGAGACTGTTCTCACCTGCAGGGCTGAGCACAGCTAGTCACATTGAGGAAGCATGGGGAAGGGTGTGTCTGTGACACTGCCCCACTTCCTTCAGGCGGGAGCCGTGAAGGGGGCTTCCCCCCGACCCACTCCGAGCCCAGGGCAGGAGAGGGTTGGGTTGAGGAGTCAGCTGCAGCTTTGGGACTGCGAGTTCACTAGGAAGAGAAAATCAGGATCAGTCAACCTGCTGCTTGTCGTTGCTTATGTCAGTGCCTTTGTAGTAAATGTTAAGGACCTACTCCATATGATTTGAGAATTGGAAGAAAAGCTATGACCAACCTAGATAGCATATTAAAAAGCAGAGACATTACTTTGCTGACAAAGATCCGTCTAGTCAAAGCTATGGTTTTTTCAGAGATCATGTATGGATGTGAGAGTTGGACTATAAAGAAAGCTGAGCACTGAAGAATTGATGCTTTTGAACTGTGGTGTTGGAGAAGACTCTTGAGAGTCCCTTGGACTGCAAGGAGATCCAACCAGTCCATCCTAAAGGAAATCAGTCCCGAATATTCATTGGAAGGACTGATGCTGAAGCTGAAACTCCAATACTTTGGCCACCTGATGTGAAGATCTGACTCATTTGAAAAGACATATTTGCTGGGAAAGATTGAGGGCAGGAGGAGAAGGGGATGACAGAGGATGAGATGGTTGGATGGCATCACCAACTTGATAGACATGAGTTTGAGCAAGCTCCAGGAGTTGGTGATGGACAGGGAGACCTGGCGTGCTGCAGTCCGTGGGGTCTCAAAGAGTTGGACATGACTGAGTAACTGAACTGAACTGACTGCTCATTGCCTAGGGCAGAAGTTGAATGGAGCTTTTTTGCTAAAGGTTCCTTGTTATTCAAAGTTAAGGAAAAGCCTGTTTGTTTTTTAATATTTCACTGTTGTAGCAGACATATTTCAAAGCAATTAAACCTACCTTGCTTACTCTTCATTCTTTACGAATAGGCAGTGTAGTCAATCAAGTTTTCCATCCAGTGATATTTGACAAATGCATTCAGATTCTAAAGAAGTGCTGGCCTCAGGAATCCAGCTTGAATCAGAAAAGAAAGAAAGAGCAACCAAAGAACACTCAGGCCAGCTCACAGGAGAGCAGTAAGAGAGCGAGACCCCACAGGAGAGAGGACGTGGAGGTGAGAGGGGGTGGGGTCATGAAGCACACCTGATTCGTGTAAGAATTTATGTTAAGTTAGGGTGTCAGGGGGCCCGACTGTACCAAAGCCCTAGCATGCCATCCGCCTTCCCTCCCTCAGGAGTGGCCTCGTGGCCTGCTGAGCCTCCGTTCCCGTACCGCCTTCCCAACCTCCCTGTCACCTACCTCCAGTCTGTTCCCAGGTGTGCCTCGCTGCAGGCCAGCAGGTGTTACCTTATTTTCATTAGAGACTGTGGTCGAAGTGTCCAGAGGACTCATGTCCACAAGAACATCATAAAACAACATTAATTCCAAATGCTTGTGTGACTGGGTGGGATGGTAGAGGTTCATTGACACCAGAACTGGCAAGAAACCCAGGCAGTCTCACTGTTGTGAAAATCAGGACCCAGACGGTGTGGTAGCCTTCATCTGGTCAGGACTGAGCTTGCGGCCATAGGGCCCAGGGTAGCCACCTCGAGTTCCCCTGACCTTGACGCAGGACATTGCAAACCTCAGGACAAGCCGCGAGGCGGCACCGCACAGTCAGCTGTGTGTCTCTTCATGATCTAGATAGACGAGATCACTCAAGAACAAGAGCATGAGGAGAACATTGTTTTTTCTTCTGAAGATCGTCATCAAATTCGAAATGTCATCTTTCACGTTTTGAAGAACTTTATAAGGCTTCTTTCCAAATTCTCCTTAAAAGAAAAGCCAGAGTGTATACAGAATTGTGTAGAGGTAAGTGAGAATGCCAGGGACCTTGGGCAAGTTCAAAGTGTAAGGACAATGGCTAAGATTTAAAGAGTGGGAAAAACCAGACCTTTTCGTGGTATCTGTTTTCCAGGTCTTTGTGGCATTAACTAGTTTTGAACCAGTTCGTTATGAATTCCAGGTTACGCAAGCCAGGTGAGCAATTAAATCTTCCAGTGCTAACATTTAATTATGGTGCAATGTTTTGCTACAGCAGAGGTGTAAATGCCATTTTATCCTAATTGGCACACAGGTAGAATTTATTCATTTAAATATGGCTGATAGGGTTAAGAGTTTATCCTAGTGAAATCACATCCATTAACTAATCTTTTGCCTTTTTTCTTTAGAATTCTGAGAGAAATGAAATATATACCAGAACTGGCCTATCATGGATTGTATTTGCTTTGTTCCCCTCTTCACAGAGAAGGAGACAAGGTAAAGGACACAGGACCTGAGTTACTGGTTGAATTGAAGGCATGCGGGTCGTGTGACTGAAAATGCTGGGGGATTTGGTGTGATGCCATGTGAACTCACCAGATCATTGATGTTTGTGCAGTGAAAAGTGCCCTGACACCACGTGGCGGCCGCTGCTCATTCCAGGCTCATGTCCAGGTCCCTGGTGCCACGGGAAGCTCTTGTTGAGTTAAGGCGTGAAGAAGGCTCCAGTGTGGCGTGGGTAGAGGAACAGGAGAGCTGCTGAGCAGCGCTTTTTCAGAAGTGTCATCAGGACCTTGTAGCCCCCTCTCAGGTCCCTGTTCCCGTGTTTCTGTTAGGGTTTGTGCCTTAGTGGGTAATTCTCCTGACACTCCTGGTCAGCATTCATATCGAGATTGACCCACAGTGACCTTCAAAGCCCCACAGCCCTAGACACTGGGGTTAAGGCTTTTTAAGCCCTGGGGTGTTACTCAAGCTGAATGTCGTTAATGCAACAGGAGTTTGCAGAAAACGTGACAGACCAAGGTCCTTTGCCTTTGGTGCCTGTAGTATACCTGGTTTCCAGGGGCAGTGGGATGAGGAGGCCCTGAGCACTTGGGCTCTGCACTTGGGTCCTCCCCCTCACTGCTGGGTGTCTGCCTTTAAAAAGAAGAGAATCATTATTTACTTTCGGCTGTGCTGGGTCTCGGTGGCTACGAGTGGGGTACTCGCTCGTGGTGGCACAGGGGCTCCTTGTGGAGCGCCGGCTTAGTTGCTCCGAGGCATGTGGGATCATCCCGGACCAGGGGTTGAACCGGTGCCCCCTGCTTTGGCAGAGGGGTTCCTTACCACTGAGCCGCGGGAGAAGCCCTGTGTGTCCTCCTTGAGTCCTTGGTTTCCTCACCTGGACAAGGAGGATGAAGGGCTTCCCTTCCTGTGGATTTCTCAGGAGGGCTAAGGGAAGAATGCCTTGGCGTAATGCCTGCTGTTCTAAACACCCCATATTTCTTTAATTTTTGATGTCATTATCTCTTCCCTTTGTTTGAAATATGTGAGAGCATTCACAGTAAGACTTTTAATTTATGTGCCCTTTTTAACATTGTAGAAAGTGCAGAGGATGGGAAATTACCTTTTCAGGCAACAGCATCTCTAAGGACAGTGTGTTTTTCATTGCAAAAGTGTTGGCCTGATGTTGGGTGACACTGGTTGTAGCCTGACCTTTGATTACTTGACTTGGGACTACTCATCTTCAAAGTCTTTTATTATGTATAAAGTGGGGACAATAATAGTATCAAATATAAAATGGAAATGTCTTGCTGACTTTATTGAGTTGAGAGGTTTCAGAGTAAGTATGGTCAAATCTTGTAATACAGAAGTGACGTGAAATGAAGTCGCTCAGTCATGTCCAACTCTTTGCAACCCTGTGGACTGTAGCTTACCAGGCTCCTCCGTCCATGGAATTTTCCAGGCACGAGTACTGGAGTGGGTTGCCATTTCCTTCTCCAGGGGATCTTCCCAACCCAGGGATCGAACCCGGGTCTCCCGCACTGCAAGCAGACGCTTTATTGTCTGAGCTGCCAGAGACATGCTTGATGCAGTACCTGCCACATCCTTGGTTTCCAGTAAATTATCTTATTCACTGGATGCGTGAGTTAACTGCTTGAGTAGATTATGTGAGATGGTAGATGGGAATGTGCTCCGTAAGCTTCAGATGTAATATAGGTAGAGAGCCGTCACCTTCCTCTTCCCTGTGACGGGTGATCCGTTGCATTCTTTGCCCTTGCTCAGTTGCGGCTGCTTCTCTGGGCCCTGATTTCTGGGCTGGAGTGTAAGGCAAGCCGAGAAACCAGGTGGGATGTGGCTCACCTGTCTGTGGGCAGCACCTCCACACTGTTCATGTTGTGCAGGCATTGACACCTGGTCATTGTCCAGCAGGCGCTTCCTTCGTGGTCAGCCAAGACCTGTGTCAGCCTCCTTTATCTGCTGGCACTTGAAATAGCTCACTGTGGTCTGTGTCACAGTTTCCAAGGCCCTGGGATCCTCTGTCATGCCTTAAATTGCATTTCCTTTCCTCTTCCAGGTTCTCAGATATGTTTTGCATCAAATGCTGTACATAATACTAATGATGGAAGTGGGTAAAGGCTCCCAGCATGCCCCCCTTTCCATCACGCCTCCGGTTGTCAGCAGTAGGAAGCTGGCCATCCAGTTTGTAAGGTAAAGTGTACACAGCTCGGGCCTCTCTCGCTGTCACTCTCCCTCCGTCTCCTGGGCCCTGTGCTGACCAGGACTTCTGACACCTGTGGAACTGACACATGTCTGGGCTGTTTGTGGTTTGTGGTTCAGAATAAAGCGCGTAGCAGGTCATCTGGCTTGTGTGGTAGGGTGTGGTGTTGGGGGTGGTGTTGGGGGCAGTGAGGAGTTCACGGTTCGTGGGCTGCCTGCGAGGTCAGCTCTGAGTTCTGACAGCGGTTTCAGTGTCTACTGCTCCAAGTCTGTCTCTGCCTTTTTTGGCTCTCCTCTGAGTGTCTTTCTTTAGGTTCTTTGCCACTTTTTGTTTTAACTTCTTTGTCAATAATTGATAGACTAATCCTCCCCTCATGAGTCAGTAGGCTTTGCCTACAAAGTCCCATGTCTGCGCTTTACTGGGAAGGTGCTTACTGTGTCACCAGCTTTTCTGTTGTCAGTTTTGTCTGTCTGGCAGCAGCACGGAGGTGTTGGGGACAGGTGGAGAGCGTGCCTGTGAGCGGGTGCGGTGTCCGGGCGGGTGCGGGTGCAGGGACGGGGCGCGGGTGTGGGGTGTGGGTGCAGGGATGGGGCGCGGGCGCAGGGACCGGGTGCGGGTACAGGTGTGGGGTGGGGGTGCAGGGACGGGGTGGGGGCATCCAGGTACAGGCATTGTCTGACCCCTGACCGAACCTCTCTCCTTAAGGATTTTTTTTAAACAGTAAATATGATGTTTTAAGTAGAAGCACTTGTTTTAAATTTTCCATGTATTCATGATGTCAGCAATTGTAGTAATATTTCTATAATGGAGTAAATAAACTTGACACTTGAAAATGGGTTGAATCTGGGCATTTTAATAGCTTCTTTGAGGGTTAACTTTGGAGAAGTACTGTTAGAAATTCATTTCGCTGAGCTACCACGAGGTAGTACTATGTCTCAAATCTGTCATTTACTTCAGAAGGATATATTGGAGCCTTTTTTAAAAAAAAGTATTATCAAGCTGTTCACAGAGAAAGCTTGCCAAATTTTTTAAAAATTATTTGCTTATTTATGGCTGTTCTGCATCTTAATTGCTGCCCGGGCCTCTCTCTAGCGGTGGTGACTGGGGGCTACTCTGATCGCTGTGTGCAGCTGTCTTGCCGCAGAGCGTGGACTCAAGGGCTCATCCACGTCTAGTGCATTGGGAGGTGGATTCTTTACCACTGAGCAGTCAGGGAAGCCCTATTTCAGCCTTAATAACAACCATCGTAAGCAGTCCAAGGGTCTCTTTTCTTTTTTAAAGTTTGCTGGTGGATGAACTTAAAGAAAGCATGTATCCAGTCCTTCGTACTCTACTGCAGCACATCTGTGTCAAGGTACTGTTTGCTTTATTATTGAGAGTATAAAAACATGTGAAAGTAAATGCATGTGTGAGCGTTCTTAGAAATGAGTCTATATCATTACCAAGCATTGTATTTTTTATTTAGTATATTTGCTGTTCTCTTTGAGTATTTTTGGGGGGATAAAAAAACTTTTTTTCCTTTTTTAGAAAACTTCAAATATATAAAGATATAGAACAGAGTAATAAACAGAATGTTCAGTGATTTTGTATAAGGAGAAGCTCTGCCAGCACATAGGTGCACTGGATTTTCTTAGGAAGCTGATTTCATCATATCCCTTTAGACATAAATATTGCATACGTATCTCTACAGCATAAGAACTCTTTAAAAACATATCCACAAAATATTAACACACCTAAAAAATTCGCAATAACGCCTTAATATCATCCAGTGTCCAGTCAGTATTCAAACTTCTGTGAATATCTCTTAAAATTTTTAACAATTTGGACAGATGACGCTTCACTTGACCTCTGTAGACCCTAGAGATCTGTAGACTCTCTGGAATCGGGCTGGGCGGTTTCTTCCAGGTAGTTTCCCAGTAGGGCTGAGATGTAGAACTGGGTGGTCATTTCTGTAACATGTAGACACTTGGCCCTGTTGCTGAGCTCGGCGACTCAGCGGTTGTCTGTTTGCACCGATGCGTGTGTTTCTATCGCTCTGCATGGGGACTGTCGGGACAGCTTCTCAGGGTCTGTATTTCAGGTGGTCGATAAATCTGAGTACCGGACTTATGCGGCTCAGTCCCTGGTCCAGCTGCTCAACAAGCTTCCCTGTGCAGAATATGCTTCTTTCATGGCCTGGCTTTATGGATTAACACGAAATGCCAAGGTACGTGCTACACCTGCGTGAGCTCTTGGCTCCTGGCTCTGCAGCTCTGGAGACTGCAGGTCTGAAGATGCGGTGATGCATTGTGTTCTTCCTCTGCGATGAAGATGCATGCAGTTTTACTTTACTAGGTCTCCTACCGGGTGTTCACTCTTGATGTGGCCTTGGCCCTCCTGGAGCTGCCTGAACGAGAGGTGGATGGCCCGCTGACCCCAGAGCACGAGAAGTTCCTGAAGCATAAGTTCTTGGTTCAGGAAATCCTGGTCGCCCGCTGTAAAGACAAGGCCCCAACGGTGCGCAGCAAGGCGCTGTCCAGTTTTGCACAGTGCCTGGAGTCCTCTGCCACAGCCCCGTCAGACAGCATCCAGGAGCTTCTGCAGAACAGTGAGTGTGCTGAGCACCCCGAGCCTGGCCTCACTCCTGCTAGTCCAGACTGGGTGCCAGAAATAATCAGAGTGCTGTGAGAGGCTGCGGTCCTCAGTCCCCTTTCAGCTGGCGTTGCTGTTGAGTGACTCTTACAGGGGCGTTTTCCCAGTCTTGTCCTCGGGCTTAGGCTGTTGGCTGCAGTCACTGTTACTCTGTGTCACTGGGCAGTGGCTGCTCCGGGCCTGCTCAGTGCACACCGTGAATGGTCAGTGTTTAGAATCTGTCTCATCTTCAGGCCTGATTATCTCGATTTGGGTTCTTCTGTAAATATTTACGTATGGTTTTTGGTACTGTGGCTTTTCGCTTCTGACCTGTCTGCTTACTTGTAGCTCCTGCAGTTCCAGGAGTACAGAGCCACCAACAGAGTCCATCGACAAATTCATCAGGTAAGAAAATGGGTCAATATACTGTCAGATATTGAATAATTGTCCTTTTAATTAAAGGACTTGCTGAATGTTTGTAATGTTTTCTGTCTGTATATTATCTGATTTAGTACTGCACTTTTTTCTTCAAAGAAGTTAAAATTTATTTCAGTAATGATTCATAGTAACTTAAATGTGTAATATGCCATGATTATGTTAATGAAAAGTATAACAATTTTTTAGTGTACTGACAGAGCCTTTTTAAAATTTATTTTTAAGCTTTTTCCTATCAGAGGCAGATACTTAACCCTTCTGCAGGTTCAGAGGTGATCCACACAGACAGCGGTGGTGAAGCAGCTGCATCTATGGGTATGTCAGATCATTTCCCTCATTAGATGACCAGTAACCAGTAGATTTCAGACAACTCTAGGTAGAGCCTCAAAACGTGGGGATTTTTTTTCAAATTCACCCTTACTATTGGAAGATCTTTTGTTTTCCCTTAAAAGTAACTTCTATTTTATTTCCTTAATTGACGTCCTTGCACTATTCTGTATTTCATTTCAAGGTAAAGAATAAGATACATTTCACTTGTCATGTATTTCTGTATTTCACGTATTTCTTGTCACACTTCAGAGAATGTTACAAATATTTTATTTGCTCACTGAAGTCAGTTGTTATGAACACTTGGGCTTGCTGACCATAAAAGACCAGTTACTAGGGAAGGTGCAGTAGAAATTAAATTTAGTTTAGAGAAAAGTCATCACAGAAGAGAGGAAAAACTGCACAATACTATGGTCCTCACCCTTGTTTATTTTTTATTCCTTATTACTTTTTCCACGTGGCGTCTTGACTGTGATCATGCCATCCCAGAATCCACTTCTAATACAGGGTAGGGAACTGTGAGTCCTGGCTTCCATGGGAAAGTGCAGAATCGGGGTTATAGTTTCTTTATGCCAGTAACGTGAACTGTCTTTTAATGGGTCACACATACCATGTGGAGAGATTCTGGGATCCTTTCTCCCATGAACCCTGTACTTAATTCTGAACACAAGTGATGTTCGTTGTCTTTCAGTGACTTACTGAACCAAAATAATCCGGGATGGTAGAGTGTCAGTGTGACTCAGGAGGGCAGAAACGCGCCTGGCTGGCAGCAGGGAGACCTGGAGCTGCTCTCAGGTTCTGTTTCTGTCTAGCTGTATGGTCTGTGAAAGTCACTTTTATGGGCTTTTCCTTCGCCTATATTATGACATGGCATACTGTAATAGGGAAAAACCAAATTAGAAGTGAGAGGCAGTCTGAATACCTAGGCCAGTTCTGTTACTAAAGAGCTGGATGACCCAAGACATGGGAGTCAGCAGACCTCCCTGCCTGCTTGTCACTTCTGATCCAGAAACCTTGTCTGTCCTTCACAGAGGGCTTTTGTCAGGTCTGCAGAAATTATATTTAGAGAAGTGACTTTAAAAGATAGATAGGAAAAAGAGAGAACATGTGCAGAGAATAAATGATATAATGAGATCTATCAGTTTATTTGATAAACGTGGATATCATTCCTCCCAATCTGTGCAAGGCACTGTAGGTATGAACCCTAACAAAACATAGTTCCACGTCTTAAGGAACAGGGGGAGAGGCAGGTATGTGTGTCTAAAATCCTAATGCTGTGAGATGGGTGCTGAGGTGCAGTAACGTGCCACGAGAATCAGTACTTACCATTGCAGTCTGAAAGACTACATTTAAATGACTAGATATTAGCCTCTGTTACTCAAATTCAGAGTAGTAACTCAGGATGTAGTAACAGATTCCCTAAAATGAGTAAAGACATTTAATATGGAAAAATGTTGAATGTTTGCATTAACTCCAGCCTGAGCAAGTTACAGATTCACTGTTGTACATTGTCATTCAGTGCTCAGTCATGTCCAACTCATTGAGACCCCATGGACTGCAGCACACCAGGCTTCCCTGTCCTTCACCGTCTCCCAGAGCTTGCTTAAATTCATGTCTGTTGAGTCAGTGATGTCATCCAACCATCTTGTCTTTTTTGTATAGTTCTTCTGTGTATTCTTGCCACCTTTTCTTAATATCTTAATACCTTCTGTTTCTGTTAGGTCCATACCATTTCTGTCCTTTATTGTGCCCATCTTTGCATGAAATGTTCCCTTGGTATATCATAATTTTCTTGAAGAGATCTCTAGTCTTTCCCATTCTGTTGTTTTTCTCTATATCTTTGCATTGTTCACTTAGGAAAGGCTTCTTATTTCTTCTTGCTATTCTATGGAACTCTGCATTCAGATAGGTATATATCTTTCTTTTTCTCCTTTGCCTTACACTTCTCTTCTTTTCTCAGCTATTTGTAAGGCCTTCTCAGACACTGAACAGGAGGCAGTGATCAAAACCACCCCCAAGAAAATGAAATGCAAAAAGGCAAAATGATTGTCTGAGGAGGCCTTACAAATAGGTGAGAAAAGATGAGAAGCGAAAGACAAAGGAGAAAAGGCAAGATACACCCATTTGAGTGTAGAGTTCCAAAGAATAGCAATGAGAGATAAGAAAGCCTTCTTCAGTGATCAGTGCAAAGAAATATAGGAAAACAATAGAATGGGAAAGGCTAGAGATCTCTTCAAGAAAATCAGAGATACCAAGGGAACATTTCATGTGTAGATGAGCACAATAAAGGACAGAAATGGTATGGACCTAACAGAACCAGAGGAGATTAAGAAGAGGTGGCAAGGATACACAGAAGAATTATACAAAAAAGATCTTCACGACCCAGATATCCATGATGGTGTGATCACTCACTTAGAGCCAGACATCCTGGAATGCAAAGTCAAGTGGGCCTTAAGGAGCATCACTATGAAAAAAGCTAGTGCAGATGATGGAATTCCAATTGAGCTACTTCAAATCCTAAAAGATGATGCTCTGAAAGTGCTGCACTCAATATGCCAGCAAATTTGGAAAACTCAGCAGTGGCCACAGGCCTGGAAAAGGTCAGTTTTCATTCCAATCCTAAAGAAGGGCAATGCCAAGGAATGTTCAGGCTACCACATGATTGCACTCATTTTACATGCTAGCAAAAGTAATACTCAAAATTTTCCAAGCCAATCTTCAGTAGTAAGTGAACTGTGAACTTCCAGATGTTCAAGCTGGATTTAGAAAAGGCAGAGGAACCAGAGATCAGATTGCCAACATCTGTTGGATCATAAAAAGCAGGAGAGTTCCAGAAAAACAACTACTATTGCTTTATTGACTATGCCAAAGCTTTTGATTGTGTGGATCCCAACAAATTGTGGAAAATTCTTCAAGAGATGAGAATACCAGACCACTTACCTGCCTCTTGAGAAACCTGTATGCAGGTCAAGAAGCAACAGTTAGAACTGGGCATGGAACAACAGACTGGTTCCAAATCCGGAAAGGAGTATGTCAAGGGTGTATATTGTCTCCCTGCTAATTTAACTTATATGCAGAGTACATCATGTGAAATGCCAGGCTGGATGAAATACAGGCTGGAATCAAGACTGACGGGAGAAATGTCAATAACCTCAGATACACAGATGACACCACCCTTATGGCAGAAAGTGAAGAGGAACTAAAGTGCCTCTTTATGAAAGCGAAAGAGGAGAGTGAAAAAACTGGCTTAAAGCTCAACATTCAAAAAACTAATATCGTGGCATCCGGTCCCATCACTTCATGACAAATAGATGGGGAAACAATGGAAACAGAGACTTTATTTTTGGGGCTCCAAAATCACTGCAGATAGTGACTGCAGCCGTGAAAGTAAAAGACACTTACTCCTTGGAAGAAAAGCTATGACCAACCTAGACAGTATATTAAAAAGCAGAGACATTACTTTGTCAACAAAGGTCTGTCTAGTCAAGGCTATGGTTTTTCCAGCAGTCATATGAATGTGAGAGTTGGACTGTAAAGAAAGCTGAGTGCTGAAGAATTGATGCTTTTGAACTGTGGTGTTAGAGAAGACTCTTGAGAGTCCCTTGGACAGCAAGGAGATCCAGCAAGTCAGTCCTAAAGGAAATCAGTCCTGAATATTCATTGGAAGGACTAATGCTCAAGCTGAAGCTCCAATACTTTGGCCACCTGATGCAAAGAGCCAACTCAGTGGAAAAGACCCTGATGCTGGTAAAGATTGAAGGCAGGAGGAGAAGGGGATGACAGAGGATGAGATGGTTGGATGGCATCACCAACTTGATGGACATGAGTTTGAGCAAGCTCTGGGAGTTGATGATGGACAGGAAAGCCTGGCATGCTGCGGTCCAAGGGGTCACAAAGGGTCAGACACAACTGAACGACTGATCTGAACTGAACTGGACTCCTGTACAATGTATTAACCTCTGTCCATAGTTTCTCAGACATTCTGTCTTATCAGATCTTATTCCTTGAAACTATTTCTCACTTCCATTATGTAGTCGTCAGGGATATGATTTAGGTCATACCTGAATGGCCTTGTGGCTGTCCCTACTTTCTTCAACTTAAGTCTGAATTTGGCAATAAGCAATTTGTGATCTGAGCCAGTGAGGTCCTGGTCTTGTTTTTTGCTGACCATATAGAGCTTCTCCATCTTCGGCTGCAAAGAATTTAATCAATTTGATTTTGATATTGACCATCTGGTGATGTTCATGTGTAGAGTTGTCTCTTGTGTTATTGGAAGAAGATGTTTGCTATGACCAGTGTGTTCTCTTGGCAAAAGTCTGTTAGCCTTTGCCCTGCTTCATTCTGTACGCCAAGGCCAAATTTGCCTGTTATCCAGGTATTCTTGACTTCCTACTTTGCATTCCAGTCCCCTATGATGAAAAGGATATCTCTTTTTGCTCTTTGTTCCAGAAGGTCTTGGAGGTCTTCATAGCCATTCAGCTTCAGTTTCTTCAGCGTTACTGCTCGGGGCATAGACTTGGATTACTGTGATATTGAATGGTTTGACTTGGAAATGAACAGAGATCATTCTGTCGTTTTTGAAATTGCATCCAAGTACTGCATTTTGGACTCTCTTGTTGACTGTGATGGCTACTCCGTTTCTTCTAAGGGATTCCTGCCCACAGTAGTAGATAGAATGGTCATCTGAGTTAAATTCACCCATTCCAGTCCATTTTAGTTCGCTGATTCCTAGAATGTCGACGTTCACTCTTGCCATCTCCTGTTTGACCACTTCTAATTTGCCCTGATTCATGGACCTAACATTCCAGGTTCCTATGCAATATTTTTCTTAACAGCATCAGACTTTACTTCCATCACCAGACACATCCACAACTGGGTGTTGTTTCTGCTTTGCCTCAGCCTCTTCATTCCTCCTGGAGCTATTTCTCCACTGATCTCCAGTAGTATGATGGGCACCTACCCACCTGGGGAGTTCCTCTTTCAGTGTCCTATCTTTTTGCCTTTTCATACTGTTCATGGGGTTCTCAAGGCAAGAATACTGAAGTGGTTTGCCATGCCCTTCTCCAGTGGACCACGTCTGTCAGACCTCTCCACCATGACCCATCCGTCTTGGGTGGCCCCACACGGCATGACTTAGTTTCATTGACTTAGACCAGGCTGTGGTCCGTGTGATCAGTTTGGCTAGTTTAGTTTTCTGTGATTGTGGTTTTCATTCTCTCTGCCCTGTGATAGATGAGAATAAGAGGCTTATGGCACCTTCCTGATGGGATGACTGACTGTGGGGTAAATTGAGTCTGGCTCTGGTGGGGGGGCCATGCTCAGTAAATCTTCAGTCCAGTTTTCTGCTGATGGGTGGGGCTGTGTTCCTGCCCTGTAGTTTGTGAAAGTTACTCAGTCCTGTCTGATTCTTTGTGACCCCATGGGCAGTCCATGGAGTTCTTCAGGCCAGAATACTGGAGTGGGTAGCCTGTCCCTTCTCCAGGGCATCTTCCCAACCCAGGAATCGAACCAGGGTCTCTGCCCTGCAGTCGGATTCTTTACCAAGTGAGCTTTCAGGGAAGCCCCCTGTAGTTTGGCTTTGGCTGAGGCCAAACTGTGGTGGGGTTAATGGCGGTGATGACGACTTCCTTCAAAAGGACTTATGCCAGCACGCCTCGGCTCCCAGGACTGTTGTATTCAGTGCCCCGACCCCGTGGCAGGCCATTGTTGAGCCACACTTCCACTGGAGACTCTTGGACACTGACAGGCAAGTCTGGCTTAGTCTCCTGTGGGGTCACTGCTCCTTTCTCCTGGGTCCTGGTGGGCACAAGGTTTTGTTTGTGCCCTCTGAGAGTCTGTTTCCCAGTCCTGTGGAATTTCTGTAATCAAATCCCACTGGCCTCCAAAATCTAATTCCCTGGGCGTTCTCAGTCCCTTTGCCAGATCCCAGGTTGGGAAATCTGTTGTGGGCCCTAGAACTTTTGCAACAGTGTGAGAACTTCTTTGGTGTAATTGTTCTCCAGTTTGTGGGTCCTCTGCTTGGCGGCTCTGTGGTGGGGCTAATAGTGACCTCCTCCAGGAGGACTTTGGCCAGATGCCACGCCCCCCAGGTCTGCTGCAGCCAGAGCCCCGTCCCCAGGGCAGGCCCCTGCTGACCCGTCCCTCTGCAGGAGACACTCAGACACCCTCAGGCAGATCTGACTCAGTCTCTTTTGGGGGTCAGTGCTGCTTTTCCTGGGTCCTGGTGCACACAGGGTTTTGTTTGTGCCCTCTGAGCGACTCAGGCGGGTATGAGGTTTGATTCTAAACACAGTTTCACCCCTCCTGCCGTCCTGTTAGGGCTTCTCCTTTGCCCTGGGACGTGGTGGTATCTTTTTTTGGTGAGATCAAACATTCTCCTGTCGACGGTTGTTCAGCAGCTAGTTGGTAGTTTTGGTGTTCTCAGAGCAGATGAGCGCAAGCCTTCCTCCTCCGCCTCAGAATCCAACAGTGGATTCTCACTGTTGTACAGACGCTTCCAAACACTATTGTGTTGCTTTAATGATGCTTCTAAATTATAAGAGCTTGCAAGTTGTAAACAGCCCTTGTTCCCACCTTATTTTTGATAAACTAAAATGACTTGTGTTGTTGGCATTAACTATACATTAAAAAATTTGTGTAGTTACTACATGCCAGATACTGTGCTAATAAGTACCGTTGTTGGTGTTTTTTCTTTTGAGATAATTCATAAAAGTCACCGTTTAAAGTATGTTGAATCCAGTGGTTGTTAGTGGTTCATATAATCAACTTCCAGAAGCTTCTCATTAACTGAGAAAGAAACCTCATACCCACGAGCAGTCCGTCCCTGTGCTCCCCCGTCTGTGGACTCACCTGCTCTGGACATTTCGCACGAGTGGAACCCTAGAATATGTAGCCTCGTGCAGACGGCTTCTCTGCCATCTGCTTTCAAGGTTCCTCCACGTTGAGGCATGCACTACTGTGTCAGTGCTCTGCTCCTTTTTATGGCTGAATAGAGTCCACTGTATGGATGGACCACGTTTTGTGTGTTCATTCATCCTGGCAGCTCCTCAAAATGTTAGGCATAGAGTTACCACGTGACCCAGCAGTTCCCTCCCGGGTGTGCAACCACAAGGGAAGAAAACACACTCAGACACAACCCGGTTTGAGAATGTTTGTAGACGCATCCTTCACAGTAGCCAAAACAGGGAAGCAACCCAATGTCCCACTTATCTTTTTATTTTTGAGGTAAAAGTTCATATTTTCTACATCTAAATCCTTTTTGGATATGATTTGCATACCTTTTTTTCTCATCTTTGGGTTATCTTTTCACTTTCTTGATGGTGTTCTAAGAATTTTATAGTTTTAGCTCTTAACATTTTGGCCTTGGTTCAATTTTGAGTTAATTTTTGCTTATGATGTGAGTTAGGGATCCAGCTTTCAATGTGAATATCAAATTGTCCCACTCTTTCTGACCCATTGGGCTATACAGTCCATGGAATTGTCTAGGCCAGAATACTGTAGTGGGTAGCCTTTCCCTTCTCCAAGGGATCTTCTCAACCCAGGGATTAAACCCAGGTCTCCCGCATTGCAGGCAGATTCTTTACCAGCTGAGCTACAAGGGAAGACCAAGAATACTGGAGTGGGTCAGCTATCCCTTCTCTAGGAGATTTTCCCGACCCAGGAATCAAACCGGGGTCTCCTGCATTGCAGGCAGATTCATTCATTACCAACTGAGCTATCAGGGAATGCCAAATGTGGGATATATTGCCACTGTACAAATACTAAGCTTTCCAGCCCATGAACAAGGAATGCCTTTCTCTATTTAGGTCTCCTCTAATTCACTTCAGTGATGTTTCATAGTTTTCAGTGTATAACTCTTGCTCTTCACACTTATTCCTAAGTATTTTATTCTCTTTGACACTGTTTATTATAAGTGAAATTACTTTCTTAATTTCATTTTTGATTGTTGATGTTGATAGTTTATGCAACTGATTTTGATGATTGATCTTGTATCCTGAAATGTTGCTAAATTAGTTACTAGCCTTAAAAGGTTTTGTATGTGTGTGCGTGTGAGATTACTTAAGATTTTCTACCTATCAGATCATGCCATCTGTGAGAATAGTTATTTCTTTTTTCCATTCTGAATGCCTTTGTTTCTTTTTCTTGCCTGTTTTCCCTGACTGGGACTTGTCCATGTCTTCTGTTCTTTGTCTTTTGCATTGAGTATGGTGGTAGCTCTGCGTTGCTTTGGGATGACCTTTATCGCTGTGAGGAAGTTTCCTGTTTTCTGACTTTGTTGACTGTTTTTATCATGAACGGGTGTAGGATTTTGCTTCTGCAGCTATGGAGATGATCACGTGGCCTTGGTCCTCTGTTCTATGATGGTATATCACAGTGAATGATTTTCCCATGTCCTCGGATAAATCCCAAGCATGGAGTATAATGCCTTTTGTATCTTGCTGGGTTAATTTGCTAATATTTTGCTGAGGATTTTTTTTAATTTTAATTTTTTATTTTTTGGCCACACCACGTATGGGTATGGGATCTTGGCTCCTCGATCAGGGATCAAACCTGTGTCCCCTGCCTTGCAAGCTTGGCGTCTGCACCACTGGACCCAAGGGAAGGCCCTTGCTGAGGATTTTATGTCTGTATTGACAAGAGATTTTGGTCTGTTGTTTTCTTGAGCTATTTTGTCTTGTTTTGCTCTCAAGATAATACTGGTTTCACAGAGGGAGGTGGAAAGTGGTATAGGGACTCTGTTTTTGACAGAGTTGAGGAAGCGTTGTTATAACTTTTGTTACTGGAGTCTCTGTAACCAGCTGGCAGACGGCTGTGGGTCCGGGCCCTTTGTGCGTGTGTGGGAGGTGTTTGCTCACTAGTTCAATCCCTTGACTTGTTGCGGTGTATTCAGTCTTTATTTCTTCTTGAGTTAGTTTTCCTAATGTATATCTTTAATAATATGTAGATATTTAATCCAGGTTACTTAAATGTGTTAGCATAAAACTGTTCATAGTATTCATAACCTTGTCCCTCCTTCATTCCTGATTTTAGCAATTAGACCCATCTATTATTTTCTGTCTAGGAAAATGTTAGTTTTGTTGATCTTAATAACCTACTTTGATTTCATTGATTTTCTCTATTGTTTTCCATATTGTTTTATTTTCTACTGTTCTTTCTTGTGCATCAGCATTTCTCAAGTGTGCTTTGGGGTCCCTAAGCCTCCTTCCGTGGGCCTTTGAAGGTAGTACAGTTTTCATAGTAATACTAAGACATCAGTTACCTTCTACTTTCTGGTTTTCTCACAAGTGTACTTTGGAGTTTTGCAGACAGGGGTCCCAGAGAGGCAAAAGCAGATAGACGCATAGATGACAACCCAGCTGTCTTTTAAGTCTGACATTAAAGAGTTTGCAAAATGTTAATCAGTGCCATTCTTTTCACTACTTTGTTTGTTTTGGAAAATAGTTATTTTTCAGTTAAAAAGTATGCTGTTTATTTGGTATTTTAAGATGAATTATTAAATCTTTCTGTAATTCTCATTTTAAGTTTCTAATTCATGTTAAAAGCTATAATCCACATTTATTAAAAAAAAAAAACAACTTATGAGTCTTCAGTGATATCTCATAGTGTGAAAGGGCCTTTGATGGGAAGGCTTTAAAGCTCCTGTTATGCATTGTCTTACTTAGTCTTTAAAATAGCCAATGGTTTACATCTTCCCATTTGTAGTAAACAGAATGAAAAATCTAAATAGATTCATTCAGAATTTTGGTCTTAGGAGCCCAGTTTAAAGCTTAATTTTACAGAATTTATGCCCTTTTGAAATGTTACTACTCTGCCTGCTACTACTTCTGCATTATTGTGAATAGGTGATTATTTGAATTTTCTTCTTTTTCTACATGATTTCATGCTGTGGTTTCTTATGATTTAAAATCAGCTAACCGGCCAGTTTTGGATTGGCGCATGCTCTCAGGATTGTGCGGTGAGAGGTTGGGTCTCTCTGGTGTCCTCAGGCTATAATGACTTCTTGGTGTTTCCTCGGCAGAAATGGGTTTCCTGGTGTCGCTGAGGAATAGGGTTGGGGACGAGAAGACCAGCGTCAGAAAGTCTGCGGTCCAGGTGTGTTTTTCTGGACATTCTTTTCACACCCTCTTTTTAAGCACTAACAGCTTGAAGGTGCAAGAGACCATTGTAAAAACTGTTCTGTCATATTCAATACTCACGTTTCACTTGAGGTTAGTTCACCTTGTCCCTGTTAAATGTAAATTACACAGATGAACTGAAGGATCCTCTGTTCTTAAGTGGCCTGCTGGATTGCTGGCTTCCTAGGAACCACAATTTTAGATCCGTAATTTGTTGTTTTTTTTAGAGTAGGGATTCTTAACCTGGGACCACAGATGGATTTTGATAGGGTTCAGGAAACCCCTGAAATGGTTTCTGAGTACATGTTCATGTAAAATATATGTCAGATTTTCTCCAGAGAGGTCTTAAATTTCCTCAGATTCTAAGAGGTGGGATGTTTCTAGGAAGAGGGACGGATCTGTGATCTCAGACATGAGAGTCACGAACTTGAAGGAATTGTGTGTCTGCGTCTGTGCTGACCCGATGCCTGTGTCGCCCTCGGTGTGACACTTGCCCCTTCTAGGTCTTGGTGAACCTCCTGAAACACTGTGACATCATGGGTCTGCAGGACGAGCTGAGCATCCTGCAGGACCGTTGCCGGGACGTCGCAGTGTCTGTCCGCAAGCAGGCCCTGCAGTCTCTCACCGAGCTGCTCCTGGTGAGACTGGCCGCTGTGTGTCTGAGGTGCCCTTCTCATCTCGGATAACCCGGCCTAACGATGGGGCGCCTGTTAGAAACCCTCCTGAGCCGCCGTGGGCCCAGCAGTGAACAGAGGGATCTCGCCACTGCCGGGTGCTGGGTGGCGTTTCCTATTCAATATGCATGTGTCGTACGGACTAGTGCTGGAAAACGCTATCAGCATACATCTCACACAGAAACGTGAAGTTTAAAATCAGTTTGGTTAGGCCAGAGGCCTACATTATTTTTTGTCCATTGAAACCTGTATAGGTGATATTGCCAAAGGAGCAGATCCACTAATCCTATATACAATTTACTTCTGCCAGCTAGTTAGTTTTTGAAGAATTTTTAAAGTGTTTTTTCTTATTTTACAATAGAAGACTTTAAGCAATGCCTGTTTCGATTTTCTTCATTAGCATCTTTTCTGATTTCTCCTAGAGACAGATATTTTTTGTCTCAATCTTGAATTATTCCAAAAAAGTGCTGCTTTACTACCAATGATAAGATAAACACTTTACGTCTAAGATCTCAGTGTGCGTTGCTTTATAGTAGCTGGAGCTTGAACTTGGTTTTCACTTATATTTGGAAGGTTGACATTTTTCCACTGTTAGGTTTTATTTGTAATTGTGTTGGAACTACTAATAATATATCCTAAAACATGGCTCACGGCTTCCCTGATCTGTGCTCGCATCTTTACGACTTCCTGACTTGGACTTCTCAGGCCCAGCCACAGTGTGTGCAGATACAGAAGGCCTGGCTGGGGGGCGTGGTCCCAGCCGTGACGGACGACGAGATCAGCGTGCAGGACAAGGCCCTGGAGTGCCTGGACCGGCTCCTGCTGCAGAGCATCCAGCACCACAGCGAGGGCTGCGACACGGACGACGGCCAGGTGCTCACCTGGGCGCTGCTGACGCTCCTGGACACGGACAGCCGGAAGCTGGGGTACGCGTTTCCTGGGCGGATGTGTGTCCTCGTGGACAGGCCTTGGTTATCAGTTCCTGTGTTGATACTGGAAAATCAGCTCTCCAAATTGCTTGATATACAAAGACTCAATCTTGATCTCTTTCTCTTGACCTAGTTCAAATCTCTTAGCTTTTGTGGTGACAGTTTTTGTGAAGCCTTCTTTTGCCTTTCTGAGTGTTCCCCAGCTTCAAATTGATGTCTTAATATGTAGTAGAAAGCATTAATGGATTTACTGTATTGACATTAACTTTCCACAGTACTGGTTGTGATAGATGACTTCCTGATTATGACACATTAGACTTTTTCTGACATTTTGTTGGGTTGATGACTTAGTCACACCGCAGCATCCTTTCCATTTGATATTTGTTGGGTGTTCGCTGTGCAGGGAGCCATGACTTGGCGCCTGCACTGACCAGCGTTCATCTTTACTTCAGGAGTCTAGCAGCTGACCTGTGTTTGCGCTCCTGTTACTGTTCTCCTTTCTTTTTTTTCTTTACTGTACAAGAAGTACCTCCCTACTTGTTTACATGTGGTTATAGAGGAATTAGCATCCAATGGAAAGAGTAATAGGGTTAGTATCATAATGCTGTTGTTCAGTCACTAAGTCATGTCTGACTCTTAGCAAACACATGGATGGCAGCACACAAGGCTTCCCCGTCCTTTACCCTCTCCTGGAGCCTGCTCAAACCCATGTCCATCGAGTTGTGATGCCATCCAACCATCTCATCCTCTGTTGTCCCCTTCTCCTCCCACCTTCAACCTTTCCCAGAATCAGGGTCTTTTCTAATGAGTCTGCTCTTTGCATCAGGTGGCCAAAGTATTGGAGCTTCAGCTTCAGCATCAGTCCTTCCAATGAATATTCAGGGTTGATTTCCTTTAGGATTGACTGGTTTGATCTCCTTGCAGTCCCAGGGACTCTCAGGAGTCTTCTCCAACACCACAGTTCAAAAGCATTAATTCTTTGGTGCTTAGCCTTCTTTATGGTCCAACTCTCACAATCATACATGACTATGGAGAAACCATAGCTTTGACTATATGGACCTTTGTCAGCAAAATGATTTCTTTGGTTTTTAATACACTGTCTAGGTTTACCATAGCTTTCCTTCCAAGGAGCAAGGGTCTTTTAATCTCATGGCTGCAGTCACCATTTGCAGTGATTTTGGAGCCCAAGAAAATAAAATCTGTCACTGTTTCTTGTTTGTATGATAATCTGCCTCTATACAAGATTCAAGTCAATCCTTTTATGGCCAGGGATGACTTGTCTGGTGCCATTCTCTGAGTTTTAAAACATTCCTTTCTTTCATTAACAGACTGTTAGTAACTATATAACATCTGGCTAAAAACTAGCAGGCGGATATTCTTTCTGCCCCCTCTGATGTCTATGTCAGAAGCTTTCTCTGTCTCCTTTATACTTTAATAAAACTTTATTACACAAAAGCTCTGAGTGATCAAGCCTCGTCTCTGGCCCTGGATTGAATTCTTCTCCTCCGGAGACCAAGAATCCCAGCGTGTTTCGTGGTTCAGCAGCAACCCTTCACTCCCTTGCCTTTCACTTCTGTTCCTTTTGGCTCAGTGGGTAAAGAATCGCTTGCAGCGCAGAAGACACGGCATATGTGGGTTTGATCCCTGAGTCCAGAAACAGAGCCTTGCTCGGCCCGAGGAGCACCCTCCATCTCCCTTCCAGTGGTTCTCCTCTCCTCAAAGGCGGTGCACGCTGATTCCAGCACCAGGTGTGGTTACTCTGCTCCTCCTCTTCACATGAACAGCACTATGTGCTCTCTGTTCTTTGTGGGTCTGACTCCTTCCAATCAAAGTAGTACCAGGTCCACTCAGCTGGCTGTGTGCGGCTGTAGCTCATTCACTTCCATTGCTGTGTGTGTGTGTCCCACGTTCATGAAGAAGCCACAGTTGATGTATCCTAGTGACTGCTGGCTGATGATGGATATTTCCAGGTTTTCACTGTGAGGTAAAATGCTGTGGATATTTCTGGGCATGTCTTTGGTGCACATTTCTGTTGCGCGTGTCCCCAGGAGCAGTGCTGTCGGACGTGCTCTTACCCTTCCTTAAGTCACTGCAGACAGCGCTCCAGCATGGTGGTGCCAGGCTGACTCCCTGAAGCGTTTCTGAGAGCTGCAATTCCTCCCTGTCTTTGTGCCGTCGCTCTTTCTGTTTAGTCATTTTGGTGGCCAGTACTTGTATTTCTGGCTTCCCTGGTAGCTCAGAGGTTAAAGCATCTGCCTGCAATGCGGGAGACCTAGGTTCGATCCCTGGGTTGGGAAGATCCCCTGGAGAAGGAAATGGCAGCCCACTCCAGTATTCTTGCCTGGAAAATCCCATGGACAGAGGAGCCTGGTGGGCTACAGTCCACGGGGTCGCAAAGAGTCGGACACGACTGAGTGACTTCACTTTGACTTCACTTCACTTGTATTTCTTGGTGGTCTTAATTTGCACTGACATGGTGACTGATGCAATTGAGCCCCTTTCACAGGTGGATTAGCATCTAGATATACACATTGTGTATTACCTGCCCAGATAACATGCCCCTCTCCCTACTTTTTTAATCAGGCTGTCTGTCACTCTTTTGCTTGTTCACCCAAAAGTGTTCAAACGTGCAGAAACACTATTGTAAGCATTATAGATTCCTCTCCCCCAGCCCAGTGTTTGCCTCTTTAGTCTCTTAATGGTGTCTTTTGATGAGTTCCGTTTGTTAAGTGGTTTTCTTTATGGTTAATGGATTTTTAAAGAAATCTTCTCCTATAGATGTTATATAGGTTTTTCCTATAGATCTTTTCCTATAGATGTCCTGTAGGTTATGTAGATGTTTTCCTGGATAATTTCCTAGAAGTTTGATTTTTTTTTTTTCTTTCCCCTTCATGGTTTTTATCTCCTTTTCTTTCTCTGGCTGAGAGTGGCTTCCTATTGATGGTGGTGTGACTGCAGTCATCTCTGGAGGTGAAGAGAGTTGAGATGAGCTAGACCGGCCTAATGGTGAGGGTCTACAGGCAGGAAATGGCAGCGTGGAGACCAAGAGGCCTGACCCTCTCGGATCCTAAATGGCAGGGCTGCTGGGGGTTTCTGGCCCAGAAAGCAGAGTTGGGGCCAGCCAAGGCAGGGGAGTGCCACACGTGGAGCCCCGCTTTAAACACCTACTTTCGGCACTTCTGGTGGTGGAGGGAGTCGCCAGGCTAGGCTGTAGACTGGCGCCGAGGACGTGGTATAGACCTCAGAGTCTGCGTCTGGCGTGATGAGAAGCACGGGAATTAGTGTAACGGTCAGACAGTGGGCTGCAGTGTGAGGGAGAGGGGCCGGCTCTGTTCCGCAGGGGTCCCTGTGGCAGGCCTTGAGGGTGGGTCTAAGGCTGGCGGTCAGCCGTGCTTTTCAGGAAGCCCAGGTGGTGATTGCTGAGCCGCGTTCTTGTGACCGGAGTGGGTTGATACCAGACTGGGTCCATCGGGGGGCTATGGGGACAGCTCAGCCCTGGTGGAGGTTGTGACCACCCTCCAGAGGAGCCAGATTCGAGCTCTCGAAACTCCTAAGTTCAGAGGACACTTCTTCCCATTCTGTTGTCTTCCTGTAGTAAATGTCATTTAATATTCTGTGTGATTCTTGTAGATAAATTTTAAAATATTTGTGAATTCACTGTATCTTGCTTTTGGACAGCAGTCAGGTTTGAATCATGTTAGTCATTTGCAGTAAAACTCTAGATAGACTTTTTAGATAAAAGCTAATTTATTAATGCAAACCATTCACTTATATGCATATACTTATTGTGTGTGGGTGTGTTTATTTTCTTGTAGTCACCTTCTGCACACTTTGAGAATTCTTTTTTTCATTTAATGAAAAAGTTTTGCTAATCTGAGTGTGTGTGTGTGTGTGTGTTTCTAGCAGTAGAAGAAATTACTTGGGGGAGGAATGTATTTGTTTTCCCACTTAAATATAAAATGTTACATTTATCTCATGAGTCATATGATGTCATTCACTGCTGTGGGAAAAAATAAAATAAGAAATGGTTTAAAAATAGCAGTGACATCACACAGACATTTTAATACATCAGAAGAATTTTTTGCTTTCTTTAGAAAAGTTTGAAATAGGTAATTCTGAGTGGTTTTGATAGGTCATAGCAAAGTTGAGCTCCTTTAATACCACCATATTTCACCTCTGGCATGTCACTTCTCTCCAGTCCTTCCTCTGAAAACAGGACATTGTCTACATGTTTTGTCACTAAAACCTCGTAAGCTCTGGGCGCACCTCTCACTGGCATCCTACTGCGTATGTGTGCGTGCAAGTTTTAGAAGATCTCGAGTGTATTCTGAAACTTTACTCTTTGCTTTAAAAGTAAAGAGTTTAGTATACCTTATACTGTGGTAACATTTGGAAGGACACCTCGGCTGGTATCAGATGTGCCCCTGGGTGGGAGCCTCTGTGTGGCTGCTTTGCCGGAGGAGGACTGCCGCAGAAGCCCACGCTCTGGACCGAGGGGCGGGCCGAGGCTTGTGCACTCGCGGTCACAATCCTGCTTTCCGCTTCTTTTCCAGCTGCTATTTAAACAAGGCTTTTCATATCTGGTCCCGGAGAGAGAGATTCTCCCCCACTTTTGTAAACAACGTGCTCTCCCACACGGAAAAGGTGCACTCTGCGCCCGCCTGGATGCTGCTCGCCAGGGTGGCTGGCGCGGCGCCCATGCTGGACTACTCCACCATCATCGAGGCCTGGGAGAGGATGAGCAGGTGCGCGTGCTTGTCACGGAGTCCTGGACACAGGGCTTGTGTCTTGAGGAAGTGGGCCCTCTCGTAGCTGTCCGTGTACATGGATCTTTTGTTTAAATTCTAGTGTAAAAACCAAGAGGGAAAGTGGAATCACTGTTAAGCTTTGATTGTCCGAGTACATGAAGTGCTGCCGCGTTCCCCAACTTGACTTGTGGGCTGGGCTACCCTCCTTCCTCCAGCACTAATAACCTGGAGAGAAGCGTTGTGTTGGCAGCAACGTGTCCCGTGGTCCTGAACTGATGCCTCCTCTGCCCTCTCCCCAGGCAGCAGGACCCCGATGAAGCCACCTTGGGGCACATCCTGTGTGTCATCAGACACATCGCCAAGCATCTTCCCCAGAGCACCCGGGACATGGTGACAGGTGAGCGTCTACTGGAGGATCATGAAAAGGCTTGCCTCTCACTTTATTTTGAGAGTTAAAAACCTGGAGGCAATTGACTCTTTTTAGATGTTCTCAAGAAAAAGCTGAATGGATTCTGCTGGTCGACAATGTTGATCACCCCAGCGGTTGACACTTTGCAAAGCCTGTGCCGGGTAACTGCAGAGACACCAGCGGAGGAGCAGGTACGCTACAGACTCATGGGCATGTCTGTCGTTTGTCTATATGGAGACAGAATGCTCTGCCCTTAGTCTGGGGGTGTGTTCTCCACGGTGCACCTGGAAGGGCAGTTAAGTCTTTAAGGAAGCGCCCATATGACAAGCAGTTGACCTTCCCCAAGAAGACCTTGGCTGCTAAAGACACAGCACCCTTAGGAGGTCACCTCCTTGGTTCTGGGCACCAGTGTCTTCTAGGAAGCATGCATCCTGGGCACTTCAGTCACTCGGTTGTGTCTGACTCTTTGCGACCCCATGGACTGCAGCACGCCAGGCCTCCCTGTCCATCACCAACTCCTGGAGTCCACCCAAACCCGTGTCCATCGAGTCGATGATGCCATCCAGCTATCTCATCCTCTGTCGTCCCCTTCTCCTCCTGCCCTCAATCTTTCCCAGCATCAGGGTCTTTTCCAATGAGTCAGCTCTTCACATCAGGTGGCCAAAGTATTGGAGTTTCAGCTTCAACATCAGTCCTTCCAATGAATATTCAGGTGTGATTTCCTTTAGGATGGACTGGTTGGATCTCCTTGCAGTCCCAGGGACTCTCAAGAGTCTTCTCTAACACCACAGTTCAAAAGCATCAGTTCTTTGGCACTCAGCTTTCTTTATGGTCCAGCTCTTACATCCCTATATGACTACTGGAAGAACCATAGCTTTGACTCTACGGACCTTTGTGGGCAAAGTAATGTCTCTGCTCTTTAATATGCTGTCTAGGTTCGTCGTAGCTTTTCTTCCAAGGAGTAAGTGTCTTTTAATTTCATGACTGCAGTCACCATCTGCAGTGATTTTGGAGCCTAAGAAAATAAAGTCGGTTACTGTTGTCATTGTTTCCCCATCTGTTTGCCATGAAGTGATGGGATTGGATGCCGTGATCTTTTTGAATGTTTTTTGAATGTTGAGTTTTCAGCCAGCTTTTTCACTCTCCTCTTTCACTTTCATCAAGAGCCTCTTTGATTCCTCTTTGCTTTCTGCCATAAGGTTTCTGCCATCTGCGTATCTGAGGTTATTGATATTTCTCCTGGCAATCTTGATTTCAGCTTGTGCTTCATCCAGCCCAGTATTTCACATGATGTACTCTGCATGTAAATTAAATAAGCTGGGTGGCAATAGACAGCCTTGGCATACTCCTTTCCCAATTTGGAACCACTCTGTTGTTCCATGTCCGGTTCTAACTGTTGCCTCTTGACCTGTATACAGGTTTCTCAGGAGACAGGTTAGGTGGTCTGGTAGCCCCATCTCTTTAAGAGTTTTCCACAGTTTGCTGTGATCCACACAGTCAAAGGCTTTAGCATAATCAATAAAGCATGAATGAGTGAAGTCGCTCAGTCGTGTCCAACTCTTTGCAACCCTGTGGACTGTAGCCTACCAGCCTGCTCTGTCCATGGGATTCTCCAGGCAAGAATACTGGAGTGGGTTGCCATTTCCTTCTCCAGTAAGCATAAGTAGATGTTTTTCTAAAATTCTCTTCCTTTTTCTATGATTCACGACATGTTGGCAATTTGATCTCCGGTTCCTCTGCCTTTTCTAAATCCAGCTTGAACATCTGGAAGGTCTTGGTTCACATACTGTTGAAGCCTAGCTTGGAGAATTTTGAGCGTTACTTTGCCAGCGTGTGTGATGAGTGCAATTGTGCAGGAGTTTGAACATTCTTTAGCCTTGCCTTTCTTTGGGATTGGAATGAAAGTTGACCTTTTCCAGTTCTGTGGCCGCTGCTGAGTTTTCCAAATTTGCTGGCATATTGAGTGTGTAGCACTTTCACAGCATCATCTTTTAGGATTTGAAATAGCTCAGCCTGAATTCCATCATCTCCACTAGCTTTGTTTGCAGTAATGCTTCCTAAGGCCCACTTGACTTTGCATTCCAGGATGTCTGACTCTGGGTGAATGATGATACCATCACTGTTATCTGAGTCATTAAGATCTTTTTTGTACAGTTCTTCTATGTGCTCTTCTAGGAAGCATGCCTGCTGGGCACTTGGTCCCAAGGTGGAATCTGCAGAGTTGTGTTTGCGTCATCACAGGCTGGTCGCTCACAGCAGCCTGCTAGCCGCTCCTGCTGCCGTCCCCCCCTCCCAGGGGGTGAGTGCTCCCCTGCTGGGGGATCCCCTTCGGCCCGGGAGGTCTTGGTAGATCTTTGTGTTATTTCCCCCTAATGTCTCTGGTCCCACAGCCTCCTGCTGACGCGCATTCTGGAAACTCCCTCACAGACCAGCGTTCTGTGGGAGACGGGGGATTAGTTCAACTTCTGAATGCTCTCCATTTCCGTATCTCTAATGATGAAGCATCTTGTTACCACGTATTCAGTTTTTGTCATGAAATATACTCCTGAGAGTGAAGAAAGTGAGAGTGTTAGTTGCTCAGTCATGTCCGACTTGCTGCAACCCCATGGGCTGTAGCCTGCCAGGCTCCTCTGTCTGTGGAATCCTCCGAGGAAGAATACTGCAGTGGGTAGCCATTCCCTCTCCAGGGGATCTTCCTAACCCAGGGATCGTACCTGAGTCTCCCACATGTTAGGTAGATTCTTTACCGTCTGAGCCACCAGGGATGCCTGAAATAGACTTCTGAACAGTGCTAATCATAATGAAACAGTGTAGGACTGGGGGTTAGTAATAATGATTTTAAAAGTCAAAAATTAGATAAATTGCTGAAATATTGAGTTGGCCAGAAAGTTTGCTGTTGTTTTTCTGTAACATTTTATGGAAAAACCCAAACGAACTTTATGGCCAACCCAATAAATTTACATTTCCTAGAATAAAAACATTATTGCTTCATCTGAGCTACCTGCCACCTTCCTATGCTTCCTTTTCTTGTATAAGTTCCTTTTAAAAAGTCCTTCCCTCATAAGTTAACAGGTATAGTAAGACAGCATATGTAACTTTTTTGCTTAGGGTATGAGCAGGTTGAAATTTACTTAATTAAAAATGCCAAGCTCTTTCTGTGTCTGGGATTTTCCTTACTAAACTTTTTGGCGCTTCTTGGTGAAAGGGATACTTCTTTTATTTGATTTTCTAACCATTTATCTCTGATCCAAGAAAGTGTGTGAAAACCTTTTAAATACGGAACATTCCCTAAGTAGGGAGCCTGTGTGAATAGCAGGACACAGGTGAAAACAAGCGCTGACCCTGAGGGGAGAGCGCTGCAGGGACAGCGGGGGCTGTGGCGGTGCTGAGGGTGCCATCTTGCTGGCGTCTGAGGCGCGGAGCCAGGCCTGCCGCTGGGACCCCGGGTCCCCAGCACTGGCTGGAGGAGGGTCTGCATGGGGGGGAGCCGGGCCGTGAGGACGCACTGTCTGCCCGCCACTGGCCCCAGTGCTCAGAACAGTAAGCTGGGTCATTGTGTGTCTGTGGGGAAGGCTGAGTTCTCTTCTCACGTACAAGCTGAGACTGGAAGAGTGTGGAGCTCACTGCTGTGTTAGGAGAAGGCGGGGTTTAGCTCTGCCCACACAGCGTGGTAGACGGGACTGGGGCCCGATACCGCCCAGACGCCGGGGGTGATTTCCATCCAGGGGACCAGAGACATACCTCTGTTTCTTTTTTGTCTATAAATGAACATCCTGTGTTTTACGGAGAAAAACAGGTACCAAAGACACGACCACCAAGCCGTAGGCTGGGGCCGTGGGCCTCGCTGCTGGGTCGGTGGCCGTGAGCTGACGGCGTGGTGGAGCTGTGGTCAGCACTGGGCACACGCGTGGGCCGTGTGAGTGGCGCTGGGGTTGGAGCAGAGGTGCAGTCGTGCTGTCTGAGACCAGTACCCCGTCCTCTGTCTCAGGACAGCCTTCAGAGCAGGGTGGGTGAGACCGGTGAGCAGCCGCGAGGGATCAGAGCAGGCTAGCAGGGGCGGTTGAGGGGCCTGGCGTGTGCAGCTGGAGGAGGAGGCCTGTGGCCGCAGTCTGCCTGGCTCTGCACACGCGACTGGAGACCTAGACGACAATCAGACCGATTCAGTGTCAGTTAGGACCGGTTTGGACCAGTAGGTGGAGATCGCAAGGAGACAGGCTTCGGGAGACTAAAGAAAACCCGTTCTGAGGTCTGCCTGGACTGGACAGACTTGCCTCTGGTCACGTCTCTGGTCCCTGGGAGTGCCAGGGCAGTGCTGGAGGTAGGGCGGGCGCGCCCGTGGGGAGAGAGCCCGGGGCTGATGGGCAGCTCCCCCAGACTTTGAAGTCTTCCTCTCATGAGCAGCCGGGGGCCTGGGGACCCAGACAGCTGGGACAGAGCACGTCCGTTCCAGAAGCTCCAGGCTGCGCTGTTGTTCTGTAAAATGCAGCAGTAGCATGCACACGTTTTAGGCCGAGTCAGCCGCAGACGTCTGGGTTGTGGTGGTGGTTTGCCACCAGTTTGGCAAACCTTGAGTACCGCCTTGTGGTTGAGCTGCTGGGCGCTGTCTGGTTTTGATATCATAGAGTGAGTTTGGGAGTTGTCCTTCCTTTGCAATTTTCTGTAAGAGTTTGCGCAGGATAGGTGCTAGCTCTTCTCTAAACTTTTGGTAGAATTCACCTGTGAAGCCATCTGGTCCTGGTCTTTTATTTTTTGGAAGATTTTTTTATTACAGTTTTGATTTCCATGTTTGTGATTGGTCTGTTCATATTTTCTGTTTCTTCCTGGTTCCATTTTGGAAGGTTATACTTTTCTAAGAGTTTGTCCATTTCTTTCATATTTTCCATTTTATTGGCATGTAGTTGCTCATAGTAGTCTCTTACGATCTTTTGTATTTCTCTGTTGTCTGTTATATTTCTCTGTTGTCTGTTGTAACTTTTTCATTTCTAATTTTATTCATTTGAGTCTTCTCCCTTTTTTTCTTGATGAGCCTTGCTGTTTGTCAGTTTTGTTTATCTTCTCAAAGCATCAGCTTTTAGTTTGATTGATCTTTGCTATAGTCTCCTTCATGTCTTCCTCATTTCTTTCTGCTCTGATCTTTATGATGTCTTTCTTCTACTAACTTTGGGGTTTTTTGTTCTCTTTCTAGTTGCTGTAGGTGTAAGGTTAGGTTACTTATTTGATGTCTCTTTTGTTTCTTGAGGTAGGCTTGTATTGCTATAAACTTCCTTTTTAGCACTGCTTTTACTGAATCCCATAGGTTTTGAGTTGTCATGTTTTCACTGTCATTTGTTTCTAAGCATATTTTGATTTCCTTTTTGATTATTTTACTGATCTGTTGGTTATTTAGAAGCATACTGTTTAACCTCCATGTGTTTGTATTTTTCATAGTTTTTTTCCCCTCTATAATTGATATCTAATCTCATAGCATTGTCGGGAAAGATGCTTGAAATGATTTCACTTTTTAAAAATTTACCAATGTTTGATTTATGGCCCAGGGTGTGATCTGTCTTGGAGAATGTTCTGTGTGCACTTGAGAAAAAAAAGTAAAATCTAGGAAGATGGTACTGATGATCCTATTTACAGGGCAGCAAAGGAGACGCAGACATAAAGAATAGACTTGTGGACACTGAGAAAGGGAGAGGGTGGGAAGACTTGAGAGCGCAGCACTGAAGCATATAAATTACCATGTGTGAAATAGACAGCTGGGGGAATTTGCTCTATGATGCAGGGAACCCAAAGCTGGTGCTCTATGACAGCCTAGAAGGGTGGGATGAAAAGGGAGGTGAGGGGGAGGGTTAAGAGGGAAGGGGATATATGTGTACCTATGGCTGATTCATGTTGATATATGGCACAAACCATCACAGTATTGTAAAGTAATTGTCCTCCAATTAAAAATAAAATAAAGATGTAAAAGATAGCGACTGTCTGACAGAGTGGTGGCCTGTCACGGTGTGGAGCCGCTCAGCTCAGCCTGGGTGTTTAGTGACATCCAGGTCATAGGGAGCAGCTAAGACCCTCTTCAGCCCGTTGTGTGTGGTGAGGTGCGTGGGCTGGAGATGGGACCCCTGGAAGTCACTTTCACTAACAAGAGACTCTGAAAACTTGTCTCTAATGAATACATTCCAGGAGGATAACAACTATTTTTTTTAGTCTGTTTATTTAAAATACACTCTTTATTACAGCAGTTAATTCACCATCTACATATGCCAGAAGAATTGCAATGTGTTTGTTATTGGAGGAGCACTGCTGTTACAGATCTCTTAGAAATTAGGGCTCTAGACCTTCCTGAGTAGATGTATTTCCCTCTTATAGAGCAAATGTAGAAAGAAAGACTTTACATATACAAAAGACATTTATATATAAAATAAGTATACATATACAAAACGTAGTAGGTAGAGTATTAGAAAGAGCATACATAAAGTGTTCTTTGTGAATTCCGCTTAACCAGTTCATATTGCCAGGTTGCCAAAAGAAAGAGCAAAGATGCAAAAACATGATGGCTAGGATTTTTCTTGGCTTCCAGTTTATGCATTTGGAGGCCATAGCGTTTCTTCCGAGCGAGCTGTGTGCCATGGGCAGTCTGCTGGATGCGTGGCGCCCCTCACATGTGACCTTTGACTTGCCACAGGAGTTACTGGCGCAGGTGTCTGGGGACGTGCTTGCCACCTGCGTGCGCCACCTTTCTGACATCATCCTGAGGGAGGACGGGCCGGGCCGGATGAGAGAAGACCTGATGGTGAGTGGCTGCTGTCTCGCCACGCTCCCCCTGCCACGTCGGCAGGGCTGGGAATGCCTTTGTGGTGTGTGTCTCCAACACTGTGAACAGAAGGACGTTCCCAGCCTGGTGCTTACTCTTCTTTTCTAGAAGTTTTTACTGGTGACCTATTCATTTTCTTCTCACTTACTACCTGGGGGAAACTGGCAAATGTTTCTCCCAGTTGGATCCTGTGAGATTCCTGATCCAACAGGGAGAACAGTGTGTGTTGTGAGTTCAGAAGTAACAGGTGAGAAGAGAGTAAAGTGAGTGGCTCCTGCTTCTCGGGGCTTGAGTTTGATGTTTTGTAAAATTGTCTACTGTGTCTGCTGAGTGGTTTGACCACCAGACCATAGAACAGTTCCCAGGTCACATGTGAAACAAGAAGAGATGTTTGAAAGCTGGAGGAATCTGTGCCCCAGGAGCAGCGAGATTGTGTGACATGCACCCGCTTTAGAAATTGTGTCTTGAAGAGGTGCCTTTGAGTCTTGGCACACGGGGCCCATTTTCTCATCCGAGTGGCTGGCTGTCAGCAAAACATTGGTGATTCTGATTCTGGCATCTGACACCGTCCAGTGAGGCCTTTTAGGCCGGGCCATCACTTAGCTGAGACTGGCCGTTTTCCTCATCTGTTTGTTCAGTTCAGTTCCCCCTCACACTTGAAGCTGGGGGTCGATGGCTATGTTTCGAGTTTTTGGAGGAGAAGACCCTTTGTGCTGAGACACCAATACGCTCCCAGTTCAGTAATTAGAAATATCCTTATCAATAGGAACCCTAGTGTTTTGGGTCAGAGGCCGCAGTGTGTAGAGTGGCCCTAACCCAGGGCTTCTCTGGAGGCTCTTTCTCTGTGGATGGGTCTGAGATTCCCTACTCAGTGTAAGAAAAACATGTAATATGACCAGTGAGTTTTCCTTAGTAAGACTTTTTTTTTCTATTCAATATGTCACCAAAATCTACCCTTCAGTCAAAATATATGGAGAAGTTTCCCGTATATATACTATTTACTTCACTCTTATTTAAATATAATTCAAATATTCCATCAGTCCACTGAGATACAGTATGTTCAGGTCTCACTAAGCACACATATCATTATTAGCTTTCTTACTCTAAAAAATCTTTATTTAACATTTTACTGTTTAGTTAGTATCACCCTTGTATTTTTATGATTGAGTAATTAAAATGGTGTTGCTTAACTATTAAGCTGAACATCCTCAATAAAGACACAGTAATGGTGCCTTGAGGTTTTAATGAGTTCCGGTAGGAATCTTACTAGTAAGCTAACCAGGAGGACGATTTGAAAGTGCCTTTAAAGGGTGTAGCAGCCTCTATGCCCCCTCGTCCTACACGACCCTTCTGAGGAGGCAGAGGGCAGGGCTGGGCGTCGGAGACGATGCAAACGGGAAAGGATTCCGTCACCTAGACGCATGGTGATAGCGTGGTGAACTGACAGCGGCCATGATTTTTAGCACACTTCTGTGTCGTCGTCAAACATATCTGTTGTCTACACTGACATGAAAGGATGCCTGATGTTGAAATTTAGAATTGCGACCTTCAACCTAGTGTGATTGGTAAGTGTGGGAGAAAAGCAAGCATGAAGCCCTGTGACCATAAAAATACTTTGAAAAGAAAGTCATCCAGAAAAACAAGGATGGTGTCTTGTGGGTGGTGGGATTGTGAGTCGGGTGTTCTGTGTTCCCGTTCACTCGGAAGCACCGAGGTCAACCCTGTTATCACAGTGTAACTGCTAGCCAGTGCCCCTTTGACTTGCAGGAGTATCTAGATGTAGATGATAAAGCTATATGGTCACCCTAGTTTAGGCAGTGGCTGAGTTTTTACAACGGCTGTGTCTTGTTTCGGGGGAAGAAGACAGTCATTTAATTAGCGGGACAAAAAGAGAACTCCGCTGATGCAGCCTTCATCCCGCTGGAGTTCGTTTTCTTCTGCCTGACTCTTATTGCAGAACCAATTCTCTTTGCAGGTGAAGTATGTTTTCACCTTAGGAGACGTCGCCCAGCTCTGTCCAGCCAGAGTGGACCAGAGGACCACGCTCCTGATCCTGTCTATCCTGGCCGCATCTCCCAGCAGAGAGCCTCGTAAGGCCCTTGATGTGCCCCCATGCCTGCTGCCCAGGGCCGCTTCGCCCTGAGCAGTGCAGTAAGCTCGCCTCCCCTCCCTCCCCCAGGGCCCCGGGCACCCCCAGGCAGCAGTGCGGCCCTGGCCTCCCAGCCCCTCTCCCAGGTCCAGGGCGTGGTCATGCCCTCCGTGATCAGAGCGCACGCCGTCATCACCTTGGGTGAGTCAGAAGCACGGGCAGCCTCTGCACGTGCTCTGGGTCTTCAGTAAGCCAGTGGTCTGTACCTGGCGGGGTGCGTAGCCTGGCAGGGCCCTCCCTGTGGGTCGCTGTCAGTACACTGGGGTTCCTGTGGTGCTTTTACACTCAGTCTGTTCGTCAGATTTTTCAAAAATCTCAGAACTAAATAAGAGCAAAGTGTTCGCCAGGCCGAAAAAAAAGGTTCAGACACAAAACTCAGCAACATCCTTTCTTCTCCTAGCTATGAACGAGAGGTGACATAAAGGGCACAGTTGTGTGTTTACCTAGCTCAGGTTTCAAGTTCATTATTAAGCTTTTTACTTATACTGATTATGTGTATAATCAAAAGTAAGAAGTATCATCAGTTACATTTTATTGGTCATTTCCAGGTAAGTCGAAAACTCCCCAATTCGTATGTTGACTTTAGAAGAAGGCCTTTGTCCTGCCACAGAGGAGTATCTCAGTGTGTCTGTCTCGTGTAACCGGGGGTGGGGAGTATATGTATTTTGAGCTTCTTAATATTTAGTATGGGTCTGTCTGCCTTTTGCTTATTTGTTTGTGATTATTGATGTGATGTTGTAACTGTAACTAAATAAAATCCCTAGCAAGATCTAGCTGGAGAGCCTATAAGGTAGAGAATGAAGGTAGAGTCGGGTCTGTCTCTTGGGGACAGGGAAGCTGTGCTTGCAGCACGAGGATCTCGCAAAGGAGAGCGTGCCCGTCCTGGTGCGGGAGCTGGAGGTGGGCATCGACGGGAACGTCCTCAACAACATTGTTGTCGTCCTGTGCGACCTCTGCGTCCGCTACACGGCCCTGGTGGACAAGTACGTCCCCACCATCTGCACGTGTCTGAAGGACCCTAACCCGTTCGTCCGGAAGCAGGCGCTGCTCCTCCTCGCCGGCCTCCTGCAGGTGTGCATCGGGCTGGCCCGCTCGCCGCGGCCCCTCTGGTGGGGCTGGGGGGGGTGGGGCATCTGAGCAGCGGAATTAAGCGTGCATCCTCTTTCTCTCTGCAGGAGGACTTTGTGAGGTGGAAGGGCTGCCTCTTTTTCCGTTTTGTCATCACAGTTGTGGACCCGAACCCAGAGGTCGCTAGGTGAGCCTCTTGCCTCGCACCAGGCAGCCGAGTGATTGGCCTAGTTTCTGGAAAGTTCTCCTTAAAATTGCTTTGGATTTGCGTCTTGTAGGATTTAGTGAGGTTTTGGCAGTTGCCAGATAATCAGTCAAGTTTTAAAATACTGAACTGTACAACAAAGCTTTAGTTCTCATGTAAGTTTAAGAACAAAAGCACCACGGTCCAGCTGACCATGGGAGAATCCCAGCACCAGCACATTTGCTGACACTGTTTGTCCCGAAGAGAGGAGTTAGAGCAGGGCCAGCCTCTGCCATGTTAGCTGTCGAAGCAGAAGCTGAGCTTACAGCACGACTTACAGTCGACTTCTAGGCCAGTAATGTAAGAGTTCAGACTTTCCTCTAAGTGCAGAAACTAAAGAACGTGTTCTAGGAGGTAAGACAATTGCTCAGTGTGGAATGAGAGTGTACAGTTTACAGGGCTCCTTGGAAATGGGTATTTCCTGAGTATTAGAAGGCAAGAGAGTTGCCTTGCCACTTGTTCATTCCTGTCCTTCTGAAATTTTCTTAAAGATTTCTTTTCAAGGGGTTGAGAAATGATCTCACAGAATTTGCTAACCTCAGTTGTGTTCCGTGAATAATGCTGTTTAAAGCAAGTCTATAGTTGGAAAATAGTGTTGAATGCATGGCAGGAGCTCCCACAGTTGAAAAGAGGTCTTTACAAATTAACTCTAAATAGCATGTAATAATGGGTCTCTCTGGTTCTAAATGGGCTTCTCTGGTTGCTCAGACAGTAAAGTATCCGCCTGAAATGCAGGAGACCCAGTTTGATGCCTAGGTCAGGAAGATCCCCTGGAGAAGCGAAAGGGCTACTCACTCCAGTGTTTTTGCCTGGAGGATCCCATGGGCAGAGCAGCCTGGTGGGCTACAGTCCATGGGGTCATAAAGAGTCGGACAGGACTGAGCAACCAACACTTTCACTTGTACTTGTTCTAAGTATGGTCACCAGTGGTTTACTCTGGGTTCCGTGGAAGAATTTCTGTTTGGTCTCCTTTGGGTCTGTTTCTCCAAGGAGGAGCATTTACCTGACAAGCTGGGAGAAGGCTGGCGTGCTGATTGCATGTCTAGAGCCAGAGTCGGAGGCGAGGCTCCTGCGCTCGCTTTCTCTCTGTGTAGGTGGGGAAGGTGTTCGGCCGCTGCACGGGGCCCTCACCTCCTCCAGCCAGACCGGCCCCAGGCCCCGTCTGGGGCCGGGAGTGGAGAGGAGCCCAGGCCGGCCCCGGGCCCTGTGTGCCGTGGGGGGCCGGGAGCAGAGAGGAGCTCAGTGTGCGAGCCCCTCCCGGATGTGTTACAGCCCCGACGGCTGCGTGGAGCACGCAGTGATGAGGTCACGAGTCAGAGGGACACTAGAGGACAGGCAGGTGTCCCCACAGAGTGCCTCGCGCTCTGTGCCCATTTTAGCCCTGCCCTCTGAGTTGGTTTGAACCATGGCAAAATGTGGAGCATGAGTTGAAGAGCTTTGAAAAGCTCATTTAAATTAACCTTTTCATCTATTTTTAGGGCAAAGGTCAGGCCTATGTGCTTCCTTTATACGTGTTAATTTTTCCATATGTGTCTGCTAGGACAGATCTTCACAAGAGACTGTAGCGGTAGAGCCCTGTGAATTTACTTTTGGAACCTGACGGTTCCAGCATGAGCAAAATTGCATGACTTTTTTTAAAATCAATTTTTACTGGAGTATAGTTGATTGACAATGTTGTGTTTCTGCTGTCCAGCAAAGTGAATCAGTTATATTATACGTGCATCCACTCTTTTTTAGATTCTTTTCCCATATAGGTCATTAAAGAGTATGAAGTGTGTTCCCTGTGCTATACAGCAAGTCCTTATTTTATACATAGTAGTGTGTATATGTCAATCCCAGTTCAGTTGAGTTCAGTCGCTCAGTCATGTCTGACTCTTTGTGACCCCATGGACTGCAGCACGCAGGGCCTCCCTGTCCATCACCAACTCCTGGAGTTTACTCAAACTCATGTCCGTTGAGTCGGTGATGCCATCCAACCATCTCGTCCTCTGTTGTCCCCTTCTCCTCCCGCCTTCAGTCTTTCCCAGCATCAAGGTCTTGTCCAGTGTCAACACCAACCTCCCAATTTATCCCTCCCCTCCTTTCCCCCTTGGTAGCCATAAGTTTGTTTTCTCCAACTGTGGCTCTTCTTTTTTGTAAATCAGTTCATTTGTACCATTTTTTAGACCGCACCTGTAAGTGGTATCGTGATGTTTGTCTTTCTGTCTGGCTTCCCTCACTTGTGATACCTCCAGGTCCACCGTGTTGTTGCGTGTGGCGTTATCCCCTTCCTTCTGGCGAGTGCTGTTCCGCAGCATGTGTGCGCCCCACTATCCTCACCCGTCCCTCCGCTGATGGACGCCTAAGCCACGGCCATGTCCTGGCTGCTGCGCCTGGTGCCCAGTGAGCACGGGGTGGGTGTACCTTGTCAGGCTGTGGCTTCCTTCCGTGACATTCTGGATCGGTCCTAAACTACAAACCCCCAGTGTGGGGGCCGCAAGCTTGTATGAGATGTACCGTCTGCCCACTAGGTGAGCCCTTCAGACAGCAGTCAGGATGATGGCCAGGCAGCAAACAGGTCGGCTGTCTCAGGGGACAGGGCAGACGCTGCAGCTCTGCAGGAAGGCAGAGGGGGACTGCAGTGAGGGGTTGTTGACATAGAAAAGGAAGAAGAGCAGAGATGGCTCGATTGGGGAGAAAAGTGAGTAACTGAGGATCCAGAGGGCTCCGTGCGGGACAGGTGAGGGGATGAGGGAGTCAGAGAGCTGTCAGAACAGCAGGGGCTCCAGGTGTTGTGACACAGAGTCTGGGTCCCTGGAGTCGATGAAGCCGGGAGAACAGGAGGCTGTGTGGACAGTGAAGGTGCTCTCAGAGACTGTTGCAGGCTGTCCAGGCTCCTGGAACAAGCCCCACAGCTTGGGCAGCTGATGAGCAGCAGACACTGCCCCTTCCCTGTTTGGAAGTGAGAAGTCTGAGGTGGGCACCAGCAAAGCAATTTCCAGGGAGCCAGACCCCCACCCTGTCTACAGGGCCCCGTGTCCTCACAAGGTAGGGGGAAGGGAGGGAAGGACTCCAGGAGTTTGTTTATAAGATGCTCACCCCGTTTGCGAGAGCCTGGCCTTCATGGGCCAGTCTCCTCCCAAATGTTCACTTCCTAATAGCACCCCCTTGGGGGCCCTGTTTCCAGCGCAGGAATTTGGGGAACACAAAGTGGCATGCATGCCCTTGCAGTGATGTTGGGGCTTGGAATGGAGAAAACCAGGAAGCACTTAGCAAGCAGGTGAGGGTGAAACACATGCGTTCAGGAGTGTCCAGAGGAAAGGCTGAAGCTGGTGACCCTAGGGGTGGACGTGGGTTCTCCCCAGCAGCTGCCCCTCCCTTCCCCCACGCCCTCCCAGCCACCTTTTGCTTCAGATCACTTTTGTCAACACATTCTGTGTGGTTTTGATAACATCTGTCCACCTGGTGGGACACAGGCATCCTGGAGTCAGGGGTGGTCTCGTTTACTGCAGCATCCTTCCTGTCTGAAATGGCCTGAAGCCGAGGAGACACTCAGTGGACACTTGATGAGTCAGTGAGTGAAAATTATCGAGGCGCAGGGCGGGCCTCGTTCCTTGGGTCCTTAGAGGACAGCCCGCTTGCTGAGAGGAGGGATGGGACGGGGAGCGGTCAGCATGTTGTGGGAGCAGGACCACAGCGCACACCCGAGAAGATGCAGGCGGCAAAGCAGACCTGGGACGTGAGTGCAGGTGACAGCGGTGAGGGCTGCAGAGGCAGGGGCGTGGGTCCCGGCCCCGGCCGCGGTCAGCGCGGGGGCGGGGGTCCATCCCCGTCCCAGCCTGAGGGTGTCTGGGTCGGGACTCTAACCATCCATGGTGGCCTCCACCGAGCGGATGCCAGCTTCAGAGTAGCGTGTGTAGGAAGACATCCGACAGAAGGGGCCGTGTACGCCTCCTGCTCGATCTAAAGAGGTGATCGCACTGCTTGCCCCTGCAGCCTGTCGGGCTGATGAAACCAGATTTGGATTCTTAGTGTTCCTCGGGATTAGCTGCCCTTCCCTCTGTTTTTCACGTGCGATGGTTCTGCTGTGTGAAGTCTGCAGTGTCCCTGACTTGGGGGTGTGTTGCGTGTGGTCCCGGTTTAGGGTCCTGGGGGTGAGGAGGGCAGGAAAAGGGGCCGGCCCCAGGAGGCACCATGGAGGAGGCTGGTTTCCTGTAACTTTTCAGCTGACAGATACCAAACTGTCCCTCTTGGCAAGTTGGTCAAGCTGGTGGGATCTGTGTGTCCTCCTGCATTCAAGGCTGAGTCTCTCCCTGTGGGTCCCGGGCCTGAGCGCTGACAGGGCCCTGTCCTTATGGCCGGGCATCCTCCCTGCTCTGGACCTGCCCTCAGCCTGTGTCCAGATCCCTCGTGTCACTTATGTTCCTGTGGAGTTGACTTGTTCAGTTGGTTAAGCCCGTGATTCACCAGGGTGCTTGCCTGTCCATCTCTACCTGTACCTATTTTTGACCTAAAGTGAACAGACCAGCATCTGACATTGAAAGTCTGAAAGTCTTAGTCAGTCTTGTCCCGCTCTGTGTGACCCCGTGGACTGTAGCTCGCCAGGCTCCTCCATCCATGGGATTCTCCAGGCCACAATACTAGAGTGGGTTGCCATTCCCTTCTCCAGGGGATCTTCTTGACCCAGCGATCCGACTCGAGTCTCCTGCATTGCAGGCAGATTCTTTACTGTCTGAGCCACCAGGGAAGCCCAATTTTGTTTACTCATTCATCAGTTGATGGAGATTTGGATTGTTTCCACTTGTTGGCTATTGTAAATAATGCTGCTGTGAACATCTGTGTGCAGGTTTTTGTGTGGATGTATATTTTCTTTTCTCATGGTATTACACTTAGGTGTGGAATTGCTGGATCAGATGGCAACTCTTTATCATTTTGAGTAATTGCCAAACTGTTTGATGTAGAGTTGTACCCTAAAGCACCCGTCTTCTTGCAGAAGCGTCGCTAGGTTCTGTCTGGTGGTACATTTTCACAGGAATGACTTGAAGTCTGGGGATAAAATTCGGGCAGCTGTGGAAATGTATGAAGTTAGCCCATGAAGGGTTAACTGTTATCAGTTACCTCAAGGCTGAATCAGGGTGTTCCTTGGGAGTATCTTTGTTTATTCAGTGGTTCTCTCTCCTGTGTCACTGCTGGTGTAGCAGAGTGGCCTTGTCAGGAAAGCCCTCTGATGCTGTGCCCTTGCTGCCAGCCTGCTTTGCCGGGCCGGTCTGTGTGGAGAGGACTCAGGGCATCAGGGCGGCAGGCCTCCTCCCTGGGGATTCCCCTGAGCAGATGGAGCTTTAGCGGCTCTGTGGTCAAGGGTGCAACCCGGTGAGCAGTCCGAGATTGCAGTTGGCAGCAGGTCACTGCCCTGTTGAGGTCTCTGAGTGGCCACCTCCGACTGGCTGCGGGTGAGCTCTGAGCAGACTGACCGCATCCTGAGCCTGGAGGAGAGCCGCCCCGAGGGGTCTCGGGGGTCTTGTGCGTCCCACGGCCAAGAGCAGCGCCTCCAGGCTGTTCTTGTCCTGAGATTGCCTTCACCTCAAGATGTGAGGCAGGGTGGGTCTGGCCGGGGCACTGGCTCAGAGCCAGCCCTGCTCCTGGGTCGGCCCGGCCTGGATGCGCCCTCGCTGTCCTCGAGCGTCTGCTCCGGGAGCTGTGGGTGCTGGGCCCTGTGTCCCTTTGCTGCCGGGCTGAGCGGCCCCTGCCTGTGGAGGGTCCTGTCTGCCCTGCTCGTGGGTCTCAGGCTGAGGCAGCAGACCTCAGGTGGTCATGGCCGGCGGGTCCACCTGGAGGGGCGGTTTGGGGGCTCCTGCACATGAGGTGTGGCTGAGAGACGGTGGGCTGTGAGCTTGCAAGGACAGCTGGGGAGCCTGGGTTCAGAGGGCAGGCCCGCCCCGGAGCCGTATGTGCCAGCCTCTGCGGGAAGGCTCCTGGGGGCCTGCACAGCGTCCGCGGCCTCACCCGGCCGCGTCCCTTCTCTGCAGCACGGGGGAGGTCTGCCTGGTGCATCTGCTCCTGAAGAGGAACCCGACCATATTCTACCAGCACTTCATCGAGTGCATTTTCCATTTCACCGGCTATGAGAGGCATGAAAGTTTCAATAGGTTCCCCCAGTCGGAGAGGTGAGTGCCGAGGTGGGGCTGGCGCGGAGGGCCCTGTGGGGGCAGCCTCACCGCCAGGCACGCTGGCCCCCTGGCGGGCGGCTGGGGCGGCCCTGGGGAGAGAGGTCCTCGAGCCTCCCCGACGGGCTGCGCTGAGACGGTCCTGCTCTGCCACAGAGAGAGACGGCTCTTCTCCCTGAAGGGCGGTAAGAACAGGGCGAGAAGGATGAGGATATACAGGTTCCTCTTGGAGCACTTCACGGACGAGCAGCGGCTCAGCATCACTGCCAGGATCTTCGAAAACGTCCTGGGTAGGACTGGCCAGAGCGGGGATAAAGCGTGTGGAGTGAACTGCTGAGTGGCTGGTGGCCCAGCCACCCTGCAGCCCAGGGGCCCCGACGACCTTGGCCGTTGGCCCAACGCCCCGACTCTGGTGTCCCCGGCCGTCAGCCTGACGTCCTAGCCCCAACGGCCCGACACCCCGACCCCGATATCCTGACCCTGACGTCCTCGGCCGTCGGCCTGATGTCCTAACCCCGATGCCCTCCACCGTCAGCCTGACGCCCGAACCCCGCCATCCTAACCCCGACGTCCTTAGCCATCAGCCCCGCCCTCACGCCGACGGGCCACTGCCTCCATACATGCCCAGCACCACCACCCTCGACCGTGGGCAGCAGTTCTCAGGGTCCTCCTCTGCTTCCTCCAGCCTGTTTTGCTGACGGCGACCTGCCCCTGGACATGGAAGCCAGCGAGCTGCTCTCGGACACGTTTGAAGTGCTCAGCTCGAAGGAGATCAGGCTACAGGCGCTCAGGGCCAGAGCAGACAGGGAGCAGCTGGGGGAGGAGGAGGAGCTGGCCCAGGCCAGGGCGGCCCTGCAGGAGTCACAGAGGAAGCTCCTGTCGCAGGTGAGTGTGCTGCCCCCAGACGGGCCGCACGCCCTGTCCCAGGGTCTCCCGAGGCCCCTCCAGCCTCACCTGAACACCCACCCTGCTCGGGGCTCTTTTCTGCCTGCGCCTGCGGCTCCAGCGGCTCCCATGCGCCTGGTCCTGGTGTATGTGTGGAAGTTACACCCACTAACGATGTCTTTAGTAAGTGGGTTGGAGGCTTCCTGTCACCTTCTGGGTAAACTCTCGATGCCCTCTGTGCCTGCGCCCTCCCCCACACCCTGCACCCTGCAGCTTGCTGGCTCTGGTCTCGGGGGGCCGTGCCCTCTTCCAGCCTGCACGCCCTGCCTCCGCCTGCGGGGCCTCTACCCCCAAGCCTGCTCTGTGCCGCCTGTACACCCAGAGTCCCCCAGACACAAACCCTGCCCTGCCCCTTCACTCCCAGGCACCTCCACGGCCCCTCACACCTTGCCCCCAGCCTCACGTCGTGATACACAGCCTGGTCTGGAAGTAGCTTGAAGGCGTGAGTTCTTGGCCCCATTTCTGTAGCCTGGAAGGTTAGCCTGGTGTCCAGTGCAGAGAAGGTGTTGGGTGATATTTGTGGAGTGAATGCGTTTAAGCCACTTTTTAAAGGCTCTTCCTAACTTAGCCTCTGCTCAGACTCATCTTTATTAAATTATTTCTTTAGTCTTGGTCCTCCTGTTTCAAGAACTCTGGTAAGTCTTTAGGAATGAGTGGATTACCAGTAAAGAACATATACTAGTGACTTTAAATGAGAAAAAAATGATTTTCAAATTCTGAATGATAGTCTCTCATGCATGGGCTAGTATAGTGAGTTATTTCTAAGTCTCAGAGACTTACTGCAGACATTTGTGGCTGCTGCTCATTCTTGGTGAAGGCATTGTGTGACTACCTGGCAGATTTTCTCCTGTGTGCAGTTTCAGAGAGAGACCCACACTCTCTCCAGGCCCGGCCCCTCCTGTGCTGCCCCCACCCGCAGGGACACGGGTGTGCCCCTGCGGCAGGGCCGCGGGTGTGCCCCTGCGGCAGGGCCGCGCTCCTGCTCAGCCCGTGGGGCCCGGGATGGGGCCGGGCTGTGTGATGGGCTCGTGGGAATGGTTGGAGCTTGTTTGCAGTCCTTCATTCAGTTGACCCTTGAGCAGTGTGGGGGTGGGTGCCAGCCTCCTTCGCACACGGGTGAGGATCTCTGCTTACAGTCCGGGCCGTGCAAGGCCCTACTGTGCTTCTAGTTCCTTTTTCTTGTTTAGTAATAAGACTAGTGCGTGTCCGCCTCCTGCTTGACACCATCTCGCAGTGGTGTTTCCCAGTCTCCCCAGCAGAGGTAACGTCCTCCCCAGTCCTCAGAATGGCATCGAAAATAAAAAGTGAACGTGACATCATGTGTGAGATCGGCCATGCAGGAACTAGGTGAAGGGAACGCCTCTGTCTTCCAGAACTTCATGCATCTGAAACAGCCTTCTTTTGTTACCACAGGTTCAAAAGAGGAATTTAATAGAAATGATTATTCCAATTATCACCTCCCTGAAGTCTGTCCTAGAAAAGAACAAGATCCCAGCTCTGCGAGAACTCATGCTGTACCTCAGGGTAAGGAGGCCTCGGGTTGTGTGGTTCCCCCCCAGCCGCCACAGGTCACTCAGGACCCCACAGTCCTGACTGTGGGTCCAGCCTGGCTTGGAGCAGGACCCCAACCTGGCCTTTGACTGGGAGAGAAGACAGAGGGACCACAGGTGCCTCAGAAGCTGTCTCTGCCTTTCCTGGGGAGTTGGGTCTGTGTCCTTGCTGACCATTAGGTTCGGGTTTGAAGTTTCTCAGCTGCGGCCACAAACAGGCCCCCATCTCGGTTCACACCGCGTGGGGTGAAGTGGATGCTCATCGCTGACGTCGGGAGCTCACCCCCGGCTCTGGTCTGGTCTCCAGTCGAGCAGCAGCCCTTCTGCCTCCTGGCCCTGGGCTCCCCAGGGGCACATGCAGACCAAGTGTGCACAGAAATGAGGTCTCAGAGCTTCCTACAGAGTCTTTCAGTCAGAGAGAAACACAGCATTCTCCTCTTTCCATTTATGCTGTTATTTTCTTCCTCAAAAAATGCTCAGATTCCTTATTTTCCAAGAAGGGCTGTGGCAGAATTACATCGAATATGGTTTTCAAATACATCTTCATCCTACAGAAGTGAAGGTGGGAAAGACAGGCTGACTGTGGAGAAAATGAGGACTTCAGGTCACTCACACTGTCCTTGCCCTGGTGAACCTCAGAAAGGAATGAAATCTTGGGTATACCCCTGAAACATGTGAAGACAGGGAGACCCCGCGTCTGAGCCCGCTCCGAGCAGGGCTGTGCGCCTGGCTCTGTGTGGACCCTGTCGCAGAAGCCCCCTGTGGTTCTCGCCTGCGCCTGGGAGCCCCCTGGTTACCCGAGGCCTGGGGAGCTCCTCCCCAGCGGTGGGCCAGGTGGATTTTCCCTGCCTCCAGCAGTTAGGAAAAGTGGCTTCTTCCTGATGGCACAGAGGCTGGGTCCTTGCCTCCAACCTTAGCCCTGGTGTGCTCACAGCCTCTGTCAGGTCGTGAGGAGACGCACAGATGGCGCCAAGCCTCAGCTGTGTCTGGAGAAAGCTGGTGTGGATGGCTCCCCGTGCCTGGTCTAGCCAGGATGCCGTGTGCTGCCCGCCTACCAGCTTCCCGCTGGGATTCCCGAGACAGGTCCCACAGCCCTGCAGCCATGGCTGGTCCTGAGCCCTACTGGGGGCTGCTTCCGGCCAAGGTTCTAGGGGTCCACGGTGCCTAGCAAGTGTTCGGGAAGCTTCCAGGAGATCAGGCCCCTGCGGTCAGCACAGGTGCAATTGGCACTTCCTGGGAGAGTGGCGTCAGGTTCACTGGTTGGTCGACGGAGTGGAAACCATCTGCTCTGAGCACACGTCCTGCCGTGTTCCCATTGTGATCAGGTCGTGGGGGAGAGCCCATGCACCGGCTCAGGGGGCGCTCAGGGATGCCGTGGTCCATTCTAGGAGGTGATGCAGGATTACGGAGATGAAGTCAAGGACTTCTTCGCAGTTGACAAGCAGCTGGCCGCAGAACTCGAATACGACATGAGGCGCTACCAGGAGCAGCTGGCTGAGCAGCAGGAGCCGGTGAGGCGGGCGGCCTGGGGCATTGCGGGGCACAGAGCAGGCCGGTGGGAGGGCAGCCCTGCCCCTGTCTGCCTGGTGTCGCCCCACACCCCCCTTGGTTGCCTGCTGTCTCAGGGGGCACCGTCAGCGAGGGCCTTCCCTGTCGCCCCTGCCCCGCTGGAAGGTCGCTGCGTCCCAGCGGGGGAGGGAGGTGTGCCTGTTCCCAGCCAGCGCTGACCCTGATGGGGTTCTGGTGCCTTTGGTGGCAGAGAGCGCAGTCCCCCCGAGCCCCTCCTTGGGGTGGCTGCTCCCCCGGAAGCCTGGACAGCCCCCCGGGCTCTGTGCCAGGCGGTGCCGGGAGCCCGGGTCTGACGTTTTGAAGTGGGTTCCTCTGGGCCTGCGCAGATCATGTGAGATACCCTTTACACTAAGTGCTGGGAGGTGTGCTGTCTTTATTTCTCTTCTGTGACAGGTTCTGAGCTTGGAAACAATTCCAGCTCCTGCTGGCCGGGACAAAGACACCGTGGCTGCTCCCGCAGACCAGCCGTCCACACCCAGGCCCCACGCTGCCCGCACGGCTGCACCGCCGTCTCTGGTGCCCAAGGACAGGTGTGCGGCGCTGGCTCAGCTCACTCGCAGGGGCGCCCCCCCACCCCCGCCCCGCACACACGTGGGCGTGGACTGGGCCCCAGGGGGCACGAGGGCGCATCTGCCTCCGTGCTTCACGGTGTCTTTGCGCCAGCAGGCCCATGTCGGCGAGCACCATGGACATCCTGAGTTCCGTCAGGAAGGTTGTCGCGTCGCGCCGCTGGCAGAGCAGCCAGACAGCGGGGCTGCCGCCCTTGGACAGGCACCCTGAGAGCCCAGGTGAGCCAGCGTGCGGCCACCGGTGCCCCCAAGCTCCCGAGACCTGGGCCCTCCTCTGTCCCTGTCGTCTGAACGAGCCACCGGGACGGGCCCGGGGTTGGAGCGCGTCCAGCAGCCCTGCTCATAGTGGACGGCGTGATGCGACCGCCACAGCAGCAAGGGCTTCCGTGGGCCCTGCGCGGTTGCGGGAGGGAGGCGTGAGCGCGGCCGTCCCGCCGTCTCCATGCTCGGGGGGGAGGGCCCATGGGCCTCCCGTTGGCCTCGCCCGGGCCTTGCGGGCCGTGGAGCAGGGCTCACCTGCCCGTCCCTGAAAAAGTAGGTGTTTTTCAACTCTTTGAAACCAATCACGTCACAGTAAACATCCTGGAATGTAGTCTTGTATGTGTATGATCTTCAAGATTAATTCCCATGAGTATTTTTTAAGCTTTTGATGGTGTCAGACCACTGTTTCTTGTTCCCTTCACGTGAATTCCCACCTGGGCCCACGAGCGCCCACAGTCTACCAGGAACCGGGTTCATAATGTCCCATTTTCTCTGCTGAGCTGCAGGCCAAAAATTTTAATTTCATTTGTTTGAATCCTAGTGAGAAAGGCCATGGTTTCTCATGCTTATCATTTGTGTGTATCTTTCTGAATTACCTCTTTATAAAAACTTTATTTGGGACATTGAGTGTACTGCGTATCCTGCAAATGTTCTGTCTCATTGGCACGTTTTTGTCTCGGGGGCTGTTTGGGTTTTTGGAGAGGTAATGCTGTCCCCTTCCACCCCAGCACCTGTGCGGGTCTTGGAGCTGGAGTCCAGTGGGGCTGACCAGGAGTCCAGTGGAGCTGTCGACACCGAAACGAAACGCGGGATCAGCACCCCCGAGCGTAAGTCGTCTGCGGGCACAAGCGAGTCTCCGGACTCTGCAGCGGGCACTGTGTGTGCGAGGGTCCCAGCACAGCTCCTCATGCACATCGTGGGGCGGGTGGTCATGCTGAACGCCCCCAAGTGACTGACGGTGCTGCTGACTGGGCACAGCTGACCGTGGCCTCTTCCAGGTGCTTGTATACCTGGTGACTGAGTTTAACCCGGGTACTGTTTCTGGCTGACACCTCCGGATGCCCGCTTCAGAGGCCAGGTCAGCCCTACGGGCACTGAGCCCTCACTGTGGGCTGGCAGAGCCTCCCTGCCAGCTGCGAGGAGGGCCCGTGTCTTCTCTTTCCCACTGGGAGGTTTCCCTAATGTCCCACGCTTCCATTTTCTCTAAACGTGGAAGTGAGTTGGAAGTGTGTTTCTGTCACTTGTTTTACGGCTTATCCCAAAAGCCACAGACCCTCATCTTCACCACAGGGTCACAGTGTGAGGCTTATCCCCAAAGCCACAGAACCATCATCTGTACAAAGGGTCGCAGTATGAAGAGACTGCGCAGAGCCCACAGAGTGTCGCGAGGCCCTGCCCATGGGGCCTGCGGGCCCCCTCCTGTCTCTCACCCCCCGGTCTGCTCTGGGAACCCGTGACCCTCCCCAGGACGCCCTAGCCTGCCCCCCATGTCCACGCCCCGGGGCCCCTTCCCTGGCCGTCTCCCCATCGCTTCCTCAAGGAGCGCCTCGAAGGCATGAGGTGCCCCCAGCACCGGGCCTTCAAGGCCTTTCGTCTGGCCGGCCTTGGTCTCTCAGCAGTGGCTCCTCACCGTGTCCAGGGGCTGTGTGTGCCTGGGTGGGGAGGGCCGTGGGCCCGGGTGATGAGAGCGTGGGTGGGCGGTGAGCCGGGCAGGAGCCGGCTCTCCTGCTGCGGGCCTGCTCTCGGTGCCGGTCGTGGGCAGCGTTAGGGGGGTGGGGCCTGAGCCGGTCCTGTGACGCCGAGGCCCTCGCGCTGTCGTGCTGCACGCTGCCTGTCAGTCAGTGCACACTTACTGGTGCACACTTACTGGCATCTGTTGTGTTCTCGCTCCTTGCCTGCTAAGTCTCTTACCTGGGCGCTCTCAGAATACTTGTGGTTAGAGGTGATTTGGTATTCTTTTGAAGGGAGATGGATGGATGAACAGAAGTCCTCCCCCATCCCTCCCCAGATGACACCTGAATCACGGCAGTTTTTGCAGGAAGAGCAGGGCGATATGGTTCCTGTGTGTTGATCAAGCGTGAGGTTCAGTTCAGTTCAATCGCTCACTCGTGTGTTATTCCTTGCAACCCCATGGACGCAGCACACCGGGCCTCCCTGTCCCATCACCAACTCCTGGAATTTAGTCAAACTCATGTCCATTGAGTCGGTGATGCCATCCAACCATCTCATCCTCTGGCGTCCCCTTCTCCTCCCACCTTCAATCTTTCCCAGTATTAGGGTCTTTTCCAATGAGTTAGTGCTTCACATCAGGTGGCCAAAGTATTGGAGCTTCAGCTTCAGTCATTCCAATCAATATTCAGGACTGATTTCCTTTAGGATGGATTGGTTGGATCTCCTTGCAGTCCAAAGGACTCTCAAGAGTCTTCTCCAACCCCACAGTTCAAAAGTATCGATTCTTCGGTGCTCAGCTTTCTTTGTGGTCCAAATCTCACATCCATACATGACTACTGGAAAAACCACAGCTTTGACTATATGGGCCTTTGTCAGTAATGCCTCTGCTTTTTAATATCCTGTTTAAGTTCATCATAGTTTTTCTTCCAAGGAGCAAGCGTCTTTTAATTTCATGGCTGCAGTCACCATCTGCAGTGATTTTGGAGCCCAAAAGAATAAGTCTCTCCCTGTTTCCATTGTTTCCCATCTATTTGCCATGAAGTGATGGGACCAGATGCCACGATCTTCTTCATTTTGAATGTTGAGATTTAGGCTAGCTTTTTCACTCTCCTCTTTCACTTTCATCAAGAGGCTCTTTAGTTTTTCTTCGCTTTCTGCCCTAAGGGTGGTGTCATCTGTATATCTGAGATTACTGATAGGCGGTCAGGGCGGGGAAGCCAGGGAGGGAGGCCGGCCCTGGCCCCGCCGTGCGCCTGGCAGACCCGCAGCTGGATGTGCGCCTGCCCTTGCTCAGCTTCTCCCCCTAAAGGCCTTTGCTGACCTTCCACTAAACATTCCCCCCTCCAGAGACTGTCCCAAATGTCACTTTTGGCTCGGAAATCAGCTACATCGTGTCACCAAGCCAGTCGCTTCCCCTCCAGAGCAGGAATAGGAGGGGCACCCCAGGAAGCCGGCGGAGCGCGAGAGCCCCAGGCCAGGGGGACAACGTTCTGTGTCTGTCGCTGCCTGACATGCCGTAAGTCCCCAGTCCCTGCCCAGAGCTGTCCCGTCTGAGGGCTGTGGCCCCGCGTGACATGTCCACTCCCCCGCAGGCCCCCGCGTTCCCCACAGACTTCCCAGTGGAACGTGACATCTCCCTCTAGAAGCGAGGACCGCACCGCCTCCAGGAGGCCACGCCGCCAGACCTCCAAGAAGAAGGCCAAGTGACCACCTTTCCCGGGAGTCCTCACCTGCAGCCCTGGGGCCACCTGCCTGTTCACCTCTGTGGCTGGTCAATACCTGGTTAAGAACCGTAACACACCAGGGAAATGCCTTAGGTGTTTAGTACAGACTTAAGTATCTGAAAATATCCAGCTCATTCTAATAAACTCTGTTCTGGTCCCAACCCAGATGTTGTCTCTTAGAAGTCCTGCTTCTCTTAGCTGTTTTCCAGTTCCTTATAGTAAGGACATTGCTTCCCATATCTGTTATCCTGACTGTAATATTTTTTCTATCGTTATTAAATTGCAAACTTTTTAAAGCTTCTTCCGACGCACAAAGGTGAGGCGTGAGCGCAGCCTCCGAGCGTTCTTAGCAGAAGGTGTTCATCGGCAGCCATGCAATTGACAAAGTGTCGGAGAAAAAACCAAATCTCTCCTCTTAGGGAAAAGGGACCCAAGCTTTCTTTAAGTTTCAGGTCATCTGCCTCCTCACAGCACATGTCCATAGACTGCAGTCCCTGCTTAGAGAAAATCTCTGTGTTTCTTACCCAGAGCAACAGGAGCACTGCTTTACATCTAGTCCCTGAGGGCTGTCCCTGCGGTGGAGGGGCCTTAGGTTCTGTGCCACCAGTCACCTTAAAACACTGGTGGGCGTGCGCTCTGTCCGAGAATGAGCAGAAAGAAACGGAGCTGGCTCAGGTTTCATCCCAGACCTGCAGAAGCAAAACCACAGGGTTTCTGTCTGTGCTGCACGTGGAGTGCTGGTAGGATGACAGCGTGGAGGCTGTCCTGACCCCGGCTTCCCGTGTGTGAGCAGATGTGTGTGCACACGTCTGCACAGCACACTGCGCACGTGTACACGGCACAGGGCAGCCCCCAAGGGACACCCTCGCCTCCGTCCAGCGCTTCAGACCCAGGGCACGCCCGACACGACGCAAGGAGGGACGTGAAGATGCCCCGCTGCCGCTTGCTTTTTGTGAAGCTTTCATAAGCGAGGTGCAACAAACACCGAGCGCAGGGGCGTTAGCGCGAGTCTGCGGCGCCCGGCTTCGCTGCGGCCAAGGCCACAGCAGCAGGTGTGCCGGCCTCCACGCTCCAGCCACGTCTACATCTTCAAGTGTCACAAGGCTTCTTTCCTGTCTGCAGCGACCTCCCCGATCCACGTCACTCCCCTTTCCTCTGTCAGAGCTGGGGCACGGGGCAGAGGCTTTAGGGTCCGCGAAGGCCACCTCATCACGGAGCTGCCCCCAAGACAGAGAGCACCTCCGTCTCCACCGAGCGAAGCCGAGGAGGAAGGATTGTCTCAGGTCTGCGCTTTCGAGTCACAAACTCGGAGAAGACGCTCCCCCAGCTCCATGAGGGGCTGCCCTCCGCTGCTGCCGGTTCTCACGGGAGAGTGCCCACACGCTCAGGAAAGAGAGGTCAACGTCGTCTTGAGTGTTGAATTAAAAGCCAACGCATAAAGATGACGACACTGAACGTAAGGGTGAGTGTGCTTTTCCCTGTGAGAGCCGATGACAGAGGAACGGGAGCACGGGCTTCACGTCGGGAGTGAACGCAGCGGCATGTCTGAGGCCGGGGACGCCTGCTTGCAAGGAACAGAGGCCTTTGCAAGGTGTTCCTGACGCCCCTCGAAGCAGGCAGCATGACGGGTGGACGAGAACTTCATCAGCATCAGGAAACTGCCTTGGACTCGGGCTCACACTTCGCCCGCTGTCAGCTGGGCCACCACCCGACCACCCTCCTGCTGCCGTCGGGGGCGGCCTCGTGGCCCCGCGGAACAGCCTCCCAGGAGGTGAGGCGGAGCCCGCACTGTCTCACGGCAGATAGGGCACTGGGGTCACTGTCTAAGCAGACGTAATGCGGTTGACGGATTCGATTTCAGAACTGCCTTTGGCCGAGGACCGTCTCATGAACCGTACGAGGAAGTGGAAGGCATTTAGAGGCCGGAGAGCAGGCTGCTGTGTTTTCTGAGTCAGAGCCACAGAGCACGGTCCTGGGGAAGCCAGGCCGAGGGGCCACACGGAGGACCCTTCCCCGCCCAGCCCCCTTGGCGCCATCCGGGTGGACCCACGTGGCGTGTGAACGGCTCCAGCAGGGCTGGTCCGCCCTTGCCTGCGTCGGGCGTCAGGTGGATCGGGGCGGGAGAGCTGGCCTGGGCACTCCGGAGCCCGCCACTCCGAGTGGGCATGAGAAGGCGGCCAGTGACTGCAGGGCCCAGTGGGCAGGACAGGAGCCTGACACCACCCGCTCCGCGCGGCGTGCTCTTGGACGGGAATGGCCGCGAGGCCTGTGGACCAGATGCCCCAGGAGCGCACACATCTCTCCTGGGACCTGCTGGGTTTTCGGGGGACATCATCTTCCCTGCTGGTGACACCGAGGTCTCCAGGCTTCCCCGCCTCCTCACCTGTCCTGACGTGAACTGTCCAGCTTCCCTGGGTTCTTATAGCTGAAGCCGAGTAGCGGAGCCGAGTGAGGCCCGACAGGCCCCAGCAGTGCCCGGGGCACGCTGCTCACGCAGGACAGGCTCAGCGTTCCCCACTCCGATCATGGCTGACGAAGTAGTCCTGTCTGTAGGCACAGCGGACACCGCTGTGATGAGGGCCAGGACCCCCCGACGTTGCCGCCAGTGTTGGGGTCACCTGGAGAGGGGGAGGGGTGAGAAGATGCTGTCCCCCACCCCTCCCCAGGCCTGGAGCGGCTCTGCCCCCTGGCCGTGACGCCCACCCGCTGCAACACCCACCTGTGGGCACCATCGCCGCCAGAGCCACGGAGCACATCCGGCAGCTTTCTTACTGGGAAATGATTGCCCTACAGACAGAACCAGGAGCCAGAGTTGTAGGGAAGAAAACCCCTGAATTTCTAGGGCTTCCCTTTGCCGCAGATCATTTAGTTTTAAGCGGATCAAAAGGGCAAATGGGAGGTGAGAAGGTGGCCTTGCAGCCCCAGCCGCCCCTCAGGAGACCCTCAGCTGCGCTCTCACGCCTCCAGGTGGGCCCGGGGCTGCCCGCATGTGCAGAAGAAAGTGCAGGAAGCCACGCAGGGGTGTAGCGACCCGCGCTGGCCAGCCTGGGAGCTGCTGCCGTCCTCCCTCATCCAGTGCGGGGTTCTTGACTGAGCGCGCTGTTACTTAAAGGTGCATTTGAATTCTGATCTCATAACTTCAGTTCCCAAGCTCCGTCTCTCGGGTCAGGAACTCGGGGGCACAGCCCAGGAATCGTCCTCCTGCCCTAGAGCAGCTCCTGGATCTGACAGCAGCTGGGGAGTCCCCGGGGGCGACTCCACAGGTGGGGCGGGCCCTGCACCCGCCCCCATCCTGCCTCAGCCTCCCCTGAGCCCTGATACCCAGAGGAGGAAGCACCCCAACAGCGTAAATTACTGGGGTGAGCCCTAGTTTCCGCTTACTGCAAGATGGTCAGACTGGGTAAATTCCCGGAGACCTTACCCAACCTTACGTTTCCATGACTCTGTCAGTTACCAAAGAAATGGAGCTTGTGATTCTTCGTTAAGTTTCAGGATGAGGAGAGAGCCCGCGGTCCATCCTTCAGACGGTCCTCCCGCCAGACCTGGTGGACTCCAGCGGGCAGCCCGCCGCAAGGGCGCTTAGCTCCAGGGCGCCAGGAAGCATGGTCGGCCCGCGGGCCCGTGGGCGAGGCTCGACGGACTCACACCCGTGTCCTGTCCTTGCAGTGGGCCGAGCCCGTGGCGTTGGATGCGGTGCAGCAGCTCCGGCCCGAGTCCTCCTTGTGGACGGCGCTGAAACCCTGTTGGGGCGTGGGCGTGGACGGGGACCCAGTGACGGATCCTGTGCCTTCCCGCCTCCCCCAGGGGCTGTCCCCGAGCACGTGTGGTTCAGCCCTGCCCACGACCCACAGGTGCCCGAGGGCACCTGCAGCCCTCAGCGTCCCTGCACCCCCGCCCTGGGCGCCCCCACAGGCTTTCCCCTCCGTAACAGGAGGGGCCCTGACGTGAGGTCTGAGGCTCCTGTCTCACGAAGGTCGCTGTCTGCCCACGGGTGCTCTGCCTGCGGCACGGCCGCCCACACCCGCCCTCTTCCCGGGGCTTTCACCAGAGTGCCCGCCTCGGTTTCCCACGAGGGTGAAAAGGCTGGGACAAAACGTAATATTAAAGAAACTAACATCATGTGGGATAGGAAAAATCAGGAATGGAAATGAGAAGATAAATGAACAAACCAAAGGATACTAGACATGCAGATCAAGAGAACAGTTTCCAGAAAATCATTTGAGACACTTTGAGACCATGATAACCGATTCCGAAGTTGTTTAAACTCACAGAGGGTCAGGAGCTAGTTTTGAAAGGGATCACCATGCAAATACCATATTCTGATTTCATCCATAGTTGAATCCAGTTCAGTCGCACATTCATGTCCGACTCCTGGTGACCCCATGGACTGCAGCATGCTAGGCCTCCCTGTCCATCACCAACTCCTAGAGTTACTCAAACTCACGTCCATCGAGTCGGTGATGCCATCCAGCCATCTCATCCTCTGTCGTCCCCTTCTCCTCCTGCCCCCAATCCTTCCCAGCATCAGGGTCTTTTCCAGTGAGTCAGTTCTTCGCATCACGTGGCCAAAGTATTGGAGTTTCAGCTTCACCATCAGTCTTTCCAATGAACACCCAGGACTGATCTCCTTTAGGATGGACTGGTTGGATCTCCTTGCAGTCCAAGGGACTCTCATGAGTCTTCTCCAACACCACAGTTCAAAAGCATCAGTTCTTCGGCGCTCAGCTTTCTTCACCGTCCAACTCTCACATCCATATATGACTACTGGAAAAACCATAGCCCTGACTAGACGGACCTTTGTTGCCATATAGGTTATTGCAGTTTCTTGAGTCGAGTCCTCGGTACTGAATGTGCAGAGTCACTGCTGGGGAGGGGGTGGGGGAGGGGAGCCTCCTCTGCTGGTGCTGACGGTGAAACTGGAACCGCCACTGTGGAGGCCCGTGTGCAGGTTCCTGAAACAGTGAAAAGGGGAGTGAAACTAGGGTACTCCCTAACACCTCAGGAGGACGGTTTTAATTACCTCTAAGATATATATTCGCAAAATACGCGAATTCTAAAAAGTTAATTTATCCCTACGTTTTTAACATAATCATTAGTTGGTTTTCGAAGTTACTTCTTCTGTTTGTCTTTTGTACAATGGTTGTTAGGAATTTAGAGACTCCGCCTGTAAGTGATATCTTCCGAGTTTCGTCTTTCTCTCGCTTCACTTCATGTGATAATGATAATTTTCTCAGAATCTGAGCCAGAAGTGGGGTTGCGGGATCCCAGGGTCAATGTCTGTTTAGTTTCTTAAAGAAGCTCCATGCTGTTCCCCACGGAGCCTGCGTGCATTTACGCGTTGACATCTCCACCCCGAGTGTAGGAGGAGCCCCTTTTCCCTCCGCAGCGTTTATTCTTTGTAGCTCTTTCTGATGACGGCCATTCTGACTGGTGTGTGGTGCTTCATCAGTGGGGTTTTGAGTTTCCTTGATTGAATCATTCGAGAAGTGTAGTGTCTTTCCAGGTGCTTTTTGAACTTGTACTGTGTGAGCACAATTTCCTTCTTGAAATTGACTGCTTGAACGCTGGCCCTGATTTGAATTCTTTTTTGATTTACCCCAGGAAGTTCCTTGAGGGCAGGTGTCCTTTAAAGCCCTCAGGGCCTTGTGAGTGTTACGAGCCCATCAGCACTGGTTTTCCACTTGTGATGGGAAAGGGCCGTGAGCCAGCAGCATTTCTTCCTGCCTGACTCTGGCTCCTTAGGCAGCAACCCCAGCCGGGATTGTCAACTCCAGAGGAATGAGCCAGAAGAGCTACCCGAGGCTTGTGTCTCCTGACTTCTTCCCTGTTACCCCGCATCCCGGTACACACCCCAGTGCCCACAACGCCACCCTGTGGAGGGTGCTGTCATCTGTAGGTGGGGTGGCCCTAAGGAGGGAGGCTGGAGCCGGGAAGCCCACCTCCAGGAAACACGGAGCCCGGGGACCTTCAGAGCTCTTCTGGCCCAGAGGCTCCACCATCCTTCGTGTGCCGGAGGCTTGATATCCGCGTTGGCGGGCCTGGGCGGAGTTCAGTGGGCACCACAGACCCATGGGGGCTCTGTGGTTGGCACATGTCCTCCAGCTCCCACAGCGCCAGACACTCCAGCCCTGGGACTGGAGCCTCCTCAGGCTCCAGGGATGTGACACCAACCGAGGTCACCAAGGCCTGAGGGACACAGAGTCAGCATTTCTTTTTTGTTTTTTAAATTTTAATGTCAACTGAGTATATAGGTGATTTAGAATATTGTGTGTGTGGGGTTTCTATTAGATGTGCAGCAGCTTGATTCACTTACACATAATGTCTATATGTTCTTTCTCGGCTTCTTTCCCCTGTAGATTATTACAGAGTGTTGAGGGTTCCTTGTGCTATGTGGGGGTCCCTGTGGATTACTGTATACATAGTAATGTGTATGTGTTTACCTGAATTGTTGCTGGCCAAACTCTTGGCCTTCTCTGCCCACTGAAGCCGGATAAAATATACGGAGACAGAGTTTGGAGGAAATAGAAAGGTGGCTTTAATTCTCAGCCGGTTGAGAGGGGAACACAATACGCTCAGGCCTCAAGGACTGTGCCCACCTCCATGAGGAGTCTTCTGTCGTTGTTCAGTCGCTCAGTCGTGTCCGACTCTTTCCAACCCCATGGACCACAGCACGCCAGGCCTCTCTGTCCATCACCAACTCCCAGGGTTTACTGAGACTCATGTCCATTGAGTCGGTGATGCCATCCACCCATCTCATCCTCTGTCGTCCCCTTCTCCTGCCCTCAATCTTTCCCAGCATCAGGGTCTTTTCAAATGAGTCAGTTCTTCACATCAGGTAGCCAAAGTATTGGAGTTTCAGCTTCAGCATCAGTCCTTCCAATGAATATTCAGGACTGATTTCCTTTAGGCTGGACGGGTTGGATCTCTTTGAAGTTTAAGGGACTCTCAAGAGTCTTCTCCAACACCACAGTTCAAAAGCATCAATTCTTCGGCGCTCAGCTTTCCTCACAGTCCAACTCTCACATCCATACATGACTACTGGAAAAACCATAGCCTTGACTAGATGGACCTTTGTTGGCAAAGTAACGTCTCTGCTTTTTAATATGCTGTATAGGTTGGTCACAACTTTTCTTCCAAGGAGCAAGCGTCTTTTACTTTCATGGCTGCAGTCACCATCTGCACTGATTTTGGAGCCCAAAAAAATAAAGCCTCTCACTGTTTCCATTGTTTCTGTCTCTATTTGCCATGAAGTGGTGGGACTGTATGCCATGATCTTAGTTTTCTGAATGTTGAATTTTAAGTGAATTTTTTCACTCTCCTCTGTCACTTTCATCAAGAGGCTCTTTAGTTCTTCTTTGCTCTCTGCCATAAGGGTGGTGTCATCTGCATATCTGAGGTTATTGATATTTCTCCCAGCAATCTTGATTCCAGCTTATGGTTCACCCAGCCTAGCGTTTCTCATGATGTACTTTGCATAGAAGTTAAATAAGCAGGGTGACAATATACAGCCTTGACGGACTCCTTTCCCAATTTGGAACCCATCTGTTGTTCCAAGTCCAGTTCTAATTGTTTTTTCTTAACCTGCATGCAGATTTCTCAGGAAGAAGGTCAGATGGTCTGGTATTCCCGTCTCTTTAAGAATTTTCTACAGTTTCTTGTGATCCACACAGTCAAAGGCTTTAGTGTAGTCAGTGAAGCATAAGCAGATGTTTTTACAGAACTCGCTTGCTTTTCCGATGATCCAATGGATGTTGGCAATTTGCTCTCTGGTTCTTCTGAGTTTTCTAAATATAGATTGAACATCTGGGATTTCTCAGTTCATGTACTATTGGAGCCTAGGAGCTAATTGTCTACCTGGAGTTTTACTCTGTGATAAACTGGACAGCAGTTAATGATTGTATTGGGTCTGAATATTTTATGACCCTCCAGACCAGGGAGGCCTTCTGAATGCCTGGGAACTGGAACAAATACAGCTTTAGGCTAGTGGAGCCAAAAACGTTTATGTGAGAGAATTAAAACTGAAACTAGGAAAAAGAACCAAGGCTCTGACTTCTACACGGACTGCCTAACGATTTCTCCATCCCGGGGACAGCGTAGGGTAAGTGAGACCCTCCCAGTGCTTCGTCGGCCTCGGGGGAGTTGGTCCTACTGGTCCGGGAGCGATGAGAAGGAAGACGGAGCAGGTCACCTGGTGCGAAGGGCGGGGCGCCTGCAGCCTCCACTGGTCCGAGGCGCAGAGCCCACCCGGGGCCCAGCTTTGTTCCTGATTGCAGACTACGAGACTGTCTCAGACCTTATCTTTCTCGTGCCATCGTGCTGTGTTAATCACCTACTCCTAAGTGTCTCCCTTTTCCCAACACTGGGGTTCAAAAAGCTAGCTCTCAGTCATAGACTAATGTGGATTTAGTTTCCTATGGAAGTATTTATTACTTTCCTCAGGGATATATATATTTGTATAAAATCCTCATCTTACCACCCGACAGCACCGCTGTGACTGCGCTTTCACACAGGCTCCTTGGTCACGGTCGCTTGCGAGAGCAGGCTGGGTTTCTGCAGCCTCGTTTGGTGGGTGAAGGACCCACTGAGGGAGTCTCGGTAGTTTTTCCCCTGTGTTCTGATCCACTGGACCTCAGATCTGGAAATGGGGAAGCTCTGATGTCCCTGACTAGCCCCAAGGGTCTCGGAAATCTTCACCAGTTGAGTTCCCCTCTTTCTGGTCTTGCTGGGGTTTGCTGCTGAAAGATGTCTGTTCACTTTCTCTTTCTTCCCTTGGAATCTGGTGGTGTCTTCTAAGTGTGTTACTTTCAAAGAGGTTTGCTTCTTTTTGCTCTGGGGTCTCTGCTGGGGAAAGAAGGTCCAGGCTGTGGGTTACTGGGTTTTCTTGGATGAAAGAACTCTTTAACTCAAGATGACCAGATCCAGACTGAGAAAACGTTACACTGAACATCCCCCACAGAGACTATAAACCGAGGCACCTATTTTAATTTTTATTTACAGGATGGGGAAAAAGAAATAACGGGACAAACTTTATTAAAATGGGTCTCTCGAAAGCCGTTTGTGCTTCTGCTGACGGTCTGCGTTCCTCATGAAACTTTCTCACTCTGGACCGAGGCCCTGATGCTTCTGTTCTTTAATATTGTAATAAAAGGAACTTCTTGTATCAAGGACCTGATAAGCAAAGTGTTAGCGGATTGATCGTTGATACATTTTTAAAAATGGTCTTATTCTAAGTCGTTGAATTTTCCTACTAAGTAACTTCTCAAGTTCTTCCCAGGTAAATCCCTTGTACTGTGGGTGACCCAGAGACACAGCACACAGGGGCCCACAGGAAGGTCTCAGTCATGTCGAGTAAAGCTAACCCATCTCTGTTCTTCAATAAGAACGGCAGTCCTCGCTTGGACTCTGAGAGACTCTGAAGCCTCTTCCTGAGTCATCTCGTCTCTGAACAGATAGGGTCACACCTGAAAAACTGATTAGAGAGGACCGTCTATGTAGGACTACAGGATTTTTGGTGGTCATTCTGGAAGAAATGTGGATGGGAATGGGAATTGCTCCATCGTTGAAGGTTTCTTCCCTCAGGAATCAACACATTTTGCTTTTGATGTTTTCCTTTTCTTTTAGGTTAGAAACCAGTGACCATGCTTTATAAACACTAAACCTCTATACCAGACATACATGGATGTTTATTTTTTCTGGTCAAACAGATCAAATTTAAACTATTAAGGATTTAATGCTACGCTTCATGGTTACTATGCAATAAAATAATTTAGAATAAATGGAAAGTAATTGATCACTTCATTGTAGTCAGCACAAAATTGTACTTTGTCCGGCGGCCTTTGTTATAAGCGTAAATGATACACAAAACGCACTTTGCATTCAGAATTTTCCTGGCGACTCCCTTGCTCCTCACATTCCACGGTCTATTGGTTCTCTCCTTCCCACAAACCAGCTCTCCACAAGAGGGTCAAGACTTAGGGACCCAGGGACTGAAATTACCTTGCAAACTTTGGCTCAGCGCACTGAATACAGACAACAGTATTGTATCCTAATCATCAAACTTACGAAGAGACTAGATCTTAATTATGCCCATCACAAAGAGAAATGACAATTACGTGGCATGATAGAGGTGCTAACAGTCACCATAATGGCGATCATAAGACAATACGCAAATGCTTCAAGCCCACATGTGGTGCAGTGTGACCTTACACAGGGCTGGATGGTAAAATACTTTCACTTAAAGAAAGTGGGGCGCCTCCCATCCCCCGCTGGATTGCGTGGGTGAGGGAGCTTGAGAGCCACTCTCAAGTCCGAACAGTCAGAGGATTCTTGTGTTACTGTCTCCTAAACATCGCTCACTTCCGTCTTCCTCTTCTCTACGCCCCGCGATTCCAGCTTCAGACATCGCTCACTTCCGTCTTCCTCTTCTCTACGCCCCGCGATTCCAGCTTCAGACATCGCTCACTTCCGTCTTCCTCTTCTCTACGCCCCGCGATTCCAGCTTCAGACATCGCTCACTTCCGTCTTCCTCTTCTCTACGCCCCGCGATTCCAGCTTCAGCCAGCGTCACTCACAGTCTGGGGACATGGGACCCAGCCCAGTGGCCGCTGCTGGGTTCATGCCTCTCAGCCCTTCTCTCCAATCCTGCGTCTCAGCCTCACCAAGCTCCCCGCCCTGGTTAGATTTTTCTCCTCCTTGTGAAGGTTTTCAAAGTTAAATTATTGGTCCGTTCTAAATTAACCTGATACATTGGGTAAGTGTATGTAGGGAACTGAAATGATCGGATGTTAACATTTGTTTTCTTGGGTAGGGACTCAGCTATTTCCTTCTTTTCCTTCCTGTTCTGAGGCTATATCTATTGATACAGCCCCAGATATACTTTATCTCAGCATGTGGACTGAATTTCATTCTGAAAAATACAGAGCTTAGAGATCCTGGTCTCTTGGTCAGTTCAGTTCAGTTCAATCACTCAGTCGTGTCTGACTCTTTGTGACCCCATGGACTGCAGCACGCCAGGCTTCCCTGTCCATCACCAACTCCCAGAGCTTGCTCAAACTCATGTCCATCAAACTCATGGCATCAGTGATGCCACCCAACCATCTTATCCTCTGTTGTCTCCTTCTCCTCCTGCCTTCAATCTTTCCCAGCACCAGGGTCTTTTCCAATGACTCAGCTCTTCGCATCAGGTGGCCAAAGTATTGGCGTTTCAGCTTCAGCATCAGTCCTTCCAATATATATTCAGGACTGATTTCCTTTAGGATGGACTGGTTGGATCCCCTTGCAGTCCAAGGGACTCTTTAAGAGTCTTCTCCAGCACCAGAGTTCAAAAGCATCAATTCTTTGGTGCTCAGCTTTCTCTATAGTCCAACTCTCACCTCCATACATGACCACTGGAAAAACCATAGCCTTGACTAGATGGACCTTTGTTGGAAGAGTAATGTCTCTGCTTTTTAATATGCTGTCTAGGTTTCTCTAGCTTTCTCTAGCTTTTCTTGCAAGGAGCAAGCGTCTTTTAATTTCATGGGTGCAGTCACCATCTGCAGTGATTTTGGAGCCCCCAAAAATAAAGCCTCTCACTGTTCCCATTGTTCCACTGTTTCCCCATCTATTTGCCATGAAGTGATGGGACCGGATGCCTTGATCTTAGTTTTCTGAATGTTGAGTTTTAAGCCAAATTTTTCACTCTCCTCTTTCACTTTCATCAAGAATCTCTTTAGTTCTTCGCTTTCTGCTATAAGGGTGGTGTCATCTGCATATCTGAGGTTATTGATATTTCTCCTGGCAATCTTGATTCCAGCTTGTGCTTCATCCAGCCTGGCATTTTGAATGCATAGAAGTTAAATAAGCAGCGTGAAAATATACAGCCTTGACAGACTCCTTTTCTGATTTGGAACCAGTCTGTTGCTCCATGTCCAGGTCTCTTGGTAGCTGATGCCTTTAAAATGTTACCTAAATCTTTAGCCTCACTATTGATAGGTGTCCAGCCATATGCTAAATATCCTTCTGAGAGGTCTTCCTTTATTTAGGGTTATTTTAAAATGCATCATGCAAATCCCAACTGTACCGGTAGAGCCGAGTTTTGTGAATGTTGACTAGCCAGGGCTCACAGCTTTTCCAGCCGCCAGTCCACAGCTCTGACCTGAGGCGGTCTTGCTCTACCCTCAGCTAATTTGAGTTCATTATTTCCGTTCCTTCTCTCCTGTTGAAGGCTGACACACGTTCAGTGAGTTGTGAATGAGTCTGAATGCCAAGGCTGCTGTTGGCCGATCGCCAGGAGATACTTGGAGCCGACAAGTGAATAATCTGGTATCACTGTTTTCCCAGGACCTGCCGCATTTGATAAAGGGACCTGTCACTACCTATTTCTTCTTCCCACTCATCTTCCTTCGGCTCCGAGGCGCCCGCCTCTCAGGGATCTAAACGGTACTTGGTAATTAGAGGCCACACACCCAGTGGATCACTCTCCTTAGGATTATACTTCAAATAAAACAGACTCCAGGCAGAGAAGGATGCATCTCCTACTCTATTTTCTCATGAAGATACAGACACATACACCCCAATCCTAAAATTTTATCTGAAGAGAACTGTTTATCTTCATTGCTCTATAGACATATGGAATCCGGAAAGCTGCAGCTCATATTCACTATTCAGAGACAACATGAGTCAAACAGTTCCTGCTGAAACCTTAATCCCCTTGATGGGTTTCATAACAGAAGCCAGTACTTCCTAATTCACCAGATCAATGAAACGCTTACGTATTACAGATCTGTGACGATAAAATGCTTCCTTCCCCCATTCGACCACTTTCCTTGCCGTGATCAATTCCATGATGGAGAATATCCACAAATACACAGAAAGAATCATTGCAATTTTCTAAATACAAAACATAATTCTATATTCTTCACAGACCTTTACATTTCTAAAATTTTTCACATCATCAAGGTAATACAAAATTGTAAAATGTTTACAAAATAGAAAAGTTTACCTGTAATATTCCACCATCTTAATAAAATAATGATGCTTTTCACCTGTTTACATGATAATAATTGTAACAACAGACTTTTTTTTTTTGAGTACTTACTATATGGCTAGACATTTATGCTATGCATTTTATATGCATTATCACTGAGTTCACTCAGCCACCTTTTGTGATTGGAAGCATTAGTCTCATGTTAGAGAAAAATGTGACTTGAAGGGTTAAAATGACAAGGTCAGTAGTCCTGAAGGGTGGAGGGACTCAGAGCTTGCTTCCAGGCCCCCTCTCTCTCCTCAGCCCACCCTTGCTGTGGGGTGTCTCCCACCCTAGTTCTGATGGCTCCCAGAATCCCAGGTTCAAGATTTCTGTGTCTCATTTCTGTGTTTCCATAACATCGGTGTATTATCCCATTCGTTCCATTTAACATCATGCTCTAAACATTATTTTCATTTATATAAAACCTTTATGATTTAGATACTTAGTATCTGTATAATGTTTATAATATTTAAGAATATATTCCAATATCAATCAGCAAAGTTCAAACAATGTTAAACCGCAATTACTTTTGTACCAACCTAGTATATAGAAATATAATTTATTCAAGTTTGCTACACATTTTTGGCTCATAGAACCCTTTGCATCTTTTGAATGATTAAAGTGGATTTCAGGAAAACTGGTCCATGGTAAATACTATCAGATTATTTCCATGTGCGTTTCTGCACCCTGCCCTGTCAGGAGCAGCAGCCAAGAAGACTACTTAGGCCTCTTCTCACTCTGCCGACTGGGACACACTGGATTATCTGCACGTATCTGTCACAACTGATGACCCTTATGGATATGACAGGACTGGGATGAGCAGAAGTCGATTTTCTGACAGGTAATGAAGATCCGATAAGCAGTGGCATAAAATGGTCTATGTATGGTCTCTCTTAGGTTTGAAATGATATTCTAATAATTGGAATAGCTTTTGGAAGATATGTAGGCTACTTTACATGGAGCAGAGGATAGGTGTTCTCCGAAATGCTAAAGACATTATTTAATTGTCACAAAGTAGGAGTGGTCTACACAGGTATCTGGTCATGTTAATGATTACCACGAAGAATATTTGATATCAATTGTTTTTAAAAAATGATTAATTTGGGTAAATGTCCCTCAATTTCACTGTCTTATCTAATAATTTCATACATTTCCTGTGTCCACTTTATTTTTTTCTAGCGTTATGTGTTGCTGCATGAACACTCTTTAGTTATTTTTGATTAATTTTACCACTAATTTTCCCAGTGAGATGACTAGGAAGTTACGATCCTTGAATCTATTTTTTTAAATAGTGTTATTCTTTCCTTAAGCCTGACTTGAGTGATGTAATCCTCCCCTTTATATGCTGGAATGTGGGCTTAAAAAAGTCTCAGTTATAACTATAAATATTTCAGAGTTAATCAAGGCTTGCCATTCCTCTATGTGAAAACATCGCTCTTCCCATTCCATTAAAAAACATAAAACTTACTACCATCGTTTCTAATTTTTACCACTTTCAGGCCATTACAAGTATCTTCATGTTTGAGTTATTCCAGAACAACATACACCTGAGAATGGCCTCGCATCCAGTTCTTATCAATGATCCAAGATTTATTTATGAAGTACTTGGAGTATGTAATCTCATCAATTCTCCAGCTCTCCAGGCTTTACCTTTTGATGTACAGCAGCATTGTTGGGTCACAATTTCTTGGCAGTTTATGCAAAAGTTTTAAAAGGGTTAACACTCAGGTAGGAAGACCAGGAGGAATAAACTACGAGTGGCAGATGCTTCTTTCCTTTGCACTAGATTCGAGGAGGCTCCTCTAACCCTATGTTGCATGACAGCACTTGGATAGAGCTTGACTGTGAGAAGCTAAGGGCTCCCTAAACTAATGCGTTTTTCCCATGGAAATGTTTTTCTTTAACTATGTTAATGAAACTATCTATTTGCTTTGGAATCTACCTCTCCTCAAATCAGTTCTGCCTAAAACTAACCTTTCCTGAAACCTTGAGCTGATAATGGCTCAGCAAACTAGTATTCTTACTCACGGAAACGTTTTTCTTAAGCTGTGTTAGTGAAACTTGGTGTTTGCTTGACAACCTGCCTTTCTTCAAGGTCCAAGGCGACTGTTTCGTGGTGGGAGAAGCCCCCTGTGCCATTCCACCTCAAGGTGCACGCGGGGGAGAGGGCCCTGGTGCGACTCAGTCTTGAGGCGTTTCTTTGATCTGATGAGCAGCTTGCTCACAGATATATAACACCTTGCGACCCCGTGGACTATAGTCCGCTGGCTCCTCTGTCCATGGATTTCCCAGGCAAGAATCCTGGGGTGGGTTCCCTTTCCCCAGGGGGTCTTCCCAACCCAGGGTTCATTACCTGCTTCTCCTGCTTGGCAGGGGGATTCTTTAGTGCTAAGTCACCTGGGAAGCCCATTTTCATGGACAGAGAGGGTGGGCTAGGAGTAATGACTGAGTTTCATTTTCACTTTGCCGACCAGCGAGCTTATAGCAATTGTGACTCAAATTTGAAAATTCATAGGATCCTAAACCTACATATTTACATTATTATTTTCCTAATGATTTCATAAGGAACATACTTCAAACTGCATATGTTGGAATAATTTAATATGTAGGATTGAACCACCCTGAATTAATATTTTTTATAGATAATAAATGGTCTTGTATCAGCAATTTTCTTTCAAACTAATATATAAAACCATACTGCATATTTTACAATGGAACCTAATAAACATTTCCCTAATACTTGCTCATTTTAAATTAATTTCAATTGTGTTATAATTAATTTATAGATATTTAACCTCTTTCAAACTTATGTGGAATAAAATACAATATTAAAAAATAATTCATTTACAATTTATTACATCTTATAATATATTATGTATACATGTATCTTTAGTCAACATTTATCATGAAAACAGATTTAGTATAAAAATATGTAGCTGAGTGCCAATGGAGAAAAAAGAACTGTTTTTATCAAGAAGTTGCTGCATTTCTTTGTCTGGAAAGATTCAGAAAGTTACTTGGGTAGATCTTTTCTGACTCTTTCTTGAACACTTTTGGGCTTCCCTGGTGGCTCAGCTGGTAAAGAATCCGCCTGCAATGCAGGAGACCGTGGTTCAATTCCTGGGTCGGGAAGATCTCCTGGAGAAGGGATAGCTGACCCACTCCAGTATTCCTGGGCTTTCCTTGTGGCTCAGCTGGTAAAGAATCCGCCTGCAATGGGGGAGACCTGGGTGCAACTCCTGGGTCGGGAAGATCCCCTGGAGAAGGGAACGGCTGCCCACTCCAGTATTCTGGCCTGGAGAGTTCCATGGACTGTATACCCATGGGGTCGCAAACAGTCAGACATGACTGAGCGACTTTCACTTAGAAGAATAGGTACTGAGAGCCTGAACAAAGATGCTCATTTTGTCTGCAGAACTGGTTTTTGACAGAGCTGGTTGTTGGGGATAATGTGGGCAGATTTTCACAGAGAAGCCTCGCAGGAGGAAGGCAACTGGGACCCTGTCATTTCCGGATATACCATCCAGAAGAGGCTGTGGGGACACATTCCTACTCTTAGAACTTGCTGTGTCTGATACGCGAGCCCTGGACAACATACTCATGGGACTTCAGACCTCTGGCATTTGGGGATGAACCTGTTATGCACACATGATGATGCTAGCGACTGGGGACACAGGGTATGGCTCGTCCCAGTAACGGTCGTGAAAAATGGCTTTTGGGAACTAAAGGGAGAAAGCTTACCCTATAGGTCTTTCCATGCTCGACCTGACCCAACAATGTTTCACTTCTTACTATAGCTCATTAACATCAATAGCTTTCGTCATGAGAAGCCATTACTCTTCAAAACATTCTTGTCATTAAATTTTCCTGATAGAAAGTTCTGTCACATTGTATAACAAAATGAGCTTCTAGAAGTGTGGCAGGCAGACCTGTGAATATACTGGGATTCCTTAGGCCTTTGTTTTATACCTTTTATATTTTTATATTTTATATATTATATTTTTGTTATATAGATGGGGAAACAGTAGAAACAGTGTCAGACTTTATTTTTTTGGGCTCCAAAATCACTGCTGATGGTGATTGCAGCCATGAAATTAAAAGACGCTTACTCCTTGGAAGGAAGGTTATGGCCAACCTAGATAGCATATTTAAAAGCAGAGACATTACTTTGCCAACAAAAGTCCATCTAGTCAAGGCTATGGTTTTTCCAGTGGTCATGTATGGATGTGAGAGTTGGACGGTGAAGAAAGCTGAGCGCCGCAGAATTGATGCTTTTGAACTGTGGTGTTGGAGAAGACTCTTGAGAGTCCCTTGGACTGCAAGGAGATCCAATCAATCCATCCTAAAAGAGATCAATCCTGGGTGTTCATTGGAAGGTCTGATGTTGAAGCTGAAACTCCAATACTTTGGCCACCTCATGTGAAGGGTTGACTCATTGGAAAAGACCCTAATGCTGGGTAGGACTGGGGGCGGGAGGAGAAGGGGACGACAGAGGATGAGATGGTTGGATGGAATCACTGACTCGATGGACATGGGTTTGGGTGGACTCCGGGAGTTGGTGATGGACAGAGAGGCCTGGCGTGCTGCGGTTCATGGGGTCGCAAAGAGTCGGACACGACTGAGCGACTGAACTGAACTGAACTGAACTTGTTTTATACCTTTTTGTGTCTGTGCATATGTAAGTGATACTTTCTGAGACCTAGAAGCTAGTTGCTCATTGAAGTATTTTAAAGTGTTCTTATTTATTTATTCCTATTACAGACAAAAGCAGAAGCTTCACATGTGTATTATACTAAACTGTCACATCAATGAAGCATAAGCAGGACACTGAAAAAGAGATATGAACACCTGACAGGTCTCGTGTGGAGTGTTGAGGGCTTTGCCTCTGCTCCATAAGGCGTGCAGTGCACATGGCGTCATAAAACATAGTGAAACTGAAGCCGCTCAGTCGTGTCCGACTCTTGGCGACCCCATGGACTGCAGCCCACCAGGCTCCTCCGTCCATGGGATTTTCCAGGCAAGAGTACTGGAGTGGGTTGCCATTGCCTTCTCCATAAAACATAAGGGCAGCACTATGATGGGAGAAGGAGCGGCAGCCCGCCCCGGCGTTCCTGCCTGGAGAACGCCGTCCACGGGGAGCCCGGCGGGCCGCAGTCCACGGAGTCACGAAGAGTCGGACACGACTAAGGGACTCAGCAACAAGATGACAAAAATGCCAGTAATGTTTATGATATTAAAAATCCTGGACTGTGAATATTTCTCCTGACTAATTTGTCTTGAAAATTTGCTGGAAAAGAATATGATTTCTTTGTCTTAATTCTATCAGGTCTTTGAAATCCTGAAGCATCAGTGTACTAATATGCACACTTTCATAACTTTAAGAAATTGGGAGTCTTATGTAAATTTAACCAATTACCAAGAAACTTATTTTCCTTCCATTTCAACTTCTGGCTCCCATATATTTAGTTTAAAACCAAATGGTTAGTGACATGTTAAGATAAGGTGAATTCATGGCATATTCAGGGTACTTAGAACTTAAGTACTTATTGCTTCTGGAGAATTTCTGATTACCAACTCTCAGGAGTATTTCATATGCTAATGTGAATATTATCTGATGGATTTTTGATTAAGAACATTCATTCATTCAATTAACACATTAGATGCACGTTAATTTCCAGGCATGGTAACAGGTATTATGGAGGCAGAGATAACTACGTTAGTGAATCAATGAGCTTGCCAACCTCAGGGCCATGTCTATTTTGAAGAGGTGTCTTTTTTAAGGTTTTTGTGTCTTCACCCTATCCTTCATCTGAACCTCAATGACCTAGATATTATTTTATTATATATCATATCTATTATATTAGTTATTTAATGTAATGCCCTTTATTTGAGGCCTTTATGTAAGGGTATTTTCTATAAAGGGGATTTTACGTAATACTCTTTATTTGAGGCCTATCCTTCATGTGAATCTCGATAATCTAGATTTCGGTATTTTATTATATATTATATGTATAGAATGGAAAAGACTAGAGATCTCTTTAAGAAAACTGGAGATACCAAGGGATCATTTCCTGCAAAGATGGGCACAATAAAGGACAACAACAGCAAGGACCTAACAGAAGCAGAGGAGGTTAAGAAGAGGTGGCAGGAATCACAGAAGAACTGTAAAAAAAGGCCTTAATGGCCAAATAATGATGATGGTGTGGTCACTCACCTAGAGGCAGACATGCTGGAGTGTGAAGTCAAGTGGGCCTTAAGAAGCATTCCTATGAACAAAGCTAGTGGAGGTGATGGAATTCCAGCTGAGCTATTTCAAATCCTATAAGACGATGCTGTTAAAGTGTAGCACTCAATATGCCAGCAAATTTGAAAACATCAAAACTGGCCACAGGACTGGAAAAAGTTAGTTTTCATTCTAGTCCCAAAGAAAGGCAATGCCAAAGAATGTTCAAATTACCGTACAATTGCACTCATTTCACATGCTAGCCAGCTAATGCTCAAAATCCTTCAAGTTGGTCTTCAACAGTACATGAACCGAGAACTTTGAGATGTAAAAGCTGGATTTAGAAAAGGCAGAGGAACTGACATCTGCTGGATCACAGAGAGTAGTTCAGTTCACTTCAGTCGCTCAGTCGAGTCCAACTGTTTGTGACCCCATGGACTGCAGCACGCCAGGCCTCCCTGTCCATCACCAACTCCCAGAGTTTACTCAAACTCATCTCCTTTGAGTTGGTGATGCCATCCCACCATCTCATCCTCTGTCATCCCCTTCTCCTCCCGCCTTCAATCTTTCCCAGCATCAGGGTCTTTTCAAATGAGTCAGTTCTTTGCATCAGGTGACCAAAGTATTGGAGCTGCAGCTTCAGCATCAGTCCTTCCAATGAATATTCGGGACTGACTTCCTTTAGGATGGACTGGTTGGATCTCCTTGCAGTCCAAGGGACTCTCAAGAGTCTTCTCCAACACCACAATTCAAAAGCATCAATTCTTTGGTGCTCAGCTTCTTTATGGTCCAACTCTTACATCCATACATGACCACTGGAAAAACCATAGCTTTGACTAGACAGACTTTTGTTGGCAGAGTAATGTCTCTGCTTTTTAATATGCTGTCTAGGTTGGTCATAGCTTTTCTTCCAAGGAGCAAGCGCCTTTTAATTTCATGGCTGCAGTCACCATCTGCATTGATTTTGGAGCCCAAGAAAATAAAGTCTGTCACTGTTTCCACTGTTTCCCCATCTATTTGCCATGAAGTGATGGGACCGGATGCCATGATCTTAGTTTTCTGAATGTTGAGCTTTAAGTCAACTTTTTCACTCTCCTCTTGCACTTTCATCAAGAGGCTCCTTAGTTCTTCACTTTCTGCATAAGGGTGGTGTCATCTGCATATCTGAGGTTATTGATATTTCTCACGGCAATCTTGAGTCCATCCTGTGCTTCATCCAGCCCAGTGGTTCACATGATGTACTCTGCATATAAGTTAAATAAGCACAGTGACAATATACAGCCTTGACGTACTCCTTTCCCAATTTGTTTTTGCTTTGGCTCAGCCTCTCCATTCTTTCTGGAGCTGTTTCTCCACTGATCTCCAGTAGCATATTGGGCGCCTACCAACCTGGGGAGTTTGTCTTTCAGTGTCCTATCTTTTTGCCTTTTCATACTGTTCATGGGGTTCTCAAGGCAAAAATACTGAAGTGGTTGCCATTCCCTTCTCCAGTGGACCACATTTTTTCAGAACTCTCCATGATCACCCTTCTGTCTTGGGTGGTCCTACATGGCTTGGCTCATAATTTCATTGAGTCAGACAAGGCTGTGATCCAAGTGATTGGTTTGATTAGATTTGAAGACTGGCAGGGCTTAATTGTGACAGCTTCAGGGGACTGGGGAAAATAAAGACTTCACTCTGAAGGGCACACAGAATCTCACATGCACCAGGATCCATGGCAAAAGCAGGAATTTGCTAGGAGCCTAGGCCAGACCCATCTCTGGTCTTGCAGAGTCTCTTGGAGAGGCAGGGGGCGCTGCATGCTGATGACACAGATACTGGTGTCATACATACCAGGGAACATCCAACTGTGCCATTGCTGCTGGTGGTGGTTGCCATATTAGTGCCAAGAATAGCCTGTAGGCTCCAGTGCTGAGATGCCTAAAGCCAAACAGCAAACTGAGTCAGGACACAGTCGTACCCATCAACAGAAGGGTTGCCTAAAGACTAAAAAGCCCACAGTTCAGTTCAGTGGCTCAGTCGTGTCCAGTTCTTGATATTTCTCCCGGCAATCTTGATTCCAGCTTGTGCTTCACCTACTCCGGCGTTTCTCAGGATGTCCTCTGCACATAAGTTAAATAACCAGGGTGACAATATACAGCCTTGACGTACTCCTTTCCCGATTTGGAACCAGTCTGTTGTTCCATGTCCAGTTCTAACTGTTGCTTCTTGACCTGCATACAGGTTTCTCAGGAGGCAGGTCAGGTGGTCTGGTACTCCCACCTCTTTAAGGGTTTTCCACAGTTTGTTGTGATCCACACAGTCAGAGGCTTTAGTGTAGTCAATGAAGCAGAAGATGTCTTTCTGGAATTCCCTTGCTTTCTCTATGATCCAATGAATGTGGGCAATTTGATCTCTGATTCCTCTGCCTTTTCTAAAACCAGCTTGAGCATCTGGAAGTTCTGGATTCACAGACTGCTGAAGGCTAGCTTGAAGGATTTTGAGCATAATCTTGCTAGCATATGAAATGAGTTCAACTGTATGGTAGTTTGACCATTCTTTGGCATTCCCCTTCTTTGGGATTGGAATGAAAACTGACTTTCTCCAGTCATGGGCCACTGCTAAGTTTTCTAAACTTGTTGACAAATTGAGTGCAGCACTTTAACAGTAACATGTTTTAGGATTTGAACTAGCTCAGCTGGAATTCCATCACCTCCACTAGCTTTGTTTGTAGTGATGCTTACTAAGGCCCACTTGACTTCACATTTCAGGATGTCTGGCTCTAGGTTAGTGACCACACCATCATGATTATCTGGTTCATTAAGATCTTTTTTGTATAGTTCTGTGTATTCTTGCCACTTCTTCTTAATCTCTTCTGCTTCTGTTTGGTCTATACCATTTCTGTCCTTTATCATGCCCATCCTTGCATGAAATGTTGATATCTCCAATTTTCTTGAAGAGATCTCTAATATTTCCCATTCTATTGTTTTCCTCTATTTCTTTGCATTGTTCATGTACGAAGGCCTTCTTGGCTCTCTGCGAATCTCTGGAACTCTGCATTCAGTTGGGGAATATCTTTACTTTTCTCCCTTGCCTTTCACTCTTCTTTCCTCAGCTATTTGTAAAGCCTCCTCAGACAATGACTCTGCCTTCTTGTATTTCTTTTTCTTTGGGATGGTTTTCAACGTTGCCTCTTGTGCAGTGTTATGACCCTTGGTCCATCGATCTCAGGCACTCCGTCTGTCAGACCCAACCCTAACCCTACTTGTCACCACCACTGCATATTCACAGTAGTAGTGGTGGTCACTCAGCCATGTCTGACTCTTTGCGACTCCGTGGACCTTAGCCCACCAGGCTCTCTATCCATGGACTTCTCCAGGCAAGAAAACTGGGGTGGGTTGCCATTCCCTTCTCCAGGGATCTTCCCAACCCGGGGATTGAACCAGGGTCTCCTGCATTGCAGGCAGATTCTTTACTGTCTGAGCTACAAGGTCATATCTGAATGGCCTAGAGTTTTCCCCTACTTTCTTCAGTTTAAGCCTGAATTTGGCAATAAGGAGTTCAGGATCTGAGAGCCACAGTCAGCTCCAAGCCTTGTTTTTGCTGACAATATAGAGCTTCTCCATCTTTGGCAGCAAAGAACATATCAATCTGGTTTCACTACTGAGCATCTGGTGATGTCCATGTGTAGAGTCATCTCCTGTTTTGTTGAAAGAGGGTGTTTGCTATGACCACTGTGTTCTCTTGGCGAAACTCTGTTAGCCTTTGCCCTCCTTCATTTTGTACTCCAAGGCCACACTTGCCTGTTTTTCCAGTTATCTCTTGACTTCCTACTTTCGCATTCCAGTCCTCTACAATGAAAAGGACACCCTTTTTTGGTGCCAGCTTTAGAATGTCTTGTAGGTCTTCATAGAACCAGTCAACTTCAGCTTCTTCAGCATTAGTAGTTGGGCATAGACTTGGATTACTGTGATACTGAATGGTTTGCCTTGGAAAGGAACTGAGATCATTCTGTTGTTTCTGAGGCTGCACCCAAGTAGCACATTTCAGACTCTTGTTGACTATGAGGGCTACTCCATTTCTTCCAGGGGAATCTTGCCCACGGTGGTAGATATAATGGTCATCTGAATTAAATTCGCTCTTTCCGGTCCATTTTAGTTCCAATGATTCCTAAGATGTAGATGTTCACTCTTGCCATCTGCTTGACCCCATCCAATTTATTTTGATTCGTGGACCTAACATTCCAGGTTGCTATGCAATATTGTTTACAGCACTGGACTTTCCTCTCACCACCACACATATCCACAACTGAGTGTATCTCTGCTTTGTCGCAGCTGCTTCATCCTTTCTGGTGGCATTAGTAACTGCCCTCTGCTCTTCCTCAATAGCATAATTAACACCGCCTGATATGGGGGTTCATATTCTGGTGTCGCATCTTTTTGCCTTTTCATACTGTTCATGGGGCTCTCACAGCAAGAACACTGGAGTGGTTCACCATTCCCTCCTCTGGTGGACCACGTTTTGTCAGAACTCTCCACTATGATCTGTCTGTCTTGGATGGCCCTACATGGCATGGTTCATAGCTTCATTGAGTACACAAGCCCCTTTGCCGTGACAAGGCTGTGATCCGTGAAGAGGAAATCAACTATATCTCAATTTAAAAAACAAATAAAATGGGTACATAATATTACTCACTCTGATAGCATTGTGTGTGTGTGTGTGAGATAATGTGCAAAAACTCGTACTGAGGCATCTAGCACATAGAAACTATTCAATAAATCTTAACTTGATTTGCTATTATGATGCTATTCACATAATATGTTTCCCCCCACTGCCTCAATACACCCATGCAAACATGTTTTCTACTGTAGCCGACACATTGACTTGAAAGGATGACATACCTTATTTAAAATTTCACATCTGATTTTCTGGTTTGTTTCATGCATTCTACAATATTTTAATATTTTGTGAAATTAGCAAATAATTCTGTTGGATTACATCTATTAAAAATCTATTAAAAATAATTGTAAATATTATAAAACAATATTTTGCATTTTAGTATTTTGGATGCTGCTGCTGCTGCTAAGTCACTTCAGTCATGTCCGACTCTGTGCGACCCCATAGACGGTAGCCCACCAGGCTCCCCTGTCCCTGAGATTCTCCAGGCAAGAACACTGGAGTGGGTTGCCATTTCCTTCTCCAATGCATGAAAGTGAAAAGTGAAAGTGAAGTCGCTCAGTCATGTCCGACCCTTAGCGACCCCATGGACTGCAGCCTACCAGGCTCCTCCGTCCATGGGAGTTTCCCGGCAAGAGTACTGGAGTGGGTTGCCATTTCCTTCTCTGAGTATTTTTGATAGATATCTACTATTTAAGATGCAATGGTATCTCCTCTTTATGATACTCTTACTTTTGACAAATTAAATTTAAAAAAATTTCTTCAATTATTTTGACTCACCAAATTTGGGGACCGCTTCTTCTCTGTTTCTATTGCTAAAGCTCCTGATATGATAAACTGGGGATGAAAAGAGGCACATAGAAGTATGTTTTCATTATCACCCAAGGAATTCTTCTCACAACTTCAATAACAACCCTTTTTTTGAAAAATTAATAAGTTTAATGAAAAGTCCGTAAAATATAACATATCAACTTCATTAATTGCTAAATTTAGAATCCGTAACAAATTTATTACATATGAAAATAGTTTATAAGTTAGGTTTTTATTTTCACCTAGTGAGGCTGTCCTCATTTCAAACACCAGGTATAAGCTCAGGGAATTCCAGAGAAACTGTACTTCTAACCAAGTGGCTACAAATATCTTGTTCACTTGCTAAGTCATGTCCAACTCTTTGTGATCCCATGGACTATAGTCTGCCAGGCTCCTCTGTCCATGGGATTCTCCAGGCAAGAATACTGGAGTGAGTTACTATTTCCTTCTCAAGGGATCTTCCCAGACCAGGGATCGAACCTGAGTCTCCTGCATTGGCAAGCTCTTTACCACTGAGCCACCAGGGGAGCCCTCAACAAATATGTAAGTTCCCACTATCCATCTCAGATTTGATGATTTCATTCATAGAACTCAGGAAAGTAGTATGCTTATGATGATAGTTTTATCACAGAGGATACAAATCCAGACCGGCCAAATGAAGAGGCGCATCCCATGACCTCTGGGGTGGTCCTATGCGCAACACTTCCGTGTCCTCAGTATGCAACACCCTTGTGGCACATCAATGTGTATCACCAACCAGGAAACTCACCTGTTCAGAGTTGCATGATGGGGTTTCATTATATACACAAGGTTTGTCTTTCTGGCATGGCCAGTCCCCCAAAACTCAGGTATCATATGAGAGGCCCACCATGAATAACAAAGATATTCTGATCACTTGGGGAATTCCAAGGAATTTAGAGGCTACCTCCAGAAACCAGGGAGTCAAGTTCTTTATTATACATCAGAAAGCTACATATGTCTTACTCACTGAAATAAGTTAGGGCTTTCTTCTTTGTATCACAATTATCTTTCTGGGTTCCCCGAAAGAGTAATCCAACTTTTAATACTTTTTTGAAGTTCTCTCTCTTGAGCAATTTGAACTAATTTCTTTTCTTCTTTGAAGTTTCTTCAAAGGGTAACAGAAGTTTGAGAGGAATTTGCATGAAATACCAAAATTCCTATTGTAGTTCTATAACTGCCCCTGGAAAAATTATCTAGTATTAATAACAAATCCCAAGGTTTTCTTTTATAGAGATGGAGAAAACCATTACTGGATTTATGTTACACTGGTGTTTTGGATGGAATAATGGGATATTTTTAACATGACTCTGTGGCATGGAGAGTAAATAAAATTGTATTAGTTTCATTTAATAACTTCGTATTGAATCTACCAGCTTTATCACTAGAAAATACAGAGTTATAATTTAGTGAGTCTTTTCAATGAATATTCAATATGCTACTGAAAACAATTTATGAACAGAAAATAGTGTTTAAAAACATCTAATCTGCAGTTCAGTTTTTGAAAAGTAAGAATCACACATTGACTTGCAAAGGAACCTATCCTGAATATTTTATTATTTTCTGAAATTAGTTAAAGAGACTTGTTTTTGGTGCATCAAAGTAGATAGCCACCGGGAATTTGCTGTCTGGCTCAGGAAACTCAAACAGGGGCTCTGTATCAACCTAGAGGGGTGGGATGGGGAGGGAAATGGGAGGGAGGTTCAAAAGGGAGGGGATATATGTATACCTGTGGCTGATTCATGTTGAGGTTTGACAGAAAACAGCAAAATTCTGTAAAGCAATTATCCTTCAATAAAGAACTGATGTCTTTTTCATTGGTAAAAACTGCACGTATGATATTAAAAAAAAAAAGAGTGTCCACAGCGCAGGAGCCTTCCTCAGATACACGGGGCCTCTACATATTCAGGTTTTCATGTCATATTAAAGTGTGAAGAAAACAGAAAGGTGTGATATGATAGAGGGTACCATGCAGGTGAATTTTAAGAGGTTTTTCAAAAAGGTCTCTCAGAGAAGGTGACGTTTAAGCTGAGATCTGCATGATAAGCATTAAGACTTAGCGAGTGAGCCCTCTGGGAGAGGAAATTGCCGCTGCAAAGGATCTAATTAGACTGGCTGAAAGCAGCACTGGATGAAGAGTGTCCACAATTAGTCAACAGAAGATGCTTACTCTCTCGTCAGGACACTGCAACAGCACATTTCTTTGATGAGCAGAAACTGTTACAACTTGACTGCGAAGTTCTGTTTCACCTGCTGTATTCACCAGGTGCTGCACCTTCGAATGCCTATTTATTTTGGTCTTTACAAAATCCTCTTCATGGGAAAAAACGCAGTTCTCTGGAAGACTGCAAAAGGCACCTGGAACAATTCTTTTCTCAAAAAGATAAAAAAGTTTTGGGAAGATGGAATCATGAAGTTGCTTTAAAAATGGCAGAAGGTAGCGGAAGAAGACAGTGAAGACGTTGCTCAACCAAGTTCTTGGTGAAAGTGAAAAATGTGTCTTTTATTTTAACTTAAATGGCACCCCACTCTGGTACTCTTGCCTGGGAAATCCCATGGACGGAGGAGCCTGGTAGGCTGCAGTCCACGGGGTCGCGAAGAGTCAGACACGACTGAGCGACTTCACTTTCACTTTTCCCTTTCATGCACTGGAGAAGAAAATGGCAACCCACTCCAGTGTTCTTGCCTGGAGAATCCCAGGGACAGGGGAGCCTGGTGGGCTGCCATCTATGGGGTTGCACAGAGTCGGAGACGACTGAAGTGACTTAGCAGCAGCAGAAACATGAAGGAACTTTTTGGCCAGCCCAGTACCTCCTCTCCTACAGAGCTGGCCTCTCTACCGGCCCGCTCTCAGCCCATCCTCTCATACGGAGCTGGCCTCCTCTCTACCGGCGCTCTCTCAGCTCGGTCTGCCCTGGCCACAGTGGCCTCCCTGGTGTCCAGCGAGCCCTACAGGGAGGCTGCCATTCCAGGCCCTGCTGCCCTTGCACGCTCTGCCCCCGGATATCCCTGGGGCTCACCGGGTCCACTCCTCCAGGTGTTTGCTCAAATGTCTCTTTCCAACGAAGCTTGAATGTGCTGTAAAAAACTGCAACCCACACTCACCTCAATCCTCCTCACCTTCCCCTACATTTTATCCCCACCCCCCCAATCCTTTTGACCTAAGACAGGGATCAAGGTTGTACAACAACCGAGGCACTTAGACCAGAGGCTGGCCCACATTAGGTATTTGGTAGATACTCGCCAAGCCAATGAGCTGACAGTATTTGTTTTGAGATAAGCAGATATTATTGAGAAATTTAGGGGAAGGTCAAGAAGATAGAATATTTTACTCTGCTGTAAGACAATCTGCCAGTAATGCAGAATCCAAGGGGCTGGAGGAAGGCGGCAGCCGTCAGAGCCCTTGGAATCTGTCTGCAGCTCATCTCGGGATTAAGCAGGAGAGTTGTCAGTGTATGTACAGGTAAATGAAGATGTCAGGGACTTATTCACAGACCAGGTCAGAAGGATGCTGGCTGCGGGCCCTCAGGCTCTGAGAGAAGACTTGAGCCTCTGTAGGCCCTCTGCCTCCTCCTCTTGCCTGTTGGATGTTGCAAGCGCTATTCGCGGTTCCAGTTCTTTTCTCTGATACATTTCTACCATCTCCATGCCCTTCAGCCGGTTAATGGGACAATGCTTTCCTTCTAGCAGCAGTTCTGACTTTCAGCCCTATGAGGTGGGGGGACCCACTCAAAACCAGACCTGCTGAATCTTAAGATTCCAGCCCCAGTGATCTTAGACACTTTCCTGAGGTGTGATGTATCATCTTACAGCCCTGGTTTCTGATCTGACTCAGTTCAGTTCAGTTCAGTCGCTCAGTCGTGTCCGACTCTTTGTGACCCCATGAATTGCAGCACGCCAGGCCTCTCTGTCCATCACCAACTCCCGGAGTCTACCCAAACCCATGTTCATCCAGTCGGTGATGCCATCCAACCATCTCATCCTCTGTCGTCCCCTTCTCCTCCCGCCCCCAATCCTACCCAGCATTAGGGTCTTTTCCAATGAGTCAACCCTTCGCATGAGGTAGCCAAGTATTGGAGTTTCAGCTTCAACATCAGACCTTCCAATGAACACCCAGGATTGATCTCTTTTAGGATGGATTGATTGGATCTCCTTGCAGTCCAAGGGACTCTCAAGAGTCTTCTCCAACACCACAGTTCAAAAGCATCAATTCTGCGGCGCTCAGCTTTCTTCACCATCCAACTCTCACATCCATACATGACCACTGGAAAAACCATAGCCTTGACTAGACGGGCTTCTGTTGGCAAAGTAATGTCTCTGCTTTTAAATATGCTATCTAGGTTGGCCATAACCTTCCTTCCAAGGAGTAAGTGTCTTTTAATTTCATGGCTGCAGTCACCATCAGCAGTGATTCTGGAGCCCAAAAAAGTAAAGTCTGACACTGTTTCCACTGTTTCCCCATCTATTTCCTATGGAGTGATGGGACCAGATGCCATGATCTTAGTTTTCTGAACGTTGAGCTTGAAGCCAACTTTTTCACTCTCCTCCTTCACCTTCATCAAGAGGCTCTTTAGTTCTTCTTCACTTTCTGCCATAAGGGTGGTGTCTTCCACATATCTGAGGACTCAAGGCTCCAGTAATTAGGGGGTGTGATGAAGAAAGACACAGCATGCTAGGTTCTGTTGGGACAAAGGAGTAGAAAGTGGCCTAGAAATTCATCTTCCCCAAAATAAATGTACAAGGAGTATGTCAAGAACACAGAGCTGTGAGGCGATCAGTGTCCTCAAAGCCCTGTGATCCAGCTTACCTCTTGACTATAACCCCTGACCTCATCATTTCCTCTAGGACCTACAGTCTCAGATTTACTTCAAACTCTTTATAAACATATATAGATAGACAGACAAGAGAAATTCACAGAGGTATGATTGCTGCAACTCATTCCATCAATCCTCTTCCCTTGGGTAGTTGAGACAGAGTAGTCACTGTCTCTTTTTTAAAATAGTTGGAACTTGCAACATCACCATCATTTATCCACTCAAGTAGCATTTAGTCCTTACCCCCAACATTCTGGTTTCTTTTTTCAACACAAGGTGGTGTGGTGGCATCTTATCCAAAACATCACATAGGCATTAGAGAGAATGAATGAAATCTATTTCTAGAAGAAAATGTAAAACCAAAAAAATAATGATTTTCTCGTAGAAGCCACTTTAAAGTCACTGAGAAATTTATTCTTGCTTTCTTTAATTTTTCACAATTAAATAATTCCCTGAAATAACAACTAAAAATCAACTTATTAACATGCTCTCTTGGACAATGGTAAAAAGTTTTGATTGTCCTGTTAGATTTTATCCACTTTTCACCAACCTTAAAGACACTTTAAGAGTCCTTAGGATTCTTAGATGCAGAAAACCGAATTTAATCTGACTGGCTTAAGCAAGATAGGGTATTAGGTACCAGTGAGCTCGAAGGATCATTGGGAGGATAAAACTAGCAGAACAGGGCCCAGAGCCAAAGCACCAACCTAGACTGAGGAGACTAATATCCTTGTTAAATACCTCTGCAGGACTCTGCTGCAGAGGTCAAATCTTCCCTGCTCCCTGGGCCATCATCTGTGCAAGCAGAACGGATGCCCAGTGTAGAGCAGCTTTTGTTTTTCTCTTCCAAATTGGATTCCAGGGCATGAGAATGTGATTGGAAGAACCTAAATCAAATGCCTTCACTCTGACTACAGGGGAGGCAGCAGAATTTATTCTTTTTTTTTTTTTTCAGCTTTCGGAAAGATAGCTTTCACAACTTAGCAACCAATAAAAAAGAAAAGATATTCAAAAGAGGCGGCAGCTACGAATGACTGACCTTTGATGGGCACCTTTGGGGGTATGTGGTCCACTCACCGCAGGTTCATGCTCCACATCTGGAGGAACGATCCCCTGACCCCACCTGATTGGAGGGGGCGGCGGAATCTGCCTCCAGTTGGACCCATCAGTGCCTCTTTCCCAGGAATTGTATACTTAGAACAAAGATAGTTGGTTCTAAACATAAAATTTAATCTGGGATTGTCTCTTGATAAGAATATATAAACTCTTAAAGAGCACTGACATGTTCTACTGTATGGGCTGAAAGGGTGTCCAGGAGAATCAGCAATGAGGACAAAGAACAAGAAAACTGATGACTTTCAGCTTCCTAATCCAACCCTTTCCTGAAACTTGAGAGGCCTTTTTGCTCCTGGGTGCTGGGTGCTGGGTGACATATACATATCCTTAAAATACAGTTTCCTCTTTTTTGCTTAAGCTAACGAGTGTTTTCTCTCACTTGCAATCAAAGTAATTTTTTATCTGTGCTTTGTCTTTTCTATGACTGTTATCCTATGACTTTGAGAATTCACTTTTTGGTTATCCAAAATCTGATGGATCTTCATTCTCTCCCTGGTTTAGATTTTTTTCTCAATCTTTTGTCAATAGCCAACTCTGATATCTAAGTTCTTGATTTCAAAATCTTTACTTACATTAATTTCTCTTCCAATTTACATCACCCATCAATTCTCAAGGATAAATTATCAAATGGATGTACCAAAGACATATGAAACAGAGAAAATGGAATATATTATTGTGGAACAACTGGTACACGTTTGAGCTCAAATCTTGCTTATATCAATTACTAGTGTGTGCTCAGTGGCTCAGTTTTGCGATCCCATGGACTGTAGCCTGCCAGGCTCTTCTGTCCATAAAGTTTTCCAGGTAAGAACACTGGAGTGGGTTGCCATTTGAGTAGTAGCGGGATCCCCTATTCAAAGAGATTGTCTCAACCCAGGGATTGAACTCGCATCTCCTGTATTGGCGGGCGGATTCTTTACCACTGAGCCACTCGGGAAGCCCTTATGTCCATTACTAATTGACCCAAATCCTACTCAAATATTTCCGAGAATTAGTTTTCTGATCCCACAGAGTCGGTTTGAGAGGCAAATAATAGGAACTGGCACGAACTTGAAAATCAAATGAATTCATAGTTGGCTGTTGTTTCCTGTTTCCCTTCAACCTTTGTCTGGTTCCTGGAGTATGCGAGCCCACTCACCTGTTATAGTTTTGGACACTTTTTTTGATATCTGTTCTCTATTTTGTTAGAAACAAGTGTATTGATTTCATGTGACTATTTTAAATTATTCCCCTGAATTTAGTATCTGCCATCATGAGTTTACTCCCAGGTCACCACAGCAGCAATCCTAGTGTGCTCCCACAGTAATTCAACTGACAAAAAGTTGTCTGTAGACCATGCCTCCAATACCACGTGGCTGCTGCCATGTTTATGACTCCTTGAGGCCGGGAGACTGAGGTCCCCCTGCCTGCGTCTGCCCTACGACTCCAACAACGTGCTTCATTGCAACAGCGCCGCTCCATGACCCCCAATTGTCCGATGGTCCAAACTGGATACACCCCCCAATTACAACTCACTGAAGAACAGGAAAATACAAAACAATAACCTAATGACCACAGGGGAGAAACCTAAAGCCTTAAATCCAGTCTCTGGCCTGTGACCACAGTGACATTTCTAAACTGGGGCTCAACTGTGGAAATCACTCACTTAAAATCAGTGGCTCCTGGTTCCCTCAGGCCCGGGGGCTCTTTCTGCTGTGTGGCTCGGTAGAGCAGGGTATGGTTTGACCTCCACTCTCTTCTCCCTACATGGCACCCTGTCCGTTCCTGACCATGGACATTTTCACTACCGAGTGTTATTACACTCACATGTTTAAGCAGCTTCTTATAAACATCTTCGCTGCCATGAAGCTTCACACAGTTGCACTGTCTGGCTCTAGTAACGTATTTGTAAATTGCTGGAATTTGATAATTGCTTGGTAAATCAGTCTGACAAATAAAATTCTGTTAATCTGTTACCACATTATGTATCTATGTAAGTAGGTAGATTTGTTTACACAGTCATGTAACCTATGTTTGGGAAGGTCACCGTACAGTGTAGTTTTTCTGGCATTTATTGAATTAAGTTTGGGCGTCCCGGGAGGTTACCACAAAGACAAATACAGCCATTCTCTGGAGCAAGTGAATTCAAGAAAAAAAGAACAGGCTGACTGGGACATATGGCATGTACTGAGAGCCTCGGGCAGAGAAAACAAACTTTGGTTTTTATATCTAGTGTCAAACTGAACTTCTATGGGCAGGTCAGCTGATTTGCAATAAGTAATTCCCAGAAGAACCACTTTTCAATTCTCTGTGGCCCATTTATATGGAGAGTGGGAAGCTGCTATATAACATAGGAAGCCCAGCCTGGTGCTCTGTGACCATCTACAGGGGTGGGTGCGGGTGGGGTGGGGGGAGGCTCACAGGGAGGGGATATATATGTGTATATACACACACATTTATAGCTGATTCTGTTTTCAGCAGAAACAAACACAACATTGTAAAGCAATTATCCTCCAATTAAAAAAAACAAAAAAAATCCTCCCAAACAATGCTTATGAACTCAGCTAAGAAAGAGAGCACACAGTCAGAGAAACTCTTAACTCGCTGTGTTTGGAAACCAACCACTCTTATCATCATGAATATGAGTTTCTGTTCATGTATTTTTGATTGCAAAATGGAACACCTATCTCCTAAAACCACAAAAAACATGGGAGTGTGGTGGAAAGGTGCAAAACAAGAGTCACTATTGCCACTCCTTGCCCCATGACCCTGGGATCCCCAAGTCACTAGACTCTCTATTCTGTAAATTAGCCAACTTGCCTGTATCTTTGAGGATGCTGTGTGTGTAAAACGGTTGAGTTACTGAAAACACGCTTTGAAGAGGGGATCTTGAAAGGAATAAACAAAAAGCAGCCAAATGAATACTTGGGTTCTTCCCAACTGTAGATGGTTTGGGAAGCACTCTGGCTGCGGGGTCATTGGGAACATCCTGGCACGCCCCACCCCTGACCCTCACTCCCCTCACCCCTGACCCCCCCACTCCCTCCACCCCGACCCCCCGCTCCCCCCACCCCCGACCCCCCCGCTCCCCTCACCCCGACCCCCCGCTCCCCCCACCCTCCCCACCCCCGACCCCCGCTCCCCTCACCCCGACCCCCCGCTCCCCCCACCCCTCCCCACCCCCGACCCCCCGCTCCCCCCACCCCCGACCCCCCGCTCCCCCCACCCCGACCCCCCGCTCCCCCCACCCTCCCCACCCCCGACCGCCCGCTCCCCTCACCCCGACACCCCGCTCCCCCCACCCCCGACCCCCGCTCCCCCCTCACCTCGACCCCCCGCTCCCCCCACCCCGGCCCCCCGTTCCCCCCACCCCCGACCCCCCGCTCCCCCCACCCTCCCCACCCCCGACCCCCCGCTCCCCCCACCCTCCCCACCCCCGACCCCCCGCTCCCCCCACCCTCCCCACCCCCGACACCCCGCTCCCCCCACCCCCGACCCCCGCTCCCCCCTCACCTCGACCCCCCGCTCCCCCCACCCCGGCCCCCCGTTCCCCCCACCCCCGACCCCCCGCTCCCCCCACCCTCCCCACCCCCGACCCCCCGCTCCCCCCACCCTCCCCACCCCCGACCCCCCGCTCCCCCCACCCCCGACCCCCACCCCCAGCCGTTTAAGTTTATTTCCAGCACCAGCCACCCACCAACCAAGGTTTCCGAAACTCACGCGCAGGCCCACAGCGGCGCGACGCTGCAGGCTGTGCCCGCCGGGCCTCGCCGCCGGGTACCTGGGGGGCGCAGCGTCCCCATCCCCCTCCCGGCCCAGCTCTGCGGTTGCGGCCCCGCCCGGCTGCGGGGGGCGCTGCGCGAGGGGACCCCCGCGGACTCCAGCGGGCCCCGGGCTCCAGGCCGAGGCTGGGGGGCGGGCGGGCAGCCTCACGGACCTGGGCACGCGCGGAGGGCACGGGTCGCGTGCTCACCCCTTCGCTAACGGCCCGGTGCCCGCGAGCCCGCAACTGAGGTGGCGTCCCGGGAAGGCCTGTTTGTAGATGGCGCGTTTGACACGATTCAAATACGGTCCGCGGACGGCCTTCCGCCCTCAGTCCGGTCTTTTGTGGAGCGGAGATGATAGCAGTGCCGAAACCGCAGAGGCCCATGCGACAGAGCTTCGGAGAGGGAAGCTTTACATATTCCACCGCTATTGTCCAGTCAGGTATACACACGCGCACACACACACACACACACACACGCGCGCGCGCACACACGCGCACACACACGCGCACACGCACACGCACACATATATGTAGATGAGGGCAGTCAGGAAAGTCATTCCTCCAGAGGACTTTTGACCCAAGAAAGGCCCAGAGAGGCGAGGAGAGAAGCTTGCCAGCGCGCGGGAAGAGACGAGGCCGGCGCGAGGCGGGCAGCAGGCGGCGTCTGCGGGCGCTCCGAGGGCGGCGCGAGGCCGAAGCGGGGAGTGAGGAGAGGAAGCCAGCTCACACAGGGCCTGCCCAGGACTCTGGCTTTACCTTTACCTGGGAATGGGATGAGGTGCATTTGAAAGTTTTATGTTTGACATTTTATCATGGAACATTTCACACACGCAGGAAAAATACCGTGGGTCCCATGGAGTCATCCCTCAGCCTCAACAATGACACTTGGCGACCGTGTTTCATCAATCATCCCCCTTCTCCTTCATATTTGTCTGGACTGGGCAACACATCATTTCACCTTTAAATAGTTCAGTATGTGTTCTGAAACACACTGTAAAGAGCTTTTGTTTCTTTTAAACAATATCATTATTAAACCTAATAAAACAGTAGTTTCTTAAAGACCACCTCCTTCCTGGTAGCCTTTAAAACCGCCGCCTCAGAATAATGGTGGCTGTGAAAAGCAGCATCCTAGCCAGTCACTGCAGTGGGGAGAACAGTTATCTCCCCCAGAAGCCTTTCTGCCTGAGAACTGTCCCTCTCTGACCAGTATGGCAGCTCCTTGGGAAAGCCCTAATCACAGGGCTTCTCTTAATGTGATTTGACTCAGAGCTCATTCAAAGCCCTAATCCAAGGTATCTGTGGAATCCAGTAGGAGGCTTTTCAAGAATACCAGGTTACTGCCAGGTTACTGAGGAAGCAATTCCAGTAGCAATATTAACAAAAAGATTAACAAAAATGATGCTGGACAAAAAATCCACAGTGAAAATTTAGGGAGTGATGTGTTCACAAGTGCTCCGTAGGGTTCTGACGTATCCCTTGAAATCAGTCAGCCTCACACACGTTCAGAGCTGTGCGTGTGCCAAGGAAAGACCTGGGAAAGCCCTAATTTCTGGCTGACCTTGAGGCTCTGTGTGAGCAGAAGGTACAGGCTAAGGCCGAGTTTTAAACTCTCAAAACCTTGAAGGAATGAATTGGCACACTTCCACACCCCTTCAGCAATGGGTGGAAAACTGGTAGGTTCAAGCCACTTAAGTTCATCTCATTCCAGCCGTTAGCCGACCGCTAAATTAATCCGGCAGAAACTTCAGTGTTGTCACATGACAATTAGCCCAGGCAAGCCACTAAACAAACAGCAACAAGAAATATTAGAAATCTAGTGAAAACTCTCAGGATCTGATTTCCAAAGTTGCCTTATTATATTATTCAGAATGTTCAGTTTTAAACAAAAAAATTATGAGACATACAAAAATTAGGAAAATATAGCCCATATTACATAGGAAAAAAAGGCATTAACAAAAAGTATCCCTGAGGAAGTTCAGATAACAAACCTAACAAAGACTTTAAATTAGCTATTAGGAATATATTCAAAGAGCAAAAAAAAAAAAAACCTATGTCTGAAGAATAAAAGGAAATGTACAAGAAGTAGAGAATGTCAGTAAGGAGACTAAAATTCTAAAAATAGAACCAAATAGAAACTCTGGAGTTGAAATGTACAATAACTGCAATGAAAAATTCACAAGAGGGGGCTCGATAGCAGATCTGACCTGCTGGAAGAAAGAATTAGAAATCGTGAAGCTAGGCTAATTGAGATGATATAGATTGATGAAGAGAAATAAAAAGAATGAAGAAAAATGAACAGCATCTCAGTGTTCTTCGGGGTATCACCCGGAATACCAATATAAGCTCAGTGGGAAACTGAGAAAGGAAAGAGAGAGAAGGGCATATATAAGAGCTGAAAAGATGATAGCCAAAATTTCCCAATTTCGATGAAAAACATTAAGCCAAGAATCTCAACAAATTCAAAGTAGAGTAACTCAAGGAGATTCATATCTAGACACATCAGATTCAAAATAATGAAAGTCATCTACATCAAAGAAATAATCTTGAAAATAGGAAGAGAAAAGCAAATTATGTGCAAGAGATCCAAAATGAGATTAAATAGCTGCTCTCATAATAAACCATGGAGATCAGAAGATACTGGAATGATATCTTCATGGTGATGAAAGAAAGGGAATATAAAAATGAATTTTATATCCAGCAAAAGTAAAAATAGCCCTTAGAAACTGGAGAAATTAGACATTCCTACGCATATAAAAACATATTGCTAGCAGATCTGCCTTAGAATAAATATTAGAGAGGGTACTTCGTGCAGAAAAAAAATTGTAGACATGAAATTAACTCCATTCAAGGAAATAAAAATCATTTATAAAGGTTATTAGATAAATATAAAAGTCAGTATAAATATATTTTTGTTCATAACTTCTCTTATATGATTTTAAAGATAATTTTATAAAGCAATAATTAAGAGGAGGGAGAATATTCCTAGAGTAATGAAAATAAAGATAAAAATAAACAAATAAAACTTGACTACACTTAGCTTTTGCACAGCAAAGGAAACCATAAACAAAATGGAAAGATAATCCACAGAATGGGAGGGAATATTCGCAAATAAAGAACCCAACAAGGGATTAACCTCCAAAAATACAAACAGCTCATGCAATTCATATATCTATATATACATTTTAAAAACCCAATCAAAAATAGGCAGAAGATCTAAATAGGGATTTCTCCAAAGAAGACATACAGGTGGTAAAAAATCACACGATATAGATATATGTATAACTGAATCACTTTGCTGTACACCTGAAACTAACACAACGCTGAAAATCAACTAAATTCCAATGTAAAATTTAAAAAGAAGTTTAAGTGGAGGGGGACTATCACAACTCATTCTATTGATTTTTGACAAGGTTACTTAGGCAATTCAATGGGGAAAAGGACAGGCTTTTCAAAAAATGGTGCTGGGGTAGCTGAATATTTATATGCAAAAGAATGAATTTAGATCCCTACCTCACAACATATGAAAAGTTATCACAGAATTGGTTAAGGACATAAATGGAAGAGTTGAAATTCCAAAATGCCAAAAAAATGTTAATATTCATGACTTTGAATTGATCTACAGCTGATTAGATATGATACCAAACTCAGAAGTGACAAAATAAAAAAATAAATTGGACTTCATCAAATTAAAAACTTTTGTGTAGCAAAGGAAACCATCAGGAAAGTGAAAAGACAACTCATATAACAGAAGAAAATATTTGCAAATCATACATCGACTAACGGAAGTTTCCCCGGTGGCTCAGACGGTAAAGAACCTGCCTGCAATGTAGAAGACTGGGGTTTAATCCCTGGGTTGGGAAGATCCCCTGGAGAAGGGAATGGCTACCCACTCCAGTGTTCTTGCCTAGAGAATTCCATGGACAGAGAAGCCTGGAGGACTACAGTCCACGCGGTCACACAGAGCCGGACACGATTGGGAGACTAACACACTCATATCCAATAAGGGACTTGTATTGAGAATATGTAAAGAATTCTTAAATGGAACAATAAAAAGCCCCCAAAATCTAATTAAAAACTTGGTAAAGGCATATTAAAAGGTGCTCAACATCACTAATCATCAGGGAAATAAAACCTGATGATAATCAAAACCATAATGAGCTATCACTTTACATCTATTAGAATGGCTGTTACCAAAAATGACAAAAAATGTTTTGTGCACTGTTGGTGGGAATGTAAGTTGGTGCAGCAACTAAGAAAAGCAGTATGGAGGGTCCATGTGATCCAGCAATTCTGCTTCTGAGTATATATACAAAGACTACCAAATAAGTATGTGAAAAACAGCCAAGACTTAGGTTGTCTAAGTGTCCAATGACAGATGAATGGATTAAAAAATGTGCTACCCCAGAACCTCTGCACACAGAAAAAATAGCCATACTTATCAATTTAAGCTTTTATTAATGGGGAAAAGGAAATACTGAGATGAATTTAATTAAACTGTATTTTCCCACAAGCCTCTTGAATAAAATGAAGTTCTTCATTCGCCACTAAACTTTGCTCCTTGACTGAGGTCATGATGGTTCTTTAATGTGTAGGTGAAGGATCCCCTTTTGCCGTGTACCTGCGGTAAGTTAAGTGTTAGTAAGTGGATAGTTAATATACTCCAAAATAAAGAACTACAGAATTGGGGGTAGACATTTGGGAAGAGCGCCAACTGGAACATTCTCAACAGTGAGATTCTAAAAGAGCACCATGCTTTTGGGTTCCCTCCCCTCCTCCCTCCCTTTCTTCCTCCCCCTTTGGTATCTCTAGGTTGAAAGCCAGACGGTGCAGTGCAGAGAGACAGATTCCAAAACACGGATTGATCACATAAGAACATATATTTTTCTTTTTTTAAATTATGAATGTTCTTAAATTTTAAAAAACTTTCCATTATTTTTCAAATTCTTTTCCCATTTAGGTTATTAAAGAATGTTGAGCAAGTTTTCCTGTGCTATGCAGTAGGTCCATGTTGCTTAAATATAGCAGTGTGTACGTGTCAATCCCAAACTCATAGTCTATCCCTTCTACCCACACTTCCCTCCTGGGAACCATAAATCCATTCTCTAAGTCTATGAGTCTGTCTCTGTTTTGTAGATAAGTTTATTTGTATCCATTTTTTAGATTCCATGTGTAAGGGATATATTTCTCTTTGTCTGTCTGACTTCATTTAGTGTGATAATCTCTAGGTCCATCCATGTCACTACAGATGGCATCGTTTCATTTTTATGGCTGAATAATATTTCACTGTGTATGTGTACCACATTTTCTTTATCCATCTCTCTGTTGATGGACATTTAGGTCGCTTCCATGTCTTGGCTGTTGTGAACAGTGCTGCAGTGAACGTTGGGTCACACGTACACTTTCAAACCAAGGTTTTCTGTGGCTGTAAGCCCAAGAGTGGCAGTGCTGAACCATGTGGTAGCTCTATTTTTAGTTTTCAAGGAGCCTCCACATTGTTCTTCACAGTGGCTGTACCAGTTACATTCCCGCCAACAGCGTAGTAGGGTTCTCATTTCTCCACACCCTCTCCAGCACTTACTGTTTGTAGATTTTTTGATGGTGGCCATTCTGACTGGTGTGAGGTGGTATCTCATTGTAGTTTTGATTTGCATTCTCTAAAAAGTAGTGATTTTGAACATCTTTTCATGTGCTTCTTGGCTATCTGTTTGTCTTCTTTGGAGAAATGTCTACTTAGGTCTTCTTCCCATTTTTTGATTGTGTTGTTTGTTTTTATGGTGTTGAGCCATGTGAGCTGTCTGTAAATTTTGGAGACTAATCCTTTGTCATTCACATCATTTGCAAATATTAAGAACATATATTTTTCTACTCAGACTAAATTACATTATTATTTAGTACAGTGTTGGTTGTATATCAGTTTATCTATTTGAGTAGAAAACTATACCCCTCATATGTGCATGTTTTTTTTCTCTTTTCATGAGAGCCTGATCATATAGTGCAGCATTTATTTCTGAAATAATTCAGCCCAATCTAATTTCTTGACCCCCATTTCCCACCACTCACCCCCACAGAGATTGTATTTTAGCCTCACTAATGTACTTACCATTCCATTTACATACCATTTACCATCTTAATCTGCAGATTGCCTTGTTTAAATAATCTTTATTTTGAATCAGTCTGATAAAATTAATTAGAAGTAGAGAGGGAATCATCAGAAAAAATTTTCCCTTGGATTTTACAGTTTCTCTTGATACTCAAGGGCTGCATCTCCATTTGTACTGCAAAAGGCATTTCCTTTTAAGCATATATGAGTTGGGTGTTACTCCAGAGAAATTCGGGTTTTGAAAGCCTAATACCTCTTGATCACTGGTTGCCTTTCAGTAAATTTTCTGTAAAATTTTCCTTCCCATTGCTAGTTTTTAAGATCCTCAAAAGAATGTCATTTGGGGAAGTTTCCCCATATTCTGATATTCTATAATTTCTACCATTATACTTATCATACAGTGACACTTTTGCTTGGAAAAAAAAATCAATAGTGTTGGGTATAACTTTTAGCTTGGAGATTTACCTCTGTTATTCCCACTGCTTCATAGCTTAGACCTAAGGTTTCCTTGGCTTTCTTTCATTTCTTCACATTATTTGGGCATTTTGTTCTCATTTCCATTATCCTATCAGAACAGTGGCTGAGACTTGATCTCAGATATTTGTGCTTCAGTATTTAGTTCGCAATGTCTATTCTCAACAGATGCTTGAAGTAGAGGAAAGTATTAACTAGGTATCAGTGTTTTCATCCAAATATCCATGACGTCCTAGAACCAGAAATATTTGAGACTAGGATCTGCTTTCCTCTTTTTTTCTCTCAACTCTCCTTTTCCTTCTTTCACTCCAAGATCCCAGGTCCTAGCCATTCCATTCTTTCTTGTTATTTCCTAAATCTCTGTGTCTGTTCTAGGACGCATGGACGAATCACTGTCTCCTTAATGTTAACTTTGCACTTCTTCTGAGTTGTCCTTATGATTCCACCGATCCTTACGCCTGGACCTGCGCTATGACCACAGGGGACGGGGGGGCAGATGTACCTTCCATGAAGGTCCTCGGATTCCGCGCTGCTAAGGCTAACTGGAGATAAAGTTTGCCTTTAGACGTGAAGTAGTAGGTATGGAAGAAGTGAGAACATAGCTTTATTTAAAAGTTTTATTATCTTTTCCAACTTCCCAGTTATCACCCCCAAATCTTGGTTTCTGAACCACTGAAAATATTAAAGGTCCTGAGCTTTAAGATTCAACTTCTGTAAAACTTTGAGAAGTAAAGTTACGAGCTTTAGCATTTGAATATCCCTATGCCTGATAACGGAGAAGGCAATGGCACCCCACTCCAGTCCTCTTGCCTGGAAAATCCCATGGACGGAGGAGCCTGGTGGGCTGCAGACCATGGGGTCGCTAAGAGTCGGGCACGACTGAGCGACTTCACTTTCCCTTTTTCCTTTCATGCACTGGAGAAGGAAATGGCAACCCACTCCAGTATTCTTGCCTGGAGAATCCCGGGGACAGCAGAGCCTGGTGGGCTGCCATCTATGGGGTCGCACAGAGTCGGACACGACTGAAGCGACTTAGCAGCAGCAGCAGCAGCATGCCTGATAACAATCTTTATAAAGTTTTTTGTTGTTGTTGTTTTTCAGGGGACTATCTATTGAATTAAACAGACCTGAGCCAGAAAATCATATATCTTTTATCTTATTCTCTTATGAGATGTGAATATAAAAATATCCTGTAACATAAAACACCTTTGCTACAGAAGGTTATTTACATTTGCATAGAAACCCATGTAGCAAACAACAGTTAGAGCAGAGTGTATTCAGTTACCTACAGCTGCAGCTTAGAGGTGATACCATTTATACTTAATTCCGATCAAAACCTTAGTTCTTCAAAGAGGATTCATAACAGAAGACAACATTTTCTGATTCACTAGGGGAGAAATGAGATACCTACCACACCTTTATCATCCGCCATATCTTGCTTTGTACAACCAATTGATCAATGTCGATGTCACACACAACTCCAAAAGGGTGAACAGGAACAAATAGTTTGAAAGGATTTTACCAGCTCTCTGTTTTCAAAAAGAAAATGTCATTCTTGTACATCATTATATGTTAACACTTAAAAAAATAAAAGTATAATAAAATTTCAAGAAGATGAAAAAGAGAATAGAAAAACTGCTCATTATATTCTGCCACCCTCAACCACTATGGTTTTATATATATATATAAAATTACATATAATTATATATGGCTGCACATACATATGGTTACATATATATACCATACTATGGTTACAAGTTAATTAACTAGTTCCACAGCATATATTAGCTTCCATTTTGCTGAATTTTTCTTATTTCTACATAATGAAAATGATTTTACAGTAATTGGGATATATGGTATACCACGTATACCATATCCATATCAATACATAGTTACATATATACATGTCTAGTCAAGGCTATAGTTTTTCCAGTAGTCATGTATGGATGTGAGAGTTTGAAGGTGAAGAAAGCTGAGCGCCGAAGAATTGATGCTTTTGAACTGTGGTGTTGGAGAAGACTCTTGAGAGTCCCTGGGACTGCAAGGAGATCCAACCAGTCCATCCTAAAAGATATCAGTCCTGGGTGTTCATTGGAAGGACTGATGTTGAAGCTGAAACTCCAATACTTTGGCCAACTGATGCGAAGAGCTGACTCATTGGAAAAGCCCCTGATGCTGGGAAAGATTGGGGGCAGGAGGAGAAGGGGACAGCAGAGGATGAGATGGTTGGATGGCATCACCGACTCGATGAACATGGGTTTGGGTAAACTCCGGGAGTTGGTGACGGACAGGGAGGCCTGGCATGCTGCAATTCATGGGGTCGGAAAGCGTCAGACACGACTAAGTGACTGAACTGAACATATATACATATATATTAATGATAACTGATAATTATTGAGGATGATTTTAAGGTGACAAATTTCACCAAATGAATAATAAGAATCATTGTGTTTTCCTCTGTTGTTGGGTTTATTATCAGTACATTTTCACTGAGGCTAATGGACTTCTGAAGAAGATGGAATTGAGACATTTGAGGTTCAGTGTTACAGAATTTATTTAATGGAGAGATGTTTAAAATCAGGCCTATTGTTAGAAAAGGGTCATAAGGAGGAAATCACAGTGAAGGAAGAGGAGGTTTGGATTGGTGATTTAGGCTCAACATAAGGACTTATGTGTTAGGGGTAGGTGGAATAGACCCATATCCTTGCAAGATATTTGGGTTGGAAACAAAAATATAGAATATGTAATTCTGAAAACCAAAACCTGAAGTGTTTTGTGCAACACTGCAGTCAGTCACTAGCACACCCTTGTGACAAGGCCACCAGGGGTTATGGGGATCAGTTTTCAATATTGGCACCATTTAATAGTATCTGAACCCATGACTTCAGATGAAGGTAAATTGAAAGTGGTCAAACAGAAGATGGTAAGAGTGAACACTGACATTTTAGGAATCAGTGGACTAAAATGGACCGGAATGGGCAAATTTAACTCAGATAATTATATTTACTACTGTGGGCCAGAATCCCTTAGAAGAAATGGAGTAGCCATCACAGTCAACAAAAGAGTCCAAAATGCAATACTCGGGTGCAATCTCAAAAATGACAGAATGATCTCTGTTTGTTTCCAAGGCAAACCATTCAATATCACAGTAATCCAAGCCTATGCCCCAACCAGTAAAGCTGAAGAAGCTGAACTTTAACAGTTCTATGAAGACCTACAAGATCTTCTAGAACTATAACCAAGAGAAGATGTCATTTTCATCATAGGGGACTGGAATGCAAAACTAGGAAGTCAAGAGATCCCTGGAGTAACAGGCAAGTTTGACCTTGGAGTACAAAATGAAGCAGGGCAAAGGCTAAGAGAGTTTTGCCAAGACAACACACTGGTCACAGCAAATACCATCGTCCAACAACACAAGAGAAGACTCTACACATGGACATCACCAGATGGTCAATACCGAAATCAGATTGATTATATTCTTTGCAGTCAAAGATGGAGAAGCTCTATACAGTCAGAAAAAAAACAAGACCAGGAGCTGACTGTGGCTCAAATCATGAACTCCTTATTGTAAAATTCAGACTTAAATTGAAGAAGGTAGGGAAAACCACTAGACCATTCAGGTATGACCTAAATCATATCCCTTACAATTATACAGTGGAAGTGACAAATAGATTCAAGGGATTACATCTGATAGACAGAGTGCCTGAAGAACTATGGACGGAGGTTTGTGGCATTGTAGAGGAGACAGAGATCAAGACCATCCCCAAGAAAAAGAAATACAGTATAAAAGGTAAAATGGCTGTCTGAGGAGGCCTTACAAATAGCTGAGGAAAGAAGAGATGTGAAAGGCAAAGGGGAAAAGGAAAGATATACCTATTTGAATGCAGAGTTCCAAAGAATAGCAAGGAGAGATAAGAAAGCCTTCCTCAGTGATGAGTGCAAAGAAATAGAGGAAAACAATAGAGTGGGAAAGACTAGAGATCTCTTCAAGAAAATTAGAGATACCAAGAGAACATTTCATGCAAAGATGGGCCCAATAAAGGACAGAAATGGTATGGACCTAACTGAAGCAGAAGAGATTAAGAAGAGGTGGCAAGAATACACAGAAGAACTGTACAAAAAAGATCTTCATGACACAGATAACCACGATGGTATGATCACTCATCTAGAGCCAGACATCCTGGAATGTGAAGTCAAGTGGACCTTAGGAAGCATCACTACAAACAAAGTGAGTGGAGGTGATGGAATTCCAGCTGAGCTCTTTCAAGTCCTAAAAGATGCTGCTGTGAAAGTGCTGCATGCAATATGCCAACAATTTTGGAAAACTCAGCAGTGGCCACAGGACTGGAAAAGGTCAGTTTTCATTCCAATCCCAAAGAAAAGCAATGCCAAAGACTGTTCAAACTACCGCACAATTGCACTCATCTCACACTAGCTAAGAAATGCTCAAAATTCTCAAAGCTAGGTTTCTACAGTACGTGAACTGAGAACTTCCATATGTTCAACCTGGATTTAGACAAGGCAGAGGAACCAAAGATCAAATTGCCAACATATGTTGGATCATAGAAAAAGCAAGAGAATTCCAGAAGAACATCTATTTCTTATTCATTAACTATGCTAAAGCCTTTGACTGTGTGGATCACAACAAACTGTGGAAAATCCTTGAAGAGATGGGAATACCAGACCACCTTACCTGCCTCCTGAGAAATCTGTAGGCAGATCAAGATGCAACAGTTAGAACCAGACATGGAACAACAGACTGGTTCCAAATCGGGAAAGGACAATATTATTGTCACCCTCCTTATTTAACTTATATGCAGAGGACATCATGCGAAATGCTGGGCTGGATGAAGCACAAGCTGGAATCAAGATTGCCGGGAGAAATATTAATAATCTCAGATATGCAGATGACACCACCCTTATAGCAGAAAGTGAAGAGATACTAAAGGGCGTCTTGATGAAAGTGAAATAGGAGAGTGAAAAAGCTGGCTTAAAACTCAACATTCAAAAAACTAAGATTCATGGCTAGTGGTCCCATCACTTCATGGCAAATAGATGGGGAAACAATGGAAACAGTGACAGATTTCATTTTCTTGAGCTCTAAAATCACTGTAGTTGGTGACTGTAGCTGTGAAATTTAAAGACACTTGCTCCTAGGAAGAAAGCTATGACAAACGAGACAGCATATTGAAAAGCAGAGACATTACTTTATTGACAAAGGTGCATATAGTCAAAGGTATGGTTTTTCCAGTAGTCATGTATGGATGTGAGATTTGGACTATAAAGAAAGCTGAGTGCTGAAGAACTGTGGTGTTGGAGAAGACTCTTAAGAGTTCCTTGGACAGCAAGGAGATCCAACCAGTCAATCCTAAAGGAAATCAGTCCTGAATGGTCATTGGAAGCACTGATGTTGAAGCTGAAGCTGTAATATTTTGGCTACTTGATGTGAAGAACTGACTCATTGGAAAAGCCGCTGATGGTGGGAAAGACTGAAGGCAGGAGGAGAAGGGGACGACAGAGGATGAGATGGCTGGATGGCATCACTGACTCGATGGACATGAGTTTGAGCAAGCTCCGGGAGTTGGTGATGGACAGGGAAGCCTGGCATGCTGCAGTCCATGGGGTTGCAAAGAGCCGGACACAACTGAGCAACTGAACTGAACTGAAGCCATGACAGTGGAAATTACAGGTATGATAGGGGACTCGTAAGATATTCCAGGATTGTATCAACTAGAGGTATAGAGTCAGTGTTGAACTTAAGGCTCCCAATGTTCTTGAATAACTTGAGAGTATAAACAGGGATTGGACCTCAACAAGATCTCAGATTTATTGCTAATATGAACAATGGAGGTTAAAGAGATGAATTGGAAAAATGAAACAGTTAAGATTGCGATTGTACTCCAATCCAGTAAAACGAACATTCTTGTTATGCAAAAATAATCTGAAGCAACACCTAGAGGTTCACATTCATTTACAATCCACTGTAAGTTTCCCTGCAGGGTGAGCATCATGAAATATCCACACCCTGTACACCAATAAGACAGTCCTTTGATGCGCCATTTAATTGATTTCTCTTAAGGCTCAATTTCCTGTAGTGAAATAATTTGGAATTTAGGTCATGCTGATTAGTTCATCAGGATGGCCTTCCTGACAAGTTCAGCAAGGGACCAGCCCTGTGGCCCTTACCAAGTAGTTTAACATTTCTTAAAGTTGTTTCTTAAAGTGAATCAGACATAAGTCATTCCCTGAGGAAGTCTGCTATCCCAATTACTGTAGCCATTTTCATTATGTAAAAATAAGAAAAATTCAGCAAAACACAAACTAACATAAGCTTTGGAACTAGCTCTGGAACTCAAGAGTTTGGGATTTTGAAGTAAGGAGAGCGTGCTGAAAAAAACAGGCAATATCCAATGGGCTCTATTCAGAAAAGTTGGCGTCCAGGTCTTGGTTAAAGGCCCAGCTGTTTCAACCTCTGTCAAGCCCTGGGTAGACAGGATAGAGCAGAAGAGGGAATCTGCAGAGCAGGCTTCGGTTCCTACACAACTTGCTTAGGACTGACTGCCCTCTTCTTTCCCCTCTTAGCTTCTCCTCTGCACAGCAACAAACCTACTCGGATCAGAGCATGTATGTCTGCCCAGTGTCCCACATGCATCGAAACAGATGTACACGGATACTGAACTGCAAGCACAAACACACGTCAACAGACTCGCACAGACCTGCTGACAGACACAAAGCAGGCAATGCAAAAATGTCCACAGTCATGTGCATACAGAACTGAGAACACCTGTATTCCAGAGTACTTGCATCTACGGAATTTAGCTTTATTCTGTCTATAGACTATATTGACAAAATACATACAGCCCTGATATTGAACATAAATTCTTGGATATTACAAGCACATAGGATGTTATTTCCTTCACTGAAGATCAAATTTTGCTATAATTACCTTGATCTTCTGAGGCCTGAGAAAGTTGGCCTCAGAGATGCAGGTAGCTGAGAGGAACTGAACTACCTATCATAAAACTATCTTGGTTACAAGGTGGGGCTGGAATTCAACGTAATGCTAAGTCACTCGAAATGTATCTATTAATGTTTAGCGTACATTCCATGTGGTTACTCGAGGTTTTGGGTGATCTGAGGTTTAGGAATGTGAGTGTTCCTGGTGGCTCAGTGGTAAATTATCCACTTGTCAGTTCAGGAGACCCAGGTTCAATCCCTGGGTCAGGAAGATCCCCTGGAGAAGAAAATGGCAACCACTCAAGTATTCTTGCCTGGGAAATCCCCTGGACAGAGGAGCCTGGCGAGGCTACAGTTCACAGGGCACAAAAGAGTCAGATACGACTTGGTGACTAAACAGCAACAGCAGGTTTAGGAAGACAGGCTATGGTTCGAGCTGCGTTTATAGTCGGTGCGTAGGAGGAAGAGAAAACCCATGAGCAAGGTCACCTCCACACCCCGCACGGCGCTCACCGCGGTCACTCACTAGCTCTCCCCGCACGGTGCTCACCGCGGTCCGTCACTAGCTCTCCCCGCACGGTGCTCACCGTGGTCCGTCACTAGCTCTCCCCTCACGGTGCTCACCGCGGTCAGTTACTAGCTCTCCCCGCACGGTGCTCACCGCGGTCAGTCACTGTGGAAGCTGTGGAGGTGACCTTCCTCATCGGTTTCCTCTTCTGCATATGCACCTACTGTGAACGCAGCTCAAACTAGAGCCTGTCTTCCTAAACCAATACAGTACACTGACGCATACATATGGACTTTAGAAAGATGGTAATGATAATCCTATATGCGAGACAGCAAAAGAGACACAGATGTATAGAACAGTCTTTTGGACTCCGTGGGAGAGGGCAACGGTGGGGTGATTTAGGAGAATGGCATTGAAACATGTATATTATCATATGTGAAACGAATCGCCAGTCCAGGTTCGATCCATGAGATAGGGTGCTCGGGGCTGGTGCACTGGGATGACCCACAGGGATGGGATGGGGAGGGAGGTGGAAGGCAGGTTCAGGATGGGGAACACATGTACACCCATGGCACATTCATGTCAATGTATGGCAAAACCAATATAATATTGTAAAGTAATTAGCCTCCAATTAAAGTAAATAAATTTATATTAAAAAAAAGGGTGGGATGGGGAGGGAGGTGGGAGGGGACACAGGTGAGCCTGTGGCTGATTCATGCTGATGTTTGGGAGAAACCAACACAATTCTGTAAAGCAATTATCCTTCAATTAAAAATAAATAAATTTTTTAAAATGAAAAAAAACTGTAATTGTAAATTTGTGATGAAATTCTCATAGAAACCTGGTACTTACCTGTGGCCAAACAGATTTTTTAGCTAAACCAAAGAGTAACAATTCAAGACATAGTAAAAGCAGACCAATCACTGCAATGAAGGCACTCAAGATATTCAGTACTATAGAATAGATCATCTGAAATAGATGAAAAGAATCACTAGGTCATTGGAAGTTAAGTATATTCAAGTAGGAGATTTATATAAATTCTGATATTTCCAGAATAGTAAGGTCGTTAAAAGGACAGTCAAACTGCAGATTTTTCAGAATATCAGTAAGACTGAACTTTTGACGTGAAAGTGAAAGTTGCTCAGTCCTGTCTGACTCTTTGCGGCCCCGTGGACTAGAGCCTGCCAGGATCCTCTGTCCATGGAATTCTCCAGGCAAGAAAACTGGAGAGGGTAGCCTTTCCCTTCTCCAGACCATCTTCCCAACCCAGGGATCAAATCCAGGCCTCCCGCATTGCAGGCAGATTCGTTACTGTCTGAGCCACCAGGGAAGCCCAAGAAAACTGGAGTGGGTTGCCTATCCCTTTTCCAGGGGATCTTCCCAAGCCAGGAATCGAACCAGGGGCTCCTGCATTGCAGGCAGATTTTGTAGTATTTATATATTTATTCCTTCAAGGACAAATAACTATTGAATGTCTTATCTGTACCATGCAAACTGTGCTGTTCATGAATAAAGAGGTAGAAAAGACATGGTCTCTGAACTCAAGGAGCTTTCAGGCTAATGAGGAGGACAAATGAGTGCATGTTAAATGTGAACAGCATGTTAGAAAGAGGTTAACTCTATAAGCACATCCAGAGCGCCTCCCGGGGTCAGATTACCAGAGAGTTAATATTCCAGGAGTGTGCCATGGTTCATTTTATAGTGCAAAAAAGGGGAGCTGATGGAAATCGTTAGAGAGACAGATGCTATCTAGATAGAGATTTAGGGTTTTATCTTGAAAAATAGTGGGAAATTACATTGCTGGGCCTGCCTACTCTGGTTTCAGGCCATCTTCTTCTCAGACTATGTACTCAAGACAGTATCTATGGAAAATGTTGCTGCATAATTACATTTTGTTCGTATATGATGTCAGAGAGGTGCTAAGATGTAATATTGCTATAGGAGACATTATCTTATCCTTATTTTATTGTTGTAATTTGCATCGGTAGGATTTATTTTTATCTTACATAAGTTAGATAATGAGCAGGATAAACTAATGGATTCTGAAACTTATTTCACCAGATAGATCACATGTTTATCTATGTTGCTGTCCGTGTTTATACAGTGATCTCACTTTATTCTTTTGGGAAAAAAAAATCTGCTTTTAAAAAGACAATCACACTGAAATACTATATTCATTATTGCATTTTTATAATCTAGAAATTCAAAATCATTGCTTAGTAAATTATAGTATAGAAATATAATTCAATCTTGATTTTTAAAAATTGGACTACATTTGCTTTATGATGTTGTGTTAGTTTCTGCTGTACAACAGTGTGAATCAGTTATTGTATATATATATCCCCTTCCTCTGGAGCCTCTGTCCGCCTCCCATCCCACCCCTTTACGTCCCCGCAGAGCACTGAGCTGAGCCCCCTGGGCTGCACAGTAGGTCCCCTGCAGCGACTTTACGCATATGGTCGTGCAGATATGTCAGTGCCACTCTCTGAATCCGTCCTGTCCTCCTTCCTCCACCGTTTGGACGTCTGTCCTCTAAGTGTGTGTATCTATTCCTGTCCTGCAAATGGGTCCATCAGCACCATTGTTTTTTAGATTCCATGTATATGCATTAATATCCAATATTTGTTTTTCTCTGACTTCACTCTGGGTGACAGACTCTAGGTTCATCCACATCACTACAAATGACTCAATTTTGCTCTTGTTATGGCTGAGTAATATTCCACTGTATATATGTTCCACATCTTCTTTATCCAGTCATCTGTCAGTGGACATTTAGGTTGCTTCCATATCTTGGCCTTTGTAAATAATGCCGCAATAACATTGAGGTACATGTGGTCTTTCTGAATTACGGTTTTCTCCAGGTATACGCTCAGTGGTGGGATTGCTGGGTCATATAACAGTTTTATTTTCAGGTTTTTTTTTAAAAGAACCTCCATACTGTTCTCCATAGTGGTTGTATCAATTTACCTTCCCAAGAGGAATTTACAAGAGGGTTCCCTTTTCTTCATATCTTCTCCACCATTTATTGTCTGTAGACTTTTTGATGACGGCCATTCTGACTGGTGTGAGGTGATATCTCATTGTAGTTTTGATTTCCATTTCTCTCATAATAAGCAATGTTGGTCATCTTTTCATGTGTTTGTTGGCTATCTGTATGTCTTCTTTGAAGAAATGTCTGTTTGGGTCTTCCACCCATTTTTTTTGACTAGGATGTTTGTTATTCTTTGCTATTGAACTGCATGAACTGCTTGTATATTTTGGAGATCAATCCTTTGTTTGCAAATATTTTCTTCCTTTCTGAGCATTGTCTTTTAGGTAATGTTTATGGTTTTCTTGGCTGTATAAAGGCTGTTAAGTTTAATTAGGCCCCCTTTGTTTATTTTTGTTTTTATTTTCATTACTCCAGGAGGTGGGTCAAAAAGGATCTTTCTGGGGTTTATGTCAAAGAGCTTTCTGCCTATGCTGTTCTCTAAGAGTTTTAGAGTGTCTGGTCTTACATTTAAGTCTTTAATCCATTTTGAGTTATTTTTGCATATGGTGTTAGGTAGTGTTCTAATTTCATTGTTTACATGTAGCTGTGCGGTTTTCCCAGCACTTTGTATTGAAGAGGCTGTCTTTTCTCCATTGTATATTCTTGACTCCTTTGTCATAGATTAGGTGGCTGTGTGTGTGGGTTTATCGCTGGGCTTTCTGTCCTGTTACACTGATCTGTGTTTCTGTTTTTGTGCCAGTGCCATACTGTCTTGATTACCATAGCTTTGTAGTATAGCCTGAAGTCAGGGAGCCTAAATCCTCCAGCTCTTTTTATCTTTATCAAGGTTACTTTGGCTACTCGGGGTCTTTTTTGTTTCCACACAAACTAAACTTTTTTGATCTAATTCTATGAAAAGTGCCATTGGTTATTTTTTTTATAATTTATTTATTTTGTAATTGAAGGATGACTGCTTTACAGAATTTTGTTGTTTTCTGTCAAACCTCAACATGAATCAGCCGTAGGTACACATATATTCCCTCCCTTTTGAACCTCCCTCCCATCTCCCTCCCTATCCCACCCCTCTAGGTTGATACAGAGCCCCTGTCTGAGTTTCTTGAGCCACAGAAAATAGACTTATGGACATCGGGAGAGGGGAGGAGAGGGTGAGATGTATGGAGAGAGTAACATGGAAACTTACATTACCATATGTAAAATAGATAGCCAATGGTAATTTGCTGTATGGCCATTGGTTATTTGATAGGGACTGCACTTAATTTGTAGATTGCTTTGGGTAGTATAGTCATTTTCATAATATTGATTTTTCCAATCCAAATCATATTTGATTTCATCATTATCTTATAGTTTTCTGATTATGAGTCTTTTGCCTTCTTAGGCAGGTCTATTCATAGTCATTTTATTCTTCTTGTTGCAGTGGTAAATGGGATTGTCTTCCTAATTTCTCTTTCTGATATTTTGTTTACACTGTATAGGAATGCAAGAGGTTTCTGTGTATTAATTTTATATCCCACAGAATTACTAAATTTTAACTTTACTAAATTCATTGATTAGCTCTAGTAGTTTTCTGGTGGCCTCTTTAGGATTTTCTATGTATAGTATCATGTCATCTGCAGAGAGGGACAGTTTTACTTCTTTTCCGATTGGATTACTTTTATTTCTTTTTCTTCTCTGACTGCCGTAGCTAGGACTTCCAAAACTATGTTGAATAACAGTGGCAAGAGTGGACAGACACCCTTGTCTTGTTTCTGATCTTACAGGAAACGCTTTCAGTTTTTCACCATAGAGAATGATGCTTGCCATGGCTTTGTCATATTTGGTCTTTTGGCAACCCACTCCAGTGTTCTCGCCTGGAAAATCCCATGGACGGAGGAGCCTGGTAGGCTGCAGTCCGTGGGGTCGCTAAGAGTTGGACACAACTGAGCGACTTCACTTTGACTTTTCACTTCCATGCATTGGAGAAGGAAACGGCAGCCCACTTTATTATTACTGCCTGGAGAATCCCAGGGGCAGGGGAGCCTGGTGGGCTGCCGCCTATGGGTCGCACAGAGTCGGACATGGCTGAAGCGACTTAGCAGCAACAGCAGCAGCAGCAGGTTCCCTCTTTGCCCACTTTTCTGGAGAGTTTTTATCATAAATGGGTATTGAATTGTGTCAAAAGCTTTTTCTGCATCTATTGAGATGATCATATGGTTTTTATTTCTCAATTTGTTAATATGGTGTATCACACTGATTGATCTATGTTCCTTGAAAACCCTGGCACTCCTTAGGATAAACCCCACTTGATGGTGTGTGATCCTTTTAACGTGCTGTTGGATTCAATGTGCAAGTGTTTTAAATTGAGTGTTTTTGCATTTGTGTTCATCACTGATATTACCCTGTAATTTTCTTTTTTGTGTGATATCTTTGGTTTTGGTAGCAGGCTGATGGTGGCTTCGTAGAATGAATTTGGGAGTGTCCTTCCCTCTGTAATCTTTTTGAAGAGTTCGAGAAGGATAGGTGTAAGCCCTTCTGTAAATGTCTGATAGAATTTGCCTGTGAACCCACGTGGTCCCGGACTTCTGTGTGTTGGAAGATTTTTAATCACAGTTTCAATTCCATTACTGGTGATCGGTCTGCTCATATTTTCTCTTTCTTCCTGATTCAGTCTTAAGAAGGTTGTGCTTTTCTAGGAATTTGTCCATTTCTCCCAAGTTGTCTGTCCATTTTGGGGGCATACGGTTGCTTGTAGTAGACTACTACACCATATTTCTGTGGTGTCAGTTGTTAAACTTCTCCTTTTTCCTTCCCAATTTTATTGATTTGGGCCCTCTCCACTTTTTTCTTGCATCTGGCTAAATGTTTATGAATGTTGTTTATCTTTTCAAAGAACCAGCTTTTCATTTCATTGATCTTTTCCATTGTTTTCTTAGTCTCTATTTCATTTATTTTTGCTCTGATGTTTATGATTTCCATTTGCATTGAAATGCAATGCAATATCTTTTTCCATTCCCTCATTTTCACTCTGTATGTGTCCCTAGGCCTGAAGTGGGTCTCTTGTAGACAGCATATAAATGGGTCTTATTCTTGTATCCACTGAGCCAATTTGTCTTTTGGTTGGAACATTTAATCCATTTAAGGTAATTATCACTATGTATGTTCCTATTAGAATTTTCTTAATTGTTTTGGGTTTGTTCTTGTAGGCCTTTTCCTTCTCTCATGTTTCCCACCTAGAGAAGTTCCTTTAGCACTTGCTGGAAAGCTGGATTGGTGGTGCTGAATTCTCTTAGCTTTTGCTTATCTGTAAAGCTTTTGATTTCTCCATTAAATATGAATGAGATCCTTGCTGGGTAGAGTAGTCTTGGTTGTAGATTTTCCCCTTTCATCACTTTAAATATATCATGCCATCCCCTCTGGTCTGCAGAGTTTCCGCTGAAAAATCAGCTGATAACCTATGGGGAGTCCCTTGTATGGTATTTGTTGCTTTTCCTTGGCTGCTTTTAATATTTTTCTTTGTATTTTTGTTTGATTAATATTTGCATCGATGTGTCTCTCCTTGGGTTTATCCTGTATGGAACTCTCTGCACTACCAGGGGTTGGGTTGACTATTTCCTTTCCCACGTTAGGGAAGTTTTTGACTATAACCACTTTGAGTGTTTTCTCAGACCATTTCTCTTTCTCTTCTCCTTCTGGGACCCCTATAATTCTAACGTTGGTGCTGTTAACGTTGCCCCAGAGGTCTCCGAGACTGTCCTCGTTTCATTTTATTCTGCTCCACCATTATGTCTTGCAGCTCACTTATCCATTATTTTTGCCTAAGTTATTCTGCTATTGATTCCTTCTAGTGTATTTTTCATTTCACTTATTGTGCTATACATCACTGTTTGTTTGTTCTTTAGTTCTTCTAGGTTCTTGTTAAACATTTCTTGTATCATCTCAGTCTGGGCCTCCATTGTATTTCTGAGATCTTGGATCATCTTTACTAATATTACCCTGAATTCTTTTTCAGGTAGATTGCCTATTTCCTCTTCATTTATTTGCTCTTGTGGGTTTTTACCTTGCAACTCCATCTGCAACATATCTCCCTGTCCTCTCATTTTGTCTAAATTACTGCCTGTGGTCACAGTTTCTCTCACTTCTGTTGTCTGTTCCCTCTTGGGTAAGACTGCTCCGGGAGCTTGGGCACTCTTCTGAGTGGGAGGGACTGGTGCCTGCAGTCTGGGGGGTGGTGCTGAGTCTTTTCCCTCTGATAGGCAGGGCCAAAACAGGTGTGTGTTTCGAGGTGTCTGTGAGCTTCATATGGCTTTAGGCAGCCTGTCTGCTGATAGGCAGGGCTATGTTCCTGTTTTGCTGTTTGGTGTGAGGTGTCCAGCACTGGAGCCTGAAGGCAGTTGGGTGGAGCCCAGGTCTTGGCACGATGAATGGATACTCGCTCAAGACAGGTTTGGGTACAGTGGCCACAACTAAGGTGTGTGTGTGAAGTGCCTGTGGTGCCAGAGACTGGCAAAAAGTCGCAACAAACTCTTATCTTGTCTAATATTATTGATCCACAATCTTTTTTTCATGTGTAGATTGTCTCCAGGAAGATGACCTCTCTCAATTTCACGTTAATACATTGGGGACTTCAGGAAACAAAGAGGAGGAGGGAGTGTCAGAGGTTCCAAAAGTCAGTCCTCCAAAGTGGTCCTGGCTTCATCCTGCAGTGACAGCATCCAGAAGGAAGGCGGTGGAAAGGCCTGGGGATCTTTATGAAAGGTCAGAAGCTCTCACCTAAAGGCACGCAACTCAGAAATGCCATCATCCTGCAAGTGCTCAGGAATCTTCAAGGTCTCCTTTCTTTGACACAGACTCATGTTAAACGCCCCCCCCCATTATGGTGAGCACCCCCCAGAATGTCAGTGAAAAGATTGAAAAAGGGAGATGAAGGGAGAAGAGGTGGTAAGGAAGCTACTCTCTCCTTTATTTCTGAAGGACAGTTTGCCTGGATAAAGATTTTTTGACACTTCCCCCACTCCCCCAAACATCGCGAATGTCATCCTGCCACCTCAACTTTCTGTGATTTCTGATAAAGCCAGCTATAATATTACTGAAGATCTCTTGTGCACTATAAATCATTTTTTCATTTTCTGCTTTTGAGATTTTTCTCTTTATTCTTGAGTTTCATCAGTTCAATTTTGGTAAGTCTATATGTGGATTTTTTTCAAGCTTATTCCACTTGGAGTCTATTGATCATCTTTAACATTTACATTATTATTTTTTCATCAAGTTGGAAAATGTTCTGCCAGTATTTCTTCAAATGTGCTTTCTGACCCTTTTCATTTCTCTTCTCTTTGGGGGAACCTCTATTATACACACACATTCGTATGCTCGACAGTGAGCTTCCCAGGCGTCTCAGTGGTAAAGAATTCACTTGCCAATGTAGGAGATGCGGGTTTGACTCCTGGGTCGGGAAAATCCCCTGGAGTAGGACATGGCAACCCACCTCAATATTCTTGCCAGCAGAATTCTATGGACAGAGGAGCTGGTGGGTACAGTCCATGAGGTCACAAAGAGCTGGTCATGACAGAGCAGTGAGCACACACATGGCTGACGGTGTCTGATGGTTTTCTGAGTCCATGTTCATCTTTCTTCATTTTCTATCTTTATGCCCCTCTTATTAAATAATCTCTACTGACCTATCTTCAAGTTTTCTGCTTCTTTTTCCTGCCAGTTCTTTGCTTCCTTTAGTGAATGCCCCATTTATTTAGTGCTTCCTTTAGTGAATGCTCCATTTATTTAGTGCTTTGCCCTTTTTAATTAGAGTCTCTTTTTTTTTAACAGTTTCTGTCTCACTATTGGTATCTATTTGGTAAGACATCACTTATATCCTTTCTTTTACTTCTGTAAACGTCATTTTCTTTAGTTCTTTGAACATGTTTTTAACAGATGATTTAATATCATTGACTATAAGGTCCAAAGTCTGTGCCTCATTAGGGACATTGTCTGCTGGTTGCTTTTTCTCCCCTCGAATATGTGAAATATATTTCAGAGTCTTTGCATGCTTTCTATTTTAAATGGACATTTAACATAATATATTGTAACAAATTTGGCATTAGATTCCTCCTTTCCCATCCAGAATTCATTATTTTTGCTGTATTTTTGGTTGTTGTTTTCTTGTTCTTGCTTATTTGTTTAGTGACTTTCCTAAATTCATTTCCTAAAGTTTTGATTTGGGGTCTCTGAATTCTCTATTTTTTGAAGAAGTTCATTTAAAAAATCCTTATATGTACATGTATAATTGATTCACTTTACTGTATACCTGAAATTAACAGACATTGTAAATCAACTATACTGCAAAACAAAACGAAACAAACTGGCTTCCTAGGGGTCACCCCGGGTCAGTGTAATGTGATGCCTTTACCAAGGGAACCTGTGTGAAAATACACACTGTAAAATTTCAGTAAGTTTAGAACACAGTCTTAGCATCCAGTTTTGCTTGCCCAGGGTTTCAGAGCCAGCCGGAACGGGCACTTCTCCCTTCCCAAGTCTTCCCTCTTAGACATGCATAGGCTCCCACATGTATACAGTATTTTTGATCCTCTAAGAAGATGCTGGGGCTTCTCAAAGCTCCCTGTGGTTTAGTTATCAAAGATTTTCTTTTAAATTTCTGACCAAACTTTGGTTCATTGCAACTGAACTCACAGCTTTATGCAGCGGCACTGTAGTCAGTACATTGATGTTATTTCCGTACTTTCCTTGTGATAGGACTTTGTTGTCACTTTGTATCTACACAAATAGCCACAACAGCCTGGGGACAGAGACTTTTCAGATTGCTGTAAGTTAAGAAAATATGAACTGTGCCCAGAGAACGATGATTTTAAGAGAGCATCAGAGGATGTCAGAGCTCTCGGCTGGCTGCCAGACTAGGCTTTTCCTGGCTACTGTGCCATGAGCTGGGGACTGAGGTGGAAGTGGGAGTATCTCCGGGTTAAAACATCAGAGATTTCTGTTTCTTGACACTCAGTGTCACCTGGGTAGACAACTTTCAGTTTTTGCTTTGAGTTTGGTTAACGTCCACCCCAGGTGGCGCTAGCAGTAAAGAACCCGCCTGCCAATGCAGGAGATACAAGAGACGTGGGTTTGATCCCTGGATTAGGAAGAGTCCCTGGAGGAGGGCATGGCAACCCACTCCAGGATTCTTGCCTGGAGGAGCCCATGGACAGAGGAGCTAGGTAGGCTCAGTCCATAGCGTCACAAAGAGTTGGACACAACTGAAGTGACTTTGCAGGCACATGCATGCATTTTGGAACTATTAATTTTAGGGTCTTTTTTCTTTTTTTTTGCTGACGTTTTCCTTGTTTTGGGGGAGAGTCGGGGACCTTAACTTGGAGGCATGTGGTTCCAGGTGGGAGGGTGAAAGCTGAGCCATGGCTCAGACCACAGCCCATGACTGACAGTGGGTGGAGGTGGGGGGTGGGCAGAATGGAAGAATGACATCATAGAGTTGCTTGTGCTACCGCCCCAGAAGTCAACCTGCCAGCACTAATACTTATAGTTACTCCAATTTCTTATCTTTCCATTTTACTACCCATTGACATAAAACTAAACACTAAAGGAAATCAACATATTCCAGACTCTTTACAATATCTCAAACATATTTTCCATCATACAATCAAACGTTCCTAGAAATATGAAAAAGAAGAATGGAACAAGTAATAACAGACACAAGTGTGATAAGCAACATTTTAATTTACATTCAATGATTTATCATAATAGAAATTTAATTCCATGATTAACTTCATACATCTTGAATTATTTTTATGGCTAATGAAATGTAACAAAGATTTCAGTAATTGGAGTATATCCTTTTCCTTTTGATAAAGATTCAGTAGAAAATTAAAGTTCTTATATCTTAACAATCTAGCCTCCAAAAATTTGGGTAGGTTTCTAGTGATTTAGAGACGATGCTACTTCCTTATGGACTCTCATTCTGTCAAGTAAAATCATCTTTAGAGTCACTACAAACATTCTGACTTACCAAAGACCTTGAACGCTTCTTCTCAAACAATACTGTAAAGATTCCTGACAGCAAAAACTGGAAACAAAAATCACATTTATTAATACCCTGTCATTACATCTCCATGTAATAAACTTAAAAAGCAAGAGAATTCTGGAATGCCATAACATGAAGAGTATCATATTCACTCTTTTGTGGGACCATTGAGAAAATCATGGACCCCTTGAGGTGACTTTATGTGGCAAAAAGACTGTCAAATTTTACTTAGATTTTTTTTTCAATCAGAGTGTATTGAGCCCATGAGGTGAATTACAAGAAAATGCATCTAGTTGATGAATTTACTACCAAACAATGCTATACCTTAGTGATATCACATGCAAGTACTTTAAATATAATGCTAAAATATTTTATTAATAGAAAACATCACATTTAGAAAGTATTTGATTCATTATATATATTTAAATGTAAGAATTACATAATGTCTTCAATGAGTAGCTGGTTCTGCGACCTTCCATCAATCCTAAAACTTGTTAGAAAGATGGCAGTTATGGTGCATCAGAAATTTATTTTTTCCACTGGTGCAACTTTAATGTATGCATGGAAACTTTCGACAGCATTTAAAGCATAACTATCCAGTTAGTAGCGAAGGAAAAGGAATATTCTTTCCCCCAAATGGCGCCACTAACATGTCAGCGCATGTGTGTGTTCTCAGTTACTCGGCCGGGTCTGACTCGGTCGGGTCCGACCATGGACTCTGGTCTGCCTGGCTCCGCTGTCCATGGAATTCTCCAGCAAGAATACTGGCGGGGGTTTCCAGCTCCCACTCCATGGGATCTTCCTGCCCCAGGGATCAAATCCACATCTCTCGTGTCTCCTGAATTGGCATCTGGATTCTTTACCAGTGAGTCACCTGGGAAACCCAACACGTCAGTCCTAAAGAGCATTATGGGGTCAGAAGGGTATGAGTTTGAATTCTTTGAACTGTGCTTTCTATGACACTCAAGAGAAATTATGTGGCTTGTCATTAAGATTTTCCTTTTTCACTGGTAAAGTGAGAATAATATTTTCTAACTTGTGTTACTAAGTGGTTATTGTAACAGTTATATATGAAGTAATTTGCTGAATTATTTGTAGTCAACTTGGTCCTACAGTTTTCACCTATGACTCAGAACTACATTTTTCAGAATTAATTTCTGTTGTTTTCAATTACAATAGTGTAAGAGAAAATCTCAAGCAATATTTGGAAGGTAGAAGGGAAGCCGAAACTGTAACTCTCAGAAGATCATAGTGATCAGATATGGCCTCTTTTTTCTCCCTTTCCTCTGTTATATTTTCACATTATCTTCCAGAGAAAGCAATTTCCAGATCGATTCATGATCTTCCCTTTGCAACCCCATTCTGGTGGCCTAGAATCCAGAGCTTTAAGATTTAACTACATACAATCTGCCTGCAATGCAGGAGACCCTGGCTCGATTCCTGGGTGGGGAAGATCCGCTGGAGAAGGGATAAGCTACCCACTCCAGTATTCTTAGGCTTCCCTGGTGGCTCAGATGGTAGAGAATCCACCTGCAATACGCGAGATCTGGGTTCAATCCCTGAGTTGGGGAGCTCCCGTGGAGAAGGGAATGGCTACCGACTCCAGTATTCTGGCCTGGAGAATTCCATGGACTATATAGTCCATGGGGTTGCAAAGAGTCGGACACGACTGAGCAACTTTCACTTTCAACTTGTCCATTTATGCTGGTGCCTTGCGAAAGTGAGTGTTAGTCACTCAGTTGTGTCTGACTCAGTGATCCCATGGACTGTAGCCCGCCAGGCTCCTCTGTGCATGGAATTCTCCAGGCAAGAATACCGGAGTGGGTTGCCATTTCCTTCTCCAGGGGATCTTCTCGACCAGGGATCAAACCCAGGTCTTCTTCATTGCAAGAAGATTCTTTACTGTCTGAGCCACTAGAGGAGCTTGGTGCCTTAGGCAGGAGCAATTAGTGATCTTTTTTTATGATCCTCTAACCTTTCTTTCCACATCTTGTCAGCAGGAACTCCCACATTTACAAAGCCTCCAATTCTTATTCCAGTTTCTCAGCTCAGTTCAGTTCAGTTCAGTCGCTCAGTCATGTCCAACTCTTTGTGACCCCATGAACAGCAGCACACCAGGCCTCCCTGTTCATCACCAACTCCCGGAGTCCATCCAAACCCATGTCCATCAAGTCGATGATGCCATCCAACCATCTCATCCTCTGTCGTCCCCTTCTCCTCCTGCCCTCAATCTTTCCCAGCATCAGGGTCTTTTCAAATGAGTCAGCTCTTCGCATGAGGTGGCCAAAGTATCGGAGTTTCAGCTTCAACATCAGTCCTTCCAATGAACACCCAGGACTGATCTCCTTTAGGATGGACTGGCTGGATCTCCTTGCAGTCGAAGGGACTCTCAAGAGTCTTCTCCAACACCACAGTTCAAAAGCATCAATTCTTTGGTGTTCAGCTTTCTTTATAGTCCAACTCTCATATCCATACATGACCACTGGAAAAACCATAGCCTTGACTAGACGGACCTTTGTTGGCAAAGTAATGTTTCTGCTTTTTAATATGCTGTCTAGGTTGGCCATAACTTTCCTTCCAAGGAGTAAGCGTCTTTTAATTTCATGGCTGCAGTCACCATCTGCAGTGATTTTGGAGCTGAGAAAAATAAAGTCACCCACTGTTTCCACTGTTTCCCCATCTATCTGCCATGAAGTGATGGGACCGGATGCCATGATCTTAGTTTTCTGAATGTTGAGGTTTAAGCCAACTTTTTCACTCTCCTCTTTCACTTTCATCAAGAGGCTCTTTAGTTCTTCTTCACTTTCTGCCATAAGGGTGGTGTCATCTGCATATCTGAGGTTATTGATATTTCTCCCGGCATATTCCCGTAAATATTATGGTAGCCCTTTTTTCTTAACAAAACCCTGCACTCAAATAAGTACCTTATAATAAACACTTGGACACATAAACACATTTGGAGAAATGGTAGGTAGAATTAATTTTTATTTCTTTCTGTTACATTTCTATGTTCACATACCTTCCTCAGGATTCTTTCTAGTATTTTGAAATGGGCGCTACCTTTGTCTTCCGGCTGCTCATCCTAGCCATTCTACAAACAGCAAGAGAACACTCTGTTCTCAGCATCCTGGGCTTCCTCCACTTGAGGTGCTCATTCCAAAGTGTCTCTCAGAAAATCAAAATGTACAACAAAGTCATCAAAAAAGAAAACAACCACTAGAGCAGTGTTTTCTTTTTTAATCTCTGGCAAAATCAAACTCATAAAGGAAATTATTGTAGCTATTTATCACATGTTGCTGAGGCTTCTTCTAAAGGACTGAAGTATGTATGTTCATTCTCTCTTGTAGCTCTATTTCTGATCAATGAGAAATTAAGACATCAAAAGGGTATATGAGCAATAGTGAACACCAACTGATTTACAGGTAGATAATCAACTGCTTCAAAGGTGTTGATTTCCAGTTTAGTGGGGCTCTGAAGGGGGGCTTATGGCACGCAGACCCGTTAATGGGATGCTGTATGGCAACAGGAAAACCTTGATTTTATGGGACGTAATTGATTTATGGCATTTCTGTTTCCTCTGTTAGTACATTTGTCAGGTAAGGAGAGTAGTTGGAGGACACCTTAAATAGATGGGCCTAAGAAGGGGTCTTGAAAGAGAGACATCAAAGCTGAGATAAGAGCAACCTGAAGTCTTGAAGACTAGAGGAGTTTTCTAGGGAGAGGAAATAAAAACCCTTACGGAGGAGAAATCTTTACTGGTTTAAGGAATAGAACAAAGACCAGTATGCCTGGAACATAAAGAGGATCATCACTCCTGTAAGATTGCTCTAGGATCACCTGCTATGTTGCAGAAAGTATGTTGTTTATTTTCTTTCTAACACTAACATTTAGAGATTTTAAAATAATTGCTTTCTTGTTAACTTTTGTCTCCTCAACTGAGAGAGTGAGATCTATGAAAGTGTTGTTGTTGTTGGTTTGTTGCCAAGTCGTGACCAACTCTTTGCGACCCCATGAAATACAGCACCCCAGGCTCCTCTTTCACTCTCTCCCAGAGTTTGCTCAAATTCGTGTCCATTGAGTCGGTGATGCCATCCCACCATCTCATCCTCTGTCAATCCCTTCTCCTCCCGCCTTCAATCTTTCCCAGCATCAGGGTCTTTTCCAATGAGTCACCTCTTCACATCAGGTGGCCAAAGTATTGGAGCTTTAGCTTCAGCATCAGTCCTTCCAGCGAATATTCAGGGTTAATTTCCTTTAGGATTGAGTGGTTTAATCTCCTTGCATCCAAGGAACTCTCAAGAGTCTTCTCCAGCACCACAGTTCGAAAGCATCAATTCTTTGGCACTCTGCCTTCTTTATGGTCCAACTCTCACATCCATACATGACCACTGGAAAAACCACAGCTTTGAGTATATGGACCTTTGTCAGCAAAGTGGTATCTCTGCTTTTCCGTATGCTGTCTAGGTCTGTCACAGCTTTCTTTCCAAGGAGCAGGCAGCTTTTAACTTCAGGGCTGCAGTCATCGTCCACAGTGATTTTGGAGCCCAAGAAAATAAAGTCTGTCACTGTTTCCACTTCTTCCCCATCTATTTGCCATGAAGTGATGGGGCTAGATGCCATGATCTTAGTATTTTGAGTGTTGAGTTTCAAGCCAGCTTTTTCACTCTCCTCTTTCATCATCCTCAAGAGGCTTTTTAGTTCCTCTTCACTTTCTGCCAGTAGGGTGGTGTCCTTGATAGCTCAGTTGGTAAAGAATCTGCCTGCAATGCAGGAGACCCTGGTTTGATTCCTGGGTCAGGAAGATCCCCTGGAGAAGGGATAGGCTACCCACTCCAGTATTCTTGGGCTTCCCTTGTGGCTCATCTGGTAAAGAATCCTCCTGCAATGCGGGAGATCTGGGTTCAATTCCTGGGTTGGAAAGATCTCCTGGAGAAGGGAAAGGCTACCCACTCCAGTACTCTGGCCTGGAGAATTCCATGGGCTGTATATAGTCCATGGGGTCTCAAGGAGTCGGACACGACTGAGCAACTTTCACTTTCACTTTTCATCTATGAAAGTAGAGGTAGGTACTTTTTATCTTACTTCAACTTAGGTGTGTATCTTGTTCATTGTTTTATTCAAGTCCCTAGAACAGTTCTTACAAATCGTGGCTGTCCAGTATGTTTCTTTACTGAATGAATGAAAATATAATTTAAACAATGTAATTCATTTTAAAAATGAAGTCAAACAAACAAGTGAAAAGCACTTTCAATAGATTCCACGTCTTCTGATTCACTCTTCAGAGTTTATCTTCAACTAGTTCCCAGGTGATAGAGACCATGAAACACAGCATCCTGTGAAATACCAATCAAGATCCCTTCAGGTTTATTTGGTGTGTGTGTAAATTACAAACTATTCCAAAATTTATATGGTAGGGTGATACAAGGATAGCCGAGATAATCTTGAAGAAGAACAAGATGACCTATACTGACATTAAAACTTATTTAAAGACACTGTAGTGAAGACACTGTGGTATCATCATAATTATAGAAAAATAGGTTCAGAAATGGATTAACCCTATGTGGACATTTGATTTATAGAAGCAAAAGAATCTTCTTCCCAATAAATGACACGGTTGAAAATTCATATTCTATAAAAATAAAATTTGATCCCTAAATGTATATCATAAACAAAAATAAATTCAAGGTACACTGGAAATCCAAATGTAAAAAGGTAAAAGTTTATATTCTAGTACATAATATAAAAATAACTTCCGAATCTAAAAGCAGAAAAAAATTATTAAATTACGTATAAAAAGTACTACCTATAGAGGGAAAATTATCATAGTGGCTAACACTGAAATTAATAAATTATTTAATTGAAAGACATCCTTAAGCCACAGAGTGGAAATGACAATTAGAATACATAAACTGATAAAGAGTTTGTGTCCAGAATATATAAAGAATTACAGCAAATAAGTACAAGACAGAAAGAAAACCCAATTAAAAAATGTGAAGAAACTTGTATAGGTACTTTTAAAAGAGGATGTCAAAATAGATAAACAAAAACCTCCTCTGCCTCATTGGTTAGCAAGGCAAGCTGACACCACCAGGTTCAGAGCGCTGACCAGGGTGTGTAAACTGGGGAAACGAGGGCGCAAGGCTCTGCTGGGGGCGCGCGCGGCGCTCAGCAGCCCAGGGGCGGCCGCGCGGCGCGACCCCACGGACTGTAGCCCGCCGGGTGCCTCTGTCCACGGAAATTTCCAGGCAAGGATACTGGAGTGGCTCCAGGGGATCTTCCTGACCCAGGGGTCAAACCCACATCTCCTGCGTCCCCTGCATTGCAGGTGGATTCTTTACCACGGAGTCATGGAGGGAAGCCCTGAGACTCTCTGAGGAAGCCCGCAGAGGATACAGAATGACAGTAATTTGCTGCCTGCTAAAAGGACGTAAACTGGTAAAACTACCTAGGAAAAGTTTAGCATTAAATACTAAAGTTGAGTATGTGTGTAAACCTAAGACGTTGCAATTTTGCTTTTGTATATATACCTAAAAGTGATGCCTGCACATGTGCAGCTAAAGGCATGTACAAGAAAGTCACTAATAGCCCACACTGGAAGTTCTGTAATACTTCAAACTGGAAGCGACCTAAATGTCCATTCATTAGATTATATGAACTACAGTAGATGAATACAATGAAATACTAATCAGCAATAATAATGAAAGAACCACAGCTGTACCACAGCTATATCAATAATAAGGATGGATCTCACAATCGTAAGTTGAGCAAAGCAGCCAAATACAAAATAATACATCCCGTTTGATTCTACTTACATAAAGTTTAAAAGCACATTAAGACTAATGTATGGTATTAGAAGTCAGGTTAATAGTTAAGATAGGAGGGAGAGGTTATTGATCGGAAGGGACATGCGAGGAGTTTCCCAAGTGCTGGAATCTGTTTATCTGACCTGGGTGTGAGAGCGAAAAGTGAAGTGAGTAAAGCTAAGAAGTAAAAAGAAAGAAAGAAGCTGGGTAGGGTGAGACAAAATGGAATTTCTGGTACCAAAGGGAAATGGTTTATTGTTTTAAACTGAATGGTTCAGGTAGGCCTCATTGAAAAAGTTATTGTGGATAATCGATTATTATAGTGGGTTGGCCAAAAAGTTCACTTGGGTTTTTCCATAAGACCTGATGAACATTTTGTCTCACCCTACCCAACATTTTCTTTCTTTCTTTCTATAGCTTCATTATCATCTAACATTCGACTCCTGGCTAGAATAAAGCTCCAAAAGGGCTGGGATCTCTGCTTTGTTTACTGATGTATTTCATACACCCAGAACAGATACCTGGTGCACAGTATCAGTATGTACTGGATGAATGACCAAATTTCAAATGTATTATTATTATTACTCAGCATTTTGTAGGGATAATAGCCTATCACTCACCATACTATCAGACATAATAAAATTTACTTTAGAAACTTCTGTTCAATTCTACCAAATGCTTCTTGGACAGTAAAACAAAAGATTTCATTTTTATTTCCCTGTACAAATTCTATATATTCCATTATTTCCATGGCAATTATGTTCTCTCATCTTGTTTGCCCCACTGGAAAAAACAAATGCCCTGTGAGTGGTGGAACAGTCACTGCCATTTCCTGTTTTCCCAAAATGTTTCTTGTGCATCTTACCATTATTTCCCCCCATCCAAGAGCATGTAAAAGTGGATCTTTAACAAAACAGACTCTTATTATAGAAGCATTTTACTGGTATGATCTAAGATTTTGTTTTCCATATTGATATATGCCTTTCAACTAGATATAAGAATGAATTCCTTGAAAACAGTGATTGTGCATTTTTAGTGTAGCACACTGTTTCTGGTATGCTACACAGCTCAGAAACAATCATCAAATGAATAAATTAATAAAGAACAATAAAGGAGTAGATTATTTACTCACAAAAGAAGCTCCCCAAAACGGGAATCCTGACAGTACTGCAACAGGAATATATGCTTTTTGAAATGCTATAATTTGTGTGATGAACAAATGTGTCCAGAGCAGTCCCAGGGAGTGAACAAACAGGCCAGTCATTATCTGCAAGGCCTGAGAGAAGAGAACACCATTGATTACTTACTTCTATTCCAGTCCAACCTTTGCAAGGAACACACATCAAGAAAATGTCAAGGTGGAGAAGGAAAGTGACAACCTAACATAATTTTAGGATTTTCAACATTTAACTCAGATGAGGAGGGTTTGTTAATATTTCAGAGCAGTTTGCAGATACAGTGACTATATACATGTCCAATGAAATTGTACTAAGAGCCCGTTTATCTGCTGCATTCGAGAGGCTGTATGGCACCAGCCTCGGAGCCCTGAACGCGCTGATCTCCTCAATACTCCTCAGTCCCTGCACACGGTCAGCGATCCTCACCTGCAGAGACGGCTCGTCGGCTTTCCAGGCCACTAGACCTGGCATTGCTGACCTTACCTGCCTTTCGCTCATGGTCCCAAAATTGGGACTTGGACTTTGATTCCTTCTGTTTGGCCCACCCCTCATGCCCGCTTGTGACAGTGGTTTATATCAGAGTCCTGGGTCCTGTATAAATCAGAGCTAAAGAAAGATAGTGAACCCTTGAGTTACCTGGTTTCCTATAGCTCTTCCGGGGCCTATTACCGGGTGTGGGGACGGTGGATAACTTCTTCCAACTGAAGTCAGGCTAAGTACGACAGCTTCAGAGCCACCGGAGAAGGATAATTCTAAGGTTGCTAAGTAGAGCCTCCTAACATCTCGCTGGAGGGCCTTTCAGTTGGTTTTCGGACAGATGTTTCTCAGCTGTGCCTGCTTCTGCCACAGCTGAATAAGCCACCCCTCCCGGCTCCTGTTCATCCACCAAACATGGGAATTCAGCTTGAAAAAAAACTAAATGAGCTATACTGGCGTTCAGAACCTAAAATCTCTTGCCTTACTGTATCTCATATTTTTAAAAATAATTTAATTTCTTTCTTTCCTTTTTTTTTTTTTTTGGCCACACCTGTGTGGCATGAAGGATCTTAGTTCTCCAACCAAGGACCGAACCTACGCCATCTACAGGGAGGTACACAGAGGCTTAAACACTAAATCGCCAGGAAAGTCTGTGCAACTCATCTTTCTGGAATGTCTGGGTGAACTGATATCCTTTTCCTCAAAAAACATATCCTCTTAAGCAGGATAACTTCAGCTTGAAGTCTGCAGTAGGCTTCTGTTCTGGTTATGTGATTATGAGCAGAGCTAAGAAGCGGCTAGTTGGTGCGATACTTCCCTCACCTGGAGAGTGTTCTGAGGGCTACGTGACACCAAACTATGCATTTAGCGGCACTTCCGACAGGCCGCAGTGGAAGGAAGAGGCAAGGGGACACTGCATTCGACAAGACTTTTCCCACTGCTGCACTGGCACAGAGTTTTAGCTCCTTGCTGAAGCTGGAATGCACTGACGTTTTCTAAAGTCTGAGTTTAGAAGATAGAAGGATTTAAAAAAACCCAAAACTTTCATTTCCAAATAATTATAGATTGCAAAAATAGTACAGAGAGGTCCTGTATATCCTGAACCTGCTGCTGCTAAGTCGCTTCAGTCGTGTCCGACTCTGTGCGACCCCATAGACGGCAGCCCACCAGGCTCCCCCGTCCCTGAGATTCTCCAGGCAAGAACACTGGAGTGGGTTGCCATTTCCTTCTCCAGTGCATGAAAGGGAAAAGTGAAAGTGAAGTTGCCCAGTCGTGTCCGACTCTTCTCGACCCCATGGACTGCAGCCTACCAGGCTCCTCCGTCCATGGGATTTTCCAGGCAAGAGTACTGGAATGGGGTGCCATTGCCTTCTCCATATCCTGAACCTGGATGCTCCCAGTGGTTGCATAACTGTATTACAGCGCCAGGATGCGGACGTACGATATGTGCTTATAGTTCTGTGCCATTTTGTCAGGTATATTTTTGTGTCTCCCACCACCATAATTAAGAAACAGAACTTTTAAGTTACTACAAAGGTATCATTCATCCCACACCTCTATAATCACTATCCTTCCAACTTCCTTAATGTCTGGAAGTCACTAGTATGTTTTCCATCTCTACACTTGTGTCCTTCTGAGAATGTTATAGAAATTGAATAATTCAGTATGTAACTTTTGAGACTGACTTTTTTCATTCAGCTCAATGCCCTTGAAATCCATCTAAGTTGTTGCGGGTCTCAGTGCATTTTCTTTCTTTTTATTTCTGACTAGTATTCCATGATATGGATGACTATAGTTTATTCAGTTATTCACCTATTGAAGTGATTTCCACTTCGATAATTTTCACATTGGGGGCTATTACAAATTAAACTATTGTCTTATTCTTTGGTACTGTCTTTGGTTGTAGCATCAGAGTAATAGTGGCCTATTCAAGTAATTCGAGAAGTGTTCCCTCCTCTTCTGTTTTCTGAAAAAGATTATGAAGAACTGGTGTTAAGCATTCTTAAAATATTTGGTAGAATTCTTTGGTGAAATATCCAGGCCTGGCAATTTCTTTTTTAGGAGTTTTTAAATTACAAATTCAAGAGCATTTTATATCTTTCCATTTCTCTGTATCATTTTCAATTTCTTTGATCAACATTTCATAGTTTTCAGAGTATAGGTCTTTCACCTTCTTGGTTAAGTTTATTCTTAGATATTCTTTTTGATGTAATTTTCTTCCTTTCTTTTTTTGATAGTTCATTATTAACGCACAGAAAAGAATTAGATTTCTGAATATTAACCTTGTATCCTGCAACTTTACTGAAATCATTTAGTATATTTAATAGTTTTTGGGTGCAGATTTAGGGTTTTCTCTATATAGCATCACGTCACCTGCAAATAGTGACAGTTTTACTTCTTCTTTTCCAACTTGGGTGCATTTTCTTTCTTTTTCTTGACTGATTTCTGTGGCTAGGACCTCCAATACCATGTTAAATAGAAGTGGTAAAAATGGGCATCCTTGTCCTATTCCTGATTTTCGAGGATAAGCGTTTAGCTTTTCACCATCGCGTATGACGTTAGCCGTGGGTTTGTCAAAAATGACCCTTATTATGTTCAGTTATCTTCCCTCTAAACCCATTTTGATAAATTTTTTTATCATGAATGGGCGTTAAATGTTGTTAAATGCTTCTTCTGTGTATATTGAAATGATCATGTGATTTTTATCTTTTTTAAAATTGTGGTCTATCATATTGGTTGATTTGCAGATATTGAACCATCCTTGCCTCCCTGGAGTACATCCTACTTCATCCCAGGGTATGATCCTCCCACAGCCGCACTCTCTCCTTGGCAGCACCAGCCTCTGCCCCAGCACGGAGCAGTGCAGGAGGGGTCAGAGTGAAGTGCTTGGCTTAGATCAGTATGTACACTGGGGCAGTTGTGGGATGCCAGTCAGGGTCCCAGGCAGCTTCAATCTGCTTGGTCTGCCTTGTTTTGTGATTACGGAAGTGTGTGAACAACTTTACAAGCAGCGCAGAGGTTTTTCACAGCTCTGCTGTCAGTCTGGAGCTGGTTTTCAAACGTGTTACGGGAACTTGTCCTCCCTGTGTTGGACTCCGGGTTTGGAGTGCCCAGTATGTGGTTTCAGTTGTTCATTTCCCAGAGAGGATCTCTGAGCCTGTGTGATCCCCTCTCTCTGTGTCGGCCTCCTAGAGACATGGATCCTGACCTGACTTTGTGTGGTTCTTCCTATAGCCTTGGCTATATAAGAGTTTTTCTGCCAGTTTCAGTTTGCATTCAGTGGGAAGTACTCCGCGTGTAGATGTATTTTTGATGTGGTTGTTGGGGACCAACAGCTGTATGTGCTTCTGCTCTGCCATCTTGATCTCCTCTCATACAGAATAATTTTTATTTTTATACTTAAGGTTTACTGATTCTTTTCTCTGTCCTGTCCATACCCTCATTGAACTCATCCAGTGAGTTATTTTTCAGTTATGAAATTTCCATTTGGTTTTCTCTATTTCTTCCATTTCTTTTCTTTGAATTTTTATCTATAAACTTGTTTTAAGTATGTTCATAATTGTTTGTTGTTACATTTTTCTAACAGCTACTTAAAAATTCTTATCAGATAATTCTAACAACAGTGTAATTCTGGTATTGGCATCTATTCATTGTCTTTTCTCATGCAGGTTGAGATTTTCCTGGTTATTTTTTGGATGAGTGATTTTCAGTTGTACTGTGGACACCACTTTGCAAGTAAAGGTCCATACAGTCAAAGTTATGGTTTTTCCAGTAGTCATGTACAGATGGGAGTTGGACCATAAAGAAAGCTGAGCATTGAAGAACTGATGCTTTTGAACTGTGGTATTGGAGAAGACTCGTGAGAGTCCCTTGGACTGCACGGAGATCAAACCACTCAATCTTAAAGGAAATCACCCCTGAATATTCATTGGAAAGACTGATGCTGAAGTTGAAGGTCCAATACTTTGGCCACCTGATGTGAAGAGATGACTCACTGGAAAAGACCCTGATGCTGAGAAAGACTGAAGGCAAAAGGAGAAGGGAGTCGCAGAGGATGAGATGATTAGATGGCATCACTGACTCAATGGGGATGAATCTGAGCAAACTCCGGGAGATAATGGCGGACAGTGGAGCCTGGCGTGCTGCAGTCCATGGGGTTGCAAACAGTCAGACACAACTCAGCAACTGAACAACAACATGGCTGAGAAAATAGGCTTTCCTTGTTTTTTTTGTCTGTGCTTAATGGTGTTTTTGGGTTGCAGGCTTCTTGAGCACCCAGTTCTGGAGATTTGAAGAAAAACAAACAAATAAAACGCCCCAGGAAACTCACCACCATGTCATTCTTTGGATTTCAGGGTCCCTAGCTCTTCTGCCTCCTGCGGATCTCTCGGTCTTCTAATATTTGCCCAAAGTTTCAGCTGTAACTAGTGGCAGGAATAGAGAGAAGTCTGTCTGCTTCACCTTGTCCAAAACTGGAAAGTAGAATTAAATGAGATCTAAACTCTCAGATAATGGCAGATCTCATTAGAAGGACAGTAACGTGCTCAGTAACAGATATGTTCTCAGAAACACTTTATTCCTTCTCAATAACCATACCAGATTATCGGAAAAGGGGGTTAGGAATCTAGATCTTAACATCATAAAACTGGGAATGAGGAGTGGAAACTTGGGTTCACTGTCTGCTTTACGCAAGGCTCTTAGTACAATTCTGGTAGCAGTCAGGTAGATCTTGAATAAGGGAAGGCAATGATAGAACTGAGGTGTCAGAAACATTCCTGGACCAAGCTTTAATCCTGTTGGTTTAATTCCTAATCTGGTTCCATCATCCAAAAATGTGGGTGGCTAATGAAAAAGGATGTAACCTGCTAGATTTGATGAGTTGATTGCAATAACAGTGCCATGTCTGTAGGATGATTTCAAGAACATAGTGCCATTATGATCACTGTCCACAATGCTGTACGGTCTGCAGATTTTCCTGAATATTGTTCCCACAATCTGACCATTTCATTTGGGACCATTGTCATCATCAGCTCAGCTTAAAATAATTTATAGATGCCAAAAAGGGATTTTTATACCTAGTTCCAGACTCAGAGTATATTTCTTGGGAGTATGACTAGGTTGCAGTGGTTTGGGGTTATTTAAATATAGTTGATAGATTCATACTTTTTGCTTAATTTAACTTTAATATAGTTGATTCTTTCAGGTGGCACGTGGAGAATGCAGATATTATTACATAATCATTTCAGGACACTTTCATTACCTCTCTTTCATTTGGGGAGTTCATAATGGAGGTGGTTAAAGTCCTGTCCTTTTTATATTTAGATACCTGTTTTATATTTAGATTCATATTGATGTTTGACAGAAAACAACAAAGTTCTATAAAGCAATTATCTTTCAATTAAAAAATAAGTATATTTAAAAAAAGAAATTGCAACATTTTAGTCATTTATTTGCTTAAGTAGCCTTTAGTTCTTACCCCCAACATTCTTGCTTCCTGTCTTATCCACACAGGATTTTGCGGCATTTTTCACTAGGATACAAGAGAGAAATGAGAAGATAAATGCTTCTTTTCTATGGGAAAATACGGAGACAAATAAATACTAATTATGTCCTTGAGTAAGATACTTAAAATTGAGGGAAATTTAATCCTACAGCTCCTCATTTTTTACTGTTTCATAATTCCTTGAGAGATGTTTTTCATCAAACCACCAATATCACTATCTTGAAAAATCCAATAATTAGTTCTCAAATACTTTTGTTCATTTAAAAACCTTAAATAGGACTGTGTGTGTGTGTGTGTGTGTGTTAGTTGCTTAGCTGTCTCCAACTCTTTGCAATCCAATGGACTATAGCCGATCAGGCTCCTCTGTTCATGGAATTCTCCAGGCAAGAATGCTGGAGTGAGCTGCCATTCCCTTCTCCAGGGGATCTTGCCAACCCAGGGATTGAACCTGCGTCTCCTGCATCGCTGGCAGATTCTTTACAGCATGAGCCACCAGGGGAGCCCAAGCAGGACTGCAAACCACAGTTTATGGAAGCTGCTCCAGTCCATCAGTCCCTCTAGATATCACCCACATCCCCACATGTACAGGGTCAAAAAAGTTGGATTTTCTGTCTTGCTGAGTTTCTCATGGCACCTGGCTAACTTCTTGCCTTTTGATTAGGTAATCATATCTGTTCATACAATACAATTAATGTACACATGTACCTTCGTTTTGCAAACGCTAGTAAGAGATGGGTTTTTTTTTCTGGCAACCAAATTGTCTTTTTTTTTTTTTTTTTAATAACCTTGTCCTCTATTTTTCTCACGTGGCAGTCTACTCTCACAATCTAATCTCCCGAGTCTCCAGTGTCTGGCACCCTTTCTTCCCCTTCAACCTCTTTATTTTATAGCCGTATCAGAAATATAAGACTTTGTCTTTAAATTCTTCACTTTTCCTTCCATTTACACGAACTCTTAACGTTTCAGTTCTCTTAGCGGGCCTGCTGAAGCCTGAAACCGAGGAGAGGTAGAAAAGCATGGCAGAAAGAGCCAAATTTGAGTTCAAATCTTGTCCTTACCTTTATTCTTTCACAGGGTGATTCCTCAGCAGCAAAACCCCTCTAGGATTGTGCAGGGGGGCAGATAAGACTAACTGGTACAAAATGGAAACTCAAGAAGACCTTGCGTCGGGAATGCCCGCCCTCGGCATGGTCTACACCAACCGTGGGTCCCTGCTCACTGCATCACAGGGCGAGCCAGGGGGGTGCGATCTCTCAGGCGGTGCCCTTCGTTCCGGACGCAGGAGCCCGGGCGGCAGCACTGGCCGAGCGGGTCCCGCCTCCTCGGCCGGGCCCTGCATCCCCCTCGCGCGGTTCCAACGCAGCAGTTGCGGCCGAGGGGGCGGCTTCCGGCGGCTGCGCGAGGGGCCCCCGGGGACGCGTGCGCGCTGCGGCCTCGCCGGGATGCGGAGTCTGCAGGTCCCCGGGACACGGATAAGGGTGAGATGGAGGCAGAGGAGAAGGGAATGGCACCCCACTCCAGTGCTCCTGCCTGGAAAATCCCTTGGACGGAGGAGCCTGGCGGGCCATGGTCCATGGGGTCGCAGAGAGTTGGACACGACTGAAGTGACTAAGCACGCACGTAGGGGGTTAACAGAGACAAGCCCTTTGCTGCCTGTGTCGGCATCACACTGCGTTTGTGAGCATCGCAGTCTGGACCACGCCTGATTATCCCCTGGCTGCTTCAGCAGAGACATCCCCATCAAACACACGCTCTCCTCTCCCTCTTCTGCTGGGTTTGTATTAGCAACAGTCTTTTCTGCTTTTAATCTTCACAAGTTGTACCGGGAAGAGAACTGCTCAGCAAAGCTGGGTTCTAGGTTTTATTAGATGCATGGGTGCTTCAGCGAAATATTTATTTTTCCTGTTCTTTCGGTTGTTTTTCTGTACAATGAGATAATATATTTTCTGTGTACCTCCCGTGTTCACACTAAGTTACTCTGCGAACTGAAATCGGGTTATACAACTTTAAAATATGCTGTGAACAGGTCCCAACAACTAATATATTACAATCCTAGCTTGAGAGCCAGCTCCATGACGCCATGATACTGGCCACCATCAGTGCAGTTCAGTCACTCAGTTGTGTCCGACTCTGTGACCCCATGGACTTCGGGCCTCCCTATGTATCACCAGTTCCTGGAGCTTGCTCAAACTCATGTCCATTGAGTCAGTGATGCCATCCAACCATCTCATCCTCTGTCATCCCCTTCTCCTCTCACCTTCAATCTTTCCCAGCATCAGAGTATTTCCCAATGAGTAACCTCTTCACATCAGGTGGCCAAAGTATTGGAGATTCAGCTTCACCATCAGTCCTTTCAATGAATATTCAGGACTGGTTTCCTTTAGGATTGACTGGTTTGATCTCCTTGGAGTCCAAGGAACTCTCAAGAGTCTTCTCCAACACCACACTTCAAAAGCATCAATTTTTTTGGCGTTCAGCTTTCTTTATAGTCCAACTCTCACATCCATACATGACTTCTGGAAAAACCATAGCTTTGACTGGATGGACCTTTTTTGGCAAAGTAATGTCTCTGCTTTTTAATATGCTGTCTAGGTTGGTCATAACGTTTCTACCAACAAGATGGTACCATGGAGAACTTAAAAAAAAACCAACAACTCAGCACTCTGTAAAGGCCATAGTAGAAATGAATAAATGAACCAAAACGTTTTCTATTCAACTCCCTCAGTTTATGCTGAGCTCCAGCTTAAGAATATAAATGATTTGCTTTGATGGCTAACTAAAGATAACATTATGTAGGGAATGTAATTAACATTTGTTGAGGCTTTAGGTGCTTGATATTTTACATATTATATAATTTATTGAAAAAATTATGAATACTTGCTAAGCATCAATAAATGTTAGGTACTATCCTACATATTAGGGCTAAAAGCAGTGAAAAAAAATATTCCTGCACCTATGGAGCTTACCTTGTGGGACCGTTCAGGGTGAAGGGAAGTGATGAGTGTTAGTGTTAGGAAGTCACGGAGGTGAACCAGATCCAGTGTAGGAGGTGAAGAGTGACCAGAAAGGTACCTGAAGAGCCCTGGAATCTAAGAGAAGAAAATTATGCTAAGAGCCTCCTGGATGGTCAACTGATGAGGACTGAGCATCGCTCATTAGACTGCAATATGGAGGTCACTGCTGTCCTTGCTAAGAGTAGTTTAGGGGCCAAGTAGAGGCCAAACCCTAACTGGAGTGGATTCAAGAGAGAAGGAGTGAGAGGAGATAGTTTGGGAATAGTCAAAATGGAAAGTTTTTTTGAGTTTTGTTTTTAAACAAAGGAAAGAAATGTTTTTAAAGAAAGGAAAGTGGTCGGGAGGTTTTTGTTTTAAACAGGAGAAACAATAACATCCTTTATATATTTGTGAGAGTGATCCAGAAGAGAAGGAAGACCTGAAGTCATCAAATGAAGTGAGGATGGAGTGGGAAGTCTTTTTGACTGTGTCTCCTGGAATCTGCATTTTATTGGGCACAGAAATCGGTATATCTTTAACCTCTTCACAGGAAACATTCTGTATCTCCTTTGACTGAAAAACCTACCTTTCTTTTGAGGGCAAGACTTTTCTAAGCATTTGCTCACTTTCTGGAACCAAGAGTCCTTAGGTAGGGTGAATGATGAATACATTTTCTGTGAATTCTACTGAAACTTCAAGACCCATACTGCCCAATTCAGTAGCCACATATGGCAGTTAAGCCTTTGAAATGTAGTTTGTCTGAGCTGACGTGTAAAATGCACACAAAATTTTTGAAGACTGGATATGATAAAAAAGAGTAAAATATCTAAATATTTTTGCAATATATGGTTAATGAAATACATTATTAAACTTAATTTCACCTGTTTCTGTTAACTTTCTTAGTGTGGCTACTAGAAAATTTTAAATTACACATGTAGCTCATATTATTTTTCTACTGGATAGAGGTACTCTAGATCTTTTCACTCTCCTATAAACCTCTTCCTTCTTTCAGTTCACCTCTTCTTGATGTCTTCTGTCTGCATTTACATGAAATCTTAACGAGGCCCAAAAGGCTCCACGCGAGCCGGCTCTGCCTATCTTTCCAACTTTGCCCTTAATCACCTTCTTTTCTAATCAATGAGTTCTAGACATACTATCCTCTCAGACCAGCCAATCTCTTTCCTTTCTCTGCATTTTATTCTATTTCCTCTGCTTGGAGTACTTGTCTTCTGACTTGGGAAATGGCTTGAAAACCCACCTTCTTAGATAAGCACTTATTTTCTACCTAAAATAGTGCTGGCTATCCACACCATCTCTCTTCCTATTATCCTAGTCATTTCCTAAAAAGCATTTTCTAATGCCATGCTTCCTAAAATTCTCTTGCAAAGTCATTAAAACAAACAAACATATGTATCATTTATCTTCTCCTTGACTCCATTAGAGTAGGGATCTTGTCTGTCTTGTTTACACCCAGGATCTAAAACAAGGGTGGATATCTAAATAGATGTTACATGAGCACAAGCAATAAAAATTGATTATATGTATGATAACATAGGAATACTTAAATGTTTTAGTCAAATTTGGTACATGTCTGGTTGGGTAGTATGTTACTGGAAATTATAGAAATTAAAAATAAGTGATGAAAGCTAATTTAAGCAATTATGGCTGAAACCACTTGCTTTTTCACTGCCGTCTGTCTTTTCCTTCAGTTTCCAGCACTTGACTCTCTCCTGGCTCTCTGTGGACCCCCTTCCATGGTCTTATATTTGGGCCTTAAATGAAATTCTTTCTTAGGATCTCTTGCATTTTTACTCTTGTCAAAAATCATAATTAGGAAAGACCCTTTGTCTCTGATTTTAAGGCCATTCGATGAGGTCTGGGTTCTCTAAGAGACCATCTGGTCATTACTTTGTAACAGTTCATACCTGGTTCCTTGTGGACATTTGATTGCTGAATCTGGGCTTTTTTGATCAGAAATGCCATTTGCATATATGGAGTGCACCATAATCCTATAAATAACTTGCAAAGCTAAATTACCATTCTAGAATTCTCTACTGAATTCCTAGTCTCATATTTCCAACTTCCTAATAAATGCTTCTACACAGATTTTCCAAAAGCACCTTGGATAAGAAACAATGCAATCTAAGTGCATCATCTGCCTATGATAAGCCTTTTCTTTCCCCTCTATTCCAGCTAACTCCCAAGCCCCAGCACTGGTATCACTTGCAAATATAACCAATCTCCAAATTCTTTCGATTTTTTGTCTCTCATATACATCACAAACTCTTTGCTCCTTGTCTTCCTCTCCCATATTTTAGCTGTAATATGCATCATCTCTCCTCTAGAAAATTGCAGTAATTGTCTAACCTAGATATCGCATTTTTAGTACAACAGCCACCTCAGTTACATTCTTCACATTCTCACTGCAAGAACCAAAAGTCTGTGTTTCCACAGTACTCCATCATGGACCGGCTGGAATTCCAGTGCCTTAGCATGTCATTCAAATCATATTTTATTTTCCCCTTGTCGACTGTACAGCCCTCACTTCCCACCTTCTCTCCATAGACATCGTGGTTCATTTATCAAACTACTTTCCATTCTACAAATATGCCATGCCTTCTTCCTTTGGTCAGAGGAGATCAAGTAGCCATTGAATATGAACTCATTTTGAATAAATCTCTATTTTTGAATGAATCTGATTAAGTCTAGTAAGTAGGGAGATACCATTATCAGACATTAGAACTCATGTGTGTGTGTAGCATTATTTTCCTTTTTCACTCAATTTCAGGGGCTGGCTCATAATTTTTAATGACTGAAAACATTTTGTTTTCTTAAAATGTGTGGGCTTAATGTCAGTTCAGATAGTTTGAGTTCTTAAAAATTTGGTTAATAAAACTGAGGCATTACGGTCAAATTATCTGTGTGTTCTTTTCCCTTATTGGTTTCGTCTATAGAATTGTCTCTGGGAAGTTTTTTCATATTCCCAATACTATAATCTTTATTGATGATTATTCCTGTTATCTGACACATTTGTTGTGAGTAAAACTGAAAAGTCTTAGGCCTAACTTGGTGAGTGTGATATCCTCTTCTTCTAGACTAAAACTCATTTCCTTTCTTCACAAAATGTGAACTCTGTTTTTACATCCGATCTTCTATCAATCACTTGTGCTTTGAAGTAAAAGTGAAAGTCGCTCAGTCGTGTCCAACTCTTTGCGACCCCATGAACTATACAGTCCATGGAATTCTCCAGGCCAGAATACTGGAGTGGGTAGCTCTTCCCTTCTCCAGGGGATCTTCCCAACCCAGGGATCAAACCCAGGTCTCCCACATTGCAGGCAGATTCTTTACCAGCTCAGCCACAAGGGAAGCCCAAGAATACTGAAATGGATAGCCTAGTATTCTTTATATGTGCTTTTATATGAATGAATTTCAGAATGGGGACTACTATTAGTCTATTCCCATGAGAACCTAGGGTTAGAAATAATGATTATGTGGGAGAACTGCGGTTTGACCCAGACATACATGCGCTACCTAAAAGTAGGCCTCTTTTATCGTCTGGTTCCTAATCCCCTCCTGCTGCCAAAAGTCCCAACCCTCAGCTCTTCCTTCAGTTCCAATGTTCCCAGGTGCCAGAATTCTTCTCATAAATTCCTAACCCCCATACTCCTTTGGAGAAAAGATATGCTTTCTCTGCTGGACTCTAGTATTGCCTTTGGATTGTTCGTTAAGTGTGAGTCTGTGGCATGAGCCTTAAAGACAGTTGACATGGAAATTGTTGGGGAGTAGTAGTAATTGTTACTCATTCAGTCGTGTCCGACTCTTTGCGACCCCACGGACTGTGGCCCACCAGGCTCCTCTGTCCATGAGATTCTCCAGGAAAGAATACTGGAGTGGATTGGCATTCCCTTCTCCAGAGGATCTTTCCAACCCAGGGATCGAACCCAGGTCTCCTGCATTGCAGGCAGATTCTTTACCATCTGAGCTACAGGGTAGAATTATCAATGAAGCTATCTGGTCCTGAGATTTTATTTGTTGGGAGATTTTCAATTACTGATTCAACATCCTTGCCTGTTACTGGTCTGCTGATTTTCTATTACTTCATGATTCAGTCTTAGCAATTTGTAGGTTTCTGGGACTTTATCCATTTCTTCTAAGCTATCTAATTTGTTGGCATGTGATTGTTCATAGTATTCTTTTTTTTTTTTCATAGTATTCTTATAATCTTTTATAATTGGTATTAGCTGTAATGTCTCTTTATAATTTTACTAATTTGAAGCATCTATTTTTTTCTTAGTTTAGCTAAGACTAAGACAAATTGTCAGTTTTTTCAAAAATCTAACTCTTAGTCTTGTTCATCTTTTCTACTGTCTTTCTAGCCTCTTATTTATTTCTGCTCTAATCTTTACTATATTCTTTTTATTAATTTTGGGTTTAGTTTGTTCTTTTTCTGTCCTTGAGTTATAAGATTAGATGTGTATTTGAGATCTTTTTAATGTAGGCATTCATTTCTATAAACTTCCCTCTTACAATGGCTTTCACTGCATCCATTTTAACATGTTGCATTTACACTTCTATTTCTCTCAAAGTATTTTTTGATTTCCCTTTTGATTTCTTGACACTTTGTTTGTTCAGAAGCATTTTTTCATTTTGTGTAAAATTTCCAGCTTTCCTCAATTTCTTTGTAGTCTTATACCATTGTGATTAGAAAAGATATTTGGTATGTTTCAATCTTCTTAAGTTTGTGAAGACTAGTTTTTTTGACCCAGTATATGATGTAGCCTGGAAAATGCTCTATGCCCCCTTGAGATGAATATGTATTCTGCTGTTGGATATGATCTCCTGTATACATGTTAGGTTCAACTGTTCTAAAGTATAGTTCAAGTGCATTATTTCCTTACTGACTGTCTGGATAATCTATCCATTATTGCTATTAATTTCATTGCTGTCTACTTTTGCCTTGAGATCTGTTAACAGAGGAGCATGCAAATGGGGACGTGAAGAATCTGTGATCATTGTGCCATATGCCACTTATCAGTTCTCCCTTCTTTCTCTCGGCCTGTATGCAAACTGAACTTTCCCTAAGTGCGTGAATCGTATAAATTAGCATATGCTCTAGTGTCTAGATTTTCATATCCTGTTAAGTATTTTTAACTTCCTGCAATTTGGCTCAAGATATAAGTACTGAGTCTTTATTATTTGCCATTTCCATTACTGACTTATTTGACTAAGTTGAATCCTTATCTTGGAACTCATTTTGTTTCATGATACTGTAATTCCTTAATTTTCTTTTTTTCCCCTATGACCACTTCCCAAATTCTGCTGCATCTTCTTTCTGGTCTTGATCGTAAAGTTAGTTTTTTTCAGAGTTCTTCCCTTAGTACTCTTAACTATTCACTCAATACTTTCATCCTGTTTGGTTTCGTCCATTCTCATACTTTTAAAAACAGTTGAAATTGTTAGTCGCTCAGTCACGTCCAACTCTTAGCGACCCCATAGACTGTAGCCCGCTGGGCTTCTTTGTCCATAGAATTCTCCAGGCAACAATACTGGAGTGGGTTGCCACTTCCTTCTTCAGGGGATCTTCCCAACCGAAGGATCAAACTTGGGTCTCCTGCATTGCAGGCCGATTCTTTACTGAGTCACCAGGGAAGCCCTTAAAAATAATTGGGCTGAATTAAATATACCAGAGGCTATCCATATCATGTATACAGTTAGATGAATTAATCAAATTGAAAATCCATGTAGCCTTCACCCTGTTTAATAAAGAAGACATACTATCTCTTGAGAATCACTCACTGGCTCTGTGGTATCCCAAACCATATCTTTTCTGCTTTTAGCCTCCTCAAGGCTTACATAGTGCAGAGAGGTCCCCTGTGGTCTTCACCCAGTATCCCCAGCGGTTACAGGACAATATTCCAACCGGGCATTTCACGTTGGTACTATGTGTGTGTCTAGTCCTGTGCCATTTTATCGTGTATGCACAGATTTCCTCTGCCACCTGAGAGTCATGTTCCTGTGAAACCTTTTGTAAGCTGAAATGGCATCAAATGAAGACTCAGTTACCTTAGGATACATCTTACTAACAGATGCACAAAAGAAATCTAGAAAAGCACAAATGCTCAGAGACACAGTCCAAAGCTATGGTGACTTGCTGCTGAAATGCGGAGTGCAGTTCTGGAGAGGGAGCTTGGCAGCACCTCTCTTGCTGCTTGAAGCGCTTGCTGCCTCTATAAGAGCTTGCTGCAAAATAAACACTGGATGCTATTTTTGCTGCGTTTATTTTTTCTTTCATAAAATTGAAAACACTCTTTAGATTTCTCTCAATTAGGTGAAAACAGGTTCTAATGTAGGTCCTTCATAAAAGTGAACATAAGTGAACTTTTAAAAAGCGGGGGATGCCTGCAGAGTCACGTGACATCTAAAGCAATCGAGATACAGAACTATTCCATTACCTCACGCTGCTCCTTTGCAGTCACACCCAGCGCCACCGTCCTTAAAGCGGGAATCTACTTCCCGCTATCTCCGTGTTTGTCATTCAAGAATATTTATGCAGTAGACCCTTGAGCAACATCAGGGATTGGTTTCAGGATCCACCAGGGACACCAAAATCCATAGATGTTCAAACCCCACAGTTGACTCTATTTGTGGCTCTGCATCCATGAATCCAACCAACCACGGCTCATGCAGTGCTGGGGCACTGAAAAAAGCCTGTGGGTAAGTGGACCTATGCAGTTCAAATTGTATTATTCAAGGGTCAACTGTATGTGCTGTGCTAGTCTGATTCTTTGCAACCCCATAAACTGTAGCCCACCAGGCTCCTCTGTCCATGGGGGTTCTCCAGGCAAGAATACTGGAGTGGGTTGCCATGCCCTCCTCCAGGGGATCATCCCAACCCAGGGATCAAACCCAGGTCTTCCGAATTACAAGCCAATTCTTTACCGTCTGAGCCACCAGGGAAGTCCAAAAACAAACAAACAAAAAAATGTGGAATGATACAGTATGTGCCCTTTTTGAAATTGGCTTTCACTCAGAGTAATGCTCTTGGGATCCATTCAAGTCACTATATTTGCTAATGGCATTTTGTTAAGAATTTTTTTTGCATTCTTATGAAGGATATGGTCTGTAATTTTCTTCTTTCGGTATTGCTTTTTTTTACTGTTTTACCATCATGGTGATAGTGTTTTGCCTATTCTATTTTCAGGAAGAGATTATGTAGAATTGGTATTACTTTTTCTTAAAATATTCCATAGAATTCTCCAGTGGAACCACGTAAGCTTGGAAAATTATTTGCAGGTAGTTTTAAAGTATAATCAGATTTGAAAAATATCTATAGGAATATTCAAAAGTTCTATTTCATTTTAGCAAGTTGTGGCAGCTTGCACTTGTCAAGGAATTGATCTATTTCAAGTAAATTGTCAAATTTATGCATGGAGTTGTTTGTAGTGTTCCCTTACCATCCTTTCCCGTCACCACAGGTGGAAAATGCTTTATATTTCCCTTGAACTGATGATATTCTACACATGGTGGAAACTCGCTTAGAGTATGAGTAAAGGATCTCAAAGGAGAGATCAGCACCCAGGAGTACTACAGCTTCAAAATATATCACCATGTGATAAAGAAACATGTCATCTGTTTGATTTTACAGAAAAAATGGGGGATTTTCAAGTCTGTATAGGAAGACGGCTGCAATACCACTCATCTCTGTGTCAAGGAATGTAGGGCTTTCATGAATCCAAACACCAGAACCAACAGTCTACAGAGCTGGAGTTCACGGTGACAGGGCACAGGGGCTGCCAGACGGCCATGAAGCAGTCACGGGCCACTAGGATCAGGGAATTTTTGTCCAAACCTTCAAAGTGTGGGTAAACATGTACCTGGCTGACGCAGCCTTCATAGGTTGAGTTTGCTTCCTTTGGGACCCCTTACCATCCTTTTGAGGTCTGTAGGCTTCTTAGTGATATCTCTCATTTCATACCTTATGTTAGTAATATGTTTCTTCTCTTCCTTAGTCTTCCTAAAGTTTTGTCAGTTTCATCATCAATCTTTTCAAGAATTACGTGTTTTTTTTTTTTTCTGGTTTTGATTCTTCTAGTTTTCCGTTTCATTGATTTATTTTTCTGTTTCCTTCTGCTTGCTTTTGGTTCCTTTTAAGTTTCTTGAGTTCAAAGGTTAGATTGATTTAAGGCGTTTCCTATTTTCTAATGTAAACAATAAATGCTATAAATTTCAGTTTTAGCTGTATCACAATAAATTTGGTATGTTGCATTTTCATTATCATGTTGTTTGCATGCATGCTAAGTCACTTCAGTCGTGTCTGACTCTGTGACCCACTGGACTGCAGCCGGCCGTGCTCCTCTGTCCATGGGGTTCTCCAGGCAAGAATACTGGAGTGGGTTGCTGTGCAACATTTTAAAAAATTCCCTTGAGACATCCTCTTTAACCTGGGTATTATTTAGAATTATGTTGTTTAATTTCTATCTTTTCTTCTGAAAAGTTACCACAATCTTGACTTCCAATAGGTATTTTGTTGGTTTTTAATCATTAAATATGTTGAATCATAAAGTATGTAATACTTCATGCTTGATACTTTTGCTCAACACTAAATTTATTTAGTGAAATTATTCTACCACTGATGAGCATTTGGATTTGGAATTTTAGATTCTTTTCCAGTTGGGGTTTGGAATACAGATTCTAGGACTATTCTATGAATATTCTTGTCTTTTGTTAAAAGCATATATACTAACTTCTACACTTTGAATCTAGGAATTAAGTTTCCATATTGGATATTCTCAAACTGGTATCCAAAGTGGTTTAAGCAATTTATATAATTCTACCAGCAGGGATGTAAATTACAGATTCTACACATGATTCCAAAGACTTGGTATGATCACTGCTAAATTTTTTTGCCATTCAGGTGTGTGAGTAGTGTTATGTTTTACTAAAATCTTCAACATTTTAATGATTTTTGTCTGCTTATTCCATCAATTATTGAGAAAAGTTGCTAAAATTTTTCCAGTATAATCAGGGATGATTATTTTAGTTCTTTCAACTTGTTTCATGTATTTTACTATTATTCACATACAAATGTAGAATTATATCTTCCTAATAGACTGACACTTTTGATTGAATTTCCTTTACATCTTCATCTTTCTAGCTTTAATATTTTCTCTAAAACTACTTTGTTTACCTGTTTCTTTTCTTGCCTTTTGAATTTTTCACATATTTTTATTTCATTTTTAATGAAATAAAATTTCATTTTATTTAGTTATTATAGTCTTTTATTATTCTTTCAGTGTTTGTCTTAGAGGTTATAACATGCAACCTCATTTATTAAGGGCTGTTGTAAATTAGTTCTTTACTGCTTTACAGACAAGGCAAAACCTTAGAACACTTTAACTACACTTATCACCTGCCTTGTGCTATTTCACTCTCTTTAAAGATATTTTAGTATGCCTAGAAGTGACCATTTATATGGTCACTATATTTACTCAGACACTTATCCATTTAAATTTGTACATCTTTTCCTTTTCTGCTTCTTCAAGTTCCCATCTGAGATCATTACCCATTTGTCTAAAGAACACTTACTGAAATTTTAATTCAACATTGAAGGCTTTTGGCTTTTATTGGTTTTGGTTAACAAGTCAGCCGTCATTCTTTTTACCATTGTTCTTTGAAGGTAAAATGTCTTTTTACTTTGTCTACTTTTATGATTTTTCTCTTTGTGGCTGGTTTTATGCAGTTTTGCTATTTTGTACTTAGTTGTGGGTTTCTTGGGAGAAGGCAATGGCACCCCACTCCAGTACTCTTGCCTGGAAAATCCCATGGATGGAGGAGCCTGGTAGGCTGCAGTCCATGGGGTCGCTAAGAGTCGGACACGACTGAGCGACTTCACTTTCACTTTTCCCTTTCATGCACTGGAGAAGGAAATGGCAACTCACTCCAGTATTCTTGCCTGGAGTATCCCAGGGACGGCGGAGCCTGGTGGGCTGCTGTCTATGGGGTCGCACAGAGTCGGACACGACTGAAGCGACTTACCAGTACCAGTTACCAGTGTGGGTTTCTTTATATTTACTTAGCTTAGGATTGTAACTCTTCTTGAATCTATAGCTAGTCATTTTAAGAAATAAATGGGAAAATTCCAAGATATAATTTCTTTAAATATTACTTGTTTTCTCTTATCTCTACTCTCCTTCTGAACTTCCAAATACATGGTATTGGACTTTTCACCAGTATCATGTCTCTTACCTTGTCCATTATTGCATTTTCCAACATTTTATCAATGCTTCAGTTTTATTTTCCCTTTTTCTTTTTCTTCCAGCTTACTAATTTCTTGTCAGTTATGTCTACTTGCTGTTACATTCATATATTTATATATTAATTTCAGTTGTAGTGCTATTTCTCATTTCCATTTTTTTTTTTTTTACAATTTTCATTTCTTTGCTGAAATCTTGTCATTTAAGGTTTTATAGTTCTGTTATTTGTCTATTGTGGGTCTGTATTTTTTTATTGGACTTCAACTAATTCTTATTTTACTTTGATTGAATTCCAGACATTGGGTATGAAAAACTGTAGTGATAACTCGATGCTTTGGATAATGCTATCTTCTTCCTGAAATGATTTATATTTGCTTTGGTAAAATGTTAGATTTGGGGGAGCTCATTTTCATACAATCTGCAATTGAACTGAGCATCAGTCTATGAGAGGGATGGCTCATTTTTGTTCACCTTTACTGTTAGGATATAGTTTTTTTTTGTTTGCAAGTTTAACTTTTTAATTGGAGAATTGCTTTACAATGTTCTGGTGATCTCTGCTGTACATCAGTGAGAATCAGTCTAATTATATAGATATCCCCTCCCTCTTGAGTCTCCCCCTTCCCCCACCACACCACCCCTCTAAGTAATCACAGAGCACCAGACTGGGCTCCGTTCTACACAGCAGCTTCCTGCTAGTCCTCTACTTTACACGATAGTGTGTATATGTCAACGCTGCTTCCTCAACTTGTCCTACCCACTCCTTCCTCTGCTGTGTCCATCAGACAGTTCTGAGTCTCCATTTCTTCTCTGTAAATAGGTTTATCAGTACTATTCTTCTAGATTCCATATATATGAGCTAATATACAGTGGAATATTACTCAGCCATAAATAGGATACAGCTTTTTTTTTTTTTATAAGGATCATAATAGGAAGTCCTGGGTGTCTATGAGCTTCTGGTGGGCATGGATTCCAATTACTGCCTTCACAGTTCTTTAAGAATATGAGAAGCTCTTAAGTTTCTTAACACTTATCTGTTGTTTGCAATTCAGAAAATGCATCTGGGGGAAAAGCTATGCTAAGAGTCTGTATCAGCTCTTGGTTTCAATTCTGGAATCTTGGTTCCTTAAATCCCAGCTCCCTTAAGTTCTAAATTTCCAGTACCTTCAAACAGATGATGTTTTAAAATTTTGACTTGCTTCTGTTTATTCTTTGTAGGAGGCTTGGACTTCAAGAACTTAGTTTTTAACTGCTGGAAATGGAAACCCTCCTATTTCCATATTTGAAACTGTCATCACAATCATTCTCCTTCTATATAGCTAACCTTTTCCCCAGCCTCCAATTGTGTATTTTCAACTGGCCAAGAGACATCACTGCTTTAGTATCTCGTATCAATCTCAAACTCAACTATCCAAAATGGAACTTATCACTTTATCCAATCCTGCTGCATTTTGTATGCAAAAACTGCAGGTCATTTTAGATTATTTTTCCCCCTAATACTTTTAATCAGTCAACAAAACTAAAACTTGTCCTTTTTTCTCTGCTTATCTGAGTCATTGCAGTAATTATCCATTACTCTCACCCACGGTCTACCTGTTCTTATCAAAATTTTCCTTTTTAATGCATTTCCCTCTATTTATTACTTTTTTCTCAGGTATAATTTCAAGCTTATTATTTCCTCCTTAAAGCTCCTCAGTAGTTTCGCACTATCTGCAAGACATATTTCAATACTTTAGTCATAAGTCCTTGATAATTTGACTCTATCATCTGGTCTCTTCCTACTTTTCCAACTTTTACTCTTGACCTATTTCTCCCTGTCATTATGTTTTAATGATACATATTGACTTTAGCTATTAGAATATGCTGTGATCTGTTTCACACCTTTTTTTTTTTTGCATGAGCTAATCTTTTCATTTCAAATGTCTGTCATCTTTCAATCTGCTTGGTAAACTATGATTAATCCCCTGCTCAGAGGTCACACGGAGAAGGCAATGGCACCCCACTCCAGTCCTCTTGCCTGGAAAATCCCATGGACGGAGGAGCCTCGTAGGCTATAGTCCATGGGATTGCTAAGAGTCGGACACGACTGAGCGACTTCACTTTCACTTTTCCCTTTCATGCACTGGAGAAGGCAATGGCAGCCCACTCCAGTATTCTTGCCTGGAGAATCCCAGGGACGGCAGAGCCTGGTGGGCTGCCGTCTATGGGGTCGCACAGAGTCGGACACGACTGAAGTGACTTAGCAGCAGCAGCAGAGGTCACATTCTTCAACTTTATTCCTTCCTATTTCCCAATAAAAGAATCATTATCTTTTTTCTTATGTTTTTCTCATACTTATGTTAATAATGTGTCACACTAGAGTATTGATTTGTTAACTGTTTGTTTTCTTCCTTAAAAACTCTTTGTGATGAGGTGCCTCATTAATTTTTGATACCACAAAGTTTAATATATTCATTGGTACATTGTAATCACTCAATGTGTGTAAGATAAAATTCTTAGAACAACAAAATCTTCATTTGTATTATTAGATAACAATTGATTAAACTTCTTGAGAGACAAGGTAGAAAACAAACCAATAAAAAACAGCAGCACATTTAAAAGAGCTACATACACTCACTGGCATGATTAGTATTTCTGAGCAAGGCTTTCTGAAGTTCTTTTCCATCTTTGAAGGAAGGATGACTCTGAAGTCACAACAGATCCTTGGGAAATTTTCCTTAGTATGGAAGAGCAGCCTGTTGCTTTGAAAAGCAATTGAACAGGTGATCCAAGCAATGAAAAGAATAAGCAGCAAGGGGGAACAAAAGGGAAGAAAGACAGCAAGAGACTTTTAGGTTAGAAAGGAGTTTTAATGAGGAGAGGAGCGGTCAATGAAGGGACTGAATTGGATGCCTTTTGATTTGTACTTTGTTCAGGTAGCTAGCTCAGGTAGAAGAATTCAGACTGAAATGTACCCTTTACTCACAGAATCAGAATCTTAAGTTATTTAAACTTTTCCTGAGAGTTATACAATATCATGCTCCAAGTCTGTGTAGCTTGCACTCTGGAGACAATCGCACATCTTTTTCACGGTCTCTGACAAACGCTCCATTAGGAAGAGTTGATAGCTAGTCAGTGTACCTAGAAAATAAATTCTTCCTTGTGATAATATTATACTTAATTGAGGGAAAAGCTTTCCAATTGGAGCCTAGAAAAGTATGTGCAAAGAATTTTCTTGAATACTGAAAAGGAAAATTCAACTTGTTTCATATTTTCTTTTGCACAAAATCTGTGGACTTTGTAGCAGCTTTGTTACACAGACATATCATTAAGGCCACATCAGGTAAGGGCACCAGGGAAATTCTCACATTTCTAAGGTTTCTAAAAAGCATCCTCAACTTCCTCTGTGACAGTTGTACGAGCATCTTCATTTTTGCGACACTGAAAAAAAATTAACATCTTAAAAATCACATTATGGTTCCTAAAATCACACATGTAGTAAATACTTAGTTTTAAAAAATACAAGCAACAGTGATGCTTATGGAAAAAAGTGTTAAAGCGCCGTTTGTCCTCTTTTGGTTTCATCTCTTTCTCAACCCACTGTCTCAATTGCTACTGAATCACATTTAACTTTTGGTACACTCCCCAACTTTTAAAATAAAATATTCATGGTCTTCTATAACATCAACAAATGCCAGCACTCCAGAAGTCACCCTGTCACATTCCCAATTATTGCCCATTCCTTTCCTCTGAAAGTAATGCCCTTTTCACTTACAGGTAATCCATCCTTTCTTTTCTTTCTAATTCTACCAATAGCTTCCAGCCCTCCCTCTAAACATTATAGTTTAGCTTTAGTTTTGCCTGATTTCAAATATTCTGTGAGTAGAATTAAAATGTTCTATTTTTATTAAAAAAAAGCATTCTTTTGAATTTACCTTTTAATAGTCAAGATTATTATATGAGATTGATCTATGTTGTTAAATGTAGTTATTCCTCATTTTAATCACCATGTTGAATTTTATTCTCAATATATTCACCACTCACTGAATGCACTCCCACTTCAGGACCATTATGAATAATACTGATATATATGTTTATTTTTTTCCCTAGAAGTTTATCTTGCTACATGTGTACACACATTTCTGTTGGGTACATAATAAATTACTGATAGGGTATGCATATCTTAACCTTCAGTAAATAATGCCCCAAAGATTTTCAAAGTTGTTGCAGCAATTTATACTCCAACTAGGGGTGAGAAATTTCATTTATACACAGTCATTACCATCACTTAAAACTGTACTCTGAAATTTAGTCATTCTGTTAGGTACTTAATATCTCATTGTAGTTTTATTTTAATGTTATTATTGAAATGGTTGGATTTATGTCTGACTGCTTGCTGTGTTTTCTATATGTTTCATGTCTTTTATATTCCTCCTTTACTTGTTTTTCGAAATAAAATACTTTCTATGTATTAATCTCTTTGTTAATTTTATTTTACTACAATTTTGGGAATTTTCTTAGTCATTGGTCAGGGGTTACAGTATGCATTTTACCTTATCACAATCTGCTTCAGATGAATGCTAATTTAATTCCAGTAAAATACAGAAACTTTGTTCTAATGTGGCTATATTCCTTCCCCTTCCTTTGTGCTATCATTGCAACATGTATTACATCTACGTATGTGACATGGAGAAGGAAATGACAACCCACTTAAATATTCTTGCCTGGAAAATTCCATGGATAGACAAGCCTGGAGGGCTACAGTCCATGGGGTCTCCAAGTGTCAGACATGACTTAGCAACTGAGCACATGTTGTGTAACCAATGATATAGTGTTATAATTCTTGCTTTTATAATCTTATCTCTTTTAAAATTTCATATAAAAAAGGAAAAAAAAATATATCTGTAGACCACCAGCTGGCAAACTACAGCACATGAACCAAATCTGATCCATTACCTGTTTTATAAAGTTTGATTGAAACAAAGCCATATCTATTCATTTAAATACTGTCCATGGCTGCTTTCATGTTATTGAGTAAAACTGAGTAGCTGGGACAAATGGAATTAATGTTGATAATAAACATGAACTTAAAATAAGGAGATTATCTTGGATTAATTGGGTGAGCCCAATGTGATTTATGCAATTGTTTTTTTTTTTTTATAAATTTATTTACTTTAGTTGGGGGCTAATTACTTTACAATATTGTAAATTGTCTTTTAAGTTAGTTAAGAAAGAACAAATGACATATTTAGACTATTTTTTTCATAGTTATCTGCATAATTACCTTTACTGATGCTATTTCTTCATGTGTATTTGAGTTCCACCTGGTATCACTTCCTTTCGGTCTAAAGAGCTTCCTTTGATGTTTTTTGTAAGGAAGTTCTGCTAGCACACATTCATGATCATTGTTCATCTGTACGTCTTTATTTCTCAGTCATTTCTGAAGGATAGTTTTAAAGGATATAGAATTCACACTTGACTGTTTTTTTCTTCCAGCACTGTAACATGCTTTCCTACTACTTTAAGGCCTGCATTGTTTTTGATGAGTTAGCGGTTAACCTTATTCTGGATTACACTTACACTGCACATGAAGTCATTTTTTCTTGCTGCTTTCAAGACTTTATTAGTTTATTTCTGAAGCATCTAGGAGTGCATCTCTTTGTGTTTATTCGGAGATCACTGAACCTCTTAGATGGATGCATGCTAAGTTGCTTCAGTTGTGTCTGACTCTGTAATCCTATGAACTATAGCCCGCCAGGCTTCTCTGTCCATGGGGTTCTCCAGGCAAGAATATTGGAATGGATTGCCATTTCCTTCTGCAGGGGATCTTCCCAACCCAGGGACTGAACCTGTGTCTTAGATGGACAAAATAATATTTTTCCTCAAATGTGGGAAATTTTGGGCCATTATTTTTCAATTTTTTTCCCTCATTTCCTCCTTTCTGGTATTCTCATTATGCATATGTGAGTGCAGTAGATGGGGTCCCCGACAAATCTCTGAGGCTGTTTATTTTTCTTTTTTTTCAGTTCTTCAGACTGGGTGATCTATACTGTTCTGTTATGTTTGCAGATCTTGTCTTCTGTTGATTCAAATTTGTCCTTGGGTTTTTCATTTCAGAAAGGTTGTCAGTCCTCAATATTCATTGGAAGGACTGATGCTGAAGCTGAAACTTCAATACTCTGGCCACTTGATGCAAAGGCGACTCATTTGAAAAGTTCCTGATGCTGGGAAAGATTGAAGGTGGGAGGAGAAGGGGATGACAGAGGATGAGATGGTTGGATGGCATCACTGACTCAATGGACATGAGTTTGAGTAAACTCCAGGAGTTGGTGATGGATAGGGAGGCCTGGCGTGCTGCAGTCCATGGGGTCACAAAGAGTCGGACACGACTGAGCAACTGAACTGAATTATGCATCTTCAGGTCTGGCTGGTTGTCAATTTCTTGCCCCAATAGTATTGTAATCTTAGTTAGGCCAGGTGTTAGATTGGCTTTTCCAGATTGTTTGCAACTGAGATCACCATTGTTTTAATAATACCCTTAGTCCTAAAAATTTCTTTGCTCTACTTCAAATAAAATCAGTCCTCTGCAGCAGTGAGACTGCTGGTCCTCACAGTCTGACTCACTCAGGCAGATTTCTGCAAAATGGAACCTGGAGTTGAGGGGGCAGGTTGGAAGGAATTGGAGCAGCCCCAAGTTAAACTGTCACAGACATCCACTGCTCTCACCCAAGGTTTAGTAAGTTTTTTAAAATAAACACTTCTCAATTTGTTTTGTTGTTTAGTCGCGAAGTCATGTCTGACTCTTTGTGACCCCATGGACTGTAGCATGCCAGACTTCCCTGTCCTTTGCCACCATTGCTCAAACTCATGTCCACTGAGTTAGTGATGCCCTCCAACCAACTCCTCTTTTGTTATCCCCTTCTCTTCCTGCCCCTGATCTATCCCAGCAACAGGGTCTTTTCCAATGAGTCACCTCTTTGCATCAGGTGGCCAGAGTATTGGAGCTTCAAATACAGCATCAGTCTTTCCAGTGAGTATTCAGAACTGATTTCCTTTAGGATTGACTGGTTTGACCTCATTTTATTTTTAATATTGTTTCATGTATTATTTTTCTAATTTTATAAACAGAAAAAAATAGAAAGTGAAATAAATATTATATTTTTATTAGTACCAAACATTATATCAGAACACTTTATCTCCTCATAAAGTGTGCTTACTAGAAATTGCATCTCTAGTTTTGCCAGCGAGTGAGATAAAACACTTACCAAACCAACACAGCCGAAGATTGTGTATGTGAATGCGACAGACAATTCCAATGGGTAGAAGCTCAGTAAAACACGTGAAATGTCTCTCCCAAGTCTCTGAAATCAGAAAATAGATGACATTTTGCATTATTCAGCTTAGTTCAGTCGCTCAGTTGTGTCCAACTCTTTGCAACCCCATGAACCGCAGCATGCCAGGCCTCCCTGTCCATCACCAACTCCCAGATCCACCCAAATCCATGTCCATCAAGTCGATGATGCCATCCAACCATCTCATCCTCTGTAGTCCCCTTCTCCTCCTGCCCCCAACCCTACCCAGCATTAGGGTCTTTTCAAATGAGTCAACTCTTCATATTAGGTGGCCAAAGTATTGGAGTTTCAGCTTCAACATCAGTCCTTCCAACGAACACTCAGGACTGATCTCCTTTAGGATGGACTGGCTGGATATCCTTGTAGTCCCAGGGACTCTCAAGAGTCTTCTCCAACACCACAGTTCAAAAGCATCAACTCTTCGGTGCTCAGCTTTCTTTATAGTCTAACTCTCACATCCATACATGACCACTGGAAAAACCATAGCCTTGACTAGATGGGCCTTTGTTGGCAAAGTAATGTCTCTACTTTTTAATATGTTGTCTAGGTTGGCTATAACTTTCCTTCCAAGGAGTAAGCATCTTTTAATTTCATGGCTGCAATCACCATCTGCAGTGATTTTGGAGCACCCAAAAATAAAGTCAGCTACAGTTTCCCCGTCTATTTGCCATGAAGTGATGGGACCAGATGCCATGACTTAGTTTTCTGAATGTTGAGCTTTAAGCCAACTTTTTCACTCTCCTCTTTCACTTTCATCAAGAGGCTCTTTAGTTCTTCTTCACTTTCTGCCATAAGGGTGGTGTCATCTGCATATCTGAGGTTATTGACATTTCTCCCAGCAACCTTGATTCCAGCTTGTGCTTCATCCAGCCCAGCGTTTCTCATGATGTACTCTGCATAGAAGTTAAATAAGCAGGGTGACAATATACAGCCTTGACGTACTCCTTTTCCTATTTGGAACCAGTCTGTTGTTCCATGTCCAGTTCTAACTGTTGCTTCCTGACCTGCATACAGGTTTCTCAAGAGGCAGGTCAGATGGTCTGGTATGCCCATCTCTTTCAGAATTTTCCAGTTTGTTGTGATCCACACAATCAAAGGCTTTGGCATAGTCAATAAAGCAGAAATAGATATTTTTCTGGAACTCTCTTGCTTTTTCGATGATCCAACGGATGTTGGCAATTTGATCTCTGGTTCCTCTGCCTTTTCTAAAACCAGCTTGAACATCTGGAAGTTCACGGTTCACGTATTGCTGAAGCCTGGCTTGGAGAATTTTGAGCATTACTTTACTAGCGTGTGAGAAGAGTGCAATTGTGCAGTAGTTTGAGCTTTCTCTGACACTGCCTTTCTTTGGGACTGGAATGAACACTGATCTTTTCCAGTCCTGTGGCCACTACTGAGTTTTCCAAATTTTTTGGCATATTGAGTGCAGCACTTTCACAGCATCATCTTTCAGGATCTGAAATAGCTCAACTGGAATTCCATCACCTCCACTTGCTTTGTTTGTAGTGATGCTTTCTAAGGCCCACTTGACTTCACATTCCAGGATGTCTGGCTCTAGGTGAGTGATCACACCATCGCGATTATCTGGGTCATGAAGATCTTTTTTGTACAATTTTTCTGTGTATTCTTGGCACCTCTTCTTAATATCTTCTGCTTCTGTTAGGTCCATACCATTTCTGTCTTTTATTATTTTTTTTCATTTCTGTCCTTTATTGAGCCCATCTTTGCATGAAATGTTCCTTTGGTATCTCTAATTTTCTTCAAGAGATCTCTAGTCTTTCCATTCTATTGTTTTCCTCTATTTCTTTGCATTGATCGCTGAGGAAGGCTTTCTTATCTCTCCTTGCTATTCTTTGGAACACTGCTTTCAAATGGGCATGTCTTTCCTTTTCTCCTTTGCTTTTCACTTGTCTTCTTTTCACAGCTATTTGTAAGGCCTCCTCAGAGAGCCATTTTGCTTTTTTGCACTTCTTTTTCTTGTTAATGGTCTTGATTCCTATCTCCTGTACAATGTCACGAACCTCTGTCCATAGTTCATCAGGCACTCTATCAGATCTAGTCCCTTAAATCTAATTCTCACTTCCACTGTATAAGGGATTTGATTTAGGTCATATCTGTGGTCTAATGGTTTTCTCCACTTTCTTCAATTTCAGTCTGAGTTTGGCAATAAGGAGTTCATGATCTGAGCCACAGTCAGCTTCCAGTCTTGTTTTTGCTGACTGTATAGAGCTTCTCCATCTTTGGCTGCACAGAATATAATCAATCTGATTTCGGTGCAGACCATCTAGTGATGTCCATGTGTAGAGTCTTCTCTTGTGTTGTTGGAAGAGGGTGTTTGCTATGACCAGTGCGTTCTCTTGGCAGAACTCTATTAGCCTTTGCCCTGCTTCATTCTGTACTCCAAGGCCAAATTTGCCTGTTACTCCAGGTGTTTCTTGACTTCCTACTTTTGCATTCCAGTCCCCTATAATGAGAAGGACATCTTTTTTGGGTGTTAGTTCTAGAAGATCTTGTAGGTCCTCATAAAACCGTTCAACTTCAGCTTCTTCAGAGTTACTGGTCAGGGCATATACTTGGATTACCATGATACTGAATGGTTTGCCTTGGAAATGAACAGAGATCATTCTGTCATTTTTGAGATTGCACCCAAGTACTGCATTTCTGACTCTTTTGTTGACTATGATGGCTACTCCATTTCTTCTAAGGGATTCCTGCCCACAGTAGTAGATATAATGGCCATCTGAGTTAAATTCACCCATTCCAGTCCATTTTAGTTTGCTGATTCCTAGAATGTCAACATTCACTCTTGCCATCTCCTGTTTGACCACTTCCAATTTGCCTTGATTCATGGACCTAACATTCCAGGTTCCTATGCAATATTGCTCTTTACAGCATCAGAACTTGCTTCTATCACCAGTCACATCCACAACTGGGTGCTGTGGAGCAGTGGCTGCGATGGTGCAGGAGCGGCCGAGAGGAGCTACCCCATGTGTAAGATCAGGGGTGGCGGCTGAGAGGAGATACCCCACATCCAGGGTCAGAGGCAGCAGCCGAGGAGCTACCCCACGTCCAAGTTAAGGAGAGTGGTGTGCTTTGCTGGAACAGCCGTGAAGAGATACCCCACGTCCAAGGTAAGAGAAACCCAAGTAAGATGGTAGGCCCTGAGAGAGGGCATCAGAGGGCAGACAGACTGAAACCACAATCACAGACAACTAGCCAATCTGATCACACGGACCTTATCTAACTCAATGAAACTAAGCCATGCCATGTGGGGCCACCCAAGACGGACGGGTCATGACGGAGAGGTCTGTCAGAATGTGGTCCACTGGAGAAGGGAATGGCAAACCACTTCAGTATTCTTGCCTTGAGAACCCCATGAACAGTATGAAAAGGCAAAAGATAGAAAATGTAGGTATACAATTCTATAATGCCTTTAGGAAAAGATACTGTATGTAAGTTCATTTTGTGTAATTAATCACAGCAAATAAAGCTGAAATTTTTATGTTTGGGAGATTGTGAAACTGATCATTAGTATTGCGCTCATGTCAGATAAATTCGGTATACAACAGTTTGTAGTACTGTTTGCAAAAGGTAGTGAGTGAGTTAGTGAGTGAAAGTCGCTCAGTCGTGTCTGACTCTGTGACCCAATGGACTATACAGTCCATGGAATTCTCCAGGCCAGAACACTGGAGTAGGTAGCCATTCCCTTCTCCAGGGGATCTTCCCAACCCAGGGATCGAACCCAGGTCTCCAGTATTGAAGGCGGATACTTTAAGTCTTGGCAATTATGCTGTATCTTAAACTAAGATTATAAGCTTATGAGTAAGAGGGAGGGGTAAGTTGAAATAACTTGAAACAATTCTATACTTACTAATTCTATCCCTCCCCCATCTCTGCCCCTGAAGTTAGAATTGAAGATTTCTAGATTTGGATTTCCAGGGCCAATGGAAATTTTCTTATAGTTTACAGGGGAAATCTAATGCATGCTTATTTAAATCAATACATCATTCATGACTGACAATCTATTTGGAGGGGAGGAGGAAGTTTATCTCTCACCCATAATGACTCTTCTACTCAGATTATCTTAAATTAAAATTTCCAAATTGTTATCTGCTTTGTTCCATTGTTAAGTAACAAAGAGGAGCTCCACTCCAATCTGTTCTCATTTTAAATGGAATATTTCTATAATTATTCCTAAAGTCTTTTGCAGCACTAATATTCTGTGATTCTGAATCTAAAGTCAACACAACTGAAATAAATCTATTATAGCATCAGTAAAGATATTCACATTTATTGGAAAATGTTACTATCTTAGAAATACGGTTATTTCTCTAGTACAAAGTATGTGATTAGACAGTTAATTGAAAGCAATGCAGATTCATGCACATTTGGCATTTGAGGGCCTAAAGTAAAATTCATGTGAGATACAAAAAACAGGCTATAAATGAAAATATCTACATTAAACCAGAAACGAGTAGCTTTATACAATTCCAACCATATGCTTCAATAGCAGAATTCTTTTGCTGATTTTGGGAAAGGTTTTAAGTCTTGGATTATACTTTTATTTCTTTAAGAGAATCATCTTAACGTGTGTGTGTGTGTGTGTGTGTGTGTGTGTGTGTGTGTGTGTATCACTTAAGTCTTAAAATTTTTACTTAATTTTCATTGGTCATGTCAGGAATTCAAACATCCTATTAGTATTTACAAAAAATTATGTTAAGAGTAATTTTTTAATTAAAACTTTCAGTCGAGAGCTTACTACTAAATCAGAGAATTTCATGGGGATGAATTAAAGCTTTATTTTACCTCCTAAGGTTTTAAAACCACTGAAAAGAATAATTTTTAAATTAAGATGTTCCCACAGAATTGGTCACTTACCGCTTGTCCATAATTCCTGTATGACACAGACTCAAAAGTAGACAACTCAACTACTGTTAGAATCATTGCAATAACTGTGACAATTATGCATAAGATGTTCATAAGCATAGCAGAGGTAAGCTAAAAAGAAGATAGAGAGTAAATTTATTATACTCATAATAAACGATTTTGTTAAATAGTTTGTATTACTGAAAAAAGAAATCTAGTTAAAATTTTGATCTAGCTTCTGAAGCTTCAGAAGTGTTGGTATGCTTGCTATTAGAGTGCAACCCTTCTCTGGTTTATATGAAACCTAATTAATTTGAAGTAAATATCAAAACATCTTCATACCAATAAGCAGAAATCTTCCATTTGGGTGCAAAAATATTATGTTTTACAATCTTCTGAATCATTTGGAAGAAAGCTTTATAATATATGATTTGAACAAAAGGAGTTCCACATCAAAAAGAAAAAAAGAGAAAAAAGATGAAAAATGACTGCTTGTAGAAACAGGCCAAATAGAATTCAATGAATTTTAATCCAGGGTCTTAAGTCTCTAGAGAAATCCATCAACATCTTTGGAAATTAGTTTTTTATCTCTACAATCACAGTTCAGTTCAGTCATTCAGTCATGTCCGACTCTTTGTGACCCCATGAACTGCAGCACACCAGGCCTCCCTGTCCATCACCAACTCCCTGAGTCCACCCAAACCCATGTCCATTGAGTCAGTAATGCCATCCAGCCATCTCACCCTCTGTTGTCCCCTTCTCCTCCTGCCCTCAATCTTTCCCAGCATCAGGGTCTTTTCCAATGAGTCAGCTCTTCCCATGAGGTGGCCAAAGTACTGGCGTTTCAGCTTCAACATCAGTCCTTCCAATGAACACCCAGGACTGATCTCCTTTAGGATGGACTGGTTGGATCTCCTTGCAGACCAAGGGACTCTCAAGAGTCTTCTCCAACACCACAGTTCAAAAGCATCAATTCTTATGCGCTCAGCTTTCTTTATAGTCCAACTCTCACATCCATACATGACCACTGAAAAAACCATAGCCTTGACTAGATGGACCTTTGTTGGCAAAATGTTTCCGCTTTTTAATATGCTATCTAGGTTGGTCATAACCTTCCTTCCAAGGGGTAAGCGTTTTTTAATTTCATGGCTGCAGTCACCATCTGCAGTGATTTTGGAGCCGAGAAAAATAAAGTCAGCCACTGTTTCCACTGTTTCCCCATCTATGTACCATGAAGTGATGGGACCGGATGCCATGATCTTAGTTTTCTGAATGTTGAGGTTTAAGCCAACTTTTTCACTCTCCTCTTTCACTTTCATCAAGAGGCTCTTTAGTTCTTCTTCACTTTCTGCCATAAGGGTGGTGTCATCTGCATATCTGAGGTTATTGATATTTTTCCCGGCAATCTTGATTCCAGCTTGTGTTTCTTCCAGCCCAGCGTTTCTCATGATGTACTCTGCATAGAAGTTAAATAAGCAGGGTGACAATATACAGCCTTGACGTACTCCTTTTCCTATTTGGAACCAGTCTGTTGTTCCATGTCCAGTTCTAACTGTTGCTTCCTGACCTGCATACAGGTTTCTCAAGAGGCAGGTCAGGTGATCTGGTATTCCCATCTCTTTCAGAATTTTCCACAGTTTATTGTGATCCACACAGTCAAAGGCTTTGGCATAGTCAATAAAGCAGAAATAGATGTTTTTCTGGAACTCTCTTGCTTTTTCGATGATCCAGCGGATATTGGCAATTTGATCTCTGGTTCCTCTGCCTTTTCTAAAACCAGCTTGAACATCTGGAAGTTCACGGTTCATGTGTTGCTGAAGCCTGGCTTGGAGCATTTCTCTAGAGCATTACTTTACTAGCGTGTGAGATGAGTGCATTTGTGTGGTAGTTTGAGCATTCTTTGGCATACTTTCTTTGGAATTGGAATGAAAACTGACCTTTTCCAGTCCTGTGGCCACTGCTGAGTTTTCCATATTTGCTGGCATAGTGAGTACAGCACTTTCACAGCATCATCTTTCAGGATTTGAAATAGCTCAACTGGAATTTCATCACCTCCACTAACTTTGTTCGTAGTTAATGCTTCCTAAGGCCCATTTGACTTCACATTCCAGGATGTCTGGCTCTAGGATGGTGATCACACCATTGTGATTATCTGGGTTGTGAAGATCTTTTTTGTACAATTCTTCTGTGTATTCTTGCCACCTCTGCTTAATATCTTCTGCTTCTGTTAGCACAAAAGTAGACTAATTGATTTCTAAAGTATCTTTTAGCTCTGAGATTCTAAGATTATTTTCCTTCCCAATATCTTTCTACCTATAATATAGATGGATCTTTATTTTGAACAGATTTTCTATTTTGTTACAAGGTACAGTTGTGTTCCCAAATTAGAGTTAGGAAAATGAAGTTTTACAACAGTATTATGTCTATTTATAAACTCATTGAGTTCTATTAAATTTTTTTCTAACAGTAAAATTCATATAAGGTTAAAAAAAGGTATAACACAAAACCAAAAAAACAAAAGACCTTTATACTTAAACTTAGAAACCTTTATATAATATGACTTTAATATAGCATATCTGTCTACATTAAATTACATGCTCCTAGATTTTCATTTAACTCCTTCATTTATTTTACAGATAGGTAGATTCCTTTATTGTTTAGATGCCCACTATATTTTCATTAAAATCTACTTAGCTTTGTGACAAGTGATTTCTAGGGTACACTAAACATTTTAACTTACTTGGCGTTGAGATGGATGCCTTGTTACTCTTATTATGGAGATTCCTGAAATGATATACTGAATATAAAAACATATATTTATAAATACTCATTGATAATGCTCATCAACTTAAAATATATTTTAAACAATTCCGTCTTCTAAGTCATTATTTTTAGAATAGTCAGAGTAGAATAATATAAAGAAGTTTCAGTAGAAGGGGTTAGGACAAGTTTACATCTATAGTAATGAAGATAACCGTAGGATCACTAGTAATAGAAGCATATTGCATAATTCAGATGGTGGGATGTAGAATATGCCGAAAATGACTTAAGCAGTCCTGAATCAGGGACCAAGTTTGCTTATATCTGCACATGCTTTCTAAACTCATTCAATTCTTACTTCTAATGCTATACTTCTGACTGAGATGCTATTACTGATTATGATTAGTGTGTATATATCCAGATGTGAAAAAGTAGTCCATGAATCTATATTCCAACTTGTGTTTGTACAAAATATATCTCTTAATTGAGATTGTAGCCATTATTAAGGTAACAGATGTTATTCCTATTTTTGCCTTTATTTTATAAAAAGAAGTTCCATTATTTCATACCAGGCTCCTTTGTCTATTTCCCAGAAGTGTAGAGCTGTGCCTTATTGTTTGACAGTGGGCTGCACAATCCCTTTGAAATAGTCCTTTTGTCTTATCTGTTTTAATGGCTTTGACAAACATCTAAGTTAAAGGCTAATTTGTAGAAAAACAGTATTCATACTATACCCCATATACAGGAAGGCCACACTTGAGATTCACTAACTACTGGAGGATCACTTAAGTGTACACACTCAGCACTTCGTTCTGTAGCCAAATTGAGATTTCCAAGACAAAGAGCAGGTAACGACTAGTTCAGAACACAAAGCGAAAACACCCTGTGAGTTTTAAACCAGCGCCAACTAGATTACCAAACCATGTGCTTCACAGAAGGCCATTCAAAGTTTATGACCTAAATGAGAAATTTTGAATTAAACTATACTTACTTGAAATTTTAGATAATTTAATATAGGTGATAACTGTGATATTTTTATAACATGATGACTAGAAACACTGAAGGACAGCAATCATTTAACTGGATTTTACTCGCAAATCCACTATTTTTCTCCTATTGTTTTCCAAGGCAATGCTTTGACATCTGTAAGCCAACATACAAAGGCAGGGGCCCTCCTAAAGGCGTCTTGCTCCTTTACAGCCCTATCAAACGGTGGCACCTGATCGCCTATTGCCCTTCTATCATCAGCTCTAAGCACGGGTAAGGGGTCCCCTTGTTCCTTCCAACCATGCTCTCTCCTCCAGCTTTGAATCAGATGTCATCAGATGCTGTCACCCACTGTCCCTTCTGATTGAAGTCATCTACTGACGCCCCCCTTGGTCAGTCTTTTCTTTCTGCGTGATCAGTCACTCAGTCGTGTCCAGCTCTTTGCGACCCCGTGGACTGCAGCCCACTAGGCTCCTTTGTCCATAGGGATTCTCTAGGAGAATCCAAGAATACTGGAGTGAGTTGCCATGCCCTCCTCCAGGGGATCTTCCCAACCCAGTGATCCAACCTGCATCTCGTACATTGGCAGGTGGATTCTTTACCACTAGCGCCACCTGGGAATAGTAACACCTTTCAAATCTCCATGTTAATTATCCCACTTTGTCCACCAACTCATGCCCTGCAGTTTTACAATTCTAATAATCCACTGACCCCATGTGGATCTATAATCTGAGCCCCTTACTTGTTATATTCTCTCCGTTACCAGTTTAAATTCTATGACCAGCTATTAAAAACACTCACTTTTTTACATTCTCAACTCCTCTGCACCTTTCTTGATCACAGTTGTATGGATAGGCCAAAATCTTGATTAAACACAGTCCTCCTTCTTATTACATGTCTGCACCCATGTGGCTGAACATGACTGAGACAGATGTACATAACTATCTTGATGCATCTCACTATATAATCATGTTCCAAAAGCTTGAGTCTTTAATGCTGCATGAAAGTCACACTACTTTTCCACAATCCATGCACACTCTCATTTTTCCTAGGTGACCATTTCTTCATTCTCTTCTCTCATCTCAACCAACCAATCCATTCTCCATTCACACTCTCAGAGCATGATCCTCCTTTCTAAATTACTGAAACAGTGGAGGCCATCAGAAAGGAAGTTCCACAAGCTCCCAATACCCAATGGCCTGAAAGTTATCCTTTTTCTCTGTTCCTCTATCTTCCTTCCTGTTACCTGCCTTGACACTATTTGCATTAGAGGTGGATAATCCCTTGTTGGGGGCTGCCCTTTGCATTATATGATGTTCGGCAGCATCCTTGACTTGCCCACTATGTATACCCCTTAGCTATGAAAACCAAAAATGTTACCACCAAATGTCCTCTGAGGGGAAACCTTACCTCTAGCTGAGAACCACTGCTAGAGGAGAACTATCCATGCTCCTATTTGTGTATTAAAAGGCATTCATCTCTTGTGTATAAGTCCATGATTCTAATAATCTCCCCCATAACTTATCTCATATATCATCAACTTTCTTCTGGTTCAGTCCCCTCAACAAAAGACATGGGAACAACTTACTGAAACAAATAAGCTAACCCTCTCCTGATTCAAGTTTCCCTCAACAACCTCATTACTTTACACCACATCACACCAAAACCCTTAAACAAGTTGTCTGTATTTGCTGTCTCTAATTCCTCTCCTTTCATTATTTCTTACACAAATTCCAGTTAGGTTTTTGCCTCACCTTCCACTGAAACTATTTGTCAAGCTTACCATTGGCCTTCATATCGCTAAATCCAATGGTCAATTCTCAGCCCTTCTCTGATTTGACAACCTAACAGGATGAATATATTTGGTCTTTCCCTATTCTTTGTTTACTTGACTTCCAGGATGTCACGCTCTCCAGACTTTCCTATTACTTTACGGCTATAAGAAACCACAGGAGAGCACAGGTGATGACAAATTTAAAAAATGTGTGAATAGAGACTCATTGTGTGAGAACCCTAAGGCAAAGACCCTAACATGAAAATTAACCATATGGAGATTATGCTTACAATTCTAATTGTATAGATATGTTAACATATCTAAGGACAATCCAGCCTATGGTTGTCATTGTGTAGTCTGTCCATATCAATGTCTCTTATAACAGCACTGGTAAGTTAAAGGTGCTCAATAAATATTTGTTTATAAAAAGGGATCTGACTTTGAGTTATCAATACGGGATTTAGTTACTTAACTCTCCTGAAAACTATCGAAGCTCTTCCTATGTTCTACTAGTGGCATGAATATTATCTATTGAATGATTAAATTAAAAAACGTATTCTACTCACAACAATTCCCCATAAAGAACATCCGGTTTTGTAAGTTATAGGTTCATATGTCCCAAAGACTCCTTTAATTTGTCCCATATACAAAATCAATAGGAGATACCACATGAAAACACAAAAGATGCCAATCATAATCTGGATAGCCTGTGGGAAAACAATGCTATTAGTATGGAAACCATGTAATTTATAACAATTCCAGTAAGTGTTAACTATAAAAATAATTCAAACTTTTAACAAAAGGCACGTAACCACGAAATTCCTGGATTGGTTAGTCTAAAAAGAGGGCCCTAACCAGGAAGTACTAAGGTTTACCCAATAGGAATGAGCCATACTTGGAGCATCAGACTGTTCAGCAGGAATTCTGGTGAATTCTCCCGTAAGAACATTGAGAATCTGACTCTACTGCTGGCTATCCTATCAAGTGATGACATGTCAGGAGAACACTGAGGGTGCTTCTTTTCATTCAAGGCACACTTGACATGGATCTTTCTCACAAGCATGCTGCGATGAGGTCGAGTCAACACAGATAAAAGAATACCCAAAGTAGACTTACTTGCCCAGGGTCTTTCTGTTGGATAGGGGATGGGTTAGGGTCGGGGAGAATTATTACTCAACCTGTTTGTAAAAAGGCAATTATAATCCCAGTAAATATGTACCAGTACATTTCTGAATTTATATGTAAACTTAATATTTCAAATACTAAATCACATCTTTAATCACTTTTTAAAAATTTCAGAGGATACATTATTTTCACTTTCATTTTCATATAAACTTTCACTTCCATATAAACTTTAATAGGAAGCTATTTAATATTTTAAGTTTGGTAGTTTCAGTTCTTTGCAAAGCACGTGATCTATGAAACACATAATGCAACTGATTAATATTAAAGGAAGCTAATATTGCTAATATTAATAAGAAGCTATTTAATGTTTTAAGTTTAGTAGTTTCAGTTGTTTCTTTGTAAAGCAAGTGATCCACAAAGTACATAAATGCAACTGATTAATATTAAAGATGTGTTTTAGAGAAAAATTTTGGCATAGAAAACCCACTTTTGGGGGCTAACAATCTTATGCATTTAGATTCAGGCTTCAAGGTTTCCTCTGCATCAGATTTGGAAGAACAACATCATTTTCAAAGGTTCTTTGGATTTGACTGGGAGAAAATCCTCTACTAGATCTCAAAATCCTTGAGATTTTGGTCTTCTGCATTGCAGGCAGATTCTTCACCATTACTAAGTAGAAATAGTGCATTACCTTGAATTTAGTTTAAGTAAGTCTTACCGCTAAAACAAGAGAATTTGCTGCAGAGACTTTTGAACAACATGCACACACAGCCATACTACCAGCATTTCCTCTAGATGATTATGTCTCTGATCTCTGGTGATACCGCTATTAGCAAACTTCTACAAAACAGTACAAAACACAAATACAAGTTTTGCTCAAAAGAAAATACTTAAAGTCACTTCTTTTCTTACTGTTTTGCAATTACTTTCCCAAACTCTGAAGCAATCACTTTCTTCTCTCCTTGCTTTTTTAGAAGGAATTTACATTCACCTGTTTTGAGTTAGGTCTCCAGAACTGAAAGGCCTCCCTTTGACTAAAAAATCTTGATATATACAATATTATACATATTTTCTCTGAGTAGTGAACAGTGTCTCTGGATTATGAATTATAAAGAAAACCTAGGGAATAGGACTGGAGAAGGCAATGGCACCCCACTCCAGTACTCTTGCCTGGACAGTCCCATGGACGGAGGAGTCTGGTAGGCTGCAGTCCATGGGGTCGCTGAGAGTCAGACATGACTGAGCGACTTCATTTTCACTTCTTACTTTCATGCATTGTAGAAGGAAATGGCAACCCAGTCCAGTGTTCTTGCCTGGAGAATCCCAGGGATGGGGGAGCCTGGTGGGCTGCCGTCTATGGGGTCGCACAGTCTGACATGACTGAAGTGACTTAGCAGCAGCAGCAGGGAATAGGCCTAGTACTAGAGGATCTTAGCAAAGCTTTTAATAGTTCATTTGCAATTCATAATCAATTCAATGTAACTCATAATGCCATGTTTGCATTTTTAAAACCAAATTCTTGGACTTAAATTCATCATGGGCTTGTGACTTTTTTCCCCGACGTATATTTGCTGCTGCTGCTGCTGCTAAGCCGCTTCAGTCGTGTCCGACTCTGTGTGACCCTGTAGACAGCAGCCCACCAGGCTCCTCCGTCCACAGGATTCTCCAGGCAAGAATACTGGAGTGGGGTGCTACCTAGTTCTTATTTCTATAATACGGATTTTTCTTCCATCAGACAACTTATTAAAGTTGCTTCCACAATCCTAAACGCTCTTACCATTATTCCTGCAGCTTCTCCTTGTGCTTCAATCACTTTCTTACTTATATGAACATTAAAAACCTGGATAAATGCATCTCCTTCTGAGATTTCACCCACTTGAGGATCTGGAATAACACTGCTTAATATCTTCTAACATGGCATACTTAGGTCAAAAACATGAGTTATGTCACTTAGCCACTCAGGTGATCACTTAACAGATGATCTCAAAACTTTCCTTGGACCTTCCAGAAATGAGAGAAGAGTTTGACTAAATGATCTGTCATTCCCTGTACCCTTAAAATCTCATGAATTGATTATTTTAATGAAACTCTGGTTTCTAAATTTGATTTCCTGAATGTCTCTTAATTCTATAAAGTACAGAAACAGAAAAAGCTAGGTAAGAATACAAAAACTGTGAGAGCAAATAGAGAAAATAATATTTTAATAACTGAATTATAGCTACTAAGCTTTATATTAAAACGTCACTTTTGAGAAATGTTAAAGAAAGAGTATAGGCCTATAGGCAATGAAGATCAATCACTCTATCATGCTTAAATTAAAAACAAAGAATTATAGAATTTATGTATAGAGTAATGAAGAAAAGTCATATCTAGATTGCAATTATTTGCCACATTTTAGATAAAAGAAAGATAATAAAACTAGTAAGTCTTTTTGTTTGTATAGAAAAAAGTCTTTTCACAGTTTATAGTGGAAGCACCATGAGTGACCTGGGAAGTAGAACATTTAGCATCATTATAACTGCCATCAGGCCCCCACCAAAACCACTCCAAATGAAGTATTCATTAAAATACCAAGAAAAAAAATTGTGTGTTAAAAATCCTCAGCTTAACTGACCGAAGGAAGAGAGTAAGAAATGCTGTAATGTATTCCTGCAATACGAGATGGTTAGAAATTAAAATTTCTACATGTGGTTACTCTACAACCCAGTTAAAAACTAAAAGTAGAATATAAAAAGAAAATTAATGATTTATTTATTTTTATCTTCTGGTGATCCATCACTAAGTCAAAAAGCAGCTACAGGAAAGCACCTAACCATTATTCTCAACCCTATCCTCACCCCTTAAATTAGTGCTACACAGAAATTCTGGAACAATTACAGAGAGCTCATGTGGAGAAAGCATTTCTCCATCTTCAGTGCCTTTAGCAGGGCTGCAACTCCTAATGGTCTTCAGAATAAAGTTCACATTGTTTGGCAGGGCTCATAAAGCCCTTCATGAACTGCTCTCTGCCCACCTTCTCAGCTGCATCCTGGCCACTCCCTTAGTTTGAGCCCGAACAGTGGTGGCAGCAATATTCTCTGGAAAGCCTCCTCTGCTTCATGAGTCTGTCAAGGTATTCCTCTCCTCGATTCCCTAACATTCTCTGCATACTTCCTATCACTGTGTAGTGTTAACTTTTGATTTTCAGGACTGGTTCCCAAGGTCAGTGTGAGCTCCCAGAAGTCCAGGAATTCGTTTCTGTCTGTCCAGGGCCAGTCCTGCACTGTGACCAAGAGACTCAGACTTTATTAAATAAGCTACAATGAGATATTAATCACCTTCTTCCAGTCAGAATGACCATCATCAAAAAATCTACAAATGATAAATGTTGGAGCGGGTGTGGAGAAACCCCGTTCCAGAGGGAGCCCTGTTACACTGCTGGTGGGAAGGTGAACTGGTGCACCACTATGGAGAACAGTCTGAACTTCTCTTAAAAAACTAAGAGCAGAGATATCATGTGATCCCGAAATCCCATTCCTTGGCATAGATCTGGAGAATATTACTCAGCCATAAAAAATAATAATAAAATGCATCTTTCACAACATGGAAGCCCTAGAGGTTATCGGTCTAAGTTAAGCAAGTCAGATATTGAAAGACATATATATCACTTCGCAAGGGAATCTTAAAAAAATAGTACAAATCAACTTATTTACAAAACAAACTCACAGACATGGGGGTGGGGGCGGGGGGAAACCCATGGTTACCAAAGGGGGAAAGGGGGCAAGCCGGTTAAGTGGGGGGTGCAGGACTAACAGGCGGATGCCACCGTACACAACAGATCAACAAGGATTCACATTACAGCAAAGGGAACGAAGTGCAGGATCTTGTTCACGTGAAACTCAACACAGTATTATAAACCAACTACAGTTAAACGCAAAAAAAAGACTGGTTCTGCGGGTGGGTGGGGGGTGAGTCCCAGCCTCTGCAGACAGCGGGAAGGAGACAAGAAAAGGGGGTGGGCGTGGGGAGGCACTGAACCCTGTCTCCGCGCCTCCTTGGGGCTTTTAACACTGAACAATGCTCAAAAGCAAAGCGACATCATTACCCCTCATTTTACTTGCTCCGGGTCCTTTCGCCCTCGCTGGCCCAGGCCCTGGCTAAGGCGGGGGTCCCGGCGCCGGCAGGTCACCCTGCTCCGGAGCGGCTGGTCCAGGCTGGGTCCTCCCGCCAGTGCCCAGGCCCGGCTCTGGGGGCGGGTCTCTGCTAGCCGTGCCCTCAGGGCCAGGTCCCCAGACCCCGCCGAGCTGGCATCCTGGAAAGATCAAGGGGCCCGGGAGCCAGCCTGCCCCCAGGCAGCGCAGGGCTCCAACGGCAGACTCCCGATCCCGCGCTCCCGGGCCCTCCTGCGCCTGCGCGAGAGCGGGCGAGGGGGACAGCGCATGCGCAGACCCCCTGGCGCCTGGCCAGCCCTGTGCTGTCCTGTGACCTTCCTCTCGGTACCTCTAGTGAGGGCGTCTCCTCCAGGGAGCGCGTCTCCTCCAGGGAGGGGCGTCTCCTCCAGGGAGGGCGTCTCCTCCAGGGAGGGCGTCTCCTCCAGGGAGCGCGTCTCCTCCAGGGAGGGGCGTCTCCTCCAGGGAGGGCATCTCCTCTAGTGAGGACGTCTCCTCCAGGGAGGGGCTTCTGCACACGTCCGTTTGTGATCTTCTCCCTTCTAGGGTGTTTCTCATATGTACATCTGCTGCAAAGCAACCAGAATCTCTGACGAAAAGTCCGTCTTTCACTTGCTCTCTTCTCAAAGAATAATTTTGGCCACAAACATATTGAAAAAGGTGAGTAGCTGAGTCATTGACTCATGAAACGTAAGTAGCCAAAGAAGGAAATTAAATTGAGAGAATATTTAGCGAGACACTAATGGAATGACTTTTTGATTGACCGGCTGAGGTGAGTTTAGCTTTCAGGTTATTCCTGGCATCAGCTTTCTATTGCGTGTGGGCAGTAGTTAAAACAGTGTTTATGAAGAGACATGTAAAGAAGTTGGAGAAGGAAATGGCGACCCACTCCAGTGTTCTTGTGTGGAGAATCGCATGGATAGAGGAGCCTGGCGGACTACAGTCCATCGGGTCGCAAGAGTCGGACACGACTGAGCGACTAACCACCACCACGTAAAGAAGTAGGGGGTAGTAGCTCAAAAATAGAGAAGTTATGGAAAGGTGGATGAGGTAGTGGAAAGAAAAAGAGCAGTCATCTTGAATTAATTGACAAGTACAAATAACCCTGTTATGCAACCATTAGGACTTACTGAGGCATTAAAATACCTGGAGAGCAGATGGCCTGCAACTCCTGAATGTTATGAACTGTGATATAATCCAGGAAAGTTTATCTTGGCATTTTGGAAGTTAAAATTCAGATTTGGGGTGTAAATATTTAGTGAAAGATACAGCCAGTGAGCAAAACATTCAGGAAGAGAAACTGATTTTCTTTTACACAGAAATTGCCTAAGTGCCACTAGTACTCTTTGCCAAACCTCAAAAGGTATGTCGTAAAGCTGCTAAGATCTGTTATGATTATTGTATAGCCTGAAAATCGATTATAAACTCAATAACTTTGCCTTTAGCCCCATGGCCAGCTTTCTTACATTGTGACTCTAAAGTCTCCTCATTTAAAAGAAAAACATGTTGCACGCTTTCCTAAAACCTTTACATTTTGTATTGGTCGGTATGTCATTGAGGGTATTTTCAGTTCAGTTCAGTAGCTCAGTCATGTCCAACTCTTTGCGACCCCATGAACCCCAGCACACCAGGCCTCGCTGTCCTTCAGCAACTCCTGGAGTCCACCCAAACCCACATCCATTGAGTTGGTGATGCCATCCAACAATCTCATCCTCTGTCATCCCCTTCTCCTCCTGCCCTCAACCTTCCCAGCATCAGGGTCTTTTCCAATGGGTCAGCTCTTCACATCAGGTGGCCAAAGTATTGGAGTTTCAGCTTCAGCATCAGTCCTTCCAATGAACCCAGGACTGAACTCCTTTAGGATGGACTGGTTGGATCTCCTTGCAGTCCAAGGGACTCTCAAGAGTCTTCTCCAACACCACAGTTCAAAAGCATCAATTCTTATGCACTGAGCTTTCTTTATAGTCCAAGTCTCACATCCGTACATGACCACTGAAAAAACCATAGCCTTGACTAGATGGACCTTTGTTGACAAAGTAATGTTTCTGCTTTTTAATATGCTATCTAGGTTGGTCATAACTTTCCTTCCAAGGAGTAAGCATCTTTTAATTTCATTGCTGCAATCACCATCTATAGTGATTTTGGAGCCGAGAAAAATAAAGTCAGCCACTGTTTCCACTGTTTCCCCATCTATTTGCCATGAAGTGATGGGACCAGATGCCATGATCTTAGTTTTCGGAATGTTGAGCTTTAAGCCAACTTTTTCACTCTCTTCTTTCACTTTCATCAAGAGGCTCTTTAGTTCTTTACTTTCTGCCATAAGGGTGGTGTCATCTGCCTATCTGAGGTTATTGATATTTCTCCCGACAATCTTAATTCCAACTTGAGTTTCCTCCAGCCCAGCGTTTCTCATGATGTACTCTGCATATAAGTTAAATAAGCAGGGTGACAATATACAGCCTTGACGTACTTCTTTTTCTATTTGGAACCAGCCTGTTGTTCCATGTCCAGTTCTAACTTCCTGACCTGAATACAGATTTCTCAGGAGGCAGGTCAGGTGGTCTGATATTCCCATCTCTTTCAGAATTTTCCACAGTTTGTTGTGATCCACATAGTCAAAGGCTTTGGCATAGTCAGTAAAGCAGAAATAGATGTTTTTCTGGAACTCTCTTGCTTTTTCAATGATCCAGCAGATGTTGGCAACTTGATCTCTGGTTCCTCTGCCTTTTCTAAAACCAGCTTGAACATCTGGAAGTTCACTGTTCACGTATTGCTGAAGCCTGGCTTGGAGAATTTTAAGCATCACTTTACTAGCGTGTGAGATGAGTGCAATTGTGCAGTAGTTTGAGCATTCTTTGGCATTGCCTTTCTTTGGGATTGGAATGAAACTGACCTTTTCCAGTCCTGTGGCCACTGCTGAGGTTTCCAGATTTGCTGACATATTGAGTGCAGCACTTTCACAGCATCATCTTTCAGGATTTGAAATAGCTCATTTGGAATTCCATCACATCCACTAGCTTTGTTCGTAGTGATACTTCCTAAGGCCCACTTGACTTCACATTCCAGGATGTCTGGCTCTACGTGTGTAATCACACCATCGTGATTATCTGACTGGTGATAGAAGCAAGGTTCGATGCTGTAAAGAGCAATATTGCATAGGAACCTGGAATGTTAGGTCCATGAATCAAGGCAAATTGGAGGTGGTCAAACAAGAGATGACAAGAGTGAACATCAACATTGTAGGAATCAGCGAACTAAAATGGACTGGAATGGGTGAATTTAACTCAGATGACCATTCTATCTACTACTGTGGGCAGGAATCCCGTAGAAGAAATGGAATAGCCATCATAGTCAACAAAAGAGTCCAAAATGCAGTACTTGGATGCAATCTCAAAAATGACAGAATGATCTTTTTCGTTTCCAAGGCAAACCATTCAATATCATGGTAATCCAAGTCTATGCCCCGACCAGTAACGCTGAAGAAGCTGAAGTTGAACAGTTCTATGAAGACCTACAAGACCTTCTAGAACTAACACCCAAAAAAGATGTCCGTTTCATTATAGGGAACTGGGATGCAAAAGTAGGAAGTCAAGAAACACCTGGAGTAACAGGCAAATTTGGCCTTGGAGTACAGAATGAAGCAGGGCAAAGGCTAATAGAGTACTGCCAAGAGAACGCACTGGTCATAGCAAACACCCTCTTCCAACAACACAAGAGAAGACTCTACACATGGACATCACCAGATGGTCAGCACCGAAATCAGATTGATTATATTCTGTGCAGCCAAAGATGGAGAAGCTCTATACAGTCAGCAAAAACAACACTGGGAGCTGACTGTGGCTCAGATCATGAACTGCTTATTGCCAAATTCAGACTGAAATTGAAGAAAGTGGAGAAAACCACTAGAACATTCAGGTATGACCTAAATCAAATCCTTTATGACTATACAGTGGAAGTGAGAAATAGATTTAAGGGACTAGATCTGATAGAGTGCCTGATGAACTATGGACAGAGGTTCGTGACACTGTGCAGGAGACAGGAATCAAGACCATCTCCAAGAAAAAGAAATGCAAAAAAGCAAATGGCTGTCCGAGGAGGCCTTACAAATAGCTGTGAAAAGAAGACAAGTGAAAAGCAAAGGAGAAAAGGAAAGATATGCCCATGTGAAAGTAGAGTTCCAAAGAATAGCAAGGAGAGATAAGAAAGCCTTCCTCAGCGATCAATGCAAAGAAATAGAGGAAAACAATAGAATGGGAAAGACTAGTGATCTCTTCAAGAAAATTAGAGATACTGAGGGAACATTTTATGCGAAGATGATGGTATTTTATTCTTATGTAATAAAGCACTTTGGTTTCTAACGTTTGTATTTTCTTTTGCACTTAACGTGTCTGTGAGAAGAGAGGGTTCTGACAATACTAAGCGTAATACGTGCTAAAGAAGGGGTTTTCCGGATTATTGAAGCCTCAGGAGACGTGGGTTTGATCCCTGGGTCTGGAAGATCCCCTGGAGAAGGGCATGGCAACCCACTCCACTCCAGTATCCTTGCCTGGAGAATCCCATGGACAGAGAAGCCTGGTGGGCTACAGTCTGTAGGGCTGCAAAGAGTCAGATATGACTGAAGCGATTTAGCATGCATGTGCTAAAAAAAAGAGGAATCTCCGTTCTATGTGTCTTCAACCTCAAGATTATGGATTTAGTAGGAATAAGAGTTCAGATGAGATGGTGGCTTGTTGTAACTTGCTGTCATGTGTGATTGTGAGGGAAGTGAAGTTTAGCTGGAAGTCTCTGGAAATTATTGTAGATTTGATGATTTTCTTGGATAGGGTTTCAGATATATATTTATCTTAACTCAGTGAGTATGACTACATATTCATTCACAGGTATTCAGTATGAACATAGGTATGAATAGATATCTTTGTCTAGTTTTGGTATCAGGGTAATGGTGGCCACGGAAAATAAATTTGAGAGTGTTGTTTCTGCTTCAAGTTTTCCAAACAGTTTAAGAAGTGATAACTATCACTTCTTTATGTGGTTGGTGGAATTTCCCTTTGAAGTCATCTCATCCTGGACTTCTGTTTGCTGGGAGTTTTAAATTAGGGATGCAGCTTCCTGACTAGTGATTGCACGGTTCACACTGTCTTTGTCTTCCTGATTCATTCTTGGCAGCCTGGGATCGAGGGGCTAGAGCCGCTGCTGAGTGTGAGGTGGGGTTCCCTGCTACTCGGTGGCCGACACTGCCCCGTCGGGGACGAGGGGTTCAGGTCCCAAGTCGCTGGGCGGAAGCCCTGAGCCCAGGGTCGGCTCTGGCCCCTGTAAGTACACGTGTCCTCTCTCCCAGCGCTGCGGCCCTTGCCCCACAGTCGAGCAGTGCTGAAGCAGCAGGGGTGGTGCAGGCAGTTGCTGCCCAGCAGCTGTTGGCCTTGCCCTGCTCAGATGCCATCCAGCCTGAGTCCCTGGGTGAGCACGCTCCGTGGTCATGGCAGCCCTCGTAGGTCTAGCATAGAGCTGTGATGTGGAGTAAACAGGGCTGGAGTGTCCCCTTGGCTCAGGCTGGCGTACTTGGTGCTTGGGCAGTTGCGGGACACTGGGCCTCCACTGGAGCGGTCCTCAGTCCCGCCTCTCCTCTTTGCCTCAGGGCCAAGCTAGTGCTCTGGTGCTCCTCAGAGGCAGAGACCAGACTTCCCACAGCCCTCCTGTTAGTCCCAGCAGCCCTCCAACCAGCCAAGGAGGCTCAGCTTCCCTGGGCCTGACCTCTGGTGAGGGGTGTCCAGAAAGTGGCCTGCACCCTCACTTCTCAGGGTGGGAGTCTGCCTGTGCAATCTCCCTTTGCCTCTGAGTCACCTGCATCACAGATCCTGACCTGATCTCTTCCTTTTTTATCCAATTACATGTGTATCTTTCTTATAGCTTTGGTTGTAAAGGGGTCCTTGTACCAGTTTCCAGTTAGTTTTCAGTGAGGCTCATTCCACATGTAGATTTTTTTTTTAATCTCTTAAAAAATTCTATACAGTTTTTGAAGATTGCTTTCCATTTAGAGTTATTACAAAATATTGACTATAGTCCCATGTTGTACAATACATTCTTGAATCTATCTTACATCCAGTAGTTTGTACTTCCTGCTTTCCCACATCTATATAATCCCACTCCCCTCCCTACCTCCCTGGTGGTTCAAATGGTTAAGAATCTCCCTGCAATGTGGGAGACCTGGGTTTGATCCCTGGGTCAGGAAGATCCCCTGGAGAAGGGAATGGCTACCCACTCTAGTATTCTTGCTGGAGAATTCCATGGACAGAGGGGCCTGGCAGGCTATAGTCCATGGGGTTGCAAAGAGTCAGACACAACTGAGCAACTAACACTTTCACTTTCCCATAGCTCCTGGTAACCACTAGTTTGTTCTGTATATCTGAGAGTCTGCTTCTTTTTTATTATATTCACTTTTTGATGTATTTTTGTACATATAAGTGATATTATACATTATTTATCTTTCTCTGACATTTCACATAGCATAATGCCCTCCAAGTCTATCCAAGTTGCTGAAGTTTGCAAAATTTCATTGTTTTTATGGCTGAGTAGTATTCCATTGTATGTATATATAGAACATCTTTATTCATTCATCTGTTGATGGATACTTTGGTTATTTCCATATGTTGGCAGTTGTAAATAATCTTGCTGTGAACATCTGGATGCATGTATCTTTTCGAATTGATGTGTTTGTTTTTTTCTGTTTATATACCCAGGAATGGACTTGCTGAAGCATGCAGTAGTTCTATTTTACTTTTTTGAGAACCTTCCATATGGTTTTCCACCGTGGTTGCACCAATTTACATTCCTACCAACAGTGTCGAAGGTTCCCTTTTCTCCAAATGCTCACCAACACTTATAATTTGTAGACTTTTTGATGATAACCATTCTGACAAATGTGAGGTGATATCTCATTGTGGTTTTGATTTGTATTTCCCTGATGATTTGTGGTCATCTTTTCACGTGTAGAAGTATTTTCCATGTGTTTGTGGTGAGAGGTGAGCTCCATGTCCTCCTGTTCCACCATCTTGAGCGATCTGCATGCCATACTTTCAAGTGTTGCTAAATATTCGGCGGAGTGAAAGGAGATGTGAAAAATAAAATTGTGAGTGAGGCTTAAACTGGGTGGAGGCCACATGTGGAGAGAGAGATTGAGTTAAGCTGGCTGAGTGCCGCTACGATGATGGAATTGAGTGAAGAGCTGTCCATCTTTAGAGTTAAGTCAGGGTCCTGAGACTTCCCTAGGTGGCTCGGTGGTAGAAAATTTGCCTTCCAAGCCAGAGACATGGGTTCCATCCCTGGGTCCAGAAGGTCCCCTGGAGAAGAAAGTGGCAACTCACTCCAGTATTCTTGCCTGGAGAATTCCATGGACAGAGGAGTCTGGCAGGCTGCAGTCCATGGGGTTGCAGAACAGTCAGACATGTTTGAGCAACTAAATGGCGATAAACAACAGGGTCCTGAGGCATTGAGAAAAGGTGAGTTTGTGGAGAAGAACATCATGTAGGAAATTTATTTCTACATGATAACTTGTGTCGTAGAGAACACTCTGCACAGAGGAAGGCTTTCTTTTCTTTACAACATGATGGGAGAAAGGCATTAACAGGCAGCTTTAGGTAAACACTGATGTCTGAGTCCTCTCCAGCCTGTGGGAACTAGAACACACTGGCAATGTGGCCACACTAACCTGGCTTGCACCCCTGCCTGCCCAGGCAAGGGCTTCCCCAGTGACTCAGATACTAAAGAATCTGCATGCAATGTGGGAGACCCGGGTTTGAACCTTGGGTTGGGAAGATCCCCTAGAGAAGGGAAAGGCTACCCTCTCCAGCATTCTTACCTGGAGAATCCTGTGGACAGAGGAGTCTAAAGGGCTACAGTCCATGGTTTTCCAAAAAGTTGGACACAGCTAAGCAGCAAACATGCACATTCAGTTCAGTCTCTCAGTCCTGTCCGACTCTGTGACCCCATGACTGCAGCATTCCAAGCTCCTCTGTCCATCACCAACTCCCAGAGTTGCACAAACTCATGTCCATCGAGTCGGTGATGCAATCCAATCATCTCACATTCTGTCATCCACTTCTCCTCCAGCTTTCAATCTTTCCCAGCATCAGGGTCTTTTCTAATGAGTCAGTTCTTCACATCAGGTGGCCAAAGTATTGGAGTTTCAGCTTCAACATCAGTCCTTCCAGTGAACACCCAGCACTGATCTCCTTTAGGATGGGTTGATTGGATCTCCTTGCAGTCCAAGGGACTCTCAAGAGTCTTCTCCAACACCACAGTTCAAAAGCATCAATTCTGCAGCGTTCAGCTTTCTTCACTGTCCAACTCTCACATCCATACATGACCACTGGAAAAACCATAGCCTTGACTAGACGGACTTTTGTTGGCAAAGTAATGTCTCTGCTTTTAAACATGCTATCTAGGTTGGCCATAACCTTCCTTCCAAGGAGTAAGCGTCTTTTAATTTCATGGCTGCAGTCACCATCAGCAGTGATTCTGGAGCCCAAAAAAGTAAAGTCTGACACTGTTTCCACTGTTTCCCCATCTATTTCCCATGGAGTGATGGGACCAGATGCCATGATCTTAGTTTTCTGAACGTTGAGCTTTAAGCCAACTTTTTTACTCTCCTCCTTCACCTTCATCAAGAGGCTCTTCAGTTCTTCTTCACTTTCTGCCATAAGGGTGGTGTCATCAGCATATCTGAGGTTATTGATATTTCTCCCGGCAATCTTGATTCCAGCTTGTGTTTCTTCCAGCCCAGCGTTTCTCATGATGTACTCTGCATATAAGTTAAATAAGCAGGGTGACAATATACAGCCTTGACGTACTCCTTTTCCTATTTGGAACCAGTCTGTTGTTCCATGTCCAGTTCTAACTGTTGCTTCCTGACCTGCATACAGGTTTCTCAAGAGACAGGTCAGATGGTCTGGTATTCCCATCTCTTTCAGAATTTTCCACAGTTTATTGTGATCCACACAGTCAAAGGCTTTGGCATAGTCAATAAAGCAGAAATAGATGTTTTTCTGGAACTCTCTTGCTTTTTCGATGATCCATCGGATGGTGGCAATTTGATCTCTGGTTCCTCTGCCTTTTCTAAAACCAGCTTGAACATCTGGAAGTTCACGGTTCACGTATTGCTGAAGCCTGGCTTGGAGAATTTTGAGCATTACTTTACTAGCGTGTGAGATGAGTGCAATTGTGCGGTAGTTTGAGCATTCTTTGGCATTGTCTTTCTTTGGGATTGGAACGAAAACTGACCTTTTCCAGTCCTGTGGCCACTGCTGAGTTTTCCAAATTTGCTGGCATATCGAGTGCAGCACTTTCACAGCATCACCTTTGAGGATTTGAAATAGCTCAACTGGAATTCCATCACTTCCACTAGCTTTGTTCGTAGTGATGCTTTCTAAGGCCCACTTGACTTCACATTCCAGGATGTCTGGCTCTAGGTGAGTGATCACACCATTGTGATTATCTGGGTCGTGAAGATCTTTTTTGTACAGTTAAAAAGACAACAATTAAATTAAAAAGACAACAATTCAAATCCAGTTCTTTTGTTAGAGTCAGTAGGCATGAAATTTGGTTTGTTCTTCCTTTGTAATTCTTTTGTTTAGGTACAGTTTTGAAAGGACATAAAGTTGTGTGTAATATATTTATATTAATTTCCTATTAGTCATCATTTTAAAATTTGTGATTGTTTTCTATTTTCCCAAGTTATATTTGTTCAGATTATATTTATTATAATGTAAAGTTACAAAGGAAGAAGATTCCATGTTAAAAGTCTACACTCACACTTGGAATGAACATCGTGTATGCCACTCTATAAAATTTCACATTTTAGTGACCTTTTTTTCCCCTTTTGCTTAATTTGTTTCATTTAAATTGGATCAATGGCAGTGCTGTGTGCACATTTGTGTTCTTGGGGAAACACGAACAGTTCACTCCTTGTTTCAGATATTCTCCACAGAATTTTCTCATTGAATAGTAAGTTATAAATAATGCTTGAAAGTGATAAAGAAGTGAAAGTGTTTCTTGCTCAGCCGTGTCCAGCTCTTTATGACCCATGGACCCTAGCCCACCAGGTTCCTCTGCCCATGGAATTTTCTGGGCATGAATACTAAAGTGGGTAGCTATTCTCTTCTGCATGGGATCTTCCTGACCCAGGGATTGAACCCAGATTTCCTACTTTGCAGGCATATTCTTTACCATCTGAGCCACCAGGGAAACCTTACATTTTAATGCTTACGTTTTCTCAGTTTTTCATATTTTGGGGGGAGGAGGGGTTTCAGCTGATAAACCAACCTTTACACATCACGTGTTGTAATGTTGAATCTGCAGGGCACGGTCCACGTGACCACACCACATGCAGCTACATACTCAGGTGTGAAAATAACTAAAATGGTCTGTACCTTATCCAGTGAGGTAAGAATCACTAAATGCTTGACCGTTTTCTTTTCTGTATTTATCTTCTCACTGATTTTTGTTTGTTTGTTTTTTTAAAGAGGGTTCCAGCTCTGGTCTGCGTTCTGTGGTTTGAGGGGCCCCAGCCTATTCAGGCATGATGGCTCCACATTTGCCAGACAGACTCCATCTTGTAGCCAGAGGTATAGGGAGCCAGATCCAGTTTCCTGGGAAGGGATATGGTGAGGGATTGGTCTCTTGGGGCTGGAGGTCTCAGTAAAGAAACCAAGGCCTAGTGATATAAACTGGCTAAGAATAAGGAGAAGAGGAGGCAAGAGATGCCTAGGGCTCCTGGAAAGTGTGTGGAATGAAGGCAGATTCTAAACCTCAGTCTCTAGTGGTCAAAGGATGGTAGTATATTTGATACCAGAGAAGGGAATGACAACCATCTCCAGGATTCTTGCCTGGAGAATTCCATGGACAGAGGAGCCCTACAGTCCATGGGGTCACAAAAAGCCAGACATCCCTGAACACACACACACACACACACACACACACACACACACACACACACGAGTTAGTTTAGAAATAATGTCACTTGCTGTTTATTGGATACTATTTGGTCTTACATTCACCTCTGTTATTTATTCTCATGAAAATCCTGTAATAAATGTAACTGCTGCTTTGAGCATGGGGAAACTGTGTCGTAGCGTGGTAAGCAGTCCGATCGAGGTCCCAGTTACGAGCTGTGTGTCAGGGCTCCGGGGTTTCCGATCGGGGTCCCAGTCAGGAGCTATGTGTCAGGGCTCTGGGGTTTCCGATCGGGGTCCCAGTTAGGAGCTGTGTGTCAGGGCTCCGGGGTTTCTGATCGGGGTCCCAGTCAGGAGCTCTGTGTCAGGGCTCCAGGCTCTGTCTCATCGGGGCCCCAGTCAGGAGCTGTGTGTCAGGGCTCCGGGCTCTGTCTCATCAGGGCCCCAGTCAGGAGCTGTGTGTCAGGGCTCTGGGCTCTGTCTCATCGGGGCCCCAGTCAGGAGCTGTGTGTCAGGGCTCCGGGCTCTGTCTCATCGGGGCCCCAGTCAGGAGCTGTGTGTCAGGGCTCCGGGGTTTCCGATCGGGGTCCCAGTCAGGGGCTCTGTGTCAGGGCTCCGGGGTTTCCGATCGGAGTCCCAGTCAGGAGCTCTGTGTCAGGGCTCTGGGGTTTCCGATCGGGGTCCCAGTTAGGAGCTGTGTGTCGGGGCTCCGGGGTTTCTGATCGGGGTCCCAGTCAGGAGCTCTGTGTCAGGGCTCCGGGCTCTGTCTCATCGGGGCCCCAGTCAGGAGCTCTGTGTCAGGGCTCCGGGCTCTATCTCATCGGGGTCCCAGTCAGGAGCTCTGTGTCAGGGCTTTGGGGTTTCCGATCGGGGTCCCAGTTAGGAGCTGTGTGTCAGGGCTCCGGGGTTTCTGATTGGGGTCCCAGTCAGGGGCTCTGTGTCAGGGCTCCGGGGTTTCCGATCGGGGTCCCAGTCAGGGGCTCTGTGTCAGGGCTCCGGGGTCTGTCTCATCGGGGTCCCAGTCAGGAGCTCTGTGTCAGGGCTCCGGGGTCTGTCTCATCGGGGCCCCAGTTAGGAGCTGTGTGTCAGGGCTCCGGGCTCTGTCTCCCCAGCTGCATGCTCTGTCTTGAAGCAAGGCACGTGCAGGGGGCTGGGTCTCACTGGGTCTGCAGGCTCCCATGAGCCAAGGGGAAAAGTGGAGTCAGATGGAGGCAGAGGGCACTCCGGAATGAATGAAGGCGCAGGGCTTCCCTGGTGGAGCTTTCCCCAAGGCTGGGGAGTCTGCGTGGCAGCTACGCCTGAGTCGTGCCCTCTAGTGGCCTGTGGTCCAGAGACGCAACCTTGACAGGACGCTGACAGATTTCACCAGCAGATGTCCCTCATGGTTAATCTTTGCCTCTCCCCCCCCCCCACCCCCGCCGTTAAATATGTTGCCTGTTTTGAGCAATGACACTTGTAATTCTTTTTATGAGGTACCAAGAAGTTACCTTGGAATCTTGGAGATGCAAGAGAAAGTGTGTGCCTTTTCTCCTCCCTGGCACTGCGCAGCTCTAGAAAGTGACAGATAGTTGGGGATCTTATAATATTGCTTGTACAGTATGTGTCTTTGGGTCAAGTGACTTGAATCTAAAGAAAGTGTATGTCGAATATTTAATATCTAGGCAGAGGAAGATGAAGCTGAGAGACAGGATAAAGTTAGCGGCAAAAGAGAGACAAGAAGGGTGTACTGTTACAGAAGTTGAGAAGAAAGTGTTTTAAAAAGAAACATGATATGGTAAGCATGTTACTTCTACCCAAATTGACAGAAAGGTTTAATAAAATTCAGAAAAAAAAGAAAGAAAAGAAAAATAAAAAATTCCTACCAAAATCCCAATGAGGTTTTTGTTAAACAGGCATAAACTTACTCTAAAATTTCTGTGGAATGGCACAGGATAAGGAACACCTAACACAATCCTAGAAAAGAATAAAGCAGAAGGACTCTCTCTCTGCAGGATTAATGTTCACTATGTAGCTTCAGGAAATCAGTCCCTAATGTTCATTGGAAGGACTGATGCTGAACCTCCAATAATTTGGGCACCTGATGCAAAGAACTGACTCGTTAGAAAAGACCCTGGTGCTGGGAAAGATTGAAGACAGGAGGAGAAGGAGACGACAGAGGACGAGATGGTTGGATGGCATCACTGACTCAATGGACATGAGTTTGAGCAAGCCCTGGGAGTTGGTGATGGACAGGGAGGCCTGGTATGCTGCAGTTCATGAGGTCACAAACAGTTGGACACAACTGAGCGACTGAACTAAACTGATGTAGCTACGGGACTTCCCTGGTGGCTCAGGTGGTAAAGAATCTGCCTGGGATGCAGGAGATCCAGTTTGATCCCTGGATCGGGAAGATCCCCTTGGAGAAGGGAATGGCCACCCGCTCCAGTGTTCTTTCCTGGAGAATTCCATGAACAGAGGAGCCTGACAGGCTACACAGTACATGGGGTGGCAAAGAGTTGGACATGACAGAGCGACTTCAGTTTTTTCATGTTCAGTTCAGTTCAGTTGCTCAGTCGTGTCCGACTCTTTGCGACTCCATGAATTGTAGCACGCCAGGCCTCCCTGTCCATCACCAACTCTTGGAGTCTACTCAAACCCATGTCCATCGAGTCAGTGATGCCATCCAACCATCTCATCCTCTGTCATCCCCTTCTCCTCCTGCCCCCAATCCTACCCAGCATTAGGGTCTTTTCCAATGAGTCAACCCTTCGCATGAGGTGGCCAAAGTATTGGAGCTTCAGCTTCAGCATCAGTCCTTCCAATGAACACCCAGGACTGATCTCCTTTAGGATGGATTGATTGGATCTCCTTGCAGTCCAAGGGACTCTCAAGAGTCTTCTCCAGCACCACAGTTCAAAAGCATCAATTCTGCGGCACTCAGCTTTCTTCACCGTCCAGCTCTCACATCCACACACGACCACTGGAAAAACCATAGCCTTGTGATTGAGACAATGCGGTATTGGAAAGTGAAAGTGAAGTCGCTCAGTCGTGTCTGACTCTTTGCGACCCCATGGACTGTAGCCTACCAGGCTCCTCCATCCATGAGATTTTCCAGGCAAGGGTACCAGAGTAGGTTGCCATTTCCTCCTCCAGGGGATCTTACCGACCAAGGGGTCGAACCCAGGCCTCTCACATTGCAGGCAGATTCTTTACCGTCTGAGCCACCAGGGAAGTCTGGTGGCACCATAAATTAAAAAAAAAGGAAGGACTCAAACCTAAGTCTCACACCTTATATAAAAATTTAACTGAAAATTAGTCACAGACTGTAATGTAAAACTGTAAATGTGTACAACATATTACTATAAAAATAAATTTACTGCAAATTTATGTTTCAAAACATAGGCTCAGACCTTAAGAATCTAGGGTTAGTAGAGAATTCTCAGATTAGATACCAAAAGCACGATTCGTAAAAGGAGAAAAAAAAAGGTTTGTTTACTGAAGACCTTGAATTAAGGACTAACTGGTTTTGTGACCCCAGTCAGCACAAGGAAAGTACAAAAGAACAGAGCACATTTTAAAATCCACTGAGTGTTTCCGGAGGCCCAGCTTGGTGTTGAGTGCTGCCCTAGGCTGTCGTGACAGAAGGTGCGCATTGCAGCCCGAGGTTCTGTGTTCTTTGGATGCTCCTCTTCCTGCTGTTGTGTGTGGAAGCCTCAACTGAGCAGGCAAGCCAGGTCTTCCAAGATAAAGTCTTGTCATCGGTCTTCCAAGTTCATGGACGGGCGGAAGACCTGGCGTTAGTTCAGCACATAAGGACAAAGGCTACAGACATTGTCAGATACTTACATTCTATACATGCAAGGGTAGAGGATGTTCCTAAAATGTTAATACATTCAGTATCACCAGTGGGTTCCATTTCTAATATGACCATGCTATGTGATAAGCCACTCATTTTCAAGACAAATTCTGACTTTTATTATCCTAATTAACCAAGGGTCTGATACTAATTGCCTCTGGAGAATGATTTATAATTAGAAGACCAGTTAACCATCACTATTCCTAATTTAAATGGTCACTACATTGGTTTGAACTTAATGCAACTAAAAAGTAACCAGAATTATGCTATGTTGAAGTATTTGAACTGCAGATACTGTAACCCTGGGCCTTACTCACAGCCATGCAGATAGAATGGGTCTTAAATGGGGCCCATGATTCTGCATTTTTAGCAATCATATCCAGTTTAAGAAAGGCCTCCCACCATATCTTGAGAATCACTAGATTGTTTGAGTAGAAGCAGAGGAGGCTGGAAAAAAATTACAGTGGTAAATAGACAAACCATATACTCACTCAGTGGAATACTACACAGCAATAGAAAGTAACGAACGATCGATACATACAGTGATGGGTCGCAAAGGTATTAGGTTGAGTGAAAAAAGCCAACCTCAGAAGGTTACACTGTACAATTCTATCTGTTGGTTATTCTTTCTTTCTCTTCTTTTCCTTCCTCCTTCCCTGCCTCTTCCATTCCTTTCTTCCGTCCTTCCATCCTTCCTTCCTGCACGCAGGGTCTTGGTGTGGCACGCAGGATCTTTGGTCGTGGCGTGTGAGACCTAGTTCACTGATGAGGGACCCCCTGCACTAGGGTCACAGAGTCTTGAACACTGGACCACTAGGGAAGTCCCTCGGCTATTCTTAAAGTGACGAGACACATGACGGTGGTTGCCAGAGGGCAGATACAGGGCTGCACCTATGAAGGGATAATCCGAGGGGGTTTCGTTGCAGTTATAGAAGCCTTCTGTATTATCGAGGGAGTATTTTGGGGATAGCAGAATTGTGGTTTTGGTAACTGTATTATGATTATGTGAGATACAGACATCAGGGAAGCTGGAAGAAGGGTGCCCACGAGCTTTTGTACTATGTTAGCAACTTCTATGTGAATGTAAAATCATTTCAAAATAAAAAACAAACAAACAAACAAAAAAAAAACCAACCAACCACAGAACAAACCTGGGCAGATGTGAGGTTGTAAATGTAAGAATCGAAGATGGTGTTTGAAGAAGAGAAGGGGAGGCGAAGCCCATGAGGTTAACAGCGTGTTGTCAGCTGGTGTTTGAAATAGGGAAACAGCAGCATCTAGGCGAAAGAAAGGGTTATTGTGAAGGGCACATGCAAATATGTATGTGAAACACTTAGTATGGTGTTTGATGTATGGGAAAGACTGAAAAAACTTCCCTCATTTGCTTAGATGTGGGGAAAGAATGATCAAGGCTTGGCTTCCGAGGCCGTGGGAGAAGGGACAGGGCAGACACAGCGCGGTGGCAGAATCATTACGGAGAGGCTCGGGCGGGGGCGCTGTCCTTGCCGAGGTTGTGGGACCCGTGGAAGATACAGTGGGCCTTCCAGATTGGCCTGGGGACAGGACTCCAGAAGATACAGAGAAGACGGTTTCCTGAAAGTGGTGATTGGAACAAAGTTTGGAGCCAAGAGAATCAAAGCCAAAGTGCTTGGTACTGATCTCTGGAATATTTGGAAGAAAGTAGTGTAGACTATAAAGAAATACTTACTTTTGTTCTAATTCATGTGCCTTGAGCAGTCAGTGCTGCTGACAGAAACTCTGTCAGAGATGATTGCACTGAGCTCATAAAGAATAAAGTCTGACTTAATTATTTAAACTGTATTTTCATCCTTAAATTTTTATTGGAATATAGTTAATTTACGACGTTGTGTTTCTGCTGTACAGCTCAGTGAGTAAGTTATACATCTTTTCACTCTTTTTAAGGTCCTTTTCCCGTACAGGTCATTACGGAGTATTGGGTAGAGTTCCCTGCGCTATACAGTAGGTTCTTATTTTGTTGTTATTCGGTCGTTAAGTCATGACCAACTCTTCTGTGACCCCCGCAAGGCTCCTCTGTCCATGGGGTTTCCCAGGCAAGAACACTGAAGTGAGGTGCATTTCATTCTCCGGCGATCTTCCCGACCCAGGGATCAAACCCGCCTCTCCTGAACTGGCAGGCAGATTACCACTGAGCCACCTGGGAAGCCCCAGGTCCTTATTAGTTACTTGTTTTATATGTAGTAGTGTGTATATGTCAATTCCAATCTCCCAATTTATCCCTCTTTCTCCCCTTTCCGTCACTGGTAAAAAATTTTTTTTAATCTGTGGACCCCATTCGGTTTTCTAAATAGTAAATTTGTACCATTTTTTTCAGAGTCCACACAGAAGCAATATCATATAATATTTTTTCTTTTTCTCTCTGACTTACTTCACTCAAAATGACAATCTCTAGGTCCATCCATGTTGCTGCAGATGGCATTGTTTCACTTTTTTTCACGGCTGAGTAACATTCTGTTGTGTATATGTACCACACCTTCTTTATCCGTTCCTCTGTCAGTGGACGTCTGTGTTGCTTCCATAGCCAGGCTACGGTAAACAGTGTTGGTTTGAACACTGGGCTGCGTGTATCTTTATGAACAACAGTTCTGTCCGTATATATGCCCAGGAATGGAATTGTTGGGTTATACAGTGGCTGTATGTTTAGTTTCAGAAACATCCAGACTGTTTTCCATAATGGATTTACCAATTAAAATAAGTATTAATTTAGCAGGAAATGGGGATGTTGAGATGAGTAAAACAATGGTTTTTAACCTTCAAAAAGCTCGTATACTGATGAAAGAATCAGTGAATAAAAGTCAAAGAAATACAAGTTATGATAGTTCATGAGAGACGAACTTACAACGCTGAATGGGGAAAGGCTTCACAGGAGATGCCGTCGTCGAAGCTCTCTTTGCGCAGGACGTCCTCTGAGATGAGAGGACCTGTGGGATCTCTGGGGCTAAGGAGCAAGTTCAGTTTAAAAGTAGCAGTCTGAGTTCCTGTAAAAATACCAATGGCATTTTTCACAGAACTAGAACAAATAATTCTAAAATTTGTGTCAGAAGACAAAAATACCCTGAATCTTGAGAAAGAAGACCAAAGCAGGAGGTATCATGCACCCTGACTTCAAACTATGCTAAAAAGCTACAGTAATCAAAACAGTTTGGTATGGTCCATAACCAGACACATATATCAGTGGGACAGAATAGAGAACCCACACATACACGGTCAGTTAATGTACAGTGAAGGAGGTAAGGCTGTGCAGTGGGGGAAAAGATGGGCTCGTCAATAAATAGCATTAGGGAGACTGTACAACTGCAACTAAAAGGATCAGATTATTTTTTCACATCATATATAAAACTAAACTCAGAATAGATTAAAGACTTAAATGTAAGACTTGCAACCATGAAACTCCTAGAAGAAAACAAGCACTCTTAACCTATGAAGCCCAGAGAGTTCAGAGATGTTATAATGTAAAAAAATAGTGAATCATAGAATTGATATAAGATGGTGTATCTTTAGATGGAAGACAGAGATGTTCCTTTTTAGTCTTAAGAGAGACCGTAGGAGAAAGGGTGAGGGGTCTGTGGTTAGGCTGAGGTTTAACCTCACACCCTCTCACTCAGTGGTGTAATTCTGGAGGGGACAATCCTTTAAACTCCATTTTTTTTTTAATCTGTAAAATCTAATCACACTCACCTCAACTGGCTTGAGGTGAAAACAGTTTGTTGTTATTGAGTTGCCAAGTCGCGCCGGACTCTTCCCGACACCATGAACTGCAGCACGCCACGCTTCCCTGTCCTTCCGCTGATGCAGGTTGCCTGTCCCTCTGGACATTTAGGTTGCTTCCCTGTACCTCACAAACAATTTACCATCATTAAAAAATCTACAAACAATAAATGTTGGAGACGTTGTGGAGAAAAGGGTACCCTCTTGCACTGGTGGTGGGAATGCAAATGGAGACAGCCGCTATGGAGAACAGGATGTGTGTGTGTTACTTGGTCATTTGTGTCCCACTCTTTGCAACCCCGTGAACTGTGTTCCTCTGGCCATGGAATTCTTCAGGCAAAAATACTGGTGTGGTGGCCATTTCCTTCTCTCGGGGATCTTCCCAACCCCGGGATCTTCCTAACCCAGGGATTGAACCTGAGTCTCCTGCATTGTAGGCAGATTCTTTACCATCTGAGGCACCAGGGAAGCCCACGGAGAACAGTATAGGTTCCTTAAAAAACTGAAAATAGAAGTACCGTATGACCCAGCAATCCCACTATTGGCCATATCCCCAGAGAAGGACATAGTGCAAAACGACGCCTGCACCTTAGTGTTCATAGCAGCACTGTTTACAACAGCCAGGATATGGAAGCCACCTAAATGTCCATCACCAGAGGGCTGGATAAAGATGTGGTACCTATATACAATGGAATACTGCTCAGCCATAGAAGCAATGACATTGAATCATTTGTAGAGGTGTGAATGGACTAGAGACTGTAGTACAGAATGAAGTCAGCAGAAACAGTTATTTGTTTCTTCTTACATAACGCATATATATGAAATCTAGAAAAATGGTCTTATTTGCAAAACAGAAATAGACACACAGACTTAGAGAACAAACGTGTGGACTCCATGGGGGGAAACGGGTGGGATGAGTTGGGAGAGTGAGATTTATGCATGTATACTGTTGATCCTCTGTATAAAACACATAACTAATGAGAACCTAGCAAACACTTTGGTTCCTCTTTAAGAAACTTATTGGGTGTAATGCTTTTACCCTAATGCCTGACAGATGGTGTATATTTAACAGAAATTAGTTTCTCTTCCTCTTACTTAAACCAATCTATTTCTTGTATTAATTTCAATCACTTTCCTGTTGTTCCAGTCCTCTGATGGGTAGGCATGGTTCTGCATGGAGATGCCTTGTACTGAGAAGTCTTAGAGCAGAGCATTGCTTTCTTACCATTTCTGTCTCTTTGGTCTCTGTCCTTGTTCCCACCCTGCTGGTGGAAGTGTGGTCTTCAGTGATTTATTATCCAGACATATGCAGGATAGGGGTCATTTGCCTCTGAACACCTCGTCTAGTGCGTGATTTTGCCTGCTTTTGCCCTGCCACGTGGCATGGGGGATCTTGATTCCTCCAGCAGGGACTGAACCTTGCCCCTTGCAGTGGAAGCATCAAGTTTTAACCACTGGACTGCCACGGAAGTCCCCCTTTTGCTTCTATCTTAATTTCAGATTGCCTGTGAAATCTTTTGTGGACCTCTAATTTTATGCTCGATTGAATATCTGTATGTGATCACCAAAAAAGCAACTCTCATTTCCCCTATTATGGAAAGTAGCTTGGCTCAGCAAGGTTACTCCCCACGTCTGGCGTCTTCCTCCTGCATAACGCCGTAGACTGTTGTTGATATTCCCTCTTCACCCTCTAGTTTTTCCCAGTAATATTCCAGCCAGATTCTCTGTCACTCATTGTAGCTTCTCTGACTTCATCTAACTTCACTGTGTCTCCACCAACTCTACTTTATGTGTCTTCATGAAATTATCTCTTCAGAGGGATTCACTTTTTCATTTCTCCAGAAATTATAGCGTCCGCCCCTCTAAAGGTGCTCCCTCCAGAAAACGGAAGCAAAGAAAAACAGAAAACAAGAAGCAAGGAAAGGAGGAGGGAGGAAGGCGGCTTTGCTCCAAGCGGTCGGGTTTCGTGGCTTGGCGTGTCTTTCATTCTTCTGTGTTCTGAATATTTGATACTATTCAGTTAGCAACAGTGTCAACAAAGGTGAGTCACATTTTAGTGGGCAGAAAATGCGAACAGAAAGTAAAAAGAAATTCAGTTAGTGTATGACAATGCTGTTCTATTCACTAGCAATAAGAAGTTATCAAGACGGTACAATGTTCTGTTGAATGAATTGAGGAGAGTGTGCAAGAGAGAGTGGTAATTTATTAAAATTGTTCTAAATTTAGTGAACAGGGCACACCTGTCTTTTAAGGGGACTGCATATCTTAACTAAAAACTATTAACATATAGAAAAAAATCACCACACATGGAAACAAATTATTGAAATCCCTTTGATTCAACATTTCACTGACTTCTAATGTAAACCTAATAAAGGGATGAAAGAATAAAACTGAACGCTCATATTTTAATTGATAAATGTAAGGAGATAGGTAGGTGGATACACATGGGCTTCCCAGGTGGCTCAGTGGTTAAGAATCCACCTGCCACTGCGGGAGACCCGGGTTCGACCCTTGGTGGGCAAGATCCCCTGGAGGAGGAAATGGCAACCCACTCCAGTTTTCTTGCCTGGAGAAGCCCGTGGACAGAGGAGCCTGGCGGGCTACAGTCCATGGGGTTGCAGAGAGTTGGATACAACTGAGCAACTGAGCGCACTCACAGGAACATATACACAGTTAGAATCGACTAGGTAGAGATCGTTCACAAACAAGGTCAATGGATAATTTGGGGCTTTCTCATGATGGACTCGTATGCAGCCGTGAAAATGAGAACATGGAAAGCTAAAGCTACATACACAAAACCCATTATAAAGGTTATGTAGGGAAAAGAATATGTCTGTTGATCAGTTTGATTGCAAGTAGCCATAAACAGAACTGATTTTTAACCATCATCCTTGAACACGTGTTGTTTGGGGACCCAGTCTGTGTCACGCTCTTTCAGATGCTGCAGTTTTAGTGGTAAGCACAACAGACAAGTCCTAGGTCTCAGGAACTTGTCTTCTAGGCAGGAGAAGCAAGCACTCAAATAAATGATGGAAGCATCCAATTGTGAAAAGTGAGTGCCAGGCAGAGAATAAGGATGAACTTGGAGGGAGTGTCGGGAGAATAAGGTGCAATTGGGTGGTTTCGTGTTGTTTATTTTTTCCCTGTCATGTCTGCAAAATTCTGAAGTGTTTTTTCCATATAAAGTATATTTCAGAAGCTATTGGGTTGGCCCAGAAGTTCATTTGGGTTTTTCTGTAACAACTTAGGGAAAAGCCTGAACAAACTTTTGGGCCAACCCAATATTTAAAGTGATAACTCGTTACCTAATTTTTTTAAAAAAATCTTGTTTGAGTTCCATAGAAAGAATTTAGAATAGTGATCCTCAGATTACTGCACATTAGAATCACATGAAAGTTTAACAAAATTCAAGTTTTCTTTAAAAAATGTGTGTGGTCTGACTCCTCTGAATCAGTTTTAATAAAGTTTTCTACTATCTCATGACTTGGATTGTTCTGTCATGAGCATAGATTCACTGCAGCTGTTTCCTGCAAAATGCAAAAGTGTGACTTTAACAAGTTTCCTTTCCTATACAGATAAAAGCACAGGGCATTGTTGACAGATCTCTGGGTGGCTCTTCCCCTGCAGAAGCTGATGGAAACTGGTGCCCAATAATTACGCTGTGCGTACTTCTTGACGTTTTAGGGGGACAGTGACTTCTCCCACCCTTGAGCTCCTCGGTCCCTGGAGTAATACTGCGTCTGTCTGATGCTGCAGCCCACAAATTTGTTTTTACTATATTGGCTGTTGTGGTTGTTCCTGTCAAAGCTGAGGAAATACTGTTTCGAAAATCAAAAAACATCGTAAAAGCTACACCCGATCGTCAGTAAGTTATGAGAACGTCAGTAAGTTGGAAGTGAAGCACCTAAAACCTAACTCTTCAGTGAAAAGAAACGTGGCAGCTGATGAACGCATCTGAAAGATGTCAGGCCCACAGAGGGAGGGATTTTTGTCTGTGTTGTTCACGACTTATATCGTCATCACTTAGAGACAGTCCCAAGGGCAGTAAATCTTTGAATTTGTTAAAAGTGCGTGCGTGCTAAGTCACTCCAGTCTTCTCCAGCTAGTTGTGACCCCATGGACTGTAGCTCGCTAGGCTCCTCTGTCTGTGGGATTCCCCAGGCAAGAATCCTGGACTGAGTTGCCGTGCCCTCCTCCAGAGGATCTTCCCGACCCAGGGATCGCCCTTACCTATCTGTGTCTGCAGGTTTTACATCACCCACTCTTCTGAATGGGTTTTCCTGGTGGCTTTGGTTAAAAAAAAAAAAAGTGCCTGCCCAAGCAGGAGATGCAGGAGACTCAGGTTGGATCTCTACGTCGGGAAGATCCCCTGGAGGAGGAAATGGCAACCCACTTCAGTATTCCTGCCTGGAAAATCTCATGGACAGAGGAGCCTGGCAGGCTACATTCCATAGGTTCGCAAAAGAGCCAGACACAACTTAGCGACTAAACAACAAGTGTTCTGAGTAATTCCTTGCCCTGCTTCTCAGTCAAACCATCAATCATCTCTCTCCTTCCTTCTGTAACCAGACATTCCCAAAGCAGAGTTTTATTCTCACAGTTTAAATGTTTTCGTGTCACATTCATTTTTTTTTTTTAGTGAATTGCAGTCTTTCCTCCTCCTTAATACTTTTCTAAAATTGTTTCCCCTGGCACCGCCAGTAACAACCCGATGGCTAAATCCAGCGGGCTGTATTCAGTCCCCGCCCTTCAGGGGTTCTCAGCAGCTCTGCTTCCTCCTGGCCCTGTGAGATGCTGCTCCTTCCTTAGCTTCCAGAACAGGACACTGTTGAGTCCCTCTCTTGCTCTCCTCGATATCCTCCAGTTCGTCTTCATCAATCTCACAGCCTCAGCCGGATGTGCCCGTTCCTTGCGTTGGCTTTCGGGGACGCTGCCACGCGATGCCGTGTGTGTTCAATCCTGTTCTCTTGTCTGACTTGCCACCTTGCATTTCCGGCGACTTGCAATGCATCTTCAGTCTATAGTGTCAGCTTACAGAACTGGTCCAGTTTGAGCTGCTGATCCAACTCCTGTGCCTCTCCTTTCTCAGCTTCCTGTCTCTCTCTTTCAGCATCACCACCATCTAAGGCCCTTCCCGCTTCCCATCATTCAGACTCAGAACTGAGTGGTGTCTTCCATTTCTTCCTCTTTCTCACTCTTTATATTTAATAAATTCCTTCACATTTATTAAATCTTTTTTACCCTCAAATATCTCTAAAGTATAATACCCCCTTCTTATTTCTAGTTTTTAATGCAGTCTAGTTCCCTGTTTGCTCCTACTGTCTCACTTATTTTCTAAACTATTAATTGTAATTTCTTTCTTCCCTACTGAGTTCACCTCCAGTGATTCTCTAATGCTTACGCATTAAGGTCCAGATGCTGTGGGCATGTGAGACCCTGCATAGTGTGGTTTCAGCCTTTGTCTGTTACCTTAAGTCTGATCACACCCTGATTTACTGTGAACCATCTGGGTTATGTTACTGGCTCTGAACACAAGTGTGCTTTCAGCCTTTGTCTGTTACCTTAAGTCTGATCACACCCTGATTTACTGTGAACCATCTGGGTTATGATACTGGCTCTGAACACAAGTGTGCTTTCAGCCTCTGTTACCTTATCACACTCTGGTTTACTGTGGTCCATCTGGGTTACCATTATTGGCTCTGAACACAAGTGTGGTTTCAGCCTCCATCTGTTACCTTAAGTCTGATCACACCCTGATTTACTGTGACCCATCTGGGTTATGTTATTGACTCGGAACACAACTAGAATGTTTCTGTTTTATCCTGCATAGGTATTTTCCCTCCTACCTGGAATGATTTTTCCTTTTTTATTATATAATTTCTACTTATTCTCTAGGACTCAACTCAAATCTCTCCTATTTCATGAGGTTTGCTTGTAATATATTAGCCTTCATTGGCTCATTCCTGTAATATTATGAAGCAGTTATTTTGTGCTAGGCACTATAGCATTTTACTGTTATTTAGTCCTTCCTGGCTGTCTTAGATCACTTACTCTCTTTTTAAGTTATTTTTATTGGAATATAATTCATACACCTTTTATAGATTTTTAAAAATATATCCACAAAATTTTACAACCATCTTTGCCCCATCGTATAAGGACTTCCCTGTAGTTCAAACGTTAAAGAATTTGCCAGCCAATACCGGGGGCGAGAGTTCAGTCCCTGGGTCAGGAAGATCCCCTGGAGGAGGAAATGACAACCCACTCCAGTATTCTTCCCTGAGAAAAATCCCATGGACAGAGGAGCCTGGCAGGATACAGTTCGTGGAGTCACAAAGAGTCAGACACGACCAACTGATCACACACACAGGAAACCTAACTGATGAGTAAACATCTACTCCATTTCTCTTGTCCCCCTACCCCCAGCCTCTATCTACTGTTTGTTTATGGATTTGCCTATTATGGACATTTTATAAAAATGAAATCATATAGTGTATAGTTTCTTGTATCTAATTTCTTCTACTCAACATGAAATTTTTAAGGCTCATCTATGTTATAACATGTACCAGTAGCTCATTCCTTTCATGGCTGAATAATGTTTCATTTTATGCATATACCACTTTTTCTTTGTCTGTTTATCAGTTGGTAGACGTTTGGATTGTTTTTCACTTTTTGCTCATTATGAATTATGCTCCTATGCACATTTGTATGGAAGTTTCTCTTTCAGCCTGTGTTGTCATTTCTCTTAAGTATATACATAGTAGGAGACTACTGGACTGTGTCAGTTCAGTTCAGTTGCTCAGTCATGTCCGACTTTGTAACCCCATGGATTGCAACATGCCAGGCTTCCCTGTCCGTCACCAACTCCCAGAGTTTACTCAAACTCATGTCCATCGAGTTGGTGATGCCATCCAACCATCTCATCCTCTGTCAACCCCTTCTCCTCCTGCCTTCAATCTTTCCCAGCATCAGGGTCTTTTCCAATGAGTCAGCTCTTCTCATCAGGTGGCCAAAGTATTGAAGCTTCAGCTTCAGCATCAGTCCTTCCAATGAATATTCAGGACTGATTTCCTTTAGGATGGACTGGTTGGATCTCCTTGCAGTCCAAGGGACTCTCAAGAGTCTTCTCCAACACCACAGTTCAAAAGCATCAATTCTTCGGCACTCAGCTTTCTTTATAGTCCAACTCTCACATCCATACATGACTGCTGGAAAAACCATAGTTTGACTCTATGGACCTTTGTCAGCAAAGGAATAGCTCTGCTTTTTAATATGCTGTCTATGTTTGTCATAGCTTTTCTTCCAAGGAGCAAGGGTCTTTTGGCTGTAGTCACAATCTGCAGTGATTTTGGAGCCCAAGAAAATAAAGTCTGTCACTGTTTCCATTGTTTCCCCATCTGTTTGCCATGAAGTGATGGGACCAGATGCCATGATCTTAGTTGGGCCTTATAGTAACTCATATGTTTAGCTTTTTGAGGAACTGCCAGTTTTTCAAAGCAGCTACACCCTTTTACATTACCGCTAGCAGTGTATGAGGGTCTAATTACTCCAGATCCTCACTAAACTCATTACTTTCTTTTTGATTATAGCCATCTGTGTGGGTGTGAAGTCATATCTCATTGTGGTTTTTTGTTTTTTAAAGATGTTTTGCTGTGGGCCGTTTTTAAAGACTTTATTGAGTTTGTCACAACATTGTTTGTTTTATGTTTTGGTTTTTTGGCAGCATGTCATGTGGGATCCCAGCTCCCCTGACCAGGGATGGAACCCACACCCCCTGCTTAGGAAGGCGAAGTGCTAACCGCTGCATCACCAGGGATGTTCCTTCATCCTGGTTTTGATTTGCATTTCCCTAGTGACTGGTGAGGACCATCTTTTCATATGCTTATTGACAATTTGCATATTTTCTTTGGACAAATATATATTCACATCCTTTGCCCGATTTTTAATTGAGCTACTTGTCTTTTTTATTTTTTATTGTAAGCTATTTTTTCACATTCTGGGCTAGACCCTTATCAGATATATAATTTGCAGATATTTTTTCCCCTCCTGTGGGTTGTTTTCATTTTCTGTATAGCGTCCTTTGAAGCACAAATGTTTTAATTTTGATGACCTGTTCTTTTTATTTCTTTGTGCTTTTAGTGTCTAATAAACCATTGCCTAATCCAAGGTTATGAATTTTATATCTGTTTTCTTCTAAGAGCTCTATAGTTTTAGCTCTTACATTTAGGCCTCCGATCCATTTTGAGTTAATTTTTATAAGTGATATGAGCTAAGTGTCCAGTTTCATTCTTTTTTGTACGTGACTGTCCAGTTTATCCACCAGTTGGTTGAAGGATTATTCTTCTCCCACTGAGTTTTCGTGTATCTGTACTGATTACCTTTTAATGCATATGGTTTTCATCATCTCCAGTTAGGCACTAAAAGGCGGGGGTTTCTTATTTTTGAGGGCAGGGAGCTTTTCTTATTTTTGAAGGCAGAGGACTTTTCTTATCTCAAAGTATACCACTCTGTTCTTAACAGGATGCCATGCCCATAGTAAGTGCCTTATACTCATAAGTATATTATTAATCTCTGTCTAACCAGATAGTAAGCTCTACAGGGAGGGGACTATGCTTATTTTTGCTTACTGATAGGCTGGCATTAGTATGTACTTTTGGATAATTAAATTAATGACTCCCCAATGATTAGTTCATGTCTTACTTTAGGATTTTTGTTCTCCCTTGCAGCAGAATGCATACTAGGTAAGAGTAACTTTCTTGCAGGAAGTCATCAGTGGAAGAGGTGAGCAGGGGGCAAACATGCCTCCATGGGAAACTCCTAGCTTAGCTGTGACTTTGCCACCAAATGATTCTACCATATTCAGTTTATATTGTTTGGTTCTCTTTAGCTGAGAACGTATAACCAGGTACTGAATTAAAGGAAACCCTCTCAGACTTATGAAGATTTCTGATTGGTGTTTTAGGTTGTATACCAAGAGTTTAAAAAACAAATCAAATGCAAACTACCATTTCTGTGTATTGGATTTTTCTCTTCTCAAAGTGTGATTAAAACTAATTCCCTGGCTTTTAACAAGTGCCAGTGCTTCCTGCTGATGGACTTTGACAAGGCCTGACATGTGAAACCACATTTTGAATAATGAGAACAGGAAATATGTTTTTTTCTTGCTCATGGTTTCTGCAGCTATAAAAGTGATTTGCAAAAAAAAAAAAAAAAAAAAAAACAAGGAAATACCCTAAGTACACAATTATAGAGGAATGGTTAATTATCCTATATTGATTCAGTGAAGTACTAAGTTGCAACTAAAAATAATACTTAAGAAAATTATATACTAGTAAAAAAAGTATGTAACAGTAAAGAAATATCTACTTTTGCTTCATTGACTAAACTAAAGCCTTTGACTGTGTGGATCACAGCAAACTGTGGGCAGTTCTTAAAGAGATAGGAGTACCAGACCACCTGACCTGCCTCCTGAGAAACCTGTGTGCTGGTGAAGAAGCAACAGTTACAAATGGAATAGAGCAATGGACTGGTTCTAGATCGGGAAAGGAGTCTGTCAGGCTGTATATTGTCACCCTGCTTATTTAACTTATATGCAGAGTACATCATGAGAAATGCCGGACTGGATGAATCCCAAGCTGGAATCAAGATTGCCAGGAGAGATATTAATAACCTTAGATATGCAGATGACACCACCCTAATGGCAGAAAAAGAGGAACTAAAGAGCCTCTTGGTGAAAGTCAAAGAGGAGAGTGAAAAAGCTGGCTTAAAATTCAACATTCAAAAATTGAAGACATGGCATCTAGTCCCATCACTTCATGGCAAATAGATGGGGAAACAATGGAAACAATGACAGATTTTATTTTCTTGGGCTCCAAAATCACTGCAGACAGTGACTACAGCCATGAAATTAAAAGATGCTTTCTCCTTGGAAGAAAGACTATGATAAACTTAGACAGCATGTTAAAAAGTAGAGACATCACTTTGCTGGAAAAGGTCCGTATAGTCAAAGCTATGTTTTTTTCCAGTAGTCATATATGGATGTAAGAGCTGGACCATAAAGAAAGCTGAGCACCGAAATTGCTTTTGAACTATGGTGTTGGAGAAGACTCTTGAGAATCCCTTGGACAGCAAGGAGATCAAACCAGTCAATCCTAAAGGAAATCAGTCCTGGGTGTTCATTGGAAGGACTGATGTTGAAGCTGAAATGCCAATACTTTGGCCACCTGATGCGAAGAGCTGACTCATTGGAAAAGACCCTGATGCTGGGAAAGATTGAGGACAAGAGGAGAAGGGGACGACAGAGGATGAGATGGCTGGATGGCATCATCGACTTGATGCACATGAGTTTGAGCAAGCTCTGGGAGTTGGTGATGGACAGGGAAGCCTGGCGCGCTGCAGTCCATGGGGTCACAGAGAATCAGACACGACCGACTGACTAAACAACAACAACAAAAGAAACACATTTATGATATAAATTCAAGTGTAACAATATTGTAAGTGATTGCATCTGGGCAAAATCATGTATTGTCTTGAACTAGGCTGATCAACCATTCATCCTGGTTTGCCTCAGACAATCTGGGTTTTAGCACTAAACTTCCTGTATCCCAAGAAATCTCTCAGTCCTGAGCAGAGTGGGGTGGTCAGTCACCCTGCTATGAACAAATTGCCAAAGAGATAGGAGAGAAAGTCATAGCAGGGATTTTCATTTTGTAAGAGTAGACATCAGTGGTGTCTTGTGATAAGGAGTTAATGTAGGCTCAGTAAAAACTATTTGAAAATATAAAAATGAAATGATTTAGTTACTAAGTCAAGTCCACCTCTTGCGACCCCATCGACCATAGCCTGCCAGGCTTTTCTGTCCATGGGATTCTCCAGGCAAGAATACTGGAGAGGGTTGCCATTTCCTTCTCCAGGGCATTTTCCTGACCCAGGAATTGAACTCAGGTCTCCTGCATTACAGGTACATTCTTTACCAACTGAGTTATGAGGGAAGCCCTATTTTTAAAAATGAATAAAAGAAACTAAAATACTTAAGGAAGCCATGTGTTTGGAGAAGGATCCTCGTATATATATTTCAGAAGTGGAGAAAATGAGATAGAAATAAGATCTTGTGTCTTTAATTTTTTTTTTTTTTTTTTTGGCCATGCAGCATGGCATGTAGGATCTTAGTTTCCCAACGAGGGATCAAACCCATGCCTCCTGCATTGGAAGTGCAGTGTTTTAACCATTGGACAGCCAGGGAAGTCCCAAGATCTTTACTTTTTTGAAGGTTTCCTCACCAGTTTTTGCCTTGAGTTGGTCGTAGCCGCACCCTCTTCCCTTTCCTCTAGTCCAAGGCAGGACTAGTCCTAGCCCACCACTATATAGTCCAGTCACATTCTGAAGTGAAGACAGAAAGGAATGTGTTATTAATGACCCACTCCAGGAGAATTTTCCTTGGGAATATATGTGTGTGTGTGTGTGTGTGTGTGTGTGTGTGTGTGTGTGTGTGTGTGTTAGAATACATTGACATCAATAGTCAATGTCTTGACATATCCTGGGTTACATGAATATGAACTTGAGAGTCTTGGAGGCTGCTGTGACCAGAATGTTTCAAGAGTGAAGAAGCTTAGGGAGATACCATGTTGGAATCACCTGCTGCAGCTGAGCACACGCAGAGACTTTTATTCATTTAAAGCTGTTTTCAAGAACTTTACATAGAGAAATGCCCCACCTACTCTTTTTCTCTAATCACCAGATATATATTTTATTCATGGTCCCTAACAAAGTGGAAATGTCACTGAGAGTGGAAATTGCATCATCTATACACCCGTCAGGGTCTGGCAGCATTTACCATGCAGCAAACGCTCAAACGCAGTTCATAGATTTTTAGTGGCATCTTCCTAGGTTAACCCTCTCTCTGTGTAGGGTAGTAGCCTCTCAGAATATGAATAAGAATCTAGCGGCAGGGTGAACAGTCCCTGAGACTTGGCATTGTCAGTAATTGTGTTATTTTCAAGCATGATCTTCTTCCTCAGAATGTCTCTAGCACTTAGTGTCTGCATTTTATAATCTGACAGCTAATTGTATGTTAATGAGTTTCTGAAGATTGTGAATGCTTAAGTTTTTTGTCCCCGAGGGGTAAAACATGATTTCTGACTCTTTTGTGTCTTTCTCAACACCTCTTTCTTGCTGGTCAGAGAGCAGGTGCTTGATAAACCTGTTGACTTGACTCTTACATAGACACTGGATAGGCAATTTCATTGTTCCAAGCATTATAGCATTTGAATAAGAAGATCTGGGTACGAAATAAGACTCTCAAAATTACTTGCTGTGACTATTGACAAGTTACATTGATTTATTTACTTACTGTGTGAACATTGTAAAACAGAGAATTTTTTCCCTTGATCATGGAAGATCAATTACAATTATTTGATAAAATATTTTGTGAACTGGAAAACACTGTACAAAGCATTGATTATCCTTTGCGATTTGGGGGTTCATTATGGCACTTTTTTCAATCATTCTTTCTTCTCTTGCCTAAAGGCGAAAAGTATGTAGATAGTGCAACCAAGAGCCTAGAAGAGGAGTTAGGAAAAGTTAAGACGGAAGGAGACAGATCCAGGTATAAGCGGTGCTGTTTGTAGAAGGGCAGGGCTGAGGACTGGCCACTTAGAGCTCCTCCAGTGAGACGCAGAGGCGACAGTGTCAGCCCATAGAAAGACAGATGGAATAGGTTCTTTACTACCTCATTATTATTAGTTTTTACTTTCCTGAAAACAGTGGTACAAAAGAGATTCCACATACACACAAAAAATGTAGATGTGGAAGAAATCAAAGATAGCTTAAGAATGGCATGGAGCAGTCACTTACATTTTTCATCTGATACAGAGTCTGCCTATTGCGGAGAGAAGAAATGAAAAAACTTCTGCTGCTGCTACTGCTGCTGTGACTACTACTATTGCTACACCTTATCCAAGGGCCAAGCCGGTAAGAAATCACATTCTGCAGCCCTCATTCAGACTTCTCTCTTTTCAATATAAGAAGGCTGTCCTAAGCGAGAAACATGACGATCCAGTCTGCTGCAGTGGCCTGTGTTCATGCTCTGAATGAGGATGGGGAGAAGGGAGCTGTCTGTGGTCACTCCATGCAAAGACCAGAGAAAGACGTGGAGGCCATGTGCAGAGTGCCTTCAGAAATGCGGGTAAATAAGTCTCTGGGAAGCTGTGAACACTATGCTTAAAGAAAAAAAGAAAACAGAAAAAGAAAAGAAATAGTTTAAGGAACAGTATCGTTTTCTATTGGTGAGTCTTCCTGATCTTGCGGGGGCTCTGGAAAGTTCATTTCTGCTTCTTCTTCCTCTTCTTCTTGGACTGGAATAATCTCAATGTCTTCTTCATTCTTTGGTAGGGAAGATATTTCAATCTGCTCAGCCACTTCAGTCTGCTCAGCCACTTCTTCTTTTATTTCGATCGCCTGTTCCTTTTTTTCTTCAGCTGACAGGAGAATGATGTTCTGGAACACAAAATTGAGCAAACTTTTCTCGACTTTTATCATTGGCACATTTCTCAACAATCTGCACAGATATCAATATCTCCTGGTTTTTATGCTGTTTTCTAAATGCTTCTGCATACCAGGATTGGTTTCCCGGGTGTTCAGATCCTTACCAAACCACTTATCAAGGCTTATCCTCAAGGCCAGCAAGTACTTGCCACCTTACCTGGAATGAACTCACAGTGTTTGGGAAAGAACACTGCAATAATAGAGGAATTTATATTTCAGTTTTGATTGGCTGTTATTGGAGATAACCTCAGGAAAGTATTAACTTGCTGTCTTTAATCCTGTTTTCCTAACTTGCAAAATGAAGGCATTAACAATTATTTCTAAACTCGATTGCAAAGCTGACATCCTATGGTTCTGAAGCGGTTGATAGTTGATCTGTCCCTGGGATATTCATCTCTCTCAACCATAGGGCCTCTTTGAAGCTGTTGTTTTGGAAGAGAGATTAGATAGAAAGAAGAGGGGAGAAGGGAGTATTGAGAAGTTGGGTTTGGAAGAACTGGGGGCTTTAATCAGCCTTCATCCATCCTGCTTTTCTACATTAAGTACGGAAACCTGAAGTCAAGAGGCATGACTGAAGTCCAGCAGAGTCCAAGGTTAGGAAGAGGATGCACGTGGCATAGGATCCTTGTACTTCCTTTAACTGCCACGACCCGCCCCCCATCCCCACCCTGGGAGTCCTAGTAGACGTTCAGTGCACAGCCGTTGAGTAAATGGAGTAAGTAGTGTTCAGAGTATGTCACAGTGCAGCAGGGTGCTTTGTGGGTGCGGGCAGGGACAGAGCGGCTTGGCCCCTCTAGGTCTGTACCATCGGGGGAAACACACAAGTAGTGATACACATTCTCCTTCCCTGTGGACCCAGGTTGCGGTCAGCCCCGGTCAGCCATTTCACAAAACAAATACACTGAATATTACTGGTATTTTCTGCTTCCCAGAAATATGCCAGAATCATTTTTCATGATGCTCCAGACTCATCAGATTATGCTCTCCATAAATGATTTTTTTGCAGGTGAGACTTTCCTAAGGGAGGTTGTGAATAGCACAGCTTCTACTTACAGCTTTGGGTCTGGAGCATATTTTTTTCCATTCATTCTCAACAGTGCCAGCTGTCACAAGTTTCTGGAGGAAGGCAAAGATCATCATCACTGCAAAATTGCTCTGCAGAACAGAAAAATGAGGGTGAAAATGACTAATGAAGATACGAGAATATGGTTAATGCACAGTAAATGATCATTGACTAAAAGGTCAGCTTTTTAGGGAAATAGTGACTAACTGTGAGAAATGCTAGTGTCTGCATAACCCTAACCCTTAGTACCACTCCTGGCACATAACAGAGAGTGTATGTTGTTGGCCGAAAGTAACGCAGTAATAATTAATTGAAGAATCAATTCCATTTAGGCAAGAACGGTTTAATATGAGTTCCATGTTAAACTGTATCCAGCTTTAGGTAGTATAGTATCACACCAAGGAAGTCTCTCCACACCTGGGAGATGTATTTTTTTTTCCCTTCAAATGAAGTGAAGTTTTAGTTGCTAAAGTCGTGTCCAACTCTTTTATGACCTCATGGACTATAACCCACCAGGCTCCTCTGTCCATGGGATTTTCCAGGCAAGAGTATTGGAGTGGGTTGCCATTTCCTTCTCCAGGGGATCTTCCAGACCCAGGGATCGAACCCACCTTTCCTGCATTGGCAGGTGGATTCTTTACTATTGAGCCACCTGGGAAGCCCTTGAGGCAAATGACATTCATTACAACTTAGGTTCTTCAATGTTCATCTTAATAATTAAAAAAAATAAATATTAGTTCCATTAATAATACTAATAAATGTTAAAAGGCTTAAATAGCACTTTCTGGGTACCAGACACTGTTCGTTCCAATTTTAGTATATGTGCTGCCGAAGCGAGCACTCCAGACACTGTTCGAAGTGCTTTTCATGTGTTAACTCATCCCTCAAAACAGTTCTATAAATACTGTTACCATCTCCCATTTTACAGAGGAAAAAAATGAGACACAGTGTGGTGTGGTTAGAATTCTGGCTCAAAACCATATATGCAATCAGTAGCAGGCACAGACAGTCTGGATCCAGAGTTGGTGATCATAAGAAAAATGCCATACTTCCTTTCCGAAAATAAATCCAATTTCATACTTACCAAGAACACAAACCGTATCCTGGCACAATATTCCATGGACTGAGAGTTATTCTCATTAGGGTTAGCTCGTTCACAGTTGTTTATGTTAATATATGGCATCTGAGTCTTAATAAGGTTCAGATTCTCCATTTTAAAAAAGTGGGAAATTGTCATATTAAATATGTCCATGATCAAAAAAATTATTCCAGAAATAGCAGCAAAGAGGCTCAAAGAGTTCATTATTACTCTCCCCATGACCTGAAATAAGAGACACAGATATTTATTAATTGAGTCTAATTCCCAGTTGGACAGTATAAGCTAGGACAGAGTTCCAGATCCTATTTTCCTGACTCATAAAGGTGCTCCATCTAAGTCCTGCTAAGTCCTGTTTCTCTTGGCTGTTTTTAGTCTCATTCTCACTGTAAAATAAACACCTTCCTGTCTGCACCTTGTCCCTTCCTCTGTCCTCCCCACCTCGTTTATGCCACCACCATCCGATCAGTTCATCAAGAAGATGTTCTAGAAGCGATCCCTGTCCTTCCTTTAGCTGCCCGCGCCCTCCCTTCCCCGGAACCCTAGCAGCACAGTGCACAGCTGTTGAGTGAGCGAAGTAAGTAGTGTTCAGAGTATGTCACAGTGCAGCAGGGTGCTTTGTGGGTGCAGGCAGGGAGAGAGCGGCTTGGCCCCTCTAGGTCTGTACCATCGGGGGAAACGCACAAGTAGTGATACACGTTCTCCTTCCCTGTGGACCCAGGTTGCGGTCAGCCCCGGTCAGCCATCTCTCAAAGCAAATGCTCTTAGGGCTGACGTCTCTGGGTAGCGCCAGGTTAGGGGATGTCAGTGTGTCCTGCCACCTTGCAGGGATGATGAAAGGTCAAAAACAGGAAGATTTATGCAACAAATACCATAATGATGTGGGGTTACTGATGATTATCTTACAACACACAGATTTCATCCCTGATTGTATGACCTACATGGCAAGTCAGTACAATGGCTGTATTTTAAATACAACTTCATCGTCATAAACAGTTGCTTTTTTCCCCACAAAGTGAGTTTGTCAGGCCACCTCTAGAGGGGAGCCATCTCAGTCTCCTCATGGACTTTGGAAGTGACTTAAATTAGTAAGAGCTTAGTAAGTGTGGAAAAGCTGAAGAAGGAAGCCTGCTGGTAAACTCGTGCCCTGTGGAGAATCGGGATCTACCTGGGTCTAAATGTGTCCTGAGGGGTTATATGAACAGGACCCCTCTAGCTCCTTATAGACTCTGAAGCACCTTCATATATTTTATCCTGCATATATGTTACTGTGTTTTATCCTCAGGACAATTTCAGATAGTAGCAAGGACTATTATCTCCATCTTATAGGTGAAAATTTAGAGGTACGTAGGGGGAAGCTGGCTTGCCCAAGGCTACAGCTCAAGGTTAACTAAGACTTGAGCCAATCACGGTCTTGATTAGACCATTTTTCTCAATGCTGATCTGAGAGAAGTGACACGACTTTCAGAGGGATCTCAGCTCTTGCAGCGTCTCTCGTTCCTGAGACCATCAGCCTGCTCTTCATCGATCTGCCTCTAATTCTGTTCCCATGGACATCCCGTTTTCATGTTTTTTATGAACCAATCACGGTAGCATCATAGAGGATCTTTCACTTTGGGGGGTTGAGGGGTAACAGCGCCCCTGTGACTGCGAGGGTCGTCCAGGGCCCTTGTTTCCAGCTGAGGAAGCAGACGCTGCTCTGACGTGTGGGAAGGGAGGACATGCGATTACTTGCCATACTCTGTGTGGAGTTTTTCTCTGCTGCTGCCAGCAGTGATCCAGAAATGATGTGCTGTAAACAAGAGAGGTGGTGGGCGGGGAAGGGTGGGGAGGGACGGGAGAAGCAGCGGGGAGAGGGGGAGAGAGGAAGGTCACCTTTTAATGTGGAGAAGCGATTGTGGAAAAGCTGTCCACCCTTTCAACCGCTTTCCCTGCACTATCCAGCCCTTTTTAATGGATTCATTCATTTTTCAGCACATATTTCTTCACTATTCAGGCTCAACCACATTCAATCCATGCCTTTCATTCAACCAGCTGGGGATCTGTGACTAGGAATTTAGTAAAACCAGAGGCAGAACTCACATTTCCATGTCAATTAGTACTCACACTGTGAGTTTAAAAGTTTTATTTTTAGCTTTCCATTTTTTTTTTTTTTAATTTGGGGAATTGTTCTTTGGGTTCACGGTGTTTTAAATGACTGATGGCGATGATGAGCGAACTGGCGCAGAAGCAGCACTTGGCCTGCAGGTAGCAGGTGCCTCAGTAAACCGTGGGCTGCTGCAGGAAGCGGGCGTTGTTTCTCGTCTTCCTGGTCTACTCTTCAAGCTGTAGAATGGAGGAAACTCTGGCTCTAATCGCTCTCTCCTTGCTCTGAAAATTTCAGTCCTGAGCCTGTCTTCATAGCTCATCTATGAAAGGGTAGTGGGGATAAGCAGATCACCGCCTCATACCTCACCCACACAGGGCTGCAGACTTGGAAAGCTGCACGTGAAGCAGCCATGAGGGTCACTGCTCCACTGATAGGCGAGGGGCATTTATTTCGTATGGGACTGTTTCACCACATGAGAAAGGAACTAAAGAGAATGGTCAGGAAGAAGGGCCAGGTGGGAGGAGCTGCGATGCCCCCGCCCACTCTTGCTTTCTGAAACACCAGCCCGTACAGTCTAGGACCCACCCAGCTCTACCCCGGCCGTTGAGTTTGGAGAGGTCCTGCTCTGAGCGGTCTTCCCTCGTTTTGGACATCCACATAGGGCCGCTTTCTCTGAATTCCCATGAAGCGTGACCACTGACTCAACCACGAGACTCAGGCTCAACTCAGCCTAACCAGACAACCTGTTCCCCACTCCTATGCTTTCCTCAACACATACGTGATCTGGTATATTCCCGTTGAGCTTCTTTGAACATTTTTGTCTGCATCACTCCCCAAAAAGGTTACTAGGTTTTACTCACCATGATGCCTCCCCAGAGAGGGTACCACAAGGTTACACAGATGGGCATGTAGACGTCCATGTGGATCAGCATGAGGCCACCCAGGGCAATGTGGAACAGCCCGTTCATGATCTGGACAGCCTGCGGGGAGGAGAGGGGCGCTGATGGTGGAACTGAAATCGTCGTGGAGTCAGGAAGCAGGAGGGGGGCCTGGAAGCCCTGGCTCCTGAGCGGCTGGGCAGTGTGAGATGCCCAGAGCAAGTGTTAAAGGGCCAAGACCTTTGTCTTCTTCAGATTCATTTTCCCCACCACCCCGGCATTTCCACGGCAGGTGTACTGGGATAGAGGTGATGAACTGGGATGGAGGCCCCTAACCGCGCAAGTCCCAGGATCAGGGCGGGGGAGCGTAAACCACAGTAATCTCTGTGCTTCCCTGGTTTGACCCCCTGTGTCAGACGGAAAGAACGCCTCATGTTGGATCAAATGCCTTCGAGTCAGTTTGGATCTTGTACGTGGCCCGTAGCAGCTGCTTCTGGAGGCCAGAGAGTCCCTAGGATGTGGGATGCAGGGCGACTGACTTACCCCCAGAGCCTTCGCTTCCCTCATGAAGAAGCTTTGTGTGGGGCCCACCACCGCAGGCGCCCTCCTGGGAATCACTTTCTGAGCAGCATGCATGGCAGTAGGACCTTTCAGAGGCTCTGCTGGGAAAGCTCCAACCACTGAATTCCTGGGTGTCGTCATTTCACCCTCAGACTCCTGAAGATGAATCATAAAATGAGAGGAAGCAGGATTGTTAGCTGACTTTCATCTTGTCATGAATCTGAATCCTTTCCTCTGTGTTCCCTGCATGGGTGTCACTGAGGGCAGTCACGGCCTCTTCCTACTGGCCTTGGGTCCGAGGCAAGGCCTCCCTCCACGTTCTGAGACAGGATCTGGGGAAGCATCTCAGACAAGGTATGAGAAGTGGAGTATTTCCTGCCTTATCAGTAAATCGAGGATGTCAGAGTCATCAGTGATTCTGGCCCTGCAGTGTGAATGTCTGAGCCCTAACGGCACCCATTAAAAGACACTTGTTCCTTGGAAGAAAAGTTAAAACCAACCTAGACAGCATATTAAAAAGCAGAGACATTACTTTGCTGACAAAGGTCCATCTAGTCAAAGCTATGGTTTTTCCAGTAGTCATGTATGGATGTGAAAGTTGGACCATAAAGAAGGCTGAGCGCCAAAGAATTGATGCTTTTGAACTGTGGTGTTGGAGAAGACTCTTGAGAGTCCCTTGGACTGCAAGGAGATCCAACCAGTCCATCCTAAAGGAGCTCAGTCCTGGGTGTTCATTGGAAGGACTGATGCTGAAGCTGAAACTCCGATACTTTGGCCACCTGATGCGAAGAGCTGACTCATTGGAAAAGACCCTGATGCTTGGGAGGGTTGAAGATGAGAGGAGAAGGGGGCGACAGAGGATGAGATGGTTAGATAGCATCACTGACTCGATGGACATGAGTTTGAGCAAACTCCAGGAAGTGGTGAAGGACAGGGAGGCCTGGTGTGTGCAGTCCACGGGCTCAGACACGACTGAGGGACTGAACGACAATATGAAAGGAATCATTTCCATGAGCCCAGACTCTCACATCTTCCCATACGTAGAAAAGCACTAAATTCCTTAACTTAGAATGTCTGATTTCCTTTAATTAACAATAACATCTTGATGTTCAGGCTACCTGCCCTTTGTTTCAAGACTTCTAAATGACCTGGCGCCTTCCCTCAGCTCCTCAGGGCAGTTCTCTCAGGATTAGTTGAGATGCTGCCTCCTGGGCTTAAGTCCTACAAATTTCTGCCAAATAAAAGAAAACTCTCAACTTTTAGGTTGTGACTGTTTTTTAAATGCACAGGTATCTGGCTCAGGGATCCCTGCCAGTATTCGTGGCAACCACACGAGGGTCATGGTTTTTCTTTGTGGAGAACGTCATGCTCACTAATCCATATGTTCTGTGTGCCTGTCACCCTTGGGCGCTTTTCTTGTGCTTTAATATTAGAAAATGTATTTTGCAAGGGCCTGTCCTTGTCCCTTTGCTCATCTGCTTTTGTCCGTGGCGATGGGCCAGGGTCACCGTGGTGGAGGACGGTGAAGACTGTCCTCGCAGCCAGGAGGGGCCAGTACAGCCTCCCCCACTCCCACGAACTCTGCGATCCTGAGTCCGTCACCTCAGGGAGGCTCTCGAAGGTTCTGTGTAAGACGGTGGCCTCCTGAATCACACATCAGACTCCCTAGCTTCAGATCATGATTTTCCTGTTTGCTGTGAAACTCTGGGCAAGTTCTTCAGCCATAAAACGGGGACAGTGATAATTCCTGCCTCATACGGTCGCAGTGAGACTTAAATGGCGCGACAGCATGTGCCTCCGCCGGGGGCAGCTCAGACCTCAGCATCTCCAAGAAACCTTCCCCGAGCCCTCAGTCCACAGTGCGTGCTCCTAACGGCTTTCCCGCAGCACCTCCCTTTCTCTGCTTTGTGGTCACTTACTGTGAGCAGTTACTGTATCTGCTTGCCTGTTTATTGTCTTTCCCTACTAGAACATCGATCCCTTGCATTTCTTCTTTACTATTTAAAAGCTCGCCTGGGACTTCCCCGGAAGTCCAGCGGCTAAGACTCCACTCTCTCACTGCAGGGGGCCCAGGTCCCCTCCGGGATGAGCCACAAACCGCAGCTAAGAGTTTGCACGATGCCACCAGAGACCCCGCACGCCGCCGCAGCGAAGATGGAGGGGCCTGCGTGCCACCCCCAAGACCCGGGGACAGTCAGACAAGTAAGTGAGTCCTTTTGAAAGTAATGAAATTGTGCCTGGATTTAGAAGTTTCTTCATGAATGTAACTGAAGAAGTAAATGCATGTAAAGCACCCAGTTCTGAAGCATTCGCCTCTTGTGTTCTTGCTCCTGTTCTCAACATGATTTCCTTTAGGAACATTCATTTCCATTTTTTTCCATCTGAAAAATGAGACCAATACACCTTTCACAGACAGATTGTGATAAATAAGTAAGTTAACATAAGTGAAAATGTCCCGTACACAGGGAGAAAGTAAATGTGGTTTGATGTCTGATTGCTGAACAGAATGTCCCTTTCCAGTTCTGACATTTTAAGACTGTTCTACCTTCTTCATCGTGTGATCCCCCTCAGTATTCATTTCTGTATGTCAGTTACTGGCATGAATTCCACGGAGCCTTTCCGGGGCCCTGGAAATCTTCCTTTAGGGACACAGATTTCGTTTTGTCCTCATTGACTGAGTCATGTAAGCGGCCTTGGAGGCCGAGGCCCTCCATCCAGCGTGCTTATCTCTGGGCACCTGCGGGTGTGCTGAGGACAGGTGTCGGGTGTGTCCCACTAACAGGGACATCCTGGGTCTGGCACCTCATCTGAGCCTCACAGGGTAGACGGATGAACATTGCCTTTCAGTACAAGGACACAGAGAAGTTAGTAACTTGTTCAAAGTCACATAACCATCAGAGATTTAAAATGAGGGCTTGGCAGAAACAGAGACACAGTTACAGAGAGCAAACGTGTGAATCACCAAGGTGGGGACTGGCGGTGGGCTGAATTGGAAGATCGGGGCTGACACCTCTACACTGCCACGCGTGAGGCAGCTGACTGTGACGGCCTGCTGGACGGCACAGGGGCCCCTGCACAGCGCTCTGTGACGTAAATGGGGAGGAAACCCCAAACGAGGGGGATATATGTATGTGTGATAGCTGACTGACCTGGATGTACAGCACAGACTAACACAACATTTTAAAGCAACTACCCTCCAATAAAAATTTAAAAAAATGAGGGCTGGGACCTAGCCAGCACGGTATCTATGATACCAGGCTGCTTTGTCTGCCATGGGGAACAGGAATTTAGCCTTTTCTTTATGAATCATTTCCTTCTATTCATATAAATGTCGGATTTGGATGATTATAAATCAGTTGCAAGCAGAATATCTGAGCCACGGCTGAAGCGAAGAGGGGAGGCTCCGGGCACTTCACCCTGATGCTTGCCGCAGCTCTGGATTACCAGCTGTCAGGTGGTCTCAGGGACCTGCTTTGCACCACAAACCTCCCCACAAGACCGCCAACAAAAGGCAATACATCAACACAGACCGCTATGGGAGTTTACAAAGTAATTTCTGGTCACCAGGCAGAGTTTTTAGCGCCAGTCAGAACCTCAGAAGCCATTCTGTTCGTTTGACAAATGAGGAAACTGTGGCGCAGGGAGGGGACGTGCCTTGTTGGAGACCTTGCACTTGGGATTTGCCTGCTGGTCCAGCGGGTCCGACTGCGCTTCCCCTGCAGGCGGTGCAGGTCGATCCCTGGGGGAACTAACATCCCCCAGGCTGTGTGCGGTGCAGCCAAAGAAAATATTGACATACTCCCATAATTATATTTCTAGGACTTTCTTCCCATGAATAATAAATGATGTACATATTAAAAAAACCAGAAAGACCTCGCACTTAGTGACAGCCAAACCCAGGGCTCTGAGGTTGGTGCCTTTTCTCTGCACCGCAGGCTGGACCACAAAGAGCTGCTCGCTGAGCACCCGCCCTGTGCCAGGGATATCGTGTGCCTGCTGCCAGCTCTCCCACGCCTTTCCTACTCAGTGGGCATTTTGTCTTTTTGCGGACATGGAAATGGGGGTTCTGAGAACTTAGTTAATTTTCCCACGGTAAAGCATGGAAGGGCCTTCCCTGGTGGCTCAGTGGTAAAGAACCTGCCTGCCAAAGCAGGAAGTGTGAGTTCGATCCCTGGGTCAGGAAGATCCCCTGGAGAAGGAAATGGCAGCCCACTCCAGGATTCTTGCCTGGGAAATCCCATAGACAGAGGAGCCTGGCGGGTCCATGGGGTCACAAAAGAATCAGACACGACTTAGCACCTAAACAACAATAACAAGTGTGGAATGAGCCAGGGTTACCTTGCTTCTCTCCAGAGCCAAGGTCATCAATTATGTGGACAGAAGGAGATGACTGGACTACTGTTGTTTTAATTTCTCTGTATTTCTCAGCTGCTTAAGGTTATGCCTATATTATTGGTGACATAAACCTTTTATGTAAACAAGTCCTGCTAGGGCTGTGTAAGCAGTGACTAATGGCAGTAATGACCTTTGGAAGGGAAGATTTTATTTCTCTTAAAATGACGTCTCACTTCAGCAAGTGTATTTCTACAAAACCTTCAACACATATATTACTGTAAAATGGTAATTTATAAACACAGACAGACACACTTGTTTCTCTATGCTACTTCATTTTTTCATGGAAATAACTATATACCAGAGAAGCCCATATATATATATGTATATATATATATATATATATAGCAGGTCATTGCAGACTGACTGAATAATGAAAGATTTTATTCATTTTATTCTATGGGAATATATGAAACTAGACCACACACTCATCAGAATATTGTAGATTCCTGCAGCCCTACCCTATATGTATTTTTTTCTTTAACTGTTCACAGTGACTTTTTGTCCCCACCGGTGTGTTTTCTGACACACAGGCTCAGAGACGAGTGGGTACACTCGGTATTGGTTACTGATCACACTGGTCAGAATGTGGTCATAAGAGGGTTTTATTTTCACTGAGCTACACCAAAAGCAGGACTCCGCTGATCAAACCCTGCCCTGGGTTTTATTAGAGCAACTTCTGCAGATCTTTGTGGGTTGGTAAGCGGCACCCACACTGTCTCCGTGTCCATCTACTGAAGACGATCTCACAGCCTTTGTGGATTTTGGTTTGAATAACGACTTTTGGGCCCAGTGATTCCATCGTTTACTCAGAAGCTCAGAGCTGCACGGCTCTTGTTACCTCAGCTTCCTCCCCGGCCTCTCAGAATAGTTTTGCCTTTCGCCCCTCGCGGCCTGCCCTGCGCTCGCCGCTGCGGAAGCGCCGTCTCACTTCCCTTCCCTCTGCTGTGCTCCTCAGCCCCTCTCTCTCCTTGAGGCGATAGTTCTTCAGAGATCGGTCCTTGCGTCTCTGGCTCCTCTCCCGTTTGTGGAGTATAAAGTGGAAAGAGCTCTGCTGGTTCGAGTCCCCAGCTCTGGTGCTTGCTACCTTGGTGATCTGATCTCTCCAGTCAAAGTTTTGTTTTGAGAACATGGGATAATTTCAGCTTAAGACGCTCAAAGAATAATTGTCACTGGAACCTGTGGGGCTTTTTTAATTATTTTTTGAATTGGAGGATAACTGTTTACAGTGTTGTATTAGTCTCTGCCACACAGCAGCACGAGTCAGCCGCGTGCACACGCGTATACGTATCTCCCCCCCCCCCCAGCCTCCCTCCCCTGTGCTGTAGGGCAGCTTCCCACTAGCTGTCTGCTCCGTTTCACACGCGGTCGTGTGTATATGTCAGTGCTACCACCTCCTTCGTCCCACCCTCTCCTTCCCCTGTTGTGTCCACATTTAGAACGGAACGAAGAACCTCTGTTACGATTAACAGGTACTGCGGTGTCCCCCAACCCCAAAGCCCCTTCCTCTACCCCGGGACTGCCCCAGCCACTTCCCAGCCCCCGGTCCTGTGCCCCCAGCATCTTAAACGCTTCCTGTCTCCCTTCACTTCCTCACCGCCCACTTACTCCTCGACACGGCAGCTAGTCCTGCCGGAGCCACTCGGTTGAAACTGCTCTTTTCAAGGACTGTGCTGCAGGGATTTCCCTAGTGGCCCAGTGGTTTAAGACTCTGCGCTTCCACTGCAGGGGCCACAGGTTCATTCCATCCCTGGTCTGGGAACTGAGATCCTGAGTGTCACTGCGGTCCTACTATGATCCTGCGTGTCACTGTGGTCCTGCATGCCATGAGCTGGGGGCGAGACAGCTCCAAGAGGTAAAGACTGTGTGTTGAGCCAGGCATCAGCCCTCAGACAGCTTCACGTCCGTAACCCTGTCACCCCAGCTTGGAAAGCTGGAGCCACATTCCTCTCCAGCTCTTTCATCTCCCACGTGGAACCGGTGGCCGAGTCCTGCCGTCTCTACCTCTGTAAGGGATCTTAGTTTGCAGGTCCACCTTTTTTTTTTTGGTTACTGCAAGTATCACCCCATGAGTGAGATTCTCATTTCCTCTCCTGGTCTAGCACAAAAATCTTACTTTTCTGACTTTCATCTCTCTCTTTCCTAATCCATCCTCTGCAAAGCTACTAGATCAGGCTCCCTATATCCCTGCTGAAGTTATGCTTTTTCCTCAACTCGAACTCATCTCTGATCCGTCATCGCCTGCTGGAGAAACCTTCCACCTGGCTGCTCACAGATTCTACTTGACTTTTTTTTTTACAGTTTCAGATTTTGCTTTATTCTAAGAGTTTAGGCTTAAGAAGCATAGCTCATCTCTTGGTTTTCAGAAACACTGGTAATCTCAACATGGTTTCCTAAGCTCACATCCCTCCACTGCCCACAAAGCCACTGGTCTGGACACATCTCCTGCCTCCCAGGTGGCACTAGTCGTAAAGAACACGCCTGCCAATGCAGGAGACACAAGAGACCTGGGTTCAATCTCTGGGTTGGGGAGATCCCCTGGAGGAGGCCATGACAACCCACTCCAGTATTCTTGGCCTGGAGAATCCCATGGACAGAGGAGCCTGGTGGGCTACAGCCCAGGGGGCTGCAAAAGAGTCGGATAGGACTGAGCACACACACACAGAAGGCTCTCCTGGGCAGGGATTCTTTAAACCCCCAGAGTTCTGCATTCCTTACTTGTCAATAAAAGTCATCTTTCTCTTGTCATAGTGTTACTCCCTCTAATGGAGTGTAAATTCCTTTTCAGAAGGGCTTTACTAGGATTACATACGAACCTGTTTTCTACACACTAGCAGTAGAAGTGTTAGTCGCTACAGTCATGTCTGACTCTTTGCAACCCCACGGACTGTGGCCCGCCAGGCTCCTCTGTCCATGGAATTCTCCAGGCAAGAATTCTGGAGTGGGTTGCCATTCCCTTCTCCAGGGGATCTTCCCGACCCAGGGATCGAACCCACATCTTCTGCATGGTTTCCTGCATTGCAGGCCGACTCTTTACCATCTGAACTACAGGGAAGATCTCTTCTACACACTATAAGCTAATAAATAGGAAACTGAATTTTTTCCCTGAGCAGCTTTACGCACACTCAGGTGTCAGACTAAAAGGCAAGCATCCCCCCACCTGTTGATCAGTGAGCTGAGACCGTTTTATGGGGAGTCTTGGTGGTTTCAGGAAAGAACCATGGCAGGGTTAAGTCCTCCCTATCAGCCTTCACTGGATCCTCCTCACATCCCCCCCCCGCCCCAGGAAGTACCATGGCAGGGTTAAGTCCTCCCCATCGGCCTTCACTGGATCCTCCTTGCATCCCCTATCTCCCCACAGGAAAGAACCATGGCAGGGTTAAGTCCTCCCTATCAGCCTTCACTGGATCCTCCTCACATCCCCCCCTGCCCCAGGAAGTACCATGCAGGGTTTAGTCCTCCCCATCGGCCTTCACTGGATCTTCCTCACATCCCCCGCCCCCCAGCAGCTGCTGGATTTGAGGGAGGGTTTTGTGCTCAGTTTGCTGTCCACCAAGCCCCTCCAGAAACTTCTAGCCCGAGAGGCTTACCAACACCTAAGGCTATTCACATTGAGTGCAATATCTCTGGAGACAAAAGCATTTAAAGCGAGAGGCATGTTATTTTCATAATAGCCGTGACAATGTTTTCTCACTTGCTACAGGCCATTCTAAGAGCGATGGGACTTTAGCTCATTTTTTCTTCATAATGCAGGGGGTATTACGATCGCCCCCATTTTACAGATAAGGAAACCGAGGAATTTTGAGGTTTAGTAACTTGTCGATGGTGGAGCTCAGGTTGGAACCCAGCAGGTAGCAAGCATGCTTTAATCTGCATATTGCAATCTGCTGCTTTTGTAGAATGACCCAGAGTTGACCGGCCCAGGCCATTCTTGGGAGAGAGAGCAGTTAAGATAGAGGTGGGCCGCAAGTCTTGGTATCGCCCCTTCTCAGATGATGACCCTGCCAGAAAACCCGACCAAGGAAGGCCTAGAGTCAAAGCTGAGACTGTTGTCTCGTGAACCATCCTGTGCCTTATCCATCACTGCCTCAGAATCACTTAAACAGAGCAAACGGATTCCTTACCTGAGTCTCCGAGGTCGCAAGGCTCAAGGACTGATGTGTGGGTGCCGGCTGCCGAGTTCACCTCACCAGCGTGTTTCTCCAGGACACAGGGGCAGAGTGAGAGCGGCCAGGCCTGGGATTGCGGAGAGACACCAGGTGACAGGAAGTCAGGGGCTTCTGCTGCCTTGGGCTCTGCCCTGATGGCTTTAGTTTAATGCACGATTATGAGAACCGGACGATATACAAAAAAGTTCCTGCTGTACCAGGAGGTTTCACTTCCTGAAAAAGACCCCAGGGGACTGCCAGGCGTACTTTACGCTGCCTTAATTAGAAGAACTTTGTACCCCACCCTGTAAGCAGGTGTGGATGGTAGGTCCCCAAGGGCAAGAAGGGCTCGAGAAATTCTCCCAAGATGGGCTGTTAGGACTCTTACCTTTCTCCGTTTGCTTTTAGGAGGGAGTAGGTGGGAAAGGGGCATCGTGCAGAGCGATCCGAGGATCACTCAGCCCTTACAGTGGAAGGGGTGTGTGTGCCCGCTTCACCCTCGCCTCCCAGACCCAGAGCTCTAGTGGGACCCTATGTGTCTCCCGTTGAATTTAGTAGAAATGGCCTAAAAATATTGTTTGGTGCTGTAGAAGGTGTCCCCAGCAGCTTTAGGTGAGAGTTCCACATTTTGGGATGTCATTGAAATAGCACCTTTACCTACATACTCGCCTTTTCCCTCCGTCTAGTACCCGTGTGTCCTCTCTCTCTGCAGCAGGGGCTGGAGCCCAGAGCCAGATCAGGTGAGGCGGTGGAGGGACATGAGGCCGGGAGAGTGAGATGGAAGATGGAAGATGGATCAAACCAAGTCAGATCGGTATGGAAGACGAAGCAAAGAGAGCTTTGTCGGAAGGTACTGTACCCTCTGTCCTACAATATGCAACCTTTTTGTTCATAGTTTGGATTTTCCCTTACTTTTCCATTTTCCCATCTATTGATTTATCTCGTTAGGGACCCAGGGCTGTAGTTGGGTAGTCGTTTGCCGAGTCTAAAGGGCCGAAACACGACAGCCCTGCGGCTGAATCAGGTCAGTTCATACCCTCCCTCTTGCTCTCTCTCTTTATTTCTCCCTCTCTTTTCTTTAAGGTGATCTGAAATCAGATGATTAAAACCAATTAAAGTCATTCTGGAGAGGCTGATTTGGGGGCAATGTACAAAAAGTGCCATCTCCCCACCGTGGGGGCAGCTCCTCAGTGGGACAGGCTCATGTTTGAACAGAGAACTTGCTGCCGTCAAGCTCGCACAGGTAGAAGCCACGCGGTTGCCTCTCATTGACGTTGCAGAGTGAAGAGGGTGGAAACCTGAGATCCCTGTCCATTTAAGGTTCCGGTTGTGGGTCTACGTGTATCTGCTGAAGTCCTTGAACAGCGGGCGACGACCCAGGGTCTGAGTCGTGGATGACTATGAGGCCTGAGGGTTTCCCTGGTGGCTCAGTGCGGGAGATGCGGGAGACAGGATTCGATCTCTGGGCCACCAAGATCCATCCGCCTCTGCCGGAGGAAACGGCAGCCCACTCCAGTACTCTTGCCTGGGAAATCCCATGGACAGAGGAGCCTGGGGGGCTACAGTCCACGGCGTCGCACAGAGTGAGACACAGCTAAGTGACCAACACTTTGGCTTTTTTCACTCTTGCATTGGCAGGTGGATTCTTTACCACTGAGCTACCATGAAAGCCCTTTCCTTCTGTTTTGAGGGACTACTTTATATTAAAAAAATAACATTAGTTGCATATCTGCTTGTATGCCAAGCACTGTCCCCGTAACACCTATAGTATTGATTCCGCTTTATAATTGTGGTGACCGAAGTTCAGAGGGAACGGGGGAGACGGACTCCAAGTCACAGACTAAGAGACAGTGATGCTTGGGAAGCAAGACTCTGCAGTTATAAATTTCACAGAAAACCCGCCATTTTCTCAGTGATTCTTATGTTCCAAGCAGTCATAGCATCCGTTCCCATTTCATTTAAGGCTCGCAGTAAACACATTAGGTAGGTGGTGTCATTACATTTTCATGTAGGAGTTTAAAGCTCACAAAGGTTAAATAATTTGTTCAAGTCACTTTGCTTTAAAGGTCAAAACCAACGCCTGACTTAAAAGCCCTATTATTAGATGACAGGCCTCTCCACCTCAAACATATCCTAAACCCGACCCATCAGAACCCTCCCCATTGGCTACCATCTACTTTTCATCGGAACCCCACTCCCCCGAATTATGCCTTTCTCCTCCCAGCTTAGAGCAGAAATGAAAACCTGCTAGTTTGCTCCTCAGGCATGCTGTTTTCCCCATGCCTAAAGAAGCAGAGGGAACAGGATTTAATGTTAGGGATTTTGATTGAAATCCTGAATAAATCATGCTCCCTTTTGTGGTCTGAGAAAGTTAGGCGCTCTGAGCCTCAGTCTGCAATGTGGGCAGTCACGCCTCTTTCAGGGTGGCAGTGACATCCGAGTGCTGGCAGAGAGGAGACCCTGACCCTCCTGGGCGGCTGTCCTCAAAGGGCGGTCTGGGAGTCTCTGGGAGTTTCTTGAGACCCTTGTAAGAGGTCTGTGACCTCAACAATTTTCATCATAATACTAAGACCTTATTTCCCCTCTGCATGGACTTACAACAGCATTCTCCACAGGCTACAGAACATGAGATACTACAACAGCTTGAATGCAAAAGCAGCTAAGAGAATCCAACTGCCTTCCATTAAGAGCAAAGCAGTAGTTTCCAAGTTTTGCACTGCATTACAATTACCCGATAACCTTCAAAAATATTGACGTCCGACTCTTAACCGTATTCTGATTTAATTGGTGCGTGGTGGTATGCGGTGCATTGGGGTTTCTGAAAGTTCCCCTTGAATGTGCAGTCACATTAAATGGGGATTGTTTTTCAATGGATATAAAGTTATACAAGATGAGTAAGTTTTAGAGATCTGTTGTCCAGGAGAGTATTTATAGTTAATAATATGGTATTGTGCACTTGAAAACAGGCTAAGAAGGTGGACCTCATATTAAGCATTTTCACTAAAACCTAAAGCTAAAACCAAAACCCACAAAAGGACAGAAGGAACACTTTGGAAGTGATAGGTAGGCTTAGTGGCTTGGTGATGGTACAGGGTGTATGCACACATTAAATCTGTGCAGGTTTTTGGTGAATAAACTATAACTCAATAAAGCTAAAAATAAAAGAATCTCACATAACCCTAAAAAGAGGTTTACAAAACTGTATATCAGTGTTACTCTCCACACTAATTCTTATTTTTTAAAATAGAGTTATTTTAGTAAAAATATTGCCTGTATTAATCTGTAATGATCAGTCAAATATTTTTTCAGAGTGTCGAGGGGTTCTGAGACCAAGGATCAAAAAGATGTCAGTGTTCGCCTAGAGAGTAAGACTTTGGGCTCTGGAGCCAGATTATCTGTTGATACATGACTTTGCCATTGCAAACTTTGTGACCTTGGGAACTTGACTTACCCTCTGTACGCTTCACCTTCATTGGGTTTGCAAAATGAGTATAATATAAAACCTGCCTTTTAGATTTTTTTGTATGTGTGAGGTTAAATAAGCAATACACCTACAACACTTGGCGCGGTGCCTGGAACATTGTAGTGGCCTCCACCATTACCTGCCGGTTGTTATAAGTGGCTAACATGGGTCAGTGTAGACTCTGTGGGCTGAGCCATTCTTGCAGCCAACTCATCTTTCCACCCAGCAGTGGAGCAGGAGCCCCAGGTGGACCCAGTTCACCCTGGCACAGGTTCATCTCTCTGCTGTTCCGGTGACAACCAGCCCTACGTTGCCATCCTTTTGTTCAGTGAACCAACGACTAACAAAGAAGGTGACACCACCGCGTCTGTGTGATTTGGGGAGAGGAGGAGATGGTCTTGCAAAGAGGCAGGATGTGTTTTATCAGCCAAGATGTTCCCAGACCCCCTCCCCTCCCCACCCCCCCACAACCCCACCAAGCAGCTCCTTTGAGTCACTCCCCTTTGCTTCAAGGAATTACCGGCCTTAAGAATCTGTGTTCCTGCTGGCTTTTCCTCACAAGCATAATTCACCTCTCAGTCACATTTTATATCACGCCTTTATTCTCACAGTTCTACTCCGTCCCATTCCTCACAGTCACCACAGTCAGTGGATCCCCTCATAATGGAGAAAGACAGGGAAATGAGGAATTCAATGATGCTGAAGGCCATCAACATAACCAAAATTCCCTATAACAGAAGAAAAACATACGAAAGGTTACAGTATTAGCACACTAATACTCATGCAATAGTAATTTCCGATGCTGATGGGGGCAGCGGTGAGGCAAGAAATGAGACCTCCATGTCTCAAGTGGAAGCAAACGGCTGGAGGGTTATGAGGACGTGTGGGTATTTTAACACAGCAGTCACTGCAGAGCCCCGGGTAGAACAGCATTGTTTTTCTAGAGGAAGTTATGCAAGAGATAGTTATGCATCTATCTTCTAAATTATATGCTAAATTATATGACTCCACTTCATAAACATGCACTACAGAGAAATATTTTAAAAGCGGCCTGCTGAAAGAGAAAGAAAGAAGGTTAAGAAACGAAAAAGGAGCAAAAATAGAAAAGGAAAGAAAAAGAGGGGAAAAAAACCTACAGGCTAAGAAAAAGAGGAACATGCAGAAAAAGACACTCTTTAATGTAATGCTAATAGTGACTTCTTGTGTCCTTTCGTTACCACTGAAGACCTTTAAAATATTCTGTATTCTGGCAACTAAGAGTACCTAGAGGGGCACACGCCTGTTAGTAGCCCAGGGGCTGCTCACAGCTTGTTTTATCGGCGAAGGTCTGTAAAGATTAGTACTGTGTATGCCTGCATGCTTTGACTAGAAGTTGAAAAATTGTTCTCAAGTCACCTATAGCAAGCCACTCCAGTCTTCTTGCCTGGAAAGTCCCGTGCACAGAGGAGCCTGGCGGGCTACAGCCCACGGGGTCGCCAAGAGTCTGGCACGACTGCGCACAGTATCTCTCAGTGTAGTTACCATAATTCTTTTATTCTCTAGTGACTGGAAATAGTTTATTTCTTATTTCTCCTCTTCTGTTCTTTTCTGCTTTTTGTTTGTTTTTCTGTCTTTTCCTTTGTGTTTACCATTCTGAAATATGCTGCAATAAACATTCTTGTGCCAGTCCAGGTTCGATGCCTGATACAGGGTGCTCGGGGCTGGAGCACCGGGATGACCTGGAAGGATGGGATGGGGAGGGAGGTGGGGGGGGGGTTCTGGAAGGGGAACACATGTACACCCATGGTGGATTCATGTCAATGTATGGCAAAACAAATACAATATTGTAAAGTTAAAAAATAGATAAATAAACTAATTAAAAAAAATAAACAAACATCCTTGTGCACATATCCTTATGTACAGGGGACTCAGTGCTGTGCGGACTGCTCTCTGGGTTAAGGTGTGTACATCTTTCATATAAGTGAATGTCTCCTTGCTTTCCAGAATCTTAGGAACATTTCATATTTCTGCTGCTTAAGTACACAAAAGCATCCTTTTCACCATTTCCTTGCCAGTGATAACTTTTATAATCTGATTTTTGCCAATCGAGTGTATATAAATCCTAGTCCATTGTTAATTTACTTGGCATTTCCCTACTGGTGAATTTGAGCATCCCTCTGGGTGTCTTTGGCTGCTACATTTGCAGTTTTGTTCCTTCTTCATAAACTTTTTGTCTATTTTTTCCATTGTGTTCTTGACTTTTTGGTCACTTTTATTTTCTCTTTGTGTATAAAAACCTTAAAACTTCACTGTTATCTGCTTTAAAAATATCCTTCCAATTCTTTTCCGTTGCAGAGTTTTAATGTAAATGTGTTTTCTTTGCCCTGTTTTGATTTCTAGATCAGAATCATACATTTCATCACGCAGTAAGTTCTCTAGTGTCCTTTGCTAGTCAATTCCCCTCCCCCCTCCAGAGGAAACCACTCTTCTGATTTCTAACACAGTTGGTTAAATTTACCTGTTAATTTTGTATCTGAATTTGTTCAGTATACTGGATTGCATTTCACTCATGCTGCTGCATGCATCGGTATTCCATTGTTTGAATAGTCACAGTCTGTTGAGCCTCTCTGCAATATTAAGGTTCAACTGTGTAGCTACAAGGCTTCCCTGGTGGCTCAGAAGGTAAAGAATCCACCTGCAATGCAGGAGACTTGGTTTGATCCCTGGGTGAGGAAGATCCCTTTGGAGAAGAGAGTGGCCCCCCACTCCAGTATTCTTGCCTGGAGAATTCCATGGACAGAGGAGCCTGGTGGGCTACAGTCCATGGGGTTATAAAGAGTCGGACAGTTGAACTGAGGGACTAACACTTTCACTTTTCACTTTCAAGCGTTAAAACATACCAAAGTCTAAAGTTGTTCAAACCTTTACCCTCTTCTCTGGTAAAGCTAACGTGTTAGTCGCTCAGTCGTGTCTGACTGTTTGCGACCCCATGGACTGTAGCCCACCAGACCCCTCTGTCCATGGAATTCTCCAGGCAAGAATACTGGAGTGGGTAGCCATTCCCTTTTCCAGGGGATCTTCCCCACCCAGGGACTGAAGCCAGGTCTCTTGCATTGCAGGCAGATTCTTTGCAGTCTGAGTCACCAGGGAAGCCTGTAAAATGAGAGCCGGCAGCAGACACGAACAGCAGAAGTACCACTGCTCCCATTTTGGCTTGTATGTTAATGTTGTCTGGCATTTTAAATGCTTTATTTTAATCCTAGTGTATATCACTATTATTATTACTGCATTACACAAGCAGTATCCACCTGTGTGTGTTCACATGTTTATTCTATCCTTTGTTCTTTATTTTTGTTGCATCTTATTGTGCTATCATTTTCCTTCTGTTTGGAATTCATCCTTTATTATTCCTTTAATGGGGATGTACCGGAAGCAAACTCAATTTTTGTATCTCTAAAAATTCTTTATTTCACATTCATGTAAGATATCTTAATGGATAGTGATGGATTATAGGTTGGCAGTTATTTTATTCAGCATATTGAAGATACTGTTCTGTTGTCTTCTTTTATTGATGCTTTTGGAAAGTTAGCTGCCCATTCAGTTGCTTCTACTTTTTCCTTTTGTAATTTTCAGAATCTTTATTTATTTATTTTTTTAGTTTTAGTTAAGATTGCCAAGAGTTGACAAGTGAAAAGAAAACTTGATTTGGAAAAATAACTCAGAAAATAGTTAAAGTGAAGCACAGTCTGCTGTGAAAGACCGCTGTCTAAATTCAAGATTGTAACATAAGGCTTTTCAGAGCCTCATTATTTTGTTCAAGATAAACCCATGGAGAACTGTTTTAGTGGTAATTTTATGTTAATTCATGTTTTCCAAAAATAAGATTATCGTCTGTCCCGGCAACTCTTCTGCTTTGCAAGTCTAACTGTTTCCTGTCCTGTCCCTAAAACCACCTCATGACTGACTCCAGCGGATGAAACCCTATTGACACCCTTTTCTGTTTTCACCTGTTGAGTCTGAGACTCTGTGCTCTCCTCTGCTTAACAAATTTAACAAGCTAAGCTTTTAATTGTCACAGATTTTGCTAGTAACCTTTGAAGGTGCCAGACAGTCATGGAGACCCCAGAGAGGTCTAGCCAGACCCGGCGCCATTATGGTCCTGAGACTCCTCTGGTCCCTGGTCCCCGAGGGCTTCCCTGGCCGGGCTTTGACCGTCCTTGTTGGTGAGGTGAGTGCAGCGCTTTTCACTGAGCAGGGTTTATTCATTTGTCCAGATGCTGCTCTCCCAGAGTCCTTTTTCATTCTCTCTCCAGATTTGTTCTTGTTTTCTTTTTTCTCAGTGAAGGTCTGCCAAAGCTTTGCCACTAGCCATCCTGTCTGCCCATCTGCCTTCTATCTGTGTTTCTCTGCGTGTCTAAGAGTAGGTCACAGGGCAGGAGTCATTTCAGGGTTTATAGTTCTTATCCAGCCACAGAGACTAATGAGTAAAAGCTCTCTTTGAGCAATATCCCTTCTAGAAACAACTATCTTGGATTCCTCCTTAAAATATTAGAAGATTTTTTTTAAGTTGTATATGTGTATAAGAAATTTGCTGTGGGAGAGATTCCTTTTGACAAATTCCACCTGTCAGAGGCGGCTGATTCCTTATGTCAGCAGGGAGGAGTGGATTTTCCAAGGCTGTCACTATTCCTCAACCTTCTTGCTGCTGCTGCTAAGTCACTTCAGTCGTGGCCGACTCTGTGCGACCCCACAGATGGAAGCCCACCAGGCTCCCCTGTCCCTGGGATTCTCCAGGCAAGAACACTGGAGTGGGTTGCCATTTCCTTCTCCAATGCATGAGAGTGAAAAGTGAAAGTGAAGTCGCTCAGTCATGTCTGACTCTCAGCAACCCCATGGATTGCAGCCTACTAGACTCCGCCGTCCATGGGATTTTCCAGGCAAGAGTACTGGAGTGGGGTGCCGTTGCCTAAACCTTCTTACTTCCCAGTTAATCATTGACTGAGTCCTTAGAAATTAATTCTGTGTTATATTTCAATCAATATTTCAATGGATTTGACTCCCATTTTGAGAACATGGATTATATAATAAATTTGTCAGTTTTCCCCTCTAATAGATACAGACTACTTTCCCTTGGCAGCTATTTATCATTCTTTGCCACCTTAGGCAGGAGTTTGGTTGTTTCAGAAACTTCACCAGAGAAAGAATACACTTGACCCTTGTTCGGTAGGACCTTCCTAACACCGCCCCCCCCCCCCCCACGCCTTTCCTGACCTTCGGCTCTGCTCCGCCAGCATTTCTCCGGAAGGAAATGGTCCAAAAGACAGGACAGCTCGGAGACGGGGATGCAAGTGCCTCAGAAACACCCAGTAAACTGCTTCCACTCAAGACGATTGAGACAAAACTACCCCCGCCCAGCTCGGAGTGACCGACGCTGTTGGCAGTGATGTGCTTGTCTTCTTGCCTCCTTCCTCCCCTCTGTGCTGGTTCAGAGCTCTAGAGTAGATGGTCCTACACACACAGGACTACCGAGGCAATCTTTGAAAATTATTGGCATATTTCTTCATTCACTAATGCCAACGTGAAAGACAGACTCCTAAAAAGACACAAACTACTGAAATTAACCCCAGAAGAAATAGAACATCTGAATATATCTAGATAGCATATTTAAAAGCAGAGACATTACTTTGCCAACAAAAGTCCGTCTAGTCAAGGATATGGTTTTTCCAGTGGTCATGTATGGATGTGAGAGTTGGACGGTGAAGAAAGCTGAGCACCGAAGAATTGATGCTTTTGAACTGTGTTGTTGGAGAAGACTCTTGAGAGTCCCTTGGACTGCAAGGAGATCCAATCAATCCATCCTAAAAGAGATCAATCCTGGGTGTTCATTGGAAGGTCTGATGTTGAAGCTGAAACTCCAATACTTTAGCCACCTCATGCGAAGGGTTGACTCATTGGAAAAGACCCTAATGCTGGGTAGGATTGGGGGCGGGAGGAGAAGGGGACGACAGAGGATGAGATGGTTGGATGGCATCACCGACTTGATGGACATGGGTTTGGGTAGACTCCGGGAGTTGGTGATGGACAGAGAGGCCTGGCGTGCTGCAATTCATGGGGTCGCAAAGAGTCGGACACAACTGAGCAACTGAACTGAACTGAACTGAATATATCTATAACAAGTAATTGTGTAACTTCTCACAAAGAAAAGCCCAAGGCCAGAAGACTTTGCTGGTGAATTCTTCCAGATGCTTACTGACAATACCATTGCTTCACAAATTCCCCCAAAAAATATAAGAGCAGAGAATATTTCCCAGCTCATTGTGTAAGGCCAGTTTTAACCAGACACGGAATCAAAGGCATCACAAAAAAGGACAACTATAGACCAATATCTCTTATAAATACAGATGCAAAAATCTTTAACGAGATACTAGGAAACTGAATCCAACAACATTTAAAAAGGATTATGCACAATGACCAAGTGGAATTTATCTCAAGAATCTGAGGTTTATTTAGGATAAAAAAAAATCAATGCAATATACCATATCAATGGAACAAAGGACAAAAACCACATAATCATCTCAATAGGTAAATTGAGAAAAAGCATGTAACTAACTTATCACCCATTATAAAAATATTCAACATAGTAAAAAGAGAAGAGAATGTCCTCAACCAGAAAAAAGTTCTCAGTCAACGTTCTACTTAAGAGTGAAAGACTAGATGTTTTCTCCTGAGGTACAGGAGAAAAATAAGGATGTCTGTCTGCTCTTGCAACTTCAGTTCAACATTGTGCTGGATGTTCTAGCCAGGGCAGTTGAACAGAAAAAGAAATAAAAGCATCCATATTGGAAGAGAAGGAAAACTATCTGAATTTGCATATGATATGTTCTTATATATAAAATATCCTAAGGAATCTTCTAAAAACTATTACAAATAATAAGTTATAGTGAGATTATATAGTCTATTAATGTAAAGATCAACTGTATTTCCACACAGTTGCAATGAATATTGCAAAAATAGAATTTAGAAAGCAATTCCATTTGTGCATGTATGTGTGCTAAATCACTTCAGTTGTGTCCGACTTTTTGTGACCCCATGGGCTATAACCTTCCAGGCTCCTCTGTCCATGGAATTCGCCAGGCAAGAATATGAGAGTGGTTGCCATGCCCTCCTCCAGGGGACCTTCCTGACTCAGAAGTTGAACTCATGTCTCTAAAGTCTCCTGCATTGGCAGGTAGGTTCTTTTCCACTTATGCCACGTGGGAACCCCTAATTCCATTTGTAATAGCATGAAAAAAATAAGATAGGAATAAATTTAACAAAAGAAGTGCAAGCTTGTATACTGAAAACTGTAAGACACTGACAAAGAAATTAAAGAACTAATCAAATGAAGAGGTTCGTGGATCAAACAATTTTGTATGTTAAGATGTCGATACTGGTCTATGGATTCAATGTAGTGCCTATAAAAATTCCAATTGGCTTTTCTTTTCCCCAAAGTTGACTGGGTGAGCCTAAATTCATTTGGAAATGCAGAGGCCCATAGCAGCTAGAACAATTCAGAAAAAGAAAAACACATTTGAGAACTTGCACTTCCCCTTTTCAGAACTTATTGCAAAACTGCCGTAATCAAGACGCAGTGGTTTTCTGTTGGTGAGAATGTAAACTGTGCATCCACTATGGAAAACAGTATGAAGGTTCCTTAAAAAACTAAAACCAGAGTTACCATATGATCCAGGGATCCCACTCCTGTGCATATTAACAGATAAAACTGAAGTTCAAAAAGATCCACACACCCCAGTGTTCACTGCAGCACTGTTTCCAACAGGCAAGACATAGAAGCACTTTAAATGTCCATCAACAGATGAGCGGATAAAGAAGATGTTTCATATATATGTAGGCGCGTGCATGCTCAGTTGTGCCTGACTCTTTGGGATCCCATGGACTGTAACCCTCCAGGCTCCTCTGTTCATGGGACTTTTCAGGCAAGAATACTGGAGTGGGTTGCTAGTTCCTCCTCCAGGGGATCTTCCTGACCCAGGAGTCAAACCCAAGTCTCTTGCATTGGCAGGTGGATGATTTAACACCGAGCCACGTGGGATAATATATGGAGCCACCAGCATCTCTGGTGGCTCAGGTAAAGCATCCACCTGCCAATGAAGGAGATGAGGGTTTGATCTCTGGGTCAGGAAGATCCCAGGAGAAGGAAATAACAACCCACTCCAGTATTCTTGCCTGGGAAATCACATGGACAGAGGAGCCTTGCAGGCTGCAGCCCATGGGATCACGAAAGAGTTGAACATGATTTGGTGATCAAACAATGAGATATATATATATATTTTTTTTTTTTTTCAAAATCCTAAAAGATGATGCTCTTAAAGTGTTGCAGTCAATATGCCAGCAAATTTGGAAAACTCAGCAGTTGTCAAAGGACTGGAAAAGTTCAGTTTTCATTCCAATCCCAAAGAAGGGCAATGCCAAAAAATGTTCAAACTCCCACACAATTGTGCTCATTTCACATACTAGCAAGGTAGAGTTCAAAATCCTTCATGCTCAGCTTCAACAACAGTATGTGAACCAAAAACTTCCATATATACAAGCTGGATTCAGAGAACCAGAGGTCAAAGTGCCAACATCTGTTGAATCATAGAAAAAGCAAGGGAATTACAGCAAAACATCTACTTCTGCTTCTCTGACGAGTGTGGGGAGAGAGCAAATTAGCCAAGAAGACTCTCTCACCCCACGTTTTGTAAATAATAGTTATGTAACAGCTGAGATCACTGACAGTCCTGCCCACACGAGCCATGAGGGACTCGCTTGGCCGTGAGCTACTTTGTGCTGTAGGGATACCTGGGTTCCACCTGCAAGGCAGCAGCATCACGGCTGCCTCACGGCTGCGTCCATCGGGTCGGCCCCGAGAGGAGAATGACAGCGTGTATGTCGTTATGGCTGCTGTGTCAGCCAGGAGAGAGGCTGAGTTGTGGCTGTCATGCCAACCAGGAGAGAATAAATGTGTCTGCAGTTCCTACAGCCCCTGGAGTCTTCTTCCATCCTCTTAGCTCATGCTTTGCCCACCCTGGGTTCAGCAAACAGTGCAGACAGCGTGACCAGCAAGGCTGTTGGTGCCATGAACAGGATCAGCAATACAACTTTACTATAGCCTTTGACTGTGTGGATCACAACAAACTGGAAAATTCTTAAAGAGATGGGACTATCAGACCACCTTACCTGCCTCCTGAGAAACCTATATGCCGGTCAAGAAACAATGGTTAGAACCGGACATAGAACAATGGACTGGTTCAAAATCGGGAAAGGAGTTCATCAAGGCTGTATGTGGTCACCCTGCTTATTTAACTCATATGCAGAGTACATCATGCGAAATGCTGGGCTGGATGAAGCATAAGCTGGAATCAAGATTGCCAAGAGAAATATCAATAACCTCAGATATGCAGATGATATCACCTTAATGGCAGATAGCAAAGAGGAACTAACAAGCCTCTTGGTGAAGGTGAAAAAAGAAAGTGAAAAAGCTGGTTTAAAACTCAACATTCATAAAATGAAGATCATGGCATCCGGCCCCATCACTTCATGGCAAATAAATCGGGAAAAAATGGAAACAGTGGCAGATTTTATTTTCTTGGGTCCAAAATCACTGTGGACAGTGACTATAGCCATGAAATTAGAAGATGCTTGCTTCTTGGAAGAAGAGCTATGATAAACCTGGACAGCATCTTAAAAAGCAGAGACATCACTTTGCAGACAAGGTCCATGTAGTCTCAAAGCTCTGGTTTTCCCAGTAGTCATGTACGAATGTGAGAGTTGGACCATAAAGAAGGCTGAGCGCCAGAAGAATTGATGCTTTTGAACTGTGGTGCTGGTGGACTCTTGAGAGTCCCTTGGACTGCAAGGAGATTCAACCAGTCCATCCTAAAGAAAACCAGTCCTGAATGTTCATTGGAAGGACTGATGCTGAAGCTGGAGCTCCTACACCTTGACCACCTGATGTGAAGAGCCAACTGCTTGGAAAAGACCCTGATCCTGGGAAGGATTAAAGGCAGGAGGAGAAGGGGACGACAGAGGATGAGATGGTTGGATGGCATCACCATCTCAATGGCCATGAGTTTGAACAAACTCTAGGAGATAGTGAAGGGCAGGGGAACCTGTGGACTGCAGCCCACCAGGATCCTTTCTCCATGGAACTTTCCAGACAAGAATGCTGAAGCAGGTTGCTGTTTCCTACTCCAGGGGACTCTTTCTGACCCAGGGATTGAACCTGTGTCTCTTGGTTCTCCTGCATTGGCAGGCAGATTGTTCATCACTAGTGCTACCTGGGAAGCCTATAATCACTGAATCACTTTGCTCTGCACCTAAAAGCACTGAATCACTTTGCTCTACACCTAAAACTGACACAAAATTGTAAATCCACTATACCGTAATAAAAAAAGACAGCATAGTTCTGTCACAAGGATAGACATATAGATCAGTGGAATAAAACTGAGAGTCCAGGATAAACCTTTACATTTATGCTCAATTTATTTTCAAGTGTACCATGGAAATAGATTAAAAACCCAAATCTTTTCCACAGATGCAGTGCTTGGGCAATATGTAGGATATTGAAATTGAACCGGTTCCTCATATCATACAGAAAAATTGTCTCAAAATAGATCACACAGCTAAATAGCTAAAACAATAAAACTCTTAGATGAAAGCATAGAAATACATCTTCATGACCTGGGGTTAGGCTGTGGTTTCTTAGATACATCAGCGAAAGTACAAGCAGGAAAAGAAAGGTAAACTAGGCTTTGTCGAAACCCGTATCTTGTTTCCTAACATGATTCTCCAGTAGCAAGAACCAGGGCTCCTTGAAGAACTGGTCTCTTCTAGGCCTGGGGCAGGGGATATGCAAGAAAAGCCTGCCGAGTCCCAGAGTGCCTGAAAAAATGGAAATGCTGAAACCCACAGACGCGCTCCTCCTACAGGGGTGTGTCAGAGGTCATGGAGCCAGCTGAAAGAGCTTCCCATGGCGAATATTGAACAGTTTGCACAAAATAGTTTTAGATTACAGCCCGAAGTATAACATACCCAGAAATTTATACTGACATAAATACGTTATTGACTACATCGGTGAGTAATGAAGTACAAGCAGAAAGGGCAAATCTCCCACTGAGAAGAATTCTGAAGAATTTATACAGATCTTCTGTCCTCAAGGAGTTGGAGCCTAACGCCCTGCTGTTGGCTACATACAGTGACGTCATTCCAAGGACTGCAGTACAGAAAGGAGGGAAACGGTAACTGACACGCAGGTGAACTCAGCATATGGAAGGTCATCAAATCATACGTTTAAATGTTTAAAAAACTATGTTGAACTTTTTTTTTCTGCAGAATTTTTCATAGGAAGGCTCCCAGGAAAGACCGTTGATCATACAAACTGAGTCGATCAACTTTTCCAAGGCTTAAGTCTCAGTTGTATCTCAAAAAGGTGAATACAGAGAAGGGCATCTATAGCGCATCAAGGGGGTAAAATTAGTCAAAGGGTGATCCAGGTAGGAATGGATGAAATTTTGCAAACTAAAGCAGCAATCTTATCTTTGAAGAACATGAGTCTCTGAAGAATCATACAGGTCTGACTTAGAAAATGTCAAAATGGTTTGATCTTAGATCATTTATACTGAACATAAAATAGACCAACACCCTGGAGGCCCCTGTCATAATTCATTCCAGTAGTTATCTCTCCCAAGATGGCCATTATTCTAATCGGCTGTTGCTTTTTAAAGATAATCCGTCTTTCTTCACTGGTCGCTTTAATCCTTATCTTCTGTTTTCTACATGTTGGTTGTAATGCACTGAGGTGTCTGGGATCCACTGGACTTGTTGCATATGTGGGCTGGTGCTTTTCATTGGCCTGAAAATCTGTCTTTTCTTTCTCTTTCTCTTCCCTCTGTAATAATTCTAATCAAGTTTGTTAGACTTTTTTCACTATATGTTTTATATGCCTTATCCTCACGTCTGTATTCATTTTTGACATGAAATTTGATTCATTCTGATTTATCTAGTGGGTGATATCAAATATACCAAATTCGGTGGGAGTTTTGTGAGACTGTTGGACATTCTTCCCCAAAGAAACAACCTTTAGTTGTCCTGTTGGCAAATGCTAGTTGTGCAAATATCAAGACAAAATTCAGGCTTGAGCTTTCTTGGTTCACTAAGGTTTTCTTTTTAATTATAAGTTTTTAAATTTATTTTTTATTGAAATATGGTTGATTTGCAATGTTGTGTTAGTTTCTGATGTGTGAGGTGATTTGTTTTATATATATGTATATTCTTCATGTTGTTTTCCATGTTAGCTCATCACAGGGTATTGAATATAGCTCCCTGTGCTACACAGGAAGACCTTGCTGTTTCTCTGTCCGTGTATAATAGTTCGTGTCTCCTAACCCAGCCTCCTCTTCGTCTCTCCCCATCCCCTCCCCTTGGCAACCACAAGTCTGTTCTCTATATCTGTGAGTCTGTTTTTGTTTCAGAGATAGGTTCATTTGTGTCATATTTTAGATTCCACATATAAAGTGATACCGTATGGTGTTTGTCTTTCTTTTTCTGACTTACTTTACTTAGTATGATAATCTCTAGGTCCATCCATGTTGCTGCAAATGACATTATTTCATTCTTTTTAATGGCTGAGTAATATTCCATTATGTGTGTATGTGTGTGTGTGTGTGAATACATATATATATATATATATATATATATAAAAAATCTTCTTTATCCATTCAACTTCTTTATCCATTCATCTGTCAACAGACATTTAAGTTGTTTCCATGTCTTGATGGCTTCATCGACTCAGTGGACATGAGTCTGAGCAAACTCCAGGAGATAGTGAAGGACAGGGAAGCCTGGCGCGCTGCAGTCCATGGGGTTGCAAAAAGTCGAACATAACTGAGAGACTGAGCAACAACACCAGCGTGTCTTGACCGTTGTAAACAGTGCTGCTGTGAACATTGCGGTACAGGTGTCTTCCTGAACCATAGTTCTTTCCAGATATATGCCTGCAGTGGGATTGCTGCATCATATGGAAACTCTACTTTTAGTTTTTGAGGAACTTCCACACTGTTTTCCATAGTTGTTGGTGTTTAGTCGCTAAGTTGTGTCTCTTTTGCGACCCCATGGATTGTAGCTCCTCGGGCTCCTCTGTCCATGGGATTTCTCAGGCAAGAATACTGGAGTGGGTTGCCATTTCCTACTCCAGGGGATCTTCCCAACCCAGGGATCAAACCTGCATCTCTTGCGTCTCCTGCGTTGGAAGCGGATTCTTTACCATGGAGCCACCAGGTTTTCCATAGCGGTTTCAACAATTTACATTCCCACCAACAGTGTAGGAGTCACCCAGTTTATTTTAACCAAAGGTTCACGTCCTGGTTGGGGTGGAGGGTGGGAGGAGGTTGTCAGGGGATCTGGTATAGGGCCACAGTTCCTCAAGGAGATTTCTCTCTGTTTTCACTCTGTTCAGTAAGTTCTCTCTGCTGTTATGGGGCGGAGGATTTTGTATGTCTTTTTGCCCTTACCTGAAGAGTACAGTAATCTTTCAAGGACCCAGATCCTTAATCTCAAAGTGGAGATCTTTTCTAAGCCTTCCTACTTGGAGTGGCCTCTGGGCTGTGGCCTCTTTCTCCTGCCCTGCACTTAGGCTGGGAAGCAGACTCCACCTGGACAACACTGGCAAACGGCCTTGAGGAGAGCAGCCCTGTTGGTCTGTGGCATCCCACTGATAGATGTTTACATTAGGCTCTTGTGTAAAGATTGGTCTCGGAGCTCCGGTTGACTCTTCAGCTCTTCCGTGTTTTTGAAGTGGGTTTTTTTTTTTTAATGTAGCATTTTTCTTTGTTTTCAGAGGAGGTTTGATTCAAATAGCTCAATTAACAATAACCAGAACCAGTCTATTTTCTTCTCTTTTGCCTTGCTTTCTGTGGTCCTCATTCATACAAATACTCAGTATTTCTTAGAATGTGCCATATGAAATATTTTACTTTTATTAGGACCTCCCTTTTCCAGCTTTCTCAGCAATTTTAGTGTCTCACTGACTATTTTTTTCTCCATGTAGATTCATATATTTTTTTTTCCATTCCTTTACACTAACTTTAGTGGTATTTTGGAAAGAGCAGAAATAAATGCCTGTTTTCTATCTACCATGTTTTATCAGAAGTCCAGTCTAAGTATTAAAATTGATACCATAAAAATACTCCATACATGACTGTATGTACATCTAGGACTGAACTATTACCATATTGCTATATGTACCCTTTTCTTTTAATATATCACTTTATCTTTTGGATTATATTTACTGGTATGCATGTTTTGTCTCCTTATCTGTGAATTCCTAAAGGTGGGTGTTATAATGTGTTCATTTTTCTATTTCACAGTGCCTGACATAACAGTCTATCACATACTGTGATTTCTGTAAGATGTTTGTGAATAAAAGACAATACCTGTGTCTGCAGTGTTTTTTAGCTGATGCTAATCGGGTGCTAATAAACCTTCCTGAGTAAATCCATTTCTCCTCGCCCTGAAAGTACAGCATACTTACAATGAATAGGGTGGTAACTGCGCGGCACTCACTAACTTCCTGCGCGTAGCCGCACAGGAAGTCTCGGTCTATAAGGAAGCCGATGATGAGGAGGATGATTCCAGCTGCCGCTGCCACGGCGCTCAGAGAGTTCATTATTCGGCTCAGCGTCACCTGAAAGAGAGAGAGACCAGGACGCGGTGACAGCCCAGCGCAGCCCGCGGACAGAGCCGCGGACAGAGCCGCAGCTGGGAGAGCAGGGTGTTATCACAGCCTCGAGATGCCGCAGAGCGGCCGTGTGACCTCAGGCGCCTTCACTTGACCTCTGTGGGCTTCAGGTCCTCGTCCACTGAAATGAGGGGATCCACTGAACTTGTGATAACCCTTCCATACCCCCAAAGCTGTACCTAAGTTGCCCCCCATTTAATTGCGGGAAACAGCGCAGAGACAAAAGAGGGGTTAACAGTTAGGGGGCAGCCACATTACTTTGCCTTTTGATGCTCTGGTAAAAATCATGGCCTATTGATATTTCATTTTATGATTAATGAAACCTTGTATTTTTTTGCAGTTTTTATTTCCTTCTAAAACTACAAGCCCACAGGTGATGTCCTTTGCTGAAAATAATTTATTGGCCTATGAATTAATATCTCATGTCTTTGCTTCTTTGGGAAAAGTAAAAATACTCTACTCTATAACTTACTTGTAAATTAAAAGTTTGCTTTCATTAACACTGTATTATTTATTTTGAGATTCTGCTTACAAGGTTGAATTACAGAAAATGGATGAGGAAGTTACCGGAACACTGAGACCCATCCCCCCATATGATTGAGTAACATGGGCAAGTCATTTATTAAGCCTCAGTGTCTAAGAATTTGACTAGATGCCCTAGAAATGCACTAGTGTTTTATGATTCTGTGAAAAAAGAAGTAAACATCATTGATTGGTGTCAGTACTTGGCAGTTTGTGGAATTGTACTGGCTTAATGATTTTCCAAATTCATTGTCAAGGCTGAAATGATTTATTTCAAACTTAAAATTCTTTAGAAAACAGGATATATAACTCACCAGAGTTTCTGTGGTTTTTCTTTCCAGTGCAACTAGAAAGGCTCCAGAATTAACAAACTGTTAAAGAGAATACGTATCTTAGTGACGGACACATTTAACTGATGTGAATGAATTCTCGGGGTTAACAGACCGCTGTCTCTTTCTTCCACATCCCTCCTTCCTACCGCACACAGTCCCCAAGGCAGTGAGAAGGGCTGGTGCCTCCTATGATTGTTCCCAGTGTACAGTGGGTGAGATCCTGGCCTAGAAACTTGCTTTGGTCCTACCTACGTGAACATGAGAATTTTAACCTTATTGGGCTTTTGTTTTCTCACCTGTCTTCCTTTCATAGTTGTTGTGGACTCAGCTCTGATGCCACGAGAGACTGGTGTCGAATCAGTTTACAGCCACTAAGACTGGATTCCACCATCCTTACAGGAAACCTCCTTCATAACCGTTTGCAGTCCAGTGTGTTCTCTTGGATGAGAACATAACTGGAGTTGCAGCTAATACGCTGGAAATTCTGGAAAAATCCTGGCAATTTCCATGGAGGTGAGTCGTATGTTGTGTATTGTTATCATCTGGTGGAAACTTCCAATCTGATTCCAACATATCTGTTTTAAAATTTCTAGTCACGTGGACGGAGCTTCTTCAGCTCCGTCCCTCCACGCTCGCTGTCTGTGCTGGACCTGGTGCTCAGAGGAGCTGTCCTCCCGCACCTGAAGCCTTGCCCGTGATTCTCCCTGGGTGTGCAGCAAGACAGCCCTGCCCCGTAACCCCCAGCCTCCCCCACTCCTTTCCTTCCCACCAGATTGACCACTCATCCTTGAACAGTCAGTCAAGCTGCCGATGTCTCTGGAGAACCTGTCTCTGTTCTGCAGAGTGAGCTTGTGTGTCCTTTATCATCACTCATCACGCCACATGATAATTGTCCAACACTCTACTCAGCTGCCTGCCCAGGCAGGAGATGCAGGAGACCCAGGTTCGATCCCTGGCTGGGGAAGATCCCCTGGAGAAGGAAAGGGCAGCCCCACTCCAGTGTTCTTGCCTGGAGACTTCCATGGACAGAAGAGCCTGGAGGGCTACAGTCCATGGGGTCGCAAAGAGTGGGACACGACTGAGTGACTAACACTCACTACTCAGCTGAGACCTTGAGACCGGGGACTGCCGTTTTTCAGAATCCCCACACGCTGCCAATTTTCTGATACTAGAGTAGGTGCTAAAATAATGCTTATTGAATGTGATTAAATGCTTCTGTGCAGCTCAAAGGTACATCTGAGAAGACCTAGCTGCTTCTCCACTTCTCTAAAGAGTAAATTGATCTTTCATCTCTGCTTATATAAGCACTTTCTGTGCCTCTGTGATATCATTTATCAACTACTTTGAAATGACCTGTTTGCATGTTTTCTTTCTTGCTAGTTGTGAGAGCCCTTTGAAGGAAGGGCTCATGCATTATTCTTTTTCTTTGCCCCTTCCCCCACCCAGTTTTATTGAGATATAATTGAAATATAGCACTGTATAAGTTAGGGTATGCAGCGTGATGATGCGACTTACATGTATCATGAAAAGATTACCACAATAAGTTTAGTTAACATCGATTCATCGTCTCATATAAGTATCAAATAAAGGAAAAGAGAAAGAAAAAAAATTTCCTTGTGATGAGAGCTCTTAGGATTTACTCTCTTAAAATTTTTCCTGTGTATCATATGGCAGTGTTAACTATAGTCGTAATGTTGCACATTGCACTTCTAGCATTTATATATCTCATACTGGAAGTGTGTGCCTTTAGACCAGATTCATTCTGAGCAGTTCCCTGCTCACCTCTGCCCATGCCCCTGATCTCTTTTCTGGAGTCCACGTATAAGTAAGATCATCTGGTACTTGTCTTTCTCTGTCTGACATTTCAATTGACATAATGCCCTCAGAGTTCATGCGTGTGGTCACAGGTGGCAAAATATCGTCATTTTCTTGTAAACAAGACTGAGTGATGTTTCCTTGTGTGTGTGGTATACCACACCTTCTTCATTTGTCCACTGATGGGCATTTAGGTTGCATCCATGACTTGCCTGTTGTAATCATTGCTGCTGTGAACATAGGAGTGCAGATACCTTTATGACCAAGTGCTTTTATTTCCTTTGGGTATATTCCTAGAGGTGGAATTTCAGGGTCATAAATCTATTTTTAATAATTTTTTGTGAAACCTCTATGCTGTTTCCCATAGTGAAAGTGAAGTCGCTTAGTCGTGTCCGACTCTTTGTGATCCTATGGACTGTAGTCCACCAGGCTCCTCCATTCATTGGATTTTCCAGGCAAGAATACTGGAGTGGGTTGCCATTTCCTTCTCCAGGGGATCTTCCCGACCCAGGGATCAAACCTGGGTCTCCCACATTGTAGGCAGACTCTTTACCATCTGAGCCACCAGGGAATTAATGCTGTGTTCCATGGTGAGGGCCCATATGTTAGTGATCTTTGGACCCTGATGGCCTTCCTCTATGCATCTGACGCGTGCTGTGCTCAGCCGTGTCCAAAGCTCTACGACCCCATGGACTGTAGCCCACCAGGCTCTTCTGTCCATGGGATTTCCTGGGCAAGAATACTGAAATGGGTTGCCATTTCCTACTTCAGGGGTCTTCCATATCTGACTTATTATAGTAATTCATTTTGAATGAATGAATGGACAAATAGTGTCAAGACCCAAACAAATATTCCCGAAGGAACCTCAAGACCCAATGATGGAATATAAGTAACTGATGAATTAACGGGGAAATCATTTCAACAGAGTTGAATTTTATTTTAATTTTTCAAACCATATCATACAACTCAATGTAGATCATTTCATTACTAAGAATTCCTTAATATCCCTGTTGGCATGACTTCAAATTGAATTTGACTGACTTATACTCACCAAAACGGAGCTCCAGAATGGATATCCTGAAATAAATATAAAGGGAAACCTTGGGTATGGATATTCCAAGGTGAAAAGGAGAACAATTCCAAAAGAAAAGTTCATCACTCCAAACAGGATCTGGAGAGCCTGTAAATAGAGGGAGACGTCATGGTGAGAAAAAATCAGAATGGTGGGTTTCCTTCTGAAAATTTAGATGATCTCCTTCTGGTTAAAAGGATTTGGCAATTACCCCCTTTTATAAATAAGGGAAGTATAGTAGACGCTTCTTTATGATGACAGTAGAAGCTTCTAAAGATATTTTCTTGATCCCTCTGTCTAGTGATCGATGAGAGGTAAAATGATCTAATTCACTGCTCCTGAAAATGTAGTCCATGGATTGGTAACATTAGGATCACCTGGGAATTAGAAATGCAGGCTCTCAGGTCATATCCTGTACTTACTGAAAAGACTCTCCAGGCGAGACGAGAAGTCTGCGTCTTAAACTCTCCAAGCATCAGGGAAATGCAAATAAAGACCACAAATAGTTGTCACTTCACACCTATTAGGATGGCGGTTATAAAAAAGACAAGGGAACAAATGCTAGGGAGGATGTTGGGAAAAGGGAGCCCTTGTGCACTATTGGTGGGAATGTATCACTACGGCAGACAGTATGGAGATGTCTCAAAAAGTGAAAAATAGTACTGCTGTGTGAATTCCACCTCTGGGTATGTATCCAGAGGAAACGCAATCACTGTCTCAAAGAGCTATCTATACTCTCAAGTTAATTGCAACATTATTCACAATAGGCAAGACAGAGAAACAGCCTAAAGGTTCATTGGCAGATGTGTGGATAAAGAAACACACACACACACACACACACAGGAATATTATTCAATTATAAAAAAGGAAATCCTGCTGTTTACAACAAGTGAAATAAGTCAAAAGAAAAGGCAAATACCATATTATGTCCTTTATATGCTGAATCTAAAAACTTCAAACTCGGGGTTTCCCTGGTGGCTCAGTGGTAAAGAACCCGCCTGCCCACGAAGGAGACGCGGGTTTGATCCCAGGTCCAGGAAGACCCCGCATGCCGGGGACGAACTAAGCCTGTGTGCCACAGCTATTGATCCCGTGCTCTAGAGCCGGGAACCACGACTACCGAGCCACAGCTGCTGAATCCTGCCCGCCGCGGCCGCGGAGCGGCGCCTGCTCACCGCAGCTAGAGAAAAGCCCGCACAGCAATGAGGACCCAGCGCAGCCAGAAATAAATAAAATTATTTAAAAAAAACATCAAACTCACAAGAACGGAGAGTAGGATGGTGGTTGCCAGGGACTGGGGGGCAGGAGAAATGGGGAGATGTTTGTCAAAGGGAACAAATGTTTGGTTTTAAGTTCTGGGGATCGAGGGTCCAGCACAGTGACTGTAGTTAACAATACAGCATTGTGGACCTAAAAGTTGCTATGAGAGCCAAGCTTTAGTGCTCTCAGCACCACTCCCACAATAAAAACAGCAACTGTATGAGGCGAAGGAGCGACAACTAACCTTACTGTATACACATTTTGCAATATGTATGTATTGCAATAGGTATCAAATCATCACATTGTACACCTTAAATTTACACAATGTTATATGTCAATTATGTCTCAGTAAAGCTGGGGAAGAAACCTCAAAGTCTTTGTCATCTAAATGGTAAAGTTTGAAAAACACTCAATTCTAAATCACCATAGCGCAGGGAGCTTAGCTGCTCTGTGATGACCTAGGTGAATGGAAGGGAGGAAGACTCAAGAGGGAGGGGAGAAATGTATACATATGGCTGATTCATGATGGTAGGTTGTACAGCAGAAATTCACACAACATTGTAAAGCAGTTATGCATGCGTGCTCAGTCGCTGAGTTGTGTCTGACTATTTGTGACCCCATGGACTGTAGCCTGCCAGGTCCATGGGATTTTCCAGGCAAGAAAACTGGAGTAAAATGCCATTTCCTGCTCCAGGATATCAACCCCGCGCCCCATGTCTCCTGCATTGGGAGGCAGATTCTTTACCACTGACTCACCTGGGAAGCTAATTATATTCCAATAAAACAATAATAAATCACCATACCAGCCTGGCCTCAAGTAGTGGACAGTCAGAAAACCCTGCTGCTGGTGGCCAGTCCTCTGAGCCTGTGGAGGTACCGTCATCTCCCTGGGCCCAGAGCACCCCCATCTTCTCTACATTTTTCTATTTTTTTCTCTCCGCATCACGTCTGTGATGCCCTACAACACCGGGTAGTGTTTTGGTCGGTGAGACTGACACAGGGATTAGAAGGTGTACGGCATATGAGTCTGTGTCCTCTGTCTTCATTTATTCCCGGTCCACCGTCTCAGACCCTAAGCCCCCTTGCTTCCATAGCAACTGCTGTTTGCAAAGGTACATTGTGAAAGGCGCCGTCTTCCTCGCCTCCAGACTCGTGTCAGCTTCCGTCAGAAACCACCACTCGAGTGTCCCACACCACTCTGCGTCCAACACGCCAGAACCAAGTTCCTTTTTCTCCCTTTAAACCTTGTCTTCTTTCTGCCGTCTCTTTCTTTGTTTTTACCGTCATCTTTTTCTGAGGCTTAGTCTTAAGGTCATCTTCTGCTCTTCCAATGTCCCTTGACCCCCTGCAATCAGAAAGTAACCAAGCTTTCCTCTTCCCTCTGTTTTCAAAATCATAAATATTTGCCTTCTGCTCTTTCCTTTTTTCCTGTCGTCACCAATGTTGGGGCACCTATTTCTTGCACCCTAAGTCCCTCCCATACGTCAGTGCATATGTGCGAATATTCTCAGCCTTTCTCCATCTGCGGTTGGGCAGTTGATCCCCTTCTCTCTTCCTTCCTTGCCATGAGGTCTTCCATCAGGCACACATCCTCTCTGCTTCTCAAGGCCTACATGGGGGGCTGTCTTGGGGCAGTTACTGCTTCCTGCCGTGGGAGAGCTTGATATTGGGGAGCAGGTTCAGCTTAGTGGCTGCTTCCATTTGTCTAAACTATTAAATTGTTTTCTAACTGGCCTCTCTGCATCAGAAACTGTTAAACATCCTTGTTTAACAGTGTAAAAGAGAAGCCCAATCCCATTACTTTCCTCAGTATTGTTTGAAATACAGTGGTCATCAAATTCATTCAGAGAAGTGATGAAAATGTTCTCCAGCCCCCAACCCCTCAATATTGTAATTAAGTAGTTCTAGAACAAAGTCTAGAGACTTGGTATGTATTTTATAAAGCTCCTTAGGTTATTTTATTGATTTTACAGACTGGAAAATATTAATATTTATCTATGTTATAAAGTCTGAGTAAGGATGATTTATAGGGTTCCTGGAAATTAGGTCTCCAATTACCTCCCTGGTTACTTCTCCTCACCACTTAGTATTTAGTTTTTTGTATTTTTTTCACACCATGGTAAAATGTACATATCAAATTTACCATACTGACCATTTTATTTAAAACGGTAAGCTTTATTTTTAAAAGTAGTTTTAGCCTCACAGAAAAATTGAGTGGAAAATGCAGAGAGTTTCCATGTATCGCCTCAGCCCCTTCCTCCCCCGCCTCCTGCCCAAGTATCAACATCTCCCACCAGACGGTGCTTCTGTTAAAACTGATGAACCAACCTCAGGCATGACTGTCAACCAGAGACCACAGTTTACCCTGGCTTCTCCCTTGTGTGGTGTTCCAGGGCTTTGGGGAAATGTATCATGTCATGTATCCACCCTTATACTTTTATACAAAACAGGTTTCCTGCCCTAAAAGCCCTGCATCCTCCACCTCTTCACGCTCCCCTCCCCACCTCGTTTCCTGGCAGCCACTGATGGTGTCGTCTCTGTAGTTTTGCTTTTCCAGAATGTCGTATAGTCAGCATCCCGCGACAGTCGGTGGCCTCCGGGAGCCGCTGCCTTGGCTCAGCAGGGCGTGCTTGAGGTCCTGCTTGTCCCTTTGGGGCTTGATGGCTCACTGCTTTTTACTGCTGCGTGATATCCCATTGTGTGGATGTACCGAGCTTCACTTTTACCCACCCTGGTTGTTTCTTGCTTTGTCCTTTTTTAATCCTCTCACATCCTCTAAGCCTGGCTCTCCTTTGCCATTCGCGACAGCTATGCCACCGTGAACTTTTGTCCATCGTGCTCTCTTCATCTAGAAGATTCTACCTCCCTCCTCTCTGCTTGCTATTTCATTCTATTACTTTTAAATCATATATTTTCTCTCCTCAGTGAGAGAAACTAGATTGTGTTTATTTTTATAGGCCTTGTAATGTTAAACATAGTTTCTTGCATGTAGTTTAATAACGTGTATTTTAAAAATAATTTTCACTCTTCAGCAGAAGTTTGGATGTCATTACATTTGAATAGGTGCTAATGCAATTTAGACTGATGGCCCCATTCCTCATGTCAGTGGACCATATTTATATACTAATCTGTTTATTTTTCCCGAAAAAATATTGATTTCTATTTTCCATTCTTAGAGGTCTGGGTATTGAAAGAATATTTTCTAAGATTTGGGCAATATTATAGCCTCAAATGGCTTCCCTAGTGGTTCAGACAGTAAAGAATCTGCCTGCAATGCAGGAGACCTGGGTTAAATCCCTAGATAGGGAAGGTCTCCTGAAGAAGGGAATGACCACGCCAGTATTCTTTCCCAGAGAATTCCATGGACAGAGGAGCCTGGTGCACTATAGTCCATGGAGTTGCAAAGAGTCGGACACTGCTGAGCTATTGACCCTTTCACTTTCATAGCCTCAAACATACCTGAATCACCACATTGTCTGAAAGGAAGATTGCTGAATAATTGATAATTAATGTTGATGAAGTGGATAGATGGATGGATAGGTGAAGACTTACGGTATTAAGGAGATTTTCTGCAAAAACTTTCCACATACACAAATACCATATCATTGTTGTTAAACTGAATCTTGATTTTTTCATTGGGAAAATATGAAACTATGGAACTCAACAACCTGGGATATAGAATTTAGTCTGTTGACTTCTATTCAATTTTCTCCTTCCTTTCTTTTTTCTGAACTTGACTGGAAAAAAATCGTACAGGTAATCAGTTGGGGATTTTTACTATGTGACTTTTAAGAGTCTAGGGATCTTGGCTTATTCATTTAATGTTTTCCTTTCCATAGAATCTTACACATGATTGATATAGAAATGTGATACACATTTACTGAATTTAATGACATAAACATTGGAACTGGCTCCTGCTGCCTGCTGCTGCTAAGTCGCTTCAGTCGTGTCCGACTCTGTGCGACCCCATAGACAGCAGCCCACTAGGCTCCCCTGTCTCTGGGATTCTCCAGGCAAGAACACTGGAGTGAGTTGCCATTGCCTTCTCCAATGCATGAAAGTGAAAAGTGAAAGTGAAGTCGTTCAGTCGTGTCGGACTCCTAGTGACCCCATGGACTGCAGCCTACCAGGCCCCTCCGTCCGTGGGATTTTCCAGGCAAGAGTACTGGAGTGGGTTGCCATTGTCTTCTCCAGGAACTGGCTCCTATCTTAAAACATAGTGTCACCAGCAATACAGAAAACAAAAAGACAACCTACAAAATGGGAGAAAATATTTGCAAATGATGCAGCTAACCAAGGCTTAATATTCAAAACATACAAATGCTCATACAACTCAACAACAAAAAACCAAACAGCCCAATCAAAAAATGTATAGAATATAAATAGGTATGTCTCCAAAGAAGACATACAAATGGTCAACAGGCACATGAGAAGATGCTCAACATTACTAATTATTAAGAAATGAAAAACTACAAGAAGGTACCACCTCACACTGGTCACAATGATCATCATTAAAAATATATACAAAAATAAATGCTGGCGAGGCTGTGGATAAAAGGAAACCTTCCTACACAGTTGATGGGAGTGGAAAACTGGAGGTTCCTTAAAAAACTTTAAAAATGATATTGTCATATGATCCAGAAATCCCATTCCTGAGCATATATCCATAAAAACTATAATTCAAAAAGGTACATGCACTGCAATATTCATGAAAAGTCAAAGTCACTCAGTAAGTGAAAGTCACTCAGTCGTGTCCAACTTTTTGTGACCCCGTGGACTATACAGCCCATGGGATGCTCCAGGCCAGAATACTGGAGTAGGGAGCCTTTCCCTTCTCCAGGGGATCTTCCCAACCCAGGGATCGAACCCAGGTTTTCTACATTGCAGATGGATTCTTTACCAGCTGAGCCACCAGGGAAGCCCAAGAATACTGGAGTGGGTAGCCTATCCCTTTTCTAGTGGATCTTCTCAACCCAGGAATCGAACTAGTGTCTCCTGCATTGCAGGCAGATTCTTTACCAGCGAGATATGAGGGAAGCCCTTGCAATGTTCGTAGCAGCACTGTTTTCAATAGGCAAGACATAGAAGCAACCTAAATGTCTTATCGACAGATAAATAGAGAAGATACAGGTCTTCCCTAGTAGCTCAGTTGGTAAAGAATCTGCCTGTAATGCAGGAGACCTGGGTCCAATCCCTGGGTCAGGAAGATCCCCTGGAGAAGGAAATGGCAACCCACTCCAGTACTCTTGCCTGGAAAATCCCATGGACAGAGGAGCCTGGCAGGCTACAGTCCATGGGATCACAAGAGTCAGACATGACTGAACGACTAAACCACCACCGCCATGATTTATATACACAATGGAATATTACTTAGCTATAAATGGAGTGAAATAATTTCATTTGCAGCAACATTGATGGACTTAGAGATTATCACTAAGAGAAGTAAGTCAGAGAGAGAAAGACAAATACCATATGATAATCATTTAGACGTGGAACCTAAAATATGACATAAACGAATTTATCTGTGGAACAGAAAGAGGCTCAGAGACCTAGAGAGCAGGCTTCCAGAGGGGAGGTGGGGACAGCGTGGACTGGGAGTTTAGGGTTCGCAGGTGCAAAGTAGCATAGACAGTATAAGTAAACAACCAGGTCCTACTCTGCAGCATAGGAAGCTGTATTCAGTACCCTGTGATAAATCATAATAGAAAAGAATATGGAAAAGAATGTATGTATAACTGAATCACTTTGCTGCACAGTAAAAATTAACATTATAAATAAACTACACTTCAATAAAATAAATTTAATAAACATTATCCTATCATATATATATCCCTCCCCCCTTCTCTTCTTACCCACTGTCTTAGTTCAGGCTTCTTTAACAAAGCGCCATAGACTGAGTGGCTTACAAACAGCAGGAATTTATTTCTCATAGTCCTGAAGACCCAAAGTCTGAGGTCAGACTCCCAGCATGGCTGGGTTCTGAAGGCGGTCCTCTACCAGGTCGCAGAGTGCTGCTATTGAAAGAAAGCTGGCTAGCTTCCTGGCCTCTCCTTACAAGGGCCCTAATCCCCCATTCACGCCGGCTCCTCCATCGTAAACTAATGACCTCCCGAAAGCCCTGTCTCCGAATACCATACATTAAGTTTAGGATTTCAAATACAAATTTGGGGGCTGACAAACATTAAGCCTATAACACACCCTCTGTAGAATTTACATGGGGGAAAATCTTACTCACCCCTAGGATTTTCATTCTTGTAGCAAGTAATTTTGGAAAGGGCATGCTAGAGTCATAGGTTGTGCCTGTAACATTCCCTGACTGAAGTTCGGGCACAGTGATGTCTGGAGGAAATACTAGAAACACGGGACTGTGCGTAGCTCTTGAATCCATGATGGTGTAGTCGAGATTTTGAAGTGAAAAAAAAAATGACTTAGTTGATGCTGCAGCCTAGCTCATGTTCTTCTGTACCAAGGCTGTCTGAAGCACTTCCATTGTTGTGCTTTGTCTTGGAATTATAGAACCGCTGAGTCATAGTCATGGAATCTCAGGACTGGTCAAGGTCTCAAGAAGGTTAGAGAGTAAAAGGCCCAGATCTGGGGCTCAGAGGATCTGACCAGTAGACCTGATTCAGTCAGGAACTCACTGTGATCTTGGGCAAGTCTTATCCCCCTCTTGGTTTCAGCCTCCTTATCTGTGCACTGATTAGGATGGACTAGATGGTCTATGAAGACATTTCAATTCTCAAATAAACGAGTTTTATGGACATTTATTCTAGTTCTGTATCTTCAGACAGAAAACAAAACTTCTCAGGCCACAGAATTAATTAGCTACATCTTGAAGCAGACGTCATGTCTATTTAGACTGTCACTTTTGTTTTGTGCCAGCTGACTTTATTAGCTTCAGTTCAGTTCATTTCAGTCGCTCAGTCATGTCTGACTCTTTGTGACCCCATGGACTGTAGCACGCCAGGCTTCCCTGTCCATCACCAACTCCCAGAGGTTGCTCAAACTCACGTCCATCAAGTTGGTAATGCCATCCAACCATCTCATCCTGTCGTCCCCTTCTCCTCCTGCCTTCAATCTTTCCCAGCATCAGGGTCTTTTCCAATGAGTCAGTTCTTCACATCAGGTGGCCAAAGTACTGGAGCTTCAGCTTCAGCATCAGTCCTTCCAATGAACACCCAGGACTGATTTCCTTTAGGATGGACTGGTTGGATCTCCTTGCAGTTGAAGGCACTCTCAAGAGTCTTCTCCAACACCACAGTTCAAAAGCATTAATTCTTTGGTGCTCAGCTCTCTTTATGGTCCTCTCACATCCGTACATGACTACTGGAAAAACCATAGCTTTGACTAGACGGACCTTTATTAGCTTAGCTGTGAACAAACCACTTCAAGACTCAGTGGCTTCAAAAGCCACCATTTGATACTGCTCACAGTTCTTTGGGTTCTGTTGGGTGATTCTGCTGGTCCGGTCCAGCCAGCTCTTCTCTATCAGGTCTTCTCACGCATCTGTGGTTAGCTAGTGGAGTGACCACAGCCAGATGGTTTAGTATGACTTCTGTCACATATCTGGGCTTCCCAGGCAGCTCTCGTGGTAAGCAACCCGCCTGACAATTCAGGAAACAAAAGAGACGCTGGTTCAATCCCCAGGTTGGGAAGGTCCCCTGGAGGAGGGCGTGACAGTCCACTCCAGTGTTCTTGCCTGGAGAATCCCATGGACAGAGAAGCCTGGCGGACTACAGTCCACGGGGTCACAGAGTCAGACACGACTAACGCGACAAGCACACAAGCACACAGTCACACATCTGGCAGTTGGTGGACTCCTGCATCTCAGATGTTTGTCGAAAGTCTCCTGAATCATGTGTGCTAATGTCCCATTGACCACTGGCATCAAACGGCATGGACAACCCAGGTCCAAGGGGTAAAAAAATGGACTCCAGTACCTTCAGAGGAGGGGCTGCTCTCGGTGCCTGGGTGAAGGGGAGGGAAGAACTGTGTGTTTTATTTTCTATTTCGTCATCCTCTGTTTTTTCTTGTTAAAATCAGGTCTGCCTACCTTGAAAAAGCTGATAGGGCTGGACCCAGCCATTTGCCGGTTAGAACACTTTACAAGTTCCTTTCTCTGGATTTACCTTCTCTCATTCAGTTTTCCATGGACATGGAATCCTAACGGTGATCATCCCTATGAACATCCTCCGATGCCGGGTTAGTGTTCTCGAAAGTAAGCAAACTCTATTCCAGATACTGTATAATGTGCCATTTCATCCTCATCACTCGAGGGCTAGCTTTCCTCTGAAGATTTTCCAGTTTCTCTTTCCCTCCTACCCACTTCTCTAAGCACGAAGATTGGAACATTGTAGTGACAGCTATCTGACAAATGCAGGAGCTGTTTTATTATGCTTTAATTCATGCAAGTTAATTCTGGAGATATATTGAGTGGAAAACTCAATCCTTAGAGCATAGAAATTTAGAAGTAATTCCAGGCCCTTTTATGTACTAGTTATGGAGTCTTGGCCAAGGGATATATTAACTTACATATTCATATTAACTCACATATTCATTAAAATATTTCATTCCTTGTTAAAAATGAGAATATTAATTGTTGCCTTGATAGCTCAGTTGGTAAAGTATCCACCTGCAATGCAGGAGACCTTGGTTCGATTCCTGAGTTGGGAAGATCCTCTGGAGAAGGAAATAGGCTACCCATTCTAGTATTCTTAGACTTCCCTGGTGGCTCAGCTGGTAAAGAATCTGCCTGCAATGTGGGAGACCTGGGTTCGATCCCTGGGTTGGGAAGATCCCCTAAAGAAGGGAACGGCTACCCACCCCAGTATTCTGGCCCAGAGAATTCCATCGACTGTATAGTCCATGGGATTGCAAAAAGTCAGACACAACTGAGCGACTTTCACTTTCAGGATAATTGAGAATGAACTGTAAAGTATCTGGCACATAGTGGGTGTTATATAAATTGTAATAAAAACAATAGCAGTAAGTGTTATTCCTGTTATTATTACCATTTAATCATGGTGGCCAGATGCTCAGCTTTGTGTTACGTTTGCTTTATTTCCAAAGTTGATTTTGGTTTATTCATCAACTACGTGTCCTATGTGTTTTTATAAGTTTTTATAAAAACATTGGAAATGTCACACGGAATTAGTCCAGAAGAACAGTTACTTTTCTGAATGTTTAAAGCTTGAGTCTCTTCTCACTTCCAGTATTGCTACTATAAAGTGCTTTAAAATAACTCTCCTGTTGGTTTCAATATCTGGGTCATTCGTAGATTGGTTTGTAGATTGGCTTCTGTGAAGCAGGGCCAGGTTAGGCAGAGGTTGGACAGAGAGCAAGGGAGCAGCTATCTTAATCTGACCATTATCTGACCATTCAGGAGTTAATATAGACAAAAATTATTGATGAATTTGCAGAGTTCCAGACTCTAGTCCATCGCACTGGATAACAGCGTGGATAGCGTCTTCTTGACCACTCTAATCCATCGCACTGGATAACAGCGTGGATAGCCTCTTCTTGACCACTCTAATCCGTCGCACTGGATAACAGCATGGATAGCCTCTTCTTGACCACTCTAATCCATCGCACTTGGTAACAGCGTGGATAGCCTCCTCTTGACCACTCTAATCCGTCGCACTGGATAACAGCGTGGATAGCCTCTTCTTGACCACTCTGATCCATCGCACTGGATAACAGCGTGGATAGCCTCTTCTTGACCACTCTAGTCCATCGCACTGGGTAACAGCGTGGATGGCCTCTTCTTGACCACTCTAATCCGTCGCACTGGGTAACAGCGTGGATGGCCTCTTCTTGACCAGGTAGTTTCTTCCCCTTGAGCTGGCCTGTTCTTGCCCCTGCACCTAGTCTTAGCATTTGCCTCCCACAATTGCTGTTACTGGCTGTTCAAAAAGGAAGTAGAGAACAAATATGGATAGATCTCTTGAAAATAGACATGAAAGTCAGAAAGAAAACCTCAGTAGACAGTTTTGATAAGAAGTAGAGAAAATTAACCAGAATGCAGAAAAGAAGAGCAAGAAAACAGAAAAGAGAAGAAAGAATATAGTAATAAGTCTGATTCAGGAGTTTCAACAGCAGTTACAGAAAGGGGAAAAGAGCAAAACCAGGGGTATAAAATGATTTAAAAACTTATATTTGAACACCCAGAAAAATTGATGAAAATAGACCCACATGACTAAATTTCTGAACAGCTGCTACAAATGAAATACCCTTGAAGATTCCAAGAGGAAAAAAAAAAATCAAGTCACATACAAAAGACTAGAAATATTAGTATTTGGATTTTTCAGTAGCAATACTGGAAATGACAATCAGCCTTTAAAAATTCAGAAGAGTAATTGTTCTAAACTATAATTTTATACCCCAACCAAACCATCCAACTATTGAGAGGATATAAATTACAGCATTTTCAGACAGGCACAATCTCCAAATTTTATCACCCATGTGCTGTTTCTGAAAAGGCAGCTGGCAACATGAAAGCATGTTCATTAGTTATTAGTTGTTAAGGAACATGTAAATTAAACCTACAATGAGATGTAACTACAAATTTAGCGGAATGGTTAAAATAGAAAAGTGATAATACCAAATGCTTGTGACGATGCAGAGAAATAGGATCTCTCATACACGGCTGGTGGGAATGTAAAAATGCTGGTGGGAATGTAAAAATTTGTAAAGCCACTCTGGAAAAGAGTTTGGAAGGGTCTTACAAAACTTTACGTGTACTTACCATGCAACCCAGAAATTGTACTCTTGTACATTTATTCCAGAGAAATGAAACTTTGTTTTCACACAGAAATCAATACATGAACGTTTCTAACAGCTTTATGCAGAATAGAAAACTATATTAAACAACCCAAATATCCTTCAATAGATGAATGGTTAAATAAAATCTGGTACAACCATACAACCATACATAGAATACTACTCAGCAATCAAAGAGAATGAACTATGAACAAAGCTAGAAGAGGTGAAGTAATGCTTAAAATTCTCCAAGCCAGGCTTCAGCAATACGTGAACCGTGAACTTCCAGATGTTCAAGCTGGTTTTAGAAAGGGCAGAGGAACCAGAGATCAAATTGCCAACATCTGAAGGATGATCGAAAAAGCAAGATAGTACCAGAAAAACATCTGTTTCTGCTTTATTGACTATGCCAAAGCCTTTGACTGTGTGGATCACAATAAGCTGTGGAAAATCATGAAAGAGATGGGAATACCAGACCACTTGACCTGCCTCTTGAGAAAACTGTATGCAGGTCAGGAAGCAACAGTTAGAACTGAACATGGAACAACAGACTGGTTCCAAATTGGGAAAGGAGTATGTCAAGGGTGTATATTGTCACCCTGCTTATTTAACTTCTATGCAGAGTACATCATGAGAAACTCTGGGCTGGATGAAGCACAAGCTGGAATCAAGATTTCTGGGAGAAATATCAATAACCTCAGATATGAAGATGATACCACCCTTATGGCAGAAAGTGAAGAAGAACTAAAGAGTCTCTTGATGAAAGTGAAAAGTAGAGAGTGAAAAAGTTGGCTTAAAGCTCAACATTCAGAAAACTAACATCATGGCATCTGGTCCCATCACTTCATGGCAAATAGATGGGGAAACAGTGGAAACAATGTCTGACTTTATTTTTCTGGGCTCCAAAATCACTACAGATAGTGACTGTAGCCATGAAATTAAAAGACACTTACTCCTTGGAAGGAAAGTTATGACCAACCTAGATAGCATATTAAAAAGCAGAGACATTACTTTGCCAACAAAGGTCCATCTAGTCAAGGCTACAGTTTTTCCAATGGTCATGTATGGATGTCAAGTTGGACTATAAAGAAAGCTGAGTGCCAAAGAATTGATGCTTTTGAACTGTGGTGTTGGAGAAGACTCTTGAGAGTCCCTTCGACTGCAAGGAGAGCCAACCAGTCCATCCTAAAGGAGCTCAGTCCTGGGTGTTCATCGGAAGGATTGATGTTGAAGCTGAAACTCAAATACTTTGGCCACCTGATGCAAAGAGCTGACTCATTGGAAAAGATCCTGATGCTGGGAAAGATTGAGGGCAAGAAGAGAAGGGGACAACAGACGATGAGATGGCTGGATGGCATCATCAACTCGATGGACATGGGTGTGGGTGGACTCAGGGAGTTGGTGATGAACAGGGAGGCCTGGCATGCTGCGGTTCACAAGGTGGCAAAGAGTCGGACACGACTAAGCGACTGAACTGAACTGAGAGGAGGTGAAGAAATTCAAGCTGAGCTATTTCAAATCCTAAAAGATGATGCTGTGTAATTGCTGCACTCAATATGCCAGCTAATTTGGAAAACTCAGCATTGGTCACAGGACTGGAAAAGGTCAGTTTTCATTCCAATCCCAAAGAAGGGCAATGCCAAAGAATATTCAAACTCCCACACAGTTGTACTCACTAGCAAGGTAATGCTCAAAATCCTGCAAGCAAGTCTTCACCAGTACATGAATCAAGAATTTCCAGATGCACAAGCTGGATTTAGAATGGGCAAGGGAACCAGAGATCAAATTGCCAACATATGCTGGATCATAGAAAAAGCAAGAGAATTCCAGAAAAACATCTACCTCATCTTCATTGACTATGCTAAAGCCTTTGACTGTGTGGATCACAACAAACTGTGGAAAATTCTTCAAGAAATGGGAATACCAGACCACCTTACCTGCCTCCTGAGAAAACTGTATCCAGGTCAAGAAGCAAGAGTTAGAACCAGACATAGAACAACAGACTGGCTGAAAATTGGGAAAGGAGTACTTCAAGGCTGTGTATTGTCACCCTGCTTATTTAACTTATATGCAGAGTACATCAGAGGAAATGCCAGGCTGGATGAAGCACAAGCTGGAATCAAGATTGCTGGGAGAAATACAATAACCTCAGATATGTAGATGACACCATCCTAATGGCAGAAAGCAAAGAGAAACTAAAGAGCCTCTTGATGAAAGTGAAAGAAAAGAGTGAAAAGGCTGGCTTAAAAGACAGCATTCAAAAAACTAAGATCATGGCATCCAGTCGCATAACTTCATGGCAAATAAATGGGGAAATAATGGAAACAATGAGAGACTTTATTTTCTTGGACTCCAAAATCACTGCAGGTGGTGACTGCAGCCATGAAATTAAAAGACGCTTGCTCCTTGGAAGAAAAGTTATGACCAACCTAGACACCATATTAAAAAGCAGAGACATTACTTTGCCAACAAAGGTCCATCTAGTCAAAGCTATGGTTTTTCCAGTAGTCATGTATGGATCTGAGAGTTGGACCATAAAGAAAGCTGAGCACCGAAGAGTTGATGCTTTTGAACTGTGGTGTTAGAGAAGACTCTTGAGAGTCCCTTGGACTGCAAGGAGATCCAGCCAGTCCATCCTAAAGGAGAACAGTCCTGGGTGTTCATTGGAAGGACTGATGTTGAAGCTGAAACTCCAATACTTTGGCCACCTGATGCGAAGAGCTGACTCATTTGAAAAGACCCTGGTCCTGGGAAAGATTGAAGGCAGGAGGAGAAGGGGACGACAGAGGATGAGATGGTTGGATGGCATCACCGACTCGATGGACATGAGTTTGAGTAAACTCTGGGGGTTGGTGATGGACAGAGAGGCCTGGCGTGCTGCAGTCCATGGGGTCACAAAGAGTCAGACATGACTGACTGAACTGAAATACAACTAAACACTCACGCACACACAAATGAATGCAGGATAGAAGATGACAAAAACAACAGGTCAAGTAACTGCAATGAACCAGCGTCAGTTTCCTGGGTTTGATCTTGTGTCCCATCTACCTAAGATGTAACCAACTGGATGACACAAGTGAAGGGTATGTCACTCTCTTATCATTGCTGCTTCAAAGAATTTTGAATGAGTCTATAATTACTTTAAAATGCAAATAAAAGAAAAACTTTATAGAGCTTGAATTGTAAAAAATGCATACTGAAGTATGAAATGTAATAAAGTATATGTGTATATACATTTTGTTTCCATGTTACAAAGTCATCCAGAAAAAAGTTCTTCATGACAGGAAAATCAATAAATGTGTTATATATGGAGAAAGGGGGAAACGTTACTGGAATATGTGATTTTATTTCTTGTTTTCTTAACAAAGGAGGACAGCAAGAGAGAGAAATAAATGAGATATGAAGTGAAAAAGGGTCATGAAAAAAAATCCCCAGATGATGACAAAGCAATCCTGAGATGAACCCTGGGTGCCAGTGATGGAGGGCGAGCAGCCTGAGCGTCTCCAGTAGAAATTTCTTCAAAAGGATGAAACTGATGCGGTTTGTAATATGAATCACCGTGTTAAGAGGACTTAGAAAACTAGTGGAGAGTTTTGTGTTGAAAAGAAGAAGAAGAAGAAAAACCATAATTTCAAGGGGGAAAATCACTGTTCAAGAGAAATTTAAAAAATACTAAATAATTGAGCTCTGATGGCATATATTGTCATAAAGATGTAAACAGTACGTCTCTCTGACCAAAATTACGAGCTTCCCAGAGAGCACTAGGGGTGGGAGATGTTCGCGTATGTGTTGGTTGGGGCTGGAAAGAAAGTTGAATCTTGATCTCCCATTTTGAGAAGACCAGTGTTTTTCCACTTTTTCACATCAAGGTATTCATAGAACATGATATTTGTCTGGTTCAGGCTCAATTCGAAGTATTTCGAGTTCCAAGTGGGCCTACTTGTGACTCAAGATAATTTTGTGTGGCTAGAGAAGGCAATGGCACCCCACTCCAGTACTCTTGCCTGGAGAATCCCATGGACGGAGGAGCCTGGTAGGCTGCAGTCCATGGGGTAGCTAAGAGTCGGACACGACTGAGCGACTTCACTTTCACTTTTCCCTTTCATGCATTGGAGAAGGAAATGGCAATCCACTCCAGTGTTCTTGCCTGGAGCATCCCAGGGACGGCGGAGCCTGGTGGGCTGCTGTCTATGGGGTCGCACAGAGTCGGACATGACTGAAGCGACTTAGCAGTAGCAGCTGATTTTTTAAACCATGTAAATAAATGACTGTGATTATTGAAACCATTAAAAAAAAAAAAGACTACTTCTACTGTGACAAGGCAAGTTAATGTATGAGAAGGAAAAATCTTACATCAAAATATATTGAATCATTTTCCTTCTCCCCTTATCACCCATCAAGGGTGTCATAGAAAGAATTATAGCCCCCAAGAAAATCTCACGGCCTAATTTCCAGGACTGTGAATACAATGAAATATCACATCCATGAATACATTATCTTAAGTGACAGAAAGAACTTTGCAGACAGTATGAGCTTACTTTACAATAGGGAGATTGTCCTGGATTATTTGAATGGGTTCACTGTAATCACAGGACATCTTAAAAGCAGTAGTAGAAATTTGAGAAGGATGTGAGAAACCACTGCTGGCTTGAAGGTGGGAGGAGCCACATGAGAAGAAATGCAAGTGCCTTTCAGGAACAGAGCGGCCCCTGGCGGACAGACAGCAAGGAAACGGGGGCTCATGCCTACAGCTGCGAGTCACTGGTTTCTTCCAACGATAAATGAGCTTGGAAGAAAAGCCCAAGCCTCAGAACCACAGATCTGGCCAGTGCTCTGATTTTAGCTGCCGGAGACCCTGAGCTGTTCTCCAGTCGCTAGGCCGTGTCCGACTCTTTGCCACCCCGTGGACAGCAGCACGCCGGGCTCCTCTGTCCTACTCTGTCTCCCAGAATTTGCTCAGATTCGTGTTGATGGAGTCGATGATGCTCTCTAAGCTCATCCTCTGCTGCCGCCTTCTCCTCCTGCCTTCCGTCTTTCCCATTATCAGCGTCTTTTCCAATGAATCGGCTCTTTGCACCAGATGGCCAAAGTATTGGAGTAAGTAGTATAACCTGACTTCTGACCTATGGAAACTAAGAGAGAATAAATTTGTATTGTTGCAAACAACTGTGTTTGCGGTCATTTGTTACATGTGCTGTGCTGAGCTTAGTGTCTCAGTCACGCCCGACTCTCTGTGACCCCCTGGACCGTAGCCCGCCAGGCTCCTCTGTCCATGGGTTTCTCCAGGTAGGAATACTGGAGCGGGTTGCCATGCCCTCCTCCAGGGGGTCTTCCCAACCCTGGGGTTGAACCCAGGCCTCCTGCATTGCAGGTGGATTCTTTACTATCTGAGCTACCAGGGAGGCCCAAGAATACTGGAGTGGGTAGCCTATCCCTTCCCCAGGGGCTAGCGATAGGTAATACAAGGAGATAGTAAGAGTTTTTTCCATTTTGAGCAAGATCTGAAGTATGATTTTTTTTCTTGCCTTAGCAGCTCTTATTCGGAATAACTTCTGTGACAAATAATTCCGTCTTTCCTCAGCCTAGTACCATAAAAGGTTTCCCTCGTAGGTCACAGTCCAACTGAATGTTTAGCAATGGGTTTAATCTGTGCAGCTACTTGTGGACAATGCTCAATTCTCTACAGATCTCAGCATCTTCCGGGCCCCAGATTCTCTACAGTTGACCAGGACAAGAGAAAAAGAAGAGACTGTGAGAATAACGCAGGCCATTTGGGGTCGAGCATGGAAGCTGGGAGCATCACATCATCAGCGTTCCTCTGGTGATAGTCCCCTTCCCACGTCCTAGCGGTGGGCTGTTCAGTCTAGCAAATTAAAGTGCACTTGTGAACAACCAGCTCATTTTTCCCAAGGTTTCTTGGCAACTGTAGGTATAAGGTAGTAGCATCGAAAAATCGGGTCTTCCCAATGTTACCGCCCCCTCCCAAAAATAACAATTCTAGGAGAAACCTATTATGTTTAAAATAAGGTAGTAAGAAAACCCTTGGATTGCCTTTAAGTAAATCATGAATGCTCCGGTTCCCTTCCTCCTTTCACAGCTTGTCTTTATAATCGCTTCTTCACAGTGACACCCTGTTATTGGCTCCTGTGCACATTGGTTCTGTCAACCCTACACCCAGATTCATTGATGGGATGGTGTCAGTAGCTCAGAAAGGGGAAGCAAGGGGAACCCTTGACCAATCCAGCAGCTGGCAGAGGGGGAAGCACGCATTTTCCCGAGTGGTATTTTCATCTTGCTTTTACCCTGAGATTGTCTTCAGAAGCAGCCCAGCCTGCCCAGCCCCCAGTGGGTGGGCGGGAGAGGAAGAGCTGGCATTTCTCTGGGTGGCCAGTGGCAACTCTGCAGCCTCCACCTGCCCGAGGACTGGGTTGAATTAGAAAAATGCCTGTTTTTTTTTTGTATCAATGTAGAAACTCTGTTTTCTTCCTAAGACACAATTTTTGCAGCTGTTTGAAGTTCGTATATTTTTCTCTACTGCAGAGCTTACACAAAATTGAAGAATGTTAATGTTCAATTTTTATTATCCTGTGTTTAAAAGGTTTTTTTTTTTTTTTTCAGATCTGTTAATGGACCAAAAGATTAGTATTCCCAGCCAAAAAAAAGCACACAGCCAGTCTCTCCAGCTCTGGGTGGCACTGCCCTACTGCATGTAATTTCACTCACCTCTAGGTGAAGGCTCCAAGCTCATGTTTATGTTTTTAAACAGAATTTACTGAATCCCTACTAGAAGGATCCTTTGTGCAGAATCCTGGGGAAGACATAGATATAATGCACTCTTGGGGTATTCATAAGAATATGAGAACTATGAGAGTGTCTGTGATTTCAAAAAAGAAGGAACTTGAAGAGATATTCCTGAAATACTATTTTAAACTTCTTGAAATAGAAAAAGGAAAAAAAAAATGCAGAAGTCAACAAGGGTGGTAAATATTAGCGGGAAAAAGGCTGGTGAATAACCCCAAATGTATCAAACACACTTCAAGGAGAAAGAAGATTGAAAATGTAATCAGTCTTGGAGGATGGAGGGTAACTCATGGCTTGTGATCACACAGTTTGCTTTGACCACTGAGGGTGAGACTGTATGTTGTGAGTTCATGAAGTTAGAAGCAGTGAGCGGAGGCATGTGGAGGGCAGTAGAGCGTCCCTCGATTCCCGAGTCTGTCACAGTTTCTACTGGGACCTCTCACCTCTTCCCTTCCCTGCCTCCCACTGCCCTCTCTCTAGGTCGGTTTTATTCTCTCTTCACCTCATTCTGTACTCACTGCCACATCCCACCTCACTAATTGAACAAAGCACATATCTTCAACAGATATTTAGATAGGGGGGAGGGAGGAGTAAGTTGGGTGATTGGAAACAGCAAAACAGGTCATGGTGGGGTTGATTTTTATTCCTTGCCAACTCTTTGGGGCCCTGACCCCTTAGAGAGCTGAGTAGACTTCTTCCTGGTTGACTTACTGAGCTTCTACAATACACAAAGGAGAAGGCAAAAAATGTTAGCACCATGGAAAAGCAAGTCCATTAAATATTAAGCTGTAAAATGAATTCGTGATCATAAACTGAGACACTAACCTTGACAACAGACTTTAAATGTGACTTATTTCTTCACCCACAGAAAGTTCTGATATAGTATTGATATTTGTCGTCATTTTATTATAATTAAGGACACACCCTTTGAATGTTTTGCATGCACTTTGTTTTCTAGTGAGTAACCCACACCTGAGAACATAGGTTGAAGAAGAGTAGATTGTTTTTCCCTAATTTGGTTCCAAAATTAGGAGTAGGGCCGTGTGTGGGTAGAGTCCGCACGTTAGTCTGAGTCTTCAGATTGCTGTCTTTCTTTTGGGTCACAGGAGGCAGAAGCTAAAGGCGCATCTTCTTTGCATACAGCTGAGCAAGTTGATGTGTCTTGTTTCACATCTTGTTCTGAATTTTTATTGGACATGTAGGCATGATATGTGTCTTGTACTGAGCTTTGGTAGGAAGAACAGTTAGAATCTGGTTTTATGTCTTCTGATTGCAGATCAGTTGGGCTTTGACTTTTTCCGCAACTCATATCCTCTGATTTGATGTCCCTTGTTTGCACAGCATCTGCTTCCATATCTTGTTTTTGACTTCCTGTGGATTGAAGTTCTTGTACTGAGCTTTGGTAGGAGGAACAGTTAAAATCTGACTTCGCGTCTTCTGACTGCAGGTCACTTGGAGTCTGGCTTTTCCCGCAGCTCATATCCTCTGACTTGATGTCCCTTGTTTGCACAGCATCTGTTTCCATAACTTCTTTCTGGATTCCTGCAGATTGAAGGTTTTGTTGGTCTTTATCTTGGTGCTGACTGTCTTGTTGTAGAACATCTTGGGATTGTTCATCTAGGTCAGCTGGAATAGCGGCATGCAGAGTCTGGGTTTCTTGGAATAGAGATCTTTGCTTTCGGGATTCTTTCACTTGTAGATCTTGGGTTTGCCAGGTCTGGGAGTCCCAATTTCGGGAATGCTGCATTTCAAGTTGCCATTCTCGTGTTCCCCATTCTTTGCTTTTCCAGTCTTGAGTTCTCCATTCTTGGGATTGTTGGCCTAAAGATTGCCAGGTTTGGACTTTCCTGTCTGGAGATTGCCAGTCATGGTATTCCTGGATTTGCATGTCTGGGTGTAGCTGCCTTGGGGGTTTCTCCTCTTGGATTCGCAGGTTCTCAGCTTGCTGATCTGGGAGTTGCAGTATGGTTTGACTAACTTGGATTTCCTTATCTATGTATTGCTTGTTTTGAAACAGCCAGCTTTTGATGTGCTTGTCTAGGGATTTCCTCCTTGGGGATGGTTGGTCTTGAATGTGCATATCTAGGGGTTTCTGCTTTGCACATGGACAGCCTTTGCTTTGCTGTAGTTGGGAATGCTTCTTTGATGGTCTCCTGCTCTGAAGTTCCTCCTCAGGTTTCCATTCCTCGGTCATTAACATGACTTCCGATTTAATGTCTTGATATGATAAATGCACAGCTCTCTGTTCTTGAGATTGGACATTCTGTAGCTGAAAATCCAGAGACTGTCGATCTAGGTGTTGCATATTAGAGGACTGCGCAGAAAGTAATGATGTGGCTCCAAACGGTATGGCTTGTAAGGGCAGAACTTGTCTTTGGGAAGAGAGGTCTTGAGCAGGCATGTCTAGGGACGGTAGGTGGTCAGATAGTGTGTCATGGGATTGTGTATTTTGCGGCGCTATGCCCTGGGATTGCTTGTCTTGGGATGTAATTCCATGAGACTCTGTGACATGAGATGTTGACGCTTCAGATAGCAAGTCTTGTTCTGGTGAAGTTTCGGCTCTCAGAGCTTGGGATGGCAAGTCTTGGGGTGGTAAATTGTGGACACTTTTTACAGAATAAGATGGAAAAAGTTGGAGTTTTGAGGCTTTGTCTTGCAACGATGGGGTTTTCTCTTGGGATTGTGTGATAGCAGCTTGCAGGTCTTCGTCATTTAGTGGTTCAGTAGCCATCATGATTTCTGAGGGCTTTTTCTCTAGAACAGGAGGCAAATGTTTCACCTCCACTTCTTCCCCATAAAGGTTTAAAGTTTGAGGGAGGTATTTCTGTCGTTCATCTGCCACAAACAGAGAAGATGTGTTGAAACTATTGCTGCCTCTCCTGCCTGCATGTTGGAAGGTAAACTGATTTTTTGTGACTTTTAACTTGAAGAATGAATAGCCTCCAAAGAAAACAGGTTTTATGTTTGTCGTTGAATCATCACTTGTAGTCTCTTCTTGTAGCTCAAATTGTATGACACCATTTTCGTCAGGAACAGATAGTTCACTCTCTCGAGTAACATCCGAAGGCAAGAAAAACACAATCTATAAAACCAAAGGGTGAGGGAAACAATAGAACAGAATCATCTTTGACATTATTTTCGTCTTGTAGTCCCAAATTATTTTTCCTCTCTGCCTTAAGATAGTAGATAGGAAGTAAAATCTACAGGAGGAATCAGAAAACAAACCCAGGACTGCTTTTGCCATCAACTCATTAGTCTTGTTTATTTATATTTACTTTTTTTGCATTTGTTTTTCGGCCACATGGCTTGTATGGGGTCTTAGTTCCCTGACCAGGGAGAGAACTCATGCTTGCTAAAGTGAAGCTTAACCACTGGACCACCAGGGAAGTCCCAGCTCGCTGTTTGTTTTTATGGACAAGTCTTCAGCCTCTGTTGTCTCATCTATTGAAGAGGGGAGTTTATTGAGATTGTCTGGATTAGTCTTCCCATACTTAGGATTTGGCTCAGATGGTAAAGAATCTGCCTGTGGTGCAGGAGACCAGGGTTCAATCCCTGGGTCGGGAAGATCCCCTGGAGAAGGGAATGGCAACCCACTCCCATTTTTCTTGCCTGGAGAATCCCACGGACAGAGGAGCCTGGTGGGTTACAGTCCATGGGGTCGCAAAGAAGAGGGACACGACTGAGCGACTAACACTTTCACTTTCTAAGATATTTTAAATTATCTACTCAGTATTCATATATTCACGTTTATAAACATTTACTTATGACCTACTAGATGAACTGGACACTCAAGATCAAACACAGTCAAATGTGGGGTTTTCTCTATAATTGTGCTCAGAATTATAGATAGGTCAAGATATAAATGGATAACAATGCAGTTTATCAAATGCTACTGTAGAACTAGGTACCATGTGCTTCATGAGAACGTAGAAGATGACCTAATTCTGAGAGTCGGCAAACAATTCACCGAAGAAGAGATATTTGGTCTGTGTCCTGATGGATGAACAGAAATTCCTTGGGTATAAAGGTAAGATGAAGGAAGAAAGGAACCAAAGTCCAGGGAGAGGGGACAGTGGATACAAAAACATAAGGCGGTGGTATAGCAAGTGTGATGGCAGGTGGTGAGCAGTGAGATATTGTCAGATGGTGTGTAGGTCCTGTAAGCAGAAGGTGTCCTTTCAGAGCCATACAGTGAAACCTCGTTTCCAGTGTGTGGTGTTGAGAGTTAGAATCTGTGGCAGGTGGTTAGATCATGACTGTGAAGCCCTCATAAATGAGATTTGTGCCCTTATAAGAGGGACCCCAAAGAGCCCCGTGATTTGTCCTTTCTTCCATGAGAAGACTGCCATCTGTGAACCAAGAAGCGGGTCCCCACTAGACCCAGAATCTGCTAGCACCCTGATCTTGGTCTTCCCGGCTCCCAGACCTGTGAGAAATACATTTTTGTCTTTTAAGCTACCCAGTATTTAGCACAGGCTTCCCAAGTGGCTCAGTGGTAAAGAATCCACCTGCCAAAGCAGGAGCCACACAAAATGAAGGTTTGATTCCTGGGTTGGGAAGAGCCCCTGGAGGAGGAAGATCCCCTGGTCCAGAATTCTTGCCTGGAAAGTTCCATGGACAGAGGAGCCTGGTGGGCTGCAGTGCAGAGAGTCCCAGGGTCAGAGTTGGAACGGGTGCAGAGCACACGTGGATGCACGCACGTCTTTACACGGCACCCCAGCTGCACTAGGGCAAACTCTGTCACCGAGAAGCGGGATTGCTGCTGCAACCAATACCCACGGAAGCAGAAGCAGATTTGGAACCGGGTAATGCGTGGAAGTGGGAAAAGTTTTGAAGTGCATGCTCAAAAGGGCTTATATTATTGTGAATGAACCATTGGGGCAATTCCAGTGAGAGCCCAGGAAGAAAAAAGGAGAGCTGTGGAGAAAACTTCACTCTTAGAGAACACCTTAGTAATCCTGAATGAGGTGTTGGTAGAAACATGGATGATAAAGGTCATTCTGATGAGGTCTCAGACAGAAATGAGGAAAATGTCATTGGAAACCACAAGAAGGTGATCTTGGTATAAAGTGGCCAAGAACTTGGCTGGACTGTGTTTATGTTCCAGTATTTTGTGGAAGATAGAACTTGCAAGCAATGAAGTTTAACTGAAGCTATTTCTAAGTGAAGTGTTGAAGGTGAGGCTTGGCTTCTACTGACAGCTTATAGTAAAATGTGAGAAGAGAAAAATGATTTAAAGATGGACTTATTAAGCCAAAAGGAAGTGGGACTCTATGGTTTGGAAAATTCGCAGTCCATCTGTATTGAAAAAAATGGGACCATGTGAGAGTAGATCAAGCAGTGACTTCCCTTGTGGCCCAGTGGTTAGGGATCCAGCCTGCAGTGCCGGGGACACAGGTTTGAGCCCTGGTCGGGAACTAAGAGCAGCTGAGCCGGTGTGCTCTGAAGGCCGCATGCAGCAGCTAAGGAATCCCGTGAGATGCAACAAAGACCCAGCCACAAAAAAGAGAGCAGACCAAGTGACTGATTTGATGAGGAAGGTTGTATGGGTCAGCCGTCTCACCAGTAGCCAGAAGCTATTCTCCAAGACAATGGAAGAATGACCCCCAAAGTCATCCAAGATCACCAGGGCTGCTACTCCCACTACAGACCCTGAGCACAAGGGCCCCTGAAGAGTGGTTTCAAAGCATGGGACCAACTTGCAGGTTCAGGCAGAGTCAAGTTGCCCTCACCCCCTGCCTTGAGGTGGGGCCAAGACAGAGCTGCTGCAGGCACTGTGCCCAGCAGATCCACAGGGACATGGCGACCTCCCCCTCGATTTCAAAGCACAGGGCCACGGGCGCAGGACCCCAAGCCGGCAGCCGCAGGCATGGGGCTCCAGCCCAGGTGAGCCACAGCGCCCAGGCGGGGAGTTGCCACGGGGTCTTCCTGCTAAGCTGTGGGGCTGAGGTCCTCCCAGAGTGCTTGGAAGACAGAGCGTCAAGCCCAAGAGGACCATTCTTTCGCCTTAAGTTTTAAGTTGTTTTGATTGAACTGTCAGGTTTGAGATGTACTTGAGACCTATCCTTCTTTCCCATTTCTCCCTTTAGGAATGGGAATGTATATCCCATGCCCACTCCCTCGCTGTAGTTTGGAAGTTTGGTTTCATAACATGCTTGGTTTCACGGGTTCACAGCTGGAAGGAATTTGCCTCAGGCTGAGTCATATCTTAACTGTCACCCTTTAATTTAGATGATGCTTTAGCTGAGACTTTGGACTTAGACTTTACAGTTGATGCTGGAACAAGAGAGAACTTTTGGGGCTGCTAGGATAGAAAGGATGTATTTTTCATGTGAGAAGGACATGAATTCGGGAGGGGGCAAGGATGGAAATTAATTTTCATATGTTGGAAATTAATCTCCAATGTGATTGTATTTGGAAGTGTGGCCTTTGGTTGATAAATTATATCATGAGAACCATGCCGTCATGAATGGGGTTAATGATCTTATAAAAGAGACTCCAGAGGCCTCCCTGGCTCCTTCCACCATATAAAGGCACAGCAAGAAGACATAAACCAGGAAGCGGGCTCTTACTGGACTCTGGATCTGCTGGAACCTTGATTTTGGACTTACCTGCAGAGCGCCAAGAAATAAAATTCTGCTGTTTAAGTCACCCAGTCTGTTTTTTTTTTAATAGAGGCCTAAATGGATTAAGATACTAGGCTAGGAAATTTGGACTTTCCATATAGGCTTCCCTGGTGGGTCAGATGGTAAAGAATCTGCCTGCAATGAAGGGGACTCATGTTTGATCCCTGGGTTGGGAAGATCCCCTGGAGAAGGGAATGGCAACCCATTCCTGTATTCTTACCTGGAGAATCCCATGGACAGAGGAGCCTGGCGGGCTACGGTACATGTGATCGCAGTCAGACAGGACTGAACGACTAACGCTTTCACTTTCATTACAGACAAGTAAGATCTGTTGAAGTTCTTTAAACAGCTAAGTGACAGCATCTGATACAAACTCTAGCCAGTGCTTCCCATTCCTTACAACTTTATCTTTTTTTTTTGAGAAGAGTTGTCATTACAGACCAGTCTTCTGGGTTTTATCAGCCTGTGCCCTTTTCTGAGGTCATCTATAGAGTTGGAAGAGACTACTGTTTCTATCTGATGGAGCAATTGGACTTCTAAGTGATTAAATGACCTAATTGTGGTTACCCAATGGGTGGATGACAGGCTGAAAACGTGACTCTCCACATGCTCACATCACCATTCCCCACTATCCTAGTTTGCTCCCACACCTAGATGTCATCCTTCTTGGAGGGCATTTATGTGAAGATAAATGGTACTTTAAGGGAGATGTCTGAATTTTTACTTAATCCCAAACTTCCATTTTGTTTGAATTGTAATTCATTTGTTAAAAGAGCAGTTTGGAGCCATGAATTATAGTTTATCTAGCTTTATTTAAGTGCTATGATTTTAATAAATTTACTCATCCCTAAAGATAACTGAGATTACCAGGTGCTAAGCAAGGCTCCAAAGCCATGTCAGCTAATTGTTATGACATCTATATGAGGTTATTATCCTTGTTTTATGACTTAAAGAGCTAGGTTCAGAGAGATTTTAAGTAATCCAACCAGTGTCAAGAGCTGTTCACTTGTGAACCTGGGATTTATACACTGAAGTAGAATTACAGGTCCTGTGCTTTCCTGTCTAATCACTCTAACCTATGCTTCCTTGTAAGAGTTACTTCAGTTACACCTTACTTCAGAGTGGTTACGACTGAAGACTCAGAAATAACGCTTTTAGGTGCCGTGGTGGGCACGATGGTGGGCATGGTAAATATTGTGTCCATTCCTTTTCCTCTTCCCGGGATCAGGGTGCGTATCACATGGTATCTTTAAATCCTCTATTGTAGTTTGCATATTGCTATGCAGTTACAAAGCTCTGTTCATAGAATTAAATTGGATAGTTATTCAGTGTGAGCAACTGGTTTTAATATTGTCCCTAGAGGGCCCCACAAAGTTTATAATCTTCTGTATTTGTATCAAGGAAGGAGCAATGCGCCAGGTATGTGGGCTCAGATAATATAATCAAAATGTCACATGCGAGTTAAACTGTACATTTATACTCACTTATAACAGAAGATTCTCTGAAAACTGGGATAAATTTAGTCCATGAAAACCCTATAGGGTAACATCATATTTAAGGGTAAACTAACATTTTTTTACCCTAGGACTGGGGACAGGGAATGGTTGGGTATGCTCCGCATTCAAAAAACAGAAAAATGTCCAGGAGGCTCTACACAGTTTAGTAACTCAAGAAAAATAAGGAATAAAATTTGTAAATAAAAGTGTCTTTATTGGGAAAATAGACGTCTATCTAAAAAAATCTAGGAAATCAATAAACAAGCCACTAGAGTTAACAAGTTTGATAAGGTCATAGCACACCGATATATAAAAATAACTCCATTTCTCCTTCTAGGAACGGACATCTGGCAAGTAAAATTTTTAAATGCCATGTACAATAGCAAGAAAAAACGTGAACTTAAGGGTGAATTTAACAAAATATGCAGAAGATTTATACACTGAAAAGTACAAACTATTGCTCAGAGAAATGAAAGGAGTTATAAGAAAATGTGAACATATCATAGACATTGACAAGAAGACTAAATATTACTAGTAAGCAACTTTCTCCAGATCATTTATAGGTTCAATAGAGCTCCAATCAAAATCCAAGTAAGATTTTTGTAGGAACTGACAGTTTCTAAAACATATATGGAAATCTTGAACACTTAGAACAACCAAAAAGTATTTTGAAAAAGAACAAAGAAGATGTTCATTGCTTGATTTTAAGAATTACTCTAGGGAAATCACAGGGAAGAAGACAGGATAGGAAAGCCCTGGAATCTGTCCACTCATCTGTGCAGTAATCATACTGGCAGAAACTGGTTGAAGTAACTGTTTTGAACTTCTGGAGTCTGTCTGAACACTTAAAGCTTCCAAAGGACCTCTCAGCTGCTAAACTGACAATTTATGTCAGTCAGTGTCGGCCTTCAGAACAGCAGGGACCACTCGTCTCTCACTCCCAGCCCCTGGTAGGAAGCGGGGGGATGACCGTCCATGTTCCTGGTGTGACCTGCTGGAGTTGGGATGGGCAAGAAGGACCTTGTGTCCCAAATAATCAGGTTTCCGTGTTGTAATTGTAGATCGATGCTTCTCATCACTGAGGTGCAAGGGCACAGGCTGGATGCCATTGTTTCAATCCGTATTGGCTGAGGCAGCTTTGAGGGGAGCTACCCCTACCTTCAACTATTTTTGTTTTGATTTGATGTTCAGAAACAATTATGTGTATGTGAGAATGTAGAAGCCCACCATACGGGCCCAGGAAAAGACTCATGCTGAGAAAAGTCCTGAGAAGCTCTTAAGCTTTCATCTCAGCTGTTCTCTGGCAGAGATGCCCTACAGCAATAAAAACAGACAAGCCCTCTCCCTAAGAAAACCCAAAGGGAAAGGGAGAGTCTGATTTCAAGAGTTCGTACGTTATAAGATTCAGATGTCCGGTTTTCAACAAAATAAATCTCAAGGTCTACAAAGAAACAGAAAAATGCGGTTTATTCGGGGGTGGTGGTTGTTTAATCACTGAGTCGTGTCCGACTCTCTCAACCCCGTGGACTGTAGCCCGCCACGCTCCTCTGCCCACGGGATTCTCCAGGCAAGAATACTGGAGTGGGGTGCCAGTTCCTTCTGCAGGGGATCTTCCCGACCCAGGGATCGAACCTGGGTCTCCTGCATTGCAGGTGGACGGACTCCTTACTGCCTGAGCCAACAAAACAAATGAGCAGAAATTGTCCCTGAGGAAGCCCAGGCTTCAGATACGCTAGACAAAGCCTTTAAAACAGCTCTATTAAAGACCCTAGAAGAGCTAAAGAAAATCATGTGCAAACATAGCAAAATGATATATGAACAAAATGAAGATATAAATAAGATATAAATTATAAAACAGAACCAAGATAATTTCTAGAGCTGAGAAATTTAATAAAAATGCACACCAGAGGGGTTCAGAAGTTGATCTGAGCAGGCAGGAGAAATCATCAATGAACTTGAAGATAAGACAGTTGAAATTATTGGGTCTGAGGAACATAAAGAGGAAATAGTTAAGAGAAGCGAGCAGAGCCTGCAGGACCTGGGAGCTGAGACTGAGCCAGCACACGCGTGGCTGAGATCTCGGAAGAGAAGGAGAAAGAGGCAAAAATAATATTCAGAGAAATAAGGACCGGAAACTTACCAAATCCGGTGAAAAATATTCATCTACAAATCTAAGAAGCTCAATGAGCTTCAAACAGGATAAATTCAAAGGGACACACACCAACACTCATAATTAAACTGTTGAAAGACAGAGACAGAGACTCTTTTAAACAGAAAAAGTGCCACATCACACGTGAGGAATCCTCAGTTGATTATTAATTTCTTTCATATGTAAAATAGAGATGCTTTAGTAATTTATTTAAGATTAAGTTGTGTTAGGTGATTATACCAATAACTAACATAGTGAACATTCAATAAATGTAAGCTCTAGTGATTCTTATAAATACTATTGGTCTCACTTAAATAGTTTTCTTCCTCTCTGTTGAGGGGATTGCTTCACACAGCTTTATGGCCCAGGTATAAGCTCCCCATGTTACAATAATATGGATCCCCATTTAGCCTTGCTTTTCATATGTTTTGACAAAGAGATAAGGAGTTATGTCTGAACAGAGGTGACTATGGATAGCAGACAGGAATAAAAAGCAACATGGTTTGTCTCCAAGCGTGGAGCGAACTGTCAGTTTTAAGTTTGTCCCTCCTTGATCTTCCTAAACTTAGAAATTGTAATTCAGCACCTGAGAATACAGCTCTGCGCACTTAATAGGCTAAAGGTCACCTTGACATGTCCCAGGAGGAATCCATACTCACAAACAGCATTGAACGCACCTCGTTTGAATTTGCCCAGCAGTTGCTTCTAAAGGAGGCGATAGTCACAGCGATGCTGAGCTCTGCTATGCTGATGATCAGTAAGATTGACAAAATTCCCTGTGAATAATGAAGATAAATATATGGCATTTGGAATGAAAGCCATTTTAAAGATATAAACCGAGGACCAGTTACACTGTATGACCAAGCATGGGAAAGCCCATGCTTTAGATGCATCTGGAGCCATCGGTGATTGAACTGTTTTCATCCTATGTATGCCTTTCTGATAAGCAGGGATGGTGAACTCCAATGCCCGTAGAGGCACCGGACAGCCATCTCAAACGGGTGAAACAGGAGGGCAGAAAGGCGAGAACAGATACATTCCCTAGTGTCCGTTACTCAGTTCCAGGCAATAGTTGCCGTGTGGGAATATGAGAAGCTTGATGCCTCGTGTTCTTTTCTTTCCCGAGGCAGCTGTATATACACACTGTTAATGTGAAACTTTCCAGTTATTTGTTCACTTCTGTGAACCAAATGGAACATACTTTGGGTTTGGCGTAGCCTATAGATTGCCATTTTGCACACTCTGCTTTAAGGGGATGTATAGTCACCTTAAAGCAGGGAGAAGTAGCGGGGAACAGCACGGTGTCCAAAAAGTTTAGCCTCTGGAAACAAGAAGAGCTGACTGCAGCTGGGTCCAGTGTCACACTTAACCTCGGACAAGAGTCTGCCTAAATTTTGATTTCCCTGCAACACGGCCAAAAGTTTGAATATTTTCCTTTCTTTCTTTTTTTTTTTTTTTTGAGAAAATCACAATATATGCAGCGGAAAGGCTACCCACTCCAGTATTCTGGCCTGGAGAATTCCATGGACTGTATAGTCCATGGGGTCGCAAAGAGTTGGATACAACTGAGTGACTTTCACTTTCACTGTGAATTTACCAGCTTCACCTGGTGAACAAGATGGTCTGACCTTGGTCTTTGTGGAACTTCCGTCCTTGTAAGGGAGGCAGACAGTGACAAATAATTAGGCAATTATTTACTTCACTAAATTATGATAAATGCTATGAAAAAACACTGGGGGCTAGGTACTACTAGTAATATAACGGGAGACCTGCCCTGGGATGGGCAGAGGTGTGATCAGGAAGGACTCCCTTAAAGACATGATGTTTGAGATTACACAATGGGGATGAGTTCAGCGGGTGGGTGGGAAAATATAGGTGCTGGGCTGGGGAACATTTGAAGAAAGAATAAGTGGTCTAGACACCTTAAAGAATTCTAGAAGGTGTGAGGGGTGGGGGGCATGCAGTGAGGACACAGGCCTGGAATCATGTGAGAAAGTTAGGCCAGGCACATGTCAGAGTCTCATAAACCTTTAAGATTAGGGTCTAAATTCTATGTTTAACAGGAAGCCATTGAGTAATTCTGTTCAGATGTGCATTTTTAAGCGACGACTTTAGCCGCAGTGTAGACAATGGATTGGTGTTTGGGGCAGAAGCCAGTCCGGGAGATGTGTAAAGCCCACCGCTCCTGGATCTTTTTAGTTTGTATTTGACATTTGGGTTGTGTTTAACAAGGAATTGTGGAGTGATATACATAGGAGGTCTTGGAACCGAGTCGCCTGGATTCTGTATGCAGGAGCTAACTAATCCTCTGATGCACATCTGTGCCGGGCAGGAACAGAGTTTTGTTCATCTGGGGGTTTAACCTCAGAAGACCATTTCTTCCTGGTATGTACTAACGTAATGTAGTGGTGGCCTCCTGTCTACTAGGAAAAGGGATAAGACTAATAATGGAGCATCACGTTCTTGGTCCAATTAGGATTTTGTCTCTTACATTGTTTTCTGACTTTCCTTTCCTATGAGTCTAATTCTGTAACTTATTTCAGAACATATCAGAGTGTACTAGGCTCACTCTAATGGGTAATCGTGAGGATCAAACAAGACCTCATATTCAGTAACTGACAGCTGTTTTCCTTCTTTATTGCGGGAGACAATTTCCCCTGATCCCACTTCACTTCCATCCACCCAAGTCAAATCTCATTAACATTCAAGGACAAAAGCCTTCAATATTTGACTGATTGGAATTGAATGAAAGCCCAAGATTTGCTTAGAGAGTAGAAAGAAAGGCCTTTTGGAATTGCTGACACACGTAAAAATAATGTCATTGAGTACTTATTAGAGTAACACTTAAAATAACCCCTATATTTTCTGGTAAAGATACGGTTCATCTCTTGTAATGAGTAAAACTCTATATATAATGATTTATGTTCTAAAATTATTATAAAACACTTTAAGTGCCTCAGACACTTTCTCCAACTATATTTAGCATTAACTGAGCAAACTATTTAGATCATTCTATTCCTTAATAAGACTGATAAGGTAAAACTGAATCCAATCCCCGTCAATACTAATAGGAAGAGCTGAAACCTATTGGCCCCTTGCACCGTACCTAGTGAGTAACTGTCACAACACACCAATGAGGTGGGCAATCTTATTGTCTTCATTTTTCAAATGAGGAAAGTGGAGGCTCGGAGAAGACAGAGTACTAGGCTAAGGTCGCGAGCCTCTAAGTGACACAAACAGGAGTCAAATCCAGACTCTGTGGCTCTAGAGACACACTGGTTCGTCTCAACAGTGAGCTCAAATGCTGAGGCAACCTCGATTATAGGAGTCAAAATTGATGGGTCGATGCATCGTGAACATTGCTCATGCAAGATGATACAGATTCGTTGCCCAGAATGAGACCACTTACGTTGTAAAGGACTCTGCCGATCACACATATTCCTTCAAGGGAAGGCCCCTGGCAGTACTTGTGTTGGTATCTGTAGCTGATGATGGTGAAAATGATTCCAGCCACTGCAACCATGGAACTGATAAGATTCAGGCCCGTGACACTTTGTCCCTGGAAAAGAGTTTAAAGAATAACAACAAAATAAATAAACTCTTTGAAAGAATTTCTTCGTGCTTTTATCTTTCCAGATTCCCCTCAGGGAGGAACTGCTCCATCAGTATCCTGAATTCGTCAGTCATGAGCCAGACCCGGTTTCAGAATGAGCCCGGGAGCTAGGGAAGTGGCCGGTGCGGCAGGGGAGCTCCGTAGTTTGCTCTGCAGCTGTGCTCATATTCAGCTGGGTCCAACCCTGCAACCCCATGGACTGTAGCCCACCAGACTCCTCTGTCCATGGGATTTTTCCAGGCAAGGGTACCGGAGTGGGTTGCCATTTCCTACTCCAGGGCATCTTCCCGACCCAGGGATCGAACCCGCGTCTCGTGTTTCCTGCCGTGGCAGGCGGATGCTTCACCACTGTGCCATCTGGGAAGCCCCTGAGTGCTCTGTGGTTAATGCTAAAGAAAATGTTCTTTTTATCCTAATGTGTTTCATAATCTACAAGCAACATTGCGTGTTAGAGAGTATCTTGGCCTTGTAATTAGAACTGATTTTTCAGTCCTAGCAAACTATGACTGTATACACATCAACAAATCTCTTGTAATTTCCATTTCTACTTTTACAAGTGAGAGTGGTGTCACCTAACTTTAGGGCATATCTGCTTGTTTATTTTAATAAATATTTCATGTAGGTCAGCTATGTGTCAGGTGCTGCGTTAAGCCCGTGAGACACAAAAATAAACACAAAAGATGAGGTCCTGCCTTCATGTGGCTTACATCACCCCCTAGAGGATTCAAACTATAAGCAACCAAATCAATAACATATTTACAGATGGCAATGAATTTGGACTGAGATTGAATGGTTTCCTTCTTTTTGCTCTCATTTTTCAAGGCTGCAAGCTATTAAAAGTTCAGATGGTACCACCAATTTCCTATTCCCTTTACTTCCTATTTTTTTTAATTTTGTTTTGTTATATAACTCTTGAGTTCCTTTGAAGGAAGGGAGGTGTCATTCATCACCAATCCCAGCATGGATATTCCTCTTTCAAAAGAAAAACGAAGAGAAGTCTCCTATCTTGGTTCCGTGGATGGTTACTATACTTGACTGTGTCACGTCTGTTGGGGTGGGAGGTGCAATGAGACATTTATACATTCACACGCCCCGTCCGATCCGGGAGGCCTTGTGACTCTCTGTGGCATAACTTGGAAGTACACCTATGATTTTAATGTTTGCCCCAAACACAGATTTTTTTCTGCCAACTGGGATTTTGGCAGAAAATATCCAAGGGCACGGGCATATACCACCTCGTTCAGTCCTCAGCCTTTTGGTCCCTTCAAGGCTCTGTTTTGGCTCCCAGAGGACATTTCATGGACTAACATCTCTGACTCAGCAATCCCTCGGGTGTATTCTGCTTTACAGTTTGCAAAGAGGGTGCACAGCCTTAGTCTCCTCTCATCCTCGTGAGAGTTTTATGATGTAGGCAACCCCCCTTTTATCCCCAGGTCACAGATGAGTAGGATTCAGGGATCACGTGATTGTGAATTCGGAGGAACGGCTCTGATGGAGCCGACCCCACGCTGCCCAGGTTAGCACTGCTGTCTCCGTGATTAACGGTCTGCCTCCCTCTCAGTGAGTCGTGGGTAGGTCTACCTTATCCTTGATACATTCCTCAGCTCAAAAAGGAAGTCAATGCAGAGAGGAGAGTGACAGTTGAGGCTTCATCTGCATCGTCTGTATCTATTTCCACAGGTGGGGAGAGACGGAGGCTTTCGTCCCCGCTAGACCCCCCCTGTGGTTTGCAGCTATCCCTAGAGGATATTGGCAGAGGACCGTAAAAAAGAGTTAAAATGGCTTTGAGAGAAAGTCTACTTCTCCAGGGCCTTAAAAAAATCAGACCGGTTAGAAGGGCTTATAAACATTTAAGTATCATTTTGTCTTCTATGTGGTATCTTATTAAATCTTCAGAATAATCCTTCAAATCTGACACGCAGTGATGAGCAGTGGCCTGGATTCAGCCCTAGACTAATCCAGCCTCAGTGCCAGACTCCTTCCTGCAGACTTTGGGCAGACCCCAAAGAGAAGACTCTGCCGTCGTGTGTGTGTGTGTGTGTGTGTGTGCGCGTGTGTGTGCTCAGTCACTCAGTTGTGTCTGCCTCTTGTGACCCTATGGACTGCCTGCGAGGCTCCTCTGCCCATGGGATTCTCCAGGCAGGAATAGTGGAGCGGGTTGCCATTTCCTCCTCCAGGGGATCTTCCTGACCCAGGGCTCTAACCCACATCCCCTGCGCTGGCCAGCGGATCTTTACCACTGCGCCACCTGGGGAGCCCGTTGTTGGGGTAGGGGCATAAGAACTGGGATCCTGGGGTTGATTTTGGTTACAGTGGGGTTTATGCACCTTGACAGAGTAAATATTTGGAGCCAGATACAGTTGTTTTCTTTGACTATCCTTCGTATTTTAACTTGTTGAGAAACATCCCCGGGCTCTACCCCCTGGCTGACAGCAGTGCTGCCCACCCTGCCACCCCCTGGTCGGGACAATCACAAATGTCTTCAGCGAGGGGCTTCCCCGGGGGTCCGGTGGCTAAGCCTCCGTGCTCCCCCTGCAGGGGGCGTGGGCTCCGTCCCTGGTCAGGACCTCAGACCCTGCTTGCTGTGCTTGGCAGAGGGAAAAAAAAGTATCTTCAGGCTTTGTTTAATGCTCCTGGGGGCGGAGCTGGGGAAGGCACAAAGTTACTCCCAGTTAAGCACTGCTGAGTTAGGGGAATGTAAATGGTCTTTAGCAAGCAACTCCTTTGGTTGATTTGACCAAGGCAATGGCACCCAGCGGAGGGGTGCAGGGCTCATACTGACACTGCCAAATAGCAGTGTCCTGAACTGCACATTTGATGGGCAAAGATTTTCCTGGAAGGGCCTTTATTACTTAAGGCTTTCTACCCAAAGATGGTCTAAAAGAAGCAGACAGTTTCAAATTGCACAGAAGTCACACAGTGACTTACCATACACTTGTCATTACTGTTGGTTCCTGTGAGGTACCCTGTGATAGTAAACTGTTAAGAAGAAAAGAGAGAAAAGTTAACAGGTGATGATGGGTTTGCTTGCCCTCCAGGGTAACTTCCTTTGGAGAGTATATCGTACCCGACCTCTCTGTGACCCTCCCAGACCCTTCCGTATCTGGTCTCTTCCACCAGGGGAGGAGAGTGGGCACTGACGTAAGAAGGAATCCTGTGCTGGCCGTGCCTGGCACTCAACAGGGCTCTTTGCCAGCGTCAGGTGGGCGAGGCAGGCCCTGCTTTAAGGTCCAAAAGGTATCACCCAGCTGGGCTCCAAAAGAAAGACAGTCTTGGGCTCTGGGCCTGGAATAGTGAAGAGCTCTGTCTGCTCTGAGTACACACGGGGGCTGGAATCCGGTGTTATCTCACCCGCTTATTTATATGAAACACAAAGAGCCTAGCTGTTGTTTAGTCGCTCAGTCATGTCCAACTCTTTGCAACCCCTTGGACTGTAGCCAGCCAGGCTCCTCTCTCCATGGGATTCTCCAGGCAAGAATATTGAGTGGGTTGCCGTTTCTTCTCCAGGGGATCTTCCCTACCCAGGGATTGAACCCACGTCTCTTGGAGAAGAGGGCATCAGAGGGTGAGATGGCTGGATGGCATCACCAATGCAGTGGATGTGAACTTGGGCAAACTCCAGGAGATAGTAAGGGACAGGGAGGCCTGGTGTGCTGCAATCCACGGGGTTGCTGACATGACTGGGAGGCTGAACAACAACAACTTCTGCATTTCAGGTGGGTTCTTTACCACTGAGCTCCTGGGAAGCCCGAAGAGCTTAGGACCACAGAGGAAAAACGAGATCCACGTCCCCCAAGATGGAGTCCACATCTGTTTTAATGTTCCAATGATGAGAACGTCTGCAATGGGAATTGGTTTTCCACTTTAGGCATGTTGGGCCTTGGAGTCAAGGCCCTTGAGGAGACATGTAGGGATCAGAACGTTACCTCTGATACCTCCTTCAGCTTCACTTCCCACCTTGGGTCACCATCAGGCTAGTTCTATTTCCAGGTCATTCTTGAAGCTGTCCACCTTTATCTTTGCTGCTGCCCAGATAGTTCAAGGTACCACCTCTCCATTCCTGGAATCTTGCAGCCTCCCCCCAGCTGACAAATCTGCTCTTATCCCTGGGCTCAGTACCCACTCAGGGGACATAATATTTTAGAGATAACAAGTCTTCAGATCTTACTAACCTTGCTCTAGTATTAAAGTTCCACATTCTTTTTACGACTACAAGGATTGGCACAACTTGGTTCCACTCTACTTTTTTGGCCTCATTTTATGCCACTGCAATAGACTCATTGGTCTTCTTTCTGCTGCTCTTCCCCACATCAAACCCTCAGCTCATGCTTCACTGCTGCCAAGAGCGAGCTTTCTACTTTACGCAGTGAACGCCTGTGTGCAAAGCACTTCCCTGACCTCCCAGCACAGGTGCGTTTGCCATTAAATCTTCACCTGATTCCTGGAATTCCTCAGTGTGCGTAGCACAGGTGTAATAACATACCTGTGGAGTTACTTTTACTTTTTCATTTATAGCCCACCTATTAGATGCCAAACCTTGTCCATTTCTCAGAGAAGTCCATCACTTCTCTCAAAGAGGGCCTTGTCCGCCAGCGCTCTGAGCACCCAGGGCCCTCCTGCAGACGTAGTATGGGGACTCGGTAAATATCTTTTCAGTGAAGAGTGGAGGTTTAAAAAGTAACGTGCCAGACCCTCCTTGTCATTCGTGCATGCCGATCACACAGTATCGTGCTGGGAACGTCCTCTCGTGACGGGGGGAAGTGAGGAGGTGGTCCGTGCACTCTGAAAATCATGTTCTGTCCTGTGTTGTTGGCGCTTGGGAAATGAAAGCCGGCAGTACTGCTGGGTGTCTCAGGACGGGTGTGGAGTGTTTACGTTTATCAAAGGAGAACAGGGTTTGAATAGAGACAGCTGTCTCACTTCTTATTTCATCCGTTTGTTCACTGAGCAATTCATTCATTCACGCCTGCTGTGCACCAAGCATGATTCTGAGGTCTGAGAATGTAACAACAGCTATGACAGACAACATTCTTGCCCTCTTGGGACCGCAGGTTTTAATGGCAGAAGCTCTAATGAGTCTACCCTTAAGTATGATGGCAAAGGATTAGGAACCAAGGCTGTGGGGATTGGACAGATACAGCACTGTACTAGGAATTATATTTACAATTCCTTTATTAATTGGATGAATGACATTCATAGAACTGTCTCTGGGCATAATGAAGCAGCTGAACCATAATAATGTATTAAAATTCTCCTTAAGCTTTGAGAGGCTGTGATTGTGAGTGCTGGCCAGGTAGGTTTAAATTACTACCTACTCCCAAATTCCATTTTCTTATTTGCAAAGGGAAAAGTAGGATATATGCCCATCTAATCTCCCAGATTGGTAGTGAGGAGCAAATGACTTACTATACACACGAGGGCTGGAAAACTTTTCAACACTGTACCCCTAAGAGTGGTTATCACCATGAGGATGGTGGTACTACAGTGACCCAAATGGAATCACTTCTTTTGCCGTGGAGGGGATCGGCTGTCTGGTCACCTTGGGGATCACCTGCATGGGATTCAGTATCTCAGGACTGGAGTCAATTCAAACCAATCAGTCTTTATGGTAATTCCTCTAAAGCTCCTAACAGTACTCACAATAAATGCTCCCCAGAATGGATATCCTGTCAAGAAAACCAGGGGAAATGTTTGGGCGAAGTTGAAGTAATTGTACACAAATATAGCTCCGATGCCCGCAGTGATCAGGGCAAGCAGGACCTGGACAGCCTGTGAAGAGAAGAGCGGGCCGGTGAGGCCATGCAGCTGTCTCTCTGGAGCCTCCCAGCCCCTTAGGCATCGCTACTAGAATGTCGCGCTCCCCCGCCTGAGCGCCTTCCCCTTCTGTTCACCCATCACTCAGGTTTCCAGGAGGCCCAGCGGCCTTCCTCTCCTCACTTACCTGTGTCCGTGTCCGAATCCTTCATGCTCACCCTTCCCTGCTGACCGTGTCTCCGCGGGTTATCCGTCCACCTTGCAACTCACAGGTTTGAGCACGTGTCTGACTCTCCCTCTGGCCCTGCGGCCCCCCGCCCTTTTCGGGACCAGGGTTTCGTGGAAGACCGTTCTTCCACAGACTGGGGGGCTGGGAGTACCGTTTGGGGATGCTTCTCCAAAGAGGCGCGAAACCGCGATCCGTCACACGCGCGGTTCGCAGTCGCCTTCACGCTCTGATGAGAATCGAGTGCTGCTGCCCATCTGGCGGGAGGTGATGCCCTGAGCCGCGGGGGCTGCTGGAAATACAGATGAAGCTTCGCCCGCCCGCCGGGGGCTCACCGCCTGCTCTGCGGCCCGTTCGTCGCAGACCATGGGCTGCTACCGACCCCTGCCCTAGACCGCAAGCTTCTCCCGGCGGTGACTCCAAACTACTCACCTTGACATTTTTTCCCCTTCTGTAGAACCAGCCTCCTGTTACCATCCTCACCCCAACACACACACACATTTTCCACATTAAATATAGCCTTTGAGAATTATGGCAACCACTCCAGTATTCTTGCCTGGAAAATCCCATGGATGGAGGAGCCTGCTAGGCTACAGTCCATGGGGTCGCAAAGAGTTGGACACGACTGAGCCACTTCATTTTCACTTGCACTTTCTTTTCTTTCTTTTTTGAAAATGATAGCTTCAGTCCAGCACTCTGAAAGTTTATGAAGTTCCCTGAGCTGGAGCAGAGAGGTTATGTCTCACCTCTTGATACAAAGGCTAGTCTGGAGCCAAGAGTGACCCCGTGGGCCCCTCAGCCTGTTAGGGGTCACAGGGAGAGGGGAGCATGGTGGTCCCTCGGGGTCCATGGCTTTCCTCAGTGCAGAGCATCTCCGTTTCCCCTCTGGCTTCTGGGGTCCCCCCAGGCCACACCTCTATGGCCCTGGGTCACAACTGTCCCCAATAGTGCTCTGATTCTTGTACTAAGGACGGGGGCTGGGCACACAGCTTTGCTCTGGTGTATTTATGACGGAGTGTGTGTGTGTGTGTGTGTGTGTGTGTGTGTGTGTGTGTGTGAACACTGCAGCTCACTATCAGCTCTGAGGGTGGTTTTCAGAGAGCTCCCAGCACCTGTAACAACAAAGGCGATGTTTAACTTCACCTCTAATGGCTTTTAGCTCCAAGAGAGGTGCTCCCACAGCCTGAGGTCGTTTCTTTAATAAGATATTTAGAAAAGTTGCAGCGGTTTCCTCCATCCCCCTTAGGAGGATTCAAAGATGATCACTAGCGCCTCCTGAAACAGGCCAGGAATTTCCTCGGGGTTACTGGTCTTACTCGTGACAGTTGAGCATTCTATTTCTCAGAGTTAAATAAGCCCTCAGAAGCATTTCTGAGACATAGGCAAACCCTGCGTGTTTCTAAACAGAACTTTATTTCCCTTGTTGATCAAAATGTACGGACGTTTTGTGACAACCTAGAGGAGTGTGGGGAGTTTCAGGCGGGCGGGGACGTATGTGAACATATGCTGATTCACGGTGATGTATGGCAGTGAAAGTGGCGGTCGAGCAGTCGTGCCTGACTCCAACGAGTCCATGGGATTCTCCAGGCCAGAATACTGGAGTGGGGAAGCCTTTTCCTTCTCCAGGGGATCTTCCCAACCCAGGGACCAAACCCAGGTCTTCTGCATTGCAGGATATATGGCAGAGGCTGGCACAGTATTTTAAAGCAATTATACTTTCATTTAAAATAAATAAATAATTTGTAAAATGTAGGGAAATGGCTCTTCTACTTAATATACACTTATATGTACACGCTCATGACTTAGGATGCAGGGACTTCCCTGGTAGTTCAGTGGTTAAGAATCTGCCTCGCAATGCAGGGGACGCAGGTTCAATCCCTGATCAGGGAATTAAGATCCCACATGCTGAGGAGCAACTAAGCCCACAAATACTGAGCCCACGAGCCACAATTAAAGAGTCTGTGTGCCCCAATAAAGATCCTGCCTGCCGAAACTAAGACCCAAGGCAGCCAAATAGTAACAAATAAATGAATAAATAGGCAGGATACCTCTTTTTAAAGAGTATAAAAAATAAGGCTGCATTTTAGATGACAGATGAGGGAAAATGAGGGGTATCAATGTCTTTTCTGAAACACATCTCTGCACACATACTTGGAGAAATAACTTAAAGTCTCCTTTCCAGGAAGACCCATGACTGGGAGAGGACTTACCCCCAAGACTTTTGGCTCTCCCTTCAGGAATTCCAGCAGAGAACTATGAGGTCCATAGGGAAGTGCAGTCAATACAGTTTCCTTTGGTTGTACATTGATGACGTGGGTTGATCTTTTGACCTCAGATGATGATTCCATGATTCACTGGCAAAACTCTATGAAAAAAAATGGGTGAGTAACCATTGCAGCCAAGATCATGGGCTGCCATCAGTCTCACATGGAGCCCTCAGCAATGAGCCCTTAGCGATTCCTCAGCCCTAGAACCACAGAATCACAGTCATTGAGTCACAGAGTCATAGAATTCTGGAGCATCTTCTTCTGTCTTCCTGGTGAAGGATCCAGTTATCTGAAAGACTTGCTTTCTTGTCCACTTGTTTGTAAACAGATGGTCAACACAAAATAAATAGATGGTGTACCAACAAACCCTAGTGCTTATGTTCATGAGCTAGAAAGGAGCTAAACGATGAAATATCCTCAGTGTTCCTGACACTGTGGAAGGTGTTTTGCTTTAACGTGTATTCACATTGATTTTTTAACATTTCTACCATACTGAAAATGAGGTACAGAAAGGTTAAATTGCTCAGGGTCACAGACCAAGGGACGGGGAAGGAGTCAGACTCTGCCTGTCTGTCTCCAAAATCTGTGTCAACCATGTTGCTGCCCTCTTTCGAAAAGAGTTTCCCACTTGTGGTTGACTAACTGTCTCACTACTGTTTAACCATATTTCTTTCCAGCGTAAAAATCAGTACATAAAGGTATTGGACCAGATGTAGTTGCCACTTTCATAGAGTGTAATTTTAGCTTTCAAAAAGACAGGTAAGATGAAGTCAAGTCAGAGTCTTCCTGGCTTAAGCTATGCAAATGCAACTAAAACAATATAAAATTCTGTATGGAATTTTGCTTTCCATGTTTGTGTGTGTGTGCGCGTGTGTGAAAGTCGTTCAGTCGTGTCTGACTCTGCAACCCCATGGACTGTAGCCTTCCAGGTGCCTCTGTCCATGGAATTCTCCAGGCCAAAACACTGGAGTGGGTAGCCATTCCTTTCTCCAGGAGATCTTCCCAACCCAGGGATTGAAGCCAGGTCTCCCACATTGCAGGCAGATTCTTTACCATCTGAGCCACCAGGGAAGCCCAACATAGGGCTGTTGTGAGAATTAAATGAGATAATTTGCATAGTGCATTTTTGTAAGTGTTGGTATTACCACCATTGTAGTGAAGAGCAGATGGATTGTGAGAGAGAAAGGGTGTCTGAATCTCGTGCTGAGCTTAGTTGCTCAGTCGTGTCCGACTCTCTGTGACCCCATGGACCGTAGCCCGCCAGGCTCCTCTGTCCATGGGGATTCTCCCAGCAAGAATACTGGAGTGGGTTACGATGCCCTCCTCCAGGAGATCTTCCCAACCCAGGGATCAAACCCAGGTCTCCCGCATTGCAGGCGGATTCTTTACCATCTGAGCCACCAGGGAAGCCTTTTTCTAATTTTAATCTTTTAAGAATGTTTATTCATTTACTTTACTTTTGGCTGTGCTGGGTCTTCACTGCTGCGCCGTCTTTTCTCTGTTGCGGTGAACGGGAGTTCTCTCTAGCTGCGGTGAATGGGCTTCTCACTGCAGTGCTTCTCTTCTTAGGGAGCACCAGCTGCCGGGCGAACAGGCTTCAGCAGTTGCGGCTGTGGGCTCTAGAGCACAGACTCAGTAGCTGTGGTGCGCGGGCTTAGTTGTTCCACGTGGCCTGTGGGATCTTCCTGGATTAGGGATTGAACCCTTGTCTTCTGCATTAGCAGGTGGGTTCTTTACCACTGAGCCACCAGGAAAGTCCTGTTTTCCACGTTAATCCTTGCTATTCTTATATTTGTCATGATTTTAACAATTAAACCATAGAGCAAATAGTTTCACAAAACCTCCCATAATGTTCAAAGATCATCTTGAGTATTTCCTAGTTTTTGGCAACCAGGTATAGGAGGGTTTCTCAACCTTGGCATTGCTGGCATTTGGGGCCTGAAGATTCTTTGCTATAAAAAGATGTTCTGTGCGTTCTAGCATCTCCCAGGGCTGGAGATTAGAGGATGCCTTCAGCTCCTTTCCTACTCAGTGTGGCTGCTCACTTACTTCGTCAGACCAGCAAGGAGACTCTCACTGGAGTTGGCTAAGATCAGAAGAAGGATCAGAGAGTTTGTGATAAGGATCTGAGTATGTGTGACTCAACCAGTAATTCAGGATTAAGTTTCTGAGGAAGCTGCATTTTTTAAAAATCATGACTGAGAACTTGGACTTCTAATATGTATGATAAATGTCTGCAGTGTCTTCTTGGTTTTGGTTGAAACCTTTCACACCTTTTCTTGCCATGAGTTTATTAGACTTTCCTGTTAGTGATTCTTGCTAATTGATTTCCCAAACTGAATGTGGTTATGAAGCAAAAAGTAAGGAGCAAAAGAAAGACTCCAAGACTTCTGCCTTCAGAAACTGAGTGGATGGTCACTCCAATTTTGAAAGACAACAAGGCTGGGGGTGAGGGGCTGGATGCGAGTCAGAAGTGAAAGGTGAGAGGTCCTTACCGATCCTCCCATCAGTGTGTGATATTATCCTAGATAATGCTAAATATAATCCTCTAGATATTCTGAAGAAACTCTCTATTAACAGTAAAAAGTAAACAAAGAAGTAATAGATCTTGGATAACATGTAATTTTATTGCATTGCTTGGCTTATTGGGTAAAAAGAAATCTCAAAGTTTCTCCAGCCCCAATGTAAAATATTCACACACACACACGCACACTGACACACACACACACGTACACACACGCACACACACATGCACATGCACACACGTGCGCACGCACACACACACACGCGTGCACACACGCACACACATGCACACACACGCACGCACGCGCACGCACACTTGAAAACACTAAGTAGGGAGCAGGAAGTGAGCACTCTGCTGTAGCTGGTCAGTGAGGATAGACGTGCAATTAGCAAACAAATAAAATACACAGTAAATCAGCTGGTGGGAAGTGCTATGGAGAAAAAGTAAGCAAATGAAGGCAGAAAGAGGGTTATAATTTTATGTAGATTGGTGGGGGGAAGTTTCATTGAGAGTGAGAGACCTGAAGAAAGACCTGAAAGAAGTAAGAAAGCAAGCAACGTAAATGATTGTAAGAAAAGCATTCCGAGTAGAGGTGCCTGCAAGTGTAAAGTTCCTGAAGAAAGAATGTGCCTGCCCGAGACTGCAAAAGCCCACATCTGCAGCACAGGGGGCGGGGAGGAGATCAATCAGAGAGGGCGGGGAAGAAGTGAGAATGCAGATACTAAGGGCCTTTAAGGGTGCTGGCTTTTATCTTGAATGAAATGCAGTTGGTTTGAGCAGAGGAATGACGTGACCTTATATTTACAAACAACCCTACCGTCTGCTATGCGGTGTGGGTGCTCACTTGGTTTATCACTGTGATAATGTCAGTGGAAAATGCTGCGTGCTCATGAAATGGTGAGGAGTAACCAGACTCTGGATATTTTGAAGCAGGGCCTAGAAGATTTTAATGATAGGTTAAATATGGTGAAGTGGAAGAAATAAGAGTCAAGGAAGACTCCAGGGTTTTTGGAAGATGATTTTTTTTTGAGGAATCTGACCGTGGAGAAGAGGTGTGTGCTCAATAACTAAACTGGCACAAAAACTCAAAAGTAACTTTTGAAAAAAAAGGTTTTTTTTCAACTGTTACATACAAATAAGAGCACAGAAATCATATAGGCAGAGCACTAGTATCCAGATCAAGAAAAAGAGTCTCTCCAGGAATGCATAGGCCCTCTGGGTCCCCTTCCGATTATTCACTGCAAAGGTAACCGCTATCCGAACACTCTAAATCAGTTGTGTTTGTGTGGAATCATCCACTGCGGGATCCATCTGCACGGCGTAGGGCTGCTGTCTGTTCACTTGCATTGGGTATCACACTCCACTGTTTGTGTGTGTTAGTCGCTCATTTGTGTCCTTCGTGACCCCCTGGACTGTAGCCCGCCAGGCTCCTCTGTCCATGGGATCTCCCGGGCAAGAATGCTGGAGTGGGTTGCCATTCCCTTCTCCAGGGGATCTCTACCCAGCGATCAAAGCCGGGTCTCCTGCATTGCAAGCAGATTCTTTACTGTCTGAGCCACCAGGGAAGCCCATCCATTGTTTGACTACAGCACAGTTTTTATTTGTCTCTCCTACTCTTTGGCATTTGGATCGTTTCCTTTGGGGGCTATTGTGTGTATTACGCCTGTGACCATCTCTGTACATGTCATTTGGAAAGCATGCTGTGAGTTTCTGTTGCTCATTGCCCTCTAGGATAAGGCCCACGGCCTAGACCAGGGGACATTAGGAACCTCTTTTTCGGGTAGTTCTTGTTGTTCACTCCAGTACAGTAACAAAGTTAATTATATTTCTGTGTGTCTAATTTCCTGTTTGGTCTAGAACTTAGGTGGGAGAGAGCCTTGTGGTTAATTATGATCTTTGAGTTTAGACATTTAAGAATAAAGTCATTAAATGAGGCAGAGTACAGAGGCATATTTAATTGACAGAAATAGAGCCATATGATTTTAGAAGTATTTTTTAATTGAAATGTTCTTGGAATCTCTGATGTTTAAAATTTAAGCAATGTGAGTATGAAAACACTGCCGAAGCAGGGCCTGCACAGCCACGTGGCTCAGCCGGTTCACACTAGCTCACGGTCGCACGTCTTCTCTTCTTTTTATTTTATTGTTTATTGGAGTTTCGTTGCTTTGCCGCATTATGTTAGTCGCTGCTGTTCGGCCGCACAGCAGAGTGAGTCACCACCCGAGTGTGCGCACCGTCTCTGCCACCCCAGAGCGGTGAGTCGAGTCCCTGTGCCATGCAGCAGGTCCTTATTAGTTATCTGCTTCATCCGTCGTAATGTGCATAGGTCCGCTCTGGTTCCCCAGCTCCTCTTATTCGTGGCTGGATGAATGCAGGGCTGTTAGAGCGTCTGCGGCTGCTAAGAGCTCCAGCACCGTGAAGGTGAGCGTCACCGCCAGGACACCCTGTAAATCAACACAGGAATGGTTGCTGCCCTGACTCCTGCTCAGGAGAGAAGACTGTGAGTGGAGAGAAGGAGGGGTGGTGAGGACCTGTCATCCTCTTTCCTGCTTTTTCTTTTGGGTCTCTGAACCAAAGCAGGGAAATGAATATCAAGGATTTCCACTCAAGACCTCGGTATTCCACGTTCAGAGATGAGAGTCGTCCTTCGTTTACCTGTGTGTGTGTGTGAAAGCCGCTCAGTCATGTTCGACTTCTGGCGATCCCCATACAGTCCATGGGATTCTCCAGCCCAGAATACTGGAGTGGGTGGCCATTCCCTTCTCCAGGGGATCTTCCCGACCCAGGGATCGAACCCAGGTCTCCCGCGTTGCAGGCAGGTTCTTTACCAGCTGAGCCACAAGGGAGGTCGCTCATTTACCTATAGTTGCTCCTATTGTTTTCTTTTTTCTCTTGAGTGCTTTTGATTGCCATGCTGTTTCTAGGTGTGGGCTTGTTTTTATTCATCCTGCAACAATCTCGGTGCAGTCCCTCAGCCTGAAATCTCATGTCTTTCTTACATTCTGCAAAATTCTTGCTTATCTCTCTTGCATCCTCCCTGTCTTCCGCGCTGTCCCACTGGAGCTCATATGAGATGTGTTGGACCTTCTCCCTTCACTATGTCCTCCATGCCTTTTAACTTCTCATTGATATTTTTGAAATTTTTATCTCAGTGTATTGTGTTCTATGTGGTTTAATCAGATCTGTATGTTGTATCTCCTATTTAACTGATGCTAAGTTGTTAATTTCAAATATTGTGATTTTTATTTCTAATCATACTATTTGGCTCTTTTTCAAATCCACTGGTTTTTTTTTTCATTGCCATATTCTTTCATTTTGGTTTTAATTCCTTTTTTAATATCTTTAATCATTTAAAATGTAGTTTCATTATAGCATTTTTTCAAATTATGGTGTAATCTCCAACTCTCAGGTAACTAAATTTCATGTTTGTCCCATTTTCTGCTATCCCTCATTTTTTCCCTTATGTTTTTCAAAATATTTTCATTCTTAGGTAACTTCAGCTTGTGAGTGGTGATGGTTGGAGGGTTCTTTGGTATGTAGGAGACTCATGATTTGGACCTATGGACATCTCTGTTGATGGAGAAGACTCTTGAGAGTCCTTTAGATTGCAAAGAGTCCATCCTAGAGGGAATCAAGCCTGAACATTCATTGGAAGGATTGTTGCTGAAACTAAAGCTCCAACAGTTTGGCCACAAAGAACTGACTCACTGGCAAAGACCCTGATGCTGGGAAAGACTGACAGCACGAGGAGAAGGGGCGGCAGAGGATGAGACGGTTGGATAGTGTCCCCGACTCAGTGGACATGAATCTAAGCAAACTCCAGGCGGCCTGGAGAACAGAGGAGCCTGGCGTGCTGCAGTCTATGAGTCTGCAAAGAGTCGGACACGCCTTAGTGACCGAACAACAATAACTCTTGATGGGAGCTGGGTTTGATTCTGATAGTACCTGAGGAGTTTCACAGATCCAGGGACAATTTTAAGTTAATCATTTTATTCGAGGTTCTTCTATTTTGTATGTAATTTTGGATTTGGGTACCCTACCTGCACAAGGCTTGGTGAGATGATTTCATCCTATAAACCTTTATGGAAGAGTTTCTGGAAGCTTCTTGAGATGCAGGACAGAGTTTTTTCCTTATTTCTTAAATAGGCTAAATATTCAGTCTCAGCTCCTCACATTTTGCAGGGCACTTGGTGTGAGCTTCCTGCATTCAGTGGGCCTGAAGAACCTCAAATCCTATCATGGGAATTAAAATCCCATGAGCCCAGCCTCCAACACCTATGTTCCCGTCCAGGCCACCATGGTCTTCTGGTCTCTGCTCTGGCGTTAAACCTTCTTAGTTTCTAGGATGTAAGATGATTTTCCTGCCATCCTCCCTTCTTTCCTTCTTCCATCTCTCAATATATATTTTTAACTTTTAAGTTTGTTCCTTTCCCCAGGTAATCTTTATGTTAGTAAAGAAAGAGCCGGCCTGTGGAGTCTGCCCAGCCTGCCGGGTTGTAGCTTCTCTGATGTTGCAGGAAGTTCTCTTTGGCTCCAGTTACCTGACAGTGGGAGGCAGTGTGAGGTGCGTTTTTGCTGAATTAAGCTCTGATGACCCAAGGTGGGGAATGCCTCTCCCATCCTCCTTGCTTTGCCTCACCTCTGCCCAGCACCAGGGCTGTACTATCTGCTGGACTTCCTCTAGCTGGTTTCTAACCAGATGACTCTCTGCACCCTTCCACTTCCTCAAGCTCCTGGATCAAAGCAGATGCTTTTGGCAACCTCTGGGTCCCACGGGCAACCTCACAGAAGGCTGTGAGTTCAGAAACGCGCACACATTCTCTGAGATTCAAGAGACAGATCCAAGGGAATGAGAGCGCTTGCCTTTGTCTCCCTGCTCAGACAAGCAGGAGTCACAAAGGGAGTAACCCTTCTCCTAAAAGGGCCAGAGTTTATGGTTTCCAAACTCTGAGCCTGCATATAGAGGATTGACTAAGCCAAGATGGTCATAATCAACCGGTGGTGACCATCAAGTTTGGGGGAAAAGTGGCAAGAAGATGGTGCCCAGGGATGCTGGCGTTTCTGCTAAGAGTCAAATCCCTGGGTAGACCGTCTCTCACTGTCTGCAGCCCTGCTGGGCCAGTCTGGTAATTATGTGCTTGGGCTTAAGGTTCAAGTTCCATACCAACTTATCATATGATGCATTAATCCCAGATCAAATCAAATTCAAATATAAAGGAAATGTTTCTGTCCGTGTTGGGGGCGGTGGGAATGCCTGTTCCACAAAGGAGGCACTTTGAGGGCTAAAGCTACTGAGAACGGGGTATTTATTATTTAAGAAGGGCGACCAAACGGATCACCACGCACAGCCCTTCTTGATTCCCCGTTTTGACCTCGCACAGTGCTTCGCCCGTATTAGGCAGCCTGCTGACCAACCTCTTTCAACCATAATTTTTTGTCTTTTCTCTTTGCTTCCAGACATTCAAACCAACAAGGCTGCAGACTGATGAAAAGTCAGAAAAGCATGCAAAACAAGGACACTGAGATTTCACATGACAGGAAGTGCAGTCCGAAACTGCTTACTGTTAGCCCGACCCTGGTCAGGAGACAGTCCTTGGCTTCATATATCGAATAATAGTACCTCGAATAAGGCAGTGAGGATAGGTAATCCCTTCCGGAGTCACACTGCTGAGAGGCCGTCCTCAGGGCTGCCAGGCTGTTAGCGAGGAGGACGAGGCCCACTCCAGCGGCCACAGAGCTCACTGCACTGGAGACGAGGCTGCTCACGGCCTGGAAGAGAAGCTCTGCATTGGGACCTCTTCACGGACCGAGCACGTGACGCTGTTCACCCTCCACCACTGCGCTGCAATCGGACTTCCCTGCGTCCGTTTTCCTCCAACCTGTGTGCTCCTTGGGGACACAGACTGTTTTATTTACTCTGTAGGCCCTTCTCACTACCTGGTTTGTCACCTGATATAATCAGTAAAAGTTTGTTGAATGAGAAATGTATGAACAATTCTTTCTTAGGGGAAAGACCCTGCAGGGCCACCAAGATGGAGGAGGAGCTGCTCAGGCAACTGCCAGGGTCTCCTTGACTTCCTCAGCAGCTTTAGCATCATTCTTTTGCTCTAAGGGCTTCTGGAATATGGCCTTTGGTCCCTCCTGGGAGGACCATTCTATGACTCTCTTCCCATCAAGAAGCAGCCTCAGAGAAAAGGAAGAAGCCAGCTGGAGAAGTTGGAATACCGATCTGGAGGTGGATCAGACCAATGAGAACCACATCCGTCACACTGTCTCCTGGGGCGTATTCTACATCTTGGGGAAAGGAGCTTTCACAGGGTATGATTCCTCTGCAAAGATGAGCGAGGCTTGGTGCCAGGCTCCCAGCGCACGCTCTTTTCTTTTTTAACATGACGGTGGGATACCGGCTGTTGGGGAGGACAGTTGCCCTGTCCTCTTATCTCTTGGCCCCATAGCTCTATGGCTTTGGGTGCTGAGCCCCTGAAGAAAGAGCAGAATGAATGGGCAGAGTCTTTGCCCAGAGCTGCCAAGTGTAGGCAGTGGAGCCCACATATCATCTTGGGTCCCACATGGTTAGGTCATCCCAATTGTGGTTTTCCTTTTCAGTGAATTCAGGGCACTTGGGAAACCAGCTCTGGGAGCCACATGTTCCTCTTTCGCATTCTGTAGGCGAGAAAACTGGAGACTGGAGAAGGAAGGAACTTTTACAAGCACCCGGAGTGTCAGCGACAGAGCTGGGATGGAAGGAGAGGTCTCCCGATCCCAGTTCCGGAGCTCTGACCCTGTCCCATGCTGTGAACTCTTCAGTCCACTGGTTCTGGGCTTAAGACGTTTAGCTTCAAGCATCAGGAGCTGATACTGGCCTCATACACCGTCTAATGTGCCCTCATGCATAGCTAACCAGACTGTGGATCTTCCTGAGTCAGGATATGGCTTCCCCCAGGTCATCGTTGTGGGCGTGTGGCCATGGCGGGGGGAGCTTGCTATGGAGAGGGTCAAAGACTTCAGCGCCTGCCCCCCTCGCCCCCTCCTGACCTTTGTCAGCAAAGTGGCTGCGGTCTGACAGCTCTCTGTTTCTAAGGGGGTGGGGGAGATGGCCGCAGGACCTGAGCCCACACACCTCTGCCTCGAGAGAAGGATCTCCCTACCCTAGAAAGGGTCTCTAGGCTGTAGCAAGAGGGTCGTCTGTCCCCTTCAGGGCCAAGATAGGAAGTCGTAAAGAGTCCGTTGTACATTCAAAATTTTCTACTGTTTAAGCAAATGAGGTAAACCTCCTCTAAGCTTAGAATATGATGCTGGAGAGCTCTTTGTAGGGCAAAGAGCACTAGTCTAGGAGGGAAGAGCCCAAATTCGGACTGAAGAGTTAACGCTGAAGTTCCTTTTATTCCAGTCAGCTAAGAATCGATGGTTCTTGTACTTACAAAAGGCTTAGTTGATTTTTTTTCAGAGATAATTGAGAGGGTTCCGGTAATGGCAAACTGCTCAGAAAAGAGAGAAATGATCAGTTCAGTTGACTTGCGGAAATGTGACCACAATGTTACTGTCACTCAATCAGTGTGTGTGTGTGTGTGTGCGCGCGCGCGCACGTACACACACTGAGTTGCTCAGTTATGTCCAACTCTTTCCGATCCCATGGACTGTAGCCCCCCAGGCTCATCTGCCCGTGGAACTTCCCAAGCAAGAATACTGGAGTGAATTGCAATTTCCTGCTCCAGGGGATCTTCCTGACCCAGGAATCAAACCCACATCTCTTGTATCTCCTGCAATGGCAGGCAGATTCTTTACCACTGAGCCACCGGGGAAGCCCCAACTCAATCAATACATAATGTAAACTCAGTGGAACCCATATGGATAGAGAGCCCTGGTTTTCACCCCCAGGATGCCTCCACTGACTTTGAAGAACAGGCAGATGCACAGAGGAGCTGAGTTCATGTTAGTGAAAATCACTAGGCGCTGAGGGGGTCTGGGAAGGAGGTACCCACGGAGGGAGGAGAGTGTTGCTAGATTATGAGGTAGAAAGAGAGGAGGCTGAGAAAGGCCGTGACTTGAGGGGCTAGAAGGGTAGGAGCAGCCGCCTGAAGCATGCAGGAGACAGGCTTTAATGGCACAAAGTGTAGAAACACACGGGCATCAAGCCATCGGTGTCAATGACCTGAGTTAGGCTGGGAGTTGAGGAAAATGGGAAGGATCAGATGTCAAGAGTCTTTTATGTGAAGAGTCTTTTCAAGCTCCAGAAGTCTGCGCCTGATCCCGGTGGTATTAAGGGTCCGGCTGGTGGAGGGGTAATGTTCTGGGAAGCTGAAACACGGATAAAGCTTGTGGTTTAAACTTGGGATTGGGTGATCACAGACAAAGACGGTCAAGCGTGAGTTAATTCTAGCTTTCATTAGAGAATGCAGGAGCCCAAACTGTGGGTTAGATAGAGGAGTCAAGGACAAACAGTGCTCTGGGGGCAGAAGCAGGGCGCCCCCTGCCTCAGTGCATGGTTTGTTCACACGAGGACTGTATCCATACAGAGGAGGTGCCGTGGTGAGAATCTGCTCAGAATGTGCCTTTTCCTCCTCCGTCAGGAATCAAGATGCTGCATGGAGAAGACGTGGCCTTTTGTGGGAGATGTGAGTAGGTCCTGGCTAATCTCCATGGAAAAGGATCTGCTGGGCCTTTTTCATGAGCTGCTAGATGGAAGGCATCTAGCTTCCTACCAGATGCTCGGGATTGCCTCTGACAATGTAGCAACGGTGTCCCTCGTTCCCATGAATCTTACCGTTGTTAGTTTAATCCTCTGCAGATCTGTGGCATCCACCAGCGCTGCTCATTTTATTCAAGAAAAAATGAGCTTTTCACTTTCTACTGACAGGTGGATTGCTCTTAAACTGGAGGGAGTCCAATGGCCTCACCAAAGGGCCAAAGAAGGATATGAAAAACCTTCCACTTTCTGGAAGTATGTGATGAAGCCAGGTAAGAAATGCTGTACTGGCATGCCCACTGTGTTACCATATTGCTTCCTGCCCCAACCAGTCACTCCCTGGGAGGCTCACACAGGATGGAGTAAGTCCCTCTGCCGCTTTTTCTGAACTAGAGACAAGTGATATGCAACAGTAACAGAGGGAAGGTGGGGGAACTCAGCTTTCTCCTGCTTCTTGGGATTGAGTCATTCCATGACTTAGCACCCAGGTGGCATTTATAAAACATATCCCCTCTTGGAAACCCCACTCTACTCACACACAGAGCTCCTAAAAATGGGTACCCAGACATCACGATGGTGGAAATTGCTGGGCTGAGCTGGGAAGACTTAGGAGGAGAAACCAAAATAACCCCCAAACTTGAAATCATCAGGAAACACAGGATCTGGATGATCTGAAAGAAATAAGAGGGAAGACTGTAAAAAATTCCAGAGAACGCTGTAAACAGATGAGCGCGATCATTGAATGCATACCGCGAATTCTGAGGAGGGCAGAGTATACGTCATCATCGGCCGTTAAAAAGGAGCGGGGGAGCGTAACAAGGCGCCAGAAGGCATTCTGTTAGAGAAAGTCGTATATATAACTAACCTCTTTTATTTCTGATAGAATTATTAACCTGGCAAATCAGGGAGCGATATATGCATTTTTAACTTTATTTTGCAAAAGGTAGTTTACAGGTTTTTGTTTGGCTTGGTTTGGCCTAGGGCAAATAAATGGGGAAGAATTTTCTAGACAATGGTCCAGTTAGATGGATACAGAAAGTGAATTTATCCTGGGAGTGTTAATAAAGGGCTCGGTTTCAGTTGAAGTGAAGCAGAGCAGAAAGTCTTTAGTGCCATAGTTCATCTTATTCATCATGGATTTTAATAATTATTAATACTTTTTAATGACACCAACAGTGATGATAATAGTTTACATTTGTTAAACACTTTCTACATTTTAGCTATTCATCTCGTCTCACGTATAGATAAGAAAAATGAGGCACCAGAATTAAAATAACTTGTAAAAACCCATGCCAATGGCCAAATGGAAGAACTAGGTTTTTAGCCCTATTCATCTGATATTGAGCTTTATTCACTTTACTCACTGTTTAATATTTATTAAACACTGTTTTAAAACTCACTGTTTTAATATTTATTGACTATCCCAGACATCAGGGGAATAAAGCAAGTGAAAGTCACTGTCACCAGACAGGTATTGTGTCCTTTACTGATGAATTCCTTGGAGAGCAAAATGAGTTAACAGCAAAGTATTAGGAAATGAGCCCTCAGAAGTACTAGGGGTGTGATACAAACTATGTATGGCATTGTAGCCTCTTTTTACCAACGTTGCTTGTCATTCTTAGTAAAAAGGTAAGCCCACAATTCTGAGCAAGGATATTACATGATCTAAGTTACATTTTTAAAAGATCATTGTGTCTGCTGAGTTAAGAGTAGATTGTAAGGAAACAGAGCAGGGATCAATAAAGAGGGTATTTCCATGATTCGCATGTGAGATGATGCCGGCTGGGAAGAAGATGTGGATAACAGAGGTGGTGAGAAGTTCCGTCACTTGGTTCTAGATACGCTCTGGAGATTAAGCCTATCGGACTTGCCGACGGTGTGAATGTGGATTATGAAAGAGAGGGATGAAGGGTGCCTCCAAGGGTCTCGGCTTGAGTATCTGAAGTGATGGAGTCAGCACTGATCTAAAACTGGCAGTACTGTATGAGGAGTGGGCTTGGGGGAGGAAGGTCAGGATTTCAGCCTGGGACAGACTAGGGAGAGATGTCGAGTAGATATCCAAGTGGAGATGTACAAAGGCTTTTGGATATGTGAGTCTTAAGTTGCGAGAAGAGATCCTGGCAACAGATACAGCATTTTTTTCCCAAGTCGAAAGTGAAGATAACATTTAAATCTCTCTTACCAGATGAGCTCTCCATTGTAACAGATATGGAAAGAGAATGGAGTCAAGCATTAAGCTGTGGAGAACCCCAAGTTTAGGATCAGAGAAATAAACAGAAACATAAAAGACACAACCCAGAAGGAAGGAGGAAAACCGGAAGAACTGATGTCCAAGAATAGAAAGAAAGTGAAAGTCGCTCAGTCATGTCCGACTCTTTGTGACCCCATGGACTATACAGTCCATGGAATTCTCCAGGCCAGAATACTGGAGTGGATTGCCATTCCCTTCTCCAGAGGAGCTTCCCGACCAGGAACCCGGGTCTCGTGCATTGCAGGCAAATTCTTTACCATCCAAGCCACCTGGGAAGCCCAAACCAAGGTGCCTACCTGTTTGTGCAGCCCAGTCCTGTGTGCTGGGGCTGGTAGGCAGCTCTGCTCAGGGGAGCTCAGCCAGAACCTCCCACTGCTGTTCTGCCGCAGCGACCTTGCTCCTCCGCCCTCCACTTCTGACACTTCCCATCCCTTCTTCAGAATAGCAGTACTTCCGATTACACAAGAAGCGATTTGCTCTATTTACAGACAATTGATATGTGAAAAATACATCTCCTTCCTCTTTCTGAATTTCAAGGTCTGGAAAATAACACAAAAGAGAAGTAACACATAAGAGAAAGAGCTTGTGAAGATGTGTGAGTTGCACTACCCCAGTTAGAATCCATTTCCCTTTTCTTTGGGTTCATTCAGCTAATTCCTTTTAGCCTGAGTTTTCTTATCTGCTAAACTTTGGCCACCTGCTGTGAAGAACTGACTCATTTGAAAAGACCCTGATGCTGGGAAAGATTGAAGGCAGGAGGAGAAGGGGACGACAGAGGATGAGATGGTTGGATGGCATCACTGACTCAATGGACATGAGTTTGAGTAAACTCCCAGAGTTGGTGATGGACAGGGAGGCCTGATGTGCTGCAGTCCATGGGGTCGCAAAGAGTTGGACATGACTGAGTGACTGAACTGAAATGAGGGTTGTTGTTTAGCCATTAAATCATGTCCAACTCTTTTGCAACCCCATGAACTGTAGCCCACCAGGCTCCTCTGTCCATGGGATTTCCCAGGCAATAATACTGGAGTGGGTAGCCATTTCCTTCTTCAGAGGATCTTCCCAACCCAGGAATTGAACCTTTGTCTCCTGCACTGCAAGCGGATTGTTTACCACTGAGCCACCTGGGAAGGTAGACAATAATAATGTGGGTAGACGATATTAATTCCACTCTATGGCTGTTGGGAAAATTAGATGGAAAGGACAGAAAGAATTTACAGAATGTAGGCATTCCATAACTTGTGATAATAATGATATTAATTTTGAACTTGGGAGAATTGATATATTTCCCCATTGCCCTGGCTGCTGGCAAAGTGAAAGCAACCTATGGCATCTCACTGCCTACTTGTTGCTTCCTTTGGATGTCTATTCATTTCCTGGCTTCATATCTTCCTAAGTTCAGGCTCAGAAAAGTCCAGGCACATCTCAGGAAGGATATCAGTAGACTTGAGTCAAAGACAAAGCTATCAGGGCTGAAAGCAAGCTCATTTTCCAAGACGTATGCTGTATAGTCAAAGCTATGGTTTTTCCAGTGGTCATGTATGGATGTGAGAGTTGAACTATAAAGAAAGCTGAGCACCAAAGAATTGATGCTTTTGAACTGTGGTGTTGAAGACTCTTGAGAGTCCCTCGGATTGCAAGGAGATCCAACCAGTCCATTCAAAAGGAGGTCAATCCTGGGTGTCCATTGGAAGGACTGATGTTGAAGCTGAAACTCCAATACTTTGGCCACCTCATGCAAAGAGCTGACTCATTGGAAAAGACCCTAATGCTGGGAAAGATTGAGGGCAGGAGGAGAAGGGGACGACAGAGGATGAGATGGTTGGATGGCATCATCGACTCAATGGACACAGGTTTGGGTAGACTCCGGGAGTTGGTGATGGACAGGGAGGCCTGGTGTGCTGCGATTCATGGGGTCGCAAAGATTCGGACACGACTGAGCAACTGAACTGAACTGATGCATTGCCAGGGGCTTCCCTGGTTGCTCAGTCAGCAAAGAATCCACTTGAAGTGTGGGAACCTGGGTTTGATCCCCAGGTTGGGAAGATCCCCTGGAGGATGGCATGGCAAGCCCCTCCAGTATTTGAATATGACCTCCTGAAAGGCAGGATTCATAGCTTATTCGTATCTTCTGTTCTGTGTCCTAGCAAAATGTCTGGAGTCCAACAGGAAATCAGCCCTTATTCTGGTCTATTGCCATACTCTTAGAATCCTGTTAGATAAGATACCCATGCGTTTACAGGTGACAAAGGATCGGACTGAAGCACGCGAGAGCACTTACCTTTTGAAGAAAAAAAAGAACAGTGAAAACTACTAACCCTGTAAAAAACAACCTTCTGACATACACCAATTGCTAGATTAGATCTATACCCGTGACCAAGACCTTGCAGAAGCACAGGGCAATCCTATCGAAAACAGTGTTATCTGGGGCCCCCAATGAATGAGAACAGGAAATGAGCTGTTTTGTCTGGGCACCTTTTAGCACAGCTGAGTGTTAGAGTCAAGAAATGCCCTTGTTTATGTCTCTTCCCTGTGTGTTTGTTACAGATGGGGGATTTTGCACTGTGTTTTCCTGGTAGTTCATTCCTAATAGGCTGATAATACATTTTATTTTTATGTTTTGATAATACATTTTAAAACATTTCTCACTGCTGAAGAGAAGAGACGTTTTTGATGGTTTCTCAAATCTGATAGTATTTCCCTATAGCCTTTTTCCATCCACTACATTGCCTTTTTAGGACTAAAACAATATTACCTTATAACATATATTTCTTGCTTTTCAGTTTGCCTAGAAATATTCTATGGGCTTCCTTGGTGGCTCAGTAGTAAAGAATCTGCCTGCAATGCAGGAGACGTGGGTTCAATCCCTGGGTCGGAAAGATACCCTGGAGAAGGAAATGGAAACCCACTCCAGTATTCTTGCCTGGGAAATGCCATGGACAGAGGAGCCTGGCGGGCTAGAATCCAAAAGGACTGCAAAGAGTCAGACAAGACTGAGCCACTGAGCATTCATCTAGTGTAGCTTCTACAATTTGCTTCTGGGTATATTACATGCGGGGCTTCCCAGGTGGCACTAATGGCAAAGAACCTGCCTGCCAATGCAAGAGACGTAAAAGATGTGAGTTCAATCCCTGGGTCGGGAAGATCCCCTGGAGGAGGGCATGGCAACCCACGCCAGTGTTCTTGCCTGGAGAATCCCATGGACAGAGGAGCCTGGTGGGCTACAGTCCATAAGGGTCACAAAGAGGGGTGACTTAGCCCAGCATAAGACAGCATACTTTCGTGCAGCGTTCACATTCTAAGCAGTCTCTGCTCCTCCGCGTTGTTCAACATAACACTAAGCAGGGATTCCCAGACAGACGTTGTTTGGGAGATGTAAGCCGAGCCCTCTTGACGGTTTGCGGAGCGAGCAGAGGTTTTTCCAGGGGAGGGACGCACTCTTGCGGCACAGGCGACTATCAACGGCCTCTCACACTCTTGCACGTATAAATTTACCTCAGTGGTCTAAATCAAGCTGAGATTATGAAAACGGTACTCTGTTGTATCAGTGTTTCATAAGTAGAGCTGTACCTCATAGAATGAGATTTGTGAAAAAAACTTGTAATATTTATGATTTGGCGGCGCTGGGTCTCAGCGCGCATGCGGGGTCTTTCGTGGCAGCCTGTGGGGTCTAGCTCTCTTCGCAGGGACTGAACCCGATCCCCGCATTGGGAGCGGGGTATCTTAACCGCTGGACCACCAGGGAAGTCCTGGGAAAATTTTCTTTCTGAGACAATTTTTAAAGAGAGAGCTTTGATTAGCTTTTGTCCCAGGAGTTTAGAATGAATGTTGCTGTCCCAGATGTCTTGCTGGACCAGACATCAAACAGCATTAAATAACTCTGATTGCGGTCACTATCCCAGTCACAAGCTTAGTAACTATGATCACCAACCATCCTAACTGTCTAAAAGCAAGGAATATGGAAGCAGGAAGTTCAGCTGGGGTTTTTTGTTCCAAAGTGCTCATTGTCAGGTGGAAAAGCTGAGGTCCTCAAAGGGAAAAGACTGACCCATAGCAAAACAAATTGGAGTCAGGACTAACTTGTAAAATGCAACTCACAGTTCAGGTTCCTTTCAACTTTATCCCACCATTTATTGGCAAGAAGGCCAATGATTGTTTTTTTAGTCCATTTTCTGTCTGTGGGGTTGTTTACAGATTATCCCATTTGATAAAGCATTATTTAAAATGAGGACTCCAGAAACTGTTCTTGGTCCTCAGCATCACTGAACTGATGTTTTGATTCCCAATTATCCCTGATCAATCTCCTTCCCACTGTACACACACACACACACACACAGATAAGAAATCAAGTTAAATGATTCTGATTTATTGAACAAATACCAGTGATTAAGGATACATCAAGGAGATCAAAAGTACACTGATAATACATGATAATAGATTGCATCATGGAGTAAAGTGATTATGAAGCAGGCTGGATGGATACATGTGCATTAGGTAATGTCAATGGAGAAAATAACCTTTAAGTTGAAGTTTTAAAAAAGATAAATTGAGACACTAAATATGTGAAGAGCATTCCAGTTGCATTCTCAGTGTATGCCTAAAGTAGGCACATGATAAAAGGCAGGAAGATAAAGAACAACTCTCAGAATGATCTTCAGACAAAAAAAAAAAAATGTGTGATGTGTATAGAAACACACAGTCAATATGTGGTTAAATATTAACTGAGTGGAGGAAAGAGCAGGGTAAAATATTATGCAACACAAAGACAGACCAGAGTCACTGCTAGAGGTCCTGGTGGGCCAGGTTTGGATGTGAATATATTTTCCTTGAAAGTGTGTGATTATATCTATGAATGATTAACAATGGTGAATCAGTTTGGCAAGCTATGCAGTAAAAGAGTATATTTTTCCCTCAGAGTCGGTGAGGGTGGGACGTTCTGGGACAATAGCATTGAAACACGTATATTATCATATGTGAAACAGAACACCATTCCATGTTCGATGCATGAGACAAATGCTCAGGGCTGGGGCAATGGGATGACCCAGAGGGATGGGATGGGGAGGGAGGTGGGAGGGGGGTCCACGATGGGGAGCACATGTAAGCCCATGGCTGATTCATGTCAATGTATGGCAAAAACCACTACAATATTGTAAAGTAATTAGCCCCCAACTAAAATAAATAAATTTATTTTTAAAAAAAGAGTATATTTTTAAGCTGCTGTCAAGTTTGGGGAAACAAAATTTTAATTTCAGAAAAAATTAAAATAGAAAATCTAGGCTCCTAAGGTCAGATAAGCATAAAAACTGACTTCATCATTGGTTGTATGGCCTGGGGAAATTAACATCTACTTATCAATTTTTAATTTTGGCAACCCAAATAAGTACTTAGTTATTTCATTAATGAATTTGTGAATAATACCCCAGCTGATTTCTTCAGTCTCTCCACAGAACTCTTCTATCAAGATTAAGGCTAAAGGAACTATTTTTTCCTTCTCTTAAAAATAAAAATGTCAAAAGAAACAACCTCATTTGGAGAGCTTAAGTTTTCTTTACCGGCTTCTGTTCACAATCGCATCTCTTATTCTTACATCACACTTGCCCCTATTATCTCTCTAAATATTTCTGCAAATGTTTTACTATTACTGCGTCACCATAAGCCTGGTTTGAGTTTCTCTGCACCTTTTTCATTCATTCACTACTGCTATCTTCTCTGTCCCAGCTCTACCTTTTACCTGGATCTATCCCTGTCGATTTTTGTCGTCCTCACGTCAGCAGACACTATCTCTGACGGTCACTCAGTCTCTGTCTAAGCTCTGTCTGCTGTGGGCCCCCATCGGCTGCAGCTTCACATGCATCTTTCTGCCTAATTCCCTTAGTTTCTACCCTAGGGATTCTCCCTCCTCCCTCGCTCCCGGTGATGTGTGTGTCCCCACGGGCTACATGCATGTAAAGGCTAACTTGGCTTTGCTTTTATCTCAATATAGTTCTCTTAGAGTGTTAATTTTCTTCATTTAATACTGATCTCTCTTACAACAATGCTAAACCTGTCACCAAAATCCATCCTTACCAGCACTCTGCCCTGAATACTACCAGGCAATCTTAAACTGCATTTCCCTTCAATCTCCTAAAAATGACGATGTAAAACTGAACACAATCTGGGTCTGTCTGCACTCGTCACATCCTCACTTCCTATGTCTTCCAACATCACCCCATGTTCTTTGATCTTAGATTCAAACGCATAACATGTTAAGCAACCGGTTGCCTCTCTGGTTTCATTCTTCAATTCAGCTCATTCGTGGGAAGACCAGTAACTCTTTCTCCATTTTTTAGAAAATATCATTTCTCTTCATTTCCACTGACTTTATTTTAACTCACGTCTTAATTGATTCTTCTTTCATTTCAAATTCTTAATTAAGTGATTTTTCCTTTATGCTTTACATCTCACCAGATACAGTGAGTAACTTAATAAAACTCCCTACTGCTTATTCATCAGTCTGCAAACAATTTTGAGCAATATCGTATCAGCGAATGTGCTGCTGATTTAGGCAAAATATAGATTTTTATGAGATTTTTTGTCTCTGAAAAAATATATTATCATTGAGGAGACATAAAATATTTGCCTATAGAAAATTATATACAGTGTAAGGTATGTGTGTGTGTGTGTGTGTGTGTGTGTGTGTGTGCATTTGATTAGAAAAACTTATCATCTAGAGAGAGAAGCAATCAACCAGAAAAACTTAAAGAATCATAAAAAGTCAGATGGGATTTAAGATAGGCATTACAGAAAGAAGAAACTCAAGCAAAAACAGAAAGGAAGGAAGAACATTTCAACCCAGGATGCTGACATGAGGTGGTCAAGCACAATGCATATGAAGGAGAAAGTTGAAGTGGGATTAGGAAGTGGGACTTTCAAGATAAAGTGGACTTACATTTTATATCATTAGAGACTACTAAGATCTGGAGATTGCTGTATGTGAGCATGAATGAATATTCATGAATTAATACGAATGAACTGATTTAACAATAATTTCTTTTTTAGAGCGCTTTTAATTTATACTGAGGTGCTTGTTTTGGCAGCACATATACTGATTTATACTGTGTTTGCATGTGTTTCTACACACACTTTTAGAGCTGGCAGGTAAATTATTCCTAATATCTTAATGTCACAGTGGAAAAACTCTGATTAAGTAAAACATTAAATGATTTGCCACAGCTCACTGGACAAATAAGCAATAGGCTTGGTATTCCAATGCACTTTATAAGATCAGCAATCTTTCTAACACACTATGTTGTTTATTCATACAAGACCAAACACAATGAGGAAACATCTATGGCTAATTTGATATGTATCCACCAAAATGCTTAATACATGACTAAAGAATCTCTATTCATACGTCCGTCTAACAGAGTCTTTCTAATGCTATTCTTAATTTATGTCAATTTGGTCGTCTTATCATCTCCAAACTGTCTCCTTTCCTATGCTACTTCCAGCTCGCCCTGGTGGTATGCCCTCTCTGAACCTTCACCCTACAACCCGCACAGCCACACTGAGCTCCCGCCAGGGACGAGACACAGGAATCCACCGTGTAGAAGAGACAAGAGCGATCGGTCTCACTTAGCTGGTTCTCAGCATGAGTTTGCTGAGTGGACTTTGCCCTCAAGGTGCTTACAGTCCAAAATGGGTCACAGCTCACACACAGCTGCAGCTCTGGAAAAAGCTGACAGCGAATATCATCAAACTGTTAAGCTTAACTCAGCTCTCCACCAGTCTTCCTCTTGTTTTCCCTGTTTGCACAGTTATGCTCACTTATTACAGGTGGACATCCCAGAAAGGATGGGTGTGGATAGTAACAGAAAGCAAGAAATATAGGGGTCTATCTTATCTACCAATGGGGGGTGGTGGATTTAAGTGAACAGAAACAACAAAAAAGGACTATCGCCATCTGGAGAATAAAACATGTTATAAACTTGTCAGGTCATAGAAAGAATTGAAATTTTGCCAGTAGCCTCTTACACAGAGATAGGGGCTTTCTAAGCTTTTTGCTGTGAATCAGAATGTTCTGGACACATGATTCTTATGAATCAGCAGGAGAAGTCGTCTCTCCTCGTTCTTCCAATTCACTGTAAATCGGCGCATATGTGCTTACTTCTTCATAAAGACAATCTTCTGGAATCTGATGAGGTGAAGGAAAAAAAAACATTATCAATCACCCAGAATTTTCTGCCCCTAGAATACTTGCTTAAGAAGCACATCTCATCTCTTTTTGTATCTCACGGCCTGACATCACACTGTGATATTTTAGCCACCTGATGTGAAGAGCCAGCTCATTGGGAAGACCCTGATGCTGGGAAAGATTGAAGGCAGGAGGAGAAGGGACGATGGAAGATGAGATGGCTGGATGGCATCACTGACTCGATGGACATGAATCTGAGTAAGCTCCAGGAGAGGGTGAAGGACAGGGAAGCCTGGCGTGCTGCAGTCCATGGGGTCGCAAAGAGTCAGCCACGACTGAGTGACTGAACAGCAACAACAATACTTCCGTCTCCAACAAACCAGATCACCTGGCCAACTGGGTTCAAAAGAAGTTGTCAGTCAGTGAGAAGTTGTTGAGATGATTCTGTGTCTGAAATTTGGTACATCTCTTATCTTAGTTATCTCTGAAGGAAAGTGATCAGGAAAGGCAGGCAAACTTGAATGCTTCAGGCAAGTGGAAAGATGGAGAGAGTGTGTTTTACCTGGAAGATATGAGTAAGTGTATATGCATCAGGTATTTCTAACTCTCTTTCAAACATCACAGGTATAAAAATGGGTAAGATAAGTGGAAGCGCAGCTGGTAGTCATGACTCAGAGAGGAAGCAAAATAGAGGCTTCAGAGCAAGTGGGAAGGTGAGATCCAAGAAAGAAGAGAGCAGGAACAAATTTTAAAAAGCCCAGCTACTCAAGTGTTTCCATCATGTGCTACCTGTATGTTCGTCTCTTATGCTCTACATATGCTTAATACTTTGAAGCATCTACATTTCCTAAAATGATGAAGATATTACTTTCCTAAACTTCAGTCGAAGGAATTGTATTAATACTATGAGGTTTGTGAATGGAAAATTTGATTGAAAACATGAGATTTGGTTCCCATTTCTTCACAGCCTCTCCAGCATTTATTGTTTGTTGGCTTTTTAATGATGGCCATTCTGACTGGTGGGAGCTGATACCTCATTGTGGTTTTGATTTGCATTTCTCTAATAATGAGTGAAGTTAAAATAAATTAATTCATTCAAAACATGAGATTTGAAAACCAAAATACTGAAACTTGGAGAAACGGAATATTGACACTGGAAGCAATGTTGCAGGAAACCCAGGCCATACTTTTAAGCAACAAAGCTCAAGTTCTTCATCATTTAGGATTTAATGTCAGGCCTCCGCCTACCTGGTTTCCTTCAGTTATTTCACCAATTCCATAAACTATAAGTGACACGGCACTGCCAAAGCCCAGGATGGTGAGAAACAGGATCATCGCCACGACTTCCTGTTGAGCAAGAGCCAACAACAACCAAAAGGACAAGTGGGGTCGCAGGTGGGAAAGGCATTCCCTCCCAGCAGCCCCTGTCTCACCACCCACCCCCGCTCAGCACACGGCCAGTTCCTGCAGAACCACATGCGAAAACCAGGGGACGCTTACTCAAAGCGCCTGGCACCACCCTCGCAGGATTCAGTTGGAGGTGGGGCAAAGAGGCTGGCGCGACCCTGGGCATGAGAACACTGCATTATGTGATGCGGTGGCAGAAGGGTGGTGTTCACGGAAAGGAAAAGAAGGCGCCCCACTTAGATCAGGATCTTAGCCTTCCCACGAGAAATACACACAGTGGAGAAGCAGGCCAGAGAGCAGTAGTCGTTCTCATAGACCTCCTCGCAGCCGTAGACGTAAGTGGAGCTCTGCTTGAGGTTACTGATGAGGATTCCGATGCCTGTTCCCGAGGCTACGCTGCTGACTGCGTTTGCTCCCAGGCATCCTCGGATCTGACGACAAAGAGTCACATTTATTTTTTTTTTTTTTTAAATAAATTTATTTATTTTAGTTGGGGGCTAATTACTTTACAATATTGTAGTGGTTTTTGCCATACATTGACATGAATCAGCCATGGGTTTACATGTGTTCCCCTTCCTGGACCCCCCTCCCACCTCCCTTCCCATCCCATCCCTCTGGGTCATCCCATTGCCCCGGCCCTGAGCATTTGTCTCATGCATCAAACATGGAATGGTGTTCTGTTTCACATATGATAATATACATGTTTCAATGCTATTCTCCCAGAACGTCCCACCCTCACCTTCTCCCTCAGAGTCCATAAGACTGTTCTATGCATCTGTGTCTCTTATTCTATCTCACATATAGGGGTATCGTTACCATCTTTCAAATTCCATATATATGCATTAGTATACTGTATTGGTGTTTTTCTTTCTGGCTTACTTCACTCTGTATAATGGGCTCCAGTTTCATCCATCTCAGTAGAACCGATTCAAATGTATTCTTTTTAATGGCTGAGTAATATTCCATTGTGTATATGTACAACAGCTTCCTTATCCATTCGTCTGCTGATGGACATCTAGGTTGCTTCCATGTCCTGGCTATTGTAAACAGTGCTGCGATGAACATTGGGGTACACGCGTCTCTTTCAATTCTGGTTTCCTCGGTGTATATGCCCAGCAGTGGGATTGCTGGGTCATATGGCAGTTCTATTCCCAGTTTTTTAAGGAATCTCCACACTGTTCTCCATAGTGGCTGTGCTAGTTTGCTTTCCCACCAACAGTGTAAGAGGGTTCCCTTTTCTCCACACCCTCTCCAGCATTTATTGCTTGTAGACTTTTGGATAGCAGCCATTCTGACTGGTGTGAAATGGTACCTCACTGTGGTTTTGATTGCATTTCACTAATAATGAGTGATGTTGAGCATCTTTTCATGTGTTTGTTAGCCATCTGTATGTCTTCTTTGGAGAAATGTCTGTTTAGTTCTTTGGCCCATTTTTTGATTGGGTCGTTTATTTTTCCGGAATTGAGCTGCAGGAGTTGCTTGTATATTTTTGAGATTAATTGTTTGTCTGTTGCTTCATTTGCTATTATTTTCTCCCATTCTGAAGGCTGTCTTTTCACCTTGCTTATAGTTTCCTTTGTTGTGCAAAAGCTTTTAATTTTAATTAGGTCCCATTTGTTTATTTTTGCTTTTATTTCCAATATTCTGGGAGGTGGGTCATGGAGGATCCTGCTGTGATTTATGTCGGAGAGTGTATTGCCTATATTTTCCTCTAGGAGTTTTATAGTTTCTGGTCTTACATTTAGATAAAGAGTCACGTTTAGACTGGGTCCCACACCTGCCACAGTGTTCAATAAACCTACCTGCATTTCAGGGCTGGATATATCCAATAAGCTCCGCACTTATGCAAAGTGAAAAGAAAGTGAAGTCTCTCAGTCGTGTCCGACTCTGCGACCCCATGGACTGTAGCCGACCAGGCTCCTCTGTCCATGGGATTTTCCAGGCAAGAGTACTGGAGTGGGTTGCCGTTTCCTTCTCCAGGAGATCTTCCTGGCCCAGAGATTGAACCTGGGTCTCCCACATTGTAGGCAGATACTTTACCATCTGAGCCACCAGGGAAGTACATTTATTCAAAATATAGATTACAAAGGGACCTGTAGAAAATGTACTTGTGTAATAAGGACCTACAACTCTCTCTCTAAGGCTGCGCGCAGGAAGACCCACGCGAATACTCATGTTGTCGCTGCTGCTGTTCAGTTGCTGAGTCGTGTCCAACTCCTTGTGACCGCATGGACTGTAGCCCCCCAGGCTCCCCTGTCTTTCACTATCTCCCAGAGTGTGCTCAGTTCATGTCCACTGAGTCTAATCATCTTGTCCTCTGTAGTCCCCTTCTCCTCCTGCCTTCAATCTTTCCCAGCACTTGTCTAATGAGTCAGCTCTTTGCATCAGGAGGCCAAAGTATTAGAGCTTCAGCTTCAGCATCAGTCCTTCCAATGAATTATTCAGGGTTGATTTCCTTTAGGATGGACTGGTTGGATCTCTGAGCGGTCTAGTGGACTCCCAAGAATCTTCTCCAGCACCACAGTTCAAAAGCATCAATTCTTCAGAGCTCAGCCTTCTTTATGACCCAACTCTCACATCTGTACATGACTACTGGGAAAACCATAGCTTTGATAATACAAACTATACTCATAGTCTCTCATCAAATAGACTCCCTAATTGGAAACGAATCATTTGTTGGATCACAAGACTATAGTTTAAGGACAGAGCTGGCGTGAGGGTATTTTTTCAACAAGTGTCAAAGTAATTACATTTATTGTTTTTAAGTGATACAATTGGTATTTTAATGATTTTATGTTTAGTTATTAGATCCAACACAAAAGTAGACTGGGAAAAAAATCACATATCCACATTCACTCATAAGAGATAACAACATGTCTCCTTCAAGACTCTTAAAATTAACCTTTTCTTACCTTCTCAAGGATAAAGACAGAATGCAACTCACCAGATACGCTGAGTGTTTCTTTTCAGACGTGATTGACAAAATGCCAGAAATAGCAAACTGTTCAAAAGGAAGGAGAGGGAAAAAAAGCACAGTGGGTCCCTGCTCTTCTCTGCGTCCCTTTCATCCTCACTCTCCAAATAGAAGGTAAATTTGTGGGCATTCTATAAAGATGTCCTTTAATCCATTTTATTTTTTAGTTTTCTTATTTTATTTTTATAATTTCCTACAGAAAGCTTCTCAAAATTAAATGTCCATGTGAATTATGTGAGGGTCTTGTTAAAATGTGAATTGTTACTTAGTAAGTCCGAGATGTGGTCTGAGATTCTTCATTTCTACCAGGTTGCCAGGTGATGCTAACTCTGAGAGTCCATGGCTCACCACTAAGTGCTGTGAAGTCCAGCAGCCCCTGGGGCATGACTGTTATCACACCGCTCTCATTTTATTGTAATCATTTGCTCATACGAGCATCTTGTGTGTTACAGTGTCAGTTCCTCTGGGCAAGAAACATGTGACTGTCTCCGGAGTCTGCCGTATGTCTTGTAGACACACAGCCATTATGAAAACACACATGATGAAGGATTTAGTGAACATATCAACCAGTAGCACACATTCAAAACATTTCATAGATTCAGATCATATGGTGAGTTGAGAGACATCTAATAAACTAAATGATTGGACTGAAAAAACAGTAAGAAAGTTTCAAACTAGATATAGCAAAAGTTGAAGGAGAGTCTTGAACAAGCGACCTGAGACCTGCGTATTTAGCAGAGGGCCAAGCCAATGCAGTATTTTTAGGGTTAAAATATATCCTTGTGAATGAAAATGTTGATGCAAAAAACAACATGGATTAATCAAAAACAAGTATGCTGAGTGCAAGAAGCCAGGCATTAGAGAAAAGATGGTGTTATTATTCCATTTATATAAAACTCCAGAAAACGCAAACTAATATATAGCAACAGAAGACAAGTGACTGCTTGAGAATAGGAGGGTGAGGTTGAGGGAGGGAGGGGTTACCAAGGTGAACAGGAAATTTTTGCCGTGATGAGTATTTTCATTACACTGATGTGGAAAGGTTCTCATGTGTCCTGTCAAAGTTTATCAAATTGTACACCTTAAATAGGTGCTGTTTGTTATATATCAGTTATACTTCAATAAAACAATATTTTCTTATGAGCTCATTCAGCCATCTAGTTTCCAACTAGTACAATGACTAAAAGAGATACAATGAGAAAGTACCTAAAAGAGTTTCTAGGGCGCAGGAGAAGTTCATCGGATGTCAGCCCTGTTCTCCTCGTTTCAACACTCTCTGCCCCCTACCTTTGCTAAGATGGCTTTACTGATGAATGGTGTTACAGAAATTTTTCTCAAATTGGATTCTGAAAGTTTAGGTTCGATTCTTGCTAGCTAAATTCTTGAGCAATGCATAAACATATATTAGCTAATTTAACCCAAAGTGTTTTGTAAACTGTAAATATGCATCTATATTTATATATATCCATATACATATTAGAATACCCTCATATATTCTCAATACTAGAATAAACAATTGTTAAATCTGATCTGGATGAAAGAAAAGCCACGTGCAGTATTATTTCAGACAACTGTAGACATATACTCACAAATAGGGCTCCCCAGAATGGGTAGCCGACTTTAAATGATGAAAAAAAGTATTCAGTAAACTCTTTATCATTGATCTTGGAGCACACAATTGTTCCAAAATAAAGGTATATCAAACCAATCAGAATTTGTGTTACCTGTAGAAAAATGGATAGATTTTGTGAAACCAGAAGGTATTTTTCTAAGATTACATCAGTTTCCTTATAATTGAGGCCAAATGTGAGAAAATGCTCTGGTGTCTTAGGTAGTCCTCAAAAGGATCCAAATGCAGTATTTTCCAGTATCATCTGGCCACTTTAAGAATTTATACTGGCATGACCTCATGCAAGAATAGCCATGAGATCATGCAGGCATAGCCATCTCCTGTGCCTTTGTTTACATACTCATGGTGGACATCAACAATGGCTCTTTCTATCTGTGACAAGACAAAGATTATAAATCATTGACAGGATGATATTGATCCATTGGCAACTGACCAGAGTTGGCAGATCCTATTTGCTAGTCTAACCCTAGTCTTCATGAGAAAATGCTTCTTTCTACCCAACAGGGTGCCTGGAGGTGATGGATCAGTTGCTAAGTTGTGTCTGACCCTTGTAACCCCATGGACTGCAGTCCACTGGGATCTTCTGGGAGATTTCCCAGGTAAGAATACTGGAGTGGGTTGCCATTTCCCTCTCCAGGGAATCTTCCCAATCCAGGGATTGAACCTGGGTCTCCTGCACCGCAGGTAGATGCTTTGCCAACTGAACCACTGTTAGGACTCTGCCTAACAGTGTGAGGTGAGTGTCAATAATTTTCTACTAGATTTTTCCCTCCATGAATCTGAGTAGGGAAGCTATGTTGATGCCACCAAATACTCTTTCTTAGAGCCAGTCTTCACTCTAGTTGAGGTTGGAGGAGGCTCACTCACCCCCAGGAATTCCAGCTCTCTCTTCAGAACAGTCAACCATGTTTGGCGTGGTGCGGTTGGGGCAGGCTTTTCCAGTAAGACGCTTTCATGGAGAGATATTTCTGCAAGTTCAATTTCAGATGCACTGTGAAGTTTAAACAGAAATGCAGCTGTGAGAAAATTCTCTAAGTCTCTATGCAAAGATCTCAACTGACAGAAAGGGCATTTTGCTTATTTTTCAAAATAATTCTGTAATTAAAATCTTCACTATGAAGTACAGGAAACTCAGAGGCTCAGAAGGTCCAAGTTAGTGGCCAGGATCACTATCTGATCACGGTTAGATGGAACAAAAATCATACAAGTCTTCTTATTCTTGTGCTTGTATGTACTAAATTACTCAGTCTTGGCCAATTCTTTGCAACCCCAGGGACTGTAACGTAGCCTGCCAGGCTCCTCTGTCCATGGAATTCTCTAGGCAAGAATGTTGGAGTGGGTGGTCATTCCCCTCTCCAGGTGATCTTCCCGACCCAGAGATCGAACCCGGGTCTCCTGATTGCAAGTGGATGTTTTACCATCTGAGGCAGGGAGGCAGGGAGGCAGGGAAGCCCCTTCTTACTCTTAATCCAGAGTTATTACCAGGCTCTTTCTCACTAAACTATGCTGGTGGGTAAAAGTAAAAGCTATGAAACATGTTTACCTACACATTTCTGTCTTTTTAACGTAGAAATGTATCTGAAAAGATGTTGTCAATGACATACTCAAATTTCATGTGCGTAAAGGAATGACTTTGAAAGGTTTGTTGATCTCTGTTCTATTTTCATCCTTAGAGGAGGCTCACTGGCAATACTATGTCTTCCCACGCATTAGAGTATACTAATAGTTTACAATGACGTTCAATCTGTTATTGATTTCTGAAGCTCTGTCTTCAGTTTCTCCTAAAACCTTTAAAAAGAAAGTTTTAATATGTGTTGGGGCTTCCCTGGTGGCTCAGACGGTAAAGAATCTGCCTGCAATGCAGGAGACCTGGATTTGATCCTTGGGTTGGGAAAATCCCCTGGAGAAGGGCATGGCAACCCACTCCAGTCTTCTTGCCTGGAGAATTCCATGGACAGAGGAGCCTGACGGGCGACAGTCCATGGGGTCTCAGGGAGTCGGACAGACGGAGCTACCAACACACACACCATATGTGCTAATCTTTGGTGTCCAAAGGGAAACTAAACTGTGCACATCTCCACCAGATTTCACCCTGAGAACATTCCCCTCTGAACAGTGGGGCAGGACCCCGCAGCTTGAGATTCACAGAGATTCACACACACCACACACAGAGGCAAGAGGGTACAAATCCCCTTCTGTAAGCCTAGAATATGAGCCTCTTTCGTTAGAAAACTTCAGCTGTTCCCAACTTACAGGCTAAATAAAAACCTTCTCCCATCGACCAGAGAGAACTACTGAGAAAGTGTAGCAAATAACTTCTTCATACTCGGGATTTCACTTAAACCCAAGGGGTCCACAGCCAAGTTCACGATCTGGCATCTCCCCAGCGCTGTGACTATCTCCGGTTCACTAAGTGACTGGGAATAGAAGAAAAATAACAGCTTGCACCTACCTGGTGGGCTCTTGTGGAGTGGGGAGAGCAAGCTCTGTCCTGTCCCTACCTTCCGCCTCCATTTCTTCATTAACAGAGCTCTCCAGGGAGGAAGGACAATGTTCCTGTGAGCCTTGGTGGGCTCCCTCTCAGAGTCTTCGGATGGTCAGTTAAGATGGGTGACTCATGACTTGGATAACTATCTTCATACTTAAGACATTGGTCAGAAAGATAAGTTTCCTGGCTGATTAAGATCAACAGGGCTTTTCTTATTATAATAAAGAGCAAAATTTAATGGGCTATGGAAAAGGGATGAGTGTGAATTGGGGAGATTTGAGACTCTTGGAGGATAATTCCTTCTGAAACCAGCAGGATTTACAGAACCCCAAAATGAGAGGGTTTAGTTGAAATTGCACAGGTGAGAGAGAACTGCAGAGCAGAAAGAGACTGTGCTTCTCCCCTGGTCTTTTCTCTGTTTGTGACCCAGGCCAGCCATTCCTAAGTCAGAAGTCCTCCAATTGTCCTCAGAGGACTTGGCTTCACAGGTAATGTAAGGCTGAAGCGCTGTTTGCAAATATGAGTGTTTCTGACAGCTGTCTTTCTCTAGATTCATTCATGCTGCTGCAAGTGGCATTCTTTTTTGTGGCTGAGTAATATTCCATTGTATGTATGTGCCACGGCTTCTTTATCCAGGCATCGGCGTCAGGCCGCTCCCATGTTCTGCATATTGTAAATAGCACTGAAATGGACATGGGGTGTGTGTATCATGTCAAATTATGATTTTCTCCAGATACATGCCCAGGAGTGGGATTGCTGGGTCACATGGTAGCTCTATTTTTAGTTTAAATAGAGCCTCAGGATTTTTCATTCTCTCATGTCTCCCTTAGAGAAATTACACCATCTCTGCCAGAAAAGACCTTAAAGAAACGTCTCCTTATGGTGCTTTCCGGGAGCAGCCTATAATACTTCATTATGTTTGCAGAGAATAATCAGAAACTAAACTTGAGACTTAGAGAGGAAAGAGATTGAGGATGGTCTTTGGTGTTTGGACACAAGGCTATTTTGTGACAATTTTCAACAGAAACTTGCAAAATGCAAATCAGAAACTGAGATGCATCTTGTCAGTTTCAATTAGTTTCATACCCCAGTTTTCACCAGCTCCTTCCCCCTGTTGAGATGCATATCATCTTCTGTGCCCTCATTTGGGTCTTTATATAAACACACTGCTTCATCTTTCACAACAGTAAACACTGAAACATATACCCAAGTGCCTTTTTTTCGGTGGGGGCAAAATTATCAAGATGAGTTTGAACCGTGCGTCTGCCTGAAGGAGGAGATAACAGAGCTTGCGTTCCTCCCACCGCATGTGTTTCCTCCTTGTGGAGGCACATCTGTCCGCACTCTGCACCCACTCAGCATCCGGCTTCCTCTTTGACAGGCAACATTTCTTCTCTCTGATATACACTGGGTTTATTTCCCCAAACTCCAAAGAAATTTGCTTTCAGATCCCATCTGGACAATTGTTTTCTCAAACCGAATGCTCAGGTCACTTAAATATGCACGAATTTACATGTTGCAAATTGAAAATTGCTATCTCTTCAGGGTATTTTCTGACACTCCCAAAGGTATCCCAGTCTTTCTCTCTCTCTCTCTCTCTCACACACACACACACACACACACACACACACACACACACACACACGAGCGTGTACATACGGTCAAGAGCAAACAAGTATAGAGGTCAAAGAGCAAATTTCTTCTTCTTTTCAATGTTATAGAAGTAATCTACGCCAATTCAATGAGAGAAAAAATTGTGAGGATATATATTGATCTTTTTTATAATTTTATATTTTTATTTATTTCTGGCTCCGCTGGGTCTCTGCTCCTGCAGGGGTTTTTCTCCAGGTGTGGAGAGTGAGGACTTCTCTCTAGTTGGGGTGCGTGGATTAGTCATTGCAGTGGCTTCTCTTGTTGCAGAGCATGGGCACTTGCGCTTCAGTAGTTGTGGTTTCTGGGCTCACTATTTGTGGCTCACGGGCTCTAGAGCACAGGCTCAATAGTTGTGAAACATGGGCTTAGTTGCTCTGTGGCATGTGGGATTGTCCTGGACCAGGGATCAAACAGCGTCTCCTACACTGGCAGGCGGGTTCTTTACCATTGAGCCACCAGGCAGGCCCTATACTGATCTTTAAAAAAGAAATGAAATTGCTTTCATTTGTAGATATAAATAAGAGCAAGATGTAAAGATGAACAAGATAAAGGAAAACATTATATAATTAAAAAGAATAAAATCAGACCTGAAGAACGAAATATAAATGATACCATTTAATATATTAATATTAATAATATTTCAATTCCCACCAAATCGGTCTATGATTTTTAAATCAAAGTTGCAAAATATTTTAGAGCTTTATATAGGAAAAGTAGAATTAATGAAAAATGATAATACAAATGTTACTGTAAATACCTTTCCTTCCACTGAAGTCTATTCACCAATGGTTCGGTTCGCTGTATCAGACCCCTAACCAACCTTCTCTTTACTCTTTCCAAATCACTCTGCATTGCAACTGCAATGATATTCCTAAATTCCAAGTAAGTACATGACCTGTCCGTATCTATTCATTGTTGTGTTGGTAAATATTTAACAACTGGCTTTCTAGGGTTGGAGGGTGGAACTTGGCCCTGGACAGTAAGGAATCCACCTGCAATGCAGGCTCTTCGATCCCTGGATCAGGAAGATCCCCTGGAGGAGGGAATGGCAACCCACTCCAGTGTTCTTGCCTGGAGAATCCCATGGACAGAGGAGCCTGGTGGGCCACAGTCCACTGGATCGCAAAGAGTCAGACACGACTGAATGACTGAGCACGCACGTGGTATAAACAGTTCCAACGCCCCTTGCAGGGGCGCGCACAGCACTTTGCTTGCTGTTCTGTCTCATCTCCTGCGAGGCACACACTTCTCTCTCCAAACGGAGGTCTTGCCATCTGCCCCTCACGCATCAAAGTCAGACACACAAAAGCCTCTGGTTTGTTCCCTGAATATCTCAAATTCTCTCCTGCTTAGAGGCTTTTGCATATATCCAGCTTCTTTCTTTTTCTCTTCATCATGCTAACTCCCATTATCTTTAGGATCTCAGTTTAGGGGACTTCCCTGGAGGCCCAGTGGCCAATGCAGGGGACCCTCCCAACACAGGGGACCTGGGTTCAATCCCTTGTCAGGGAACTGGATCCTGTGAGTCTCAATGAAGACTGCTGCTAAGTCTCTTCAGTCGTGTCCGACTCTGTGCGACCCCATAGACGGCAGCCCACCAGGCTCTGCCGTCCCTGGGATTCCCCAGGCAAGAACACTGGAGTGGGTTGCCATTTCCTTCTCCAGTGCATGAAAGGGAAAAGTGAAAGTGAAGTCGCTCAGTCGTGTCCGACTCTTAGCGACCCCATGGACTGCAGCCTACTAGGCTCTTCCGTCCATGGGATTTTCCAGGCAAGAGGACTGGAGTGGGGCGCCATTGCCTTCTCCGCAATGAAGGCTACCTATGCTGCAACTAAAGGTCTCACATGCTGTAACGAATACGTAGCGCAGCCAAACAAATAAATAAAATTTTTAATGTTTCTGAAAAAAAAAAATCTCAGTTTAGGAGAAAAGTCTTCTCCCCAAAATTGTCTTTTTCATCTCTTTAACCTGGATTAGGAACTCTTTCTATGAGTTTCCAAAGATCCCTACACTCTTCCTATGACAGCCCTTATTGCTCCATGATATAATGCTATGTTCCTGTGGGTCTGTATCTCCCACAAAGAGCAACTAGGGAACAGATACTGTGGCTCTCTGGCTATCGTGTGCAGAGCACATGGCACATAGTAGGCACTTTCTGAATAACTGTTCAATGGATTGAAAGAAGAAATTATATTTAATGTGTATGTATGTAGTTCTTCATAAATTATGTACATTTTACATATATGTATTATCTGAAGAAGAGAGGCAAGAATTGTTAGTAGGGAAGACTACAGAAAAATCTTTGCACGTACGGCAAGCAAGGAGCCAAGAGTACCTTATAGGTGTGAATTTATGGACACTGTGGATGGCTCAGTTCCCCCTCAAGAGAGGAAAATTAATTTATAAAGCAGAAGTATAAGTCCATCAGCAGTAGATATACAAATCAGGAGCCAGAGATGTCAAAAAGAACACCAAATTGCTACCTGAGAAGATGCCATGGATGTCACTGGGGGGATGGGAGGAGCCATGATGGACGCGTGAGGGTTTCTGCTGTCTTTTCTGCACGTCTATCTGACCACCGTCCCACCTCAGCCTCAACAGCACAAAAAGACCACCACCAGCAGTGGCGTCATTATCAAATACTGTGATTCTATTTTCACATCTGCTTTATTTTTACTTAATCTGCATAACAATGAATAAGATAGTCGGTACTGTAATACCTATTTTACAGGTGAGAAAAAAATGGATCAGAGAGATTAAGTTCACACAGACAGTATCAGAATTTGCACTCAGGTTTGTAAGATTCTAAAGCTTCAATTCTTCCTTCTCTGCATTACAGATTCTCACTGTCCTTTGAAGGACAAATATTGATTTCGCTCTCAAAGACCCCCATCTAAGGCATCATTTTTGTATCCGGATATGTGTGAATTTCAGCAGCTCATTGAAAAAAAAAAAAAGACTTCAAGACTTGACCCTCCTACCTCAAATACAGTAAAAATTTATCTTAATGTTATTTTGGTGATTTTTTTGGACAGTTTTTGCAATGTTGGTGTCAGCTAAAGTCAAGAAGCATTTTTCTGTAATGGAAAAACATCTCACTCATTTTTCTTTCTCACTGGGTGGTTGGAAGCTGGAGTTTAGAAAGAATATAAAATAGGGAGTATTCTCCCTGGCCTTTTTAAACCTTAGAAGACAGCGAAGCAGGCAGGTAAGAAGAAAGATAACTGATTTCTGGGAACAATTTTAGCGTGGTCATCATAGGAGTTACGAAAGAAAGGACGCCTGGAGAAGCACATTTGTCCTTCCATTCGCAGGACTTATAAGGGAGTTTATAGTCAGGACAGAAAGGACTGCGTCGAATGTCCAAGTTTCTCACGATGGGCACCACGATGGTAGAGACGTGGTCCACTGGCTCGTGGACTCTTGAGTTCTTGGATGGAGCGCTGACTCACTGGACATTCAAGACTGAATTTCCTTGCTTTTATTAGGAGGCATTCTTGATCCCCCAGGATCGGGAAGGGAGGAAATTGCCTGAAAAATAAAACAACATCAAACTCCAAGAACAGGATCAACACGGCCCTCTCCTTCCATTCCTTCCAATTATCATCATGATCAATGCCAACAATACTCATTCACCGATTATCACTGTGTTCAAATATTATATACATAGTCCTTACAGCAAGCATTAGAAATGAACAAAAACAGTATACGTATGGCTGAGTCCTTTCGCTGTTCATCTGAAACTATCACATTGTTAACTGGCTATATGCCAACACAAAATAAAAAGTTTAAAGAAAAAAAAATGGACAAGAACATTTTCATTTCACAATTAAGATAGCTAAAACCCAGAAAGAATTTGTTGTTTTTCCTGGAAATATAACTAGAAAGTGACAAGTTTAAAAAATAATAATTTAATTCTATCCATGTGAAAAACGTATGCCCCTATTTGCAAATGATATGACCAATAAGGAATTAATATCCAACAAATATAAATAGCTCATACAACTCAACATCAAAAGAGAAAAAAACATTAACAAATGGGCAGAAGAACTGAGTAGACATTTTTCCAAACAGGAAATACAAATGATCAACAGGCACGTGAAAAGATTCTCAACATCACTAATCATCCAGGGACATGCAAATCGTAACCACAATGAGATATCACCTCACGCCTGTCAGAATGACTATTATCAAAAAGTCTGCAAGTAACAAATGTGGATGAGGATTGTGGGGGAAGGGGAAGCCTCCTACACCCTACACTGCTGATGGGAAGGTGAAGTGGTGCAGCCGCTGTGGAAAACAGTGCGGAGGTTTCTCAAAGAAATAAAAATAGACCCACCATGACTCAGCAGTTCTACTCCTGAGTATACAGCCCAAAAGAGCCCAAATGCTAATTCGAAGAGATAGATGCACTCTCGTGTTCACAGCAGCATCATTTACAATTGCCAAGACACGGAAGCAATGTAAGTGTCCATCAACAGATCAATGGAGAAAGGACATATAGATATATTCCTATGGATATATTCATATCCACAGATACATAGAGAATATTTACATACAGTATAGATATAGTCACTGGAATACTCCTCAACCACAGAAAGGAACAAAATGTTGCCATCTTGCAGCAACATGGATGGCTTTGGAGGACATTATGCTAAGTGAGGTAAGTCAGACAGAGAAGGATAAATACTGCACGGTATGACACGTGTGGAATCTAGAAAATACAACAAACAAATGAATAGAAGAGAAAAAGAAGCAGACTCACAGATGTAGAGAACAGGGGAGGGGAGGACAGGTTACACAGAGGTGAGGGAGTGGAAGTACAAACCCTTGGGTATAATACAGGCTCAAGGATGAATTATACAGCTCAGGGAATATAGTCAATATTTTGCAATGACTATAAAATGAATGTCATCTTTAAAGATTATATAAAAAATAAAAATTAATTTTAAAAAATGTATGCTATTAAACATGAAATACACTTTCCTCTTGTATTTTTAGGTTAGAATTCTTTTTCAACCTTCATTCCGAGTCTAACATTTGTATGAGCTATAACTCCAGGAACCCCACAAATCATCATCATATGAAAGTTTCTCTCCAATTCCAAAAGTCAGGGACAATCTCAAACCCTAGAGGGAGGGTGCAGATCATGTGAATTGTAAGTCATTTAAACAAACCCACCTTTCTTAAATGACAGCAGTTTGCTTTGAACCACAGGGCTGCCACGGAACAGGCTATGCCCAATTCCAGCAAGGTAAGGACCAGCGTGAGCGACACGAGACCCTAGGGGAAGAGATGCAGCATATTAAGTCCAGTAGAGACGTTCAGAGGAAAGAGAAAGGTCAGCAGGAAACCAAACTATAATACCTACCCTTCATAAAACAGGTCAAAGTGAATCGTAAATTAGATTTAATACACAGCCACACACCAACACTCTATATGAGACTCACCGCCATCTAAAAGCATGTAAAAATTTTTCCTGGAAAGAGAGACACGTCGTACTTCTGTACCAACCCGTGTGAAACAGCTATAGAGGGAAAAAGTGCTGACATTACCATTAACATCTACCAACCGGAAGAGTAGCAAACCCAGGAGATATATTGGCAGCTTGGGAAAAGGGACAAAAGGGACCCTCTCATCAGTTCCTTAATTGCACTTCCTAGAGGCTTAGGCATTTACAGTATCCCTATCAACTAACATAGCAAGCTGAAAAGTGAAACACAAAATTACTGGACTGGTGATCCTTCTACCATCACTGAGGCACCTAGAAGAAACAAATGCTAATCCCTCTGGAGAGAAAAGACTTCCAAAACACACACACACAAAATCAAACCCATGTAAATACAAACTTAGATTATTAAAAACATAATGGAGAAAGTTAGGACTCAAACTACCATGAGTAGTATCAGCAAACAGGAAGATTAAGAGTAAGTCAGAAAAAAACAGTTCACAAATCATGGGAAAATAAACTATTTGGAGGAAAACATTAATTTCTCAGTTGACTGTAGAAGTGGGAGAACATGTAAACACAAACCAAAAAAATACTTTGGAAAGGCTATTAAAAATTTTCCCTTTTAAAATACCACACTCAAGTAAATTCAAAAGGGACGCCGTTCAAATCTTCAGTGAGTCGCTACTTGAAAATCCCAGACCACAGAGAAAATTGTAAATCTCCCAAGTTAGTTTCATTAAGAACACTGTGAAATAAAACTTTTTAAATGCAATCTCTCCGGGGAACATAACAGTATCAGTAGCAGCGTGTGCATGCGTGCTAAGCCCCTTCAGTCGGGTCTGAATCTTTGCAGCCCTATGAACTGTAGCCCCCCAGGCTCCTCTGTTCATGGGATTCTCTAGGCAAGAACACTGGAGTGAGTTGCCATGCCCTCCTCCAAGGGATCTTCCCGACCCAGGGATCGAACCTGCGTCTCATATCTCCTGCATTGACTGGCGGGTTCTTTACCACACTTACCACCTGGGAAGCCCATTAGCAGTAGCAGCAGTATGTAATAATAATCTAATACAGTATGCATTGTGTTAATTACTTATCAAATATTAATTTATATAATCTTTACATATAATACACATAATAATTTAATCTATTACTATCCTCATTTCAATGACGATAAAATTGAAACACAAAGAGGTTATCTTATTTGCTCCTTCAAAGCAAAGCTACTAAGCGGTAGAACCAAGATTCAAATCCAGGCAGCATGGTGCCTGATATATTAGTTAGTTCCTCTATACTTTGGATTGTTGAAGTACTTCATAATTATACATGATTTTAAAAGACATACATTTGAAGAGGCTTCCATGTAAATGCACAAGTCAGGTGGCTGGGAAGACTGACAGTGCTTGAGTAATGAGTCATTGGCAAATAAATTCATGGAGAGAAAGGCAGTCCCGACCAGTGCGATGACGGCAGAGGCGACGTGCGTCCCAAAACTGCTGTCCGCCTGCAAGAGGAGGGGCCACCGTTCAGCACAGGCAGCGCACGCTGCGTCCCCGCGGCCACCGTGCATCTAAACCAACAGCCACTGAAAGGGATTTACATGCCCAACTATAGCCTCGGTCCTGGAAAAGCATCAGCAAACCAAGACGCTCCACCCCAAGACCCAGGGTCTCGGCTGGATTCACCAACCTCTGCTCTCCCACTGCTGGCGGATGCCTTGTTCCTGCTCCTGTGACCATAGAGAAAGAGAGCGAGCGGCCACTTACCAGTGCTTTTGTGGGTCTTCTCCCGGCTAAGACAGATAAAATTCCCGAAACAATAAACTGTTTGAAAATAGGAAGTGAAGCAGAAAAATGAATATGAAGTCTTAATTAGCAAATAAATAGCAGTAGTTGCACAAAACTTCTCAAATTCACATTCTAGAACAAAATTATACTTGATTTTGCTCATTATTTTATACAAGTACAATTTTAAATTGAGTTTAAATTTTGCATAAATGTGTTAGACTTTCATTTTGTTTTGTATCTGGCCTTTTACAGGTTATATGGGTATGCCTAGTTTTACATATAACAATACACATATTCAATGTAATATAATTATCTTTATGCTTGTGTTTACATTAAATGTAAATAATATTTATTTACATACACATGTATATTTAATACCATTCTCATATTCTTACCCAAGCTTCAGAAAATGTGTTTGATTTATTGGACTAGGTGTTCTAAAAAAACCTTTTATACATCTAAATGTCTATATGGACATATCTGCTACTGCTGCTGCTAAGTCGCTTCAGTCGTGTCCAATTCTGTGGACGGCAGCCCACCAGGCTCCGCCGTCCCTGGGATTCTCCAGGCAAGAACACTGGAGTGGGTTGCCATTTCCTTCTCCAGTGCATGAAAGCGAAAAGTGAAAGTGAAGTCGCTCAGTCGTGTCCGACTCTTTGCGACCCCACGGACTGCAGCCCACCAGGCTCCTCTGTCCGTGGGATTTTCCAGGCAACTGTACTCAAATCTGCTAATGTTTAAATTAGTATTTTGACCTACTATTAGTTCCATGAGTCTAATTTTGATAAATGGAATTCTCTACATGTTCAAGGCGTTCTCAAAACTTCAGTCTACTCTTTGCCTCAAAAATCTCACATTTACCAAGCCGCTCCTAAAATTTGAGGGAAAAGTTGCCAAAGTACATTTCTAGTAGTGGTAGCTAAGAAATGATACACAGTCAGTGGCATTTGAATACTTACCATTATAGCCCCCCATATGGGATAACCTGTGTAAACAATCCAGAAAAAGAAGTAACCAGCGGGATGGGACGAGTTTTGTAAGGAACGCATGAGGCCGCACAGAGCCAGAACCACCGCCCCGTTCAGGATCTGGACAGCCTGTGAGAGAAGGGAAAAAGAGAAGCAGGAACGATCACATGCTAGTCCACACCGGGAAGGGATCCTTCTATTTATTTTTGTTTTCTCTTTCCCATCGTGGTTCACTACAGGATACTGAACATAGTTCCCCGTGCTCTACAGTAGGGCCTTGTTTGCCCATCCTACCTATATCGTAATATAACAGTTTGTATCTGCTAATCCCAACTCCCAATTCATCCCCCCAACCCCCATCCCTTTGTCAGTCACAAATCTGTCTGGATGTCTCTTTCTGCTTTGTAGATAAGTTCATCTGTGTCATGTTTCAGATTCCACACGTAAGTGATATCATGGTATTTGGAGAAGAGATCACTTTAATTTTCCTCAAAAAGGAGATATCAGTGTTTGAAATGGTCAAAAAATCAAGCTGAGATTAACTGGGGGAGAGTCCGCTCTGGAAGGCTTCTCTTCCTGCGACGCCCACTGATTCTGATGGCAGCACCTCATCGGCCCTCTCCCCGCCCCACTGTGTCCACCCTCGCAGACTCTCCCTTCAGAAAAGCACAGGGTGAAGGAGGTGACAGACTGGGCGGAAGTGTCCTCCCCGCCTGCCTGGGGCCACAGTGCGCTGAGGTCCGTTCTCCGGCACTGATGGGGTGTCTCCCACCGTGAGGTTATGCCTCTGCGTTTCCGCTCTTCCGGTTTAAAATATACCCCCGTCTTTTCTTAAACCACTTTATCAATCCAGTGATGAGTAACTCAGAAATCCCCATGGAGACATAAACAAGGTTTCCCACGTGCTATTTATCGTCTTGCATCTTAAAGGATGCATTAACTGAGGTTGACTTACCCCGAGAACTTGTAGCACCTCAGGGTAGTTCTGTGACCTACTGATGGGCCGGTGGGCAGAGGTGTCCTCCACCGCTGGTTTCCCCTGGCTGCCTGGGGCATTCCCAGCAGAGGCTGCCCCCAGCTCTGTCTTATCAACTTCTTGGGAGGCCATCTGGGGTCTTGATGGCTGTCAGAGAAAAGAAATCCGAAATGTTTATGTTTTCCCTTTCATTGCTAACTAATAATGGCTTTTTGTTTTCAGTGCAATGAAAGGGTTCCATTTTGTCTAGATATCAAAACCACCCTCGAGCAATGGAGCAGAGGTCTTACACTGTTTATCCCATTTTACGTTGAAGCAGTAGGCATCGTCAGACCACTATACTAGGCCTGGGTACCGCCCCTCACTCTGTCGCGGTGCAGACTGTCCCTTTTTCACTTTTACACGCACGCGTATGTTACGTGGTCCTGCCTCTCTTCCGTCCTGGACATCCGCATACTGAGTGGTCTCACCGAGCAGTGATCTCTCGTGGGAGGAAGATAACATTAGTCACATTCTAGCAATAATGACAGGTGTCGTCTACTGAATAGTCACCGCCATGTGCCAAGCACTGCCCAGTTTCTGTGAATTTAGTAATGTATTTAATCCCGCCAACAACTTCGTGTTGCAATACTATTACCCCTATTTTAAAAATGAGAAAACTGAGGCATAGACAGCTTACACAACTTTCTCAAACTTATACAGCTCGTAAATGAGTTCAGATTCTACTTGAGATATCCACTTTAATGTTCAACGTCTTTTAAGTCATTGCTTTATATAGCAACATACGGAATACACCTTTCCGGACATCAATAAAGCACAATGGATAGAGTTTAAGTACCATGGGGAAGCCAGGTGTAAATCCAAATTTGACCACTTACTAGTTGTATGACCTAGTAGTGGGAATCTCAGTTTTCACATCTGTAAAATGGACATAATTTTAATTTCATATTAACATTGCAAAGTCCAGGCTTAAAAAATATCCATTGGGAAATGTGTATATACTTTAGATAGAATGTTTGACTTGCGAAAATGTATGTAGTGTGGCTTCCCAGGTGACGCAGTCGTAGAGAATCCACCTGCCAATGCAGGAGATTTGGGCTTGATCCCTGAGTCAGGAAGGTCCCCTGGAGAGGGAAATGACAACCCACTCTGCCATTCTTGCTTGAAAACTCCCACGGACAGAGGAGCCTGGTGGGTTGTATTCCATGGGGTTGCAAAGAGTTGGACACAACTGATCACAAACACACACAAGGCATGTGTGTCTGCATGTATGCGTGTCCATGCATACATTTTTCCAAAGAAATAACTACATAATTATGTCTAGCACATTTTCACTATGGCATGAGAGTAACAGTCAAATTCTAAGGGGAAGCCATCCTCATAGTTAAATGTTTAGCAACCGAACAAAAAACCCTGAAGACATTCTGAGCTAAAGGTGGCAACTTTGACAGACAAAAAGAAGAGTGGACTTTCTGTGGAGAGGGAATCTTTTTTTTTAATTAAGTCTTATTGGAGTCTAGTTTCTTTACAATGCTGTTAGTTTCTAGTGTACAGCACAGAGAATCAGCTATTTGTATACATATATCCCCTCTTTTTGGATTTCCTTCACCACAGAGCACTGAGTTCCCTGGACTATAAGTAGGTTCTTATTCATCTATTTTCAAAACAGTAACAGAGACACAGACGCAGAGAACAAACACACGGAAGCCAAGGAGAGGAGTCTGTAGTATTTACCTTGGAGGCTTCAGACCTGGGTCAAGTTATTTTCTCTCAGGCCCATCTCATTACAGTAAAGAGCGCTTATGGTACCCTTCCCGGAGAACAGTAGCCTCTTTTAGCTCAGGCTTGATGCAAGACTCGGCCTTGCACCACACTTCAAAGGAGTCAGTGCCGGTATTTTGCTGGTGGCCTGCAGAGCGTGCAAACCACATCTGGGTCTGTGGCCCCTCGGATTTCACTGTGCTTTCCTGAAGGGTAAGTGTGGATTAGGACACTGGTGTCAGGAGGAACTGTCTTCCAGCTTTGTGATGTTGCTTAATACGTTAGTAGAACCAGAAACACCGGTGGAGACACAGGCAGATGGGTGGGAAGGCTTGAGGATTGGGGGGAGAACAGTTTGCATAGTGAGAAGAGGCCTCACGGGCTCAGCGGGCATGAATTTGAGCAAACTCTGGGCGATAGTGAAGGACAGGGAAGCCTGGCGTGCTGCAGTCTGTGGGGTCTCAGAGTTGGACATGACTTAGCGACTGAACAAGAGACGAAGTCAGATTATAAGAGTAGTGTTGGTAGGGACAGAGTAGAGGGGGTGGGTGGTTCCATACTTAACCCCACGAGGGGACTGCAAATAGGAAAAATAAGGGAGACCCGTAAGGTAATGATTACTCCAGAAAGTAGGTTTCTTTAACCACAGAACCAAGCAGGCTTGCTTGGCAACAAAACCGTGAAACAGAAGCCTAAGACATGCCCCCAACGATAAAATAGAGGAGGCGTGAGGCCCACATCCTGACCAGTGAGCTTGGTAAGTTACGGATCCCTGGACAAGCTCCCTGCACACATGAAAAACAACAGTTTATGGAAAGGTGGCGTTTCAAAGTGACAGAGGCTCCCTGTACTGAGACCTGAAATAATTTCTCCACGGTGCCGTGACTGTCCTAGCCTGACCTTGTAGGGACAAGAAACCTCCCGGCCCAGCCTGGAGGGGGAGCCGACGACGGAAGCGTGACGTCGACTCAAGAATGAGGAAGAAAGGCTCTCTTCCCCTCTCCACTTGTCCTTTGATGGTAAAATTGCAGCCCATTAAAGTTCTCAGGGTGCAGCGCCCTGGCACTCACCTGCTTTAAGCCGCACACGCACCCTGTTCTAATAAACCACCTCTTATCAACCACCGTGCGCTCCCTGAATTCTGTCCGCGTTGAGAGAGAAAGGACTAGAGCTCTTCGGAGGCCCCTCAAGACTCCACCGAGCAGTTTCACTGTCTGGAGTGGGGAGGGTGGTCGTGTTCATTATCACATCCAATTCACGCAGGCTTAGAATGGTTAATTAATTCACAAACTTCACAGATATAAAAATGATGCCGCTTGTAGTTCAAATGCATTTAATGATTACTAGGTAGCAGACACTGTTCTAAATGCTTCACATGGATTCACTCCTTTCCTTCTCACAATACCTGGGTCTTCTAGGTTACTGTTAACCCAATTTTATAGAAAACTATGGCGTAGAAGGAGGCTTGAGATGTGCTTTCGACCCCTGGGTGGGGAAGAATATCCCCTGAAGGAGGAAATGGCAACCCACCTCAGTGTTCTCGCCTGGAGAATCCCCATGGGCAGAGGAGCCCGGTGGGCTACAGTCCATGGGGTCGCGAAAAGAGTCAGACATGACTGAGCGACTAAACAACCAAAAAAGAGCATAGAAACACCCACCAGCTTTCCCAGCGTCACACGGGAACCAGTCGAACTACGTGCAGAACTCAGGCTCTGGGTCTAGTGCGGTCACAGTCCTGCCTGTTCTCCCTGTGAGACCTTACTTTCACCTCCTTTCCCTTTCAGAAGTGTCCCTGTTTAGAAGGCAAATTGTCATCCTAAATGAATAAATGTCCTGAAATCGGTGATGGAAAGATCAGAGCAAAGAGAGAGGGAGGAAGGGAAGATCCCAAACACGATCCCTAGGGAGGTCCCAGGCAGGACCCAAGGGGACGGTGCAGGACAGGGTCCCTGGTCCACAGGTCAGGGCAGGAGTCTGCGAGAAAGAAAGCTCGCAGCCACCTCGGCGAGGTCCTAGTTCTAGAAACCGGAGCCAAGTGGGGAGTTGGTCACGAGTAAGAGCAACAGGGCCCGATGCCATCACCAGAAGACAGGTTGGGAAGGCGGCGTGTGACCCTGGGACGCTGACTGTAGCGGAGCAGGGTCCAGTGCCGGGAGAGCGCGCTGTGCAGGGGCTCTGCGGCCAGGGCTGTGAGCAGCAGACTGCTTCCTGCGCAGCAGTAACAGAGAGTGTCACGGAGGCCGCAGCCACCACTGATGGCGAGCTGGTGGGGCCCGAGGGTGCTCAGGATGGGAGAACACTGGATAGCGGCCCCAGAGAGGTGAGGGGCACACCAGGGGGATGACTGTAGTGAGCCCAGACTCTTGCATCTTCTCACAAGTGGAAAAGCACTAAATGCCTTGACTTGAGATATCTGGCTCTCCTTTAATTAACAACCATCTTCTGGCGTGCAGACTACCTGCCCTCTGCTGCAAAACTTCTGTGTAACTTGGCTTCCCCTCCCTGCTTCCTCCTTGGAGCAGTTCTCTTAGGGTTACTTGAGATGCTGCCTCCAGGGCTTGAAGTGCTAAAAATTCCCATCAAATAGAGCATAACTCTCAACTTTCAGGCTGAGTGTTTTTCAAGTTGACGGCTGGCAATGGAGGCTGGAGCAGGGGTTCTGAAGGAACTCTCTGGGACTGAAGGAAGGGACTGAACACGCAGAAGACCAAATGGGAATCACAAAGAAACGTGGAAACGATGGTAGTAAAAGCTGTGACCTCCCTGCCTCTTATTAACCAGGGCCGCTGCGAATGGAATCCTGAAGCAGGAGCAGAAAGTGCCGTGAAGGAGGGAGAGGAAAAGTTACGAGGAAGCAAAGCTCCCAACAGCGGTTCCTTGCAATGTGCTTGTTTAAATTCGGAGCCGCAGAAAGAGCTCAGGAAGGAAGTTACATAAACAGGAGCTCAGTTATCTCATTTGTGAATTTCAGGTCCTAGTGCCTGAGTCAGGGAACAGTTATCAGGATCAGAGACAGAGAGTACACAGAGGTCTTAGCAATCAAGCTCTTTATGTGCGCGCACAATAAATGATGACAATGAGAAACTTCTCCAGTTCCTTAGAGAGAAGGACTACAGGAAACTGCTTCCCAAAGAAGATTCATAGAGATTTCTTCCCCTGGGGTACAACTTCCCCTAACTACAAGAGGAAATGTTTTCAAGGAGGCTGGCTAGATTTCAGTTCAGTTCAGTTCAGTCGCTCAGTCGTGATCGACTCTTTGTGACCCCATGAACCGCAGCACGCCAGACCTCCCTGTCCATCACTAACTCCTGGAGTCCACCCAAACCCATGTCCATCGACTCAGTGATGCCATCCAACCATCTCATCCTCTGTCGTACCCTTCTTCTCCTGCCCCCAATCCTTCCCAGCATCACGGTCTCTTCCAATGGGTCAGCTCTTCGCATGAGGTGGCCAAAGTATTGGAGTTTCAGCTTCAACATCAGTCCTTCCAATGAACACCCAGGACTGATCTCCTTTAGGATGGACTGGTTGGATCTCCTTGCAGTCCAAGGGACTCTCAAGAGTCTTCTCCAGCACCACAGTTCAAAAGCATCAATTCTGCGACGCTCAGCTTTCTTCACCGTCCAACTCTCACATCCATACGTGACTACTAGAAAAACCATATTTAGGTGCTGGAATATCATAATAAATAAACAAGTTCAAAATTCTAGTCGCCAATTTCCGAAATGAAAAGCACATTTATGTGAGTAAAGTCAACAGTCTAGTTATTCATTTACAAGGGACCATATCAGACTATTTGGAAATTGATGTATTTCTCAAGGCTTATTTGTCTTAATCCAGTTGCTTAATAGCAACGCTTGCATTGTTGGTTTTATGCCATACCCACCTGTGCTGAGATGTGCACATACTTACTGAAATTATGCTCTTCTGGAGGCAGTACCTTTATGTTATTTTAATACCTCTGTAAACTCTCATTGAGGAAAACAATCAGTTAACCATCTAAGGTCTCTGACTTTTGGAATATGTTAAATGTGTTTGCTTCTAATTTATAATTCTGTAAGTTTTTAAGTCATTGCTTGGAAACCGTGCCTTTCCAGAAGTGACATTATTTAGTATAATTTTAAGACAATGAAAGGCTTCCCAGGAGGCTCAGTGGTAAACAATCAACCTGCCAAAAGAAATTAACCTAAATGAATTTCAGGTTCATGTGAACTGGGAAATAATCAGTATTAAATACCTAGTATTAATGTTTGCTTGTTGATCTAACTAATATAGACATGTCTAAGAGTCATTAACATTAAGCATTATGCATAGGTTTAATATAACATACATCTGTTACAGATTTTTCAGCAAGGAAAATAACTTGAGTGAAGAAACTTCTAAGGAAAGAAAATGTATATGAGATAGGAGATTTTAGATAAACTCTATTAAGAATAATTTTGCTTTGGGAATGTCTGCTATGCTTTAGGAATGTCTGTCTAAAATAGTATCTCCACATCTGGGTAACTTGAATTTCTAGGGTTGTGCTAAACCAATTGTTGAAAGGTTTTTGAATAGATAGGTCATTTCCAAATAAAATAAGGTTCATTTCCAAATAAAATAGGATTCACAATGACCTTCGACCCTATCTGACCGAGTGTTCTAAACCCTTTTGATATTTATTGACAAATCCTCTTAAATCAAATTCGAATGAAGCACTTTTGACTTATGGCTAACTTTGGGGTGCTTCAGAGGGCCCCTGATTAGGTTCATTTGGTATATGGAATTACATGGGAAGTATTGTCAAATGAGTGATAAATCTCAGGTTATACTGTACGGCAAATGTTACTAATATAGATATCCTAGAAATTACATAGAATTCCTAAAATTCTGATATGTCCTTGTATTCTAATGAGAAACCGGATGGCTTCACAAAGATTAACAAAAGGACTGAATGAACTGGTGAGTATGCTTATAACTTTTACGGTTTCTATCTGAAAAAATTAGGGGTCTGAATCAGTTTCCAGGTGGAAAGAAAACTTCTATCTTATATCCATATAATGTCCAATAATATACTAGACAGAAGTGGTTAGATTTGACAAAATTCAACATCCTTTCATGATAAAAACTCAATAATTAGACAAGATAGGCATGCACTTTAACACAAGTGACCAGCCCACAGTGACTATCATACACAGTGGTTGAAGAGCTGACACATTTTTCTGTAAGATTGGTAACAGATCACTAATCTTGAGGCCAGTTGCACAATTCAAGAAACTTAGTTAATGCTTATTTTCTTAGCTGTAAAATTAGAATAGTAATATATAAGTCTTGGGGCTGGATTAAATGAGTTGTTGCAACATGTTTGTAACATTGCCTGACACACTGAAGCCTCACTCAGGGATTACCTCTTCATTGTGTGTGTGTGTATATATGTGTGTGTATAGGTATGTGTGTGTGTGTGTGTGTGTGTGTGTGTGTGTGTATGGCTTCCCGGGTGGCTCGGTGGTAAAGAATCTGCCTGCCAATGCAGAAGATGCAGACAAAACACACACACACACACACATATACCAAAGATAGATTCCTATCATGTAAACAACTACACACAACATTTTATTGGCAATAAGATAGCAGCACTTTAAAAGAAATCCAAATGAAAAATACTTTGGCAAAATCTATTTTCAAAAGGATATCACATCCAAAATGTACATTCAATAAGCAGTTGACACGCAGGAAACCATACTCAATACTGTAATGATCTGTATGGGAAAAGAATCTAAACAAACAGAGGATGTATGTGTATAGATAACTGATTCTCTTTGTGGTACAGAAGAAAGTAACACAACATTGTAAATCAACTCAGATTAAAAAAAATAAAAATAGGTTTTTAAAGTGCGAGTGAATAACAAATGGCACGTTGCAATCCTCGCGACTGACACGAGAACTCTCCCCGGAATCAGAGCGATCTTTGTCATTATATGGGTAGATTCTCTCTTTTAGGAAAAAGAAGACAGCGTTATAGGTGGTGATAAACAGTCATCCATTTTAGTAAATTGCTCTACAGTGGCAGGATGATTCCATGTTGCCCACCTCAATTATTTCAAGTGTGGAAGAGTCATATCAGAGATAAAGGAAAATAAGACCTTCAATTTCAGTTAAGGAGGTGGTTACTTAAATTCTAGACTATAAATCTAATTTCCTTCTTTAATAATACTTTTAGGACTCAACTTTACTGATTAATAAAAAGAAAGCCCCCACAAGTTAAAGTATCTTCCAGGGAATTAATATGTTAAATTTTAGTCTCTGGCACATTCACATGTATATTTCTATTTTTTTATTTAAAAAATGGATTTAGAAAACATTTACTGGGAGTTTATATCAATTAAATCCTATTATTATCACTGAAGACATATTGCTGAATCTACTCTATAAAACTAAAAATTTTAAATGGGTATTTATCTAATAGTTAACATTAAATTAATAAGACATCCCTAAAATTGTCTAAAAAATACAACTTCACTGAATCAGGACCTTCACTGAATTAGGAGTTTTACTGATCAGATATCTAAGGAAAGGTTTATACCAATTTTTTTTGTCTGTAAAACCATTGTTTTTCCATCACAATTCATGGTACCAATTTCAAGTTAAGTATGGAGTCAGTCTGACTAGAATTTAATAATCCTAACTCTTCTGGTGTTGTCTTAAAGTCAGCAGTGAAGGGACTGGGATCCAATTTCATTTCATTTTCTGTATAAACTGGCATCAGCCACACTGACTTCCTAAAGAGAAGAGAAACAAAAAGCAGATAAACCTTGAAATAGTTCAAGAGGCAGCATAGGAAATAGCAGGAAGGTAAAACAAGACCTTCTCCTTATCTACTACATTCGGAGTTCTAGAAACCTCCAGACTTATTAGAGTGACCGTGTAAAATACAGGACAAATTTAAGGTTTTCTAGTTGTCCTCAGCATGTCTTTTTATAGCTCTTTATTCTGAATACAGTAAATATTGATGCATTGCTTTGGTTATTAAATCCCTTTACTCTTCTATAAGAAACTAAAGTTTGGCCCTCAGCTTTCTTTTTCAGTTTAAATATTAATTATAATTTTTTTACTTTTTAAAAATTAAGGTAAAATTCACAAATAATAAAACTCACTCTTGAAAAAGTGCACAGTTGCATGAATCTTGACAGATGTATATATCCACGTTAACACCACAACAATCAAGATACAGAACATTTCCATCACCCCAAATGTTCCCAGGTATCAATACCTCTTTGCCATCAGCTGATCTGGTCACAGCCAATCTCTGTTTTCCATCTCTATAATTTGTCCTCTCCAAAATGTCATTTAAATAGAATCACACCATTGATACTCTTTTGTGCCTTATTTCTCTTACTTAGCATAATGCTTTTGAGATTCATTCGGTCTGGACTGTTAGGGGTAACAGTAGTTTCTCATTGCAGCTGAGCCGTCTTCCATGGAATGCCCGCACCTCTAGGAGTTTATGGAGAAGGAAATGGCAACCCACTCCAGTGTTCTTGCCTGGACAATCCCAGGGACAGGGCAGCCTGGTGGGCTGCCATGTATAGGGTCGCACAGAGTCGGACACGACTGAAGCGACTTAGCAGCAGCAGCAGCTAGGAGTTTAACCATTTATGGGTTGGTAGACGTTTAAGCTGTTTCCAGTTTGGGATTATTATGAATAAAGCTATAAACATTTGTTCATCTATTCTTGTATAGACACAGTACTTTCATCTCTCTTTGGTGGGATTGTTGTGTTATAGGTTCAGATTTTCTATACTTCCTTACATTAGTTGTAGCAATATTTTCTAGGAAACATTTGCTTCTCATTCTAATCATTTTGGAATTATAGACATCAAAGTAGTGTCTTCTTTTTTATTCTATCATATTCCTTTTATTCCTAATATTGTATGGCCATGCCTTTTCTGCTTTTCTCTCTCCCTCCTCCAAAACCCTTTGACTAGTCTGTTTTATCAGCTGATTTTGACTTTAATAGGTATGATTTCTGGGTCTGGTGCCTGCGCACTGGTGTCTGAGGCCAGGTCCTGGCTGTCTGTGGACAGAGCCATGTCCAGGGGAGGTTATGGGTTCAGGGGTCTTAAGGCATCCTGCCTACTAGGGGATGAGGCTGTGTGCATTATGTATAGAATAGTATATATCCAGTATATAGAATAGTATATATCCAGTATATAGAATAGTATATATCCAGTATATAGAATAGCATAAGAAGGACCTATTGTATAGCACATGACTGGCTCATTGGAAAACACCCTGATGCTGGGAAAGATTGAGGGTAGGAGGAGAAGGGGATGAGACAACAGAGGATGAGATGGTTGGATGGCATCACCGACTCGATGGACATGAGTTTGAGCAAGCTCTGGGAGATGATGATGGACAGGGAAGCCTGGCGTGCTGCAGTCCTTGGGGTCACAAAGAGTTGGACACGACTGAGCGACTGAACTGAACTGACTATATAGCACAGGGAGTCATACTCAATATTTTATAATAATCTATAAGGGAAAAGAATCTGCAAAAATTATACATATACATGTGTATGTAACTGAGTCAGTTTGCTGTACACCTGAGACTAACAGAACATTGTAAATCAACTCAACTTCAATTGGGAAAAAACTGAAGAGATGTACAGTCTACGCTGTTACACACCATCTGTGGCTGGAACATGGCATTTTCTGAAATTTGACATTTAATCAGAGGCTGCCAACAGTTAAAGAAGAAGCTAATTGCTCTGTGGGACTCACTAGGAAGTCTTACATGTCAGATACAACTTAAAAATCCATGTTTAGTTCCTTGGGATGTACTGAGGACAGTTAAAAATGTCTATCTGCAGACCCCTGATAGAACACAGAAATTTTGAAGGGAAGTTATTTCATATGTCATGAGAAGCTTCTGCATATTTAAACCAAGAAATGGGTACCAGATGAATGTTCTTTGAAATGATCATCATGTCTATTGATTCTCAGTCTTTTTATTAAAGGGTCCAAGAACTTCTTTTTGCCTTTTCATACTGTTCATGGAGTTCTCACAGCAAGCATACTGGAGAGGTTTGCCGTTCACTCGTCCAGTGGATCATGATTTGTCAGAACTCTCCACTATGGCCCATCCATCCAGGGTGGCCCTACATGGCATGGCTCATGGCTTCATTGAGTTACGTAAGCCCCATTAGAGGGCTGTGATCCATAAAGGGGATGGATCTTTACTGCAGCTCCTTATTGCAAAATTCAGGCTTAAATTGAAGAAATTAGGGAAAACCACTAGGCCATTCAGGTATACCTAAATCAAGTCCCTTATGATTATACAGTAGAGGTGACGAATAGATTCAAGAGACAGATTTGGTAGAGAGAGTGCCTGAAGAACTATGGACAGAGGTTTGTAACATTCTACAGGAGGCAGTAACCAAAACCATCCCAAAGAAAAAGAAATGCAAGAAGGCAAAGTGGTTGTCTGAGAAGGCTTTAAAAATAGCTGAAGAAAGAAGAGATGGGAAAAGCAAGGGAGAAAGGGAAAGATATACCCAACTGAGTGCAGAGTTCCAGAGAACAGCAAGGAGTGATAAGAAGGCCTTCTTCAATGAACAATGCGACGAAGTAGAGGAAAACACTAGACTGGAGAAGATTAGAGATCTCTTCAAGAAAACCGGAGAGATCAAGGGAACATTTCATGCGAGGCTGGGCACAATAAAGGGCAGAAAGGGTCAGGATCTAAGAGAAGCGAGAGATAGAGAAGAGGTGGCAAGAGTACATGGAAGAATTATGCCGGAAGTGTCTTAGTGATCGGGATACTCGTGATGCTGTGGTCACTCACGTAGAGCCAGGCATCTTGGGGTGTGGAGTCAAGTGGGCCTTAGGAAGTGTTACTATGTACCAAGCTAGTGGAGGTGATGGAATTCCAGCTTAGCTATTTAAAATTCTAAAAGATGATGCTGTTAAAGTGCTGTATTCAATACATCAGCAAATTTGGAAACAGCTGGGGCCACTGGACTAGAAAAGGTCAGTTTTCATTCCAGTCCCAAAGAAGGGCAATGCCAAAGAATGTTCAATCTACCGGACAATTGCTTTCCTTTCACGTACTGGTGAGGTTATGCTCAAATTCCTTCAAGCTAGGCTTCAGCAGTAAATGAACTGAGAACTTCCAGATGTACAAGCTGGATTCAGAAAAGGCAAAGGAACCAGTGATCAAACTGCCAACATTCTTCAGCTCATAGAGAAAGCAAGGGAATTCCAGGAAAATGTCTACTTCTGCTTCTTTGACTACGCAAAAGCCTTTGTGTGGATCACAACAAACTGGAAAATTCTTAAAGAGATGGAAATACCAGACCACCTTGCCTCTCTGCTGAGAAATCTGTGGGTCAAGAAGCAACAGTTCAAACCAAACATGGAACAACAGAGTGGTTCAGATTTGAGAAAGGAGTACATCAAGGCTGTGTATTGTCGCTCTGCTAATTTAACTTAAATGCAGAGTACATCATGCAAAATGCCAGGCTGGATGAAGCACCAGCTAGAATCAAGATCGCAGGAAGAAATATCAACCACCTTAGATGTGCAAATGATTCCACTCTAATGGCAGAAAATGAAGAGGAACTAAAGAGCTTCTTTTTTAAATTTTTTAAAATTTGTTTATTTTCTTATTGAAGGATAATTGCTTTACAGAATTTCGTTGCTTTCTGTCAAACATCAACATGAATCAGGTCTTGATAAGGGTGAAAGAGGAGAGTAAAAAAATCTGGCTTAAAACTCAACATTCAAAAAACTAACATCATAACGTCCAGTCCCATCACTTCGTGGCAAATAGAAGGGGAAACAGTATAAGTTGTGACAGGTTTTATTTTCTAGGGCTCCAAAATCACTGCAGACAGTGACTGCAGCCATGAAAATGAAAGACACTTGCTCCTTGGAAGGAAAGCTCTGACAGACCCAGACAGTATATTGAAAAGGAAGGACAAAGGTCTTTCACTTTTGCCAACAAAGGTCTGTCTAGTGTAAGCTGTGGTTTTTCCAGTAGTCATGTATGGACGTGAGAGTTGGACCATAAAGAAGGCTGAGCACTAAAGAATGGATGCTTTCAAACTGTGGTGTAGGAGAAGACTCTAGAGAGTGCCTTGGACTGCAAGGAGATCCAACCAGTCCATCCTAAAGGAGATCAACCCTGAATATTCATTAGAAGCTGAAGCCCCAATACTTTGGCCACCTGATGCAAAGAGCCAACTCACTGGAAAAGACCCTGATGCTGGCAAAGATGGAAGGCAGAAGGAGAAGGGGACGACAGAGGATGAGATGGTTGGATGGCATCACCGACTCAATGGACATGAGTTTGAGCAAACTCTGGGAGATGGTGAAGGACAGGGAAGCCTGGCGTGCTGCAGTCCATGGGGTCACAAAGAGTCAGACACGACTGAGCAGCTGAACGACAACAACAACAACTTCCCAAGAATAAGTTTAGAATGAAAATTAGCTGTTGTAAAACTCTATGAAGAAGGACCTAAAAAAAAAGAAAGATTGAGCTTAGAGATGCCAGATAAACACTGCCGCACTATGGTTGGTCCTAAGTCAAACTGTTGTTTGAACTGAGTGTTTCGGGTGTGACCTGAGAGAAGAGAGGGAGCAAGGCCCAAAGTCTTACTGTAAAGTATTTATTGTGCTTTCAGTTTTCAATATTTCTCCCTTTCTGTTCACAAGCATATCCATCTATTCTTTTTTTGTGTGGGGATAAAAATAAGTCTTTAACCAGTTTTGAGGTGTGAGAGCTGCAGCCAGGTTGCTCCCTGGCCTCATCCCAGGTGTAGTGAGGATGTGGCTAGACATGCCTTCCCGTAGACGTCTCCCCTTTCAGAGCCAAGGTGGAGGCTGGCCCAGTACTGCGGTCTTTCTTAGGACTGCGAGTTTCCCTCAGCAATGACCATCAGGAAAGTCTGAAAGACGAGGGTTCCTACGCACAGGTCCTGCAGGGTACTCAGCATATCTAGTAGAAAGGGAAAGAGAGCCCAGACCTGGGGTTCTGCTTTTATTAGGATCCCTGATGGGGGACCCAGGTTTAATGATGAATTTATAGCATAAGAGCAGGAATTAAAGTGGCCAAATGGTCAGTTATTTAAGTTGGCCACAGATGAGGATTGACTCTATCTGCAGTGTGGTTATTCGAGATCTCCATCTTTGAAGTGGATATCTCTGTTATCAAAAGCTTAATGCATTTGCATTATAACGAAATAAAATATAAAAAACCTGCCAGATGCTCACCCTACAAAGATGTACTGCGTAAAATGTAGACCTAGCCTATGCAGAGGGAGAACTGTAAGCTAACTGGGTGAAACCAAATCAAGAGTATCTCATGACAGATGAAAATTATGCACGCTCAGTCACTTCAGTTGTGTCCGACTCTTTGCCACCCCATGGACCGTAGCCCGCCAGGCTCCTCTGTCCACGGGATTCTCCAGGCAAGAACCCTGCAGTGGGGTGCCCTGCCCTCCTCCAGGGGATCTTCCCGACCCAGGAATCGAACCCATGTCTCCTGCATTTCAGGCGGATTCTTTACCTCTGAGCCACCAGGGAAGTCCCTCAATGAAAATTATATGAAACTCAAATTTCAGTGTTGATTTTAGAAAGTCTTACTGAAACACGGACGATCTCACTCAGTTACATGTTATCTGTGGCTGAAAGAAAAGTCTCTCACACTAGCCTGCTGCTGGAAATGACTGAAGGCAAAAGGAGAAGAGGGTGGCAGAGGATGAGATGGCTGGACGGCATCACCGACTCAATGGACTTGAGTTTGAGCAAACTCTGGGAGATGGTGAAGTACAGGGAAGCCCGCTGTGCTGCAGTCCACGGGGTCGCAAAGAGTCAGACAGACTGAGCCACCGAACGACAACACGTTAGACTGAAAATGCCCCAAGGCCGGGCCCTGTACACTCTAGACCTTCATCCCCGCCACCACCGCCCATCTCACGCAGACAGAGACCCTCGCCTGCCTCCTCCCCAAACACACAGGTGTGCACACGGGGAAAGAAAGCAAATACTGATTTGTCTGGGGGTGGGGACGGGACTGGCACGTCACTAGCAAACCAGGTGCCATGACCTGCCTTTCCTGCTGGTGGCGCTGTTCCATAGGGTTGGAAGGCGCCATGAGGGGCTTCGGAGGAGGAAAAGTTGGGTGGACTGTCACTCGCTCGTTTAGCAAAGTGAGCTCCTGTTCCAGTCCTTTCCCTCGAAGCTAAGACTCTTCCAACTATAGATGGATACAACATTATTTTATGGACCGCTAAGATAAAAAAGCTACCAACTAATCTGACACATTTCCTCACTTAAGACTCATTCCAGGCAAATTAAGAGTTCTTGCGGACATTTTAACCCTATCACTCACAGACTGCAAACAAAAGCAAATGTAAACCAAATTAACTGGTTAAAGTAATCCTAAAATATTTTCAGTGAGTCTGACTCTTCTAAAATCACTTCTTGGCTCAGAATCATCATTGTCACATATTTATCATCCTTCAAGCCATTACAAGTATTGATAATGCAATATCTCTTTAAAAAAAAAAAAAAAAGCTCCATTCTTATCTCCAGAATTGCCTGCCCATTGGTGGACCTTAGTTCTCAAGTTTTCATGCTGACCCTCTCTGATCTTACCAGGAAGTGTCAACAGAAAATTTCAGACCAAATTCTTTTTTTTTTTCAGTTTGGCTGCACAGAGTCATAATACTTATGACATGTGGAATCTAGTCTGCAATCAGGGGCTGAACCCAAGCCCCCTGCATTGGGAGCATGGAGTCTTAGCCATTGGACCACGAGGGAAGTCCCCAGACCGAATTCCTCACGGGCAAGTGACCTCAGCTAGAGCACACCTGTTGAACAGTCACCCGTAATGTTATTATAAAGCCCCTAATATTTAGATGAGTCTTAGTATAGGGGCTTCCCTGGTAGCTCTGATGGTAAAGCGACTGCCTGCAATGTGGGAGACCTGCGTTCAACCCCTGGGTCGGGAAGATCCCCTGGAGAAGCGCGTGGCAACCCACGCCAGTGTTCTGGCCTAGAGTTAGTCCATGGACAGAGGAGCCTGGCAGACTTCAGTCCTTGGGGTTCGAAGAGCAGGACATGATTGAGCGACTAACAACAAGATATTTAAAGATATTTTAAGCCAGGGGTTTTCAAACCTTACCAGCATCAGAATCACCTTGGGCTTGTTCTAACACAGGGCTTGTTAAAACAGATTGCTAGGCTGTGCCCAGGATTCTGATTCAGGGCTGCCATAGGTCCCAAGAACGTGTGTTTCTGCAAGTTCCAGGTGATGCTGATGTGCTGGTCCCAGGACCATACTTTGAGAACCACCGACTCAGATAATATCACTTTAGCAAGCCACATAGTTCAATGGCTGGCAAACATTAGGTTAATTATCAAAATTATCTGGAGCATTATTTTGAAATACAGAGGTCTCAGTTCCAGTCCAGTCCAATGGGGTCTCTTGTAACTGAAAGCTTTAGAGTATATCTGAATCATTGCAGGTCCTTCTCAAAAAGTATCGGTTTCCAGGGTCTAAACAAGAGGAACAGGGCCTGAAAAGCTGTATTTGTAACAACTGACCCAGGTGATTCAGGAAGAGTCATACTTGGAGAAACCTGGAAAAGAGGCCCTCAGAACCCTCACCGATGAGGGAGTGGGGAGGCCTCCAACCCCCTCATTCACTTATTTCCATTGCACTTTCATCTACTTAAGATTAGAGCCCCCCGCTTTCTAAATGCCAAAAAATGTAAATGCTTTGTATTCTGAAGTGTAAGATTTTAAAAATTTTATTTTTAATGAACTGAAGTTGATTTACAATTTGGTGTTAGCTTCAAGTGTACAGCAAAGTGATTCAGTTATACATATATATATACATCTAGTTTTTTCAGACTCCTTTCCATGATAGGTTATTCAAGAATATTGAGTATAGTTCCCTGTACTATACACTAGGTTCTTATTGATTATTTTATACACAGTAGAGTGTATATGTTAATCCCAAACTCTTAATTTATCTCTTCCCCTCCCTTTCCATTTGGAAACCATTAGTTTATTTTCTATGTATGTGGGTCTGTCTCTTGTTTGTATATAAGTTCACTTGTATCATTTTTTGTAGATTCCACGTATAAGCAGTATCATCTGCTATTTGTCTTTATCTGGTTACTTCACTTAATATGAAAATCTCTAGACCCATCCATGTTGCTGCATCTGGCATTATTTCATTCTTTTTTATGGCTGAGTAATATTCCAGTGTGTGTGTCTGTGTGTGTGTGTGTGTACCACACATCTTCTTTATCCACTCATCTATCAGTGGACATCTAAGTTGCTTCCGTGTCTCAGCTATTGTAAATAGCACTGCAATGAACACTGGAGTACATGAATCTTTTTCAATTATGATTTTCTCTGGGTATATACCTGGGAGTGGGTTTGCTGGTTCATACAATAGTTCTATGTTTAGTTTTTTAAGGAACCTGCATACTGGTCTGTCAGGATACATTTAACAGGAGGCTTCCTGTGTGCTGTTTTCAGTCTTGCATGAATTCTATGTTCCTTAACAGCACCTGAATACAGGTGCCAGAGAGCTGGCAAGCTGGCTTTCGGGGACAATAGAAATTCATGTATCTCATTCGTATGGAAATTCCATACGGTGAACAGCAGCCATTTACAAGTCTCCTCCTTTCTGATATGTAAAGTAACTTTTATAACCCCCTCTCTTGAGAATGATTCTAGCCTCCGGCTTTCTAGATGACTTGTTAGACTTTTGATCCCTATCTCTGCTAAAAAGGGCTATCTGGTAAGAGAGTATATATATGCCCACAATATGTTGAATAAAGGCCTTTGTTCCACCGAGCACTGGTCCCCGTGTCTTTCCTCATTCTCTCTCTCTCTCTCTCTCACTCTCTGTCTCTCTCTCGCCCTCTCCGTTTCAGGCTGCTTCCACGGAGCACAGGTGTCCACCGTGTCTACTCACATGCCCGGGCTTCCAAGACCTCTTCGAGAGGGCGCCCTGAGCCTATGGAGCCGGTGCTAGCTCTTTGTCCTAGAGTTATATTGGCATACTGTGTAAACCAGGGAATATCAGCCCCTTTTCTTCCTTCTTTTCTTATCGGTCGACTCTGTACCCCCAAGTTCCTGTCCATTAAAGGACCACAACACTGTTCTCCGTAGCAGCTACATCAATGTACATTCCTACCAACAGGGTAAAAGGATTCCCATTTTTTCATACCCTCTCCGGCATTTATTATTTGTAGACTTTTTGATGATGGCCATTCTGACTGGTGTGAGGTGATACCTCATTGTAGTTTTGATTTGCATTTCTTGAATAATTAGCTATGTAGAGCATCTTTTCATGTGCCTTCTAGCCATCTATACGTTGAAGTGAAAATCTTAATTTTAAATTAAAAACTAGACGTAATTAGGGATGGCTCCATAAATGTCATCTTGATAAATCAACGAGGAATTAAAAACTGATTCCTAGTCCTACTTCCCTTCTTGTATTCTCCTGGTATTTCCAACATCTATATAATATAAACACTACAGAACATATATGTTATTTGTGCTAGCAGTTATGATCTTTTAAGGATCTGGAGTGACCTAAAAGAAATCAGAGAGACCAGTCCAGCTAGGGTGATGTTGGGCCAAATTCCAGAATCAGCAATCTGAACAAAGTCTTTCCAAAAGAGGGGGGGAAAGCTTTCACCCAATGGAGCATTTCCTCCTCCCTTCCATTTGTAGCTTCTTCTAGACATCCACAAGTTATAGTGGGAGAGAAGGGATGGGATAAATCAGCACACATGTCTCCAGGGGGTGCATTGGTAAAGAATCTGCCTGCCAATGCTGGAGACGCAGGAGACACAGGTTCGACCCCCAGGGTCAGACGATTCCCCTCAAGTAGGAAATGGCAACCCGCCCCAGTATCCTTGCCTGGAGAATCCCATGGACAGAGGAGCCTGGTGGGCTACAGTCCATGGGGTCGCAAAGAGTCGGACGTGACTGAGTGGCTGAGCACGCGTGTAAGCCAGTGTGCCACCAGGCCGTTTTGTGTCGACCCGGAGCTGGGAAGGAAGGACCTTTGCTCAGGGACTCGGGCTTTAGAGGGCCACGCTCTGGCCTTCTCCACTGTGTCCTTCCCCGGGGGAGAAGGTGTGTTCGACCCAGAGGACAAGCCACCAAGACACCAAACCTCTAGAATTTTCTACCGAAATGGCCCTGGGCTCACACCCAAGGCCTACGTGGGCCTCTCCCCTGAGTCTGTCCTCCCCGCTGTGGGCCCTGGGCCAGGAGGTTACCAAGGGGCAGCTGCCAACCAGAAATGTGACCAGAGCTGGGACACATCACCTGCAGTGTCCACGCCCGTGCGCTCCACGTCTGGGAGCCCCTTCCCACGCAGACTGGCGTGGAGCGGGGCGGGGAAGAGGGGAAGTCAGGCCTCGGGTGAAGGCTGGGAGAGTGGAGTGGAGCGGAAGTGGGTGGTGGCTCTCCCCACACCGCGGCGTTCTGGTGCAGAACTCGGAGTGAAACGGGAGGGAGGCGCAGGGCACAAACTTTAAAAGAACGACGTAGCCCGAAAACATGACATAAACTGATTAGGATCAAACGGGTCCAAGATGGCGGATGAGTCGACTTCCACTAGACCTTGAGCCTCAGCACACACTCAGTGTGATATATTAGGCTTCCGAGGCAGTGCTAGTGGAAAAGAACCCACCTGCCAATACAGGAGGCATAAGAGTTGCGGGTTCTATCCCTGGATAGGGACCATCCCCTGGAGTAGGAAATGGCGACCCACTCCACTACCGTTGCCTGGAGAATTCTTTGGACAGAGGAACCCGGTGGGCTACAGACCATAGGGTCACAGAGCGTCACAGAGTTGGACTGAAGCAACTTATCAATATATTTTTGTTGTTCAGTCGCTCAGTCGGGTCTGACTCTTTGCGACCCCATGGATTGAAGCCCACCTGCCTTCCCTGCCCTTCACAATCTCCCAGCGTTTCCTCAGCTTCATGTCCATTGAATCAGTGATGCCATCCAACCATCTTATCCTCTGTCGTCCCCTTCTCCTCCTGCCTTCAGTCTTTCCCATCATTAGGTATTTTCCTATGAATCAGCTCTTCACATCAGGTGGCCAAAGTACTGGAACTTCAGCTTCAGCATCAGTCCTTCCAACGAATATCCAGGGTTGATATCCTTTAGGATGGACTGGTTTGATCTTGCAGTTCAAGGGACTCTCAAGAGTCTTCTCCAGCACCACAAAAACTAACCATGCCATATTTCCGTGTATCTCTAAGTAAACCCATTTCTTACCTATCGCTTTGTCTCTCAGTGAATTCTTTCTGTGAGGAGTCTCTCAGTGAATTCTTTGTGAGGAGACAGCAAGAACTTGAACTTCATCAAGGCTTAAAACCAAGTGTGTGAGCTCAGCTGAAAGACTAGGTTCAAGTCCCAATGAGGGTTTTGACCGCGTTCAAGTCCCTGCCCTGTGGGTTCAAGTCCCAATCTGAACTACACAATATCATGAGGATTCTGAAAATTTCAAATGATGAGAGCTGGTTTGTCAAAAGAGGAGGGCAGGACTTCCCTGCTGGACTAGTGATTAAAAGTCCACCTGCCAATGCAGAGGACGCAGGTTCGATACCTGGTCCAGGACGCTTGCCACTGGGCAACTAAGCCCACGCACCACAACTACTGAGCCTGCGCGCCCAGGAGCCCAGGCTCTGCAGCAAGAGAAGCCGCTGCAGTGAGGAGCCCATGCACGGCAGGGAAGACCCAGCACAGCCAAGAATTAATAATGATCAATTTTTTAAAAAGTAAGAGAGCAGAATGTATCCTGTTTAATGGTTTCTTTGACTGATTCATAACGGTGCCTCCACCTGCTACTGTCTCCATACAAGCTAAATAGCAACAGACTCGGGGCCCTTTGGGCTCAGCTCAGAGTAGTTAGTTCTGGGTCATATACGTTGATCTACCTGGAAGCTCTTGCTATGACCAGTGCGTTCTCTTGGCAAAACTCTCTTAGCCTTTGCCCTGCATCACTCTGTACTCCAAGGCCAAATTTTCCTGCTACTCCAGGTATTTCTTGACTTCCTACTTTTGCATTCCAGTCCCCTATAATGAAAAGGACATCTTTTGGGGGTGTTAGTGATAGCTTACAGTGAACGGTGTTGGATTCTTGATCTCTGAAGAAGAAGATTTAGCTTCGGGACCAGGGACCAGGCTTGATCACTTGAGAGCTTTTGTGTAGCAGAGTTTTATTAAAGTATAAAAGGGACAGAGAAAGCTTCTGACACAGACATCAGAAGGGGGATGGAGAGTGCCACCCTCGCTAGTCTAAGAAAGGGAATTATATACTTTTTAGAGTAGTTGTTACAATAAATCAAAAGAATGTCTCAATTTGTGAAAATTTTACCAGACCCACTCCCACGATTTAATTTTAGGTGTAGAACTTAACAATATAAAGATCCTACCAGACCCACTCCCATAATATACATTTTAACCTATCAGGATTAGTCAGAAGGTTTTCAGGAAGGAGAAACTGTCCTCAAGCAGGATACATTGTTATTGTTGTATAATCCCTAGTACAGAGTTTAAACTAAGTTATTTGTTGTGTAATCATCAGTTTCACATTTAAAGAAAAAAACCATTTTATGTGACTAAGACTAAGGAACATAGAGAAAAAAAGATCTTTGTCCTTTCCTCCTTCTTGAGAACCCCAGACCCCTCTCTCCTTGGGGACCCCTGGACTACTTATCAACCTGCCTAGGAATTGACTCTCATTAGTTCTAGAAGGTCTTGTAGGTCTTCATAGAACCGTTCAACTTCAGCTTCTTCAGCAAAGCTATGGCTTTTCCAGTAGTCGTGTATGGATGTGAGAGCTGGACTATAAAGAAAGCTGAGTGCCGAAGAATTGGTGTTTTTGAACTGTGGTGTTGGAGAAGACTCTTGCGAGTCCCTAGGACAGCAAGGAGATCGAACCAGTCCATCCTAAAGGAGATCAGTCCTGAATATTCATTGGAAGGACTGATGCTGGAGCTGAAACTCCAGTACTTTGGCCACCTGATGCGAAGAACTGACTCATTTGAAAAAACCCTGATGCTGGGAAAGATTGAAGGCGGGAGGAGAAGGGGCTGACAGAGGATGAGATGGTTGGATGGCATCACCGACTCAATGGACATGGGTTTGGGTGGACTCTGGGAGTTGGTGATGGACAGGGTACCTGGCGTGCTACAGTCCATGGGGTCACGAAGAATTGGACATGACTGAGTGACTGAACTGAACTGAACTGAACCTGAAAGCTCTTAAGATCTTGTGTAGCTCAGCCAACGACCTTGAAGGATCTGGGTTTTACTAGGTATCTTGGTTCACTCCTCAATGTTCACCTCTAGTCAATCAAGCAAATAACCAGAATTACGTAAGTCCTGTTTATCAACATGTACAGAAGCAGAACAAAAGGAGTACAGAGTACAGATTATCTCAAGTGGATCTGCTTGATTAGATAAACAAATACCAAGTAATAGATGATAATGGGTGACCTTGACTCCAACCCTCAGATGCTTGAAGCCTGAATTCTTTCTTAATCTTGCTAGAAGCCACCTCAATCTTTTATTTTCTAGTAAATGTATAACATTTATTCCAATGTGATTATCAGCCTATAAGTTCAGTTCAGTCACTCAGTCATGTCTGACTCTTTGTGATCCCATGAATCACAGCACGCCAGGCCTCCCTGTCCATCACCAACTCCCAGAGTTTACCCAAACCCATGTCCATCGAGTCAGTGATGCCATCCAGCCATCTTATGCTCTGTCGTCCCCTTCTCCTCTTCTCCCCAATTCTTCCCAGCATTAGGGTCTTTTCCAATGAGTCAACTCTTCGCATGAGGTAGCCAAAGTATTGGAGTTTCAGCTTCAACATCAGTCCTTCCAATGAACACCCAGGACTGATCTCCTTTAGGATGGACTGGTTGGATCTCCTTGCAGTCCAAGGGACTCTCAAGAGTCTTCTCCAACACCACAGTTCAAAAGCATCAATTCTTTGGCACTCAGCTTTCTTCACCATCCAACTCTCACATCCATACATGACTACTGGAAAAACCATAGCCTTGATTAGACGGACCATTGTTGGCAAAGTAATGTCTCTGCTTTTTAATATGCTATCTAGATTGGTCATAACTTTCCTTCCAAGGAGTAAGCATCTTTTAATTTCATGGCTGCAATCACCATCTGCACTGATTTTGGAGCCCCTAAAAATAAAGTCTGACACTATTTCCCATGAAGTGATGGGACCAGATGCCATGATCTTAGTTTTCTGAATGTTGAGTTTAAGCCAGATTTTTCACTCTCCTCTTTCACTTTCATCAGCCAATACATGTTATTAATTTATTATTTGGCTTAAGCATCTGGGGCAGTTCCTTTCAGCAAATATTTGACAACATCTCACATGGCAGGTATTTTGCATGGTGCAATAGGAGATACAAGGGTGAACAAGAAAGATTTTGAACCTATTTGCAGGGCAGGAATACAGATGCCGACATAGAGAACAGGCTTGTGGGCACAGTGGAGGGGAGGAGAGGGTTGGATGAATTGAGAGAGTAGCCCTGAAACACACTCATTTCCACGTGTAAAACAGAGAGCTAATGTGAAGCTGCTGTATGACAGGGAGCTCAAATCCGGCACTCTGTGAAAATCTAGAGGGGTGGGATGGGGTGTGAGGTGGGAGGGAGTTTCAAGAGGTAGGGGACATATGTATCCTGATGGCTGAGTCACACTGTTGTATGATGGAAACCAACACAGCACTGTAAACCGATTATCCTACAATTAAAAATAAAATTTAAAAATAGAAGAAAGTTATAACCTTGCCTTTGAGGAACTCACAGTCTGGCAGAGAGATACACATTAAATAAACACAGTTAAATAATCCTGCAGGTAACTAATAGTAATTCTCATAAGTGCTGCACAGGAAAGTACAGACTACAAAGACAGTCGAGAACAGGGAAATGTAACCCCGAGGAAGTACCGAGCCCTTAACCACAGGGGATGTGTTCCAAGACCCCCCAGTGGACGACCAACACTGAGAATAGTACCAAACTCTGTCCCCTACAGGGACATCGCTGGAGTAAAGTTTGGCCTCCCTGGTGGTTCAGACAGTAAAGAATCCATCTGCAATGCAGGAGACCTGGGTTTGATCCCTGGGTCAGGAAGATCCCCTGGAGGAGGGAATGGCTACCCACTCCAGTGTTCTTGACTGGAGAGTCCCCATGGACAGAGGAGCCTGGGGGGTCACAGTCCATGGGGTCACAAAGAGTTGGACACAACTGAGCAACTAAGCATAGCACGTAGAACAAAGTTAAATTTACAGATTAGGCACAATAAAAGATTAAGAACAGAAATAATAAAATAGAACAATTATAACAACATGCTAAAGTAAGAAGTATGTGAATGTGGTCTCTCTGTCTCTATCTCTCTGTTCCAAAATATCTTGTACAAATATTATGCCTTTTCCATTTTAGCTAAGCACTTTTCCTGCACTGTGACCTTAATTTTGGCAGTTTGAAGGGTGACAGGCAAACTAGCACGAATTTCTTTTTCCTTCTTCACCATTTCACAGCGAAAAGATTTGTTCTTACTGTCAATCTTAGCAACCACAGCACACGATTTTTTTTTCTTTCCTTATTAAGCTGAGAACTTTTATCTGTTCACTTAGAGGAAGCACTTACAGCTTCCCTTTGGCATGTGGGAATGGCCAGCATCATTACCCTGGCGCTCTGGGGCCACCATTAAATAAACTAAGCGCTCCTTGAACAGGAGCACCGTGATACCATAACAGTCAGGCCGGTAACCCTGCCAGCTGCTGACTAATGGGCAAGATACACCTGACAAAGGGGTGATCCAGGTCCCAGGCTAGATGGAGCCATTGGCATGAGTGTTCATCACGCGACAAAGAAGGGCATACAGCTTTAAACTGATGAATTGTTTATTTCTGGAATTTTCCGTGTAACATTTTTACACCATGGTTGATCACAGGTAACTGAAAGCACTGGTGGCTCAGACAGTAAAGAATCTGCCTGCAACGCAGGAGACCCAAGTTAGATCCCTGGGTCGGGAAGATCCCCTGGAGAAGGGAGTGGCTACTCAATCCCGTATTCTTGCCTGGAGAATTCCATGAACAGAGGGCCCTGGCGGGCTACCGTCTATGGGGTCACAAAGAGCAGACACGACTGAAATCACAAGGGTTTAAACACTGTGGTATTTAAGCTGAAGGCTGGGCTTCCCAGGCGGCCCAGTGGTAAAGAATCTGCCTGCCAAAGCAGGAAATGGAGGAGATCCCTGGGTTTGATCCCTGGGTCAGGAAGTTCCCCTGGAGGAGGATATGGCAACCCACTCCAGTATTCTCGCCTGGAAAATCTCACGGACAGAGGAGTCTGCTGGGCCCCAGTCCATGGGGTCCCAAAGCGTGGGACACGGCTGAGCCACCAGGCCCTCACGCAGGAGCGGGAGGGCGAGTCGGAGTGGGAGTCAGGGTTAGCAGAAGCCAACGATTACATATGGAGCGGATAACAGCGAGGCCCTACTGTACAGCACAGAGAACTACGGTAAATATCCTGGGATAAACCACAATGGAAAAGGACATAAAAATGTGTGTATGCATACAACTGAGTCACTTTGCTGTTCAGCAGAAATTAATACAACATTGTAAATAACTGTATTTCAATAAAAACAGATTCAAAATGAAAAAATAAACTATGGAGTTTTATTCAAAGAGCAACAGAAGCCTTTGAGGTTTTAACCAGGAACAAATAAGCAGAAATATGGTTTTGAAAAGTTATGGTTTTAGGTGTGAAACTGAATACTCCAAGCCCAAAGAGACACAGACATATTTTCAATTGTAAGGAGATTTAAGGAACTTTTTAAAAACAGACCAGCACAATGATAAAATATCTCTTCAGCAAGAAAAATTCAAAACTGACATTTTCATAGATTAAAAGTCTTAGGGGAGTGCATGTCAAACTGTGTTCCTTGAAAATTCCTTTCCTTTAAGTGGTGTCTATGTATTAACCAAGTTTGAGAATTGCTGCTCTAGCAGTTGGATGGAGAATGAATTGGAAGGGTGTACAAGTGGCTATGAAATGAAAGGACACTTACTCCTTGGAAGAAAAGCTATGACCAACCTAGACAGCATATTAAAAAGCAGAGACATTACTTTACCAGCAAAGGTCCATCTAGCCAAAGCTATGCTTTTTCCAGTAGTCATGTATGGATGTGAATTGGACTATAAAGAAAGGCGAGCGCCAAAGAATTGATGCTTTTGAACTGTGGTGTTGGAGAAGACTCTTGAAGTCCGTTGGACTGCAAGGAGATCCAACCAGTCCATCCTAAAAGAAATCAGTCTTGAATATTCATTGGAAGGACTGATGATGAAGCTGAAGCTCCAATACTTTGGCCACCTGGTGCGAAGAGCTGACTCATTTGAAAAGACCCTGATGCTGGGAAACACTGAAGGCAGGAGGAGAAGGGGACGACAGGATGAGATGGTTGGATGGCATTACTGACTCAGTGGACATGAGTTTGAACAAGCTCCAGGAGATGGTGATGGACAGGGAGGCCTGGCGTGCTGCAGTCCATGGGGTCGCAAAGAGTTGGACACGACTGAGTGACTGAACTGAACAAGTGGCTAAGACAAAAGTTTGGAAGTTATGGTGCGGGTGCAGAAATTATGGTAATTTAGAGTGGAATCATGGCAGTAAAGGCTGAAAGAGGCAGGTTCCCAAAGGCAGAATGTTTGACACTGATAAGATCAGTGATTGAGGAAGACAGAAGTTATCAGTCTTGACAACAAGACTTCAGGTATATACAACTGAGTTGATAGTTACTAGTGAGAAAACGAGTTAACAATTATGCACTGCCTTTTATGTGCTAGGTACTATCCTAGTCACCCTTATGGTAACCAATCAAATTTTTACAAATCTTAGGAGACAAGAACTATTATTATCTACAGTTTACTGACAAGGAAACTGAGACTCAGAGAGGTTAAGGCACATACGTAAGATCACACAGCTGCTAAATAGCAAAGATGGTGAAGTGAAAACGAAAGTCACTCGCTTGTGTCTGTCTCTCCGCGACCCCATGGCCCGTAGCCCACCAGGTTCCTCTGTCCATGGAATTCTCCAGGCCAGAATATTGGAGAGGGTAGCTGTTTCCTTCTCCAGGGAATCTTCCCAACCCAGGGATCGAACCCAGGTCTCCCGCACTGCAGGCAGATTCTTTACTGTCTGAGCCACCAGGGAAGTGCAGCAAAGATGGTAGTACTAAAGAAGGAGCAAGTTAGCAGTAGAAGAAAAAGATTTCAACTCTGGATATTCTGAGTTTGAGATTCTTATGAGATATCCAAGCAGAAATGTGGAGAAAACATTTGGTATAAGATGGGGCTCAGAAGGGAATCTAAGATAGGAATAAAAATTTGGGAAATATTTGAATATTTAAAGGCTTCAACCTGGATGTGAGAACACCTAGAATATGTAGCATGAGAAAAAATAATAGTTTAATACAAAGCCTTGAGAATATAAAGCATGTAAAGTTTAAATATGTAGTGAGTACAAAGAAGGAGCAGTCAAAAAAAATGGGGAGGACAATCAGGGGTGGAGGTTGGTGCTATTGCTACAGAAGTGATGTGGGAAATGTGTCTCAAATGGAACCATCAACTATATTCAAAGCTTTTAGGGTTCAGGTAGAAAAGATGGCCAACAGAATGGGAGAAGTTATTTGCAAATCATATATCTGATAAGGGACTTGTATCTAGACTATAAAAGGAACTCTGCAACAAAATACTAAAAAGACAAATGATCCAATTTAAATATGGGCAGAGAATCTTTTTGGAGTGGTGAAAATGTTCTATAATTGATTGTGGTGATGGCTGCACCTGTCTGCTGAACCAAAAACCATCGAAACCACCTTATATGGCTGAATTGTATAGGATGTAAATTACATCTCAAAAAAAAATCTGTTTTTTAAAAAAGTCGTCAAGTAAGGAGAAAACTGAAAGCTTTGGGTGATCCTAACTTAGCCAAGATTAGATGACAGCACTTAACCATCACAGACAAGGTTGGAGCAATCACTATAATCAGTGACATAACCACAGAGACAGTGAGAGTGTTTTGCCTGAGAGACGTCATTCAATGAACAATGAGGAGCGAGAAATGGAACAGACGGTCAGCTTACAAAAGGACTGCTGGAACTATGTCACAGGAAAAAATTCCGAAGCGTGCGATCGGTTATATACTGCGGCATAGCTAACTACTCCAAAACCCATCTTACAAACATATGGGTCAGCAATTTGCTCTGGGTTTAGCTAGATAGTTACTCATGTTATTTTGTTCATTTGGTGGCTCAGCTGCTGTGAAATGATCTAAAATCCCCTCTCTCCAAGTCAGGACTTGGCAGACGGACAGCTAGACTGTCTCAGTTCCTCACTATATGGTCCTTCCAGTAGGCCAGCTTTATCCATGCATAGTAGGTCTCCGGATTCATACAAAAGAACTGAGTGCAAAAGCAATTTTTCAGCCTTCCTCTTACATCATATTTTCTAACTTCCTATGGACCCAAGTAATTCACATGACCAAGCTCAAAGTCAAGCCTAGAATTAAGCAGATTGCCTGTATGGAGACATAAATTTTACGAACATTCATATCCAGGTGTCACTTAAAGCCTTGAAATTTAGGGACTTTCTTCGCAGTTTTGTGGTTAACACTTTGCCTTCCAGTGCAGAGGGTGTGAATTCAATTCCTGCTCAGAGAGGTAAGCTCCCATATGCCTTGAGGCCAAAAGACCAAAACATAAAATAGAAGCACTTTTGTAACAAGTTCAATAAAGACTTCAGAATTTGTGGTTCGCTCAGTCATGTCCGACTCTTTGCAACCCCATGGACCACAGCACACCAGGCTTCTCTGTCCTCCACCATCTCCCGGAGTCTGCCCAAATTCATGTCCATTGAGTCGATGATGCCCTCAAGCCATCTCATCCTCTGTTGTCCCCTTCTCCTCCTGCCCTCATCTTTCCCAGCATCGGGGTCTTTTCCAATGAGTCAGCTCTTCGCATCAGTTCAGTTAAGCTCAGTTCAGTCGCTCAGTAGTGTCTGACTCTGCCACCCCATGGACTGCAGCACGCCAGGCCTCCCTGTCCATCACCAACTCCCAGAGTTTACTCAAACTCATGTCTATCGAGTCGGTGATGCCATCTGACCATCTCATCCTCTGTCATCCCCTTCTATTCCCATCTTCAATCTTTCCCAGCATCAGGGTCTTTTCCAATGAGTTGGTTCTTCATATCAGGTGGCCAAAGTATTGGAGCTTCAGCTTCAGCATCAGTCCTTCCAAAGAATATTCAGGACTGATCTCCTTTAGGATGGACAGGTTGGATCTCCTTGCAGTCCAAGGGACTCTCAAGAGTCTTCTCCAACACCACAGTTCAAAAGCATCAATTCTTTGGCATTCAGCATTTTTTATAGTCCAAATCTCACATCCATACATGACTACTGGAGAAACCATAGCTTTGACTAGATGGACCTTTGTCGGCAAAGTAATGTCTCTGCTTTTTAATATGCTGTCTAGGTTGGTCATAGCTTTTCTTCCAAGGAGCAAGCGTGTTTTAATTTCATGGCTACAGTCACCATCTGCAGTGATTTTGGAGCCCCCCCAAAAAATAGTCTGTCACTGTTTCCACTGTTTCCCTATCTATTTGCTATAAAGTGATGAGACCAGATGCCATGATCTTAGTTTTCTGAATGTTGAGTTTTAAGCCAATTTTTTCACTCTCCTCTTTCACTTTCATCAAGAGGCACTTTAGTTCTTCTTCACTTTCTGCCATAAGGGTGGTGTCATCTGCATATCTGAGGTTATTGATATTTCTCCTGGCAATCTTGAGTCCAGCTTGTGCTCCATTCAGCCTGGTCTTTCACATGATGTACTCTGCATATAAGTTAAATAAGCAGGGTGACAATATACAGCCTGGACATACTGCTTTCCCAATTTGGAACGAGTCTGTTGTTCCATGTCCATTTCTAAGTGTTGCTTCTTGACCTGCATACAGATTTCTCAGGAGGCAGGTTATGCAGTCTGGTACTCCCATCTCTTGAAGAATTTTCCAGTTTGCTGTGATCCACACAGTTAAAGGCTTTGGCATAGTCAATAGAGCAGAAGTAGATGTTTTTCTGGAACGCTCTTGCTTTTTTGATGATCCAATGGATGTTGGCAATTTGATCTCTGGTTCCTCTGCCTTTTCTAAAACCAGCTTGAACATCTGGAAGTTCACGGCTCACTGTTGAAGCCTGGCTTGGAGAATTTTGAGCATTACTTTGCTAGCATGTGAGATGAGTGCAGTTGTGGCCAAAGTATTGGAGTTTCAGCTTCATCATCAGTCCTTTCAATGAATATTCAGGGTTGATTTCATTTAGCATTGACTGGTTTGATCTCCTTGTTGTCCAAGAGACTCTCAAGAGTCTTCTCCAACACCACAGTTCAAAAGTATCAATTCTTTGACCTTCAGCCTTCTTTATGGTCCAACTCTTACATCTGTACATGACTACTGCAAAAACCATAGCTTTGACTTCCTGTGGACCCAAGTAATTCACACGACCAAGCTCAAATTCAAGTCTAGAATTAAGCAGATCTCCTGTATGAAGATAGAAATTTTACAAACATTCATATCCAGGTGTCTGTTAAAGCCTTGAGATTTGGGAACTCCCCTGCAGTCCAGTCGTTAAGACTTAGCCTTCCACTGCAGAGGGTGTGCAGGTTCGATTCCTATTCGGGGAGGTGAGATCCCACAAGCCTCCTGACCAAACCATAAAACAGAAGCAATATTGTAACAAGTTCAACAAAGACTTTAAAAACGGTCCACATAAAAAAAATCTTAAAAAAAACCCTTGAGATTTAATGAGATCACTAAAGGAAAAAGAAGAATTCTAGGAACTGAACCCTAGAATATTACAACTTTTAGAAAATCAGGCACCTTAGGGTACACCAGTGAGGAAAACCAAAAAGGATCAGTCAGATAATTCGGGGCAACGCTCCATAAAAGGATGGTGCTCCAGACTATTCGAGTAAGTATTTCAGGAGAAAAAGAGTAATCAATTGTCAGGTGAGGTAAATGAGAATTTTAAAGTCATGTTGAACGCAGCAGTGTGGAAGTGACATGTGGTCTTGTGACTTGCATACCCTGCCGCACCCCAGGTTCAGAGAAGGGGTAGGGGCTTCGGGTCTGAATAGAAGAGTCTTAAGACAGAAATGAGAAAGGAGTTGGCAGCTGCAGGACATTGTTTCTGATGTGATAACTAGGAGAGCATGACACGTTTTTAAAATATTTTGAAGAGATTGGAGAACTGTGCGAGTAACACAGACCAAATGACACAGGGGTGGTAGAACATGACGAGTAAGGGAACCTGTCCATTGTGATGGACCCCGGGATGGTCAACACATTAGCACCAGCAGAGGAAGAGAGTGGAGGAAAAGACGTCATAACTGAGTCCACAGCTAAGCTGATATATTCTATTTTTCCCAACTTTATTGGGATATAATTGACAAAACTTGTATATATGCATTTAGGTGACCAACAAGATGATTTTATATGCATGTATATTATTAAATAATCACCATAATCAAGTAATTAACATATCCATCATCTCATATGGTTACCATTTCTTTTTGTATGTGAGAGGGAGAACATGTAAGGTCTACTCTTAGCAAAATTTTAAGCTTACAATATAATATTATTATTATAGGCACTATGCTGTACATTAGATCCCAGAATATATTCGTCTTATACCTGAAAGCTTGTACCCTTTGTCCAACATTCCTCTGTCTCCCCCAAGGCAACCACCATTCGACCAGCCACTTCTATGGGTCTGACTCTTTTTAGAGGCCACATATTACTGATATCATATAGTGTTTGTTTTTCTCTAATTTATTTCAGTTAGCATAATGCCCTCAAGATCCATTCATTTTGTTACAAATGGCAGAATTTCCCTCTTTCTCATGGCTGAAAAATATCCCAGTGTGTCTGTGTGTGTGTTTAACAGTTTCTTTATTCATTCGTCAGTTGAGAGACACTTAGGTTGATGCCATAATCCTGGCTATTGTCAACAATGCTGCAAAGAACATGGGGATACAGATATCACTTTGAGGTACTGTAATCATGCTTGTTTCACAACCAAATAATTGCTAATAGTTAAAGCTCGGGGGTTTGGTGGACTGGTTCCTGTTTCACTTAGACCTTTTTGCTCTGTTTCTGCCTTTGTTCCTGTTTTTCCAGAAATGTATGACCACTGGCCCATAGTACAGATGTGCTGATCTGGACAATGTAATGACCACACTCAAGCTCCAACATCAGCAAGGCATCTCGCGATGAGAAGAGCAGCCCCGCCCCAGCACATAGCCTGCAGCCGTCTCCTGCTTCCCTTCAGGTATAAACCCTGGATCTCACCTGGGGCGCTGGGGGCTGGTTCTTTCGGACAGGTGTCCACCACCTCCCCAGGTTGCAAACTTCCTTAAAATAAAGCTACTTTTCCTTTACCCAACGCTTGTCTCTCAACAAGGTTTCCTGGGCCACAAGCAACAGAGCCTGAGTTCTGTAACAATGCCGATTTCACTTCCTTTGTGTGAACACCCCAACCTGAGGCTGCTGAATCGAGCAATAGTTCCATTTTTGATTTCTTAAGAAAATGCCATACTGTTTTTCATAACAAAAAGCTACGACAAACCTAGACAGCGTTTAGGTTTAAAAAGCAGAAACATTACATTGCTGACAAAGGTCTAGTCAAAGCTACGGTTTTTCCAGTAGTCACGTACGGATGTGAGATTGTACCATAAAGAAGGCTGAGTGCCGAAAAACTGATGCTTTCGAACTGTGGTGTTGGAGAAGACTCTTGAGAGTCCCTTGGACTGAAAAGGAGATCAAACTAGTCAATCCTAAAGGAAATCAACACTGAATATTCATTGGAAGGGCTATTGCTGAAGGTGAAGCTATAATACTTTGGCCACCTGATGCAAAGAGTTGATTTATTGGAAAAGACTGATGCTGAGAAAGATTGAAGGCAAAAGGAGAAAGTGGCAGCAGAGAATAACATGGTCAGACAGCATCACTGACTCAATGGACATGAATTTGAGCAAACTCCTGGAGATTGTGGAGGACAGAGGAGCTGGCGTGCTGCACTCCGTGGGGTCGCAGAGAGTCAGACACAAGATAGCAACTGAACGACAACCTTATCGGATATAAGGCATCTAATAAATCCCCATGGAAAAGAAATGCAAAAAAGCAAAATGGCTGTCTGAGGAGGCCTTACAGATAGCTGGGAAGAGAAGAGAAGCGAAAAGCAAAGGAGAAAAGGAAAGATATTCTCATCTGAATGCAGAGTTCCAAAGAATAGCAAGGAGAGATAAGAAAGTCTTCCTCAGCGATCAGTGCAAACAAATAGAGGAAAACAACAGATTGGGAAAGACTAGAGACCTCTTCAAGAAAATTAGAGATACCAAAGGAACATTTCATGCAAAGATAGGCTCGATAAAGGACAGAAATGGTATGGACCTAACAGAAGCAGAAGATATTAAGAAAAGGTGGCAAGAATACACAGAAGAACTGTACAAAAAAGATCTTCATGACCCAGATAATCACGATGGTGTGATCACTCACCTAGAGCCAGACATCCTGGAATGTGAAGTTAAGTGGGCCTTAGAAAGCATCACTACGAACAAAGCTAGTGGAGGTGATGGAATTCCAGTTGAGCTATTTCAAATCCTCAAAGGTGATGCTGTGAAAGTGCTGCACTCAACATGCCAGCAAATTTGGAAAACTCAGCAGTGGCCACAGGACTGGAAAAGGTCAGTTTTCATTCCAATCCCAAAGAAAGGTAATGCCAAAGAATGCTCAAACTACCGCACAATTGCACTCATCTCACATGCTAGTAAAGTAATGCTCAAAATTCTCCAAGCCAGGCTTCAGCAATACGTGAACCGTGAACTTCCAGATGTTCAAGCTGGTTTTAGAAAAGGCAGAGGAACCAGAGATCAAATTGCCAATATCCGCTGGATCATCGAAAAAGCAAGAGAGTTCCAGAAAAACATCTATTTCTGCTTTATTGACTATGCCAAAGCCTTTGACTGTGTGGATCACAAGAAACTGTGGAAAATTCTGAAAGAGATGGGAATACCAGACCATCTGACCTGTCTCTTGAGAAACCTGTATGCAGGTCAGGAAGCAACAGTTAGAACTGGACATGGAACAACAGACTGGTTCCAAATAGGAAAAGGAGTACGTCAAGGCTGTATATTGTCACCCTGCTTATTTAACTTATATGCAGAGTACATCATGAGAAACGCTGGGCTGGAGGAAACACAAGCTGGAATCAAGATTGCCGGGAGAAATATCAATAACCTCAGATATGCAGATGACACCACCCTTATGGCAGAAAGTGAAGAAGAAGTAAAGAGCCTCTTGATGAAGGTGAAGGAGGAGAGTGAAAAAGTTGGCTTCAAGCTCAACGTTCAGAAAACTAAGATCATGGCATCTGGTCCCATCACTCCATGGGAAATAGATGGGGAAACAGTGGAAACAGCGTCAGACTTTACTTTTTTGGGCTCCAGAATCACTGCTGATGGTGACTGCAGCCATGAAATTAAAAGACGCTTACTCCTTGGAAGGAAGGTTATGGCCAACCTAGATAGCATGTTTAAAAGCAGAGACATTACTTTGCCAACAAAAGTCTGTCTAGTCAAGGCTATGGTTTTTCCAGTGGTCATGTATGGATGTGAGAGTTGGACGGTGAAGAAAGCTGAGCGCCGCAGAATTGATGCTTTTGAACTGTGGTGTTGGAGAAGACTCTTGAGAGTCCCTTGGACTGCAAGGAGATCCAATCAATCCATCCTAAAAGAGATCAATCCTGGGTGTTCATTGGAAGGTCTGATGTTGAAGCTGAAGCTCCAATACTTTGGCCACCTCATGTGAAGGGTTGACTCATTGGAAAAGACCCTAATGCTGGGTAGGATTGGGGGCAGGAGGAGAAGGGGACGACAGAGGATGAGATGGTTGGATGGCATCACCGACTCGATGAACATGGGTTTGGGTAGACTCCGGGAGTTGGTGATGGACAGAGAAGCCTGGCGTGCTGCAATTCATGGGGTCGCAGAGAGTCGGACACGACTGAGCGACTGAACTGAACTGAACTGAACTGAATAAATATTTTTCTCCCATTCTCTAGGTGGCCTCTTTATTTTGCTGATGATTTCCTTCGCTATGCAGAAGCTTTTCAGTTTGATACAGTCCTGCTTGTTTATTTTTCTCTTTACTATTGATGCTCTTGGGGTCATGTCCGAAAAAATCATCGCCAAGACAAATGTCAAGGAGGTTCTTCTTCCCTGTTTTGTGTACATCTGTCAGGTCTATTTCCTGGTTTCATTTGGTGGTGTCATGTTTGTCTGCTTCTTTGTAAACTCAAGTCCGTTTCCTTTGGTTTGCTTTCTCAATACAGCCCTCCTTGAGGACTCCACTGGGGTTTTACAACATCCTACCTGAAACCTAAAGCTTTCAGGTTGGAACTTTTGTCCATGAATGACTGCTAAAATGACTATTTCTAGGGGGCTGGGGGGAGGAACTATCAGAGACCTTGTATCTTGCTGATCCTGAGCAAACAGTTTATAGCCAGAGTATTCGCTAATAGTTTTTGGAAGAACTAGAACGGACATTTATTACACATAGCTTGTAGCATCCTTCCTGGCACACTCAAAATGCACATCTGATGTATATCTCAGTGGTTTTCCTTCTGGGCCAGAAAACTCTCAGAGAAAAATCTTAGGCAAAAAAAAAAAATCATAGATTAAGAACCTCTATGCCTAAAATTTTTTTTAAATTAAAAAAAAACAACTATGCCAAATACCTTCCCATGCGCCAAGCTCCCTCATCCTGCCTGCTCCAACTTCAGAATTACAACTTCTACTTCCATTTTTATATGTTGTAAGCCCCACCCCATCACATTAAATCTCTCAGGAGACATAATTTACTTAAACATCTAGAGTGAAACGGGAAAGAGGGAACATTACTGAAAACGGTCATTCACATAATTTACTCCCATTGGACTGAAGGGAATTTGAACCCTAATGGTTTAAGATGGGAAACAAAGAAATACTATTTCCTCATTCTCCCTAGCCATACCTTTCAAGTCTTCCTGGTTTATTACGTTATTTGTGCAAACGCGCTTGACCGCACCTCCTGACATTGCTCAATATTTGCCTGCGTGGAAGAGACTGAGGCAACCCGCAGGAGGAGCTCCCAGAGCCCTCTGTCCATCACCCGTAAAGAGCCAGCGCAGCCTCACCGTTCCTGAGCACGGCTGCAGAGATGGGACCATCGCGCCAGCTCCCCCTAACGGGGCTGCTATTCTTTTCTCTCATTCCAAGTCAACTATGCCAGATCTGTGGTGAGTATGCTCCAAGCTAAAATTGCTCTAAACTTTGAGCATTGTGAGCTATGAGCTAAAAACAGCATGACAGTCTCCTGGAGGCTACTGTGTAGTTACCTGAGAAAAGGTCCGATTCCAGTGCTGGATGTCACTGGACTCTATGCGTAACCTAAAGGGCGGCAGGGGATGGTGAGGACAGTTCTACGATGCTCGTTGTTTTAAGACGGCTCAGAGATTCAGCATTAACTTGCTTCACTCTTCTTCCTGGGCTAAGATCCTTTCTACCACCACAGCCCTGTCAAGGAACTGTCTTTTCTTGTTCATTTTTAAGAACAGAAAATTCATGATCTCAGGAAACTTTTCAGATCATGGAAAGGTATCTGGTGACTTTGAGATACAATCTATTTTTAAGAAGTTCAACCCAGAGGTTCTGGATTAACTCCTTGTAACTACACAGAACAAAGTAATATTAATAATGTCTTTCAAATAATGAAGATTGCTCTCTTGTCCTTATTGAGTTTAGATATTCTAAGCTACACATCTTCCTCTTTTCAACTCTTCCCCACAGGTACAGGCTCCAGAGAGTGTGTGATTTTATTAAAAAATACTGAGAGAAAGAAAAGCTGGTCTCAGGTCTAGTGTGACCCCTTAGTAACCCCCATTAATGAACCAGTGTTTGTTTAATGTCTATTTATTTGTTTATTTGGGTGTGCTGGGTCTTAGCTGTGGCATGTGGGATCTAGTTCCCTGGTCAGGAATTGAACCTGCATCCCCTGCTTTGGAAGCACAGGATTTTAAGCACTGGACCGACAGGGAAGTCCCATGAATCATTTTAGCTTCATCCATAAATGAAGAATAATCAGAGAAGGTTGTTTGATTCCTTAAAGTATTATATAGCTCACAGGTGCATGATTTCTCTACTGGAAGCCTTTACCCTGGAACTGAGCTTCAAACCAGGCCAAAGGCGATGCTCCTGTGTGGTACCAGCTGCGGCTACATCTCCCTGGTCTCTCCAGCCTACAAGAAGAAATCCATCGCACAGCGGAAAGATGAAAGCTCCGAACCTGCCAACTCTTAACTGTTTCTCCTGGCCTGTCATTTCCTCAGTTGTGTTGTAAGAACAGAGGTTCTCCATTGAGTTTTTGAAGTTTCATTCACTGTACAAAATAACTTTGCTTTTCGTGGTTAAGGAACTTGACCTGAGTTGTCCCTTTACCAGGAACTAAAGAAGTCTGCTTCAGTGCCAAAAAATCTGCTGACCTGAATCTCAGAGGTGACTCACAATTGTCCAATTACGTCTGTAACAAACCATGATCTTTCTCAATCACTCTGTTCAGATCTTCCTGACTCTCTCTATTAAAGGCAGGTGGGCAAGAAAAATACCATTTCCTGGACTCGCTAAGGATAGTGATAGAAATTCAAGTTGAGCTAGAAGTAATAGGACATACAGTATCTTATAGCTTATTTGGTGGTTTCTTGTCCATTATCTTTGGCTATTTCTTGACTTCTTGAAGTCAGGAAAGTTACATAACTTACCCTGTTATAAGTTAAGGAATGAAGACCCCTGGAAAGATCTTCCTGAGCCCAAGGTTCACCTTCTTTTCACTATTCCCCAAGCCCATGAGATAATCTGGAGATGGGAAGGATTTTCTTAGGTGATGGTCAAAGTATGCTGAGAGATATTTTCATCATGGTTAATTCTTCTTCTCCTCCAGTTTTCTCGGGAGCTGTGGATTCTCTTTTTAATTCCTCAGTATACGAGGCCTCCCTCCATCTTTGCCCGTGGGACTTAGACACGTTGTAGGCTAAAACTGGAAGGTTTTCAAAGAGTGCTCCCTGCTGAATATGCCTGATCTTGATGCCTGGCCAGTTGGGCAATCAGTGCAGCTTAGGGGTCAATCACTAATGACACGTAGAACTTTTGCCTTCTTTCTCTTCTCTCTCCTTCTTGTTAGCAGTAACCCAGGTAAATAAGAAGACGATGGAGAAGAAAATACTGACTCCAGAAAGCAGATTGGGTTACAGGCGGGGACTTGGAAGATGCGCATTGCAGTCTCAGTTAAAGCTCCAATTACCAAGGCCCCTTAAGGACACCCTCTGGGCCTCAGAGCAACTAACACACACACACACACACACACACACACACACACACACACACACACACACACACACACACACACACACAGGAGCTACCAGGCAGGACACAATGGTAAGGCTGAGCTAGTTGTTTAAATATTTAACACTTCCATGCTGGTTGGCAAAAAAATAATACATGGCAGAGGGGGGCTCCAGACTCACCTTGTATCATTCCAGCAACATCGCCAGTGGCTCCCGAGTGGGTCTATCTATGCCATATCTGTCACTAAATGTTTTAACCGCATTCCTGTTCTTAGCCCTAATATTCTATGGGTGCCCTTCTTATTTCCTCTCTCCCTTCCACAGAGGTAAATGAAGCAAACTTATGGCGTCTAGAACCTCTGATAAACATGATGCTAAAGGCAAACTACACCAAAGGGATCCAAGGAGCCAACGTCCTGTTGACCCTCAGACTTGTTGGGATTAAGAATCACAGCCTAGAACAACAGCTGAGTCAACAAATCAAAGAAGACATAAATAGCACAGGTGAGTGCCTATATTCCCCGGAAGATTTAGGGAAAGACTTACCCATCTATAAAGATAATCTCCAGTGAGTCCTAAAAATTGTGTGTCCAAGTCATCCCTGGTACATCCATCTTAGATGTAGAAAACTTGAGATGAACAGGAGTAGAAATAAAATATTATACAAGTGAAACTTATATAATGTTATAAACCAATGTTACCTAAATATTTTTGAAAAAATCTAGTCCAAGTATGTAGTGGGGTTTCTTTTAAATAAAGTTCACATAAAATTTTTTAAAATTGAGGTGACAAAAAGGTACCTCAAATCCTCAATCCCCTGCCACTTACTGTAGAGTGAAGCTTTCCTTTTCTGGGCCCTGAAAATAGAAAAAGCAGAAGAAATCATATACTCTCATCCATTAAGATTTATATCATTTAGTTGAGTTCATGACCAGACAAGGGTGTGGGCCACAACCAAGAAAGCTGACAGCATAGAGTCAGCTATGACTCTATGAGTCAGCATAGAGTCAACCATAGAGTCATGGAGAAATGGACTGGAATTGGGGGCAGATTCCACATTGAAACTCTCGTTTCAACACTGAGCTTTCTAATGAGTATAAGGGGGAAATATAGCCACCCCTACCTACCCAACAATATTATTGTGAGACTAGGAGGAGCCCGAGAATTTGGATATTTTAAATACAAGTTGATTATTCCTATCCTTGTGAGATGGCACCCTCAAGGAGGAAGATCCCAAGGCTTTACTATTCATCTATCTCTACTCTTTGTTCAAGGATTACTTGATTCCAAAAAGAGCCCGCAATTTCATGGGAAAGACTAAGATCTAGCTTGGATTTATACAGTACTGCTAGAAAAGGCTCTGTTTGGGGGAATAAAGAAGAAGACAATAAAACATTAATAAAGAGTAGAACAGCAATATAAATCACAAGGAAGACAGGAGGCCAAAAAAGTCATAAGCGTGTGCCTTGTTTAACTTGAGTACTTTTCTTTTCAGAGATGGAGTTAACCTCGGGACAGCTTGCCTTGGGTATTCTGGCTTTGGGAGCATGTGAAAACCCAGATGAAGCATTTATACGTGATGCTCATCTGGTTAGCAAACTTGGAGACAAATTCCAAGCAGAAATTCAGAATATGGGTGAGAATCACATGCTGAGACCCTGGATGCCTTTGTCTTCTCCTCCACTGATTCAGAACTGTGTGAAGTTTCTACCTGCTCCTTCCTTCTCTTCTTCACTCCACTCTTCCCACCATACCTTTGAAGACCTCTTTCCCTCCTTCTTTCTTTCAAATGTGTCTTGAGTTTTCTTTTCCAATATGTTCAATTAAGCATTGACCCTCCGTCAAGCCTACCTTACACTGGATGCTAAATACACACACCCACATGCGGACACACAGGTCACAGTCCTCTAGTCCCTCAGAAGTTTGGCTTTTGGACAAACTACATCAGAAATAGCTGATCAAGATGAGACATTGTGTCACACGTACCGAAGTGTACACTTATGATTCTAGTACAAGCACAAAGATAGCAAAAAGTACTGAAAACTAGGTTGACCATTACGGCTACTGGTGAGATACATTTCTGGATTCTAGTTCTAGCTCTGTAACCATCTGAACATCAAGATAGTATTTGTTTATTTTTATTTTTTTTGGAGTGTGGTTGATTTACAATATTGTATTAGTTTCAGGTGTACAGCAAAGTGAATCGGTTATATACATTAATAGCCATATGCCCACACTTTTTTTAGATTCTTTTCCTATATAGGCCATTACAGAGTACTGAGTAGGCTTTCCTGTGCTATACAGCAGGTTCGTATTAGTTATCTATTTTATATACAGTAGCGTGTATATGGGCTTCCCTGGTAGCTCATATGGTAAAGAATCTGCCTGCAATGCAGGAGACCTGGCTTGATCTTGGAGAAGGAAATGGCAACCCACTCCAGTATTCTTGCCTAGAAAATCCCAAGGACAGAGGAGCCTGGAGGGCTACAGTCCAGGGGGTCATGAAGAATCAGACATGAATGAGCACCTGGGCACACAGCATGTGCCAGGCCTGGGTGCAGTCTTGCTGCTGCTGCTCCAGTATGCTTGCCTGGAGAATTCCACGGACAGAGGCTACAGTCCATGGGGTCTCAAAGAGTTGGACGTGACTGAGTGTCTGTATGTCAATCCTGGTCTCCAGTTTATCCCTCCCCACCCCCTTATCCCTGGTGTAGCTGTGGGTTTGTTTTCCACATCTACGACCCCACTTCCGCTCTGTAAACAAGCTCATTTGTACCTTTTCCTCATATTCCACATATAAGTGATATGATATGTTATTTGTCTTTCTGTGTCTGACTTAACTCAGTGTGATAATCTCTAGGTCCATCCATGGTGCTGCAAATGGCATTATTCTGTTCTTTTTGATGGCTTAGTAATATTCCATTGTGTATATGTACCACATCTTCTTTATGCATTCCTCTGTTAGCTTGCTTCTAATGTCCTGGCTATTGTAAATAGTGCTGCAATGAACACTGGGGTGCACATATCTTTTTGAATTAATGTTTTCTCAGGATACATGCCCAGGTGTGGGATTGCTGGGAGAACAGTATTTTTATCTCTTTAGTGCTGAATCGCCTCAGGCATAAAATGAAAGGAGTTGAGTTGAATCTGACGGCCCTTGAAAGTGAAAGTGTTAGTTGTTCAGTCACGTCTGACTCTTTGAGACCCCATGGCCTGTAGCCCACCAGGCTCCTCTGTCCAGGGGATTCTCCAGGCAAGAATACTGGAGTGGGTAGCTGTTCCCTTCTCCACGGGGTCTTCCTGACCCAGGAATCGAAACTGGGCCTCTTGCATTGCTGGCAGATACTGTACAATCTGAGCCACCAGGGAAACCCTTGGTGGACCTTAAAAGCCTTTAAATTTCTCCAGTTTGCTGTTTCTCTGAGCAGTCTCTCCCCTCTCTTATTCACCTCTCTTTAAATGTAAAGAAATGGAGATAGAGTAAGTAGAAATAAGCTTAAAATGTACTATTCCGGTACCGCCTGTGTGAATAAGGTATTCCTCTCCTCCCTGACAGAAACACACGGAGGCAGTCCACTGACTAACTATTACCAGCTCAGCCTGGCCCTGTTGGCCTTGTGTCTGTTCAACGGGAACTATTCAATCACCAGTGTTACTTATTACTTCAATCCTGAAAATAAGAACTATTACTTTCAGGGCCAGTTCTCAGTAGGTAAGTCATTAAACCCAATTCCCTTGGTTTCAAGGACATGGGTACCAGGAGGCCTTGTCTTTTGCATTTTTCTACCAATAAGAACTTGAATTTTTTCTTTCCTCACTACCCTAGTCTTCTGAGAATTTTTTTTTTTTAGGAGAGTGGATACTGAATAGTGTTTAAGCCTCTTTCTAGATGTGCAGTACAGTAAAAGGACCCAGTTTCTCTTTCCCCTTTTCTTTGAGTAGCCAATGGATGTTAGCTCTTGACTTTAATTTGCCCACTTGTAAAGTGAGGATAGATCATGAAGATCATCAGATAAGGTATCTTAGGGAGCATAAACGTTAGAGAAAGGGGATGTGGTGGGATTCACCTGTCTCACCCCTGCATCTTTCTCTCACCCATTGGGATCATCTGGACGCGTGGGCTTACGTGAACAATACACTCTCTCCAGTGGTGAGATGCAATATTTTGATCAATAAAGTGGGTGTCCACCGTGGAAAACGACCAGAAATCTCCCACTGGATCAGCTTACACATCCAAAAAGAAGTCCCTTTTAGACAGATCCACAAACTCGTTTTTCTCCAAGAAGCTCAAAGAAAGCCACCATTCAGTGTCTCAGAATAATAAGGAGAATGTGAATTTCTTATGTATCTCTTTCTATGAGAGGGAAGACACCATCCTTAAAGAAAACAGAAGGAACCAAGAAATGAGCCAGGAAAACAGATCTTATCCTCATTCTTCTAATCTCTTGCCAGATCCTCCCCATCAACAGTTCCCCTAAGTGCTATTTTCAAATCAGTCTAATGAAAAACTTGGGAATTTAGAGGCATTTTTGTTTGGTGTATCACCCTCAGTTTTCTCAATTTCTCTGCCAACGTGGCTGAAAGGTGACAAAGATGAGAACAACCACGATGTACAAGCAGACTCTGTGTTTGCACCGACAGATGGATATGTGTTTCTATGACCAAGATGTGAGTTCCTGAGGGCAAGGCTTGCGGTTATCCACGTAAGGAAGGAATCCTGACATACCTGAGAGGTTAGGGCGAGAGGACGGCTGCTGTATCTGGAAATTCTTCTCTTGCATCATCAGCTAGCATGGCCAAGCACCCCGTTCCGCCTGGAGTCCTCCTATTGTCAGTTTTGAAAGTCCCGCATACCAGGGACCGCTCAGTCCAGGGTGAACCCAGGACGGTTAGTCACTCAGTCACCGATGTTTTGCTTCCTGACAGATACTGGAGCGATGGCTGTTCTTGCTCTAACCTGTGTGCAGAGGAATATACAAAAGAAGACGGAAGCAAATACAGAGGATGAAATCAAGAATTATATAGCATCACTGGCAAACATGATCCAGTGTGAGGGAAAACAGGGTCTGTTTGGAAACACATTTAGCACGGGAGAAGCTATGCAGGTAAGTCAGAAGGCAAAACAGGAGACAGAGAACGGGGTCATGGCAGAAAGCAACATCTTCCTCCTTCCCTCTTGGTCTCCTGAGGACTTACTGTCCACCTGACTTTGTTTTAATCACGTAATTTCCCTCCCCTGCCTGAAATGTATCCCCCTGTCCTTTACTCTCCACATCCAGCTTTTCCTGACTACCTTTAAGAAATGCTAGTGCCTGCTACAATCTATTTTGTTGTTCTTTAGCATGTAACTTCCTGCTTTACCACGTACCATTGTTCAGTGTTTCATCTTACCTCCCCAATTAGGTTATTGTTATGGAAATAAGAAGTAGCAGTGGCAGTAACAGCAGCTGATATTTAGTGACATTAGGTCACTTATGCACAATCACCCAACGAAGAAAGAATCATTACCTCCACTTCCTAAAATGAGAGCATGAATCACAGAGGGCCAGTAAATTGCCCAAGAGAACAAACAGAACAAAGCCCAGAGGGATGGGGAGGCGATGGGGCCAGAACAGGTGGCTTCAAAACTCACACTCAATGCTGACACTGTCCTGTTTATATTCTTTGAAGACCGAGAATTTACTCCTGAGTTTAGTCACTGATCAGCTCAGCTTTAAGGGGTCGATACAAGAAGAGATGAGGAAAAGCATGTGGGGGAAAAAAGGATTTCACCAAGTCTTTGGTATGAATTGGGGTTTGCCAGGCTGACCCGGGATGAGAGGACTTTCATAGGGAGAGAAGAAGCAAGGACAAAAGCGCAGAGGTGCATTCCGTAATTTAGGAAGATCAGAGAGTTCAGCCCAGCCAGCACAGGGCTCCTGCGAAAAACGACAAGATGAGGCTGATGATGTGAATAAGGGTCCAGTCTCAAAGCCTGTCCGCGGCATTATTCCTCTTCACACTTGCTATGCTAGAAATTAATAGAAAGCAGTGGTTTCCTGTTCTGGGTGCACATCTGATTTACCTAGAGGAGCTTTTAGAAAATGCTAACGTTTACACCCCACACCAATCGGTTAATACACAAGTTTAGGTGTGGAGCGCGGGCTCGGTCTTGTTTTAAAAGCCTACAGGTGGTATTCATTCACGACAGGGTCCAGAGCTGCTTACCTACCAGACTGTTTACGAACGTTTTATGAAGCTCCACCCCACAGAGTTTTAACCTCTGGACCACCAGAGAAGTCCCTAATGAGTTTTTCTTTTTGTTTTTTGTTTTTTTTTTTAATGTCTCACCAAAAAAAAACCTGATTGACTTCTTGGTTATCTTTAAGAGTCTTCAGGAAAAGATGAAAAGGGGAACTGTCCTTCCTCGAGCAACTACAGAACAATGCCTTCAGGTTCAGTCCATCTTAGAAAGTGAAGTCGCTCAGTCGCGTCCAACTCTGCGACTCCATGGACTGTAGCCTATGAGGCTCCTCCGTCCATGGAATTTTCCAGGAGGGGGTTGCCATTTCCATCTTAGCCCTTGTCTTATTCTTGTTGTTGTTGTTTAGTTGCTGAGTCTTGTCCAACTCTTTTTCGACCCCATGAACTGTAGCCCCCCAGGCTCCTCAGTCCACGGGATTTCCCAGGAAATTGATTAATACCCTCTTAAATTTTCCTACCCTGTAACTCTGTCCCTTGAGTCCAGTTTACACCCGCTGCCTGGAGAGTTTCTGTTCAAGAACTTCTTAGACTTCCCACTGTCCAGCAACCACCCCGTGACATTCGAGGGTCTGCCGACCCGGCTCCAACCCTCTTCTCCAGGCAGTCCTCCTGCGATGCGCCGCGTGTCCCCTCTACACCAGTCCTCTGAAGCCAAGAGGAATCCTCTGGGGACCTTACTGAAACTCAGACGCTCTCACTACAAACAGGCCTGGCCCTGGCCGTCCCTGCGTTGTCCCCTTCAGTCACGTGTTCGCCTCCGCGTGTCACCTGCAGAGGTGCTGTCGTAGTGCCGAGCCCTGCTCACGTATCGCCTCCTCCGCCAAGCCTTCCTCCGCCTCACTGATGTTTCTGAGCGCTTCCCCTTCAGAAAGACCGGACGCTAGACGGTCTCTTAGGGCTGCACTGCGCTTAGTTGCTCAGTCATGTCTGACCCTGCAACCCCATGGACTGTAGCCCGCCAGGCTCCTCTGTCCATGGAATTCTCCAGGCCAGAACGCCGCAGTGGGTGGCCTTTCCCTCCTCCAGGGGATCTTCCCAACCCAGGAATGGAACCGGGGTCTCCTGCATTGCAGGCGGATTCTTCACCAGCTGAGCTACCAGGGAAGCCTTTCTCTTAGGGCAGAGGTCCCCAAAGTTTTTGCCACCAGGGACCAGTTTCGTGGAAGACAGTCCTATTTTTCCGTGGAAGGGGGTGGGGGATGGCTCAGACAGTACCGCAAGCAGAGGTTCAGGAGGTGCCGTGGGCGACGGGCAGGGTGAGGAACGCTTCCCTGATTTGCCTGCTGCTCACCCCCTGCTGTGCGGTCCCCAGGGTGGGGGTGGGGGTTGGCGACACCAGTCTTAGGGCCTTCATCTTAGGGACTCCTTTACAAGAATCTGTTAACGCTGTTCGACAGTATCTCATATGGTTAACACTATCTCATATCGTTTCCGGAGAAGGAAATGGCAACCCACTCCAGTGTTCTTGCCTGGAGAATCCCGTGGACAGAGGAGCCTGGTGGGCTGCCGTCTATGGGGTTGCACAGAGTCGGACACGACTGAAGCAATTTAGCAGCAGCAGCAGCAATGAAGAGTAAATACGGTAGAGAAAGACTGTTCGCATTGATGCTATGAAAGTTTGAGTGATTAAACCATCCCCACCTCCCCACCCAAACTAGCTTATAAGCTTCTTGAAAGGTATCTTAGTTGTCTAAGGCGGTTCCCATGTAGTCAATGCCCAAAAAAGATTTCCTAAATTAGATTCAAGCTTTCCCGCGATGTGAAGTCTCTCCCATTCATTCTCATTCTCTCCCCTTCTCTCTCTCTCTCTCTCACACACACACACCAGGCTCTCTTTGTCTCATCGAACTATTACAAAAATGAAACAAATTGCCAAGAAACCCTACACACAGTATTTTACAACATTTCTCAGAAAGCATTTTACCTGCCGATTGCTGCAGCCCAGATCTTACCTGCCTTGTTGGGAAAGACCTATTTGGATGTCACCAACAACTCTTCCTGCGGCCACAGGCCAGGTATAGCACTAACGAGCAAGCTGTTTTGCCTTTCAGCGTGACACCCAAAGTGTGTAAGACTGAGACGTCCGCAGGAACCAAAAGGGACCAGGTAAACCTCTAAAGAATAACAGTTCCCAGACAGGACTCAGTCCTCCATGTCACCAGGGACCGTAAGTGCCAGAGGATCTGTCCTTATCAGGGTAGTAGACGCTGTTCTTGGTTCAAACACTGACAACAAGGTAGCGTTGATTAAAAGATAAGCGTGCTTGCTGAGCTGTAGCCCACTCGCTGGGACCCCCTGGACTGTAGCCCACCAGGCTCCTCTGTTCATGTAATTTCTCAGGCGAGAATGCTGGAGTGAGTTGCCATTTCCTGCTCTAGGGGATCTTCCTTGCCCAGGGATTGAACCGGCATCTCTTGCGTCTCCTGCAGTGGCAGGCGGATTCTTTGCCACGAAGCCAGCTGGAAAGTGACTAAAGGGTGTCATTCTCTCCAGGGGTGCTTTCTGATTGCTGGATACAGAGAGATTTCCTGAACATCGTTCCCAACCTAAAAAGTACCCCGTCTCTGGCTTTTATTAGACTCAATGCGTGAGCACCCAGGGACATGACGTTAATGGGAAAGAATGTGGTGGTGTTATAAGAAAACCACGGCTTGAACCATTAGTCAAACCACAAGGGATAAGCAAAGGAGACTTTTCCTTCTGTCTTGTTCATTTCTGGTTCAGCCACATATAGGTTTAAGGAACTTGGACAAAACTGCTAAGCTCAATTTATCTACTATAAGAAATGCAAATGATAATAGTATGTAACAGGCATTAGTAAGGATTGAAGAAGATAATTCATGTAAAATGATTAGCACATAGTGCCTGGCATGTAATGTTCTCTATTAATGTTAATAAATAAAAAGGCAGGGGTTTGGGAAAAATAGGGGAGGATGTTAAGAGATACAAACTTCCTGTCATAAAATAAATACTTCATGGCAATATAGTGTACAGCGTAGAGAATATAGTCAATAATATTGTAGTAACTTTGTATGGTGACGGATGGTTACTAGAGTCACAGTGTTGATCATTCCTCATGTATATAAACGTTGAATCGTGTTTTACGTGTGAAACTAACATAATGTTGTGCGTCAATACTTCAATAAAAAATTAACAGGCCCGGGGGCTTCCCAGGGGCTCAGTTACAGGGAATCCACCTGCCAGAGCAGGAGACACGGGTTCCGTCCCTGGTCCGGGACAGTCCCACGTGCTGAGGAGCACCTAGGCCCACGTACCGCGACTGCTGAGCCTGTGCTCTCGAGCCTGGGAGCCGCAGCTACTGCAGCCCACATGCCCTGGAGCCTGTGTCCACAACCAGAGGAGCCACAGCAATGGGAACGAGAGCGTTCTCACGCTGCAAGTAGAGGCAGCCTCCCCACTCACCGCACCTAGAGAAAGGCCCACACAGTAGCAAAGACCCAGCACAACCAAAAATAAACGACTTATTTTTTAAAATCACAAAAAGGAAAAAAATCAAAAAGCACACACACACAAAAAAAAGAAAAGAGAGGGCATTATTGTATGCTGCACCAATGTAAAAAAAAAAGAAAAGAAAAATCAGGAGCCTCTGTGAGAAATGGGAAATGGGCAACTGATTTGCTGCAACAGCTGGAAGCTGAGGCAAACACAAGCCTTCACAAGCTGGTGAGTATCTGTTTTTAATTTGTGCTTTAGTTGTCTGAGAGATACCCCAGCCCCCCCGATTGCTGACCCGGGCTCCTGGTATAAACCCTCTTCCACATTGATGGAGACAGAGTCGTTGCATAGGGTTGGAGAGGTGTGCAGACTCTGACATCGCTTTTATTCTTCTGAATAATAATTCTCCTCTACTTTTCTGTCTCTGCCAGTCAAATTCAACATCTCCACTGATAAGCCTGATTCTGTGACACCTACGACTGCACCCTTGAATATCTTAGTCAAATACTCTGTGCGAATCAATAAGACAAGTTACACCGAAGTCACCGTGAGAAAGGGTTCTGTCTTCCTCGATGTGATGAAGGCCGCTCAGGAGAAAAATGAGACTCTATTTCGGTATGTCTATACAGTCCATGGAATTCTCCAGGCCAGAGTACTGGAGTGGGTAGCCTTTCCCTTCTCCAGGGGATCTTCCCAACCCAGGAATCGAACCCAGGTCTCCTGCATTGCAGGTGAGTTCTTTACCAGCTGAGCTATGAGGGAAGCCCAATAGATAACCTAAGGTTAAGGAATTTAATGTGATTATGACTCAGCAGGAATACATCCGCACCAGAATTCAATGTACATTTAAAACACTTCTCAGTGAGTAGCTTTGCTGTTCATCCTCATAGCACAGGAGGAGTTTAAAAAGGGAGGTGAAACATTTTCTCTTCCAGCACACAGCAGATATTAATAGACAGATAAAGAAGTACCATGGATCTTTCTTCTGTCAGTAGAACTCCTCCAATTAATAGAATCTCTTAAGTCAGACATTTTGTGTCTAAAATAGTGGTTCTTAACTGTTTTTTAATCACTGACCCCTTTGAAAGTCAGATGAGTGGGATTCTCATCCCAGAAAATTAACAAATGTATAAAATGTGTCATTTGTTGCTTTTTATCTTATATTGGAGTGTAGTTGATTAACAATGATGTGTTAGTTATAGGTATACAGCAAAGTGATTCAGATACCCATAAAAGTATCCATTTTTTTTTCAAATTCTTCTCCCATTTAGGCCACTGTAGACTACTGAGCAGTGTCCCCTACGCGGTACAGCAGGTCCCTGTTGGCTGTCTGTTTTACATACAGCAGTGTGTCCACGTCAATCCCAAGCTCCCAGTCTAAGCCGCCCCACCTCCCCCAGCCACCCTTTCCCCCTGGTAAAGAGAGTTCGTTCTCTAAATCTGGGAGCGCAAGGCTTGTCATCTGAATCTGAGGTTTCACAGAGACTGGGAAGCTTCTCCAGGCCGCCTCCACCTTACAGGAGACTCTAGGCTCCTCAGTCAAGGTTCCCTGGCCTAGAGAGGTCAAATATAAAATGAAGATACTGACTTTGCCTCTGAAAAATATGGCTTAAGTGGCTCCATAAGCCTAACTGGCATTTATTGTATCTAATAACGTGCTCTAAGATGCAGCAGAGAAAATCATATGTAAGAAAATATGTATCTGTACGTATGTATCATTATAAAGCCCGTTTTCAAGTGTTCCCAGAAAGGTAGAAAATCTGACTAAAGAACATGAAACAAATATCAATTATGTCGCTTCTTAATAAGTGAACATGAACTATTGAATTATCCTTTCCTTTTTCCTGAGCACCTCTAGGACAACTGGGTAACACTCTCTTGTACTGTTCGGCATCTTCAACCCTTACTGTCTTGGGTAGAAGATTAGGAACTGTTGATGGCAAAGTGTCTACTATGGCAGGAGAGGGGCAGAAACCATGGGCAGTGTTTCTATAATTTGCATGGATTGTAGACTGCCTGCCTCAGAATGATCTAGAATGTTTATAAAACATGCAGATTCCTGGATCTGGCCCAGATCTCCAGAATCAAGGTATCTGGGAAGAAGGTCAGGAGGTCTGTGTAGTATCTTCTAGTGATTCTTAGGTACACAAAAGAAGTGCCCGTGGGAGAGTTGCCTCTGAACATCTTAAATCCATGTACCAACTCGCTGTTGCCCACAGCTTCACAGTGGAGGAGACTTCGTGGGGCCCCTACGTCACCTCTGTTCAGGGCATAAGGGCCAGCAGCAATGACAGAACCTACTGGGAACTCCTGAGCAACGGCCAGCCACTGAGCCAAGGTAAGGGGGAGGACGAGAAACAGCCCTGCAGTGAGGCGCCCGGAGCGCTCACGTGTGAGTGTGTGAGCCTCGGTGGGGAACACGCCGAGGGTGTGAGCGCGTTCAGCCTCGCAGCCGTGTCCGACTCTCTGTGACCTCCTGGCCCGCTGCCCGCCAGGCTCCTCTGTCCGCGGGGTTTCCCAGGCAGGAACACGTGGTGGAGGGGGTTGCCGTTTCCTTCTCCAGGGTCGGGAGAGCCAGATCCACTATTTGATGACGTGGTGATCAAATCATTGGGCCCACGTCTCCTTCTTCCTTTTCAGGAGCTGGGAGTTATGTTGTCCAAAATGGAGACAACTTGGAGGTCCGTTGGAGCAAATATTAATAAATTGAAAGCTTCTTCAGCTGGGTCTGACCGTTCTGTGGTCAAATTCTGTGTGGAAACTGATCTTACACGTTCCTTTTCGTTTATATCTCAATCCTAACAGCACATCAATAACCTCTACTTCTCTCTTTGAGTGTCCAGTGAAAGGCCAACAGCTACACAAAAAGAGCACGTTCTAATCATTTAATATCAAAGGGAATCACTATTAGAGGGAAGACTACCTCAGGAAGAAGCGAAGGGAAAAAGATTAGACCCACCTGCCCAAGAAGTTGAGTTCTGCTCACGGGTCCCCTGCTAACTATCTGGGTGACCTTGGGCAACGGGGGGAAATGGAGAGAAGGTTCCAAGTCTAACGGCACAGCAGCAACCAGTGAGATCAAGGAGGCATCTCATGGGGAGACTGAGCTCTCTGAGACCCGGGGGCAAGGGAGGAACTGAGAAGACACAGTGGCCTCGTACAGGCAGCGGGCAGAGAGAAAAGTACTGCCCTAGACAAAGGAAAGTGTGAGGCCTGTCCGTAAAAGTCAGCGCACAAGGTTGGAGGAACCATTTCACCCCCATCTCCAGCAGCCTCCCCTAGGTCCCACTTCTCTCCCACATTTATTTTCCTCTTACTTCACCATGAAAATCACTCTCATAGGCACATCACCAAATCCACGTGCAGAAAAACATTGACTCCAATGTTCAGTTCAGCAGAACTCACTTAAAAAAAAAGTTGAATCATGTCTAAGCCTGAACTGGGTTACACCATATACTGAGTACCTGAGCTGTGGGCGCATTCAGTTAGGAACCAGAGATGCCTTTAAGATGCCAAAGGTGCTTCAGATGAAGCACAAAGCGACCCGTTTAGAGTCCCCTGCACGGGGATCCCCTGGTGTCGAGAGGCTGAGACGTCACCTCCCAGTGACGCAGCGCAGACTCGATCTCTGGGTGGGGACCTAAGGCCCCCCCCGTGTCTCACGGCCCAAAGGCGAAAACAGAAGCAGCATTATAACAGATTTAATAAAGACTTTAAACATGGTCCACATAAAAAAAAAAATCTTTAAAAAATGTGATAATAGTCTCCAAAAGGAAGAGGCCTCAAAGTCGAATTAGTGAACTTATTTCAGCAACACCGCCCTTATTTCTCTTGTGTTTTCAAGATTCTCTTCTTTCCTCCCCTCCACCAGCAACCCTGCTTTACGGTCAGGGGCTGAACGCTCCTCCTGCTCACTGCTTGCGGGCACTGATTGTCGACTCTCAGGTCCAACCCTGCCCTGGTCTTCATGAACCGGGTGTGAAAGAGGTCCTCTCAGCTGGAGAGCGATGGATGCCATCCTCTGGGGTCTGCGTCTCAGTTAGCGGCAGGGAGACTTCCGCGGTGCTGTGAGCACGCGGTGCCGGCTGTCCGGTATCTTTATAGACGCTACAGTCGTGTGAAACTGGAGAATAATGGCTCAAGACTGTTGTCGTTGTTGTTCAGTGGCTCAGTCATGTCCAACTCTCTGCGACCCGTGGGACTATCCTGGGAAAACCAGCGTAATGTTGTCCATAAGGAAGCTCAAGCAAGAAATACAGACACAAATATGTCAAAATGACAGAAAAGATTGCCCCTGACATTAACCATTGAGACTTACTCTCGATATGACAAAGTTGGAATGGGTCTCTCCAAAATCCCTCTCTCTCAATGATGCTCGCTCATTTTCTTTTTTTTTTTTTCGCTGTTGTCACGCAGCATGTAGGGTCTTAGTTCCCAGACCAGGGATCGAAACTGTGTCCCCTGAAGTGAAAGCACAGAGTCTTAACGACTGGACCACCAGGGAGTTCCCATACAGTTCATTTTCAATAATACTCAATCAATCACAGTAAAGTTGAGTTTAGCTCAGTTCAGGTGCTCAGTCGTGTCCGATTCTTTGTGACCCCACGGACTGCAGCACGCCAGGCTTCCCTGTCCATCACCAAGTCCCGGAGTTTACTCAAACTCATGTCTATCAAGTCAGTGATGCCATCCAACCACCTCATCCTCTGTCCTCCCCTTCTCCTCCTGCCTTCAGTCTTTCCCAGCATCAGAGTCTTTTCCAGTGAGTCCGTTCTTCACATCAGGTGGCCAAAGTATTAGAGTTTTAGCTTCAGCATCAGTCCTTCCAATGATATTAAGACCTGATTTCCTTTAGGATTGATTGATCTTCTTGCAGTCCAGGGAACTCTCACGAGTCTTCTCCAACACCACAGTTCAAAAGCATCAATTCTTTGGTGCTCAGCTTTCTTTATAGTCCAGCTCACATCCATACATGACTACTGCAAAAAACATAGCTTTGACTAGACAGTCCTTTGTTGGCAAAGTAATGTCTCTGCTTTTTAATATACTGTCTAGGTTGGTCATAGCTTTTTTTCCAAGGAGCAAGCGTCTTTTAATTTCATGGCTGCAGTCACCATCTGCAGTGATTTTGGACCCCCAAAAAATAAAGTCTCTCACTGTTTCCATTGTTTCCCCATCTATTTGCCTTGAAGTGATGGGATCAGATGCCATGATCTTAGTTTCCTGAATATTGAGTCTTAAGCCAACTTCTTCACTCTCCTCTCTCACTTTCATCAAGAGGCTCTTTGGTTCTTTTTTTTCTGCCATAAGGGTGGTGTCATCCGCATATCTGAGGTTATTGATATTTCTCCCGGCAATCTTGATTCCAGCTTGTGTTTCTTCCAGCCCAGTGTTTCTCATGATGTACTCTGCATATAAGTTAAATAAGCAGGGTGACAATATACAGCCTTGACGTACTCCTTTTCCTATTTGGAACCAGTCTGTTGTTCCATGTCCAGTTCTAACTGTTGCTTCCTGACCTGCATACAGGTTTCTCAAGAGACAGGTCAGATGGTCTGGTATTCCCATCTCTTTCAGAATTTTTCACAGTTTCTTGTGATCCACACAGTCAAAGGCTTTGGCATAGTCAATAAAGCAGAAATAGATGTTTTTCTGGAACTCTCTTGCTTTTTCGATGATCCAGCGGATATTGGCAATTTGATCTCTGGTTCCTCTGCCTTTTCTAAAACCAGCTTGAACATCTGGAAGTTCACGGTTCACGTATTGCTGAAGCCTGGCTTGGAGAATTTTGAGCATTACTTTACTAGCGTGTGAGATGAGTGCAATTGTGCGGTAGTTTGAGCATTCTTTGGCATTACCTTTCTTTGGGATTGGAATGAAAACTGACCTTTTCCAGTCCTGTGGCCACTGCTGAGTTTTCCAAATTTGCTGGCATGTTGAGTGCAGCACTTTCACAGCATCACCTTTGAGGATTTGAAATAGCTCAACTGGAATTCCATCACCTCCACTAGCTTTGTTCGTAGTGATGCTTCCTAAGGGCCACTTGACTTCACATTCCAGGATGTCTGGCTCTAGGTGAGTGATCACACCATCGTGATTATCTGGGTCATGAAGATCTTTTTTGTACAGTTCTTCTGTGTATTCTTGCCACCTCTTCTTAATATCTTCTGCTTCTGTTAGGTCCATACCATTTCTGTCCTTTATCGAGCCCATCTTTGCATGAAATGTTCCCTTGGTATCTCTAATTTTCTTGAAGAGATCTCTAGTCTTTCCCATTCTATTGTTTTCCTCTATTTCTTTGCACTGATCACTGAGGAAAGCTTTCTTATCTCTCCTTGCTATTCTTTGGAACTCTGCATTCAAATGGGTATATCTTTCCTTTTCTCCTTTGCCTTTCACATCTTTTCTTTTCTCAGTTATTTGTAAGGCCTCCTCAGACAACCATTTTGCCTTTTTTCATTTCTTTTTCTTGGGGATGGTCTTGATCACTGCCTCCTGTACAATGTCATGAACCTCCGTCCATAGTTCTTCAGGCAATCTGTCTATTAGATCTAATCCCTTGAATCTATTTCTTACTTTCACTGTATAATAGTAAGGGATTTGATTGAGGTCATGCCTGAATGGTCTAGTGGTTTTCCCTACTTTTTTCAACTTAAGTCTGAATTTGGCAATAAGGAGTTCACGATCTGAGTCACTGATCTTGTTTTTGCTGACTGTATAGAGCTTCTCCATCTTTGGCTGCAAAGAATATAATCTGTCTAATTTCAGTGTTGGCCATCTGGTGATGTCCATGTGTAGAGTCGTCTCTTGTGTTGTTGGAAGAGGGTGTTTGCTATGACCAGTGCGTTCTCTTGGCAAAACTCTGTTAGACTTTGAGCTGCTTCATTTTGTACTCCAAGGCCAAGTTTGCCTGTTACCCAATTTCTTTCAGACAGATTTTTCCAAAAGTGGTATAAGAAATTAATCTCTTCAGTATATCAACATGGAATCAAATGCTATGCCATCACATCGTTAAAGTCATTTTCTTTGCAATTCTCATTTAATTCTGAGTGGAGAAAGTATCAAAGCTCACTTTATGTGCTACGTTTCCCCACACTTCCCTTTGGCACCGCGAGCCCAGACTTCTGGCAGAGAGAGGAGTTTCTCCCCGTCAGTGGTCTCTAAGCAGAAGGTGGTAACACTGCTGTCTGCCAGAAATGGCCTCAATCTCAGAAACAGACAAGAAGGTCGGTGGAATAACATTCCTTTAGCATTTCACTAATATTGGTAAGTGAAACCTAGTTCTGGCCACACTTGCATTCTGAGAAGCTCTTATAGTTTGGGATTATGTCAAAACCTAGATTGAGTCTGAAGGCAGAAACTTATGCCTGCAAAGAAGTAATTAACACAAATAAATCTTTCAGATATCCAGAGAGACTCTGGGTACTTTGATACCAGAAAATGAGGCACAGGAAAAAACAAAGAAAGAAAGAAGTCCAGTCAAGAGTTAGCCAAAGACTGTCAAAACATACTCCTTAAGAAACTATAGACTCTGGTTCCTGTTCTGGAAGTTATTTGCTAATGGAAACAATTGTGTCAACATGAAGCAACCATGGCTGTAAGAGGTAATGTACAAGAAAGTGGATGTTCAAAGAGAAGATACACCAGGGTGCATGGGTTATCTCAGGATGGTTATGGCAGGCTCTGGAACCCAAGGTCAGCATCTTGCTGGTTCCCAACCCTGTGTGAGATTCTTACTGCTGCTGTAACAAATTACCACAACTGTACTGGCTTAAGACAGTATTATTCTCACACTTCTGGAGGTCAGAAGTCTGAACTGGGAGTCTCTGAGCTGAAATCTAAGTGTCAAAAAAGGGCTGTGTTCTTCTAGAGCTTCTAGGGGAGAATCACTTTCCCTCATGTTCCAGCTCCCGCAGGAATCCTGCATTCCTAGGCTCTCAGCCCCACCATCTTCAAAGTCAGCAATCATATCATGCTGACCTCTGCATCCTTCATCACATCTCCTCCGACTCTAAGTCTCCTGCCTCCCTCTTCCGCTTACAAGGACCCCTGTTATGACACTGGGCCCATCAAGATAGTCCGCAATAAAAATAAGGAAGCTCAAGCAAAAAATACAAAGAAAATATAAATAATTACTAACCGGGGTTCTTGGTCTCTTTAATCTAATCAATAGAAGTTGATCAGAGGCCAGAAAAGAAATTCAGACAAGGCTTTATTGGGACGCCTGCAACAGCAGGGGCAGCGAGAACAAATATCAGAGTCCCCTGCTAGCTCGCTCCCCCAGCAGAGGCGAGCCGGTTCCGTATATGGGGGTGAAGGTAGTGGTGCGTGTCCACGGGTCAGGCAGGAGGGGTAGCGTCGGTGTTTTGCCACCTCTTTGTGGTGTTGTGCACAGAGGGGCCTACACAGCACCCTGCCTTTGCTCCCAAACCCCTGCCTTTGCTCCCAAACCCCTGCCTTTGCTCCCAAACCCCTGCCTTTGCTCCCAAACCCCTGCTTTTGCTCCCAGCTCTTTAGAAGTGCGAGCTGAGCTTTTTTGATCTTTATGTATCTTTTGTCCAGAATTCGTCCCTACTGCACATGCACACAGCTGTTTTCAGTCCTTTATTGTTTCTTTGTGTTTTGTGGCTTGAGGAGACTTTGTCCAGGTTCAAACATTGCAGCAAAGGGTCCCAGGTCCCAGCCTGTCTCACCTTTACCACCTAACCTAATCCATTCACAGATTCCAGGGATTAGGACGGGCACATCTTAAAGTGTGAGGGCTAGTCTACCCCTTCACATGGTGGACAAGGCTCTCCAGCACGCAGCCCAAAAGTGCTTCACTGCCCACCAAATAGTGTGTATTAGTCATATATCGCTGTGTAACAAGTCACCCTAAAACTTAATGCCTTAAAACAACAACATGTTATCTCACAGTTTCTCTGGGTGAGGAATGGAGGGACAGGCTGCCTGGGTCCTCTGGCTTCCAGTCCTTCATGAGCCTGCAATCAAGATGTCAGCTGGAGAGACTTTCCTCGAGGCCCAGTGGCTGGGTCTCCGAGCTTCCACTGCAGGGGCCACAGTTTTGGTCCCTAATTAGGGAACTGGGATTTCTCATGTTGTGTGGCAGGAAAAAAAATCTTGAACTGAATAAAAATGAAAATACAACACATCAACTTTAAAAAATAAACTGAAAAAATATATAAACGGTGTTGGCTAGGGCTGCCTTCATCTCAAAGCTCAACTGGGGAAGGATCTGCTTTTAAGCTCCTTCATGTGATTGCTGGTGGGATTCCTCCCTGCCTGGCTGTGGGCTGGAAGATGCTCTCAGCTCTTCCCCACACAGGCTCTTCCATAAGGAAGCTCACAACACAGCAGCTGCTTCATCAGAGCAAGAAATAAGAAGAGCCAGGGGCTGCAAGCCAGACGGAGCTGGTCTTCGGCAACCTCATCCCATCACTTTTGCTGTATTATAATTATCAGAAGCAAGGTCAACTCAGACGCTAGAGAAGTCAGTTCAGTTCAGTCACTCAGTTGTGTCCGACTCTTTGCGACCCCATGGACTGCAGCACACTAGGCCTCACCAACTCCCAGAGTTTACTCAAACTCATGTCCATTGTGAAGGAAAGTTACATGGCTCAAAATAGCCTGGAGTTCAAACTCCCCTCCAGGTCCTCCCCACCATTCTATACAAAACAAAGACCTCTGTCACCCGAAAAAAAAAAAAAAAGGACATTAGGTTGATTATACCCAGCTCCCAGCCAGTCCAGCCTCTGGCCGATCTCCAAAATTCCTTGCCCCAGACGTTTAAGAGATAACTACTCCGAACAACCTTGGAGAAGAACAGGCCCCCTTAAGACAGTAGCTTTCCGCATACCTGCCTGTATACGCTTACTCTGTTCTCTACTCTGTTCTCGGGTAAGCTCGGCAGCTCACTATCTGACTGCTGCCCCTTCTCACCTCATTAAAGGGGACCTGTTCCTCTAAAGTGCCCGTCTTGGTCTTTTTCTGAATCTCGCCTTCTCTAACTCCTTTACCTTACACACTGAGTTGGTGATGCCATCCAGCCATCTCATCCTCTGTCGTCCCCTTCTCCTCCTGCCCTCAATCTTTCCCAGCATCAGGGTCTTTTCCAATGTGTCAGCTCTTCGCATCAGGTGGCCAAAGGATTGGAGTTTCAGCTGCAGCATCAGTCCTTCCAGTGAACACCCAGGACCGATCTCCTTTAGGATGGACTGGCTGGATCTCCTTGTAGTCCAAGGGACTCTCAAGAGGCTTCTCCAACACCACAGTTCAAAAGCATCAATTCCTTGGTGCTCAGCTTTCTTCACCGTCCAACTCTCACATCCATACATGACCACTGGAAAAACCATAGCCTTGACTAGACGGACCTTAGTTCACAATGTCTCTGCTTTTTAACATGCTGTCTAGGTGGTTAGAAAAGAAAAAAAGTAGCTCGTCCTTCATAATCTCATTATTTTCAGTTCTCCATGATAGGGAGGCTTACTCTGCTTTATTATACAGCCACAATCCTAAAAAAAAATTAATTATACATATTACTTAATATAGTTCATTGATCTCATGTTTTCCAATTACTTACTTTAAAAGACAATATCTGAAAGTCCTGGGTGTTTGAAACTGCTTTCTTGCCCAGATAAGAAAAAGAAATTAAAAAAAAAAATTCTGGGAAACTGTGGCCCGTTGTTTGCCCATAGGCTGGAACCCAAGTCATGATGACTTAATTCATTGCATAAAGCCAGACCTCACCTGGCCGATGCTCACCTGAGAGCCTAAAAGGACTTCTCGTAAAACAAGTGCCTCAGACTGTAAGTGAGCTGTTGCTGTTCAGTCACCAAGTCGCGTCCGACTCTTTGCAGCCCCGTGGACTGCTGTATGCCAGGCCTCCCTGTCCCTCACCATCTCCTGGAGTTTGCCCAAGTTTCTCCTTGATGGCTTACTGCCTCCTTGTGGTGAAGGGGCTTGCGTAACTCAATGCAGCCATGCTGTGCACAGCCGCCCAAGACGGACGGTGATAGGGGAGAGTTCTGACGGAATGTGGTCACTGGAGGAGGGAATGGCAAACCACTCCAGTATTCTTGCCTCGAGAACCCATGAACTGTAAGTGAGGTGGGGCCTTAGGAATCACCCCAACTTCAATGAAGTGGCTGCCAATAAGTAGCCAAGTGGTTTCCGGGCATGAAAAGGCTGAGGAGAAAGTCCCCAAAAGACTCGCGCATCAGCCAGCCTCCCGGGGCTTTAGTGAAGGACACCTGGCCTCAGCACATACTGAGCCCCGAGTGTTTCCTAGCCCGTGCTGCCCAGACATGACCTTCAGACACCTTGGAGGGTCTGGAGCAGGTAAGCTTACATAAGCAAACGGAAATCAGCACCAGCGGTTAGGAGTGGCTGGGATGGGCAGGAAGGCGGACTGCTTTTCAGAGAGCAGCACATATAAGGGAAAGTAGAGAAGCGCGAAGCCTGCACACACCAGGACTTGTGACCGGAGACGCGGACGCGCCAGGACACAGTGGGATGGCCCGGGCTGCCCTCCGGCTCCTGACCCTTTTCTGGGCAATGACAAGGACTAGCACCCAGACTCGAAGCTCATGCTGTGAGTAGGGCATTTTTTCCAAGGAGGCCAAGGAAGCGGTTACCCTGGGGACAGGCAGAAACCTCAGAGACTCACGTCTAATGATGAGAGCCTGCCTAAAACAGCAGTCGTTACAGGAGTTCCGTTACAGGGTGTGAGTGTGTATGGTTCACCTCTCCTGACTTAATGGCATGCGTTCTTTGAGAGGCAAGTCTCTGCATTTTACATTAACAGAAATGTAAATACTGTTGCAGGAATGATGGTTGATGATTCGGGGGGAGACCCTCATGACTATTCTGACTATGTGCCACCACTAGTGAGAACGTTGGGTGCCTGCTGAGGATAGGTCGTAGCCCAGATCCTTCTTACATCTCATGCAAAAGTGAGGAAAAGATGCAACGCAATCAGTGATTTCTGGGAACGTGCTAGAAATAGCATGAAATGTCTGTGAGCCATAGCATTTGATGTTGCTAAGTAAAAAATCACTTTCTTAAAGATCACAGTTCTTTGGAAAGATGTAGGGACTAACTGGGGTTCCCCGGGGGCTCAGACGGTAAAGAATCCGCCTGCAATGCAGGAAACACAGGTTCGATCCCTGGGTCAGGAAGATCTCCTGGAGGAGGACATGGCAGCCCATTGCAGTACTCTTGCCTGGACAATCCCATGGGCAGAGGAGCCTGGCGGGCTGCAGTCCGTGGGGTCGCAGGGCCGGCCACGACTGAGGGACTGAGCACGCATACTGGCCTCAAAGGAAACTTCAGCACTTTCTCCATTTCTCTCTAATAATCACCCCTAACGGGGGCATCCCCAAGAATACTAAGAGATGCTTTCTCCTAAGAGATGCAGAAAACATTTCTGAGAAGAGAGAGGCTGAGGGGTTTAGTAAATGGCTTTGCCCTTCGCAGCTGTTCCCTCAGCAGAGCAGCCCTGGGTCGATGGCATCCAAGTGATCATGGAGAACTCGGTGATCAACTCCACCTTCCCAAACCCCAGCATCCTGATTGCCATGAACCTGGCCGGAGCCTACAACTCGGAGGCCCAGAAGCTCCTGACTTTCGATCTCATGGCCAGGGACACAGCCGGTGAGAAACCAGAGGCCCTTAACGGGCTCCCTGAATCTCCACTCCCAGACCCCCCTCCCCAAGTCCCTCCACCCCAACGCTACTTATGACGGTGCCTGAATCACCCAAACGCCTTTCCCTGCATCCCTGGAAGGACGTAACCTCGAGTCAGGGCATTCACATAGGAGGGCATTAAAGCAGAAAGGGTTCTAGATCCAATGTAAATGAGCAGGCTTCCAGGTCTGACTCTGCCACTCATTAACTCTGTGACCTTGAAGTGCCCACAGATTCCCACCAACCTCCCCTCTGTCACTTACAAAATGCAGATCATTCGAGTAACAATAACACTAATAGCGGGATTTCCTTGACGGTCCAGTGGTTAAGACTCCACACTTCCAACGTAAGGTGATGCAAGTTCAATCTCTGGCTGGGGAAGAAACTATTCTATATGGCACGACCAAAAAAATAAAGGTAAACACGAATAGCAATAATAACAAAAGCAATAAACTCTCTGCTCTGCCTACCTCACAGGAGTGGCCTTGAGGTCCAAGTTAGAGAAACCTGAGTAGAGTCACAAGTGTCTTGTGAGCAGACATGTTTCCAGAGGAATTTGCAGGGGTATTCCTGCTGCTCTTCTAAGCAGATGCCAGGAAATCCGAATGAGGTCTTCACACGACACAGACGCCACCAGGTTAAACATCCCTGCAGTGTTTTTCCACACTTCTTTCCTCAAGGAAGGTCGAAAAACTATCTGATCACATTATTTTTTAAAAAATCAAAATGATCTGGAAAGAAGCAGAGAGCTCAGCCTGACCGCTGGAGCTCTCCCCTCTGAGAACGCCTTTGTTTAATGGTGTCCTCTCCTCCACAGACCTGACCACTGGTCAGCTTGCCCTCACCATCATGGCGCTCACCTCCTCCTGCCGAGACCCTGGGGACAAAGTATCGACTCTACGGACACAAATGGAGAACTGGACACCTTCCAGTAAGACCTCATCAGAAGGGAGGGGGGGAGTGAGGCAAATGGCCCTTCCTGAGAATTTTAAATCTGTAAAGAGAAGGAGGGGAGGGTGGACATGGAGGGAAGAGACCCGGTGTTCCTCCATCAGGTCACTGATAATCCCCACAAGGGAGATCTCCACTTCCGGTCCAACGAACTGGAAAAGACCGCCCTCCCGGGAGGACACACTTGCATGTCTTCACCTGAAGACAGCAGCCTCCCTTTTATTACATTCCCCTGCCAGATGCCATTCTTGTTCTGAGACATAGCCAATGCGGTATCTTTCTTTTTGGACAGGATTTCTAGCCATGTCCATTTCAAAGGTCTGGCCTTTCCTTTTTCACAAATGCCTTCCTTACGGTGAACGTTAGTCTTACGAAGGCTCCTGTCCCCTCTCAAGGCCTCGATTCCTATGCTTCCACCTTCTATGGGCCCAGTCTGGCCATCCTGGCACTGTGCCAGAACAACCCAGAGACAACCTTACCCATAGCAGCCCGCTTCGCCAAGACCCTGCTGGCCAGCTCCTCTCCCTTTGACGTGGGTAAGTCACCAGTTTCAAACGCTGCCCTGAGCCTGGAACACCAAGGTCACGGAGGGGTGGAGCTGCGGGGGACCGTGGGAGAGGGGGTCTTTCCGTGAGGAGGAGGGGGGGACCAGGAAGATGTCAGCAGATGAGAGGTGCTGGGCAAACACTTGTGGGACGTGTGAGGGATAAATGAAATGTAAGGTATACACGACAGAGAGAAAGGAAAACAGAAAACCAGGATGTGTCTGGCAGTTACAGCATCTCCACTGGAAACAATAAGCATGTCATCCAAGTCAGGAGTCACTCCCAAACAGCAGTTAAATTATTAACCCAACGTCTAGACTCAGCCCCACCCTGAGCCTCCTCTTTAATCCCTACTGAACCTCGGGACTTGGTGATGGACAGGGAGGCCTGGCGTGCTCATGGGGTTGCGAAGAGTCAGACACGACTGAGCGACTGAACTGAACTGAACTGATGCGTCCACACTCTATTCTTCTCAGTGCTTCTCCTTACAATGTCCAAACATGCTCTTTATATTAAACGGCTCCTCTGAGTCTTAAAGCCATGACGCTCTCCTTCAAGGATGCAGTGGAACCTTCTTCCTCCTGCATCCTGCAAGGCAGTCTGTGAACGGAGACTGTCTTCCACCCCGTCACACACAATGACCCCTTCTCGGCACGGTGCCCTCTGTGAGGCCCCTCATTTGTGGTCATCTTTTCTCCTCCGCCGCTATCTAGGCAACGGCATCAGCTCACGTTTTCACCCCTTACGTGTGATGTGCGGCTTCAGCAACCTCTCTCATTTCAGTCTCTATTAGACCAACACTCAGGTCGATATGGAGAAGGCAATGGCACCCACTCCAGTACTCCTGCCTGGAGAATCCCATGGACGGACGAGCCTGGCGGGCTGCAGTCCATGGGGTCGCGAAGAGTCAGACACGACTGAGCGACTTCACTTTCACGCATTTGGAGAAGGACGTGGCAACCCACTCCTGTGTTCTTGCCTGGAGAATCCCAGGGATGGCGGAGCCTGGTGGGCTGCTGTCTATGGGGTCGCACAGAGTCGGACACGACTGAAGCAACGGAGCAGCAGCAGCAGCAGCAGGTGGATATTTGCTCAAGTCTCCTCCCTGTGGGTCAAACACAGGTTGGCCTCTGTTTCTCATTGGGGACCTTCTTGTGGCTGGGGCATCTCTGCCAGTTCAGGAAATTGGGACTTCTTGGCCAACACTGTTATCCTTAACAAGATGAGGCAACCTTGGGGCAGAGATTAGCGTGGGGAGGAAAAGATTAGTAGAAAAAAAAACCATTTGGCGAGTCTCTGGTTTGTTCTGGTCTCACTGTGCCAGAGTCTGCCCACTTAGTTCACACGTAGTAAGCAGGAAAGGGGCGAGGACCCCTGTACCTGGCACCCTGGAGGAGGCAGGCCCCCCTCCCCTCATCAGAGAGCTCCCCGGCAGGGTAACAGGAGAGATGGCCGAGAGGGCAAAGCGGCTACGAACAACAAATGCTGAAGGAGTTAGGAAAAGAGGCCGCGCCTGTTGGGTGGGATGACAGGGGAGGCTTCGCTGGAAGTGAGGACGGCTGGGACTTCACCAAGCACTGACTTTTTGAAAGATAAATGCTGGGACATGCGCAGTGGGGTTGAAGATGCTGCCAGGCAGCTTTCACTCCAGGCGTGAGCCTTGGCATCCTGCGGAGCTGCACTCAGGTCCGGGGGCTGCTGCTGATGAGCTGTGCGGCCCTGGGGGGTTCCCCCACCTGTCTGAGTCTCCATACCCTCATCCCTGAAATGGAGACAACTAGAGGTCCTATTTCACAGGTTGTCCTGAAGGGTAAGGGAGGTTACTGAATGCAGTAAAGTGAAAAAAGTGAAGTTAGCCCCACAGTTGTGTCCGACTCTGCGATTCCATGGACTGCAGCCTGTCCTGTTCCTCTGTCCATGGAATTCTCCAACAAGAGTGCCAGAGTGGGTTGCCATTTCCTTCTCCAGGGGACCTTCCTGACCTGGGGATCAAGCCCGGGTCTCCTGCATTGCAGGCAGATTCTTTACCAGCTGAGCCACTAGGAAAGCCCTCATTGAATGCAGCAATCCAAGAGCAAAATGTTGGCTGTTCATGCTGTGGAGAGGGTGGTGGTCTTACCCTCTGCTGTGATTCACAGACACGGGAGCAGTGGCGACCTTGGCTCTGACCTGTATGTACAACAGGATCCCTGTAGGTTCGGAGGAAGGGTACCACACCCTGTTCGCTCAGTTGCTGAAGAAGATCGTGGAGGAGATCAGCACAAGGATCCAAGACGATGGCATCATTGGAGACATCTACAGCACTGGCCTCGCCATGCAGGTAAATGCAGCCCCCAGGGGATGCAGGTTCAATCCCTGGTCAGGAAAATAGACCCCACATGCCGCACAGCCTGGCAAAAAAAAAAAAAAAAATGCAGGTAAGGCCTAATTCCCCTTTACTTCATCGGTAAAGTATAAAAACAAATAAACATGAACTCTCTTTGTTTCCTTGGGGAAAGATAATAAATCCAAGAAATGTATTCATTTACTATTAATAATGATCAGTTTGTTCATAAAAATTCCCAGGTGGCCCTAGCGGTAAAGAACCCACCTGCTAATGCAGGAGACATAGGAGACCCAGGTTCAGTCTCTGGGTCGGGAAGACCCCCTGGAGGAGGACATGGCGACCCACTCCAGTGTTCTTGCCTAGAGAACCCCATGGACGGTCCGTGGGTTGGAAAGCATCTCAGAAACAACAGATGTGACTTAGCAGGAGAGTTTGGTGTGTTAAAAAAAATAAGGCCGTTCCGGTAAGTCCTCAGATAACATCGACTTCTCCGGTTCCATCCTGCAAATCAAATGCTCTTCTATCAGCCTTGTATCTTGATCAAAAAAAAATGTGGGATCATATTCAAAATGATTAATGAAAATAAGCCAAAGCTGCCTAGACATCTAATCTTTGTCAAGTTGTTTTACTCTCTCAATGTCAATTCAACCTCAAAAAGATCGTACTACATGGCGACGCCAGATGCGTATGGTCATCCGGTCTATACTCTGAGCAGTGTTCCCCTGGGGGTAGAGTCTCAGGCTTGGATGCTGTGAGATGCTGCTTGATATAGCTCCAAATACAACCACACACACACACACACACACACACACACACACACACACACACACCTTTCCCTCCGTTGATTAGGGCAGCAGCCTCCTATGGAAAACACAACAATAATATAGCAGGGAGAGAGAGAACCAACTAGAATCAGAAATTAAAGGGTTATCTGCAGCCAAATCATCTCAAAATGCCCTATGATGTGAAGTGAAGTGAAGTGAAGTTGCTTCAGTCGTGTCCGACTCTTTGCCACCCCATGGACTGTAGCCCACCAGGCTCCTCTGTCCACGGGATTCTCCAGGCAAGAATACTGAAGTGGGTTGCCATTTCCTTCTCCAGGGGATCTTCCCCACCCAGGGATCGAACCTGGTTCTCCCGCATTGCAGGCAGACTCTTTACCTTCTGAGCCCTATAGGAGTAATAGAAAAACTACATCACGACCTTGCCAACATGGAATGCCCAAGAACCAGAGAATCATAATATTATGCTTAGTGAAATTAAACAGGCAGAAAAAGACAAATGCTATATGATATCACTTACATGTAGAATCTAAAAACTAATACAATGATGTATATGCAAAACAGAAACATTCTCGTAGATATAGAAAACAAACTTGTGGTTACCAAAAGGGAGAGAGAAGTGGGAGGACAAACTAGGGGCATGAGGTTAACAGATACAAACTACCAGGTATGAAACAGATAAACAACAAGGGTATACTGTGTAGCACAGGGCTTTATAGCCGTTTTCTTGTAACAACCTATCATGGAGTATAATCTGAAAAAATACTGAAGCACTATCTTATATGCCTGAAACTAAAATAATATTATACAATCCATGGAATTCTCCAGGCCAGAATACTAGAGTGAAGCCTTTCCCTTCTCCAGGGGATCTTCCCAACCCAGTGATCGAACCCAGGTCTCCCACATTGCAGGCAGACTCTTTACCAGCTGAGCCATCTGGAAAGCCCATAAATCAACTGTATATCAATAAAAAAATAAAGAAACAGAATCATGGTGTTACGATGCCAGCCCTAAATCTAATTTAGTTCTGGATTAGTGCAGGAGGATGTATATGATGGTTTGGTGTTCTGTATATTAAATTAGCAATGCAATGTATAGCATGGTGATTATAGTTAATAATACTATATTATATATTTAAAAGTTACTAAGAGAGTAAATCTTAAGTTTTCATCACAGTATAAAAACTGTGAAACTATGTGTGGCAATGGATGGCTAGACTATATTGCAATCATTTGACAGTATATACAGACATAAAATATACAGTACCTGAAACGAATATAATGTTACATGTCAATTATATCTCAACTTTTTAAATATTTTTAAAATTAAGATTAAAAAATCATCAAAGGGCCTAATTCTTTCATGTTATACATAAGACTGGATACAAAATCCCCAGTGTGCCTTGGAACCAACTAATGAAAATAAAATCAGTTTCTACATCATGCTGAGGTCAGTGGAATTTTGCCAGAGAACAAAACGCTGTTTTACTGGCTGAATCACACAAGAGTATTCCCAGGGCTCTGGTCTAGAAAGCTTTGTAGTGGAACAAAGGAAATCTGGAAGAAATCCATGGTGTTAGTTCATGACTCACTTAAAATAACCTTGCTCTCCTTAGCGCCAGAGAGAGAGGTATTTGCTTTTGCTAATTTGGTTTGTCAGTTCTGCCAGGTACACTGTGATAAGCTGTACCTGCGAATTGAAAGTTTTCCTTGGAAAAAGGCAGGGCCTCATTCATATCCAAATATCAAAGGCCAGGTGGATTTCTCGTCAGCTACGTAGCCTCTCCCTAACCCCATCATGCCAGAGTTTCTTACCCAGGCAATCTGAAGTCTGAAATCACCAGGTATCTACTATGTAAACTTTTTCTAATCTAAATGTTCTGGTGTCGAAAGCCAAGTGTTTCTGTTGCTGTTCAGTCTCTCAGTCATGTCCATCTCTGCAACCCCATGGACTGCAGCACGCCAGGCCTCCCTGTCCATCACCAACTCCCAGAGTTTACTCAAACTCATCTCCATTGAGTCGGTGATGCCATCCAACCATCTCATCGTCTGTCATCCGCTTCTCCTCCCACCTTCAATCTTTCCCAGCATCAGGCTCTTTTCCAATAAGTCAGGTCTTCGCATCAGGTGGCCAAAGTACTGGAGTTTCAGCTGCAGCATCAGTCCTTCCAATGAATATTCAGGTGTGATCTTTAAGATGGACTGGTTGGATCTCCTTGCAGTCCAAGGCACTCTCAAGAGTCTTCTCCCACAACACAGCTCAAAAGCATCAATTCTTGGGCGCTCAGCTTTCTTCATCGTCCAACTCTCACATCCATACATGACCACTGGAAAACCATAGCCTTGACTAGATGGACCTTTGTTGGCAAAGTAATGTCTCTGCTTTTTAATATGCTGTCTAGGTTGGCCATAACCTTCCTTCCAAGGAGTAAGCGTCTTTTAATTTCACGGCTGCAATCACCATCTGCAGTGATTTTGGAGCCCAAGAAAATAAAGTCTGTCACTGCTTCCCCATCTATTTGCCATGAAGTGATGGGACAGGATGTCAGGATCTTAGTTCTCTGAACGCTGAGTTTTAATCCTCTTTCTCACTCTGCTCGTTCATTAGCGCCTTGGTGATTCTCAACCAGGAAGGGGAAGAGAAGAAGGTTCTCCCTCCGGTGTCGTATGTCAGGGAAGGACTCTGATTGGTGCGTGCGTCCACCAATCACCGCCACCACGAGGACGCACGCGGCGATTGGCCCCGCCCCTGAGTCCTCGGTGGGCTGGGCTGCGGAGCCTCGGGCTGGGGCGGTAGTGATGTGAGCAAAGGAGGGGCCGGTCCCCCGAAGGGTGTGCAGAGCAGAGGACGCAAGAGGTCTCCCACGGTGAGATGGCCAGGTTGTCCTAGACGAGAGCTCCCCAGAGGCTTGTTTTGGCAGCTCTCCTCGCCCTTCTTCATCTAAGAGTTGTGAGCAAATGCAGCTAGCACTCCCTGGGTCTAAGTGTTGTTGTTCAGTCCTGAAGTCGTGTCCAGGTCAGTGCGACCCCACGGACTACAGCCCACCAGGCTCCTCTGTCCATGGGATTCTCCAGGCAAGGATACTGGAGTAGGTTGCCATTTCCTCCTCCAGGGGATCTTCCCGACCCAGGAACTGAACCTGCGTCTCTCACCTCTCCTGCATAGGCAGGCAGATTTTTTACCGCTGAGCCACCTGGGAAGCCTCAATCTAAGTGTAGCTCAGATATTTATTGAGGGACTGCTATATGACAGGCGTTACACTAAGCAGTGGGGACATAGCTGTGAATGAGACAGACATTATCTGGAACCTCTGGTTGATCACAAAGACTAGTGATTGAGTCTAACCCTTACAGGGCTTATAAAGACCAACTCTTAGCTATACTAATCCGTGTGGTGGTGTGTGTGTGTGTGTCTCTATCCCCGGCCCCAGGCTCTCTCCGTGACACCTGAAAGACCTAACAAGCAGTGGGATTGCCAGCAGACCGTGGATACTGTACTGGACGAGATCAAGGAGGGGAAATTCCAAAACCCCATGTCCATCGCCCAAATCCTCCCCTCACTGAAAGGCAAGACCTACCTAGATGTGCCCCAAGTGTCCTGCAGCCCTGGTAAGGACTCTGAGCATCTCTCTCTCCCTATGAAGGGGCATCTTATGACAGGTGGACCTAAGTGGACCAGTTGTAAGTGGCATAAGGGCTGGTTATACCCATGACTTCCAGGCAGGCAGAGCCACATCTGACATCCAATCCCCCAGAGCTGTGTGCTAGCATGCAGCCATGCTGTCCTGCGCTTGGGATTCAGCCCCATGTCCACTTCATTCAGCACACATTTACTGAGCACCTACTATAGGTAAGGCATTTTGTGGGATCCTGGTGGAGAGAGAAGGTCCATGGTCCTAACAAATGAACAAGACTTCAATCACTCATTTGACAAGTGCACCAAACATGATGCAATATCTTATCATATCTGCTCTTTACAAAGCCAGGAAATAATGTGTAGACAAAAACTACAGTATTTGGAAGAGTGAAATAAATACGAAGTAGGGACTTCCTGGCACTCCTGTGGTTATGATTTCACCTTCCAGTGAAGGGGGTGAAGGGGGTGAAGGGTTGATCCCACGTGTTCAGGCACTCAGTCCTGCCGGACTTCCCTGCCCTTCACACCTCGCAGCCAAAAAACCAAAAAACATAAAATGAAAGCAACATTGTAACAAATTCAGCAAAGACTTTAAACGATGGTCCACATCAAAAAAATCTTTAAAAAGAAAGAAGTATTAAGTAGAAATGGAAGCGTCACACAGTGCAAAAGCAAAGAAAGTGTGACCAGTCATTGAGTTTGTCTGGGAAGCTTAAGAAAAACAAAGTTGACTTTACAGTCAAGACTTAGAGGTATAAAAATATGCTCACAGCATACCACAGGGATGGGGTGGAAGCCTGGCACAGAGATATTATGTGTTTCTTTCTAATCACATACTAACATAAAATATGATTCTTCTTACATTGCATGGACTTCCTGGTACAAGCAGAGATTAGCAAGCTCCTTGTCAGTGTCAGTACAGAGTCTACAGAGACCACAATTAAGCGATCCAATCCCAATTGTACCAAACACAGCCACACTCACCTAACTCCTTAGGCTGCTTACCAAAGATTTCCCTACTTGAACGAGGTGGCCATAGAGTCCTTCCTAGGATTCCACACTAGTTACCCAGGGATTTTGTTAAATGGTCTGAAACTTATTACATTTGCTTCCAGATTCTTCAGGTTAACAAAAAGCCCCAAGTGAACAGGGAGTGCCAGGTACAATACGTGACTTAGGGCTCACAATCCTCCCTTCAGCTTAAAAAATTTTTAAACAAAAGAAAGGTTTATTATTAAGGGAGCTGGTTCTTCAGCTGTGACCATTTCTCTAGGATGGGAAACAGCTTCACAGACGACACCAGTTTCTCAGAACATTCCACAAAGGACACAAAATCATTGTCATTTCTTGAAATGTTTTCTGGGATGCTCTGCCAATAACAGAGATTTTGCGCCTAGACTACGACCTCCATAATCTTTAATGAATTTGGCCTCTGTGCTCTTCACAGGTGAAGAGGTGCAACCAACTCACTCCGACTTTCCCAGCCCCGTTCCCACCTCAGCCTCCAACATCACTGTCGTCTACACCATAAGTAACCAGCTGAGGGGCGTGGAGCTGCTCTTCAACCTGACCGTCAGCGTCAGTGTGAAGGAAGGATCCGCGCTGCTCGTGGTCCTCGAGGAAGCACAGCGCCAAAACCCCAAGTTCAAGTGAGTGCGCCAGTGGCGTCCGCCGCTCCTCCCGAGTTCCGTCTGAATTCCCATGCTGTCTCTCTCCTGGCTGCGTGTTCTTGCTCTTTTCCCTTCTGATAAAGTAACAGATCTTTATCGAACAGTCCCTCCAGCTGCCTGCGATCTAGTAAGGAGGCGAGGCCCTCATAAAAATGAAATCACTCAAGTCGACAGATGATGGAGTTTGCGAAACAGGAATTCAGAGAAAGAGCACAGAGTGGATTAGAAGGGTCAAGGAAGGCTTTGGAGCGCCTCAAAGAAGAGGCCTCATACAGGACGATACGAAAGGATGGTATTCCAAGAAGAGGGGGTTTTATCACCCCAGAGATAACAAGCTTTGGGTATAAATTCCTCGAACTCGTAGAGGAGGACAAAGCATTTGAGACAGAACTGAGCAAGGAATTTAGGGTCAATGAATAAGCCAGCTTGACTAAGAACAGAATACAGGCCTGAACTAAATGAACGATGCCTGGAGGGATAGACTGGGTGATACCGTAGACAGCCTGAAATCCCTAAGGAAATGGGACTTCATGTTGTGGAGAAGTATTGCAAGTTTTTGAGTAAGAAAAGTGTTGCAAAATGTTAATTGGGTTGGAGAATGAATGGCGAGGAGGAAAGCTAGGGCGTGAGCACAGAAACAGAGCTGTTACACAAAATGAGGAGGACTTCATCCAGGAGAAACGCTCTCATCCCAAGGAAGATGCCCCAGGGTTTGTGAGGGACCGGACGTGGAGGGGCAAGAGAAAGAAGCTTCAAAACTCTTAACGGGAGTGTCAGGAAGAAAGAATGTCCTTCAGAGAAAAACAATCCCTTTAGACATGTTCAATTGTCTCAGTTTGAAACAGAATCATCAGGAAGCTTTTGGAGGTATGAAAGAAGTCCTAGAAAAAAGAAGGCCGGATAAGCAAAAGAGACTGGGTCATCATCTGACAGAGGCGATGACGGAACTTAAGGACAGTGTAGTAGGTGGCAGATACAATGCTTCCACTAAAACCTGAGACAGATATAATTATTCCCATTTTACTGACAGAACCACTTACACGCAACACAGTTAAGTGACGTTCTAAAGGTCACATAACGTGTCACTAGTAGGGTTGAGATCTGAAGCCACATTTGACTGATTCCGAAGCCCATGGTCTTCCCACTGCCCAATTGGGGAAAAAATAAAATGAAAAGGAGAACATTAAGCTTTGGGGAATGTTTATGGTTTGCAGAAAGAGGAAACAATAGGGAAACATGGAGAAGCTAAGCTGTAAGTGGGGGAAGGGGAAGATGCTAAGTCATGGGAAGGAAAAGATGAGTTACTTTCAAAGGAAAGATGACATAATCCAAATTCTGCAGAGAGACGTCTGGGAGAAAGACTGACAAAGGCCAAGGAATTGACACATGAGTGACACGGGAGCGGTTGCGCAGGGTTAGGAGAAGCACGCGTCTGCGGCCCGCAAGCCAGCTCCAGAGCCCTAACTTCCGTAGACCAGGTTGGGATAAAGGTCACATTTCCAGAATACTTAATTTGCCAACAGTCTTCTGAATATACTTTACTTCCTCTCCAATCTTAGCTTTAATTTTGCCTGAATTTTATTTTTCTAATTAAAATGTAGTAAATATATATGGGAGAAATTTTGAGGGGGAAAAGCATAAGGAAGAAAACCAAGTATCCATAGTCTATCCAGAACATAATCACTGTTTTTTCTCCATGTGTATCATAAATAGTTGTGATCCATATATACATGAAATGATAAATATTTCTCAGCCAAAGTGTACCCCACATTTTCACTTAATATTATTGCATAAGCATTTTTCCATGTCACTGAAAAGTATTGAAAAATAAGAATTTTATAACTGCCAAAGAGTCAATCTTGGATGTTTATTCCATCACTCACCTAATTTTTTTGCCCATTGTTGGACATTAACATTTTTTAATTTGCTTATTGATAAGTTTTTTTAAGCATCGTATTTTTATTTAATTTCAAGTGAAGTAAATGATTTGTTCATTAGTCATTTGCACTTTCTCTTTTAGACATCTTTTTCTGATCTTTGAAGCATTTAGAAGGTCTCTGTCCCTTCATCTTTTCTTATTGCCTGACTTGGAGTGAAGCATTAATCACGTATGATATTATTCTCACAGATTTGAAACCACAATGACATCCTGGGGACTTGAGGTCACTTCAATTAACAATATCGCTGGAAATGTTAATGACAAGACATATTGGCAATTCCTGAGTGGCAAAACACCTTTACTAGAAGGTGAGTGAAAAAAAGGAATGTAGGCACTTTTCCCACTGTTTGAAGTCTAAATTCTTTCATTTCCGTATTTAATTCATTCATTTATTTAGTCAATAAATAACTGTGAGAGTATGTGTATATACAATAGTTGTATATATAGCAGCTTTGTATGTACATATATCATGAACATACAGTAATGTTAATAGATAAATAAATAGAACAAATGAGTAGTTATTTCAAATAGCTTTTTAAAAAAAAATCAGGACTCCTGGGACGTCTCTGGTGGTCCAGCGGTTAAGACTCCACGCTCCCCCTGTAGGGGCATGAGTCTGATCCCTGACCGGTGAGCTAGGGTCCCGTATGCTGCGTGGCTCAGAAAAAAAAATCAAGGATTCTAACACCGCTCTGAGCTAGTGGGAAAAAATACTCAGTGAAGAAAAGTGGACTGACCTAAAGAAATAAGAGCTAAAGAAAGAAAAAGCAGATGTGAGAAAGACTTAAAACAAATAAAAAAGAACCAAAAAAAAAAGTGTGTGATCTAAGAAGATGGCCACTTTGGGGTTCAAAAACACGTATGTGTGAAATGAAAGAACACTCAACTCACAGCCAGTGGAAATCAATGAGAGGGATAAAAATAACAGCTCTCAATGTTGTGATGCTATTTTATTTCCTGTTCACATCAACTCTATAGGTATTAGTGACTCCTTTTAAGCAGAAAAAAACTCTCAGAAAGAAAAAAGAGACTTGCCTAAGGCACATATGTAGTATGTGACGGAGCGGGACTCAAGTCCACGGCTTCCCTCAGAGTCCATTTTTCACCTTCTTTCATAACAGTGTTTTTAAAAATCACCAAAAAAAGAAGAAGGTTTGCTTGGAGAAATTGCGAAGAATGAAACTCAGACTCAGCAAAAACTTTAACTATCTCCAAAGTGATTGCACAAACGCTAAAATATTCTCTGCCTTGAAGAGCACTGGTCTACTTTGTCCGAGAATGATGTTAAGTTAACCTGATGTTCACAGAGAGATGTGAACATCCCTCCACACAGAGGTGTGAAGTCAGTATAGTCATAGCAGAGTCAGACTGGAGCTTCGTCAAGATGCTTCATTATCCAAGATAACAACGAGAGAGATGTCTTTCCTAGTGCCTGTCATGGATTTAACAAAATGTGGTCCGTCAGAATTGGTGGAATTGCAGCCAAGCATATAAGAAAGATTTTAGAGTCACATAAGCCTTGGTTTGAAACCCCCTCTCTCTCTCTTTTTTAGCCACGTGGCCCAGCTTGTGGGATTTTAGTTCCCCGACCAGGGATCAAACGTGGGCCCTGGCAGTAACAGCACCGAGTCCTAACCACGGGGCCACCAGGGAATTCCTAAAGCCCCTTTTCTTATTTTCTAGCTATGCTAGACAGATAATGACTCTTCTCTGAGCCACAGTGCCCACAGCTATCATTTGGAAATAGCAATGTCCTTTAGGTTATTGTGAGGATTAGAAATAACACGTTTGAAATGAGTAAGTTCACTGCCTTTTGCACGGCATTTGTTCAAAAATGCATATCACTATTGTTATTAATTCTCTTACAGTTTTCATCTCATTAACTGCCCTGGAAACTTAAATCAGGCTTATTCTCCTGTCTACCAGTTACTTTTCTTCTCTGGGGGGAAAAAATGTCCTCTGAGATCCAAAATGATTTGGGCCTGGAATTGTCATGCTTTCTGACACCTGGTTACTTCAAACTTACTCATCAGTTATGTCATAATCTGTGTTCCCTGCCCAGAAAGACAAAAATTCTCAACCAACTGCCCTTCCTTAAGTCCTCCAAAATGTATGAGTTCCCAACTTGAATGCTCTAAATTAGGCTTATGTACTCCATTTTAATAGGAACAACTTTTTTGCACATTTATTATGTGTTAGATATTGTATTAGGCACTTGGCAGTCATTATTTCTAATCCTAGAAATAATTCTTCAGCATAAATACTAGTAGTCCAGTTGTATACAGGAGGGAAGGAGGCTGGCACAATCTAAGGGGCTTGGCCAAAGATTTGCTCCACATGGCAGTTGAGAGCCTGAAAAAAGAGACCTCGAAGTCTCAACTCCATGCTTCCTTCATACTAGTCAACTCGATGGCGATCTTGTTCCCCTAACCAATGTAATGGGCTTCCCAGGTGGCGCTCGTGGTAAAGAACCCGCCTGCCAATGCAGGAGGCATAAGAGAGGCACTTTCCATCCCTGGGTGGGGAGGGTCCCCGGAGAAGGAAATGGCAACCTGCTCCAGGATCCTTGCCTGGAGACTTCCATGACAGAGGAGCCTGGCAGGCTACTGTCCATGGGGTCCCACAGAGTCGGACACGACTGAAGTGACTCAGCAGCCCACTGGCGACCCATGTAACCAGTGGATTTGGCAGGAGGCAGGTGTGGTCAGGCACCGCGGTCACTTCCGGTTCTCCGCCTGTTTCCAGGAGTCGCTGACTACATACCCTTCAACCACGAGCACATCACAGCCAACTTCACACAGTACTAACAGAAGGTGGATTGAGCTTCTACCAAATGTCTCCAAAGGATGGCTGGAATTGTTTTTCACATCATTTGAAATCTATGCAAAAAAAAAAAGTAGGTATTTATGATGCCACCATATTACTGGTTAAAATGTGGAAACCATAATGTAAAATAAATGATGCAAATTGCTGGAGTCTCAATGTCTGTGACCCAAGAAAGAAGTCTGGTTTTTCAAGACCATGATAGCGAGACATCATTTAAATGTACGGTAAGGGAAAAGGGGCCCCTGGCTGATATATTGGAAGGTCATTCTGATCTTTTTTGATTAATTAACCAACACAGTCTTTTATTCTATAAAGGAAATGATATATCTTTAAAACAACTGTTTTTGTGTCTTTTACCAAGTACTCCTTTTTAAATCACCTATTATGAACATACACACATACACATACATTCATCCATACATAAGTGACAAAAATTATTCCATATGAAACTCCCAGAAGGTTCAGAACTAGATCAATGATGTTATATCACAACTCTCTCCTTCCATTTCCAGTATTTGTTCTGGGTAAATCACATTTCAAATATATTTGATATAATTTATATTTATGCATAATTATATTTAATATTAATATAAATTTAGCATATAATGTGTTTTATATATTAAAGGTAGAGATAAGTCTGTAACTGTGCTCCACAAATAATACATAATATTTTGGATGTAAAATATAGGTATGTATCTATAACCTCACCCTATCCTACATATGTACACACACACACACACATATATACATGTGTATATACACACACACACATGAAAAGTGAAAGTGAAAGTCACTCAGTCATGTCCAACTCTTTGTGACCCCATGGGCTATACAGTCCATGGAATTCTCCAGGCCAGGACACTGGAGTAGTTACAGATCTTTGGGAGGAAAATTTAAGACAATCAAACTCTAAACTCTGCTTGTTGAAGTCAATATTGGTACAAACTTTCTAGAGAAAACTGAAAATCTGTATCGAAAGACCTAAGATATACTCAACTTTGACCCAAAAAAGTCCCAATTCTGAAATTTTATAGGAAGGGGAAAAGCATAAGAGGACACAGATATATAAGAGTCAAAACGTCAGCTGGGTATGACTCAGGGAACTCACACCCGGCTCTGTGACAGCCTAGGGGGTGGGATGTGGAGAGAGTTGGGAGGGAGGTTCAAGAGGAAGGAGACAGGTGTACTCCTGTGGCTGATTCATCTTGATGTTCGGCAGAAACCAACACAATTCTGGAAAGCAGTTATGCTTCAATTTAAAAATAATTTTAAAAAAGTCAGCTGCGACAATTAGAGGATAAGCCTTAGATGTGCAGCCTCAATACACTTCCTAAAACTGAACCCAGATGTGGACAGACCTAACTGCCCCATCACAGGCCACCCCTCCTGGCATCTGAGAGCAAGAACCTGCCCTCTGGTGACAGTCTGGCCCCAGGAGAGAAGCATGGCCCACAGGCCCGGGTCCCCACCCCATCATAGCTGTAAGGTAAGTCTCAGGATCCCAGCCAAAGGCGGGGACTGTCACAGTCATGGAAGGACCCCTCAGGGAGTCCTGAATAATGCGCTTCCCAGGTAGTGCTGGTGGTAAAGAACCCTCCTGCCAATGCCGGAGATGTAAGAGACGTGGGTTCCATCCCTGGGCCAGGTAGATCCCCTGGAGAAGGGAATGGCAACCCACTCCAGTATTCTTGCCTGGAGAACCCCATGACAGAGGAGCTTGGTGGGCCACAGTCCGTGGGGTCGCAAAGAGTTGGACATGACTGACACGGCCTAACGCGCATGCACATTTCTTCTACACTTAATTTGAGAGTTTTTACGAGTTCGATCCCTCGGTTGGGACGATCCCCTGGAGTAGGAAACAGCAACCCACTCCAGTGTTCTTGCTTAGAAAATTCCATGGACAGAGAAGCCTGGCAGACTGTGGGGTCGCAAAGAGTCAGATACAACTGAATGCACACACGTGACGTATCATAGCACTTGTAGCATGGCGAGACTGGAAGCCGTCTGTGTGTCCAACAGGAGAGCAAAACAGGCAAAGCCCGGTGGGTCTGTACAATGGGATTCTAAGTCACTAAAATTCATGTTAGAGATAAATACTTGATGACGTGAAAAGAAATCCATGCACAGCCAAGTGAAGAAACGAGACTACCCAGCATCACAGTGTCACCCACCCCAGGCTGTGACAGTGGGAACCTCTGCATGACAGAACCATTAGTGATCAGGTTTTGCCTGTTTGTGTCTGTTTTCTAAGTTTTCTCCATTGAACACATAATAATTAAGCAGTGAAAAATGGAGGGAAATTTTAAACAAAGGTGACTTGGGGGCTTCCCTGGCAGTTCAGCGGTGAAGGCTGCACACTGCCAATGCAGGGAGCACAGGTTCAATCCCAGCCAAAGAACTATTAGTAACATACCACGCGCTGCACGGCATAGCCAAAAAATTACGACTTTTTCTCGTTTAACAATAAATTTGGTAACAATTGCACGCACACACGAAGGAAAGTGTTTGTGTGTGTGTGTGAGTCCCGCACCCAACATTTGCTCTAATGATAGACACTAAAGAAAAAAGAGGGGTGTGGACGACAAAGAGCGGGAATCCTAGGCTGATTCCATGCATGAAAATCTCATTTTAATACCCGCCTAGGAATTGACTGGGTTTCCCACATGGCACTAGTGGTAAACAACCCGCCTGCCAATGCAGGAGACATAAGAGATGCGGTTTCGATCCCTGGGTGGGGAAGACCCCCTGGAGGAGGGCACGGGAACCCACTCCAGTGTTCTTGCCTGGAGAATCCCATGGACGGAGGAGCCTGGCGGGGGACAGTCCGTGGGGTCGCACAGAATCGACAGGACTGATGTTACTCAGCACACTAGTCATTAGCTGTGTTCATCTGTGTTGGCAGGGGTAGGGACAGGGGAGTGAGGTTGACGATGGGTCTGCTATGAGGAATCGCAATTCCGCTTTGAGGAAGTACCTTAATTAAATGTAATCTGTATGGGTTTATTTTTGCATAACCGCTAATGCTCCAGACTGCATTCCGGTGTTTCAGTGACTATAATAAGCGCTTTTGTGACCTCTAGTGGTTGTGGCTGGTAAAGGCTAAGCTTGCTTCACACAGGAAGCGGTCAGTTCAGTTCAGTTCAGTCACTCAGTCGTGTCTGACTCTTTGCCACCCCATGGACTGCAGCACGCCAGGCCTCCTTGTCCATCACCAACTCCCGGAGTTTACTCAAACTCATGTCCATTGAGTCGGTGATGTCATCCAACCATCTCATCCTGTGTCGTCCCCTTCTCCTCCCGCCTTCAATCTTTCTCAGCATCAGGGACTTTTCCAGGGAGTCAGTTCTTAGCATCAGGTGGCCAAAGTATTGGAGTTTCAGCTTCAGCATCAGTCCTTCCAATTAATATTCAGGACTGATCTCCTTTAGGATGGACTGGTTGGATCTTCTTGCAGACCAAGCCTCTCAGGAGTCTTCTCCATCAGCACAGCTCAAAAGTAGTCAGGAAGTGGTCAGTTGTGCCCAACTACTTCTGTGAAAATTCGAGGGAAAGAGGAAGGAAGATTACCAGCAAATACTATCCCCCATTTAAAAGTAATATGGAATCAACACAGTGGATATAGAGGGAATATTCCCCAATATGATGAAGGCTATATATGACAGTCCTACAACCAACATCTTACTCAACCATGAAAAGCTGAAAGCATCTCCTCCAAGCCCCGGAACCAGACAAGGATGCCCATTCTTGTCCCTTTCGTTCAATGTAGTATTGGCATCTCCAGCCAGAGCAACACTGTAAAGCAATTACCCTCCAATTAAAAATAAACTTTTTTTAAAAAAGAAAAATAAATGAAATAAAAAGCCTACCCTCTCATGTTTTCAAAGGACCTAACAATATTATGTTAACAATGTAACAATGTTAGGTCCATGAATCAAGGCAAATTGGAAGTGGTCAAACAGGAGATGGCAAGAGTGAACGTCGACATTCTAGGAATCAGCGAACTAAGATGGACTGGAATGGGTGAATTTAACTCAGGTGACCATTATAACTACTACTGTGGGCAAGAATCCCTTAGAAGAAATGGAGTAGCCATCATGGTCAACAAAAGAGTCCAAAAGGCAGTACTTGGATGCAATCTCAAAAATGACAGAATGATCTCTGTTCGTTTCCAAGGCAAACCATTCAATATCACGGTAATCCAAGTCTATGCCCCGACCAGTAACGCTGAAGAAGCTGAACTGGAACAGTTCTATGAAGACCTACAAGACCTTCTAGAACTAACACCCAAAAAAGATGTCCTTTTCATTATAGGGGACTGGGATGCAAAAGTAGGAAGTCAAGAAACACCTGGCATAACAGGCAAGTTTGGCCTTGGAGTACAGAATGAAGCAGGGCAAAGGCTAATAGAGTTTTGCCAAGAGAACGCACTAGTCATAGCAAACACCCTCTTCCAACAACACAAGAGAAGACTCTACACGTGGACATCACCAGATGGTCAACACCGAAATCAGATTGATTATATTCTTTGCAGCCAAAGATGGAGAAGCTCTATACAGTCAGCAAAAACAAGACCAGGAGCTGACTGTGACTCAGATCATGAACTCCTTATTGCCAAATTCAGACTTAAATTGAAGAAAGTAGGGAAAACCACTAGTCCATTCAGGTATGACCTAGATCAAATCCCTTATGATTATACAGTAGAAGTGACAAATTTAAGGGACTAGATCTGATAGACAGAGTGCCTGATGAACTATGGATGGAGGTTCGTGACATTGTACAGCAGACAGGGATCAAGACAATCCCCATGGACAAGAAATGCAAAAAACAAAATGGCTGTCTGAGGAGGCCTTACAGATAGCTGGAAAGAGAAGAGAAGTGAAAAGCAAAGGAGAAAAGGAAAGATATTCCCATCTGAATGCAGAGTTCCAAAGAATAGCAAGGAGAGATAAGAAAGCCTTCCTCAGCGATCAGTGCAAGGAAATAGAGGAAAACAACATATTGGGAAAGACTAGAGATCCCTTCAAGAAAATTAGAGATACCAAGGGAACATTTCATGCAAAGATAGGCTTGATAAAGGACAGAAATGGTATGGACCTAACAGAAGCAGAAGATATTAAGAAGAGGTGGCAAGAATACACAGAAGAACTGTACAAAAAAGATCTTCATGACCCAGATAATCACGATGGTGTGATCACTCACCTAGAGCCAGACATCCTGGAATGTGAAGTCAAGTGGGCCTTAGGCAGCATCACTACGAACAAAGCTAGTGGAGGTGATGGAATTCCAGTTGAGCTATTTCAAATCCTGAAAGATGATGCTGTGAAAGTGCTGCACTCAATATGCCAGCAAATTTGGAAAACTCAGCAGTGGCCACAGGACTGGAAAAGGTCAGTTTTGGTTCCAGTCCCAAAGAAAGGCAATGCCAAAGAATGCTCAAACTACTGCACAATTGCACTCATCTCACATGCTAGTAAGGTAATGCTCAAAATTCTCCAAGCCAGGCTTCAGCAATACGTGAACCGTGAACTTCCAGATGTTCAAGCTGGTTTTAGAAAAGGCGGAGGAACCAGAGAACAAATTGCCAATATCCTCTGGATCATCGAAAAAGCAAGAGAGTTCCAGAAAAACATCTATTTCAGCTTTATTGACTATGCCAAAGCCTTTGACTGTGTGGATCACAATAAACTGTGGAAAATTCTGAAAGAGATGGGAATACCAGACCATCTGACCTGTCTCTTGAGAAACCTGTATGCAGGTCAAGAAGAAACAGTTAGAACTGGACATGGAACAACAGACTGGTTCCAAATAGGAAAAGGAGTACGTCAAGGCTGTATATTGTCACCCTGCTTATTTAACTTATATGCAGAGTACATCATGAGAAACGCTGGGCTGGAGGAAGCACAAGCTGGAATCAAGATTGCTGGGAGAAATATCAATAACCTCAGATATGCAGATGACACCACCCTTATGGCAGAAAGTGAAGAAGAACTAAAGAGCCTCTTGAGGAAAGGGAAAGAGGAGAGTGAAAAAGTTGGCTTAAAGCTCAACATTCAGAAAACTAAGATCATGGCATCTGGTCCCATCACTTCATGGGAAATAGATGGGGAAACAGTGTCAGACTTTATTTTTTTGGGCTCCAAAATCACTGCTGATGGTGATTGCAGCCATGAAATTAAAAGACGCTTACTCCTTGGAAGGAAGGTTATGGCCAACCTAGATAGCATATTTAAAAGCAGAGACATTACTTTGCCAACGAAAGTCCGTCTAGTCCAGGCTATTGTTTTTCCAGTGGTCATGTATGGATGTGAGAGTTGGACAGTGAAGAAAGCTGCTGCTGCTGCTGCTGCTGCTGCTAAGTCGCTTCAGTCGTGTCCGACTCTGTGCGACCCCATGGACTGAAGCCCACCAGGCTCCTCCATCCATGGGACTTTCCAGGCAAGAGTACTGGAGTGGGGTGCCATTGCCTTCTCCAGAAGAAAGCTGAGTGCCACAGAATTGATGCTTTTGAACTGTGGTGTTGGAGAAGACTCTTGAGAGTCCCTTGGACTTCAAGGAGATCCAATCAATCCATCCTAAAGGAGATCAATCCTGGGTGTTCATTGGAAGGACTGATGTTGAAGCTGAAACTCCAATACTTTGGCCACCTCATGCGAAGAGGTAATTCATTGGAAAAGACCCTAATGCTGGGTAGGATTGGGGGCAGGAGGAGAAGGGGACAACAGAGGATGAGATGGTTGGATGGCATCACTGACTCGATGGACATGGGTTTGGGTAGACTCCGGGAGTTGGTGATGGACAGGGAGGCCTGGCATGCTGCAATTCATGGGGTCACAAAGAGTCGGACACGACTGAGCGACTGAACTGAACTGAACTGAACTGAACAATATACCTGGAGGAATAAACCAAACGTGAAATGAAAAAAAGAGAAAAGAACAGTTTTAAATTTCATCTTGAAGACCCAGCATGCAAAATGTGCCATAATATTTTTTTGCAGAGTAAAGTGCAAAAGTGAAGAACTTGACCAGGTGTATATAAAAATGTGTAATAAAGTAACAATAATCAAAACAGAGTGGCACTGGTTTCAGAACAGAGAGTCTATGAGAGTGGAGTGAAATGTCAGAAGGAACTCAAAAAAATTAAAATGTGGGAATTTAGTACATTATGAAGTCACATATCAAATGAGGATTTTCAACTTGGAAAAGAATTATGTTAGAGCCTTACCTCTGTCCCTTATAATCATATGATCAGTCTCAAAAACTCTTAAAATTACTGTTAGATTTTACTGCTTAAAAAATTATAATCATCATGCCTCAAAAAAATTAAAGGACGTACTGAAAGATGAAAAATATCAAAACACATACAACTGAACAGGAGCTAATATACACAACAAGCAGCTTTGAATCTGAAAGAAAAAAAAATGAACAGTGTGATTGAAAATCAAAACACACAAGAAAGCAAGTCACACATACAGAAAAACAGACAAAAAGATATGAAACCAAAAAGATAAGAAAAGTTCATCATCTCTAGTAATTTTTTAAAATTGCAAACTAGGGACTTCCCTGGTGGTTGAGTGTTTAAGACTGTGCTCCCAAGGCAGGGGGCCCAGGTTCAGTCCCTGGTCAGGGAACCCCCGAATGCAGCAGGGTGCAGCCAAAAATAATATGCAAAGTGTGTAACCAGGATGCAAGTAATGTCACTAGCAGAGCTCAGAGGTGCTATCGGAGATCAGCTAGAGCTTGCCCTGCTACCGCTTATCCAGACTAACTCTGGAAGGCTGTTTTGTTGCATTTTCTCCTCACTCCTTGATTAAAAAAAATAAAAAAGTTGCATTGGCACTTCCAGCCACAGAAAACATTGACTTCAGCAACTAAAGTGTCCCAAACTGTGTAATAATTGAAACTTGGAATTGCATTTACAAGTAAACCTGCCTTCCTCTTCCAGTTTCAGCCAGAGAGAGCAGTGAAAACAAAAATGGAGGCAAGGGGAGGGGTCTTTGGCTCTCATTTCTGCACATTTACCAACACTTAAGACCTTTCCTGCCCCTGACCCTTCACCTCTGACCCTTTTGGGACAGCTTACAGTCATGGCACCTGCTAGGAGTTGACCTGTACCCTCCTCTCCCTCGAGAAGAGGTAAGTTGGAGTCCTAACCAGCAATACCTAAAAATGCCTTATTTGGAGCGAGGATCTTCACAGAGGAAATCAAGTTAAAGTGAGGTAACCAAGGTGTGCCCTAATCTAATAAGATTAGTGTCCTTATAAAAGGTGGGGATTTGGACACATGACAGATCAATGGAGAGGGAAAACGACCTGAAGAGACACAGGGAGAGGGCGGCCATCTACCCGCCCAGCGGAGACGCTGAGAGCAGACCCTTTCCCACAACTCAGGAGAAACCGATGCCGCGACGTCTTGACCTCACACTTGGGCCCCAGAAACTGCCGGCAGCACCCTCCTATTGTTTCTGCAGGCAGTCTGGGATACTTTGTTGCAGCATTCCGCTGGGTCCGGAGATAGTTGTTTCAAGATTTTTTTTAATGTGGATCATTTTCAAAGTCTTTATTGAATTCGTTACAATGTTACCTGCATGTTATGTTTTGGTTTTTTGGCCCCTGAGGCATGTGGAATCTCCAGTCCCCACCAGTGATCAAACCCACACCCTCGGCACTGGAAGGCAAACTCTTAACCAGTGGGCCACCGGGGAAGTCCCCTGGGTACACTTTAAAGTATACTCTTTCTCCCTATGGTGCTTCATGGGGTCTGCAGAGGACACCCCCACACTAACTGCGGAGGACATCTCAGTGCCTTGATGAGGGCAAATTCACCTCTGCTGAACAGCTGACTGTTGCCTGTAACTCTTCTCGCAGGCCCTGGCCACCCACCGTTACCACCCCTCTGGCTTCTTTCTCCTCACCTCTCCAAGGGGTCCTGCCGGCCAGGACACAAGAAACCTGTAAACCTGCCCACTGCACGGGCCCCACTTCCGGTCAGCAGCATAGTCACGCTTTGACTTGACGTCAGTGCAAACGCGGCTCCTCCCTCCTACCCTGAAGCCGCAGGCTGCTTTGGTCAGCCTCCGAACATAGGCTTCCTCAGCTCTGTGTCAGCGGGATGATCTTGAAATGTCTCTCACTGAGCCCCACGGAGCACTTCCTCCCTGACCAGCTCTGTCCAGAGAAACTCTTCTTGTCACCGCCAGTGTCCTCTTCCTGTTTTGATTTTTCCAGGGCTTCTTACAGACTGGGGCTTCCCTGGTGGCTCAGATGGCAAAGACTCTGCCTGCAAGGCGAGAGACCTGGGGTCGATCCCTGGGTCAGGGAGATCCCCTGGAGAAGAAAATGGCACCCCACTCCAGTATTCTTGCCTGGAGAATCCCATGGACAGAGGAGCCTGGCGGGCTCCAGTCGATGGGGTCCCAAAGAGCTGGACACGACTGAGGAACGAACTACAGACTAGAGGAGAGTAGCTAAGAACAGCAAAGCCGATCCCTATCCGCTCCTTTATATTAATAAGTCCAGCCTAGGAAGCTCAACTCCTCAATCTGAGTTACAGGAATTATCACATACCTTGGGGCCTCAGGCCAAACTGAGTCAGAGGCAATTCTGTGTTAAAGTCCTGTTATAAACATAACATTGGATGTGGTTTTTCACCTGTCATATTGGAAAAGCTCTAAAAGAACTTTCATATCCTTTCTCAGAAAGGGTGTATATAAACAGACGTGCTCATATACTGTTGTTGGTGAAGGCTGCTGCTGCTGCTGCTAAGTCGCTTCAGTCGTGTCCGACTCTGTGCGACCCCATAGACGGCAGCCCACCAGGCTCTGCCGTCCCTGGGATTCTCCAGGCAAGAACACTGGAGTGGGTTGCCATTGCCTTCTCCAATGCATGAAAGTGAAAAGGGAAAGTGAAGTCGCTCAGTCGTGTCCGACTCTTCGCGACCCCATGGACTGCAGCTTACCAGGCTTCTCCGTCCATGGGATTTTCCAGGCAAGAATACTGGAGTGGGGTGCCATTGCCTTCTCTGTGGTGAAGGCTAGTTTTATGCAATTTTATGAGGCAAAATTATTTTAAATGAACATGCCTTTGGTCCAGTGATTGTTCTTTGGAATTTGCCCAATAGAAATACCAGAACAGTACCAAAATGGTATGAATAAGGATGTTTATTACAGCATGGTCTATAATAACAGACTCATCAATAACTTGACTAAGCCACAGTAGGGATTCATTTATTATGGTGAAACCATTCACAGAAACGCCATGGATCTTGTCTATAAATTCCAAGACAAAAGCAAGAACAGCAGTTGTCACTGTTCCCTCTTCTTGGTCAGACAGTTAGGAGTTGATCCATTCTTCGTGCCTGTTGACTCACTCCATGAGAAATGCTGGAAATAACTCCCTTGTAAAACTCTAGTAACTCCTCAGGAGTCTGGCTGACTCTAATTTAGCTGGAAAGCTCTGGAATATGTCTAGACGCTCTCATGCTTCTCATGGCAGTAAGGTGGATGCTCAGTAGACACTGTGCGGTGAAGGAAGACCTCTCTGAGCCTATTCCACCATCATCTACAAAAAAAAAGTCTCTAATACGGTAACCTCTGCGTACATGAGAGCCCTTGGTAAACAGCAGATCACTCCAGTATGTTCATTATTAATACTGTGTTAGAGCACATCGTGTCTTTAATGTACTCGTTTTGGCTGCGCTGGGTCTTCGTTGCTGCACACGGGCTTTCTCTGCTTGCGGGAAGCAGGGGCTGCTCCTGGTTGCGTGCACAGGCTTCTCGCTGCAGTGGTTCTCTCGTTGCAGAGCACAGACTCGATACTTGTGGTGAACGGGTTCAGCTGCTCTGCGGCGTGTGGGATTCTCCCAGGCCAGGGATCAAACCTGTGTCACCTGCATCGGCAGGTGGATTCTTAACTATTGGATCACCAGGGAAGTTGCCAGTATGTTGTTTTTGTTGTGGAAAAAACTGGTACCATTGCCCTTTTAGAAATGCTCTACACCATTTGGAAGCTAAATTGGTTTATTTAAGAAAAAAAAAAAGCTAATATTAACTAGCCCCTTGAGAAGGTTCTGTGGGCTTCCTGAAGTGAAGAGACTCCATGGTTATTTATTACATTATGATATCCTGATTAGAATCTGATAAGCAAAAATCCAATATTTTTATTTAAATGAGAGCGTACACACACACACACACACACACACACACACACGTTATGTGTGCCATGCATGTTGTGTTCAGTCAACACCTGGGCCTGGGCCTGGGGTACAGACTTGTTATCTCCATCTCTGGAGTTTAAAATAAGAAATTAAAAACTGAGGTGTTAGATAATTTTTATACAGATAGGAAAATTATAAATCTCAGTGGATACTGGCCTGGATAATCCAGAAACAATGCCTTGTGCCTATACTCTACTTTTTAAACTTTCAAAGTGCTCACAGAGCACAGATTCCCAGACTTGATTAGGTATTAGAATCACTGGTAGGGCTAGTTCATGACAGGAATTCCTGAACCCCATCTTTAGAGTTTCTTAATAAGTAGAAACCGGATATTTACATGTTTAACAAAGGCCTGAGGAAAGCCTGAAAACCAACTTTTGGGAGATGCTAGCAAACATTCCAGTAAAACTAAGTGTTAAGATTCCCTATTTTGCACCATACTAGCTGTGTAGCAAATCATTTAATCCCCGAACCTCATTTTCCTACAAAGAACTAGCCCTGAACTATCAGAAGAGAAGCGTAAATAAACAGCTGTGAAAAATATGAGGGGAAAAATCATTTTCTGTGATCAGGGAAGACCTCAGGTCCATCCTTCCATTTTTCACACCCTTTATTTATTCTTCTCATATCTCAGCGTTAGCTGTTTGTATTCCCATCATATCGTCTCTACATAAATTCATAAAGATATGATCACTGGATTTTCATATTTGTAGCCTCCACTGTACTTAACTCTTACAAAGAAAAAAATAGACATTACACTTACTACTTAAATGCAGAAATTTGAGTTAATGTTTAGTTCTTTTAAAATAAGTAATGAGGTAGACGTTTCAGAGTCCAATCAACGAGTGCCTGTACTGCAGGTTTATTCTCCACTCAAAACGATATTATGTAGCTTCGGCTTGAGACTTTTAAATGCCTGAGCACACGGGAATCGCCCACTTTTTGTGGAGAGGCAGGGTGAGCACAGAAGAGCTGCCCAAAATCTGACCCAGGCCAGGCGGGTGGGGGTGCGGGGCAGTTTAACCCTTTCAGAGCCGTCCTTGGGACAGAAATGATTGGCTGCAATAAAACCCACTAACTCCTCCGATACAGGTTCAGCGTGCAAATAGTCAAGAAGTACATAAAACTGTGCGCAGGGAGGGTTCTCCCAATAGTTCTGCGAGATTACAGGTTTTATTGTTGCCGTTTACGAAATTAATCCTCGGAGAAAGACCACGCGCGGATTTAGCAGGATTTAAGTACAGCAGACATCAGCCTCAACTGGTAATCCCATTTTCCGTCTAGAAGCTTGAGAAAGAGCCTCCTTCTAAATATGAAAAAGCTCCGGGCCCATAAAGATGATTTGCCCAACGCTTTCTCAGAATAATCACACCGTTTTTCACCTTGACTGGATACCAGGCTTGGACACTGTGCGGTCACTGCGTTTCGGAGTCGCAGACTAAGCTCAAATTCGGGTTGCACCGCTTTCCGGGTGTGGGGCTTGGGGCGTTAAACCTTGGGCCTTGGAGAGGGGATCTGCGAAGTGGGCGTAAGGACGCGCTTGTCGCAGAGATTTGTTGAGGACTCAACGCCAGGACGAGGCGCATTCAGTGCAGCGCCCGGGAAACGTTAAGGCAATCATGCGCCTCACTGTCCCGGGAGGGAGGCGGGGCGAGAGGCGGCGGGTTGCAGTGAACCGCGCGGCAGCACCTCACCACGCGCGCCCGGCCCTCTCCGCGCGGTCTTCCGCGGAGACAGCACCCCGTCCCCGCCGGACCCATCTCGGGACGGACCGCCAGCCCCGCGGGCGCCAGGCCGGAACCCAGGTCCCGAGCCTCCAGTTTCCTCTGCTTCCACCCGGGACTCTCTGAGGCCTGGACCGGCGCAAACGCAACTTCCGGCCCGACGGAGCGCAGGCGGAAGCAGCTTGGGTTATACCTCCCGGGCGTCGCTTTCGGCGGCCGCGCCCGAGGGGCCATGTGGCGGCTGCTGAGTGGCGCCCGGGCGCCCCTCCTGCGAGCGTCCCTGTCAGGTCAGCTGTCCCCTTTCCCCCAGGCTCCACCCCACCCCCTGTTGGGTACCGGCTGAGGCCCCCGCGCGGTTGGGCCTGCAGCGTCCTCCGCCACTCACGCCGAGAGACTCGTGCAGGAGCGGCCGCTCGACGTGGGGTCGCCCCCGAGTCCCCGGCCGGTCCTTCTCGGGGGCCGAGAGCCTCTGGTCTCCCTGAGTGGAGCCCGCGGCCCACAGGACAGCTCTGTCGGGAGCGTCAGGCGCAGAGCGCGTCAGGCCCTGGCCCTGTCGCCTTCGGGGTTTAATCTGACCTTTCTTTGTAGATTCGTGGGCAGCGCCGCCCGCCAGTGCCGGCCTGAAGACGCTGCTCCCGGTGCCAACGTTTGAAGGTGAGAGCTTCTCTGTCTCCTGGTTTGTAAGCCTTTTCTGTGATGGAACCCAGCGGGGGTAGGTGAAGAGCAGGCGTTTCCTTGTGCCTCCGTTGCCATTCATCTCTCAGTAGTCGTGTACTGAAGGCACACTCTGTGCCAGGCAGTGTTCTAAATGCCGGAGGGAAATCCGTGATGGATTATCTCCGCTGTGGCCTACCGCTGGTGCGAGACCCGCCGTCCCCTTCTCAGCGGCACCTGATCGGCCTCCAGTTTAGACTTCTCACGTTTGCTCCAAATGAGGTTACATGTGTGCATGTACCTATTGTATGAAAAGCGTTATTTTGTTAAACAGTTAAGGTAAGCCACAATTTGATAAATCTTACACTTTTTAAAATATATTGGAAATCTCAAAAATATGAAAGAGGCCTGGACTTCTGAAGGCCTCATCTTGTACACGTAACTGTGAAACTGCTCCACGCACTGGAGTGCATACAGCCCTGGAGACGGAGAGGATATTACTCAGTTTCTCTGTCGTGTGCTCAGTCGTGTCTGACTCTTCTGCGACCCCTTGGACTAGGCTCCTCTGACACTGCGCCAGGCTCCTCTGACAGTGGGATTTTCCAGGCAAGAATACTGGAGTAGGTTGCCGTTTCCTTCTCCAGGGGATCTTCCTGACCCAGGGATCAAACACACATCTGCATTGGCATGCAGATTCTTTACCGCTGAGCTGCCAGGGAAGCCCTAGGCATATAGAAGTGGCAGGGGACAGTTTTCATAGCCCTTAAAGTCTCCTGTTTTATATTTGACTCCATCACAGACCCATGTCTATTTTACTATGGAAATAACTTTAAATGACGTACAAGTTAATTTTTTTCCATAATGTCAAAGTGTCAGACCTGATAAAGACGTAGTATGTGTGGCCTGGGTTTCAGCCCACCTGCCTTCACCCGGCAAGCACATGGTAGGATATATACAGCTCTCAGCATCGAACTGCCCTGGAATATATAAAAGGAAACAGCATTGATCAAAGGAGTACTAGGTTGTAAGTTTCCCAGCAAGAATGTGGCAAGCAGGAGAACTTAGCTACTTTTATGTACAATATAGTATCATACTGTCTGGCTTTGCTGTTTTAACTGATTGGCCCAGATCAAATTATAAAATGTCTCCAGGCCTGAAGTTCCTCTTCTGTAAAATGGAGATTAAAATTACTACTTTCCATTTCTTTATCTGGATGATAGTTATGTGCATATGTTTGTCTGTTCACTTTGTGATAATTCACATTTTTTATTGGGCCCTTTAATATATGCGTGTTAAACTTTTAAACGTTTAAAAAATTTAAAAAGGAAGCCCTAAAAAAAAAACCAGGGCTATAAAGTTGTTTTGAAGATTAAATGAGATAATGCATGTAAAGAATTCAGCTTAATTGCAGCACACAAACCATTCACGTACACAAAAAAATGTTACCTCGTGTTATCTTGTGACTGTCTCGTGTCTCTGTACCTTCCCTACAGTCCCTTTAGGGTAGGCATTTTAAAACCGTAGGCATTTTAAAAAGGTATTTTGGTTGGCAACTTAAAACTTTGCTATCTTAAAAGGTTCAAAAACATTTCTATCAACAGCTATCATAGTTAAAAGATTCCAGTGTCAATGAAAGTATCCACAAGGTAAATCTGACACACTTTTGAAATTGTTGTTGAGTGGTAACTTTAAGACTTTATGAATCTTTCTAGAGAAAGAATGAATCCTTCAACAAAAGGTTCAAAAACATTTCTATCAACAGCTATCATAGTTAAAAGATTCCAGTGTCAATGAAAGTATCCACAAGGTAAATCTGACACACTTTTGAAATTGTTGTTGAGTGGTAACTTTAAGACTTTATGAATCTTTCTAGAGAAAGAATGAATCCTTCAACATTGACGGAAGTCAAATCCTTCGGTTTGACTTATTCTTGGTTGTCTATGCCCCTTTTAGATGTCTCCATTCCTGAAAAGCCCAAGCTGAGATTTGTTGAAAGGGCACCACTTGTGCCAAAAGTGAGAAGAGAGCCTAAAAACCTGCGTGACATACGAGGTCCTTCTACCGAAGCCACTGAGTTCACAGAAGGCAATTTTGCGATCTTGGTGAGTCCAGCGTCAGATGGCTACGGGGCGGAAGCCAGGGGCTCAGACAGACGCCTTGGGTTCCTTCTGGTCTCTTCCTCCACAGCTTTCACTACAACTGCCACCAGCACCCAGTAAGCATTGAGTCATAAATGATTTTTAATGTAGAGTGAAAATAATGTAAAAACAGGAGGCGGGAGAGGTGACCTCATTTATACCATAGTCAGACGGTGTTCAGTTCAGTCGCTCAGTCGTGTCCGACTCTTTGCAACCCCATTGACCGCAGCACGCCAGGCCTCCCTGTCCATCACCAACTCCCTGAGTCCACCCAAACCCATGTCCATTGAGTCGGTAATGCCATCCAGCCATCTCACCCTCTGTTGTCCCCTTCTCCTCCTGCCCTCAATCTTTCCCAGCATCAGGGTCTTTTCAGATAAGGCAGTTCTTCGCATGAGGTGGCCAAAGTATTGGAATTTCAGCTTCAGCATCAGTCCTTCCAATGAACACCCAGGATTGATCTCCTTTAGGATGGACTGGTGGGATCTCCTTGAAGTCCAAGGGACTCTCAAGAGTCTTCTCCAACACCACAGTTCAAAAGCATCAATTCTTCGGCGCTCAGCTTTCTTTATAGTCCAACTCTCAGATCCATACATGACCACTGGAAAAACCATAGCCTTGACTAGACAGACCTTTCTTGACAGAGTAATGTCTCTGCTTTTTAATATGCTGTCTAAGTTGGTCATAGCTTTCCTTCCAAGGAGTAAGCGTCTTTTAATTTCATGGCTGCAGTCACCATCTGCAGTGATTTTGGAGCCCAGAAAAATAAAGTCAGCCACTGTTTCCACTGTTTCCCCACCTATTTGCCATGAAGTGATGGGACCGGATGCCATGAGCTTAGTTTTCTGAATGTTGAGCTTTAAGCCAACTTTTTCACTCTCCTCTTTCCCTTTCATCAAGAGGCTCTTTAGTTCTTCTTCACTTTCTGCCATAAGGGTGGTATCTCATCTGCATATCTGAGGTTACTGATATTTCTTCCAGCAATCTTGATTCCAGCTTGTGCTTCCTCCAGCCCAGCGTTTCTCATGATGTACTCTGCATATAAGTTAAATAAACAAGGTGACAATATACAGCCTTGACGGACTCCTTTTCCTATTTGGAACCAGTCTGTTGTTCCATGTCCAGTTCTAACTGTTGCTTCCTGACCTGCATACAGGTTTCTCAAGAGGCAGGTCAGGTGATCTGGTATTCCCATCTCTTTCAGAATTTTCCACAGTTTATTGTGATCCACACAGTCAAAGGCTTTGGCATAGTCAATAAAGCAGAAGTAGATGTTTTTCTGGAATTCTCTTGCTTTTTCGATGATCCAACAGATGTTGGCAATTTGATCTCGGGTTCCTCTGCCTTTTCTAAAACCAGCTTGAACATCTGGAAATTCACGGTTCACATATTGCTGAAGCCTGGCTTGGAGAATTTTAAGCATTACTTTACTAGCATGTGAGATGAGTGCAATTGTGCAGTAGTTTGAGCATTCTTTGGCATTGCCTTTCGTTGGGATTGGAGTGAAAACTGCCCTTTTCTAGTCCTGTGGCCACTGCTGAGTTTTCCAAATTTGCTGGGATGTTGAGTGCAGCACTTTCACAGCATCATCTTTCAGGATTTGAAATAGCTCAACTGGAATTCTATCACCTCCACTAGCTTTGTTCGTAGTGATGCTTTCTAAGGCCTACTTGACTTCACATTCCAGGATGTCTGGCTCTAGGTGAGTGATCACACCATCGTGATTATCTGGGTCATGAAGATCTTTTTTGTACAGTTCTTCTGTGTATTCCTGCCACCTCTTCTTAAGTCAGTCAGTGAGATCTACTCAAACCTCTGATCAAGATTATCCATTATTTAGTATATGGGATGTCTAGACGTTTCCTACTCATCAGGTAGCTTCTGTGAAGACTTGACGTCCTTACCTACACAAATGGCTGTGGACACCGGTTTGGTTCCCACCAAGCAGCCAGAGTGGTTTTCAAGTCTGCTTCCCAAAGCCTGCCCAGCAGCCCCTGCCAGCCTTCTAGCACCTTGGTCTGCTCCGCGTTCCTCTCTGTCCACCCCAGCCAGTCTGGCTTCTGCTCAGACTCAACATGGGCTCCGCGTGTGCCTTTCCTCTGCCGGGAACGCTCATCTCTTTTCCCTTGGCTGCTTCGTTCCCTTCTGGCATCAGCTATAAACATCACCTCCTCAAAGAGGTCCTCCCTGGCTGCCCATTGAAGTGGGTCCACACTTGTTCTCATTTATCATCTATCATAGCCTAGGCTTTTCCTCCATAGTACTTACATTTTTTCTTTTTTTTAAATTTAATTGGAGGCTAATTACTTTACAGTGTTGTGGTGGTTTTTGCCATATATTGACATGAATCAGCCATGGGTGTACATGTGTTCCCCATCCTGAACCCTCCTCCCACCTCCCTCCCCATCCCATCCCTCTGGGTCATCCCAGTGCACCAGCCCTGAGCACCCTGTCTCATGCATCAAACCTGGACTGGCGATTCATTTCACATATGATAATATACATGTTTCAATGCTATTCTGGCAAACCATCCCACCCTCACCTTCTCCCACAGTCCATAAGACTGTCCTATGCATCTGTGTCTCTTTTGCTGTGTCGCATACAGGGTCATTGTTACCATCTTTCTAAATTCCATACATATGCGTTAGTATACATATTGGTGTTTTTCTTTCTGACTTATTTCACTCTGTATAACAGGCTCCAGCTTCATCCACCTCATTAGAACTGATTCAATTGCATTCTTTTTAATAGCTGAGTAATATTCCATTGTGTATATATACAGTTTCTTATCCATTTGTCTGCCGATGGACATCTAGGTTGCTTCCATGTCCTGGCTATTGTAAACAGTGCTGCGATGAACATCAGGGTACACGTGTCTCTTTCAATTCTGGTTAGAATTTATGTTTTTACTTTCATGTGTATCATTGAAGCCAGTTACCATGAGAGACGTGAGAATCACACCCCAGCGTGCTGAGTCACTTGGTCATGCCCAGCTTTTCGCGATCCTGTGGTCTCTAACCTGCCAGGCTCCTCTGTCCATGGAATTCTCAAGGCAGGAATACCAGAGTGGGTTGCCATGGCCTCCCCCAGGGGATCTTCCCAACCCAGGGATCAAACCTATGTCTCTTATGTCCCCTGCATTGGCAGGAGGGTTCTTTAACACTACTGCCACCTCTTAAAACACAAATGAAGGCTCTCTAAATTTCCATGTGTTTCTAATTCTTCCATTCACTTCTAGGCACTGGGTGGCGGTTACCTCCATTGGGGGCATTTTGAAATGATGCGCCTGACAATCAACCGCTCCATGGACCCCAAGAACATGTTTGCCTTATGGCGAGTACCAGCCCCATTCAAAGCCATCACCCGCAAGGGTATGGGGCAGCGCATGGGGGGCGGTAAGGGTGCCATCGACCACTACGTGACTCCTGTGAAGGCGGGCCGCCTCATAGTCGAGGTGGGCGGGCGTTGTGAATTCCAGGAGGTACAAGGCATCCTTGACCAGGTTGCCCACAAGTTGCCTTTCCCTGCCAAGGCCGTGAGCCGTGCGACTCTAGAGAAGATGCGGAAAGACCAGGAGGAGCGGGAGCGGAACAACCAGAACCCCTGGACCTTCGAGCGCATCGCCACCGCCAACATGCTGGGCATCCGCAGGGTGCTGAGCCCCTACGACCTGGTCCACCGGGGGCGGTACTGGGGCAAGTTCTACACGCCCGAGCGCGTGTAGTGAGGCTGCAGGGCCGGGGACCCGCACCTTTATGCCCCGAAGCCAGGCCTTCGGGTACCTCTGATGTCATAACCGAGGAGCGGCATATGAACAGATGCTCTCTGAAAAACTGTACATCACCTGTCGGATTCTTTTAAGTGCATTAGATTAAAGTTTGAGCATCAGCTCAAGATGATGTACCTTCTCATTGGTCACTCAGTCCGTTAAATGATTAAGAACCAGACCTGATTGACTGGTTCTCAACTGGAAAAGGAATGTCTTCAAGGCTAAATCACATGCTTCCTTTTCCACCTCTGATACAAGTCACCCTTTTACATATACACACTTCAGGAGCTAGTTTTTATGCCATTTTAGTTACAGTGTTTTACTTAGTTACAAACTTTTACTGTTTCTGGAAAAACAAAAAACAGCAGCACACAGAATAATTGACTCAACGTATTTATTTATGCCCGGCTGCCCATCTCTCAGTCACCGAAGGGGGGTGTTGGACAGTGTGGCAAGAGACATACCCTTACCTTGTAGCAAAAGGAACTGACAGAAAAGCTGAATGGTGTGGTCTTTAGGCCTGAAACGCTCTGGGGGTGTTTGGCTCTGCGTCTGTGTCCCTACAGGTCCTAGCCCAGTGCAGGGGCCACACGGCGCTCAGATCCCTACTGCTGAATGAGCGAGGGCCCGGGTCATGCAGAGCCCCGTGGTTCCAGCTCCGTGTTTGCCTTAAACAAAGTTTGTCTGTTTTTCAGAGCTAGCTAGCAGTGGTTGCTATCCTTTGTGCAAACCAAAGCGGATACAGATTGATAGAAATGTTAAACCATTTGCTTTGAAAGAGTGCAGAAAACAGCACACTGACTGAAGTGTCAATTTTTTTTAACCCCACTTTCTTAAAAAGTTAGACTTAATGGCAAAATAATTTACCTCCCAAAGTACAGATTCATCAAAGCAGTTGAGTGGTCCTCGAGAATCGCATACTGTGATTTTTAATGTATTTCTAGTGAATCTCTTGCACAGTCACTAATCACCAAGTTGCATTAGAACGCACCTGGACCTTGACTGGAGGACAGTGTTGGGAGCAGTCTGTTGTACACGCGGCCGGCGCGGCCCGTCTCAGCTGACCGCATGGATCGGAACCGCCTTCTGACCCGACCGCACCACCTCTTCGTCGGGGCTCACAGAGTGGCGATGACGGGCACTCAGTCACAGCGTGAACCTGTTTCTTTTGGGGTCCACGTTTAATCACTGAACCACAGTCCTGGAGCCGGCCATCTCCACAAAGTAACAGGCTGTTGACAAAACTCTCCTATCACCACCTCCCGTAGATAAAAGTCTTTAAAGTGTATGTTGTGGAAATGGGGGGTGAGGGGGCACTGGTGTACTTTTGCATAAGTGGATCAACCCACTCCGGCGCGTTTTTATACAGACTGATATAGATCATTTCCCACCGATGCCTTAAAGTGTTGAAGAGTCAAATCCAAGGATTCGTCTGTAGCAGAAATCAGCTTAGTAAAGTGGGCAGACTGAGCAGCTGTAAGGGGCAGGCGCTGTGCTGAGCACCGGGGTCTATCACTGGACAATCGCCCCAGAGACTGGGAGGCTCTGAAGAAGGAAGGGGACAGAGGGTGGGTCAAAGGTGAGACCTGGAACCAGAAGCGCAGAGGCAGCAGCAGCACCGGGATCTGATCACCCCCCGCGGTGAAGTCCCGCCCCCAACAGCTGAGGTCAGTGGGCTCCCACTCCAAGTCCATTTCCTGAACAGTCTCCTACGTTCTCCGTGAACTGCCTTCCTAACCCGCTACAAAGAGCCGTACTCCCCGCTCCGTCACCCCTGCCTGCAGCCCAGTCCGTATTCTGAGTCTCCCTTTGCGTCACTTTAAATGGGGAGACGGTCGAGGTCCCGTGTCATAGAAGGTTTCACAATGGAAAGAAGAACTTGGGAGGAGTCTGCAGCAGCGAAGTGGCGGCCCCACCGAGGTGGAAGAAAGCCTGAGGAAGCAGGTGAGGGTCCATCTGTGAGGGCTGAAGGGACGACAGAAATGGAGGTGAGATCTTAGGTCATACGGCAGGGTGGCCGCGGCCAGGGTCACCACTCCCGTCCACAGGCGTGAAGGACGACTCGGCTGCGAAAACCTTCCTAACCTCGTAAGGGAGAACGTCCCTTACTTTGGCTTCACCCTGTGGCCCTCTTCCAGAGTTTCAGGGTGCTTCTAGTCAACGACGGATTTGTCCTCCGCCGTTCGCATGTGCCAGAGCCTTCACTACAGGGAGCCTTCACTACAGGGAGCCGACACCCTTAGGCAAAGGGTTCCCAACAAAGCCCTCTGCTGCCGGGCCCGCTTACAGGACAGACCACCCCTGTCTCCTCACCCACCTCTGCTCCACCAGCCCCCCTTCACTCATTTCCCTCTGTTCCTCGGTTTTCTCCAACCGTAACTCCAGCGCCCAATCCCACGCCGATTAAGGCACCGGGTGACAAACAGCCTTCAGGACACAAGCATCTCAAGTGAAAACAGGTCTGACCCCCACCCCAGCCTGGCCCCCAGAGATGGCTCACCTGTTTTGTTTTTTTTTCAGGCAAATATGCCCCCAATAGTGGAAGCTAAGATGATCGCAAGGATAACACAGCAGATCATGATCATGATCTTCTTCTGTCCGTCCAGACGAGGAAAGAAAATGCACGTGAGAAATGACGTCGCTGCAGAGGGGGTTCAGAGGAAGGCGGACAGGGATGGGTCTGGGCGGAAGCGGACGCGAAGGGAAAGGAGGATGGATCTGGCTTCTAGAACCCAGGATGCTAAGAGACACATCACCTCTCGGTGAGAGACTCACAAATCTGAGCAACAGCAAGCTCAGAGGATGATTCGTATTTTCATATTCCGTTCTGCCTTGCAGCTGCCATCACATCAGGTTCACCCCACTTCCCCCCCAGAGCCACAGATATTCTCAGTGAGTAAACCAAAGTCTTTTGGGGGGAATCCCTTGAAATCTAAGATCCAAATACATGGATCTTTACAGTGCATTCTTCGGAAGTTAAACCATTTTCAAAAATTAGAACTTTCGATCCACCTGCTCTAGCACACGGTTAAACATTTTTTTCACCCTTTCCAAAGCCTAAACAAAAGTCACCACGTGGGGCAGCCCATCACTAAGTGTTTCACAGGGACATGGAGCCAGAACTGCTTCACAATCAATAGATAAAGTCATTTATTTTTAAATTAGCAATTAAAATTATCCAGTTTACATTTTAAAAAAAGAACAAAAAACCCTTCACTTGTTGTATCCAAATGATAAGCCTGGGCCTCAGTCTCAGGAGAGCAAAGGTCTGTGACTGGAGCTTGGCTGCCTTCATTGCTGGAGCCAGGCCTGAGTCGGACATCACAGCCACAGGTGATGGGGGGTCCCCTTGGCTCTGTCCAAGTGCTGGGCGGTGGCTGAGTGAGTAGCCTTGGCACAGGAAGGCGGGGTGCCTGGGTTAGGCTGCTCCCCTATCCTAGAAAGCATTCAAGTCAAAGCTGAAATATGAATCAGGAGCCTGGCCGGGACCAGCCGGGAGTCTCGGAGGCTCACACTGGCCCAGCACAGAAACTACGCTTAAAAATTTCCCAACTGCTGTTTCCTCCATGACAAGTGGGGCGACAAGGACTCTATCAAATCCATTAACCTGGGAGCAGGAAGAACTGCTGAGTGGACCTTGGCTTCCCGAGCTGGCTTAGTCCTGGACACAGGACACCCGCACGGTCACGCGAACAATACCAAACTTCAATGGGATGTTCTCAGGACAAGCTTAGCCCAGGCAGCAAGCGGGCAGGGGTGTGGAGCTCACCCCCCTTCTGTCTGCTAATGGGGACCCGTCTGGTGCCCAGCCCAGCCATCTGGGTTCTCTGGGCACTTGTGCAGAAAACAGCAAGTTTCCCAATGACATGAGAAGATCACATTGCTACTATGATTCATCTACAGCTAAGTGAATGTCTCTTACCTGATTTTTAGCCTAGCTCAAGTTATTCTTTTGAGGTTAGAAGATCCTCATTTCCAGTTCCCTACTTCCTGAGAGACCCATGCATATATGTACATACATGTCACATATACGATTATAAAAATACATCTGGAACACATGAAATGCCTGAAGATTCACCGCTACCCCCATCTGAAAGCTCCCTACAGCCTGAGCCTCAAGCACCTCAGCCCCGGCTGCCTTGACATGCCTGGCCATTCTGGGCCTCCCCGCAGAGGCTTCTCAACCATCACGCTAGCAGTAAACAGCCAGCTCCCCAGACCCAGACGTGGGAACGGTGACCCCACACCCCAGGCTGGACAGACAGTAACCTCAGAGGACGGTCTCCGGTGGTGCCGCCCTGAGTCCACGTGAGGAAGCGCAACAGAGACGAGGTGGATGCTGGCCACGGAGCTCAGCACACTGAGAGCCTCGTTCCAAGGTTGCATCTCAGGGAGGTCAGCTTCCGAGACCGCAGCGACCTCTGCCAGCACCTCCTGCTTTCAGGCAAGGACAGTAAGCTGGGAGGACTGGGCTCCTGCCAGGCGGGAGACCGGGCCCATGTCTTACTGTTGCCAAACTTGGAAGAATCCCCTTGTTTTGTTAAAGATATCCCACTTAAAAAAAAACAAAAAACAAAACCATTCCAATGCTGGGGAGAAGACCACTCCGTGAGGTAGACAGCACAGCCCTTGGGGAGGGCTCAGGTAGGCTCTCCAAGGCACAGGCCGTAGTTGGACGCGTCGGAGGGGAGACAGAGAAGCTGGCTTGGTTCCTACAGTCCAGGAGGAGGTGCTTCAGAGCTGGTGGGGCAGGAAAGGTGGCGAGGGCTGCATCGGGAGCGGAGGCTCCTCCCGGGCAGGACCATTTGCTGGGTCGGGTCCAGGGGTGGTTACAGGGAAACATAGGAACGGGGCTCACTCTCCCAGGAAGGCCATTCACACTCCGCTCCCATCTGAAGACAGGGGTGGTGGCCACACCAGGCTGGGGTGAAACCGGGCTCTACGACAGGCAGGGGGAGGAGATGCTGGTCGGGTCAGCACCAGGGTGACGGCGAAGAGCGACAGTAAGACTCAGCCACACACCTGGAAGGTGGAGAGGAGAGATGAGCTGCAAGCAGAGAACCACGGAAAAGTCAACACGCCCCCGACACGCCCGACAGGCGTCCCACGACAGGGCCTGGAGTCAACACCCAGCAAAAAAGAAACCAAACATCCTGTTCTTATTGAGGCGCTCAGTTGTGTCCAATTCTTTGTGACCCCATGAACTGTAACCCGCCAGGCTCCTCTGTCCATAGGGTTTCCCAAGGAAGAATACTGGAGTGGGTTGCCATTTCCTTCTCCAGGGGATCTTCCCGACCCAGGGATCAATCCCACATCTGCTTGGCAGGCAGACTCCTCACCACTGAGCCGCCTGGGGCACTCCAGAAGCCCTGTTACAAGAGAGAGAGGAAAAAAATAGGGAAACCCCTGGGCCTCTTACAACCCTTCCCAGGGGCTGTCAGTTCCGTGGACGGACATGTGGGTGCAGAGGCACTGTCGCCAGAGAAAGACACCCGTGCTGTCTGCAGGGCCCCCTCAGCTCCTTCCGAACTCAAGCTAGAGGCATGCTGGTACTGGAGTCCTCTCACTCCCTCTACGCCCCCCCTAGCCTGTCTCAGAAGGCAGAAAGGCACAGTGAACAGGATACGGAAAAGCCCAGGAGTCCGGTTATGGCTGCTCTACCCTGAGAGCTAAGCAGGCTTTGGGCAAGTTCCTAATTCCCCTGAGCTTCACTGAGCTTCCCCGATGAAAATGGGGGTGATGCCGTTATCCTAGAGCACAGCCGGTGAGCACAAATGCCAGGCATCTTCTGTTAAGAGATCTGACTCCTCGGGTCACGCGCAGGAGACAGGAGTCCAGGCCTGTGTGCCAGTTGGTGTGGACTTGGTCGGGGCATAAGAAAGTGACCCAGCAAGGGCTCGGCAACTTAGCATCTAAGAAGTCGGGTAAGGCAGCTAAAAACAATGGACTGATCAGCCTCCTCATTTTACAAAATGGTTTACATTCTGAATTCCTGGAATTAGGAATGGTGAGGGGCCCTGTGAATTTGGAAGACATCTTTCATCCATGGATATGGAGAGATACTGACTATTATACCTTTTCTTAATGTTAATATCCTTTCCAGGGGGATTGTTAAGAGAACAAAATTCTACAAACAAAAAAATGTCAAGGACTAGAGTCCAAGTACCAGGAGGGGAAAAAAGTAAATCAATTAATTACTTATGAGAGATCAGTCACCTAATGGATATATGTCTCAAGAAGTTGAATGTTTAGGGTTAAAAATAATAATCTGAGACCCTCTAGTCACATGGGAGGAGGAGGAAGAAAGAAAAGGCGCAAAGAGTGAAGGGTCAGCGCCGGCATCACACCCACGTATCTATTACCTCAGTAACCTACCTTCTAAGAATTTGCAAAAAGAAGAAAACAGAAAGGAGGAAAACATTATAAAAGTTAATCATACTGTTAGTCATAGCAAAACAATAATAGCAAACCTCCAACGTTGGGAACATGTTAAATAATTGAGAGTATATTCACAATCTTGTGTTGAACACGAGATTCCCAAAGAGATTTGAGTGTTGTGAAATGATGCTTGTGACCTTGTAACTGGGTACCAAACTGTCGATAACAAAGTCTGAATGATGTAAAACCACATCCGAGTGTGTGAACATGCCATCGGATGATCGGCAAAAATACTAAAAGTTAATTCTAGTCACTTTTTCCGTGTTTATCGGTCTTCTTTTTAACCATACATAGTGCTATGTTTCATTCAGAAAAATGCTTAAGGAGTCACGGAAGTCTTCACAGTCCCAGCAACCAGATCACTCTTGTCATGCTCCTGCTACATGCATGAAACCCTGGTTCAGTGGCTCCACTGTTTTACCAGATTGTTTACAAATTAATATCCTAAATTTTAAGTTGCCATCCTCTAAGGCTGTCTAGACTTTGCAGACGATGAGAAACGGCCAGCTGGTTTTATGAAGAGTAGCTCGGACAAAGAATCCCCCCAGGTCCGCTATTAGCTGTGTGCTCACACTTGGCCCTGTTACTTCACTTCTCTAAGCCTGAGCATCTTCACTTATAGAACAGAGATGAGAACAGCGCCTGTCTCACGAAGGTGGCGTGAGGGCTCCGTGATGCCTGTATTAGGTGTTGGCACAACTGCCCACTCAAAAAGCCTTAGCTACTGTATCATTCGAGATCCAACCAGTCAGCCACTAACAAAACCCTACAGCCACGAATCCCGATTCAAAGCTCCACTTACAAGGAAAGGAAAGGGAAGGCAAAGCCCAACACCCCTGAACGACAGCGAGAACTCAGAGGACGCACCCCAGCTCCCGGTGGTAGACCGCCCCCAACTGAGCAGCAGGCTTGCTCGGGACGGGGAGTGAAGACTCGGCGCTCAGGGAACGAAGAACACACCGACCCCTCGCGGCGCAAACCAACGAGAGCCCAACCCCGCTGCAGCCAGGACCCAGGAGCGGCACGAGACGGAAACCAGAGGAGGCTGAGGCCTGACCGTCCGGAGCCCTCGGCGCGCCCACGGACGGCTGCGGGGGGAGAAGCAGGACCGGAAATCGCAGGCCAGGTTCTCAAGAGCGAGCCTGTCCAGAGTCCCCGGGAGCCTTCCCTTTACTTACATGTCAGCGCATCAGCCTCCAGGCCGCCCTTACTTCAGCCCAACGGAAAGGCCAATAATCAGCGCTAAAATGCCCAGCAACACAACTACTATCACAATGACAATTATCAGTTTCTGGAGAGAGGGATGAGAGAAAGACAAGTCATTATTACAGACCACCGAAGCGCCGCGGTCAGCCACCCCAACCACCTCTGCGCTGGAAGCGCCTTACAGACCCAAACAGCGTGCGATGAAAAGCTGACAGCGCTGCCCAGAGACGCTTCCCTAGGAAACCTTTCCTAAGTCGCCTCTGCACTAGCAGTGCCAGCAGGGGCAAATACGGAGCCTCCATCTGCTCCGAGCTCACACTGCAGCCCTCACGTGTGGACAGACGTAACCGCAACTGTCATGGGGTCTCTAAGCAGCAATAAGCCAAGATGTAACGTGACTGAGTTTTTCCTTTTCAAGGGGGAGTATGAAGACATATTTGACAGAGTCCTCCTAAATGCAAACTCCCATCCATCTCTCCCCCAAAGAACACTCCCACCTGTCAAACCCAGTACAGTAACTGAGGATCTGAAAGTACAGGTCCTGTTGTGAACGACACAGGATTCATCATGTGAAATAACTTCCCAGCTCCCTAGACACCTGCCCAAGCAACAGGTAAAGTTGGAAGAAAAAGAACTGAAGAATGAAAATGTCAGAGTGCAAGAGAAAGTCAGCAAAGAGCAGGCTGAGAAGCAAACCCCACCAGGGCTGGCTACCGCAGAGACTGGGCAGAGAGGCTCCAAGCAACAGGCGCCAGAACGAGAGGCGAGGGCGGGCAGCGGGGCAGGACGATGTGATGGGAAGAGCTGGGCTGGAACCTGAATCTGAATCCCAGGTTCCTGCGCTTTCTAGGTGGCCAGTGACTTCAGTGATTCTCAACTGTTTCATCTATCAAGTAGAAAACATAGGTGTGCCCTAAGAGATAGCATTCACGTAGCCATCAGCACGTAACTGGGTTCACAGCAGGGAAAAGAGACGAAAGAGGACAGGTGTGGGCCATCAGAGTGGAAGGCAGTGAAGAGGAAGTTTCTGAAGGGCAAAGGAGCCAAGTGTAACACTGGAAGGACCACGAGCTCTGTCCAGCAGATCAGCAGCAACGCTGGGCAGTGATGGGTCCACCCTGCACACCTGCCTGCAAGTGTGGGTTCTTGGGTAGAGATGGTGGGAGCCAGATCCATGCGGGACACGCCGGGGAGGGAAGGGGAGCTATTCTCTAGGGAGAGCTGACAAAGGCTTTTGGAGGAGGCTGGACAGAGGGAAGGCGGGGGGGCGGGGATCTCAGGGACATGGATGGGGGCAACCAGAGAAGGGAGAAGCCGGCCGGTCCCGCCGAGATGCGGGGCTCACCCTGCGAGCTTCACTCTGGTACTTGACCGCCTTTTTGGTGTCTGCCACGGCCCGCTCCACGAAGCCCACGGACTGGTCCATGTTGTTCTCAATACGGTCAATCATGGCGCCCTTTCCCCGGATGTAAGAGGCGGCGGCAGAGACAGACAGGGAGAGGGAGGAGACGGCGAGAGAGCGCACACGATGGACCCCGTCCTCCGGGGGCGGCGGGGGCTCACCTTCCGGGCCTGACCCTGGTACTTCACGGCTCTTTTCGTCTCCTCCCGAGCCTTCTCCACGTGGTCCACCGTGTGCATGACATTCAGCTCTATGTTATCTAACATCTCCCCCTGCGGAGGACAGGCTCCGGTCACGCCCTGGACACGCGCCCCGGGACGGCCCCAGCTCACGTGTGGAAACAGGCCTTTCTTTTCAGCGCCACGAGGAGCATCTGGAAACCTTCCCGTGCAGCCTTCCGTGGGGTAACCCTGCACACCTCCCCCGTGATGGCCTGTGCTTTCTCAGGCCGTGGCGGCTGTCACCCATCCAGAAATATTCACTCAGTTACTACTCCGTGAGAGACAGCGCCCTGCATGCCAGAAGCACGTGGTCTAGACGCCTGGAATATTCTGAAGGGTTCCCCCGCCCCCTTTTTAAAATGAAGCACATCTCTCTCATGTTCTTCGGGCACTGCCAGGAGGCTGGCCTCTTCCTGCTCACTCAGATCTGAACCCAGTTCGTTCAGTCTGAACCGAGTGCCTGCTCTACAGAAAGTGCCTGGCACGGGGCAGGGGCTCAGAAACAGCTGAGGTGGGAACGGCTGCTTTCTCTAAGGTGCTCCCAGGCCCTCTAAGTAACAAGACACTGGTTTTACCTGAGTTATCTGGTTAATAGATCATGGTCTCTTAGTAAGATTCCCAACCTTTCCCCAGCTGTTACTTCCTGACCGGAAGTTCAGTCTTACCAGTTGACTTCTGCACATCTTAAGATGGGAATTCCCTCCACCCACCTAGACCTTCATTCCACGCAACCCCTGGCTTTCTGGCAGAGAGAATGGCACTTACCATCACTTGAATCTCAAACCAGTTCCTCGGCAAGGCAGTGTGGGGAGAAAAAACAAGAGTGCGGATGGAGGGACAGGAGGAATGGTCTCCAAGGGCGGAAGGGGATGGAGCAGAGGTACCCGAGTCCGGAGCAGGAAACTGGTGTCAAAACCAGCCAAGCAGCGCTCGGGCTCCATTAGGATTCCTGCTACACAGGAAGCAGTTTCTGATCCTTTCCAGGTGGCAGAGCCACTGGGAGCTCATGGTAAGAGTGGCTCCAAACCATTACACGTTGGTGAATTTAACTGCATCCTAAGAATCAGGAGCCACGTGATATGTGGCACAGACCCCACAGGCAGGGAACAGAGCCGTCCGTCCCTGGGCAAGCTGACCCGGAACCAAACAGGCTGTCAAGCTAAGCACCGTGAGGGACTTGAGTTTTCTCATTAACATTATTTTTGCTGTCCCTTCATTCCTTTTGTTGTTCCTCAGCAAAAAAAAAAAAGTCAACATTTTTGGAAAAACTCATACAGGAGAAAAAACAAAAATGGAAAAACAAAAATCTCCGTTACACCTAACTTTTCACCAAAAACTGGGGGAAAGACCCCGTGTTTCCAGTGTCAGCAGTGAAACGCTGATAGTTGCTATCAGGAGATTGTGTTAAGGCATCACCATTAAGAACTCGTGTCGCTAATAAAAAATAACAATAATGATGATGATCCCAAGGCCGGAGGGAAGAGGTAGGTTACAGAGCACTTCAAACCTCACGTTCATGAGACGTGACTTCCAGGCAAGAGTACCCAGCGTGAATGACGAGGCTGCAGCCGCCCCAAGCGTCCGCATCCCAGCTGCCTGCCCTTACCGGGTACCGGGACTCTGGGACTCCACTAGCCAATTCCCGATGCCTCTCCCTCCCCACCTGACCCCGCGGCTTTCTCGGGGCCCCCTGCCCCCCTCAGGAAGCCCCAGGCTGTGTCCCCTCCCTGCCCACGCGGTACACACTGCGTACCTGGTTCTCTACCAACATGGCGATGTCCATGAACATGTCGTGAAGCTCCTTGATGCTGCTCTCCAGCCTCACGATGTCCTTGTGCCGTCCCTCGATCTCGCTGAGGGCTTGCTTGGAAATCTGAGAGTCGATGATCTACGGCGGGCCGCAGAGAGATGCACCATCGGCCCCCAGGCCTGCTGCAGCCTCCCCAGCACCCCTGCGGGGCTCCCGCCCCCCAACCCTGCACCATCACTCACCCCCGAGGTGAAGATGGCAGGGTTCCCACTCTCCAGCATCTCCTCCAGCTCCTCGTCGGTGGTCTTTTTGCCGGCTTTGTAACAAAAGGAAGAGAGTGTCAGATAGAAGATCAAAGCTCATCATTTCAAAAGTTCCCTGAAAATGGCCATGTTCTGTCGCTCAGTCGTGTCTGACTCTTTTCGACCCCGAGGACTGTAGCCCACCAGGCTTCTGCCCGTGGGACTTTCCAGGCAAGAGTATTAGAGTGGGTTTCCATTTCCCCCTCCAGTGATCTCCCCAACCCAGGGATCGAACTCACGCCTCCTGTGCTTCCTGCATCAGCAGACAATTCTTTATCACTGAACCACATACAAATCCCAGTGGGAGCACAGTAAGTCTCACTCTAAAGACCATGGCCTTTACATGCCTTTTGCTTGCCTTTCTCCGGATGTCTCCCCTAACCCAATCCAGCCTCAACCTTATCAGCAATTACCCTCCTGAAGTCCATGTCTGATTATATTCCTTTCCAGCTGGGAACATCTCCTGGCCCCCTCCACTCCGCCACGGGGTCCAAAGTCCTCAGGACAAGGGGCCAGTTCCCGGGAGCGCCCTCCCTCCGACCGTCTTAGCGTCCCTGCCCCACCCAAGCGCGCCCTGTTCCCAGGCCCTGGCCGGCCTGCCCTCCCTGCCTGTGACCGTGTTCATTCAGTTCCTGCACTCAGATCACGTTCCGCCCTGCAGGGCCCTGATTCCTACTGATTCCTAAAGGGCGAGGCTGTATTAACTCCTTTATACAAACAGGGCACCTTGCACCGTTCTCTGCTGTCAAACAGGCAGTAAAGATGCCATGAGCCCCAGGGAGCAGGGCTGTGTAGCAGGTATTTCCCTCCATGGATGCGGAAATGCTGGTTCCCATGGCAACCCATGACTCGGCCCTGGTAACACTGAGCCACCCACTTTCAGCCTAAGACACGACATCCAGGCGGCAGCAGTGCCGTGAGCCCCATCCTCGGCTGGGGCGCAAAAGGGAAGGCAGAAGCCACCCGGAGGCCCCACCTCCCTGGGCCTGACGACCGGACAGACCAGCGCCCAACAGGTCAGGTGAGGGGCACAGAACATGCTTCAAACACGCACTGATCTCAAGCTGCCGCTGGATCCGCCCTTTGCTGCGCTCACGGAAGTCCACCTGAGCCTCGTTGTACTTGGTCATCACCTCCACGAACTTGCGGGACAGGACGGAGTGCTGCGGGGACAAGGTCAAGGCCGTGAGCCCCCAGGAGGCGAGGGGGGCAAAGGCTCAGAGCCCCAGCCCAGCCTCACCCACGGCAGCACCAGACCCGGGATTGCGAGGCCAAGGGCAGCTCCTGGTGGGAAGGCAGACTGGTGCAGCCACTGGGAAACTGGAGATTTCTCAAAACTAAAACAAAAATAGAGCTACCATTTCACCCAACAACTCCACTTCTGGGTGTATATATCTATATCTATCTATCTATCTATACGTATAAAAAAATACTAATGCAGAATGATACATGCATCCCAATGTTTACAACAGCCGAGAGATGGACGCCCCCCAAGTGTCCATCAACAGAGGACTGGGTAACGAACACGTGATACACACACACGTACACATACATACACAATGGAATACTGCCCAGCAATTAAAAAATGAAATCTTGCCATTTGTGACAACCTAGATTGGTCTAGAGGGTATTACGCTAAGTGAAATAAGTCAGAGAAAGACAAATACTGTATAACATCACCTTACATGTGGAATCTAAACAATACAACAAACTGTGAATATAACAGAAAGGAAGCAGACTCACAGATACAGAGAATAAAGTAGCGCTGACAAGTGGGAAGGTGGAGAGGGACAGACAGGTGGGGGAGAGGGAGGTACAAAATCCTGGTGTGACATAGGCTCAGGATGCATTTTACAACAGGGGGAATATAGCCAAGATGGTGTAATAACTATAACTGGGAGGTAACCTTTCAAAATTGTAAAAGAAATTAAAAAGAAAAACAAAAAACCAAAGACCAGGTACAAGACTCAGTTTTTTTGGTTCCCTAACTTCACACCTTTGGGAAAGTCAGCTCACCTTTTCAAAGCATGTTTTCAGTACCTGTTAACCCATCTTGCTGAACTCACACAGTAGTTGAGGCCAAAGGAGATACTCTGGGAATCCCAGAGGCCCCGCCCGACTCCCCTCCACATCCAGAGACCCTTGCGTTCTGATGCAAACTGTTCGCCCAGCTTTTCCCGCTTCAAATTTTCTTACTTCTAACCCAATGCATTCCATCAGGCATTCCTGGTGCCTGAACTCAAATCATCATCATTTTTATTCCTTGCCCACTTCTCAGCATCAAGCTCCACAAAAGCTTTTTCTTTGCCAAATCACCAATATCTACACTTACCCAAAGCAAATGCATACCAGCTAGTTGATCAGATCCAAACTCCCGAGACCACAGTCAAAGGCCTCTGGAATATGGCACCGGGTTCTCTACCAAAAACTCAATGCCCACTATCCTGTGACAAACTTTTGTCTCTAGACAGACTGTTCTCTTCATGTCTGCCCCTACCCACCCTACACCACCCTACTGCTGCACACACCACCCCTGCCCGCATGCCTCCAAGGAGAACCTCTCCCCAAGTCTGTCCATGTCGACATCCTGCGCATCCAAGGCCCAGCCTTCTCTGGGCACCTCAGTCCTTCCAGGCTCTTCCGATGCTGGGAGCACGAGGATTAGACCCCGTCCTCCGACCCTCTCTCCTGTGGGTCCTATGTCATAGCTTCCTTGTGACCCTGGAACATCGAGCCCGTTCGTCAGTGACAAGGATCATATCTTTGATGACCACCAAAGAGCCTGACTCCAAGCTGGACAGCTAACGACCACCAGTCTGCAGAGAGAAGACTTCGGTTTCCTCTCCTGTAAACCCAGGAGCCTCACTAGACCCTCCTCTGTGCTCTGGGAACCTCGGGCGCCTCCGGAGAGGACGGTGTGAGAGGGGCCACCAGGGCTGGTCTCAGCCCTGTCCCCCACTTCAACCTGGGCAGCTCCCCTCTACCAGTGCTTCACACCGAGTTCCAAGTAAGCTCTGTTTGTTTATTTTCAAAGATCCGCAGCTAGAAAAGGGAACTCTCCTTCACTGTTGGCGGGAATGTAAATTGGTACAGTCACTATGGAGGACAGTATGGAGGTTCCTTAGAAAACTAAAACCAGAGCTACCGTATGATCTACAGCTACAGCAATCCCGCTCCTGGGCGTAGATCTACAGCTGCAGTAATCCCGCTCCTGGGCATAGATCTACAGCTGCCAGTAATCCCGCTCCTGGGCGTAGATCTACAGCTGCCAGTAATCCCGCTCCTGAGCATAGATCCGAAAAAGATGAAAACTCTAATTTGAAAAGATGGCATGCGCCCCAGTGTTCACTGGAGCACTGTTTACAACAGCCCAGAGATGGAAGCAATTTGTGTCCGTCAGCAGATGAGCAGGTAAAGGTGTGACACGCAGGTACAATGGGATAATACTCTGCCACGGAAAGGGTGACATAGTGCCATTCACAGCGGCGCGGATGTACCCAGAGATTCTCTCACCGAAACGCAGTAAGTCACAGGCAAATGTCACATTAACACCATGGTATGAAGTATGTGGAACCTAAATACTAACACAAATGAATGTATTTACAAAACAGAGAGACAACAAACTTACAGTTACCAAAGGGGAGGGGGGAATAAAGTAGGGTATGGGGTTAACAGATACACACTACTATCTGTAAAACAGGGCTCCTGTATAGCACAAGGAGCTATATTCAATATCCTGTGATAACTTACCCTGGAAAAGAATCTGAAAAAGAAATATACACATGCGCATGTGTGTGTGTCATAGTAGAATCACTTTGCTATTTACCTGAAACTAACATCATATTGCAAATCAATTCTACTTCAATAAATATTTTTAAAAAAGTAAAAAGACTCCACAGCTAAGGAAAAAAAATTAATAAAAGATTGGGGCAGACGGTTGTTAGACCGCGGAGGATCTCACCTGGGATTTCCGAATCCGAAGGTCTGCCGACGACCGCACCTCGTCTTCCTCGATGTGCCTCTCCATGCCTGGACGGGAGAGAAGGTGATTCCAGCGACGCAGCCCCTGCTCTCCTCCAGGAAACTCACCGCGCGATGCGGCCTCCTCTCTCTCAAACACACACACCGGCCCAGGAGACTAACAGCAGGCAGGTCCTGTCTCAAGAGCCGGCTCGCGTCTGAGCCCCAGGACACGCACCCCATGACCTTCACTCCAGGGCCTCCCTTGGCCACATCTCAGCACAGAGGTTAACAGCACGAGCCCCCATCACCGAGACACCCGGGCTCAAATCCCTGCCTGCCACATCCCGGCGTGCCACCCTGGAAAAGACAGTGCCCTCAGTGTTCCTGTTCTCTGGTCTGTAAAATGGGTGCGCAGCAGGGCCCCCTTCGCAATGCCAACGTGAAAATCAAACGTGAACGTGCAGACGGCAGGCACAGGCTCCCTGCCGGACTAGGAGCGGCCACCAATCCCCTCCACTCCACCCCCATGAAAACAGGCAGTATGGTTCGAAGCGGGCGAAGAAATGATACCTGAGGCTCAGCAAAGCTGCTCTCTCTCCCTGACCTACAGCGCGCTCACCACCAAGGACAGGAAGCGGGGCGAGAATGCAGATGGCAGCCACGGATCTAAAGAACATTCTGGGCTCCCAGATGAACTCAATCTATGACAGTGGTTCACGGAACACTGCCCTAAACTCAGGGGTGGGAGTGGGTGATGGGAGGTGATACACCTGGTCCCCAGGAGATGCCTGCAGACTAACCTATCTGGCACCTTCGTATCACTAACATCACCGTTCACATGTACGCAGGTGCTGGGGGAGGGAACGGGACCAGGGAAAGGCCTGAGCCACCCAGACATTCGCCAGCTGAGAACACGCTTCCATTCCCGTCCCCAGACTTCAATTCTCAACTCACTCAACCACAGACAAAATTCTGGGGCTATAATCCATCATTCCAGAGACAGTGCCCAGATCACAAGCAAAGATGCCATGCGCGATGTCACCCCGTGAGGCGGTTTTGCCCCAGGAGGGCCGGACCCCGGCGTGCGACGTCAGAGGGCTGCCTGCTCCCTTAGTCCCCTTACCCTTCAGTTTGTTCCGGACCGTGTTGGCCCTCTTCTTGATCTCGGTCGTGAGCTGCTCCAGGTCGTCCTTGGTTTCTGGGTAAACAGAGGCCGGCAGGATCAGTTAGAGGAGACTGAATGCTTTGTCAGCGACGACAATCGCCGGAGGAGGTGCGGTGCTTTCTCAGGCGCCCAGAGCAGTACATATCCCCAGGGGCTCCCCAGACATCCATCATTAGAACGCAGGGAGCTCATTTTTTAAAGGCATCTTTCCAGGCACCCTGCCCTCGACCTACAGGATAAAAACACCTCGTGGAAAAAAGAGGAGGGACGAGGGAAGCGTTTCAAGCAGAGGAAACAGCACAGGTACGCCTTCCAGAGCCCGAAGCGGGGGCGGGGACGCGGGATGAAGCCGGGGCGGGGATGCGTCGGGGACGCTGCATGAAGCGGGGGCGGGGATGCCAGCAGCAGCGAAAGTCCCCGCCAGTCAAGGGAGGGGCCAGCTGGGAAGGAGAGGAGAGTCTGGCCAAGCGGGGGGCCGTGAAAAGCAGAGGTGACGGGGACGTCCCTGGGGGTCCAGTGGCTAAGACTCCATGTTCCCAATGGAGGGGGCCCGGGTTCGATCCCCGGTCAGGGAACCAGATCCTCCAGGCCCCAACTGAAGAGTCTGCACACTGCAGCAAAGAGCAAAGATCCCGCATGCTGCAACCAAGAGCTGGCGCAGCCTAACACATAAATAAATGTTATAAAAAAAATTTTTTTTTAAAGGTGACAGTAGCCAGGCAGTGTGAGCCAGGAGAGGTTCAAGGACGGTGGGCGATGACACGGCACGCACGCAGTGTGACGGAACACGCCCCGCCCCTGCTGCTCACGGAGGGAAACCGAGGCCCGGCCCGGCGGCCCAGGGTCACGGTGGGTGACTGAGCTCTGCGTCAGCACTCACTTGGCTCGGGGATGGGCGCAGACAGGATGACACTGTAGAGCCTCTTAGCTTCCTCCACGTGCTCGGAGATCTTGTCAATGTTGACACGCGTCTCCTCAATCTGTAAGGAGAGAGACCACAGCCTTGGCATCAGGAGGGAGAACCTGGCCGCAAACAAGAGGAAACGGTCAGCAGAGCTCCCCTCTGCCCACAGTCGGGGCTCGTGGAAGGAGATGATGACTCTGGGCAAGCCTTCTGAGGACCAGCGACCCCAGGGAGCACCGCGCCCACAGTCAGAGAAAGGCACGCCAACAGCCGTACGCGAAGCGCCGTCTCCACTGCTGCCTGGGAAGGAGACACCTGCCCACCTCGGACGGAGGGTCCCGGCCAGAGTCAAGAAGAGCCAGGAAAAGCAAGGGAGCGTCAGAGGGAAGGGTCAGGACACCAGGCAGGTCCTCTGCTGCTCCGGAAGCGGGAGCCACAGTGAGCGAGGCAGGGAGAAAGGAAACAGGAAAAGGAAAACAGTGGACGGGAAAGAACAAACCTGGAGAGTGAGAAACACTGAGAAGAGTGAGAGGAGGAGAAGGGAACAGATGAAGAGGAGAGGAGACAGCGAAGCAACGACCGTCCGGGCCGGGAGCCGCGGAGCGCCCCGCCGACACGTGCTCTGGGAAACGCCCCTTACCAGCTTACCGGACGACCGGGACCCGGGAGCTGGAGCCGGGAGCCATATCCGCTCCTTTCCGGGGCTCCTGGCTGTGCCAGGTGTGCACGAGAAAGTCCCAGGGGCCTCCCGGGGGGTCCAGTGGCTAGGACTCCCTGCTCCCCGTGCGGGGGGCCTGGGTCCAATCCCTGGTCGGGGAAGTAGAGCCCACGGGCTGAAACGAAGAGTCTCCACGCCGCCGCTGAAGAAGCTCCCGCACGCTGCGACCGAGACCCGGTGCAGCCAAGTGAATACAAACAAAGCAAGTACTCGGAGCTGTGCCTTATTCCCAGATGGACTCTGCCGCCCATCAGAACAAGACCCAGTTTCCCCCTCAGTCAGTCTCTCCCATCAGGAAGCTTCCATAAGCCTCTTATCCTTCTCCATCAGAGGGCAGACAGACTGAAAACCACAATCACAGAAAACTAGCCAATCTGATCCCATGGACCACAGCCTTGTCTAACTCAATGAAGCTATGAGCCATGCCGTGTAGGGCCACCTAAGACAGACCGGTCACGGTGGAGCGTTCTGACAAAACGTGGTCCGTTGGAGAAGGGCATGGCAAACCACTTCAGCATTCTTGCCTTGAGAACCCCGTGAACAGTATGAAAGGCAAAAAGATAGGACACTGAATGATGACCACCCCAGGTCGGTAGGTGCCCAATATGCTGCTGGAGATCAGTGGAGAAATGACTCCAGAAAGAATGAAGAGACGGAGACAAAGCAAAAACAACACCCAGCTGTGGATGGGACTGGTGATGGAAGTAAAGTCCGATGCTGTAAAGAGCAACATTGCATAGGAACCTGGAACGTTAGGTCCATGAATCAAGGCAAGTGGAAGTGGTCAAACAGGAGATGGTGAGAGTGAACATAGACATTTTAGGAATCAGTGAACTAAGATGGACTGGAATGGGTGAATTTAACTCAGATGACCATTCTATCTACCACTGTGGGCAAGAATCCCTTAGAAGAAATGGAGTAGCCATCACAGCCAATAAAAGAGTCTGAAATGCAGTACTTGGATGCAATCTCAAAAACGACAGGATGATCTCTGTTCGTTTCCAAGGCAAACCATCAAATATCACAGTGATCCAAGTCTATGCATATATGTGCAATCTAAAAACTGGTATAGATGAACCTGTTTGCAGGGCAGGAACAGAGACACAGACATACAGAATGGACAGGTGGACAGAGCGAGGAAGGAGAGGGTGAGATGAACTGGGAAAGCAGCACGGACAAAAATACACGACCTCGTGTAAAACAGACAGCGAGTGGAAACGTGGTGTTTGGCACAGGGAGGTCAGCCTGATGCTCTGTGACGGCCTCGGGGGGATGGGATGAGGCCCAGCAGGGAGGGGACATGTGGACCCAGACAGCTGACCCACCGTGTTGTACAGCAGAAACTAATACCACATCGTAAAGCAATTACACACCAATTTTAAAAAAAAGTCATAAGCCTAAGGTTTCGCACATTCAATGGACTGGATGACTCGAAAAATATCTCCTGGAATATTATTATTCCATAACGTGATGAGTATCCTGACTCAAAGTCTGTTCAGTGGCAGGAAGACAAGGTAGGAAGTTGGTAGGATGAGACTGTCGGACCCCAAGCTCAGAGTCGCTCTAGACACCCGAGCAGACGGGACAGTGCATGGCTCACCCGGCCCAGCGGACAGGAGAACCGGACCCCGGGCTCCGCCCTCAGCCTGTCTGCAGAAGCTCCCAGGCCAGGGGCCTCCACCGGTACCTCCAGCCACCCTCCGCCCACAGCAGCTGCCCTCTCCCTCTGTCCTCGGTAGCCTCCCCAGCTGGAGGTGCTTCAGGGACTCTAGGTAATGCAGCGGTTTAGCCAGTTCACCAAAGGACCGCAGGACACCTTCAGGACTTCAGGGCGGGCAGCTGGCCAACCGCGGAGCTCTGTGTTCTTCTTCTAGCTTTGTGTCTGTGTTTCTTAGACGTGTTAGTTTTTCTCAAAGGTGACTTTCTGAGCACTTCACGGGAGCATGAAGTACATGGTAACAGGTACATGCAATTCACTTCCTTTTTGTGCATTTGGCAGATAACCAAAGGCCGGGAAGGGCAGGGCGAGCAGGAACTCTAAGTGAGGTCCCCATCGCTACCCTTTTTACGCACGAGAACGCTGCCGCCCAACGAGACCGAGGATGTCTGTCAAGGGCGTAACGACAAAGAGGCGACACCGAGGTTTGAACGCGGCACCTCTCAGATCCAAACCCTGCCTCCCGGACCAGGTGAGGGTGCAAGAACCACCTCCCTCGCTCATCGTCTCCCAGGTCCATGTGTCCAGCCTGTGTCAGCTGGAGGTGTGGAATCCGCTCGCCACTCCGTGAGGCCGCCTCAGTGACTCTGACCGGCGTCACGGGCCTTCTCTCTTTGTTCTCTAACCAAGGCTCCCTGGACAGACCTTTTCTCCAAGGAGCGCTCAAGCAATGCTGTTGACCGTGGGAACCAACCCAAACATTTTTCTTTTTTCAATCACCATGCTAAATTTGCAGCTGATACATCCTCAGTGCCCACTTATTGTATGTTACTCTCTGAAATGTATTGTTAGGACTTCCCTGGTGGTTGAGTGGTTAAGACTCTGAGCTCCCAATGCAGGGGACCCAGGTTCGACCCCTGGTTGGGGACCCAAATCGCACACACCACAACTAAGAGTTCATGTGTCACAGCTAAGACCTGGCATGGCCAAATAAAGAAAAATAAAGACTATTTTAAATGTGCTTTTCAATGATTTGTCAGGAGTGGAGTGATCTAGATAGCACAGTTTAAGAAAATAAGTGAGGATCAGACCAGGTTCACATTCTGGCTCCACCCTTAGCAGTTCTGTGACCCTCAACAAGCCACTTACCCTCCGAGCCCCAGTCCTCTCAGCTGTGAAACAAGGATTATCCTATCTCCCACCTCCTAGAGTTGGTGTGAGCATTTCATGAGATAAGACATGGCAAAGTACGTGCTCAGTAAACGCCGGCCAGTGCTGACGATAAAGATGAAGGCAGCCGGCAGTTACTGCACACGTACTGCATGCCCGGTGCTCTGCTGAGCCTTTCCAAGCAGGTCTGCTGTAAGCCTCACAGCGATCCCGATGTTAACAAAATGCTCTGTGATGTCAGTAACCACCCAGGGAAATCCACGAAGGACAGCAAGTCAACTGCGCTTCACGTTGGGTGTCTGCCTCACGGAACTAACCACAATTACCACAGTATATGGTCCGCGCTCTGTGTCCTCAGGTTCTGAAATACTCAAGGGGAAAAAATTCCAGAAAGTTCCAAAAAGCAAAACTGAAATTTGCCAACTATTTGGCAACTATTTCCATATCATTTACTTGGTATTAGGCATTGTAAGTAATCTAGAGATGATTTAAAGTGATTTAAAGTATTCGGCTATGTGTAGATTATATGCAAATACTATGCCATTTTATGTAAGAGACTTGAGCATCCAGGGATTTGGTATCCACCAGGGTCCTGCACCCAATCCCTCCCCACCCAGAAGGACTGTACTAATCACCATCTTCTGACTAAAAGGAGGGAATTATTTTCACGGCATGGCTGGCCTCTTCCCAGTGGACCTAATTAGCCAGCGAAATCTAATCTAATCTAAAAGTAGGGAAAGGACTACTCTGGAGACGGGCAGGTGCTGTGGGGTAGGGCGTAAGGCTATGTCTATTCTACCTAGGGCACTCGGATGGTAAAGAGTCCACCTGCAATGCAGGAGACCTGGGTTCAAACCCTGGATCAGGAAGATTCCCCTGGAGAAGGGCATGGCAATCCACTTCAGTGTTCTTGCCTGGGAAAGCCCATGGACAGAGGAGCCTGGCGGGCTGCAGTCCATGAAGCTGCAAAGAATCGGACATGACTAAACTACCGCCACCATCCATCATACTTCTAAGTTAGGTGTTAAATCTTTCATATTTATTTATTGAAATCTATTATATGTCACCTTTTTAAGGCAACAAAAGTAATGGGATCATAAGGGTCAAATAAATTATTCTTCCTTTGTCCAATGCATACACCTTTTCTTCAAAAATCACATAATCCCCAAAAGTCTTTGTATTAGAAGGCAAGTCCTCTTTGATTTGTTTGCTTCTCTGCCTTGGGAAGCAAACAAACATTGACAGCAAGGGACAGAGAAAGGTCTCAGTCAGCCAAGCATCAGAAGTCAAGTCCTTCAGGGGGTTTCACCAAGACTATGAGTAGTGTTTCGACCCTCCTTCTATGAAGGACAAGAGACGTGTGATCTCAGAGCTAGACTGACCTGTGACAACTAGTATTGTGGGTCAAATCAATTAAGTGTACTTGGGCTTTGTGCCACCCAAATACGGTCAAGAAAATAAGACATCTATCTAGTTATTTTAACTGAAGTAACAAAATACAGGGAATTCTTGACACAGACAAACAAGAGCTGAGGGACTTCCCTGGTGGCCCAGTGTTTAAGAATCTACCTCCAATGCCAGGGATGCGGGTTTGATCCCTGGTCAGGGAACTAAGGTCCCACACGCCACAAGGCAACTAAGCCCACACACTCCATCTCCTGAGCCTGTGTGCTGCAGAGCCTTCCACCCTGAGAGAAGCCACTCAACTGCAGAGCCTTCCACCCCAAGAGAAGCCACACAACTGCAGAGCCTTTCACCCCAAGAGAAGCCACGCAACTGCAGAGCCCTTACACCCCAAGAGAAGCCATGCAACTCAACCAGGGGAACCCGTGCACCGTGTCAACTGCAGAGCCCTTCCACCCCAAGAGAAGCCACGCAACTGCAGAGCTCTTACACCCCAAGAGAAGCCATGCAACTCAACCAGAGAAACCGCGTGCACCGCATCAAAGACCCAGGCAGCCAAAAAGAGAGAGAGAGAGATGCAAGAGCTAAGAAGCCAAACAGAGGGCGGTGAGGCATCCTGGAAATGAGCAACAGCAGGTTGGAGGGACAAAAAAGGCAGGCATGGCCCCCAGGGCACCTCTGGTGGAGGCAGACCATGGTGGAGTCGACCAGCAGAACGGGGACCACAGAGGCAGGGCCGATGGAGTGACAGCTGAGGTCACGGAGGAGATCTGTCTGGGAGGAAAACTGTGACCTCATTCCCACCACCTTTAATCTTCTGAGGTGCCTCCCTTGGGTCAGACACACCAAAATCCAGTTGGCAAGGGGCCTGGGGCAAGGAGTTCCTTGCAATACAGAGCAGAGCACAGGAAGGGCAATTAATGACGCCAAGAGCAAAGAGGCAAACGACCAAAGAGGGCTTCCCGCCCGCGTATCCAGAGAGCCCAGAAACACAGAACCTTCCAGCCCAACTAGGCATCTGAAGGTGCTACTTCAAGAACAAGGTGAAGAGTATTTAACCTACTAGATTCAACTTAATACCTAGATTTCCAAGTTACACCCACTCTGAGGATCTTTGTTTCAACAAAAGTCACAGGACTGTGTACCTCCAAGCTTCTCTAAGCAGCCACGGCTCCTCTGGTCTTGTTCCCTCATTCACATGGATCCGCATCACTATGCTAAGCACATGGTGTCCCTCAGTAGACGTTTGTTCAGTGAATAAATAAACGAATACATGTAACTCTGGAGACAAGCTTGCTCCATAAACCACTGCGAAAATGACACTCCCTTTTTAAGCACATCCAAGAAAGAAAAGTTTACAACAGCATTCTCGGCAATGAGTTCATTCATCTCGTTAGCAGAAGTTACATGTCAGAAAGGGTTCCATGAAAAAATAAATGTTGCAACAGGTAAGTTAACCAGGTTTCTTCATTGTAGGGCTCCTTAGAACCTTTAACAAGTTCATGTGCATTTCCAACCTCCATGGGAAAGTATGAAGTATTTCTCAAACACAATTGACCACAGAAGTTTGGGCATCTCACACCGCCATCCCGACAGCCGTGCCCGGCCGGCCCTGCCCTTCCGTGTTAACAGAACTGATTTTCTTTGGGCAGCGGTGTTGCCAGGTCTAGAGGATGGATCATGACTCATTCGATGGTAATCCTGACAATCCTGCCCCTTAGTCAAGTTCTCACTTTTCTGATCTCCAAGCGAAGAGTGGCCACGACCATGTGATCCACTGCCAGCCAATGGGCCACAAGGAAGGTCAGCATGAAGGGTTTGGGTAGTTTTCCTCCCTGAATTTTTCTCATTGCCTGTGATGCTGGTGTGTGTGTGTGTGTTCAGTCACTCAGTTGTGTTCGACTCTTTGCAACCCCATAGACTGTAGCCCACCAGGTTCCTCCATTGGTGGGAGTCTCCAGGCAAGAATACTGGAGTGGGTTGCCATGTCTTCCTCCAGGGAATCTTCCCAGCCCAGGGATCAAACCCAGGCCTCATGTGATGTGATGCTGGTGTAGGTTGATGCCATATGGAGCTGTGACTCTGGTGGTTTTAAAACATGGCATGGGACTCACTTGCTGGCCCAGTGGTTAAGGATCTGCCTTCCAATGCTGGGGACATGGGTTTGATCCCTGGTCGGGGAACTCAGATCCCACATGCCACAAGGAAACTCAGCCTGTTGTGCTACAACTACTGAGAAGTGTGCACAGCATAACGAAGAGCCCACGCACTCCAGGGAAGGACTCTGCGTGTGGCAGCTGAGACCCGGTGCAGCCAGACAAAGACAACAGTAAGCGATGGGCCACTGGTCACGGCACAAACTCTTCCATCTCCTCACTGGGAGCGGCTATCTGTGTAGTCCTCTCTTGAATCAGGCAGGCTTATGACTGCTTCAGCAACAGCGTACAGTACAATGATGGGCGGTGTGACTTCCACAGCTGCCAGGCCTGCCTTGGTGCCCTGAGCCACCTCTACCAAACCAATGACCCTGAGTCCAGCGTGCTGAGAAGCCCAAACCACAGAAAAAGGTCAAATACAGGTCTCCTCTGAGACACCCTGGTGTCTCCTTCAGGCACCAGATGCCTGAGTTAAAAGTCTCTGAGGTTCCAGACTCGGGCTAGTCCAGACCCCAGAAACTGTGCAGCAAAAATAACCCACCTCTGGGACTTCCCCAGTGGTCTAGTGGTTAAGATTCAGTGCTTTCACTGCCGGGGCCCAGGTTCAATCCCTGGCCAGGGAACCGAGATCCCGTAAGTCACACAGCAGGGGCAGAAAGAAAAAAAATAAAAACCTCCACTGGGCCCTTGTCTGAACCCCTAAATTCCTAATCCACAGAATCCATCAGTATTACAGAAAGGTTATTCTACCCCACTAACTGGTAGAGTGATTTGTTATATAAGCAGATACAATCAGAACAGACGCCATCTCTCACGTAGGTCCTGTTTTCTCTAAAACTTTGTACTCTCTGCCAGCTGAACAGAAAGCCCCATGCACTACAAAAGAACGAGGAAAATATCCAGACAACTGCAAATTAGACAAAAATCTGAGGTTTATCATTTGCTAGACCCTGGCTTAATCAGCCTGTGAGGCCTCAACACCCAAGGGTCAATTCTTTTCTGTAATAACTGGGAGGCAAGAGAAATCATTTGAGTTTCACAGGGCAAAGTACATTTTGAAAACCTCCCAGTCTTGTGACTGCATCTGCACCTTGCAAATGCCTCTCTGACCATCTGTGATTCACACCGTCAGTCCTTGCAAATAACCAAGGGTGACCTACTTGCTGGAAGCAGTCCAAAAGTCCAAAAGATAAAAGTCTCATGTACTGTTATCACAAGAGTGCATTCACAAGCAATCGCCTCTGCTCCATCCTGCAGGGGGTGCTGAGTGTGCTCCCCAGACATGCGAAGAGGGGGGCCTTCTCATTTCTCCAAACCCCACTCTCTGGAGAGCACTGCAATCCACCCTCGAGGGTATTTCCGGACCACATTCTCTAAAGTAGACTTTGTGATGCATATGTATATGTACCTGTGTATATGCATACATGCTAAGTCGCTTCAGTCATGTCCGACTCTGTGTGACCCTCTGGACAGCAGCCCACCAGGCTCCTCTGTCCACAGGGTTCTCTAGGCAAGAATACTAGAGTGGGTTGCCATTTCCTTCTCCAGGAAATCTTCCCAACCCAGGGATCGAACCAAGTCTCCTGCACTGCCGGCAGATTCTTTACCTTCTGAGCCACCAGGGAAGCCCATTAATTAGCTATACCCCCATACAAAATAAAATGTTTAAAAAAAAAAAGACACGTGCCCAAGATCACACAGTTAGCGGCAGATAAGGAATTAAGTCCAAAAGAATCATGCTCTTTCCAGCCAAGCATGCTGTCCCCTTCTCCACTTTAACTATGATGGGGTCTTTTTTTTTTTTATGATAGAAAAGCATTTAACAAAGAGAAAGCAAAAGAAAAGCGGCAGCCCCCGAGACCTTGTTAAGTCTCCAAAAATAACCACCCTCCATCTGGCGATGTGCGGCTCAGATAATGCTTTCCAGATGTACAATCCGCATGTGATCTCAAGGGATCCTCGGGCCAGGCTTGAAAGGGAAGTTCTGCTGTTCCTGATTTCCAGAGCAGGGATTAAGGCCCAGCTGGGTTCAGGAACTTGCCCAAGGTCAACTGCTATTTAAAGGCTTGAGGGTAGACACAGACCGGGTCGTGGAAGCCAAGGCCCACCCATCTGCCCATCTCCCAAGGAACAGTGCCTCTCGGGTCCTCTCTTACTGGGTTAAGAGAAAAGGGAGGACACCGTTACTGCAGAAAGTCCTGATCTTAGGGAAGAAGTCAATGTAACTGGTTCTCCGAGGCAAGACCAGGGCGATGAGCTGCAGTGGCGTCACACAGCTCCTCACGTCCACCCCCAGCACCGAACTGAAAGGGCTTTTCCTTCCAGGGTCCACACCTAGAACAACACTGGACTCATAAATAACTCAAGCATCGTCTGATCTCATTATGACTCCTCCAGCAAAGGGACGGGCCCACCCCCGGGAAGGGTGGGGCACAGTCCGGGCCAACTTCCCAATCAGGCGTGCACGCGCCCACGTTCACGCTGAAACCCGCGCTGACCCTCACAGATGAGTGGCAGGAGCCATCGAGCCCGCTCCGCTCTGCTTAGAGAAGGGCTAGGCGGTGGCTTTTCCACACCCACAACCCGGAGGCCAAGAAGAACCCACCCCTGCCCTGCGGAGAGAACACGACACGTCTTTAGATGCAGCAGTTAAAAGCCTGAATAAAGAAACCCCGGTCTGGTGGCCCCGCAGCGCTGGAACTGGCAGCGGTTTGGTTTGGTTTGGTTGAAACACGTATATGGCAGGTGCTACATGAACGTTTCAGAAACATGAACCCAGTTAATCCTCCTAATAGTCCCCTGGGGAATTATATTATCAGTCCCAATGTACAGATAAAGAAAGCAAGCCTGTGGAGGAATGTTCATAAGAATGGAGGCTGTCAGGAGCAGGGCTGAGATTTTTTTTTTTTAATATGGATCATTTTTAAAGTCTTTATTGAATTTGTTACAATACTGCTTCTGTTTCATGTTTTGGTTTTTCAGTCATGCGGCATGTGGATCTTAGGTGTCCCCCCCACCCCCACCCCCCGCCCAACCAGGGGGCGAACGCAGCCCCACTGCACTGGAAGGTAAAATCTTAACCACCGGACCGCCAGGGGACGTCCCCAGGGCTGAGATGCGAACCCAAGCTTCCCTGGCTCCAAAGCCTGCGTTTCTGTCCGTGATACATGCGCTCCCCCACCCAAGCTCTCCATCACTCACGTCTCTCAGAGGACCTTCCAGCAGGACCCTCTCCCTCAAAGACCATGTGAATCTGTGCACACAGGCCACCCATTTCTGCCTCTGCTGAATTTCAAAAAACATAAACTGGCCGTTTCTTGGTTTGTGAGTTATTACCAGAATTAAGTCAAAGGCACTGATTTTTGGTAACATCAATTCTGATCTATCCCAATTACAGACCTAAAAATGCAATGAAATGCATTTTTTTTTGTTTTTCTTACATTCATGGCTGGGTCCCCTGGGCTGGTTCACTACTTAAATTCTGTACTGTAGGCAAGAAAGGACATCATGAAACTGTTACCATGAGCATCAGACTCTCACAGCATCTGTTTGATGTATACAGTTTGCCTTCTGCTGACTTTCTCATAAGATCAAAAGTCCACGTCCTGCCCAGTAATAGGAGACTCTCCTCGCAACCTTTCGGTCTGGCTCCCCACCCTGGCAGAAGACTGACTTTCCTCTGCTACCCCTGAAAGACCTACGGGCTTTATTCTTGAGTAAGGAAGTTGTGTTTCCTTATGTCCATTCAGAAGAAACACACCGGAAGGGCACCCACCTCGGAGAAGAACTCGTCCATGAAAGCTGTGTTGTCAATAGCGATCTCGACCTCATCAGCGTCGTCATCCTGCGTCAGCTGCTTCTGTGAGGGACGAGAAGGACGGGGTGAGACCAAAACCACCGGAAAAAACCAAGAGCAGCGACTGCTCGCCAAGCGCCAGGAGCTGTATCTGTAGTGTGCGTCTGACATACACGATCTTCAACTCTCAGAGCAGCTCTGTGATGCATCAACCTCTCATATACTCTGAGTTTAAATCCTAGCTCCCCAAAAGAATGCATATGTGTGCAGCTGAATCACTGCCCTGCAGCAGAAATTAATGCAACACTGGAAATCAACTACAGGTAGCTCAGCTGGTGAAGAATCCGCCTGCAATGCAGGAAACCCCGGTTCAATCCCTGGGTTGGGAAGATCCCCTGGAGAAGAGAAAGGCTACCCACTCCAGTGTTCTGGCCTGGAGAATTCCATGGACTGTATAGTCCATGGGATCAAAGAGTCAGACACGATTGAGCGACTTTCAATTAAACATAGAAAGAGGGAAAAAAAGAAAAACACCAATCAATCAATCGACCCTAGGTTTCCTCATCTATAAAGTGCTAATCATAACACCACTCAAATCACAGGTTTGTTACAAAACAAATGAGATGATGAATATAAAACACTTTTGCACAGTGCCTGGCATACTGTAAGTACTCAATAAACATTATGTTTTTTTTGGGGGGGTGGTAATGATGGTATTGGTGCTGTTATTATAACTTATTCCAGTTGGAGACCCTAAAACAGAGAGGTTAAGTAACTTGGCCAAAATCACACAACTAAAGTGTTGGAGACAAGCAGATTCCAGCCCGTCCTTTAGATCTGGATCCGGTATTTCTAACCTGTTCTCCACAACATTCAGATGCATGACCTACCCTACCAGGGATATATATATTAGAACAGTCCCGATTCCTCCAAAGCACCAGCTTCAAATCCTCACAGTGGAAGCAAACATTTTCCTGTTTTTTGTCTGCTGTAAAGGAAGCGGCACCTCCAGAGCTCCCGGTCAGAGCTCGTGTTCACAGGAAACAGGAAGCCCCCCCCGCAGCCTCCAGCAACCCCCGGGACCCCAGCTTTCTGAACCTCATTCAACCACCCCTGCGGAACCACGAAGTGGCAGCAAAAGGAAGTGCCACCATTCCCACCCGCCAAAGGGCCCGAGCTGCTTCTGCGTTCTTCCCAGACGTCCCCCCGGACGACTGCTGCATTGCACACAACACCCCATCTCTAGGCACGGGGGGGAAGGGGTTGCCGGGGGTGGAGGCGGTGAGGGGGGTGAACCCTCAATACCAGCTTCTCCACCCACTTCAGGGGCCTGGGGCCTCCTAAGCCAAGACGTGCCATTCTCAACACGGGACTCCAGGGGCAAGCAAGGTCGCCAGGGCTCCTGTCCTCTCCCCAGCCACCATCCTCTGAATGGGCTACGGCTGACGGAGTTCCTGGAACTGCCCCTGAAATTGGGGGCTCTCCAGCCCTCAGGGGAGCCACTTTTGACTGCCGACCGCGTCATCTCAGGCTTCCCCGAGGGCTCAGTGGGTAAAGAACCCGCCTGCAATGAAAGAGACCCGGGTTCAATCCCTGGGTGGGGAAGATCCCCTGGAGGAGGAAACGGCAACCCACACCAGTATTCAGGCCTGAAAAACCCCGTGGACAGAGGAGCCTGGTGGGCTGCAGAGGAGCCTGGTGGGCTGCAGTCCCTGGGGTCGCAGAGAGTCGGACCAGGTGAGGACTGAGTGCGTGTCACCTCGTTCTCTGGCGTGTCTGTGGCCCTCAGCAACGCGAGGGTCACAGCCTCGTGCAAAGACTTGGACGTCGAGGACGCTGCTCCAGCCCCGGCGAGCATCTTCCTAACACTCGGGACTGAGCTCATCCTTCTCCGTGAGAGCTCACTTCCCAGGATTAAAAGTCCCAAAGCCTAGTGGGCCTGTGCCCAGGTAGGATGTTTCCTACCGAGCAAACCCCAGGCCCTTTCCTGAAACTAAAGTCATTCCTTAAGAATTCAGTTAAGTACTGTCAGGCATTTAGATATTGTTTGACCAGGTACTGTCACCTCCTTCTGTATTCTTTAAGATTTTGTGTTCAAGAAAAGGAAAATAAAAGAGAGGGAAATGCCCCCAAAATGGTCTAAGGGGAAAAAAAAGTCCCAAAGCCTAACAGAGCACACGGCCCCCCTAAGATCTGGCTGCCACTCACATTTCTTTTTTTTTAACTCAAGGAGAACTGTTCTACAGAATCTTGTTTTCTGTCAAATCTCTACATCAATCAGCCACAGGTACACATGTATCTTCTCTATGATGCGTCTCTGGGCGCTTGGAGCCTCTAACATGTTAATGGATACACCACGCTTTCATCTCGCTGAACTGTCATCCAAGGACTTCTTCCTGAAACGCATTTGTCCAGCTGGCAAATTTCATTGAGCCTTTAAAATTCAATCTCAAACAAACTTCTCTGTCTCCCTGATCTGACACTCCCCTATCCTCACCCCTCGCAACATTTAAAACCACCCTGAGCTCCCAATGCATTCCGTGCAAACCCTCTTCAGTCCCACCCCGCCCACTATTAATCACCCCTTCCCTCACCGATCCTTCCGCACTGACCTGAACTCCCAGAGGGTCAGGGCTGCCGTGGGCTTCGCCTGAGAGGACACTTGGAGTGTGTGCCTGCCCAGAACACCTTCCTTCGGGCAGGTACCTAACCTCCACCTTCCCCACGATTCTGGGAAAGTTCTCAGTGCCCACCCAGGCTCCCTGAGGATTCTGAATCATGAAATGAACAGAACCAAATCGCCCTCTAGCAACACCCAACAGAGATGCTACCCTCATTTCCACCTTCCCTAAGCCACTCCTCGGCTCAGAGCAAGTTCTACAGATGTTCTGTGGTCTTCTTTCAACAGTATTCTTGTAATACTGCTTTTTATTTGTTTAGCCAGAACCAGCTTCTGTCACTTGCAATTAAAATTACTAGTACTTGGACTTCCCTGGTGGTCCAGTGGTTAAGACTCCGTGCTCCCAGCACAGCGGGCACGCGTTCAATCCCTGGTCAGAGAAGATCTCGCAGGCCGCGTGGCAAGGCCAAAGAGAAAAAAAGTCTGAAATGAAATGACCTGTGGTGGTGGTGGTTTAATCGCTAAGTTGTGTCCAACTCTTGCAACCCCATGGACTGTGGCCCGTCAGGCACCTCTGTCCACGGAATTCTCCACGCAAGAATACTGGAGTGGGCTGCCATTTCCTTCTCCAGGGGATCTGCCCAACCCAGGGATCGAACCCTTGGCTCCTGCATTGCAGGCAGATTCTTTACCTCTGAGCCACCAGGGAAGCCCTGAAATCACTTCTACTTGTCATTAATTAACCTATTCCGAATGTACACCGGGCACATACCATACGCTGTAGACGTAACGAAAACCGAATCAACTTAGTTTAATAACTGACTCCCGCTGAGACCAGCAGCCTGGATCCACCTAGCAGTTTCTAAAGTTTCAGATAAAATGCTGCTTTTACCAACTATCATCAATACCTGGGCGTCTCAGCGGACTCCAGAGGGCTCCATCCCCCAAGAAGGATCTCCAAGATCCTCACTAGAAAACAGAAACCCGACCTTCCTGCGGGAAGGTGACGTAGTGCACCCCTGTTGAGAGGTCCCTCTTTAGGAGGTCTTATAGAGACCCCCACTGAGGGGAAACACCTCAGGTTTGTGAATACACACGTAACTCACACACAAGACACACGAGTGTGCCCACTCAGTTTTATTCAAACAGGCAAATAATGTGCTAAGCAAGTGAGGTGAGGCTGCATCATGGGATGGACTCAGAGAAGTTTCTGGAAGCTGGGAACGACTGTGTCCCAGAGCACGGAAGCAGGCGTGAGCCCCCCGCCATGATACGCATGAGAGCCCTGGCCTTCAGACAGGGACCCCCCTACCTGCTGGCTTTGCGCAGGCGCCTCCAATGAGGGGATGCCCGAACTGGGAAAAAAGCAGCCTTGGGTCACCCACAGCTGCGGTTCAAGGCCTGTTATTGTCACTTACCTGCTGTGAGGCCTCCAACAAGTTCTCTGACTGCTCTGAGTTCTTCTGCTGCTAAGTGGTCATAACACCACACACCCTGTGACTCTCAGAGGCTTGGAAGAGCTCACCCGTGGGAAGCTTCACACAGCACGGAGCAGTGCCTGCTAAGTGTCCGTTTCCCCCTCACCTCATCGTAAGGACGCGTGGTCTAAACGTACAGGAAGTGCTCACATAAGGCTCAGTCAAGATCAGTTCTGCAGCAGCAGGACCAGCAGGGTTCTGTGAGTGACTCCATCTCACGTTGGTCGTGCATGCGTGCTCAGTTGTGTCCGATTCTTTGTGACCCCGTGGACTGCAGCCCGCCAGGCTCCTCTGTCCATGGGGTTTCCCAGGCAAGAACACTGCAGTGGGTTGCAAAGCCCTTCTCCAGGGGATCTTCCCCACCCAGGGATCAAACCCACATCTCCTGCAGGTTTGGAATCTTTACCACTGAGCCACCTGGGAAACCCCCCTCATGCTAGTCACTGAGGCTTATTTACTTGGCTCAACATCTCTGAGCCTCAATTTCCTTACCTGCAAAACAGGAGCAACAGTGTCCACCAGGGCTTCTGTGAGGATTAAATAAGATAATCGTTTTAAGTTCCTTACATGGTGAACAGCACATGGCTGTTGTTGCTGTTCAGTCGCTCAGTCCTGTCCGACTCTTTGTGACCCCATGGACTGCAGCATGCCAGGCCTCCCTGTCCCTGACCATCTCCTGAGGTTTGCCCAAGTTCATGTCCCTCGCATTGGTGATGCCGTCCAGCCATCTCATCCTCTGATGCCCTCTCCTCCTTCTGCCCTCAATCTTTCCCAACCTCAGGGACTTTTCAATGAGTCAGCTGTCTGCATCAGATGACCACAATACTGGCACATGGTAACATCTCAATAAAACAACTTTACACAAGATCTGCAAAGTCATCTCTGCAGCCTTTATCTGGATCTAAGTACTCTTAAACAGGAAAGAACCAAAAAAAAAAAGATATAGAACGTTAGAGCTGAAAGGAACCCTACAGATTCTATCATCAAGTTCTCCTCCTTAAGAGATGGGTAAACCAAAGCCCAAGACCAAATCATGAGTTATCAGAAGAGCTGGGAATAGAACCCAGGTTCCTTGACTCCCATCTTCCCAGGACGAGAAGTTTTTTCTACAGTTTTTCCCACTGCATCGAGCTGCCCCCAGAAAAGACAACGACAGCAACAAAGCTCAGTCCAGATGAGACAACTCCGGGAAGCGGCCCTCAGCCCAGGTCTCTGAGCCACGTGACACTGCCCTCGGGGTTCCCCTGAGAGCAGATCCACCGGGTCTTGGGCGGGGGTCCTTCCCTGCAGACACATTCGTGCTCTCACAGGGGCCAAGGGCCAGCAAAGCACGTGACGCGCCTTACCTCTGGCCGGCGGGACTGCGTGCTGCCTGGAAGAGCACTGGGGCATCGTTATCGCGGCGTGTGGCAACAGGAATGTTACAGCAGCTGCAACAGCAGCCGCAGCTGAAAACACCTGTGAGCACCACGCGCCCGCCACCCACTTCCTCTTCCCTGACCTCCTGCTCCTCGCCTGCCAGAAGACGGAGACATGGCCGTGACTCGGGCGGCACTGAGCTCACGTCTGTCCCCCACCCGGGCACTCGAGCCCCCTGAGGATGGCCAGGGCCATGCCACCCTCTCTGGACACAGTGGGAGGAGGACGAAGGAGGAGGACCCAGGACTCAGCGCTACCCGCCATCCCACTACTCAGCCTGACCGCATCTCTCAGCCGCCTCCTCTGTCAGCCTCAGCCCGTGGTCCCCCTGCGTCGGCTCCTCTCAGAGGAATGTTTGCCACCCGCAGAGCCCTTGCCGTTTCAGTCGCTGGGTCGAGTCCGCCTCCATGCCACCCCGCCGGGCTCCTCTGTCCGTGGGCTTCTCCAGGCAAGGATACTGGAGAGGGTTGCCGTGGCCTCCTCCGGGGGCTCCTCCCGATCCAGGGATCGAACCCACGTCTCCTGCTTGGCGGGTTTGCCACCTGAGGAGCCCCTGGGAGGTGCCAGGTGGCCACCACCCCCTGGCTGCTCTTTCAGCCAGGTCCCAGCGGCCCAGCCCCACAGACAGCGGGGCTGAGACAGGGGCGCTGTGGGGGCCTCGGGCCAGCACTGGTCCCCACCAAGCCTCAGTTTTCTCACCAAGTAAGGAGCTTAGCTTTCCAATGCGACTTTGCGGACCCCCAGGAGACCTCGGGGATGCCTCAGAAACCCCCCAGGGAATTCGGGCGGGGGGAGTCAAGCCTGCACCCCCTCTTCCACCTGCAGAGCTGCACCTTCATCTGCTTTTTACACAGGTTGAATACACGATTTCACTTGCAGAACGAGGCCCGTTGCCAAGAGAGAAAAAGGAAGAAAGAGAGAAAATGAGAGAAAGAAAGAAAGAGGCACGCTTAGCCAGCAGGAAGCCCCCAGAGCACGTGAATGGAGCCTTCTAAAGAAAACGGGAAGACGACGGAGGCCCCTCCCTCCTTTCCAAGGTAAAGCATGGCTGCAGTGTACATCCAAATCATCAGCAACTCCTGAAGGATCCTTACAGATCAGGGCATCAAGGTGGAAGGGACAAAGGAACAGACGGGAAAAAGGCCACCCCAGATGCAGAGGTCTCTGTTTACTGGCTCTCCGACGCCCCTGCCGCAGTGGGCCTCAGACCGAGGGAGACTCAGGCGCCCTCGGGAAAGTTTTGGGGTGAAGGAGATGATAACATAAAGGGGGACCTGCAGTCCGACCTGGGGAGGCAGGTCTGGTCCCGATGGGCAAGGACTGTGGTCAGCAGGGCGGGCCCTCCAAGCGGCTTCCTCCTCTCTGCGTGGAAAGAGCTCTGTGCTTGGGAGACTCTTGTTTATAGACCCAGATCTTCACCCACGAAATCTGGTTCAAAGAGACAAGGACGTGTGATTCTCCTTGTCCTTACTACCTCCTCACCCCCCGCCCAGCCTCCTTTCCAGGATGAGGGGTTGTGGATCCCAAGGACAAATACCATCACATCCAAGGACTCAAAACACACACACACACCCCTGCCTGTGCCCAGGGGCTGGTTTTTCCAGCCTCTCTCCTCCAGTGAAAAGAGCCAGAAAGTCTGAGTAAGTGTCAGCTCTCAGCAGGCACTCAGGGCTCTCTGTTCCCCATCTGAGAGTCTGAGGGACCTCCATCAACGCCCCTTCGCCCTCCTAAACCGAAAGCCTCCCGGAGGGGCCGTTCCCCTTCCTGCCTCTTCACGAACACCCTGCCCGATGAGTCAAGAGGAAACCAAGCGACACCCTGGGTGAGCCGCGCGCTCACTTTCAAGCTGTGGTTCTGGCTGAACAGTCTGAGGCAAGAACTGGCCGCATTTGGAAATGAAGACGCTGAGGAATAAACTCATTCCCAGATGAGCCCAAGGCCAGCGAGCCCCTGGACAACTGGACAAGAGCCCCAGTCCCAGCTGACTGAGCTCTAGGCAGTCCACCGTCACGACGATAATAAGGGTATTTTGTTGCCGGGGCTCTTGTGGTTTCAAATGGAATATTTGCTTCTCACAGCAACCCCAGGAGGGACACGTATGACACCCCCTTTACAGCTGAGACGACTGCTTCATTTGGTTAAGTCCCGGGTGACCCCGCTAACAAGGAGCAGCGTCAGGGCTCAAATGCAGGGCTATGGAAGCCGTGGCCCCCGGCTCTTACCCTCCACACTCTGTCTGAAGACGCCCTCCCCAGGCTCAGAAACACACCCTCACTTATTTCAGGGACGCTGCAAAGTCGGTGAAACTGAAGTGGACTCATCTACGTGCAGGAATGAAAAAGATACCAGTGTAGGGACTTCCCTGGTGGCCCGGTGGCTGAGTCTGAGCTCCCAATGGGAGGGGCTCGGGTTCGATCCCCGGTCAGGGAGCCAGACCCACAGGCTGCAACTAAGAATTCGCACGCCACATTAACAGATCCCACCTGCCGCAACTAAGGCCTGGGGCAGCCAAATAAATAGTATTTTTAATTTTTTAAAGAAACATACCAGTGTACATAATCCCACAAACATGCGGGTTTGTAGAGACACATATGACTGCCTCTGTTGAAGGCCCAGCTCTGCCACCTGAGTAGCTGTGTGACCTCAACGAGTGACGTAACCTCTCTGAGGCTCAGTTTCCTGCGTGCGGCACGAGCAGTCTGCTCCCAGAGCTGTTGTGAGGATTAACTTAGTGAATGTGTGTGAGGTGTTTAGAGCAACGCGGGTACAGATTAAACTCCCAAGGCCATGCCATGCTTTCAGTTTTCTCCAAAATGAGTTTCTGCTAGAGATGCAACTCTATCGCCAGTTCTCCGAAGGTGACAGCAGGTCCCTTAGACTGGACTGACATGTGGTTCATTTATTTGAAGGAAGTCATCCCTCTACATACGCATTTAAAAAGATAGAGCTCTCTGTAAATTTTGCTTCTGCTAATCCTCACAAATGTTGACCTTTACTACTCATCATTCATTTCTAAACAGTTTGTCATTTCCATTTTGGTTTCTTTTGAACCCATGAATTATTTAGAAAAGTAGGTAAACTTTCTAAATCAGTTCAGTTCAGTCGCTCAGTCGTGTCCGACTCTTTGTGACCCCCTGGCCTGCAGCACGCCAGGCCTCCCTGTCCATCACCAACTCCCAGAGCCTACTCAAACTCATGTCCGTCGAGTCGGTGATGCCATCCAACCATCTCATCCTGTCATCCCCTTCTCCTCCCACCTTCAATCTTTCCCAGTATCAGGGTCTTTTCAAATGAATCAGTTCTTTCTAAATACATTAAGAATTTAAATCTTCAAAGTGGGTAAACCTAAGGAGAGCTATTATTGTATAGTTAATTTCTAATTTTATTACATCGTCATCAGGGAACAAGTCCTATATGACTTAATGTTTTGTGGAATTTAGCATTTTATTTGTGTGTTAACACATGGTCAGTATTTTTTAATCGTCTATGAAGCTTGAAAAGATCCTGCACTCCATTTGTTGGACACAAAACTCACCAAAGCCTCACCCCCACGTGCCACGTCGTTCCTCTGCTTTTGTTTGGCAGGACTTGAGCAAGATATAGAGCGGGAGTAGAGAAGAGAGATGGAAGTTCGTCTAAAGAGAGGAAGGAGGAAAAGACAAAAGCGCCCTGAGGGTAGACGCCATCTATACCGACAGCAATCTGTGGTCAGGGAGGTTAATTCACCCAGAACCACATGGCTAATCAGGAACAAATGGACCCCTGCATGGTCCAACCCCTGGATCACAGTGGATTATTTCAGACAAAGATCCGGGGTCTCAAAACCAAGGGCCTCGCCCACAACATTCTTCTCATTCACCACAAGGTCCCGTCCGGAGTCACAGATCCATCTGTCCGCTCACTCAGCCAGCAGTATTTACTGAACATCTCTCATCTCCCAATACCACAGACCACACTAGGCACCCTGCTCTCCCCAGAACCTCATGGTCTCAGACAGGAGGCACCCAGGCCATTCCGTCACCACGTGGGGGGAGATGACAGCTCTCAGTCCCAGGAACCGAACGCCCAGTGAGGATGGTGCGGAGCCTGGGAAGATGAAGCATTAGAGACCGGATGGCTGGGTGACTTCCGGGGAAACTGCAAAGGATGCCTGCAGGAAGGCATTTGGGGTGGGAAGGCCATGCCTTTTTCCTGCCGGTCCTCTCACCCCAGGGGCATTCAGGGAGATTCAAAGGTGAACCTCTGCTTCCTCTTCCCCTACCCTATGCTTCTCCAGGGTTCCCTGGCTTCCTCCCCTCTTCCCAACCCCATCAACACCCCACAGCCCTCAGCATCCAGCTGCCAAGGATACAGGAAAGAGGAAGGGACTTACACTGTCTGCCTCCCTCATCCTCAGCCTCCTCCCCAACTTGCTTTCAGCCTCTGTCCCCCAAGCCCGTCCCCCCAGGATGCTCCTAGAACACTGCACACTAATGGTTGTGAAAGTGAAAGTCGCTCAGTTGTGTCTGACTCTTTGAGACGCCATGGACTATATAGTCCATGGAATTCTCCAGGCCAGAATACTGGAGTAGGTAGCCTTTCCCTTCTCCAGGGAGTCTTCCCCACCCAGGGATCAAATCCAGGTCTCCTGCATTGCAGGCAGATTCTTTACTGTCTGAGCCACCAGGGAAGCTCAGGAATGCTGGAGTGGGTAGCCTATCCCTTCTCCAGCGGATCTTCCCGACCCAGGGATCAAACCCAGGTCTCCCGCATTGCAGGCAGATTCTCTACTGGCTGAGTCACCAGGGGAGCCCAAGAATACTGGCAGTTCCTGGGCACCCCACCTGTGAGGAGGACTCTAAGACACGGGCCTGGGGCTTCCCTGGTGGACCGGTAGATAAGACTCTGCACTTCCAGCGCAGGGGCTGCGGGTTTGATCCCTGGTCAGGGAAGTAAGATCCCATATGCCACAGTGTGTGGTCAAAAAATAACTAAATAAAAATCAGACCAGAGCCTAAGGGACAGGTCTTAAATTTACCAAGGCGTTTAATCTCTGCAAGAATCTTCTGGGGGCCCTCCCCACCTTACAGCTGAGAAAACCAAAGCATAAAGACGCCAAGCAGCCTCCCCAGACCCTGAAGACTGAGTGCCGGAGCCAGGAAGAGAGCGGGCGGCTGGACGCAGATCCCTGTGGTCATCACCCTGGAGAGATGCGTCTTAACATAACTGCCGCCCCCCAACCACAGCACGCAGCGCTGGTCCCCCAGAAATACACGTCCAAAGCGCTAACACACAGATGCTGTATCAAAGAGGTCGTGATGAACAAAGACTGAGAAACCGTCACAGCTCAGAGGATGCTGAGGAAACAGGACAGCTCAACGCAGTGTGTTATCCTGGGTGGGATCCCAGACCAGAGAAAGGAACATCCGTGGGAAAATACGTGGAATCCACAAAATGTCTGGAGTTGAGTGACTAGCGATGTACCAAGGTCAGTTTTTCATTTTAGACTCGTGTTCCATCACAACGTAAGATGCTAGCAATGGAAGAAACCTGGTAGACGGGACTCTGTACTGTCTTTGTAACCTTCTGTCAGTCTAAAATTAGTCTAGCATAAAACACGTATTTCTACAAAAAGCAATCCCACTGCCGTCCTGCGGGTTCCCTGACCCAGGCAGCTAAACAAACCCAGACAGTGTACGCTCCACTGATCTGTTTAGGTGGGGGGTGAGCCTCACTCGAGTTTCCACACGCAGACAGGGGAACGTTGCCATGGAAATGGCCCAGTGCCAGGAAACAAGTTGACCCAACAGCAGAGAGGGGAGGAAGCTGCAAAGAGGCCTGATATAAAAGGCTGGAGATAAGGCCCCCCGGGACTGCCCAACCTCCCAGCAAGTTCATCTGTTGTTGCAGCTCAGTCGCTCAATCGTGTCCGACTCTTTGCAACCCCATGGACTGCAGCACGCCAGGCCTCCCCGTCCATCACCAACTCCCAGAGCTTGCTCAGACTCATGTCCATTGAGTCAGTGATGTCATCCAACCATCTCATCTTCTGTCGTCCCCTTCTCCTCCTGCCTTCAATCTTTCCAGCATCAGGGTGAGTCAGTCCTTTGCATCAGGTGGCCAAAGGATTGGAGCTTCAGCTTCAACATCAGTCCTTCCAATGAGTATTCAGGGTTGATCTCCTTTAGGATGGACTGGTTGGATCTCCTTGCAGTCCAAGGGACTCTCAAGAGTCTCACCCAGCAGAACAGTTTGAAAGCATTGATTCTTCAATGCTCAGACTTCCTTATGGTCTAACTCTCATAGTCGTACATGACTACTGGAAAAACCACAGGTTTACAGCTTCCTGGGCTGTGGGAGTGTGGTCTGGGCTCTCACAGAGGACTTCACTGGCAGGCAGCTTCTAAAACTGTAACATTACGTGGCTGCTTTTACATATCAACAAAAATAAAGAGTTAGTGGAAGCTCCGGGAAGGCCTGCTGAATGCTGTCAGCTCAGATCTGGAACCTTCCCTGCGGCGGTGACAGTGGAACTGAGCCTTGAGGGATGTGTGTGATTTTCCAGGGCAGGAACGAGGTGGCTGGATTCTCACCGTGATACCCACAGCTTCTCCTTTGTGGTCTTCCTGAAAGGGGACAACTCTCCATGAGGGGTAGGGCTGGAAGTTCAGGTACAGGTAGGAGCCTTGGAACTCACCCATCCTCATCCTTAAAGGTGGAACCAGCGACCTCTGGCTTCATTAGCAAATCTACGGGTTCCAGAGTAAATGCTGCTCTTCAAGCGGGTCAAGCTTCACTAAGCCAAAGGGGATGGAGCCGGAAAAATAAGTCCCAGTGAAGAATAAGGGGTGTGTAAGGGCCAAGATGTTACTGATCAGTAAACAGACAAGCGTTTACCACGTGGAAGGGTATGGGTCCCATCTGCCACCGCGTCAAGGGGCAAACAGTGCAGTTGGGGAGGCAATCAAAGACAGTGTAACAGGTAAGCAAGGCGGACTCATTCAATTCTTGATCTCACCACTCGGATCTCAAGCCAGTCTGAGCCTCAGTTCCCTCACCTGTAAGATGGGAATACTATAGAACAGCACCTTGCCTTGCACGGTGGAGAGGATCAGACACACACACGTCCTTCCTAACAGTAAGCAGCAGCTCAATCAATGACCATTGTTACCATAGTTGACACGGTGAGGTGACACCAACAAGTCATAGACCCATGTATCTTAGAGACAACAGGACTTAGGAGACTCAAGAGCCCAACTCGTAAAAGACAGATGGAAGGTGCTTTCAAGCTCACGCCATGGTAAGAAAAAGAAAAGAAAAAACCCGCTGACAATAGAAGAGAAATATTTTGCTCTGAAGCAACGTGCAACCCACCAGGGATGCTGGCAGGCAGGGAGACAGGTCCCAGGCTGTGTTTAGGGAACTTACTTGTAATGAGTAAGCCTGGGAAGACAGGCAGGAATTTTGCCGAAAGGGGAAGGGAGCCCTGAAGGGAGGGAGGAAAGCACACACAAGCATGTCCCCCACCCCCACTCACGGGGGTAAAAATAGAATTAATCGCCTTCCCCCAGCCCCACATTCTCTCTCTGACCGCTGGCTGCTGGGCCTGTAATCCCTCGCAATCCCCGTCACTCCCACCTCAGCTCCACCACCGTCTGCTCAACCCGGACAGCTCTCCCAGCCCCGGGCCAGCTCTCCCAGCCCCGGCCAGCTCTCCCAGCCCCGGGCCAGCTCTCCCAGCCCCGGCCAGCTCTCCCAGCCCCGGGCCAGCTCTCCCAGCCCCGGGCCAGCTCTCCCAGCCCCGGACAGCTCTCCCAGGGAGCGAATCCGGCCAGGGAGACAGGGGAGGCAGGAAGGAACCACGACCAGTTAGAAACCTTCAAAGGGGAAGCACGGCCCCCTGTTCTGATGGTTGTACAACCGATGTGACTGCGCTCCTGAGGAACTCACATGGGGAACTTCAAAAATGCGGAAGGAGGCCAGGGACAAGCCCTGCAGGACAAAAGACAGGACAGAGAGTGAACAACACGTCAGTCTGCTCTTCAGGGCCTCAGGTGTTGATTTCATTAGCGCATCCTTATTGGCTCTCAGTTGAGGATCCAGGAAACCCCAAGATGTTTCCAGCTCTCTGGACATGCGTCCAAAGTCCGTGACCTCCACTACACACATTGCTGCCTATCTGTGAGCATAATCGACTTCGATGTCGCTGTTGTTCAGTCGCTCAGTCGTGTCTGACTCTTTGCGACCCCGTGGACTGCAGCACGCCAGGCTTCCCTGTCCTTCACTATCTCCCGGAGCTTGCTCAAACTCATGTCCATTGAGTCTTGGAATCCATCCAACCATCTCATCCTCTGTTGTCCCCTTCTCTTCATGCCTTCAATCTTTCCCAGCATCAGGATCTTTTCAAATGAGTCAGTTCTTCACATCAGGTGGCCAAAGTATTGGAGTTTCAGCTTCAACATCAGTCCTTCCAATGAACACCCAGGATTGATCTCCTTTAGGATGGACTGGTTGGATCTCCTTGCTGTCCAAGGGACTCTCACGAGTCTTCTCCAACACCACAAGTTCAAAAGCATCAATTCTTCTGCGCTCAGCTTCCTTTATAGTCCAACTCTCACATCCATACATGACCACTGGAAAAATCGTAGCCTTGACTGTAAGAACCTTTGTCGACAAAGTGATGTCTCTGCTTTTTAATACGCTGCCTAGGTTGGTCACAGCTTGTCTTCCAAGGAGTAAGCGCCTTTTAATTTCATGGCTGCGATCACCATCTGCAGTGATTTTGGAGCCCAAGAAAATAAAGTCTGCTGCTGTTTCCATTTGATGCTGGGGGCTCGCTTTTCATGGACCATATCCCTTTGGTTTCCCTATACGACCACGTGTTCTTTCAGCCCAGGACTTCGTGTGAGAACTCTGCCTAGAATTCCCTGGCGGTCCAGGGGTTAAGACCTGGTGCTTTCACTGCTGTGACCTGGGTTTGATCCCTGGTTGGGAAGCTATTATTAATAAGATCCCACACGCCTTATAGCATGGCCAAAAATAAAAATAAAAAACTCTACATCACAGGATGCCCAGCAGTTCAGGAGGCAGGTAGAGGTTAAAAAGCACCAATCGTGGTGCCTCCGTGAAGCCCAAAGGGAGAATGGGTGAGAAATTCCAGGATCTTTGCCTTTCTTCTAAGGAGCCTCTCCAGCCTCTGAAGAGAGTAGATTTCAGTCTCAACAAGGACACTTCTTCTGGGAAGAACCCCCAGGTCCTAAAGCCCCAATGCCAGGGACTGGCCCACGGGGTCTTCCAGGGGTTTCTGTTCCTCGTGTGTCTCCCTCACTGACTGTGATCCCCGAGGCCCAGCAAAGTGTGCCTGTCAGCATCAATTCCCACCCCGCCCTGGCACCTCTGGGAGAGCTGGGACATAGAAGGTGCTGGCTGAACACTGGCTGAATGGAAACACGGCCGGGCAAGAGGCTCCCAGACGGAAAGGGTCTGGACTCAGCGGATCCAAAGTTCAGCGGCTGAGACCTCGGCAGGAAATAGCCTCGTGAGACAGGCTGGGCGTGGGCACCACAGCTCCCAGCCAGCCTGACGTCAGGGAAGGGCAGGCTTCTGGGACGGCCGGCCAGGAGAAGGGCAAGAGACGGGGTGAGTCGCGGGGGGTGAGTCGCGGCCCGGTGACCGCAGCATCAGGAAGGGGCGCCCTTCAGGGAGATGCTGCTCCCGGCCGGTCTGTTTGGGGAACCTGAGTTGACTGCAGTGGGTGATTATAACGGATTATCTCATTTCACCCTCAGTGACCCTCAGTGAGGGGAGGGTGCGGTGAGCCACTTTACCGTGCAATTCTGAGACCTTGGGACAGACGTCCAGTGAAGCCCTTTTAGAAACACACATCCTCAGGGTTGATGGAGACTCTGAGTCTCCTCCTGTGTGGCCCCTCTCCAAGAAGGCTCAGATTCCTACAACAGTCAGCATCCCACCAAGCCTCCCACCCAGGTCCCACCAGCCCGGCCCCGCCTTGGGCAGCTCTGACCATCACAAAGGGCTTCCCTGAGTGGCTCTGGGGTAAAGAATCCGCCTGCTAATGCAGGAGACACAGGTTCCATCCCTGACCCAGGAAGATCCCACAGGCCTCAGAGCAACGAAGCCCGTGCACCGCATCTACTGAGCCTGTGTTCTAGAAGCCGGGGAGCCACAATACTGAACCCACATGCTGCAGCTCCTGGAGCTCATGGTCTGCAGTGAGAGAAGCCACTGCCGTGAGAAGCCCGCGTGCCACAGCGGGGGAGGGGCCGCCGCTGCCGGCAGCTCCAGGAGAGCTCAAGCGGCAACAAAGGCCTAGCACAGACTAACTTTAAAAAAAAAATGCTTTCTAGAGTCATCAGGTCTGCCCATCAGCCTCCCGGCTTCACAAATTCTCCTCCTAACGCCCCGGAGTGGGGGGTGGGGGTGGTGGTGGTGGTGCGGGGTAACACTCCGCTGGCCCCAGGGTTTAGAAAGATCCCGGCTGACAGATCGCACTGCCGCTCAGGGTGAAACTGGCTTTGAGCAGGTTAGCAAAGGATGACAAAAGGAATCAGACAGAGAAGATGGTAACAGTGTTGCCCTGAAGGGGCGCTCTCTCTCTCTCTCTCTCTCTCTCTCTCTCTTTCTCCGGGGGTGGTTAGGGAGGGGCAGGCTAGGGGAGGTGAGCTAGAAGCCAAAACCCACCTAAACCTTAACAGTAGTCTTCAAGGAAAATGTTAATATTGCTGGAAGGGACTTGGAGATCCACCGAACTCCCTGTGTTACAAAGGGGGGTGAGAGGAGCAGTGAGGTGCAATGACACCAAGGAGCTCAGGCGGTAAAGCCACAGTCAGAATCTTCTGAACCCAAGCCCGGTCCTCTTTGCAAGGCACCACCATCTATCTCCCTGCTCCACGAGGCTGGAACAGCCCTGTGGGCTCAGGGCCGCTCCCCCAGCCTCACAGCTCCATCTACAATCTCACTCCCGCCATGCTCCCGGGAGGAAGGGAGGAAAAGGGAGAGCATTGGCGCCATTTTATAGACGGTAACACTGAGGCTCGGAGAAGCAAAGGGACTTGCTTGAGTTCCCCCCAACAAGCTGAATTTATACTTGGGACTCAGAGCTCAAATGAGGCTCTCTGCTGTCTATTCAAAGGGCATCCTGCCCTGGAAATGGACTTCCTCACTTAAGGAAGGGCACTGCCTCTCCTGCCGACCAGCTCTGCACCACTCCATGACTGCTCGCTGTGCTGGACAGGCGGCTCTTCAACACCACGCTCGGCTTGGCTCTCTGCCTCCGGGGCAAGGGCTCAGGGAGAGGTCAGGAGCCTGGCTCCTCCCTGGATCGGGCTCCCGTCCGTCCCATGACCCAGGGCATCCGTCCTCCCCAGACTGAGCTCTAGTTTCCTCCTTTTTACAAACAGAGGCAGCCACTTCTGCTCTGTGATTTCAGGGATGTTTGGAGGAGGCAAGGCGGCTGACTCCCACGACCAGTGACCGTCCTCTGGCCTCGGTCATGTCCCACCCCCCTCCCATCCCCCGCCTCTGCTGCAGTCCTACTAGAGCCGGTGAAAGGGTCAGGAAGGTCTCAGCTCAGAGAGGGCGGGGAAAGAAACAACTGCGACATCAGCCCAGCACTCCCTCACGCTTGTCCAAGTCTCCACTTTTCCGAAGAGATTTGACAGTGACTAGCGTGAGATTCACCACTGCTTACTCCCGGGTGCACCATGCACCATACGAAGGGTTGTGCGTGCTCTCTTGGGCTTAGTCCTCACGACTACCCATTTCACAGATGACAAAACTTGGGCTCCAAGATCACGGGCAGAGCTGGTAAGCAGTGGAGCAGGGAGGCAACCCCAGCCCTAGCCCTTCCCCTGTTGCTCAGACTTCAGTGTGCTGGTGATCACCTGGAGAGATTATGGATAATCAGATTCTGATTCCCTGGCTCTGGAGGGAGGCCTAAGTGCCTGCGCCTCTGACAAGCTCCCAAGTAGATGCGACGACGTTGCATCAAGGGCTAGATTTTAAATTCCCCTAAGACAGAGCCTTGAGTCACCCAATCCCCAGAGCTTAGCACTGGGTTTGCCCCTCAGAGAACACTCAGAATAAATAACTACTATGAGTCAATGAATATTGCACTTAAAAACCTAAGCTTTAACCCTTCTCTATACTAAGCCCGATTACATCATCCGATCTCAACACAAGTCTCTAAGGTACCATTAACCTTCCTTTGACAGATAAGGAGACAGGTTCAAAAGAGAAGGTTGCTTAAGGTTTCACCGCTTTTATGCAGCAGGGCTGGAAGCGGACTCCCTTCAGATCCTTGGCCCTGATCACAGCGGTCCCACGGATGGGGGGCGCGGGGCGGGGTATTAATAATTACAGACAGCTGGATGGCGAGGCGCTGGACATCCGCTGGACCAGATCAGCTCACGGTCGGGCGGTCGCCCACGGGAGCTGCTCTCTCGGGGGCGAGGGCAGCGGGCTCAGCGCCCCGCAAGGGGAGAGACTAGGGGGCGCCCGGAGGAGGCAGGCAGCGGCGGGCAGGCGGTGCGTCGCCCCCGACCTTCACGGGGAGCCCCTCCGGACGCCCCCGCGGGCCCGAGCTCTCGAGAGACGCCTTCCAACCGGACGGGGTGGGGGGGTCCAGGGAGCGCGCAGCCCGGCGACGCACCGGCGGCAGGCGACCCGGGGAGGGGGCTGCGTGCGTCCGCGCTCGGGGAGCGCAGGCCTGGACCCGGGGCCGGAGGAAGCCGCCCGCCCGCCCCCGGACTCACGGCCTTCAGCTGCTCCAGCCGGTCCTTCATCCTGGCGCCGGGGCCGGGGCCCAGGTGAGCGGCCGGAAGAGGCGGCGGCCGGGCGAGGAGGAGCGTCCGCGGCCCCGCGAGGCCCGCCCGCGCTCCCGACGCGACTCCGGGGGCGCGGCTCCGACCCGCGGCCCGCCCTCACCTGGGCCGCGCCCCGCCCTTAAAGGGCCCGCGCCCGGCCCGAGGGGCGCTCAAGCCTCCGTGCAGGCGCGCAGGCGTGTCCGGCTCTCCGCGACCCCACGGAGTGCAGCACGCAGGCCTCCCTGTCCGTCACCAGCTCCCGGAGTCTGCCCAAACCCATGTCCATTGAGCCGGTGATGCCATCCAACCATCTCATCCTCTGTCGTCCCCTTCTCCTCCCGCCTTCAATCTTTCCCAGCATCAGGGGCTTTTCAAACGAGTCAGCTGTTCGCATCAGGTGGCCAAAGTATTGGAGTTTCAGCTTCAGCATCAGTCCTTCCAGTGAACACCCAGGACTGATCTCCTTTAGGATGGACTGGTTGGCTCTCCTTGCAGTCCAAGGGACTCTCAAGACTCTTCTCCAACACCACAGTTCAAAAGCATCAATTCTTCTGCGCTCAGCTTTATAGTCCACCTCTCAGATCCATACATGACTACTGGAAAAACCATAGTCTTGACTAGAGGGACTTTTGTTGGCAAAGTAATGTCTCTGCTTTTTAATATACTGTCTAGGTTGTTCATAACTTTCCTTCCAAGGAGCAAGCGTCTTTTAATTTCATGGCTGCAGTCACCATCTGCAGCGATTTTGGAGCCCCCCAAAATAAAGTCTTTCACTGTTTCCGTTCTTTACCGCTCTATTTGCCATAACGTGATGGGACCAGATGCCATGATCTTAGTTTTCTGAATGTTGAGTTTTAAGCCAATTTTTTCACTCTCCTCTTTCACTTTCATCAAGAAGCTCTTTAGTTCTTCACTTTCTGCCATAAGGGTGGTGTCATCTGCATATCTGAGGTTACTGGTATTTCTCCCGGCAACCTTGATTCCAGCTTGTGCTTCATCCAGCCCAGCGTTTCTCATGATGTACTCTGCATATAAGTTAAATAAGCATGGTGACAATATACAGCCTTGACATACTTCTTTCCCAGTTTGGAACCAGCCTGTTGTTCCATGTCCAGTTGTAACTGTTGCTTCCTGACCTGCATACAGGTTTCTCAGGAGGCAGGTCAGGTGGTCTGGTATTCCCATCTCTTGAAGAATTTTCCACATTTTGTTGTGATCCACACAGTCAAAGGCTTTGGCATAGTCAATAAAGCAGAAGTAGATGTTTTTCTGGAACTCTCTTGCTTTCTCAATGATCCAACAGATGTTGGCAATTTGATCTCTGGTTCCTCTGCCTTTTCTAAATCCAGCATGAACATCTGGAAGTTCACAGTTCATGTACTGTTGAAGCCTGGCTTGGAGAATTTTGAGCATTACTTTGCTAGCGTGTGAGATGAGTGCAATTGTGGGATAGTTTAAGCATTCTTTGACATTGCCTTTCTTTGGCATTGGAATGAAAACTGACCTTTTTCAGTCCTGTGACCACTGCTGAGTTTTCCAAGTTTGCTGGCATATTGAGTGCAGCACTTTCACAGCATCATCTTTTAGGATTTGAAATAGCTTAATTGGAATTCCATCACGTCCACTAGCTTTGTTTGTATCAGTGGACAAATAACTCCAGAAAGAAGGAAGAGACGGAGCCAAAGCGAAAACAATACCCAGTTGTGGATGTGACTGGTGATGGAAGTCCGATGCTGTAAACAGCAATATTGCATAGGAACCTGGAATGTTAGGTCCATGAATCAAGGCAAATTGGAAGTGATCAAACAGTTGATGGCAGGAGCGAACATTGACATTTTAGGAATCAGAGAACTAAAATGGACTGGAATGGGTGAATTTAACTCTGATGGCCATTATATCTACTACTGTGGGCAAGAATCCCTTACAAGAAACGGAGTAGCCATCAGAGTCAACAAAAGAGTCTGAAAGGCAGTACTTGGATGCAATGTCAAAAATGCTAGAATGAGCTCTGTTCGTTTCCAAGGCAAACCATTCAATATCAAGGTAATCCAAGTCTGTGCCCCAACCAGTAATGCTGAAGAAGCTGAAGTTGAACGGTTCTATGAAGACCTACAAGACCTTCTAGAGCTAACACCCAAAAAAGATGTCCTTTTCATTATAGGGGACTGGAATGCAAAAATAGGAAGTCAAGAAATACCTGCAGTAACAGGCAAATTCACGCTTGGAGTACAGAATGAAGCAGGGCAAAAGCTAACAGAGTTTTGCCAAGAGAACGCACTGGTGGTAGCAAACACCCCTCTTCCAACCAGTCACTTCAGTCGTGTCCAACTCTTTGCAACCCCATGGACTGTAGCCCACCAGACTCCTCTGTCCTTGGCATTCTCCAGGCAAGAGTACTGGTGTGGGTTGCCATGCCCTCCTCTGGGGGATCTTCCCGATGCAGGGATTGAACTTGCATCTCTTGTGTCTTCTGCATCAGCAAGCAGGTTCTTTACCACTAGTGCCAACTGGGAAGCCTCCTAATAGGTGCGAGAGAGAGCTACTAATTCTGCCTGGAGGAAGGGCATTCGAAGTAAAGGAATGTGTAAGGGCTGGGAACTGCGGGTTGGAGCTGAAAGACTGTTCTTCGTGAAAATTACTGGAGGTCAGGCAGGGTGGGGTGGGGTGGGACCAAGAATTTGGATTTTATGATGTCCGCGATGGGGATCCATCAGAGAAATGTAAGCAGTTCAAGAATGCCGTCAGAACACGTGCCACTAACCGTGTGTATGCCTTTGCAAAGTTACTGCTTCTCTAGAGGATGAATCAGAGATAGTACAGCTTCCCAGTTTGCTGTGAGGCCTGTTGCCAGAGGAGGAACGGCTGATTCGTCTCCTGCGGAGCAGAGGTGTAAGAGGAAGATGTTTGCACTGGAAACCTTAAGCTGTTATCTCCTATCTGATTTCCCCAGGTGGGTCAGCGCAGTTCAGTCGCTCAGTCGTGTCTGACTCTTTGCGAGCCCGTGGACTGCAGCAGCCAGGCCTCCCTGTCCATCACCACCTCCCGGAGTCTACTCAGACTCCTGCCCTCGCGTGGGTGATGCCATGCAGCCACCTCGTCCTCCGCCGCCCCCGTCTCCTCCCGCCCTTGGTCTTGCCCCGCGGTATTCCCTTCCGAGAGCTGGGCGTGTTTTCCCCCTGCGCCTCCGGCTCCCCCTCGCGCCCCCGCGCCTCCACTTTCTTTCCTCTTCCCTGTCCGTCTTCCTGCGCGGGAACAAACGCTATGTCCCGCACGTGAGGAGTGGAGCTCAAAAAGTGGGACCGGCGGTGGCGAAGGGTGAGTTCGCAATTCAGGAACAGAATCTGCGCTATGCATCCAGATGAAATGCTGTCAATATGTTCCTGGCTCTGGGGTCCCCTCCCGTGGTTAAGACCCCCCTTTCCCTGGGGGTGGGGGCGTGCAGTGCGGGTTCCAGGCCTGCTCAGGAACCGAGCGACCGGAACATGAAACAGAACAGGATTGTAACAAATTCAGGAAAGACTTTTAAAATTATCCGTTTGTTAAGAATTGGGTTTTTCCATAATCCTAGCAGCATTCGGCCTCCGGTGCGATCTCGGTGCGCCTTCCGTGCTGACGTCCTCGCCTCCCGCCGCCGGGGGGACGGTTTGCACCCTCGGCCCGCCCGGGTCTTCGCCGTCGGTCCGCGTGCTCGCCGCCCGCGGTCCGGGGTCCCGTCTGCCGTCCGAGGGGGCTCCTGCGCCCCCAGGTGGTCAGCGGTGGGAAAGGCGAGCAGGTCAGAAACCGCGCTCCCCTGCTCTCCTGAGCACGCGTGTGTCGGGGAGGGCGGCGAAGCGCTGCGCTCTGGGAACGCGGTCTGCTGAGGACGCGCACGCGTGAGCAGCTCTCCACGTCAGAAGCCTGAAAAGGACCCGGGGGATTACCGAGGGTAGCCATCCCGCCTCTGCCTCAACGTACTGTAATTTTTTTTTTACGATTATTTCAAACACTCCCAAACACTTTCTCTGGTTGAAAAGTTCCACTTGTTGTTTAAAAGTTTTTTGTTATGCAGAACAAAAATTTTCCCTCCCTACAACTTCCACCACCCTTTCTTGCTCCTTACCTTTGTCTGAATACTTAAGGAATTTTTCCTGCCACCAGATGGGTTTCCCGGTAGGGCCGGCAGCGCTGGGGCCATGGAACAAGTGCCGACACGTGGCCAGGAGGGCTGCATCCTAGACACGGTTTCGCCCACAAAACAGCTGTCAGCTGACATCACACGGCCTGTCTTCTTATCTGTGAGATAAGGAGGTTGATCCAAACTGGTGCTTCTCAGGCTTTTCTCTTTTTTTTCCAGTTTTTTTCTTAATGTATGTATTTTATTTAAGTATGGTTGACTTGAAATGTTTCAGGTACACAGGAAGGTGATTTGGTTGTACATATATTATTTTTTCAGATTATTTTCCAAATGGGTTATTGTAAGATACCGACTATGGCTCTCTGTACTATACGGTAAAGCTTTGTTATTTGTTCCAAATCTAGCATTCTATTCTTACTAAGTCAAAGATCCAGAACATCACACATTCTTTATTTTTATTTGTGGATATCGTGCTTGAATGATTCTATATGCTGTTTACTAGATAATCAGAAATTTGATTTCTGCAAACTCATAGGTACAGAGAACAGATGATTGCCAGACGTGGGGGCTGGGGAGCAAAATGGGTCAAAAAGTACAATTATAAAATACATAAGTCCTAGGGACGTAAAGTACAGCATCACATGTAGTTAACAATACTGTGTTATGTATTTAGAGTTGCTAAGAGAATAGATCTTAAAAGTTCTCATCATAATAAAAATAAAATTGTAATTGTGTGAGGTGATGGATATATTGTGGCAATCATTTTGCAGAATATACATTTATCCAGTCATTTGATATAAATGAACTTATTTACAAAAAAGAAACACTAACAGGTTTTGTAAACAAAGTTATAGTTACCAAAGGGGAAACTTGGCAGGGAGAGATACACTAGGAGCTTGGGATTAACACACACAGCCTACTGTGTATAAAATAGATAACCAGCAGGGCGGCATAGCGAACTCTACTCAATTTCTGTAATAACCTATATGAGAAAAGAATCTGAAAAAGAACGGGTACTCATATAACTGAATCACTTTACACCTGAAACTGACACAACATTGTAAATCAACTACACGCCAATAAATTTTTTTAAACTCACGTGGCACACCTTGAACTAGCGTGATGTTGTGTGTCGATTGTGTCTCAGTAAAACCAGGAAGCAGAAAAGAGCTGGTTTCCTAAGCAAGGATATTTCTGTGAAGAAAAATAAAATGACCTTTTGGTTATCCTATGTGGCCATAACAGAAATGACTGTTTGATTTTCTTTAAGCTTTTAACACGTGAAAACCAGAATAAAGAGCCCTCTTGGGGCTTCCCCCGTGGCCTGGTGGTTAAGACTCCACATTCCTAATTCAGGGACACAGAATCGATCCTGGTGTGGGGGCTAAGATCCCATGCGCTGCACAGCACAGCCAAAACAAACAAAAATTTATCACAATTTATAGTAAAATTTTTTTTAAAAGCCTTCTTAACTGCACTTGGGAGTCCAGAAACCCATGAAGGGAAGCATCTACAGAGTTCTTTTCTTATGACATTCTATGTAAAGGTCGTTATCAGAGACTTCAAGCCTTTTTTAGAACTCCTATTAGGTGTGAACCCAATTTTGTTCATCTTCTATTAATATTTGCTCTTCCACGACAGGCGGAAGTCTGGATTCCAGAAACTAGTTGTATAAAATAAGCTGAAGAAAGGCAGGTTACTGAGGACAAGGAACCTCAGCAAGGGGAGTGCAAAGGCTGGTGAGGAAGACTCTAACACAGCCCAAGTGGACTGCAGCGTCTCCGGGTAGGTGGAGAGAGCCTTGGCTTCAGACTTTGTGGGAGCTCCTTCTCGCTGATGCATTTTTATTTTTCTGCTCTACCCTGGTGCCTGCTTTCCCACCATGTCTACTGTGTAGCTGTTTCCCCACTGAAGTAGTGCGGTACTTTTCACTTCAGCGTGTCCGACTCCTGGAGCCCACCAGGCTGCCCTGTCCGTGGGGTCTTCCCACCAGGAATACTGGAGGGGGTTGCCATGCCCGCCTCAAAACACTGCGTGCGCTTCATTTACTGTCTGGGTTCCCTGGTGGCTTAAATGGTCAAGCATCTGCCTGCAACTTGGGAGACCCAAGTTCGATCCTGGGCGGGGAAGATCCCTTGGAGAAGGGAATGGCAACCCACTCCAATATTCTAGCCTGGAGAATCCCATGGGCAGAGGAGCCCAGCTGGCTACACTCTATGGGGTCGCAAAGAGTCGGACACGACTGAGTGACTGACACTTACTTACTTACTTCAACCATGAGGACTTCCCAGATGGCGCAGTGGTATGCGGGAGATGCGGGTTCGATCCCTGGGTCAGGGATGGAGGAGGAAGTGGTGAGCCACCCCAGTATTCTTGCTTGGGAAATCCCACGAACAGAGAAGCCTGGCGGGCTACAGTCCAGTTTGTGGTCACAAACGATTATAGTAAGATTAATTTTGAAGTGTTTGCATTTTGGCTATAGATGAGTTAAGAGTTAAGTCACTCAGTCGTGTCTGACTGTTTGTGACCCCATGGACTGTAGCCCACCAGGCTCCTCCATCCATGGGATTCTCCAGGCAAGAGTACTGGAGTGGGTTGCCATTTCCTTCTCCAGGGGATCTTCCCAACTCAGGGATCGAGCCTGGGTCTCCTGCCTTGTAGGCAGACGCTTTACCGTCTGAGCCACCAGGGAAGTCCCTTTAGATTGACTATAGATGACCAAGAGTTAATTTCATTTAAAATTAAACAGTGAATTTAATTTCATTTTTGCAAACAAACCAAAACGAGGACCCTGGGGTGTGGGTCTCTGCTTCCCTTTCTCTCTTTCCTCTAAGCCTGTCTCTTTCCATAGGAAAAGAGAACTGAGCCTTACCTCGTCTTGACCCTTGGGGCCTGCTGTGACTAGTGTACCTGGAGGCAGTACAGCCAGGGTGCGTCAGAGGAGATGGGGAAGCAGAGAACTGAAGGCAGAGGTCCTCTCTGCTCCCCCATGGCATCTTCCCCACTGCAGGGAGGGCGGAGAATAAACGTCCTGACTCGTACTTTTCACCCCCTTACCGTTTGCATTAGTTATCTATTGCCGCGTAAAAAACTGCCTGAAAACAGAATGAAACAACATTATCTTATGGTTTCTGTGATTCAGGAATCCAGGTGCAGTTTAGCTGGGTGCCTCTGCCTCAAGACTGTAGTTAAGGTGTTGCCTAGAGGCTATGCCTCATCTCAGGGCTTGACTGGGAAAGAACCTGCTTCTGAAGTCATTCACATGGTTGCTGGCAGGATTCGGTTCATCAGGGCTGTTCCTCACCCCATGGGCCCCTTCCTAGGGCAGCTCAAGTCCATCAGACCAAGCAGGTGAGAGGGAGAGGGAGAGAATCCAAAACGTTTTTAGAACCTAACCTCACTGCGACATCACTTTAGCCATATTCTACTGATTAAAAGTGAACCACACCTCCTAGAGTAAGGGAACCATGACAAGAGCAAACAAGCGGGACCCGATTAAACTGAAAGCTTCTGCTCAGCAAAGGCAACCGTAAGCAAGGTGAAGACGCAGCCCTGAGAACGGGAGAAAATGAGAGCAAATGAAACAACCGACAAAGGGTTAATTTCCAAAATATACCAGCAGCTCGTACAACTCAACACCAGAAAAACAAACAACCCAATCAAAAAGTGGGAAAAAGACCTAAATAGACGTTTCTCCAAAGAAAACATACAGATGGCTAACAAACACATGCAAAGATGCTCAACATCGCTCACTATCAGAGAAATGCAAATCAAAACTACGATGAAGTATCACCTCACACCGGTCAGAATGGCCACCGTCAAAAAGTCTACAAACAACAAATGCTGGAGAGCGTGTGGAGAAAAGGGAACCCTCTTGCACTGTTGGTGGGAATGTAAATTGATACAGCCTCTATGGAAGACAGCGTGGAGATTCCTTAAAAAATTGAGAATAAAACCACCATATGACCCAGCAATCCCACTCCTAGGTGTCTACCCTGAGGAAACCGAAACTGAAAACGGCACATGTATCCCATTGTTCACTGCAGCACTATTCACAATACCACATGGAATACAACGTGGAAGCAACCTAGATGTCCATCAACAGATGAACGGGTAAAGGAGGTGTGGTGCGTATGCGCAATGGAATATTACTCAGCCATAAAAAGGAACACATCTGAGTCAGTTCTAATGAGGTGGATGAACCTGGAGCCTGTTATACAGAGTGAAGTAAGTCAGAAAGAGAAAGATAAATATCATATACTAACACATATATACAGAATCTAGAAAGATAGTACCTCAGAATTTATTTACAGGGCAGCAATGGAGAAACAGACATAGACAACAGACTTATGGAAAGGGGAGAGGGTAAGAGAGGGTGAGATGTATGGAGAGAGTAACGTGGAAACTTACATTACCATATGTAAAATAGACAGCCAGCGGGAATTTGCTGTATGGCCCAGGAAACTCAAACAGGGGCTCTGTATCAACCTAGAGGGGTGGGATGGGGAGGGAGATGGAAGGGAGGTTCAGAAGGGAGGGGATATACGTGTACCTATGGCTGATTCATGTTGAAGTTTGACAGAAAACAAAATTCTGTAAAGCAATTATCCTTCAATTAAAAAGTAAATAAATTTTTTTAAAACTCAACATTCAAAAAAACTAAAAATAAAGTGAATCGCAAGGTACACCCGCCACTCAAGGTGACGGGATACACACGGGAATGAAGACCAGGAACCATCTCTGTAGCTGCCAGGAACACAGCTCAAATCCCAAAGGAATGCCAGGACCGTGGTATTTCACCGCCTTCGAGCTCTCTTCTCTGTATCTGAACTGGACAACGCTGGCCATTCTAGCATCGTGTCCCTCAAACGTGCTTCAGTGACATGCTGGGCTTCATCACAGCTCTGCCACCTGGTCTGCCTCCCACACCTTCCATGAGCTTCGTGAGGTCAGCCGCCTTGTGTCTCCTCTTAATGGATGTGAACCCAGCCCTGATCATCAGGCCAGAAACGTGTGAGGCCCTCAGCCTGCACGCTTGCCTAGTCGCTTCAGTCGTGTCCAACTCTTTGCGACCCAGCGGACCGCAGCCCTCCAGGCTCCTCTGTCCATGGGATTCTCCAGGCAAGGACACTGGAGTGGACTGCCATTTCTTTCTCCAGGGGATCTTCCCGACCCAGAGATCCTGACCTGGGGATGGAATGCAGATCTCTTGTATTGCAGGCAGATTCTTTACCATCTGAGCTACCAGGGAAGCCCAGGCACTCAGCCACTGTATGCCAAATTTATTAAATGAATCTTCTGGTGATGTGATTCCATTGTGTCTTTCTTCTGATTGAAATTCATCAGTGGCTTCTCATTACAAGGGTAGAGGGTCCAGAGTCTTCGAATAGCGTTTGAGCCTTTACTCAGTCTGGCTCCAACCCCATGCTCTGTTACTGCCTCACACACACACACACACACCCCCCAGCAGCCTCACCAAACTCTCGCCTCTTCTCTGCATCCACGGTGCCCGTGATTCCCACCTGTTTGCCTGAGTTGCCCTTTCTACATTTCATGTCCCGCAAGCCCCTGCTCCTGCTCCAGCCTGAGGCCTTCTCCAGCTCACTCGGATGGTCTCCTTGATCCTGTGCCCTCCCACCCCCAAGAGTACTCATTCAGATCTCTTTTAAAAGCAGATCCTGGGTTGTCTTATACCTAGTCGCTTACATTTATGTTGATGGCAATATAGCTGTCGTTCAGTCACTCAGTCGTGTCCAGCTGTTTGTGACCTCATGGACTACAGCACACTAGGCTCCTCTGTTCTCCACTATCTCCCAGCATTTGCTCATATTCATGTCCATCGAGTTGGTGATGCCATCCAACCATCTCATCCTCTGTCATCCCCTTCTCCTCCTGCCCTCAATCTTTCCCAGCATCAGGGTCTTTTCCAATGAGTCAGCTCTTCCCATGAGGTGGCCAAAGTATTGGAGTTTCAGCTTCAACATCAGTCCTTCCAGTGAACACTCAGGACTGATCTCCTTTAGGATGGACTGGTTGGATCTCCTTGCAGGCCAAGGGACTCTCAAGACTCTTCTCCAACACCACAGTTCAAAAATGTCAATTCTTTGGCGCTCAGCTTTCTTTATGGCCCAACTCTCACATCCATACATGACCACTGGAAAAACCACTGCTTTGACTAGACGGACCTTTGTTGGCAAAGTGATGTCTCTGCTTTTTAATATGCTCTCTAGGTTTGTCATAGCTATCCTTCCAAGAAGCAATCATTTTTTTAATTTCATGGTTGCAGTCACTGTCTGCAGTGAGTTTCAGTTCAGTTCAGTCACTCAGTCGTGTCCGACTCTCTGTGACCCCATGAACTGCAGCACGCCAGGCCTCTCTGTCCATCACCAACTCCTGGAGTCTATCCAAACCCATGTCCATCAAGTCGGTGATGCCATCCAACCATCTCATCCTCTGTCGCCCCCTTCTCCTCCCGCCCCCAATCCTACCCAGCATTAGGGTCTTTTCCAATGAGTCAACCCTTCGCATGAGGTGGCCAAAGTATTGGAGTTTCAGCTTCAACATCAGACCTTCCAATGAACACCCAGGACTGATCTCCTTTAGGATGGATTGATTGGATCTCCTTGCAGTCCAAGGGACTCTCAAGAGTCTTCTCTAACACCACAGTTCAAAAGCATCAATTCTGCGGCGCTCAGCTTTCTTCACCGTCCAACTCTCACATCCATACATGACCACTGGAAAAACCATAGCCTTGACTAGATGGACTTTTGTTGGCAAAGCAATGTCTCTGCTTTTAAACATGCTATCTAGGTTGGCCATAACCTTCCTTCCAAGGAGTAAGCGTCTTTTAATTTCATGGCTGCAGTCACCATCAGCAGTGATTCTGGAGCCCTAAAAAATAAAGTCTGACACTGTTTCCCCATCTATTTGCCATGAAGTGATGGGACCAGATGCCATGATCTTAGTTTTCTGAACGTTGAGCTTTAAGCCAACTTTTTCACTCTCCTCCTTCACCTTCATCAAGAGGCTCTTTAAAAAAAAAAAAAAAAAAGAGGCTCTTTAGTTCTTCGCTTTCTGCCACAAGGGTGGTGTCATCCGCATATCTGAGGTTATTGATATTTCTCCCGGCAATCTTGATTCCAGCTTGTGTTTCTTCCAGCCCAGCGTTTCTCATGATGTACTCTGCATATAAGTTAAATAAGCAGGGTGACAATATACAGCCTTGACGTACTCCTTTTCCTATTTGGAACCAGCAGTGAGTTTAGAGCCCAAGAAAATAAAATCTCTGACCAGGTCTTATATTATGCATCTTCCAGGGCTACCACAAGGTAGGCACACTGCAATTGTTTGGAGCCTAAATCAAAGCATAGTTGACTACTGACACATACACACAAACACACATATATACACACACTCCCTGAAGAGTCTTCTCTCCCTAAGAAGGATAAAAGGACCTTCCCGGACCTTAAAACTAAATGCAGTTGTTACTCCATCCTCCACTCCACTGAAGGATAAACTCTGTGTCACTGAACTGTGTCTAAAATAATGTATTTTAAAAACATAGAGAACAGACTTGTCTGAGGGGGAATGGACTAGGAGTTTGGAATTAGCAGAGGCAAACTATCATATATAGAATGGATAAGCAACAATAGCACAGGAAACATATTCAATATCCTATAATTAGCCATAATGGAAAAAGAATATGAAAAAGAATGTATATATATGTATAACTGAATCACTTCTCTGTACCATAGAAATTAACACAACACTGTAAATCAACTATACTTCAATAAAATAAATTGTTTAAAAATAATGTATCTTGTTTATAGGGTGTTTTATATCATGTTGTTCAGATGTTTTTTTCTACCAACAAATCTCCTTATACCACAAGACTATGCCTGTGATTCGGCAATATAAATAATTTGCACCATGTTCATTGGTTTTTATGTTTCTAAGAATGCCTCAGTGCCTGGAGCCCTTAGACACACAGTTCTCCTCTGAAGAGCCTTGTAAGTGGGAGACTCAGTAAGGAAGCGTCTTGCAGAGAAGTGTGCTGTTACTGCTGAGCTTGAGAAGTCAGGCTTGCTTTTCTGTGAAATAGCTGTCAAGAGTTAACAGGATAAGCATAGGGAAACCTCAGGGGAGAGGCATTTGAACACTTACGTCTTTAAACATTTTGTAATAAAAAAAATACACCATCTAGTATATTTCTCCATGCGGACGTCTGCAGAAGCATGCTGTGTCTTTTATTGTCCTGTTATGTTTGGGAGTTCTTTCCTTGGAGACCTCACAGTAACTTAGGGAGACAGAGTAAATATTATTGTCCCCATTTTATTAGGCAGTTGAATTTGATGGCATCACCAATTCGATGTACACAAGTTCGAGCAGGCTCCGGGAGTTGGTGGTGGAAAGGGAAGCCCGGCATGGTGCGGTCCATGGGGTCGCAAAGAGTCGGACATGACTGAGCGACTGAAATGAACTGAATGATAGAAAAATGAAGAAATTTTCCTAAAGCTCTTACAGGACCGTCATAGATGCTGGGCGAGACCGTGGTTTGTGCCCAGGGTTTGAAACCACTCTGCCTGGGTCAAAGCTCAGTTCTGTGTTTACTGGCTGTGTGACCTTGAACAAGATACTTATCCTCCCTGTGTCTGAGTCTCCTCATATGTAAACAGAGATCATAATAACACGCACCTCATGAGTTCTTGTGATGATGAATGCGTTGATATATGGCAATCATTAACTCTTTATTCAACCACTAGAAAAGGCAGCTAACTCGTAAGGACACTATTTGCTCAAAGAGGCTGGGTAATTGAAAGGTGCCTGGAGTATTTCAATCACTAGTGAAATCACCCTTTCGGTGTTCAGTCAGGATCAGCTACAGCAGCATTTTCCAAAGTAGGTTCAGCAGGATAAAACATCTCCTAAGAGAGTCCAAGGAACACAAGAGTTTGGTGGTGACAGAATTTAGAGAACACGGCGACATAGCATCCCTGCCTTGGAAAGTCACGACCGCAGGTTTGCACATTACAGGCACCGAATAAACCCGCAGTAAACAATGAGTTTTATTTGGACCAGTACAGCATTCTCCACATCTGTTTGACCATATCACGTTCATCGCCCCCAAACACCCAGGATTGGACAGGACTGGTGTCCTGCAGGTACCGATCTCGCAGACCACTGCGGAACAGCACCGGAGGGGCGGCAAGACTCTGCAAGTGAAACCAAAGGAGGTCCTTTCGGATTCTCGTCCTTCAGAAGAATAAACTGACCTTTCAGTTTCCTGTCATGTGAGCTCCGGTCATGGTTTCTGCCCTTGAGGCCGGTGATACGTGTCAGAAGAAAATCAGAGAAAGCTGTTGTGGCGCCCCTCGCGCGCCTGGGCGGACAGGGAATGGAGGGGCAGCGCCGATGCCCTGTGTCCGTGCCCGCCCTGTTCCCTCCTGCAGGAGCGCCTTCCTGCCCCTCTGTGCACACGCGGACCTGAGCCTGGCTCGGTGCAGCTCAGGTGCCCCCTGCCCCTCCCAGCCAGCCTGGATGCCCGTCACTGACTCTCCTTTGGTGGCTCAGAGCACTGTAGTGAGAGCACTTGGCCTTTGGTGTACCAGTGGTTTCTGTTCTGTTTGTTACGCCAGGCCTTAGTTGTGGCACGGGGCATCCTCGACCTTCACTGCTGCTCGGAGATCTTTAGTTGGAGCAGGTGGGATCTAGTTTCTCCCCCAGGGACCGAACCCACACTCCCTGCGTTAGGAGCTCACAGCCTTAGCCACTGGACCACCAGAGAAGGCCCAGCTGCGGCTAGACTTGGCTCCCTCCCAGGTGGGGGCTTCCTCTTGCCTTTCTATTTCCTGCTCTACCTACCGCGGGCGGGAGCATAGTCCGCAGTGAGCGAGGGAGCGGACGTCGCTCAGTCGTGTCTGGCTCTTTGCCACCCCGTGAACTATACAGTCCGTGGAACTCTCCAGGCCAGAATACTGGAGTGGGGAGCCTTTCCCTTCTCCAGGGGATCCTCCCAACCCAGGGATCCAAGCCAGGTCTCCTGCATTGTAGGCGGATTCTTTACTGTCTGAGCCACCAGGGAAGCCCAAGAATACTGGAGTGGGTAGCCTATCCCTTCTCCAGCGGATCTTCCTAACCCAGGAGTCGAACCGGGGTCTCTGCATTGCAGGTGGATTCTTTACTAGCTGAGCAATAGTACACAGTAGAGTTCAATAAGTCATTGTTTACTGTCTCCCGAATGTTGTGGAATGAATCAGTTCCTCAATAATCAGGGGGTAGAAGAAGGAATGAGCTCCCTCTACAAAAAGACAGCAAAGCATCTGTGTTCTGCTGCCGTTGCCATGAGACAAACGACCATCATCACAATGGTTTTCATCCTACGCAGACCGCCCGGAGTCCTGTGAATGAGTCCTTCTCCCTCCTCACTGTTTCCAGCCAGTGTTTGTCTTCACAGAACAAGCTTTGTTTTACCTAAACCCAGATTCGAACCAAGACCGCCTTGGTTCTACACCAAGGGGCTTCATGAACAAAGCAGTTTTCCTGCAGGATGCATAATTAGCTAGAGTCTTAGTCCATTCGAGCTGCTGTGACACAATAGCGCAGACTGGGTGGCTTACCAACGGTAGAAATTTACTTCTCACTGGGATGCTGGGAGTCTGAGATCACGGTACCAGCCTGGTTGGGTAAAGGCCCTCTTCCAGGCCACAGACTTCTCATTGTACCCTCACACGGCAGAAGGAGCTAAGGAGCTCTGAGTGGTCTTTTTAACAAAAGCATTAATTCCACTCATGAGGGCTTTGCCCTCCTGTCCTAAGCACATCCAAAATGGCCCATCTTTTAACGCCATCACATTGGGCATTAGTATTTCAATGTACGAATTTGGAATAAATACAAGTATTTGGACAATATCAACTAGAAAAATGTGAAAAGCGATAGTCACTCAGTTGTGTCCAACTCTTTGCAACCCATGGACTGTAGCCCTCAAGGCTCCTTTATCCATGGAATCCTCCAGGCTAGAATACTGGAGTGGGTGGCCATTCCCTTCTCCAGGGAATCTTCCTGACCCAGGGATCAAACCTAGGTCTCCTGCATTGCGGGCAGATTATTTACCGTTTGAGTCATCAGGGGAGCCCATATCAACTAAGGATAGACAAGAGAGAATATGAGATAAGTGAGTGTGTGTGTGTGTGTGTGTGTGTGTGTGTTTGAGCGAGAGAGAGAGAATGAGAGGAGAAATGGACAGAGAATGGGGAAGAAAACGAACAGAGAAGATGAAAGAAAGTGGCATTCAGAATTTCCACAACCAGGGATCAAACCTGTGGCTCCTGCAGTGAAAGCACGGAGTCTTGACCACTAGGGGGTCCAAACGAAGGGTGATTTGAAAGCAGACTAATACAGAGTCAGAGATTGAGATGGAGATGGTTTAGCTCCAGGTATAAAGTTAAAGAGAAACCAACAAAACTTTAAAACTCTAAGGCTTTCCCCAACACTTTTCCCTAGAAGATAATGTAGGATTAAAGATAAATCATTCAAAAATGCACAAACTCAGCATTTACATTGTGGAAATCATAATATGGGGCGGCCCTAGCTTGATCTGCATTTTATTTTGGTTCTGCCCCTGCCCATATGTTCAATGCTGGGTCTGCTAAGAACTGGAGAACTACATCTGGAGAGAAGTTCGAAGGAAAGAACCCAGACTTTCCACATGGCACTGAGGATAGTGATCCGGATGTACACTGCTTTATCTCCCTCTGAAAGTCACAGCGCAGGGACTTCCCAGGGGGTTCGCTGGCTAAGACTGTGCTTCCACCGCAGGTGGCACGGGTTTGACCCCTGGTCGGGGAACTAAGATCTCACATGCTGCATGGCAAAATAATAAAAATTAAAAAATGAAGTCACAAAGTGCTTCCACTTAATGTATGTTTTGATCCTTACAACTACCCCAGAATTTAGGTCTTGTGGGCATTTTAATCCCCCCTTATATGGTTGAGGAATCTAAGAATGAGGTTGGGTAAAGGCCTTCTTCCAGGTCACAGACTTCTCCTTGTACCCTCACACTGTGGAAGGTGCTAGGGAGCGCTGAGGCGTCTCCTTCATAAAAGCAGTGATTCCACTCACCAGGGCTCTGTCCTCCTGACTTAAGCACCTCTCATCTAAGGCCCATCTTTTAATGCCATCACACTGAGCATTAGTATTTCAACCCGTGAATCTGGAAAGAATGCAAATATTCAGGCCATATCAACCACAGATAGCCACAAAGAGATAATAGGAGATAAGTGAACGTGTGTGTGTGTGTGTGTGTGTACAAGTGAGAGAGAGAATGAGAGAAGAAATGGACAGAGAATGGGGAAGAGAACAAGCAGATAAGATGCTCTCTCATCTGCTAAAAACATCTCTTCCTTACAAAGGAAAAATGACCTCTCGAAAATAATATCAGCAGGAAGAAGTAACAGTGCAACACCTATGACCGCTTATCCCCGTCTCCCATCTCTCAGAGAGCATACCCGTCTGTCTCCAGCCCACAGTGTTACAGAGGAACATCCAGGGTGTTGTTGTGTTTAGGACAACAGGAACCTCATCACTGCTCTCTTCAAAGCATCCTTAAGCTCTCTATTCCTCATGCTGTAGATCAAGGGGTTCAGCATAGGGGTGATGAAGGTGTAAACCACAGACACTCCTTGGCCCCTCTCTGGAGAGTAGCTGGAGCTGGGGCACAAGTAGATGAGGCGGGTACCTCCAAACTGGAGCAGAACCACAATCATGTGGGAGGAGCAAGTGGAGAAGGCCTTGTGCCTCCCCTCTGCAGAGCGGACCTTCAGGATGGCAGCCATGATGAAGACATAGGACAGGGTGATCAGCAGGAAGGGGAGGGTGAGGACAGTGACACTAATCACAAACAGAGTGACCTCATGGACCCGGGTGTCTGCACAGGCCAGTCTCATGACGGGAAGGACATCACAGTAGAACATGCTGATCTCTTTGCTGCTGCAGAAGGGGAGTCGGAAGATGAGCACGGCCAAGATGAACCCCAGCACCAGGGAGCCCAGGGCCAGTCGGACACACAGCCGCCAGCTCATCATGAGGCTGTAACGCAGAGGGTGGCAGATGGCCACGAACCTGTCGTAGGCCATGACGGCCAGCAGGATGCAGTCGGCGCTGCCCAGGAATATGAAGAAGAACATCTGGGCACCACAGCCAGCCAGGGAGACGAGGGTTCGCTCCATGGACAGGGTGCTGGCCAGTGTCAGAGGGGCAATGGCGGAAGAGTAGCATGTCTCCAGGGCCGCAAAGTTGGCCAGGAAGAAGTACATGGGGGTGTGGAGAGAGCGGTGGGTCCAGATGATGAGCGAAATGGAGATGTTGCCGCTGACGCTGACCAGGTACATGATCAGGAAGGCCACGAAAATCAGCATCTGAACCTCAGGGAGTTTGGAGAAGGGGCGGAAGTGGAAGTGAATCATCTCAGTCCTGTTCGCATCCTCCATGGGGTCAACGCATCGGGGCTGCTAATGGTCGAGGCGCTGCCGCTGAGGTCAGCCAAGTGTCAGGACGCAGGCTTCCTGCTGGCTGACCCACTCAGCTCTGCGTCTCTCCCCCCCTTCCTCAGCGCCATCCTTCCCTGCAGACTCAGCATCGCACTTCAACAGCTCTTTCGTTGTTGCATCAGCCGGAAGTAGCTCTCCACTGAAATCTTTTCTCTAAGTTGTGGTAAAATATATGTTATGTAATATGCTATGTTATGTAATATTTTATGTGATATTTATCATTTTAACCATGTGTCCGTGTATAATTCAGTGACATTAAATACATTCACCATGTTGTATAACCATCGCCTCTGTCTCTACCCAAAACTTTTCATTATCCTCAACAAAAATTCTACTTAATAAACTAACACTCCTCACGATCTCCTCCCAGCTCCCAGCAACCTCAGCCCTACTTTGTCTTTATGACTTTTCCTGTTCTAGGCACCTCCGACAAGTGGAATCATACACTATTTGTCCTTCTGTGTCTGGCTTATTCCACTAAGCAGAATGTTTTAAGGTCCATCCGTGTAGTAGCTTATGCCAAAATCACGTTCTTTTTCAAGGTTGTATCCATTGTATGTATATACACCCCACTGTGTTTATCCATTCATCTGTTCACGGACACTGGATTGTTCACCTTTTTGCTATTATGAATAACTCTGCGATGAACATTGGTGGAGGAATAGCTGTTCAGGTCAGCAGTGAAATATTAATCCACAGCATACCACGGTTGTTACCGTTTAGTCACTAAGTCATGTTTGGTGCCCCAATGGACTGTACGCCACCAGGCTCCTCTGTCCATGGGATTTCCCAGGGAAGAATACTGCAGTGGGTTGCATTTCCTTCTCCAGGGGATATATCCCACCCAGGGATCAAACCCACATCTCCTGCATCAGCAGGTGGATTCTTTACCACTGAGCCACCAGGGAAGCCCAGTATACCATTCCCAGAGCACAAATCTGCCTCCTCCCTCAATCCCTTGCCTGGTTGTCAAGGGCACAGGCTCACCTGTCATTGACCAATGGAAGGATCTTGAGCAAATTGCTCAAGCTTCTGCTTCCAGTAAATGTGTCTGGTCCCTAGGAAATTCTCCATAAATGTTAGCAAACGGCATTAACACTACTGTCCTTCCACCTTTTCAAGCCCACCTTGATGCCCCTGGTTCTCCCAGAGAAGTCTCCTTTTCCTTCCCTCGCTGCTCCAACCAACCAAGACCAACGGGCCACCTCCTCCATCAGTCTTTTGCCAACACTCTCACTTCTTGACCTTCTGCCAACCCTGTTACCTTCTGTAATACCCAGCATCTTCATTCCAGGCTGACCATGACTACAGAAAATCACAGAATTCTGCTGACTGGTGTCACAATAGAGATAAAAAGGTGTTATGAACCCTAGGACTGTCCCCAAGCCTCTGAGTCAGCTGTTTCCTCTGGTTCCCATGACGACTAGAGCAAACTTCCCCGGCCTCTTTAAGGCCTCTCTTCTGCTCTCTCCTCTCTCACCAACAGTAACAAACCAGCCTCCAAAAAAAAGAGTAAATAAATAACAGAAGCTACCTGGAGGCAACTCTTCGTCATTCTCACCAGCTCTAGACCCAAAACACTCTCTGCCTAGCCCTGCACCACAGCAAGTTTCCACATGCCTTTCTAGAAGCATCCCCTCTCCTCTGCAAAACTAGTCATCTTAGCCCCTTGTGCTCCCGCTGGGATCTTGCACAAGTCGTTCCCTCTGTCTCGATGTCTCCCTTTGATCCCTCTACAGCAACGTTACCTCCCAGGGTCAAAAGGAAAAGAAATTCCCTTAATCTTATATCATCCTCTAAAGCCTCCCTGTCTCCTTTCCACTTCAACCATTTCCTGTTCGTGCTTTAGCACAGTCTGGTTTCCATCTTACGCCCAGAGACCACTCCAACAAAGGCCACCAGTGGCTTCTAAATTGCTCGATCTTAGAGCTACTTTTTGACCCCATCTGTGTTGCCCTGGAGGCTGCTGAATACTCCCCTTTTCCTTGGAATTCCTCACCCAAGGTATCTGTGATTTTATTCTGCCCAAACTCTCTTCCCACCTCTCTGGATACTCTGTCTCCATCGCTTTCCGAGACTGCTCTTCCTCTTGGTGATTTGCAAAGGGAAGATTTTGTTGGTTAATCTAGGTCTGCCTCCCAGATCGACTCTCCGCCCTGCTCTGCCCCGTGGAAGTCCGGTCACTAAGGACTGAATCACCCGGACTCACTCTCCCTGCAGCTTCTGGTTGGATTTGGCCGATGAAGGGCGCTTGCCAAAGAATAAAGAATGGCAGAACAGGAGGCAGGGTTTTATCCCCATCTTGTACACACACACACACACACACACACACACCACACACACACACACACACCACCACACACACACACACACACACCCCACCACACACACACACCCCACCACACACACACACACACACACCACCCCACCACACACACACACCTTGTACACACACACACACCTTGTACACACACACACACACACCCCACCACACACACACACACACACCCCACCACCACCACCCACCTTGTACACACACACATACCTTGTACACACACACACACCTTGTACACACACACACACACCACCACACACACACACACCACCACCCCCCACCTTGTACACACACACACACACCTTGTACACACACACACACCACACACACACACACCCCACCACACACACACACCACACACACACACACACACCCCACCACACACACACACACACCCCACCACACACACACACACCCCACCACACACACACACCCCACCACACACACACACCTTGTACACACACACACACCTTGTACACACACACACACACCCCCCACCACACACACACACACACACACCCCACCACCACCACCCACCTTGTACACACACACACATACCTTGTACACACACACACACCTTGTACACACACACACACCACCACACACACACACACCCCACCACCACCCACCTTGTACACACACACACACACACCTTGTACACACACACACACCACACACACACACACCCCACCACACACACACACACCACACACACACACACACACACCACCACACACACACACACCCCACCACACACACACACACCCCACCACACACACACACACCCCACCACACACACACACACACACCCCACCCCACCACACACACACACCTTGTACACACACACACACCTTGTACACACACACACACCCCACCACACACACACACACACACATCCCACCACCACCTTGTACACACACACACACACCTTGTACACACACACCTTGTACACACACACACACCTTGTACACACACACACACCACCACACACACACACACACCACACAGACACACACACACACACACCACCACCCTTGTTTCTCTACCATCACGGTTCGGTGACCACAGCTCTTGGGCAGTCCATGTTTCACGGCTCCAGTCTTTTCTGGACTCCAGTGACCATTGTCCCCTCACCTTGTCACTTCAGGCTCAAGGATGCAAACAGCTTCCTACCATTGCTTGTCCTTGAGAGCCTCACTCTCACTTACAGTGTGACAGGGAAAATAACATCTGACCCCATACTGGATCTGCTTCTTTTCCTGTAACATTTATATTCTATTGTTAATCACTAAAGGGTTGCTGCCTGCAGCTTAAAGGTACATAATGGCCCATCCCCAGGCACCACTTCCCAATCCTGAGCTTAAGCTGAAATACTTTTGTTTAGCTCACAGGAAACATCATGACCAGGCCCACCTGTAAACGGCTGCAGGAAAGAAGAAAGTAGCACATTCTCTCCACTGTCAGGCCACAGCTAGGAAATATTTGCAACAACTTACTGCCGTTTAAACTTTATCTCCTCACCTCCCCCTCTTTGTTCTATAAAGGAACTACCACCCAAACCCCGGTAAGACAGTTCTTTGGGACACCAGTCCACTATCTCCTTGCTCAGTTGGTTTTCTGAATAAAGGCTCCTTCCATGCCCAAACAGCTCATCACTTGACTTTTCAGTGAATAGTCTGAGCTTGGACTGAGTAACAAGAAGTGCCCTTAATTCTCCCCTCACTTCTATAAATGGTCCCAAAATTAAACACCAAGCTCTGTCTGTATGACTAGCACAGAGAACATTTAAATAGACGATTGTTGAATGTAAAAAGGGAAAGAACCTTATTATTTTATTTTAGAATCTCTTCACCCAGTTTTCTTTCTGCTGTTGATGATCAGCTGGAAAGAATTTCAGGCAAGTTTATATGGTATCCAAAACAGCATACCCCAGCTATACACACACCCCCACACATCATACCTGCTGTACAAACAGAGCTCGGCCTTGTTTCCAGTGATTAAGTACGTCACATGCCACAGAAGGGGGGAGCAGGGAACACTTCGCACCCTGAGTTAAACCAAACCTAACAGAGTCCGCTGATCAGCGCTGCCCTCCCCGGCCAGGAACGTAGTTCTGCTTGTTTCTCCTGTGCTGCTGCCCGAAGACACGTCACAGCCTTTAGGAATATGAAAATCACACGAGGGCATCGCTGTCTTCCCTACACAGAATAATGCACCCTTAATGTTCTTGTTGACTTGTCAATTTTTCCTGTTGAATATGTGTTGTGCTTTTATTCTGGTCGGCCAGCCCTTTTAAAGTCTGGCTCCCTGCATGTTCCACAGGTTTTTCTTCCCTTTTCTAAAGGCTTCTGCTCTGTGCACAGGCCTATGTGGGGTAAGAGGGTTGGAAAGTGAAAGTCACTCAGCCGTGTCCGACTCTTTGAGACCTCATGGACTATAACTATAACTATACCGTCCGTAGAATTCTCCAGGCCAGAAGACAGGAGTGGGTAGCCTTTCCCTTCTCCAGGGGATCTTCCCAGCCCCGGGATCGAACCCAGGTCTCCCCCATTGCAGGGGGATTCTTTACCAGCTGAGCTATCAGGGAGGCCCAGAATTTGAGTTCTCTGCCAACAGGATGTGATCAGTCTCCATTCCTCAGCTCAGGCTGAGGCCCTTTGACCAAGGAGGATTGGAAGTTGGGTGGAACTGTGGTCAGGAATTTTTCACCTGCAAGTTTCTAAGGCTCTTGCTCCTCGAGAATTTTAATTCCATTCCTGGAAACACACCTGCCTGCCTCTGTCTCCTCGCACAGCAAGTAAAGACGTCCATAACACTCCCTACCCCAAATGTTTAATCTTTGTGACTCAGACACTAAGGGGACCAGTCAAGCAAAGAAAGAGAGCTATTGTCTATACCCAGGGGTCTCACGACTCCTCTCATGATGCGCCTGCCTCTGTCTTTCCTTGTGTGTGTCTGTCCTCTCTATGGACCTCAAGCTCCATGAGGCCAGGGACGCGCTGGGTTCCACTCCTCACTAATGCCCAGGACCTGGCCCAGTGTCAGGCAGCTGTGTACCTCTGCACTGACATGAATACTGGAGAGTCACTGAGCTTCTATCAGTGCCAGTGACTGCTACCGAGTACTCTGGAAGCAGAGATAATAATCTTCAATTTAGAACTCTGATGCTAAAAGAGCACATCCTCTCTGGAAAGAAAGTCAGCAATTTTAAATAAAATATATGCATTTAATCACTACTCTCACATTGAAAGATCTGTCCTGAGGAACAGTCTGGAATATGGAGCCAAATACAGAAAGATACGTGCAGTGTGCTTTGACAATAATTTTTATAAGGAAACAGAGCAAACACTCATCAAAAGGTGACATCCTAGTCACTTGAGGTATATTCATGTCATGAACTGTGGTATTAGTGACACTAAAATTGTTATAATTATAAGGTTTAATAAAGTGAGAAAGTACATATAATAAAGTGTGAAATTGAGGAAAAGGGCTTCCCCAGTGGCGCTAGTGATAAAGAACCCGCCTGCCAATGCAGGAGACACGAGGGTCCATCCCTGGGTCGGGAGGATCCCCTGGAGCAGGGCAGGGCGACCCCCCCCAGTATTCTCGCCTGGAGAATCCATGGACAGAGGAGCCTGGCGGGCTACCGTCAGGGGTTTTATCGTAAGGCACTGGATTTTTAGGAGACAAATATATTACACAAATAACAATTATCCTTGCCTTTTGTGTCTTCACCCAAAGCCTTGAGGAGTGAATGAGAAATCTCTCTTCACTTTCAAGTTTACTCCTCCTCCGGGGTCTTCTCAATGAGACAGAAATAGCAATACTGTAAGCTGTGGTTGTAGCTAAATGTTCTTGTCCACTGTCTGCTTTATTCTGCCTTGGCTTCGGCACAGTCCCGTGCTACTTGAAGGCTGGATCAGGAAACGCCCGGTCTTTGCACACTCAGGAGCTATAAACCCTCAGGAACACTGCACCCTCTTTGATGAGCTCTTTGTGACACCAGCACCGCCCCCAAAGACTTGGTGCTCCTCACACGGAGAGACCTTCCTTTTCCATAAAGACCTTGGCACGCTCTTCTACCTCCTCGCCTCACAGAGTGTAATTAATAGGACTGTTCATGCATTCACTCATCTGACAAGAATTTATTGAGCGTCTACCATCGGGTAGGCATTGGGTATGTAACTTGAAAACCTGAGCAGATCACACTCTATCTTCTGGGTGTCCCAACAAAGCACGTAGACCTCCTACAAGGGAGAGTGGACAACTCTCTCTCACCCCTCAGACAGCCTAGGAAATGGGTCATATTTCTAGGGAGGAACAGACTCCTTCTCGCGTGCTCAGCAGTGGAGCGTCTTTTGAAGACTTGCCTGTGGTTAGTAAGTAAAGTGAAAGTGTTAGTCGCTCAGTCGTGTCCGACTCTTTGTGACCCCATGGACTGTATGTAGCCCACCATGGAATTCTCCAGGCAAGAAGACTGAAGCGGGGAGCCCTGTTGTTAGTATATTTGACATCAATAGTGTCACTGCGCTAGCTCCAGGAAGGTCAACTAATGTTCCAATTCATTTGCAACTCCACACCAGGAATCCCCTCACAAGATCAGGAAAGCCCCAGGTCGGTAGGGTTCGTTGGTCCATCGTCAAGGTCTAGACCACACACAGCAACTCAGTCAGCCTGGCCATCCCCCACCCTCTTTACCTTCTGCCTCGAGAGCTGGCAGCCACGTCCTGCCCTGAGGCTGGGTGAAGCACAGGCTGGAATCCTGCTCCAAATACCTTGGGATCCACTGAGACTGACTCTGAGAAACCAGCCGGCACGAGGGAAGCTCCTATCTAGACGCTGTCAATCCTTCCTGCTGCTTCTTCTCAGGGGACCCACGTGGGACTTCAGGACCTGTGGGAACAGAACCCTGGGTGCCTTCTCAACTCTCATCCCTTCTCATCTCATTTCTGGAGCGCTCCCTGCCAATTCTGGTTCAACCAAGCCCCAAGAGGCTAACTGACCTTTTAACTTGACCATCCCCTGTAGGTCAATGTTTGAACACAAACAGGAATTGTTTAGGGACATGATATTCTAAATTGGTTTAATTGCTGCTAGACTTAGCTCTGTTTTAATTATTGCCTAGATCTTTATTCTCCCATTTCGAGGTAGTTTAGGCAGACATAGAGTTTTAACGTATCCAAGTAGGGGTTAATTTTGTGTACCCAGACAACTGAACTTAACTGAGACGAATTGTAAGGATCCTTCAAAACTTGAGGGTGGAGGGGAAGGGGATGACAGAGGATGAGATGGCTGGATGGCATCACCGACTCAATGGACCTGAGTTTGGGTGGACTCCGGGAGTTGGTGATGGACAGGGAGGCCTGGGGTGCTGTAGCTCATGGGGTCGCAAAGAGTCAAACACGACTGAGCGACTGAACTGAACTTTCAAAACTCAACCCAGTGTCACCTGCTCCATGAAGCCTTTTTCTGATACACATTAATACCTTCCCTCTGCCAAAAAGAAAGAATCATGCCTGCCTCATGCCCTGTGGTGGCCGTGCCCACCTCAATTATAGCACTTATCTCCCCGTATTGCATTTATACAGGGCTTCCCTGGTGGTTCAACGGTAAAGAATCCTACCATGCAGGAGACCTGGGTTCAATCCCTGAGTCAGGAAGATCCCCCGGAGAAGGAAATGGCAAGCCATCCCAGTATTCTTGCCTGGGAAATCCCATGGACAGAGGAGACTGGTGGGCCACAGTCCAAGCGGACACAAAAGGGTTAGACATGACTGAGCAACTGAACAAAAACAACATTGTGTTTATATACTCGTTTTTTGACTTCTACTAAGATAGGTCCTCGGTGGTAGCGAGTAATTCAAGTCAGTTGCATTTTATCACCTAGGGTGGAACTGAGCACCTAACAGAGGTCATGTATTCATTGCTTGCAGAATGTTACAGTGCTGGGCATTCCTTTATTTACTCACCAAACATCATCTAAAAGCCCATCACACTCCCTATAATCGATGTGCTTTGTAACAGTGGCCACTAGTGACTTTGGCCAAGGCCATTATAAAATGTAGAAACAAAATTTTTTTCAAACTTCAGCCACACACAAATAATGTTCATGACTTATGTTTTATTTGAGCTATCAGGATTATTTACTTAAGGTTTTTCTTGACTTAAATTCAGTTCACTCACTTTTTTTACATAACAGGCTCGTACTGGTTATATTTTTTTATCCCCCAATTTTAAATACATACAAAAAATATTTAAATGATCATTTATGTAGCCGCTAAAGCTTTCATCTCAAGGACAAGTAGATCTGAAAACTCTGAAAATGTTGTTGAAATGACGTCTTATGTGTGTGAGAGAGAGAGAAAGGGAGAAAGCACCGGGCAGGAGTTTGTCCAAACAATCCTGAAAGAAAAACACAAAACAATCCTGAAGAAACAACCCCGCAGCCACTTGGAAGTCTAATCGGTCTGACTGTGTGTGTCCCGAGCAGGAGCATATTTTAGCAAGTATCAGGAGTCCACTCGGGGAGGAACAAACAAAACCCTTCTGCTTCTCTAGAGCGGAGGTTGGAGCTGCTGAGCCACAGGCGGCGAAGAGGCGAGGACTGGCTCTTCAGATGGCTTAGCGCTCTGGGTGCACCGCTCAGCGCCTCGGCATGCACCACTGCGGAGCGGCTAGCTGCCAAACCCGAGCTCGAACTCAGTTTATCTGAAGTCCAGACCCGTTCCGCTGCAGCCAGAGTCACAGTCATCTCTGAGTGACCCTGTGGGCCATATCCGGCTATCTATTTTTTCATTCCAGCCACATAAAATATCTTTAACCTTTCTTCTCTAAGTCTCCATTTTGCCCCCCACTTCCATTTCTCTCCCTCTCTCCGTCTCTTTTGCCTTCTTTTCTTTTCTTTTTTTTTTTCCTGCTCACCTATGCTGAATTTAATGTGCCTATATCTTACAGGTACTAAGTAATTATTCATTTTTTAACAGTTGCAGGGAGAAAAATCTACTGACTCTGAAACCGTGCCCCATAGGGTTAACAGAAACTGGTGACTAACAGAAATTCCTGTCGTTGTTGTTCACTTGCTAGGTCATGTCCAACTCTTTGTGACCCCCATGGACCACAGCGCGCCAGGCCTCCCTGTCCATCACCAACTCCCGGGGTTTACTCAAACCCATATCCATGGAGTCGGTGATGTCATCCAACCATCTCATCCTCTGTCGTCCCCTTCTCCTTTTGTCTTCAATCTTTCCCAGCATCAGGGTCTTTTCAAATGAGTCAGTTTTTCACATTAGGTGGCCAAAGTATTGGAGTTTCAGCTTCAGCATCAGCCTTCCAATGAGTATTCAGGGTTGATTTCCTTCAGGATTAACCTGTTTGATCTCCTTGCAGTCCAAGGGACTCTCAAGAATTTTCTCCAACACCACAGCACAAAAGCATCAATTCTTCAGTGCTCAGCCTTCTTTATGGTCCAACTCACACATCCATATGTGACTAGTTGAAAAACCATAACTTTGACTATTTGGACCTTTGTTGGCAAAGTCTCTGCTTTTTAATATACTGTCTAGATTTGTCATAGCTTTCCTTCCAAGGAGCAAGTATCTTTTAATTTCATGGCTGCAGTCACCATCCACAGTGATTTTGGAGCCCACAAAAATAAAATCTGTCACTGTTTCCCCTTTCTCCCCTTCAGTTTGCCATGAAGTGATGGGACCAGATGCCATTAGTTTTTTGAATGTTGAGTTTTAAGCCATCTTTTTCACTCTCTTTCACCCTCTTCAAGAGGCTCTTTAGCTCTTTTTCACTTTCTGCCATAAGGGTGGTGTCATCTGCATGTCTGAGGTTATTGATATTTCTCCCAGCAATCTTGATTTCAGCTAGTGATTCATCCAGCCCAGCATTTCACATGATGTACTTTGCATAGAAGTTAAATAAGCAGGGTGACAATATGCAGTCTTGACGTACTCCTTTCCCAATTTGGAACCAGTCTGTTGTTCCATGTCCAGTTTGAACTATTGCTTCTTGACCTGCATATAGATTTCTCTGGAGACAGGTCAGGTGGCCTGGTATTCCCATCTCTTTCAGAATTTTCCACAGTTCGTTATGATCCACACAGTCAAAGAGATGCAGGTTCGATCCCTGGGTCAGGAAGATCCCCTGGAGAAGGACGTGGCAACCCAGTCCAGTAGTCTTGCCTGGAGAATCCCATGGACAGAGGAGCCTAGCAGGCTACAGTCCATAGGCTGCAAAGAGTCAGACGTGACTGAAGCGACTTAGCTCGACACGGCACAGAGAGTCCAAGGGTCTGGGTTAGCGGCACCGCTGTGACAAAGAAGAGAAACTTGGCCCTAGACTGGATCTGTCCCTTCAGCTCTAAGCTTTGTACTCTCTTGCCTGTGCTTAGGCATACTGGCTCTGCCCCTCTGTGAAAGAAGGTCACCTGTAGCCTGAAATACACATAGTGGCCCATTCTGAGCTCTGCCTCCCAGAGTTGACCTTGAAAGAAGGTTTAACACTTTCCATTCTTACAGAGATAAAAAGTTGCAGAACAGAGATTAGCGTTTGTCTTGGAGGATTGCGGGAACACTGTAACTAGGCCCGCATGGACAGCGGCAAGAGCGAAGGGCGATCGCAGCAGCCCTCTGCGGTCCGGCCAGCCACGGCCCCTCCTCCTTTCTTATCAAAGAAGCCCGATTTCTCACTCAGGCAAGAGGGCTCTTTGAGACACGAGTCCACTATCTTCTAAGCCCACTGGTCTGAATAGGGCGGTCAGTCCTGGCCCCAACACCGTGTGTCTCGACTCATTGGCCTGTCCGGCAGCAGGCAGAACAAGCCTGGAGTCTGGACTCGATACTACGGTCGAGAGAGAGCCAATATGGCCATCCAGAAGGCGAGACTTGAACACACTTGAAAACCAATGAAAGCTGCTCAGTTGGAAATGACTAAGGACTTGAAAGAAAGCGATCCTGCTTTACTGTGTCCTTTCGTACTGTAACCGTAGACATCACCATCTTATTTGACTGGCATCCGAACCCCTTGCTGTAAGAGGGCACTATTAGTACCATCCCTTTTTTATGTGAAGGAAAGATTAGGGCTCATGTTTGTGTCTTGAGCCTGGGACTAAGTATCTAGCATATATGCCCAGCAGATACAGGAGCACCAGAAAATACAAAGAAAGAATAAGCGACTTCTTGTGCTTCAAGGGGCCTTACAGGCTTTTTAAAGAGGCAATAGCAAAACATATGAAACTCAATTGCATAAAAAGAAGTATCCTTTTGTGAAAAGAAAAAGATCACCGGTAGATAGTCTGGCCAAAGAGATTTTTAATGACCAGGGAATTTTTGCATAAACTAATGTTGTGGCTAGCATTTTTATTATGTAAGTGAATATTGAAATACCCACGTTTGAGTAAATAGCAGCAACTTTTTTGGCGGGTTATTACATTCAATAGTTACACCTGACACACCTATAAAGTCTTCTAATTTTTTTGAAATCTTGGCTTCAATCTGCTCTTCTTTAGAAGCAAAGGAGCAGTCTCCAGTACCGTGAGTTTCCTTTTCACTTTCCGTATCAGAATCGTAACAGTATTACTAAGATTTTTTTTTGTCTTTTTGTTGGTCTAATATTCACATCATCTGAATCAGAACTGTATTCTGAAGAAGTATCAACTTCTGCGACACTAGTATACATGTTGCTCAAACAATCACAGAAAGTATCTGCATAAAATTCACTGAAAAATTCTTCTTCACTCAAAATTTCTTGATGTATCATTTTTGAAGATTTTACAATAATAGACTTGAATTTATACAACATACAAGGTTGGAACAAAAACTTAACAGAGCCAAATGTGAATGATGATGATACAACCCTAAATAGTGTGATGAACCCTTGATCAATTTTAAACAGCCTCACATGGTAATGTTAATTGTATCTTTCTAAAATTGTATCGAGACATCGCCGGTCAACACGGGTAATACGCCTCTGGAGAGAGTAGCACTGAAACATACACATCACCAAGTGTGAAATCGGTGGCCCGTGGGAACTTGCTCCATAACACAGAGTGGCACTCTGCGACAGCCCAGACAGCTGGGATGCGGTGGGGTGGGGACACGTGTGTGCCTATGGCTGATTCACGTTGGTGTATGGCAGAAGCCCACGCAATAGGTAAAGCAATCATCCTCCAATTAAAAATAAATTTTAAATAAAAGAAATGACCAAAAGAAGAGAAAATGATGAGCAAGTGATGGGATCAAAACAAAAAGGAGTTTCAAAGGTAAAAAATAAAATAATATATCAACGCCATGGAAACTGAACAAGGAATAAAGCAAAGGCTGTCTGGATGTAAATCCACTGGGCCTGCATGCCTTCGGGGGTAAAGGCCCTTAAAACAGGAGACAGGATGGCATCTACTGTATCAACTGCGGCCATCATTTATCCATCCCTCCATCCTTTCTTCACAGACCTTCGGGTACTAGTCCTTAGTCTAAGCACTGTGATGAGAGAGAAGGCTGATTCCGTGGGCGGAGACCGGTCCAGGCTTCCATCCCTGGAATCTGATAGGAGGTGGATGACTGAGTACCGATTAGCATTTCACAGGCGACACAGCCGAGCAGTCTTCTCTCCACCCCCTCTTTCTTTCATTTTGAGCCTCCTGTCCTTCGAATCGTGTCCCTACCTCTGATTTGGGGAATATTTTTTCTAGGAAGGACTATTTCTGGCTCCATGAACCAGCACGTTCTTGCCATAACTTCTCACTGCCTGAGTCACCTGTTGATTCCTTAGGCTACAGATCCAGGGGTTCAGCACTGGTGAGAAAAAGGTGTAGACAACAGACCCCGTCCGGCTGTCACCTGGGGAGGAGCTGGCGCTGGGGCGAAGGTAGGTAAGGAGCAGAACTGCAGGAGAACCGCCGGGGGGTGGGAGGGGCAGGTGGAGAAGGCCTGGCGCTCTCCCTGGGCCGACTCCATCCCCACGACTGAGGCCAGGATGCAGAGAGGATCAGGAGGACGGTGCCCGCGGGTGTCCGCACAGGCCGGGCGCAGGACGGCAGGCATGTCACAGAAGTGATAGATGTCACTGTGGCCACAGAATGGAAGGAGGCAGATCACGGTGGTCAAAGGCAATGCCAGCAGGAACCCCGGCCCTAGGGAACCCAGAGTCATCTGCCCACTGAGCTGCCAACTCAGCGTGAGGGGGTAACGCAGGGGCGACACGTGGCCACGTGCCTGTCCCAAGCCCTGGCAGCCAGCAAGACACCGTCAGACCCCCGAGAAGGACAAAGAACATCTGAGATCTGCAGCCAGGGAGAGAGATGGGCATCCGCCCCATGGAAAGCGTGCTGGCCAGTGTCAGGGGGGCAACACCAGTGCAGTGGGCAATCTCTAGCATGGCCAGGCCGGGCAGGAGGAAGCACATCGGGGTATGCAGGGAGGGGTCTCTCCAGACCGTGAGCCCAATGGCGACACGTCCAGTGAGGCTCCCTAAGGACGGCAGCAAGGAGACTGTGAAGATGGAAGCCCGCAGGGTCTGTTGAGGGGGGCGGAAGGGGAAGTGGACCGCTCCTCCGTTAGCCTGGCAATGGGGTAGGAAGTCACAGGCAAAGGGACCCTCCTGTGTCCTTGGGCCTGGCGCAGCTCCAGCTGTGCTGGAAACAGTCTGCAGTCAGCAGTCCTTACCCTTACTGCTTCCTTTGGAGTTTGGTTGACGTGGCCTTGCCTCCCCTACCGTTCAGTCTGCTAGCTGTGTGACCCTGGAGAACTACACGTGTCAGCGTTCTCCTTTTACACGTGGGAAGGGCGTGACACCCACCTTGGAGAGGTGGTGTCTGAAAGCGTCACGCCCCACGCCAGCCGTGCCATAGACTGGCTCTCAGCGAGGTTTCCCTTCAAGTCCAGGTTTTCCCTTGACCTCCCATCCCCCTTTTTCTTTCTTAAAGCAAACCCTCCTGATGGCGCTCATGCCTCTCCCTTACTATGGTTGTCCACTCACGTCCAGGACACCTTAAATGTATGTATTCGTACCAAGAGCATGTCATTGTCTTAGTGAGCCTAGAGGGCCAGCAGCACAGGGGTTTCCTTTACCTGTTCTTCAAAGCTGGAAGCTGGAAGCCAGAGACGTCAAACAGCTCACACTGCTGTCTCCTCCATTCCCCAAATTCACAGTTGTGGTATCGTGTTGCTGGTTTTTTCCTTTAAACTTTCAATAATCCAGTTTTGTTTTGTTTTATTTCATCAAATACTAACTCTACTCTTGTTTCACCTTCTTTCTCACATCCACCTGCGTTTGCATTATTATCAAGTCCACCCTAAAGAGGGCTTTCACCCCCATACCTATGGCTTACCCCCCACCAACCCAACTTAGCATCATTTTAGATTAAGTTCTCTGAAATACTTTTTAAGACATGTTCCTCTACTCTGATCCTAAACTTAAAAAGCAAAGGAACCTGGGGAATCCCCTGGCGGTCCAGAGGTGATGACTCTGTGCTTCCACTGCAAGGGGCACAGGTGTGATTTCTGATGGGGGTGCTATGACCACATAGGCTTCTGCTTTGCAGCCAAAAATAAATAAAAGCAAAGGAACCTTGACTTTATTAGTCATTATACCTCAATAAAACTGAAGGAAAAATAAGAAAGGAATTTCTTATTCTTTTGATATCACATACAATTATCCTAAAATATTTTTATAAGTGAAATTAGCACAACTTACCTGGGGTATAATGTCAGGAAGCTCCTCAATGACCAAATCCACAGTCGCATCCTATCCACCACACCTTTGTTCTAAGCCATCCGGTCCTTATGCACACGACCCTTAAATTTGTTGAGTTTTAATTTGCTGCAAAATAGACTTGAATGTGTACACAAATATTGTCTTGTGTTTATGGATTACCTTTTCAGTGTTATTCAAATGGCAGAAGGTAGTAGTTCTAATGGAGAAGTCTTTGCATTGATCTTCTTGGGGGATTCTCAGAGAGGCCAGGCCATGCCCAAAACACTTTCCTGATAAATAGAGGGGGTGGGACCAAAATACATGCAAATTAAACACTCAGCCACCATTATTTTTTGGTGTAACAAGTGAACCAAGTTTTAACATTGTGTTTTCTTTTGCTTTAGTTGTTAACAATGGTCCCCAATACAGGCAGTCTTGAAGAAATGAGTATTGTCAAGCTCACTGATGGAGAGGCAAAAGGCTCAACACTTTAGGAAAATATTTCATAAGTTTTCAAGCTGAGTGATGCATGCATCAGTATCATATCAGTTCAGTTCAGTCGCTCAGTCGTGTCCGACTCTCTGCGACCCCATGAACCGCAGCACGCCAGGCCTCCCTGTCCATCACCAACTCCTGGAGTCTACCCAAACCCATGTTCATCGAGGTGGTGATGCCATCCAACCATCTCATCCTCTGTCGTCCTCTTCTCCTCCCGCCCACAATCCTACCCAGCATTAGGGTCTTTTCCAATGAGTCAACCCTTTGCATGAGGTGCCCAAAGTATTGGAGTTTCAGCTTCAACATCAGACCTTCCAATGAACACCCAGGATTGATCTCTTTTAGGATGGATTGATTGGATCTCCTTGCAGTCCAAGGGACTCTCAAGAGTCTTCTCCAACACCATAGTTCAAAAGCATCAATTCTTCGGCGCTCAGCTTTCTTCACCGTCCAACTCTCACATCCATACATGACCACTGGAAAAACCATAGCCTTGACTAGACGGACTTTTGTTGGCAAAGTAATGTCTCTGCTTTTAAATATACTATCTAGGTTGGCCATAACCTTCCTGCCAAGGAGTAAGCGTCTTTCAATTTCATGGCTGCAGTCACCATCAGCAGTGATTCTGGAGCCCAAAAAAATAAAGTCTGACACTGTTTCCACTGTTTCCCCATCTGTTTCCCATGGAGTGATGGGACCAGATGCCATGATCTTGGTTTTCTGAACGTTGAGCTTTCAGCCAACTTTTTCACTCTCCTCCTTCACCTTCATCAAGAGGCTCTTCAGTTCTTCTTCACTCTCTGCCATAAGGGTGGTGTCATCCGCATATCTGAGGTTATTGATATTTCTTCCGGCAATCTTGATTCCAGCTTGTGTTTCTTCCAGACCAGCGTTTCTCATGATGTACTCTGCATATAAGTTAAATAAGCAGGGTGACAATATACAGCCTTGACGTACTCCTTTTCCTATTTGGAACCAGTCTGTTGTTCCATGTCCAGTTCTAACTGTTGCTTCCTGACCTGCATACAGGTTTTTCAAGAGACAGGTCAGATGGTCTGGTATTCCCATCTCTTTCAGAATTTTCCACAGTTTATTGTGATCCACACAGTCAAAGGCTTTGGCATAGTCAATAAAGCAGAAATAGATATTTTTCTGGAACTCTCTTGCTTTTTCGATGATCCAGCGGATATTGGCAATTTGATCTCTGGTTCCTCTGCCTTTTCTAAAACCAGCTTGAACATCTGGAAGTTCACGGTTCACGTATTGCTGAAGCCTGGCTTGGAGAATTTTGAGCATTACTTTACTAGCATGTGAGATGAGTGCAATTGTGCGGTAGTTTGAGCATTCTTTGGCATTGCCTTTCTTTGGGATTGGAACGAAAACTGACCTTTTCCAGTCCTGTGGCCACTGCTGAGTTTTCCAAATTTGCTGGCATATCGAGTGTAGCACTTTCACAGCATCACCTTTGAGGATTTGAAATAGCTCAACTGGAATTCCATCACCTCCACTAGCTTTGTTCGTAGTGATGCTTTCTAAGGCCCACTTCACTTCACATTCCAGGATGTCTGGATCCTGGTGAGTGATCACACCATCATGATTATCTGGGTCATGAAGATTTTTTTTGTACAGTTCTTCTGTGTATTCTTGCCACCTCTTCTTAATATCTTCTGCTTCTGTTAGGTCCATACCATTTCTGTCCTTTATCGAGCCCATATTTGCATGAAATGTTCCTTTGGTATTTCTAATTTTCTTGAAGAGATCTCTAGTCTTTCCCAATCTGTTGTTTTCCTCTATTTTTTTGCACTGATCGCTGAGGAAGGCTTTCTTATCTCTCCTTGCTATTCTTTGGAACTCTGCATTCAGATGGGAATATCTTTCCTTTTCTCCTTTGCTTTTCGCTTCTCTTCTCTTCCAAGCTATCTGTAAGGCCTCCTCAGACAGCCATTTTGCTTTTTTGCATTTCTTTTCCATGGGGATTTTCTTGATCCCTGTCTCCTGTACAATGTCACGAATCTCTGTCCATAGTTCATCAGGCACTCTGTCTATCAGATCTAGTCCCTTAAATCTATTTCTCACTTCCACTGTATACTCATAAGGGATTTGATCTAGGTCATACCTGAATGGTCTAGTGGTTTTCCCTACTTTATTCAATTTAAGTCTGAATTTGGCAATAAGCAGTTCATGATCTGAGCCACAGTCTGCCCCTGGTCTTGTTTTTGCTGACTGTATAGAGCTTCTCCATCTTTGGAGTATCATATACAGTATCATATACTATCATATACAGTATCATATACAGTATCTATCATATACAGTATACATATTATACTATCATATAAAGTATACTATGATACTTTGGAGTATCATATACAGTATCATATACTATCATATACAGTATCATATACAGTATCATATACTATCCTCCTAATCTGTGTAGGGTTTGAATTTTCCAAATAAAAATGAGCATTTGACTTTAGTTATCATGCTTTAGAGTTTAAAATTAGAAATTAATCTTAAATGAGAATGATAATGACAACAGCAACAGAAACCTTTATATAAAGGTAAAAATCACAGCATAATTTTAATAGGGAATAATGAAACCAGCCTAATATGGAATGCTAGATTCAGTTGATGAAATACTATGCAATTGTTTAAAATTATATTTATATGTAATAACATGAAAATAGTTGTGATATAATACTAAACAGAAAATGAGATTTAAACAATTACAATCACCCTACTGTAGAAAGAATACACGCTTTGAGTGATGAGCCTGAAAAGGGTTTTTCCTATTCTGTGTGTTCTAATATTCTTTAATAAACATCAACGTTCTGAGCATGCTGCTTAATTGCAAGCTTTAACATGATAAAGGGAGTAACAAGCAGTGTTTCCTCAAACTGTGGAGTACAGTATTTTGCAAAATTTCAAAGCAAACAGTTTATACAGAAATTAAGAAAAATATATGTCTAGTCACAACTGATGACTTTATTTTCAACAATAAAAGTGTCATTCCTTGAAAGCACAGTTAGTCCTTCATTCAGATAACTTATCATCAATCACCTCTGCAATGGAATTGAAGGCAGTTTGCTCTCCCAGCCAGCCTGCTTTCCCAAAATGCCCACTGCAGACCAGTCCCTGTGCGTCAACCCTTTTATGGACACATCTGGACCCAAGCCATCCTGGCTGCATGCACCAGGCCCCTCAGAGGAAAATGCTGATTCGGAAGCTTGAAATTGGCTCTTTCACACTCGGTACATAGTCAACACATTCCTTTCATTCTACACTGTTTACTCTTGAGTTAGTTGTGTATAGGTCTGTCTCCCTGGCTACAAAATACACTGCAAGTGTCTTTGAGGCAGCTTCTGTATTTTGTTTGCCTTTACACACATATTCACATGTGATTTGCATATAGTAAATGCAACTCTGTTCTTTTGGCAATTCAATTTTTAAAAATTAATTAAGCCAAAGCAACAAAGCCAAGTGTCTTGAGTCACAGCAGGGAAAAGAGGAAAAAAAATAAAAAACTAAAATACTAGCTAATGTGTATGAAGTGTTGCTGGGTGCTCACTGCTTTAAAAATAATAGTAACTAACATTTACTGGGTGTCAGGGACTATTCCAAGCACTATATACCGATCAATGAGGCGAGGCTGTGGGGGAAAGGGAGGTCTTATACACTGTTGCTGAGAATTTAAACTGGTGCAGCCATCATGGGAAAGAGCATAGAGGTTCTGCAAACAATTAAAAACAGAACTACCATGCGGCAGTGGAATGTAGCCATGCCACTCCTAGGTAGATAGCCGAAGGAAATGAGACCAGCATCTCAAAGAGATATCTGCATTCCCGTCTTCATGGCAGCATTATTTGGAGTATCTGAGATATGGAATCAAGCCAAATGTCTATTGAAGGATGAATGGATTAAAAAGTATATACATAGATGTGTGTGTATACACATATATATGTACATACACATAAAAAATGCAGTATTAGTCAGCCTAATAATGATATCCTTCCATTTGAGACAACATAGACGAACCTGGAGGAGGTTACGTGAAGCAAAATAACTAGACACAGAAAAACAAATGGTGCTGTCACTTACATGTGGAATCTAAAAGAGTTGAACTCATGGAAACAAAGAGTAGAAGGGTGGCTACCAAGGGTGAGGGAGTGGAGAGGACAGGGTGGCCAAAGGGCACAAGTTTCAGTTATAAGATGAGTAAGTTCCAAAGCTCTAACGTACAACATGGTGCCTAAAGTTAACAAAAATGCACGGTACACTCGAAATTTTCTAAGCAAATAGATGCTAAGTATTTTTAACACACATACAAAAACCTATATGGAGTGAAGGATATATTAATTAGCTTGACCATGGTTCAGTTCAGTTCAGGTGCTTAGTCGTGTCTGACACTTTGTGACCCCATGGACCACAGCACGCAGGGTCTCCCTGTCCATCACCAACTCCCAGCATTTACTCAAACTCATGTCCATTCAGTCGGTGATACCATCCTCTGTCGTCCCCTTCTCCTCCCACCTTCAATGTTTCCCAGCATCAGAGTCTTTTCCAATGAGTCAGTTCTTCTCATCAAGTGGCCAAAGTATTGGAGTTTCAGCTTCAGCACCAGTCCTTCCAGTGAATATTCAGGGCTGATTTCCCTTAGGATGGACTCCTTGCTGTCCAAGGGCTGGAAATAGTACATTTGAGCGTTACCAGCCTGTTGTTTGTATTTAAAGTCAAACAACTAAACTGGATTGCTTATCCCCAAAATGTAAATAGAAAAGAGAAACTGAGGCAAAGACCCAGCTTGAGTGGGAAAACCAGCAATATAGACGAAGAAATTAATCCTAAATGAAACCAGTCCCAACGCAGGGAGCAAATCTGTGTCTTCTGCACTGGCAGGTGGACTCTTTGCCGCTAAGCCGGCAGGGAAGCCCCTAGATTAGATTGAGTCCAACACTATCCTAACCTTGAAACACAGAGATGTTGGTCCTTTCAAGGATTTCTCTGGTTTAAAAAAATCCATCGTCACAAACGTCAAGCTTATAGAAGTCAAAGAACTAGAAAATGTCTACTTCTGTTATTAGAAGAATAGCTAGAAGGTTCCTTCTCATTACGAATCCCCCATATGCGTATACCTATGGCTGATTCATGTTGAGGTTTGAGAGAAAACAACAAAATTCCGTAAAGCAATTATCCTCCAGTTAAAAATGAATAATTTTTTTTAAAAAAAGAAAAGAATCCCCCATATGGGTTAAAAAAATAATTCTAATTACATGAACTTTTCAAAAAGCATTATTGGATAAAAAGAGATGTGCCTGAGTTTTCCTCAGACAGTGTCCTTTTAGGACACCCTTAGCTGAACCTGACTCGTATTCTTTTTATCACCGTATCGATCTTTCAGTTCTGAGCTCTGAGTGTCGACTCGCCCTCTCATTCTCCACCCTCTTCCCTCTTCTCTCAGACACCAGAGCTATGCCACACAGAGTGGGGGGTCTTAATAAACATCTTTTAGCATTTACTAACATAAATAACGAGTGGAAACATGCGGCGCAGGGCGCTCTGCTCAGCCCTCTGTGAGACCTGAACGGGAGGAAGCCCAGAAGGGGGGCCAGATGTGTACAGATGTGTGTGCATGGCCGGCTCCCCGTGCTGTGCAGCAGAAACTAACACCGTTGCAAAGCAACTATGTTCCAGTAAAAATTAATTTTTAAAAAATTTATTAAAATAAGTATTGATTAAAGGAGTAGTTGGTGAGAGAGGGTGAAAAGAAAGAGCAAAAGAAAAGAGGGAGATTATAAATTAGGGTCTGAGCACTGACTTTGTAAGGATCTGAGAAAGGTTTGTGGCACTCACTTTACGGAGAAAAAGTTTGTTGATAAAGGACGATTAGAATGAAGGACTTGACTCTCAGGACACCTGCAGTCAGCCTTACACAGTGCATGCTGAGTGAGGCATACTTTATTTCCATGATAGAAGCTGAGATTTACTTCAGTCTGAACTAGGAGTGTTCCTTTCCCATTTGCTAGCTGGGCAAGTTGGTTAAAACTTTTAAGCCTGAATGTCTTCATCTGAAAAAAATACAGACAATAAAGGACTGAAGGACCACTTAAGTGAAAGGATGCCTGTAAAATGGTTAGCATGGTATACAGGACCCAATAAATATTATCTAGTGTTATGCAACAGGGGAATAATGCCTTTTGTTGAATGTGTTGTTCTGAACATTTCATTTGATTTACTCAGAGTGTGCTTGTGAAAGTACTGCGTTGAAAAGTATTATGTGAGATGGCCTATATGCTACTGCTATCAACTTTCAGAAGCGAATTCCATGTGACTCAAGGTATTAACAGTAAAGGGACATAATTTTGGCTCATCTTTCCAGACGCTGCTGCCAGAAAATGCTCTTGGAGTCTCTTTCAGGAAGTAAACGGTGTCTGCAGACGGGTCATTGTCTCAGATCCACAGACACATTTAAAACTTGCAGTCCATACGGTTGCAAAGAGAAGGACATGTCTTAGTGACTGAACAACAACATAAAATGTATATTTTATTTTGCGAATTAATTTTATGAATGCTATTTATGAATTCACATATAAAACTCATTTATAATGACATATAGACAGTATTATTCGAGAATGTTTTATAAGGACAAAAATACGTTTGTTTGGGTACATCTCATGTGGGAATCCTCCAACTGGTATGAGCACCTCCAGGAGACACAGAAACCTCTGCTCCGAGCAGGCTCTCAGCCCTCTGAATGACGGTTAGAACGTTATTCCCCCTTCCCTGTTTATCCCACAGTCAGAGCTCCCAAATTAAGATTTTACTTTTTTCTTCAGGTGAGTCCAAATTTGTGCTAACGGATAAAACATTAAGGTCAATTAGGCCATGCAGATAAACCATGGTCTAGATTATAATCATGCCTTTCTAGTCCAGAAATACTGTAATCCAACATTTTTGGCCTCAGATCTTAAGTGCTCTTTTTCCAACAGACCGTCCAGAGTTCTACCTACAGCTGAGCTAAAATCAAGTAACAAAGCCACTGGAAAGTGCTGGAAGTGTTGGTCGCTCGGTGGCGTCCAACTCTTTACAACCCCGTGGACTGCAGCCCACCAGGCTCCTCTGTCCATGGGATTCTCCAGGCAGGAATACTGGGGTGGGTTGCCCTTTCCTTCTCCAGGGGTCTTCCCGACCCAGGGACCAAAGCCAGGTCTCCTGCCCTGCAGGCGGCCGCCTGACCCTCCGAGCCGCAGACCGTCCGAGCCGCACTCCGGAGACGTAAAGCTCGGGGAAGGCCCTGTGGTGCAGACCAAGGTGAAGCACAAAGGCTCCGCGAGCAGACGGTCAGTGCCGGCCTTCCTACTGCTCACTCACATGGCTTCACAGCACGTTGGACCTGTTTAATCCTGTATGTCTTCATCTGGAGACTCGGGAGGTAACAGTACACGCTTACTAAAGTGGGTTAATACAGGTGTCCCCAGTCTCTGGGATCTAACGTCTGATGATTTGAAGTGGAGCTGATGTAATCATACTGGAAATAAAGTGCACAATAAATGTAATGTGCTGGAATCATCCCCAAACCACCCCCCCCAACCCCAGTCCATGGAATAACTGTCTTCCACGAAACCGGTCCCTGCTGCCAAAAAGGTTGGGGACCACTGGAATGGATGAAGTGAGCTAACCCAAGTAAGTATTCAGTACTTTCACTTTGTCTAGGACTTAACTTGGAATAAACGATCATTTGTCATAAGACAGAGCGCTTGTCCTCCAGGAACCTTAAATATAATTTGGAACAGAACATACAGATACAGTCAAGACTGGATATTAACCCTAAAATCATAACACTATGAATGACAAAGAATTCAGAGAAAGAGAGAGTGATTTAAACTGGTGTGTTCCAGAAAGACTTCACAAAAGAAGAACATAACCTAGAATTTTAAAAGTGGGCAGGATCTGAATTAGGCAAAAGGAAGACGTTTTCTAGCTAGAAGGAGAACAGAATTATATGAAGCAGAAAGGTGAAAGGTAGATAAGAGGCCAATGAGTAGGCCGTATGGTACATAACAGGGATAACCGAGGGCTGTCCACAGTGGCGTTAGCCTTAAAAAGTCAGACCCAAGAGAGACTGGAATAACCAGCAGAGGGGTGTGAAAGCTGTGACTTAATTAACAAGAAGGCATTAAAAAACCTTAAGCAAATGAATTGTGTGATCATGGAGAGAAAGATGAATTACAGAGAGAAAAGAAGAGAAATGGAAGATTAGAAGGAAGGCTATCATGAAAATCCCAATGGAAGGTAACAGTGGATAGAACTGATGGGCAGCGGGAAGGGGCCAAAGAAATGGATATTGGAAATCTTTGATTATTTAAATGTAGGTTGTTACAGAACAGTAAGCAGTGTTCCCTGTGCTATAGAGTAGGTCCTTGCTGGTTATCGATTTTAGATATAGCAGGGTGTACCTGTCAATCCTGGGCTTCCCTGGTAACTCAGCAGGTAAAGAATATGCCTGCAATGCAGGAGACCCCAGTTCAATTCCTGGGTCCAGAGATCCCCCGGAGAAGGGATAGGGGACCCACTCCAGTGTTCTTGCCTGGAGAATCCCATGGACAGAGGAGCCTGGAGAGCTGCAGTCTATGGGGTCGCAAGAGTCGGACACGACTGAGCAACTAAGCACGGCACGTGTCAATCCGAAACTTCCAGTCTATCCCTCCAGCCCCTAGCTCCTCCCCTCCGGGCCTGTTCTCTGTGAGCCTGTTTCTGTTTTGTAAATAAGTCCATTTGTATCATTTTTTTAGATTCTGCACATAAGCAATATCATACGATATTAGTCTTTAGAGATGAGAAATTTTGAAGGACACTATCAGTGTTTAGGGACAAATAAATACTGATATTACTGGATAAAGGAGAGGAAGCAAAACAAATCAATAAAGTCTCCAGGGTTTGAACTAAATTGCAGAGTCTATTTTTTTCATTTTTTCTGGCATATAGTTGCTTTACAATGTTCTGTTAGTTTCTACTGTACAGAAGAGGCCATCAGCTATTCGTATACATATAGCCCTTCTTTTCTGGGTTCCCTTTCCATTTAGGTTGCCACAGAGCATTAAGCAGGGTTCCCTGCGCTCTACAGTAGGTTCCCATTAGTTATCTGTTGCATACACAGTATCAATCCTGTATGTACGTAAATTACAGAGCTTGTGATACAACATCACAATGCCCAGTTTTCTTTAAACTTTGACACGCATCTACTTATATGTTCCTAAAACTTTTGATTTCAAGTTTCCCGTGATGAATTGATACCCAATTTTATCTGTTTTGTAAATTTGAACTTTAAATTGACTTTATCCATTCGTTTGTTCAGAAATACTTCTTGAGACATTTTCTTTACCAGGTCCTGTGCTAGACACCGGAATTAAAGTAAAGGTCGTCAGAATCCCCACCACCGAGGATTTCTCAGTCTCAGCAGAGGAAGGAAAAGGAAGAGACGGCAGAAGGGGCATGTGCACAAACCGTACTGTCACGTGATCGGCTGTAAACTGAAAGCTGCCGAAGTGCCTCTGTGCGTGGAGGAGCTGGGAAAGCGTCATGTGAAAAGCGACACCTAGAATGGGGAGGAAGACATGCTCAGGGGTTTGGCAGGGACCTACTGTACAGCCCAGGGAACTCTGCCCAGTGTTATGTGGAGGTCTGGATGGGAGGGGAGTTTGGGGGAGAATGGATACATGTATATGTATGCTGAGTCCCTTCACTGTTCACCTGAAACTATCACAATACTGTTAATCAGCTATATCCCAACAGAAAACAAACGTTTTAATTTGAAAGAGATTCTTAGAGGCTCATGTCATCTTCCCTTTTCATAGTCCAATGCGGTACCCGTGGAGGAAATAAATAAAAGCACAAAGGTACAATTCTTCTTTCGTCCATTCTCAGCTGACCCTAAGGTCCAGGCGGTGATTTTTGTGGCCTTAATGGCGATGTACCTGACCAGCCTGGGTGGAAATGCCATCATCGCATTTATTGTTCAGATCAGTCATTCCCTCCATACCCCCATTACTTTTTCCTGGCTAACCTGGCAGCTCTAGAAATCCTCCACACATCTTGCATCGCCTCCCCTGGCCTTGGCAAACCTTCTTTCAAAGGGAAGAACCCCCGTTTCTATCACTGGATGTGGCACCCGGATGTTTTTCTTCGTATTCCTAGGAGGGGCTGATTGCTTGCTGCTCACGGTCATGGCTTATGACCGGATGATAGCGATCCGTTACCCTTCAGGATACACCCTCCTCATGAGCTGGCCCTTGTGTGTGGAGCTGATGGTGGGGTCCCTGGTACTAGGGTTCTTGCTGTCGCTACCGCTGACTGTTTCAATCTTCCACCTCCCATTGTGCAACAATAGTGAAATCTACCACTCCTACTGCAACACGCCTGCTGTCTTGCGCCTGGCTTGCGCGGACACACGTGTTCACCAGACCGCTCTGTACGTCATCAGCTTCATCCTCCTAAGCGGTCCCCTCTCGATGATCCGCGTCTCCTACGTCCTCATCTTGGCGACGGTCTTACGGTTCCAGCCGCGGAAGGGCGCCGCCCGGCCTGCTGCACGTGCTCCTCTCGGCGGTCCTCCTGCAGCACGGCTGCACCAGCTTCATATACTTGTCCCCCAGACCCAGCTCCTCTCCCGGGCCGGGCCGGGTGGTGTCAGTGGTCCACACGTTCATCACTCCCGTCTTAAACCCCTTGATCTGTAGTACGAGGAACAAAGAATTGAAAAATGCCCTAAGGAGGGCATTAAGCAGGTTCTGGGTAGGATGGTTCCATGACTTATTTAAATCAGGACACTTCCGAGAATGAAATGGGACGCTGTTAATAATTATGCCTGGATGGTTTGCATGAGCCAAGAGTGTCCTCAACAGAGACATGGTGTTCTAGAACCCTGGAGGATGTGAAGGCTACCGACTGAAATACAGCTTTATCACACGGGGCGACACGATGTCCTGGGCGTGGATGGAGGAGTAGCAACACTTACTTATTGGACATCTACTGGGTGTGAGGTACTTTATGTGGGTTCTCTCACTTAGCCCATTGTAAGTATAATTGTCTTCTTTATTTTAGAAAAGAAAATTAAAGTGGCTAGCAAGATATATACCAGGCTGAGAACACAAGTATTCAGAAATCTAAAGACTCAGCCGTCTTCACACAGCGATGCTCTCCTTGCTCTAGGCTTGCTCTGCCGGCAGGAATATGCGTTACCTTGTACAAGTCTCTCGAAGCCTCTAGACCTCAGTTTCCTTATTTCTGAGAAGACAAACCTGAACTAGAAGAGTCCACCTGTTCCTTCGAAGGTCATAACATTATGTTCCAAATATTGGCCAAGCAGACCGGGAATGGGGACAAAAAAAAGGAGGCTTTGCAATTAGCCAAAGGAAGGTGGACTTTTATTTTTTCACATATCTTGTTTTCTTAACCAAAATGAAAACTTGTGATTCTGTTGATAATGTTTAAAGAGCACTCCAGGAATAAAAAGGATAATAATAATGGAGGAAAGCATTATTTAATTTAATAAGTGAAAATACAGGAGGAGAAGGAGAAGCTGGGAATGTTGAATTTGGATTCCCCGAGAATCTCTTCTACCTCAGAGAGTTCCAGACTCCGCTTGAGCTTCCAGGGAGAGAGATCATTAACTTGTAAGATATTCCACTCCTCCCTGGACAACTCCAGCCATTAAAGTACTGTAACCTACCTTGAGCTAAAATCTGTCTACAGACAACTTCCTCCCGCTGTTCTTGCTTTTACCCTGTTAAGACCTTTCTTCCACATGACAGCTCTTCACATGAACTAGCAGACCCGATTACGCTTCTTCTCTTAGTCTTCAGTCCTCTTTTCTCTAGAGCAAGTACTCCGTCAACTTTTCCTCCAGGAGATTATACTTGAAATCTTTCATCATACAAGTCACCTTCTAGATTTTTCTCTAGCTCCATGTTCTTCTACACATTTTCACCCAGAAATAAAATCCACTGGGAATATGTTATTCTGAGGGAACTATCACTCTTACTTGTGAACTTTATTTTTATTAATTCATCTTGATCATTTTAGTCTCATAAATATGGATCAAATATAGTTTTCTTTGTTTATTTCTTTCTTTTATTGGCTGTGCCACATGGGCATGTGGGATCTCACATCCCTGACTGGGAGGAACCCACAATCCTTGCATCGGAAGCACAGTCTTGACCGCTGGACCACCAGGCAAGTCCCCGAGTACAGCCTCCAGACAACTCTCCGTGCTGCCTGACCATGATTTATTTTACTAACGTACACGCAAAACTTTTTATTTAACACTGATACATCGTGTTTTTATTGGTTTTGGAATGATCAAAATTGACAAAGTGGTCTTCAGGATTTATTTCATTCATCAGAATTTTATGTCATGGCCCAAATTATAACTTTATTTCGTTTTCTTTCTCCAAGTCATTGACAAATATCTAGAATAGGCCAGGATGAATGCAGTCCTCCTCTTTGGGAATTGTCGTCCAACTACATAGAAATCCGCTCGATTAATACCATCTGTGGTGTTGTCACCATTGTGACCCGGCCCTAGAGTGCCCCGCTGTCCTGTGCCCGTGCTTCTAGGTGACCTCTGTCCTGCATGGACATGTGACTCGGCTTGGTCAATGGGACGTCCGCAGAGGTGCTCCAGGCAGAGGCTTACCCTTCCCTTTGCTGCCTGTCCTCTCCTGCTGCCCTAAGGCTGTCCCGTGAGGAAGCAGGGCTAGGGCGGCACCCCATGGAGCACAAATCGGACGTCAAGCTGAGGCTCCAAGACCCACCCCAGTCAGACTGCCGGATGTCTGAAGCCGCATGAGTGACACCAGGAAGACCAGCAGAAGGACTGCCAGCTGAGCTAGCCTAGATGCTAACCCACAGAAGCCTGGGAAAATAAAATGACTGGTATTTTGAGTTTGGAGTGGTTCCTTTTGCAGCAAAAAGTAACCATTCACCATGCAATCCAAACTAAACCATCTCTTCAAGAAGGACATCATAGAAAGCGAATCAAATCCTTTCATACAATCAAAATACACTAAAACACTTGTATAAACGTAGCCACTTAGAAGCCTTATTTTCAAGTGAGTTGCATTTGGCATGTTTGTCTTGAGTAACTTCCTATGGACTCTTGGTCATCACTAGTTTCTTTGTTTATTGGTTGGTTTTGAAGAGAATCACTACTTTATTTTTTAAAAAATATTTATGTATTGGGCTGTGCCGGGTCTTAGTAGTGGCATACAGGATCTTTAGTTGGTAGGTGGGATCTTGGGTAAGTGGGCTCTCTAAATGGACTGCAAATTACAGATCAGAAATTGTCCCACACCAGTCAAACACATGGAGAATATTCAAGTTTGCAATTTATAATTGGGTTTCCCTGATGGTGCAGTGGTAAAGAACCCTCCCACCAATGCAGGAGACCTGGGCTTCATCCCTGTGCTGGAAAGACCCCTGGAGAAGGAAATGGTAGCCCACTCCAGTATTCTTGCCTGGAGAAACCCATGGACAGAGGAGCCTGGTGGGCTACAGTCCCTGGGCTCAGAAAACAGTCGGACATGACTTAGCAACTAAACAACAACAATTTATAATGAACACACACACACACACACACGGGTGGTGGACTAGGTAGTCTTTGACTCTTGCAGTTGGCATACCACTTGTGGAGGATATGGCAACTTGGTCTGCACATAACCTATTGCAACCACCCTCTGGTGAGTCTTCAAGCTCACAAGCTTTCGATTTCCCAGACTGCCTAGCAACTAGGGTATTATTTACTTTCCACCAATCAAATGCAATCCCTTGAGATGTGAATTAAAGTCCAGTAACCTGGAGAAACCAGTGCCCTGAGCATGAGGCTTCCATTCTGCTGCTGGGAGTCAAGCACCTGAGTCGTGGTTCTGGGGTCAAACATTCCATCTTTGGGGACCCCCTGCTCCCCCGACCCTTTCAGATAAACAGCTGGTTCCTCGGGATGACAGTTCTGTGCTGTAGAGTCTCTCCTGGAGTCTGAGCCTGCCTCTCCATCCCTTTCAAGGATTTTTCAGTGATTTACAGCTCACTACGTTCCATCTTTTCTGTTTAAAATATGGAAGATGGTTAAAACCTAAATGCTATCCCACCATCCATTCATTCCCTTTTACATATTGTTTCTAAAAGGGTCATTTATTTATTTATTTTTGGTTGCTCTGGGTCTCTGTCGCTGCGAGCGGGCTTTCTCTAGCTGTGGCTGTGGGCGCGACTCTCTAATGGAGATGCTTGGCCTTCTCACTGCCGCGCTCTCTCCCGTTGCAGAGCCTGGGACCTTGGGCCCGCGGGCTCAGCAGTCAGGGCTCCTGGCTCCAGAGCACAGGCTCAGTAGTTGTGGTGCATGGGCCACAGTGTGTAGGATCTGCAGTGTGTAGGATCTTCCTGGACCAGGGATGGAACCCGTGTCCCTGGCATTGGCAGGCAATTCTTTACCACTGAGCCACCAGGGAAGCCCGCTTTTTACCTACTTTTAAAGGAAACATAATTTTATTCTGAGCTATTTAGCCCAGCAGCACATCAACTAAAAAGGCTTCCCTGGCCACCCTCTCACCCAGAACACGTGGTCGTGCTGTGCCTGAGCACCCTCTGTGCTGGAATATAATGGCATCGCTGCATCTGTAACACGGTATGCTTGTATTTACCTCTCTAGGTACACTCTGACCTCTTGGGAGAAAGAAACTATTTCTGTTAGCTTGGGATCTAGAGATTTCAAAAACATTAAATTAATTGAATCATCATTGATTTGCCGTCATTCTTTCAGGGCTAGCTCAGCTCCACCACAGAACCTTCCCTGACTCTCACTGTCTGTCCATCCTCAACTACGAGAGCATCACTGGCAAGGGACAGTCTCGCTTTGGATTTTGTTGTTAGGGACACATTTCTGGCCTCCCTAACAACAACTTGGGAGATAAAACAGTTATCTCCCAAGTCAGACTGTGACCTCACTGATGCCACAGACCGTACCTAATATATCTTTGAGTATCTCATAAATGTACCACAATGAACAATTGCACTCATCTCACACACTAGCAAAGTAATGCTCAAAATTCTCCAAGCCAGGCTTCAACAGTACGTGAACCGTGAACTTCCAGATGTTCAAGCTGGATTTAGAAAAGGCAGAGGAACCAGAGATCAAATTGCCAACATCCATCGGATCATCGAAAAAGCAAGAGAGTACCAGAAAAACATCTACTTCTGCTTTATTAATTACGCCAATGCTTTTGACTGTGTGGATCACAACAAACTGTGGAAAATTCTGAAAGAGATGGGAATACCAGACCACCTGACCTGCCTCTTGAGAAACCTGTATGCAGGTCAGGAAGCAACAGTTAGAACTGGACATGGATCAACAGACTATCCCCGGAACTGGGAGCTCGGAGTCTCAGCCACGGCGCCACCAGGGGAGTCCCAGGGGCATGTCTGTTTCAGAAAAGACTGGGAGCATCTATACACTACACTCAGTCTCCCCTATTGTTAACATTATTAAAGTACATCTGTCATTACTAATTAACCAATATTGACACATTTCTTAAGAACTAAATTTCATACTTTATTCAGATATTACCTTTTTTCTGTTCAAGTATCCCATCCGGGATACCACGGAACACTCAGTTGTCATGTCCGTTAAGGTTCTTCTTCGCTGTGCGTCTCTTAGACTTTGCTTGTTTTTAATCACCCGACAGTTTTAAGTCATTCTGGTCAGGTGTTTGTAGAATTTCCTTCAGATTGAATTTGTCTGACAGTTAGACAAGGGGTTCTGAGTTTGGGGAATAGCTCAGTTGGTAAAGAATCTGCCTGCAGGGCAGGAGATCTGGGTTCAATCCCTGGGTTGGGAAGATCCCCTGGAGAAGGAAATGGCAACCCACCCCAGTAACCTTGCCTGGAAAATCTCACGGACAGAGGAGCCTGATGGGGGGCAGTCCATGGGGTCACAAAGAGTCAGATAGGACTGAGCGACTAACACTTACTTGCTTACTTAGACAAGGGGTTCTGAGTTTTGGGAAGAAAGACACAGAGGTGAAGGAAGCATCATTCTAAGCACATCACGTGCAGGGTACACACTGAAAGCATGACTTCACTATTGACATTGACTGTGAACACCTGATGGAGGTGGCGTTCGTCAGGTTCTCCAGAGTAAACGGACCCTTTTTTCTCCCTCCATATTGGTTTTTTGGGAAGGAAGCCACCACGTATGTTCAGACTTGAGGAACACAGAGTTTGTTGTTGTTGTTCAGTCGCTAAGTCATGTCGAGCTCTTTGCAACCCCATGGCCTGCAGCACATCAGGCTTCCCTGTCTTCCACTATCTCCCGGAGTTTGCTCAAACTCATGTCCATATAACAGAGTTATTCTCTCCCAGATTGAGAGGGAAGTATCTACTGTTTGGGAGATTTGTCTGTTCTCCCTCTTTAATTGTATTCAATTATGTATTTATATCAGCATGTAAACATGAATATTTATTTTGTCCTTAGGTCATAATCCATGTACTGCTTTATTTTTTGACAATGAACCATTTCACTTACTACAAGCAAGAAGCAGGGGAAGATAAAAGAAAGGAAGGAATGGAGTAATGGGGGATGGTTCTTCTTGTGGGTTAGTCGCTAAGTTGTATCTGACTCTTTACAACCCCACGGACTGTACCTACAAAGCTCTCCTGTCCATGGGATTCTCCAGTCAAGAACACTGGAGTGGGTTGCCATTTCTTTCTCCAGGAGGTCCTTCTGACCCAGGGATAGAACCCACGTCTCTTGCATTGGTAGGTGGATTCTTTAACACTGAGGAAGCAAGAAAAGAGATGAATACTAATCAAGAGATTTCTTTTCTTAGCTCTGTCTTTTGAGCATCTATCCATTTCAGAGAAGAGATACAGGTCAAAAATTAGGCTAAGTGGAACTTCCCTGGTGGTCCAGTGGCTAAGACTCCAAGCTCGCAATGCAGAGGGTTTGATCCCTGGCCTGCCGTGGCGAAGATCAAAGATTCTGTGTGCCCCAACTAAGTCCTGGAGCAGCCAAATATTTTTAAAAAATTAGACCACTTTGTTCAGCCACTGAGTTCTTCCATTCTCTCTTCTGAAGTCATCCCATATTCAACATCAGACAGCGTAAGATCTTGAGACCTAAAGATGGGAAAAGACATGCTCCTCTCTTTAAGGAGCTAACAGGCCAGAGGGGGTAACAAACATGATAACAAATCACCGTGACCTGATGCAACAAGAGATCAAATTGCAAACATCCGCTGGATCATCGAAAAAGCAAGAGAGCTCCAGAAACACATCTATTTCTGCTTTACTGACTATGCCAAGGCCTTTGACTGTGTGGATCACAATAAACTGTGGAAAATTCTTCAAGAGATGGGAATACCAGACCATCTGACCTGCCTCTTGAGAAATCTGTATGCAGGTCAGGAAATCTGTATGCATGTCCAGTTAGAACTGGACATAGAACAACAGGCTGGTTCCAAATAGGAAAAAGAGTACATCAAGGCTGTATATTGTCACCCTACTTATTTAACTTATATGCAGAGTACATCATGAGAAACGCTGGGCTGGATGAAGCACAAGCCGGAATCAAGGTTGCTGGGAGAAATGTCAATAACCTCAGATATGCAGATGACACCACCCTTATGGCAGAAAGTGAAGAAGAACTAAAGAGCCTCTTGATGAAAGTGAAAGAGGAGAGTGAAAAAGTTGGCTTAAAGCTCAACATTCAGAAAACTAAGATCATGGCACCTGGTTCCATCACTTCATGGGAAATAGATGGGGAAACAGTGGAAACAGTGACAGACTTTATTTTTCTCGGCTCCAAAATCACTGCAGATGGTGATTGCAGCCATGTAATTAAAAGATGCTTACTCCTTGTAAGAAAAGTTATGACCAACCTAGACAACATATTAAAAAGCAGAGACATTACTTTGCCAACAAAGGTCTGTCTAGTCAAGGCTATGGTTTTTCCAGTGGTCATGTATGGATGTGAGAGTTGGACTATAAAGAAAGCTGAGCACCGAAGAACTGATGCTTTTGAACTGTGGTGTTGGAGAAGACTCTTGATAGTCCCTTGGATTTCAAGGAGATCCAACCAGTCCATCCTAAAGGAAATCAGTCCTGGGTTCATTGGAAGGACTGATGTTGAAGCTGAAATTCCAATACTTTGGTCACCTGATGTGAAGAGCTGATTCATTTGAAAAGACCCTGATGCTGGGAAGGATTGAAGGCAGGAGGAGAAGGGGATGACAGAGGATGAGATGGTTGGATGGCATCACCGACTCAATGGACATGAGTTTGAGTAAACTCCGGGAGTTGGTGATGGACAGGGAGGCCTGGCGTGCTGCAGTCCGTGGGGCTGCAAAGAGCTGGACATGACTGAGCGACTGAACTGGACTGATGCAACAAGGGCTAAAGTGAAACACGCACAAAATGCTGTGAGATACTGGGTTGACCACACAAGCCTTCACAGAGGAGGTGGCATTGGAGCATCTGAGGAAAGATGAGCTGGAGTTTTCTAGGAAAATAGTTAGAGAAGCGCACTCCAGAAGAGAGATGGACATTTGGACCTGCCAGGAGGAACTAACAGAATTGCTTATTTTACCTTCAGAGAAAAAAAATTGCATTTTCCCAAGACATCAAGACTACAAGGAATAAAATAACCAGAATACTAAGGCTTTGAAAGACATGGGAAAGAGGGAAAAGAGTATAAACCGTGCAGTCTTAAAAAAGAGTTGTGCCAATGCAGGAAACAAGAAAACATCTCTGAACTATTGACCCCATTATTTGAGAACTGGCATTTTTATTTAGATGTGTGGTGAATCTTTTGTTCCCAGTTATTATCAGAGTTCTCTTCATTAATGTAATACAAATTCAACTTTTCTCTTGAGTCTGATAATTGTGTCTTAAGGTCACACAGTGTCACTGGAGAATTATTATAGCTTGCCCATATATATATATCCCTAAGGGTTCTAACTCTATTTAATAAGGCTCAGGTAATAATCCAGGGAGTGGCTAATTACTGAGCTGAAGCCCTGGTCTCCTGACAGATCTCTTGCTCCTGTGTCAACATTCAAAACTCCAACTCCCATTTCTGGTTCTTGTAAGCTTTTGAAACTAATTATTTCTTTTGTTTACTTTTAAAAAAATACCCATGGCTTTTGGTTATTTCCTTTACCAGCTTCATTCATTAAGATGAGTGAAAACAGGACATGCTGTATTTTCAGATGACTCACCCCCTGACCATCAGAGTGGAAATCTTGCACGTGTACAGTACTTTTCCACATGCATAGCTCTTTCAAGAACATCACCATTTTTATCCTCTTACAGAATCCCTATGAAACGAACATTATAATGTACATTTGTCAAACTGAGAAATGGAGTCTCAAGACACTTAAGGGATTTGCCCAAGGTCACTCAGCTAGTAAGGGGCAGGCACAGTCTGTCAACTTAAGTGCTCTGATTAAGTCCAGCTCACACTGAAGGCAGCTCACAAGTTCTCAAATAAATGATGTTTCGGTGTATTGTGTGGTTCTAAATATGAAACTCCATAATCTACATCTGCTTTATGAAAACTTGGATTCCATGTTTTAATTGGTCCATTCCCTCTCACCATATTTGCACAGATTTGAGTGAATGTCAACCCAGCAGATAGTACACAAATCAGCCTAATGACTGGAAGCAAAATGCTGGCATTTCACCATCAATTATCTGTCATAGGCAGAGGACCACTGAACATTATCTAACCCAAACGTCTAATTTTTGCAAAAAAAAAAAAAGAAAGTGGGAAGGACTCTTAGAAGATTCCAACACTCGTTAGTGACAACACCAGACCTAGAACCCTAGCCCATCCTGTTATCAGCCCAGTGCTCTTTCCAGCTGACCACGTGAAATGAAAGAACAAGACAATTTCTCACAGCCTGCCGTCTAAAACATGCCATCGTGGTTGCCAGCCTTCGGGTTCTAGCTTGGAATCTGGTCTCAGAAATAATAATAGTTTCTTCTAACTGTATAGCAAGTTTCCATTTACAAAATGCTTACTTGATCCTCAAGAACAAAATGTTTCTAGTTCGCTCTTACATTATCCTTATTCGACAAACAGGGAGTCCACCTAGGTTCTGAGAGTCTGATTTGCCCAAGGCCCTTTGATGACAAGTATATTTCTCTTTCTGCTTTTTTGGGCTTCCTTTTCAGTAAACTAGTTATAGGTCTATTAGGGAAGATTGCATATCCAAATAGGTAAACTGCCTTGCCCAGGAATTTAAGTTTATGTTTGAACTGAAATTTGACATCATTACAAAAGTAATCCATAATTGATATTTCTCCCGGCAATCTTGATTCCAGCTTGTGTTTCTTCCAGCCCAGCGTTTCTCATGATGTACTCTGCATATAAGTTAAATAAGCAGGGTGACAATATACAGCCTTGATGTACTCCTTTTCCTATTTGGAACCAGTCTGTTGTTCCACGTCCAGTTCCAACTGTTGCTTCCTGACCTGCATACAGGTTTCTCAAGAGACAGGTCAGATGGTCTGGTATTCCCATCTCTTTCAGAATTGTCCACAGTTTATTGTGATCTGCACAGTCAAAGGCTTTGGCATAGTCAATAAAGCAGAAATAGATGTTTTTCTGGAACTCTCTTGCTTTTTCGATGATCCAGCGGATATTGGCAATTTGATCTCTGGTTCCTCTGCCTTTTCTAAAACCAGCTTGAACATCTGGAGGTTCACAATAACCTCAGATATGCAGATGACACCACCCTTATGGCAGAAAGTGAAGAAGAACTAAAGAGCCTCTTGATGAAAGGGAAAGAGGAGAGTGAAAAAGTTGGCTTAAAGCTCAACATTCAGAAAACTAAGATCATGGCATCTGGTCCCATCACTTCATGGCAAATAGATGGGGAAACAGTGGAAACAGTGTCAGATTTTATTTTTTTGGGCTCCAAAATCACTGCTGATGGTGATTGCAGCCATGAAATTAAAAGACGCTTACTCCTTGGAAGGAAGGTTATGGCCAACCTAGATAGCATATTTAAAAGCAGAGACATTACTTTTCCAACAAAAGTCCGTCTTGTTATGGCTGTGGTTTTTCTAGTGGTCATGTATGGATATGAGAGCTGGACGGTGAAGAAAGCTGAGCGCCGCAGAATTGATGCTTTTGAACTGTGGTGTTAGAGAAGACTCTTGAGAGTCCCTTGGACTGCAAGGAGATCCAATCAATCCATCCTAAAAGAGATCAATCCTGGGTGTTCATTGGAAGGTCTGATGTTGAAGCTGAAACTCCAATACTTTGGGCACCTCATGTGAAGGGTTGACTCATTGGAAAAGACCCTGATGCTGGGTAGGATTGGGGGCGGGAGGAGAAGGGGACGACAGAGGATGAGATGGTTGGATGGCATCACTGACTCGATGGACATGGGTTTGGGTAGACTCCGGGAGTTGGTGATGGACAGAGAGGCCTGGCGTGCTGCAATTCATGGGGTCGCAAAGAGTCGGACACGACTGAGCAACTGAACTGAACTGAACTGAATCCATAGTTATTAAAGAAAGTGCTTAAGTGGATAGAAATTAAAAGTTGTTAAAATTCATCTTTATTCCCAGTACTAAAGAACAACTGTTACTAACATTTTCTTAAATTTCCACTTGATCTCTTATATAGCATGCTTTTAAGGTACCTGTAATAATACACTATCTTCTTTCACAAAAAGTTATGTTCATTTCCTTCATTTTCATTATATAACTTTAAAAAAAGACTGTTTCTAATTATGCTATTAGGAAAGACTCTATGGAGAAAATGCTTCTTCAAGCAGGCATTTTAGGGTAGGGCGGGGTTTGACAGGGAGTGACATCGGGGCATGTTCTGGTAGGTGGGAGGGGGTGAGCAAAGGCACGGAGGGCAGGACAGGCCTGTTTAGGAAACCGCTCATGGAGAAGGCCATGGCCCCCACTCCAGTCCTCCTGCCTAGGAAATCCCATGGACGGAGGAGCCTGGTGGGCTGCAGTCCGGGGGGTCCAAAGAGTTGGACACAACTGAGGGACTGAACAGCATGCAGGAAACAGCTTCCTTAGAGAGCAGGACCAAACTGAAATTCTACTGGAAAATCTAATGGAATTTAAGAAGTAATAAAAGAATTTATAAAGGGTCCTGAATGGCAGGTGGAGAAGGCAATGGCACCCCGCTCCGGTACTCTTGCCTGGAAAATCCCATGAACGGAGGAGCCTGGCGGGCTGCAGTCCATGGGGTCACTGAGTCGGACACGACTGAGCAACTCCACTTTCACTTTTCACTTTCATGCCCTGGAGAAGGAAATGGCAACCCACTCCAGTGTTCTTGCCTGGAGAATCCCAGGGACGGGGAAGCCTGGTGGGCTGCCGTCTATGGGGTCGCACAGAGTCGGACACGACTGACGCGACTTAGCAGCAGCAGCAGCAGAATGGCAGGCAGGGATTTTGTTTTTAAGCAATAGGATAACAGTGGGCCACAAAGCGGAAAAATAACCTAAACAATGAACGTCTCATATATAATGAGTCAGAATATAGTGAGATTTTACAGTTGAATAGTAACAGATACTACTTTTTGAGGACGAATCATATACTGGACCTTACATTGAGGCACTAAGGGAGAATTGTTTTCCACTTTTTCTGCCAGAAAGCGCTTACTCTAGATAAAAATAATTTGAGTGCATGCAATATACAGCAACTGTATAAATTTGAATGAAATACATAATAGATTGAAATAGAAGATCCTGTACAACAACAATCTAGGTCTTTCTATGGTAAACAATGTAGCAAAACTCTGTTACGACTGAAACTTTCTATCAGTCAAGAGATATAGCAATTATTTTCAATTCTGACAAAATCCTGGAACCTATTGAAGACACATTCACCAAATATAAATTCAGCGCTATTTTCAAATATGTGATAGAAAAGGGAAGCTTGCTGCTGTGAGTCTAAAAACATGGTAAAGACAATGCGCGATGCTCTTTAGAAAATTGCTGATGATATAAATAAGGACAGAGTTTCTAAAATGCAAGCCAAAGATATACTTTAGAAAATGACTACTTTTAAATTCAGTTTTCCAAGTTATAATTTGGCATAATATTTTATGTATATTAATCTTTTAGGCAATTTAATTAATTAATTAATGAGGCGGGCACTAAAATTATAATAATGCCCTTGGAAGCAGGTGAAGGGACAAAATAAGTTCTCTTGAAACAAACAAACCAGTGACACTACAAAACAATTACATATGTGTGTATAATCGATATACATATATAATCGATGCCCAATCATTTTTTCAGAGTCTCTGAGTCTTGTGACAGCTTTGCCAACTTGGAAAAGTAAAAGAAAAAAAAGGAACAAATTCAGTTTTACTGTGAATTGTGAATCCCACAATCAGTTAATCTCTTATCTAAATGTAATTTCCAATCAATTTGTTGTTTTTCTCTACTGGATACAGCAGTATTATCTTTCAAAGAAAGTTTTATACTACTAAGAAAACCCTGGCCTTTTCAGTATCCTAGTTGACTTGTTAACTTTAAAGAACTATGAAAAAATGAACCACTGTAGCCGTACATAAATTTCAATTTATGATTGAAATTAAGTACAAACACAATAAAGAATGTAATACTGAGGTAAACTCAGTATATAAAGAATTAGAACTTTAAATAATTTTCTAAACTCTCGTATGAAATTTCTGTTTAATAGTGTGATATATTTACAGTAATAATTTACTGTAATTTGCTGCATAGTTCTCAGGACTTTTTAACTCTCAAGTTTAACTTTGCCAATGTCAGTGGCTAGTGGGAAGTATGGTGGTAGTTTAGTCACTAAGTCATGTCCGACTGCGACCCCATGGACTATAGTCCACCAGGATCCTCCGTCCAGGGAATTCTCCAGGCAAGAATACTGGAGTGGGTTGCCATTTCCTTCTCCAAATAGGGAGTATAGCTTCTCAAATTTAATATTTATTAAAAATGTAAGGTCTACAGTGGCACAAGAAAGAAGACTGTGAAATCTAGTGACTTTTATAAAAAATGAAATACTAGAACCAGTAAGCATTGAAATAATCACAAAAATTTTATTTCCATGAAAGCAAGATGTATAAATATATTACAAGAAATTATTATATCCCAGTAACTTTGAGTACATATTTATTGTAATTAAAAATTCAATTTTTCCATTTTTTTATTCAATGATTGTGATCTGTATCCTTTATACAGAAATATATACAGAAGGAATTCATATTTGTTCCAACTGTATTAAAAAACAAATGATTTGCTAGTTTAATTTGCTAGACCTTGGAAATGATGCTTTTCTAGGGGTTACATGACCAAGAGAAACACGCAATGAAAAACAAAGTTTTACTTGAAAGAAGTTTGAATAAAATTAAACTTAAAGGGGGGCTTCCCTGGTGGCTCAGTGGTAACGAATCCGCCTGCCAATGCAGGAGACGCAGGTTTGATCCCTGGTCCGAGAAGATCCCACACGCCGTGGAGCAGCTATCGAGCCTGTGCTCTGTAGCCCGGGAACTGCGATGCGATTCTTGAGCCCATGTGCTGCAGCTACCGAAGCCGCAGGCCCTAGAGTGAAAAAAGAGTGAAAAGTGAAAGTGAAAGTCGCTCAGTCGTGTCCGACTCTTTGTGACTCCATGGGTTATACAGTCCATGGAATTCTCCAGGCCAGAATCCTGGAGTGGGTAGCCTTTCCCTTCTCCAGGGGATCTTCCCAACCCAGGGATCAAACCCAGGTCTCCCGCATTGCAGGCGGGTTCTTTACCAGCTGAGCCACAGGGGACGCCTAATCTCATAAAAGAACCCCCCCCCCCCCCCGGCATTGTGCCACTGAGGCTCAGAAGGTGAGGCTTTTCTGTGTTAACCTGTTGCTCTTAAGACTTTTGTAAGATTCAGTACCAAGCAATGTGCTGTGCAAAAAAAGAAAAAGGACTTCAAGATATGAAATCTGAATTTCAGCCCTGTCTCAAGCATTGTACATGACTTAGCCTGGGTGAGTGTCTATTAATTCATCTGTAAAACACAAATAATAATCTCAAGCTCACAAAATAGTATTAGAATAAAAGAGTAATGCAAAAGTGTCTGGAAAACATTACACATTGTAATATATGTATATTTTACATACACTTGACATTACTTTTAAATGGGGGGGGGTGTTTTTGGTTTTTAGGTAAGACAAGTGAAAGTGAAGTCGCTCAGTCGTGTCCGACTCTTTGTGACCCCATGGACTGTAGCCTACCGGGCTTCTCTGTCCATGGGATTTTCCAGGCAAGAATACTGGAGTGGGCTGCCATTTCCTTCTGCAAGAGATCTTCCCGACCCAGGGATTGAACCTGGGTCTCCCGCATTGTAGGCAGACACTTTACCGTCTGAGGCACCAGGAAGAAGTGGGTTTATTTAGAGAGAAACACATTCCATAGACAGAGTATGGGCCATCTCAGAAGGTAAGAGTGACCTTGAAACATGGTGTGGTTAATTTTTATGAACTGGGTAATTTCATAGGCTAATAAGTGGGAGGATTATTCCAATTGTTTGTGGAAAGGGGCAGGAATTTCCAGAGATTGGAACATCACCCACTTTTCGGTCTTTGATAGTTGGCTTTGGAACCGTCCTGGTGCCTGTAGGGATGTCACTTCACTTGCTGATGTGTTACAGCGATCACATACTGAGACTCAAGGTCTAAGGGAAGTCAACTTGTCCGCCATCTCACCCCATTTGGTTCTAATCGGTTTAGGTTGTGTCCTTGGGCTGTCATCCTTTCAAAGGGTGTGCTGTGCCCCCTTTTAGAGTAAAAGAGTAAGGCAAGAGCACCTGGAAAAAACCACATATTGTGATACATGTATATTTTACATTATTTTTAAATGAGTATTTTTTAAATTCATAAGAATTTATTCACCTTTTTTTTTTTCCTCTAACTTAATCCTTCTATAATATAGGAAAGTTTCAGTCCCTTTGGGGGAGAACAATAATGGCATGCCTTTATGGGGGTAGTGATATCAAACCAATTTTGAGAAGAAGTGGTAATGATATCAAACCAATTTTGAGAGAAGAAACAGTAATGATTTCAGAAGCTGAAAGACACAGGCTAGAACTGTGTCTACAAAACTTCAGAATATCTGAAAAATAATGAGGTATTCTGCTAGTCCAAAATTTTGCCTTCATCACATAAAATTTCAGGGGACTTGATTCAAAATATTCATGTTTGATCCAATCTCTCAACTGTTTAGGTAACTAGATATTGTATTACTTAATATATCTTTTCTTTACATAAAAACAGCACTAGTCTAAAGTAAGCTTTAGAAGAGAGATTATTCTGGTGGTTGCCTTCTGGTTTAACAACACTATCATAGAATACAACATCCACATAACACCCTAGGAACTATTTTTTATAGCTTTTCATTTAAAAAAAAATTACTGGAGTACAGGTGACTCACAGCGCTGTGTTAGCTTCTGGTGAACCTCTGTTCTCTGCTCAGCCGCGTGGGACTCTGCGATCCCATAGACTGCAGCCCGCCCGGCTCCTCTGACCGTGGGATTTTTCAGGCAAGAATACTGGAGTAGGTTGTCATTTCCTCCTCCAGAGGATCTTCCTGACCCAAGGATGGAGACTTGCTTATCCTGCCTCGGCAGGTGAGTTCTTTACCACTAGCACCATCTGGGAGAAACCCTTCCAGGCGTACTTGGGAACAATTTTTAAAACCATAGAGGAAGAGAATGACATCATCAAGGCAAAGTACTAGTGAAAAGTGTCAAGTCGACTCTTTAAAAGCTACTAAACAATGACTAATAAAGGCTTTTTGCTTTTCCTGCTTTGAAATTTCTAAGGGTTACCAACCACTGTTGAAGATGTAAATTTACTTGGTTGTGCAACACTTTTAGCGTCCAAGCTCTGAAAGGGGAATGCCTCACTCTAAATAAAACAGAACGAGATGCCAAACTGCTGAAGAAGAGCTTTGACTTAACAGAAATTCCTGTAGGAAGGCTGATCTCTGAGAAGGAGTAGCAGTGACAAGGTGTATGCCAAAACCTGGCACTTGTGTCTGGGTGGGGATCTAGGGATCCCCACAAGATTAGTGTCAGAGATCCCTGCAGGAGCTGTAAAGGCTTAGGGACAGTGGGAAGTCTTTAGCATTATACTTGGCTTAGAAGACAGGTTTATTCTTCTATGGGAAGGTAAGTTCTCAGCCAAACCCAGCATCTCTCTTAGCTGCCTTTTAGGGCGTCAGATTCTTTACCTCTGTGTTTAAGATCCAACTATGAAGATACAGACTATAGTAAAGATACTGATGATACCATTTAGAGTTCTTCATAACAACGAAATGATCCTAATTATTCCTTAGGATAATAAAGATGATCTGTCCTTGGTTTTTGTAACATCTGCAAAAATCTGGAAGGCTGGCAGCAGCACAGAATTTTGATCTAAGTTTTGACTTTCTTTTTTTTGTTTTGTTTTGACTTTCTATCCAGATAATCAGACTTATAGACCTGCCGTTCATCACGGGACCTTGTTCTCCCAATTTAGTGCAAGTAAAGACAAAGGGAATCAATTGAGCGATTTCCTGTTTGGGTTCAGAGTAGAAAAGTATCCGATAACTTCAAAATGAAGAGAACTGAGAGGTTATGTATCTAGTCACAAGAATGGTAATGATCATTTCGTGGGTAGACAGGTCTACTCCTTAAGATCCCATTATGTAACACAAATCTGTGTGATCCTGAAGTATCAAGTAGAAATTCTTTTGACTCTGATTCTGGCCCCAAGATTCAGGATGGTCTAGAGAAGCTCCTTACTATTTTTTTTTTCTTATAAAGGATCAAAGTAAGACCCTGCATTGAACTAGTCTTTACAAGAACCTCAAAATCTCCCAGACTATGCTATATATTCTCTCTCTTTCCCAGCACATAAAAGCAAGAAATCATTGATTTATTCATTCATGAATTCAGTCTTACATTGCCTCCTACATTCTGGTACTAGTCGCTACGTGTGCGCTCGTATGCACAAGATTCAAGGGCCCTGAGACCCTCCTTCTTGGAGAACCTGAAATAAGAGAAAATATATGTAAACAGTCTTAGTCATCCATTACAGTAATTAAAACCCAGGAAGGTAAAGGCACCCTGGCAATTTCTCACAGAGATAGGAATATTTTTATGGTCACTGGATTTCTTCATGAGACTGGGTTGTACTGGTTCAACTTGGAGTAGTAACAATGCCACACCAATGTACTTATACTTTGTCTGTGGAGATAATCCGATGCAGGAAGTCACATTATTGTACAGAAAGAAATGAAAGCAGGAAAAAATTATCATTGGGTTCTTATACAATATTACATCAGAATAACTCACGCCATCTATGATAAAACACAGGGCCACTAGTACAGTTTTGATTAATCAATTATAATACCTAGCCTGTTATGAAAACACCAGGCACTGTATAAATCCTTCCTTCATTTAGCCTTTACAACAATTTTATAGGGCAGATGCTAATTATTTGTACTTTGAAGATGAGACTGAAATGCACAGAGATAAGGTTGTCCTAGTTACACAGCTGGTAAGGTCTTCTCAACTCCAGACTCAAGTTTTTGTTGTTTCATTTTAACAATTAATCTTTTATTTTTTATTTCACACATCAGTATTTTATAGAAAAAAGAGAACCTCTTAATGTTAAACTCTAATTAATTACAGTGTTTTCTTCTGATTCTTTCTAATGTAGAGAAATTTTTACACAAGTTCAATCAGTAAACACAATAATTTGTGTTTTAACACTTTGAGTCTCATTTAAACATTTTTCCATATGGTTTTACATATATCAATACCACTTAATGGCTATATAACAATCTATGATAGCAATCGTAATACATAAAAATATACTTACCCAGTTTCCAATTACTGAGGGTATTTTTTTTAATTCAAATGAATGCAATCACTAGAAATATCTTCACACAAATAGCCTTTTTTTCTTTTAAAATATTTTCCTGGGCATGTGCTACTCAGAGTGAGTTAGATCTATCAAAAGACAGGTTGGTTATAGAGTTTTTATTACATTCTTCTAAATAGCTCTTAACCCTACCAGACTTTATTGCCAATTTTGTGGACCAGTCAGTATGACTGTGTTTTAAGGAACCAGAGGTTGGCCCTTGTGGTGCCTATACCCACCGCTTTGAGTCTGCAGATATATGAACTGCCTGTAGGCTCAGCCAAGTCTCACTCGTGTAACTTTTATTCGAATCAGTAGTATTTTTAGAGCAGCTCAACCACAGATAGCTTGTAGATTCAAAGCATTAGCTAGAAATTTTGGATGAAATTCTTTTTATCTTTTCCTCTAGTTTTAAATGTCATTAAGGTCATGCTTCTGTGTATACAAGATCTATGACCTGGGAAAAGTCATTCGCTGGTTTGTCCTGAGTTCCTTGACTGTTTTCAGTGACAGGATCACAGATGGTTCATGGTTTTGTGACGAGAATCAAGCCAAGATGTATGTCATCATTGCTACCTACAAGGAGATCTAGATGCTGTAAATCCCTGAAAGATAATGAGTCAAGTTAAATTACACTTTCTGTGTCCCAGCCCCAAGACGGAGGTATTAATAGCTAACCTCCTACCTGCTGAACATTTTAACAATATTTAAATAAGCTATCTGAACATAAATACATCGACAAAGTATAAAGTGATCTTTAACAAACTGTTCCTGAGTTGCTGGAAGACATTTAGTCATGCCCCAAGGTTTGTGAAGTGAAAGTCGCTCAGTCATGTCCGACTCTTTGTGACCCCTTCAGTCCACGGAATTCTCCAGGCCAGCATACTGCAGACAGACGCTTTACCTTCTGAGCCACCAGGGAAGCCCTTCCATGAACTGTGTGTCACACTAAATGAAAACCTACCCAGGTTATGAAAAAGACATTAATTATTTTATGCATTCAACATTCATTGGTCACCACAGGGGGCATTTCAGGGCTTCCAAGGTGGCGCGGTGGTAAAGAATCTGCCTGCCAGTGCAGGAGACACAAGAGATGCACGTTCGATCCCTGGTTCAGGAAGCTCCCCTGGAGGAGGGAATAGCCACCCACTGCAGTATTCTTGCCTGGAAAATTCCACGGAGAAAGGAACCTGAAGGGCTACAGTCTGTGGCATCATAAAAGAGTCGGACACAACTTAGCACTACCCCCAGAGTAGGCAATGAAGGGGAAGGAATAAAATGCAGTCTGTATCCTGCAGGTGATCATATATCTATGAGAAACTAGACATATATAATAAATGATCATTAATATAGAATAAAAGCTTGCTTCAGAAAGGTGTACAAGATATTGTATTTGATTAGCCATCTAGAAGAATATGGGCTTTGTCCAATTTTGATGGGGAGAAGAATTTTTACAAACTCCCCAACGCTAGAAGTCTATACTGACACTGTTTCTAAAACTGCTGTACTTCACTTGACTCTTGGTTAGAAAGACAGAGAAAGTATATAAAAGGTATGGGAGTGCTGTGCCTACAATGAAGACCCAGTGTAGTAAAGGGCTCAGAGCTTTCTCTGCAATCACAAACCAGTAATAAGTCAACATGCTCAGCACTGCTGAATGGACTCAAATTTACCTCTTTTTCTCTCTTGGCAAAGAGAAAAATGAAGCATCTTTTACATCAGATGCTATGACCCTGACGTATACTATAGGTCTTGGAATCAAGATCATTACAACTTTATATTTGATGGCCAGTATATTAAGGCTAGACAATGTATACATTTAGAGGCTCAGGGTTTTTAGCTCAGCTTGTTCTTGCAAAACAAATGAAGTCACAATTCTGAGGTCAGTTACCACATGGGGCAAACTAACGTGACTCTTATTCATAATAATAGACTTTATAGTTAACCTCAGCCAACTCTGTTGAAAATGGTGAGCTGACCAACACAGGCAAGGGTAGAGAGTGGCCTGCCCAGCATAGACTCATCTCCAAAATTATTAAAGCTTTAGGATAAATTAAAAGTTTGGAATCAAAATATACACACTACTATATATAAAATAGATAATCAACAAGGACTTTCTGTATAGCACTGGGAACAACACTCAATATCTTGTAATAACCTATGACAGAAGAGAATGTAAAAAAAGAATATATATGGGCATGCGTGCTAAGTCACTTCAGTCATGTCCCACTCTTTGTGACCCAGTGGACTGTACCCACCAGGCTCCTCTGTCCATGGGATTCTCCAGGCAAGAACACTGGAGTGGGTTGCCGTGCCCTCCTCCAGGTGATCTTCCTGACCCAGGGATCAAACCCTGGTCTCCTGCATTGCAGGCGGATTCTTTACTGCTGAGCCATTGGGGAGGCCTATATACATATACAAATATATTTGCATAACTGAATCACTTTGCTGCACACTTTAGACTAACACAACACTGAAAACCAACTATTTTTCAATAAAAAATTTTAAATTATTAAAGCTTTAGGTGCGAAAACAGTATCTTCACCATCATCCTAAAGCATGCAACGCTTTCTTTCCTAATGTATTTCTTTCTCTTCTGCTAGAAAACCCAATGCACCATTTTTATGGGGGATGAAAACCAGAGATCCATGTTCTCCCATCCTGGAGGTGCAAAGGTTGGTTTTTGCGGCTTTTTTGCTATTTTGTATTGGAAGTCTCATTGGTAACGCTACCGTCTTTCTCATTGTCTGGGCAAAGCGTTCACTCCACACCCCCAGGTGTTTCTTCCTGGCCGATCTGGCGGTTCTGGAAACCTTTCACTCTTCCGCTGTTGCCCTTCTGGCTTTGCTCAACCTCCTGACCGTGGGGCCAATCCCATCTCGCTCACTGGTGTGGCACGCAGACGCTCTTCGTCTCTCTGGACTGTGCTGACTGCATCCTCTTGGGGACCGCGGCTTATGATCGGTTTGTGGCTCTCCGGGCCCTCCTGCGTCACTCCCTCGTCATGAGATGGCACGGTGCACCCAGCTGGTTGTGGGAGCCCCGGCCCCTGGTTTCAGCCCCGCCTTACCCCTGACAGCTCTGATTCTCCACCTGCCCGTTTGTGGCCACAGCAGAATCACGCACCTCTACTGCGATGCACTCCCGATCTGGCGGTGGCGCGTGGAGATCCCCGAAGGCAAGAAGCCATGATCTCCACTGTCGGTGTCGTCGCCTTAACCCTCCCCTTTCCCTGACTTCCGTCTCCTACGTCTTCACTGTGGCCGCCACCCTGAAAATCTGCGCGGCAGGGGACGGCCCGAGGCCTTCTCCACCTGCTCCTCCCGCCTGACTGTGGTTCCTCCAGGACGGCTGCTGTGGCCTCATCCACTTACAGCCCGGCTCCAGCCACAGCCCAGAAACGGGCCGGTGCTGTCTGTCTCCTGCACCTTCGTCACCCCTGTCTCGAGTCCTTTGACATTTACGGAACTAGCGAGTGGGGGAGCTTCTGGGCTCATGTAAACGGCAGGAAATAATCCTCCAGAAAATGATGAATTTAGGGATTAGGTGACCTAAGCATTGGGGTTTCCCTGGTGGCTCAGACAGTAAAGAATCTGCCTGCAATGCAGGAGACCCGGGTTCTATTCCTGGGTCGGGACGATCCCCTGGAGAAGGAAATGGCAACCCACTCCAGAATTGCTGCCTGGAGAATTCCACGGAGAGAGGAACCTGACGGGCTACAGTCCATGGGGTCACAAAGAGTCGGACATGACTGAGGGACTAACGCACACCCAAGCACTTGGGGAACTGGATTTACTACTTACTTTACTACCAGGAAATAGTAATAGAACAGTTCCTGTATCTAGCTCCTGAGTATGGTTTAAGCTGCTGAAAGTAAGATAGTATCATTTAAAATACAAGAACCGAGAGTGAGTAGTGGAACTCCCTGGTGGACCGGTGGTTACGCTCAGTGTTTTCACTGCCAAGGGCCCAGGTTCAATACCTGGTCAGGGAACTAAGACCCTGCAAGCTGCATGACTCAGAGAAAAGTAAATAAATGAGAGAGTGAACCCTTGATTAGCAGGTATTTCTGTTTTGTTCACTGATTCACCACAATGCCTAAAATGTGTGAAAGCCGCTCAGTTGTGTCCGACCCTTTGCAACCCCATGGACTATACAGTCCATAGTATTCTCCAGGCCAGAATACTGGAGTGGGTAGCCTTTCCCTTCTCCAGGGGATCTTCCCAACCCAGGGATCGAACCCAGGTCTTCCGCATTGCTGGTGGATTCTTTACCAGCTGAGCCACCAGGGAAGCCAAAAATAGTACCTAACTAAACACTCAATACCTATTTATTGAATTAATGATCAAGTGATAGCAAAGAATGTTTCTATTTCTTTGTAATCTCTCCACACTGCTATTCAGAGATTTGCATATACTGGGTATTCAATAACTATTTGTGGAGTACCTGAGAGTCCCTCTAGGAGCACTAATGATTCTTCAAATTTCCGCTCATAAACTCTTCTTTTTCTCCTCTCTATTGACTGAGTTTGGGGAAATGTTTTTTTCAAGGTCAATCAGTCTTGAAAAGTTGTAAAAGTATAATCCATAAATATGTGATATGTACTGTCATTGAAAAAAGTGTAATGGGTGATGCTTTAAAACTAGAAACAATATCTTCATTCCATTTTCTTCTCATTACGAATGGCGAATTTCAGGAAGGGGTGAAGGGACTAACGGTGGTTGCTTGGCAGAACCTGAATGAGACCATCTTCCTCTCCGCTCTTGCCGGTTTGTGTTGTTATGGTTCTACCTTTTTCCTCTTGCCTGTTTGGCATCCAGGACCTTAGTTATCTGACCTAGAATCAAGCCCATGCCCCTTGCACTGGGAGCACAAAGTCTTAACCACTGCACCACCAGGAAGTCCTTCTAACCTCACCAGCTAAACCTCAGATAAGATTTGGGTACTTTATACATTAAGTATATCATATAGCAGGGAGCTTTGATACCCTGCTTCATTCTCTAACTTATAGCACAAACATCTGCCACACTCCAGTAGCCTTCAAAAACATAACTGTCATAACATATCCATTTATTTTTTTTACTGACATTTAGATGCCTACCAGGGCTTCCCTGGTAACTCAGTGGTAAAGAATCTGCCTGTCAATGCTGGAGACACCCGTCAGATCCCTGATCCAGGATGATCCTACATGCTTCAGAGCAACTAAGCTCATGAGACTTAAAAAAAAAAAAATAGATGGCTACCAACCCTTCATGATTCTAAGTATCACTGTGATAAACTGCCTTATATACAAGTCACTGTGTAGGACCCTGATTACTTCCTTAAAGTTAAAATACTTTAACCCCCTACTTACACACTGCCAAATTGCATTCTAGAAAAACCACTAATTTGCACTCCCACAGATTATTCACAAAGGTGTGCGCTCGGTCAGTCAGTGTCCGACTCTTTGGGACCCCATAGACTGTAGTCCACCAGGCTCCTCTGTCCATGGGATTTCCCAGGCAAGAACACTAGAGGGTTACCACGTCCTCTTCCAGAGGATCTTCCCCAACCAGGACTGAACCCGAGTCTCCTGCATTGGCAGGTGGATTCCTTAACACTGAGCCATGAACAAAGGCCCATTCATAAAGGTTCAGTTCAGGCACTCAGTCGTGTCCGACTCTTTGCAACCCCATGGACTACAGCACGCCAGGCTTCCCTGTCCATCACCAACTCCCAGAGCTTGCTCAAACTCATGTCCATTGAGTCAGTGATGCCATCCAAGCATCTCATTCTCTGTCATCCCCTTCTCCTGCCGCCTTCAATCTTTTCCAGCATCAGGGTCTTTTCAAATGAGTCAGTTCTTCACATCAGGTGGCCAAAGTATTGGAGTTTCAGCTTCAACATCAGTCCTTCCAATGAACACTCAGCACTGATCTCCTCTAGGATGGACTGGTTGGATCTCCTTGCAGTCCAAGGGACTTTCAAGAGTCTTCTCCCACAACACAGCTCAAAAGCATCAATTCTTCGGCACTCAGCTTTCTTTATAGTCCAACTCTCACATCCATACATGACCACTGAAAAAACCATACCTTTGACTGGATGGACCTTTGTTGGCAAAGTAATGTCTCTGCTTTTTAATATGCTGTCAAGGTTGGTCATAACTTTCCTTCCAAGGAGCAAGCGTCTTTTAATTTCATGGCTGCAATCACCATCTGCAGTGATTTTGGAGCCGAGAAAAATAAAGTCTGACACTGTTTCCACTGTTTCCCCATCTATCTGCCATGAAGTGATGGGACCAGATGCCATGATCTTAGTTTTCTGAATGTTGAGCTTCAAGCCAACTTTTTCACTCTCTTCTTTCACTTTCATCAAGAGACTCTTTAGTTCTTCTTCACTTTCTGCCGTAAGGGTGGTGTTATCTGCATATCTGAGGTTACTGATATTTCTCCTGGCAATCTTGATTCCAGTTTATGCTTCATCCAGCCCAGCGTTTCTCATGATGTACTCTGCATGTAAGTTAAATAAGCAGGGTGTCAGTATACAGCCTTGATGTGCTCCTTTCATGATTTGGAACCAGTCTGCTGTTCCACAAAGGTACTGACCTTATAATTTTATGACCAACTCCAGGCTGGTTTCCTTCCTTCCCTCTGTCTTTCCTTCCCCCTCTTGTTTCCTCTTTCTTTCTCTTTCCTTCTCTTTTTTTTTCTTTCTCTCTTATTATTTGTCAACTTGCTGGTTTTACAACAGCAACCATTTATCTGGTTTACATTTGTTTATTAATTCATCTTTTCATATATTTATAGCCATTTAAATTTGTGTGAATTTTTCTAAGATGCTTAAAGAACTTTAAGATTTGTTTTTAAGTCTTGGTATATTAAGTCAACACTTTCTCATATGTGTGGAAAATATTTTAAAATTTTGTTAATGATTATATATACGTGTGTGACATATTTATTATTATGGAATTCAGTATTTAAATTTTGAGATTTTTCCATTTTTACAGTAATGGAAATTTTTCCAATTTTCCATTTTGTAAAATTTTACAAAGTTTATCCTGAAATCACAAGTATCCACTCATTTTCTGTTCTTGCTGCTTTCGGTTTGGCGTTTTTCTGGAGCTGCGTCGTCGCTCTGTTAGGCGCTGTGTGTTTGTTCTGTTTCATGCTGCGCTGTAAGGGTAACTTTTCTCCCAAAATAACTAATCACTTGCTTTAGTGTAATTTTCAAACCATGTTTCCTTTATCCATTGAATTGAGATGCCCTCTTTATCACACACTGAAGGCACATTTATGTTACGTTCTTGGCTGTTTACTTTGTTCCATAGATCAGTCTGTATATTCCTGCACCAATACCACCTTATTTGCATTCTATTTTATAATCATTTCATTGCAACCCCATGGACTATAGCCCCACCAGGCTCCTCTGTTTATGGAATTTTCTAGGCAAGAATATTGAAGTGGGTTGCCATTTCCTTCTCCGGGGGATCTTCCCGACACAGGGATAGAACCTGCGTCTCCTGCATCTCCTACATTGGCCTGTGGATTCTTTACTGCTGAGCCACCTGGGAAACTCCATTTTATAATAATTTACATCATAATATGAGAATATGTTCATCTCTCCAGAAAACTGCCATGATGAAAAGGTCTGGAGTTTGCCTTCACATAGGCTGTGCTGGTTTCAAAATACATCCACAAATTCTTTGATATATCTCTCTTTACAAGGTGGGGCTTAATCCCGCTCCCTTTGAATGTCGGGTGTACTTAACATTTCTAGCAAAAAGAATGTGGCAGAAATGATGACAAATGTCTTCTGACGTTGGGTCATAAAAGATATTGCGGCTGCAGCCTCACACTCACGTTATTCACTCTAAGAGGACCTCCCGCGTACTGAGGACAATCAGGAAGCCCCATGGAGACGTCCACATTGGAAGGAACCTGAGCCTTCTAGGAAGAGCCAGGGAGGAACCGATGCCTTTGGCCAACAGCCGTGTAAGTGAGCCATCTTGGGTCCAGATCCTCCAGCCCCAGGCAGGCTTTCAGATGACTGCAACCTCCTGAAACACTGAGCCAGAACCACCCAGCTAAGCTGCTCCAGACTCCCAACCTTCAAAAGCTTTGTGAGATAATAAATGACTTTTGTTTTAACCTACTATATTCGGGGGCTATTTTTTATGCAGCAATAGGTAACTAACATGACATGTTAGTGAACACAAACTCCACTGTCTTGGGAGTGATTGAAATGAACATGGCAGCCATTGATAGGTTGGGTTTCAGGGGGATTTTATGTGCCCTTTGCCTATACGCCACCATGGAATCAAGGCATACACTTACCAGAGATTTAATTAGCTCCCAAATTACAAAGATTCCTCAAGCCTCCTCCAAACGTATCCCTTCCTCACACACAGTTACAATAAACACAGATAGTGGTCCTGCTGGCGGTGGTGGTGACTTCTTAAGGGGAGAAAAATATTTACCTTGTGAGCTTTGACTTCTGTTTCCAGAGGTTTCTGAGCCTGTCTTATCCAAAGGGTGTGAGTTCCTACTTCTTGGCTCTTGTGACAGATTGTACTTTCCAAAGATGACCTTGATGTCACATTCCTTCCCACATCTTCTCCTCACATGATAATGTTGACACTTTTCCCCTCCAGAAGTGGGGTCCATCTTTCCCTCCAACCTGGATGGACTTGTAACTAAAGCAGAAGTGATGTTTTGTGACTTTCTAGGTTGGATCATAAAAGGGACACACCCCCAACGGACCCTTCTGGGATACCTGCTCTCGGAACCCAGCCACCATGCTGTGAAGACAGTAAGAAACCGCATAGAAAGCCTACAAGTAAGTGCTCTGGCTGAAAACCCCATTGGGTCCCCAGCTGACTGGTAGCATCAAATGCCAGATAGTGATGATTCTAGCAACCAACCACTGAGTCACTCCCAGCCTTCAAGCAGTACCAGCTGATGCCAACTGGAGCAGAGGTGGTCCCAGCCAAACTGCAGATTCATTAGCCAAATAAATCATTATTGTTGTTTTAACCCACTAAATCCAGGATGGTTTGCTATGCACGTTATGTAATCCCAAGTTCACTATCAAATCCTAACTGTCATGTGTGTGATACTACACATCTTGTGTTTTCTATTATAGATATCCCATCTTACTCAGTAGGGAAGAAACAAAAGAAAACCACAGTGCAGACGTCTTCCTGATCGAAATGTGTCCCTGTCTTCAGTGTCAGCTAACAAGTGAGGGAAACAAGTGTGCCTGAGTGCTTAAGCACCCTTGTAATTTCATCGGGCTTCTGTATGATTGTTAGTAGAATACCGCCAGGCTTGCACTGGTATTCATGGAACGCTGGCAAATTTTCAGACTTTGTTGAACAAGCTTCTCTTCCTTTTGTGAATTTTGCCCCCCAAAAAAGAGATCCAGCCGAGGTCCCTCCAGTAACAACAGGTCATGAAATGCTCTGAATCTCTCTCTGCTTCCCCCAGTGCCCCAGGGAAGGCCAGAAACTGGAAGCTGATCTGTCCTCCCTCATCTGTCACTGCTGTTCACTCACTAAGTCCTGCCACACTCTTTGCAGCCCCGCGGACTACAGCCCGCCAGGCTCCTCGGTCCGTGAGATTTCCCAGGCAAGAGTACTGAAGCAGGGTGCCATTTCCTACTCCAGGGGACCTTCCCAACCCAGGGATCAAACCCACGTCTCCTGCCTTGGCAGGTGAACTCTTTACTGCTGAGCCACCAGGGAAGCCCATCCTGTCTCATTTAGGTGTGGGGAAATATGGGAGTCTAACGCCAGAAACATGGTACCGCTAAGCTCAGGCATAGGAAAGCCAAGATATTGGACAGGAAGTTAAGAGTAGGAGCTGATTAAGCTTTCTTGGGATTTGCTCCCTCTCTCCCGACCCTTCCCATCACCGTTTCTTCAGCACTAGCTCTTGCCAGTAAAATGGGCAAAGATCTATTTTGAATGGGATGCCGCCATCCAGTCCAGTTCTGATGATTCTGCAGAAACCACAAGAAATCAAGGAGAGGAGGGAATACTAAGGGGTACTTGAAGAGCACCTGGACCTACAAGGTCGAGTGTGTGAAGACATTGCCTATGAACCATCTCTTTTCTATATGTTGGTTTACAACTAAAAAGAAGAACTCAGAAATGTTTGAACAATTATACTGTTAGGTGCTGAAGCAGGTGTTGCGGAGAGAATGAAATGCTGAATAAGAAACAGTTTCTGGGACTTCCCTGGCTGTCCAGTGGTTAGGACCCAGTGCTTTCACTGCTGAGGACACAGGTTCAATCCCTGGTCAGGGAACTAAGATCCTGCAGACCAAGCAGCAAAAACAAAAAGACTCTTTCCTGAGTTGTGTAAATCAGGGGTTCCCAGCTGGGCCGTACAGCAGGAAATGACCAGCATTCAGTGAGGAAGCTGAGGCTTCATCTGTGTTTGCAGCTGCTCCCCAGAGCTGTTACCACCGAGCTCTGCCTCCCGTCAGATCTGATGAGAACGTATCGCCCGATCATCTGAGGTGGAGTTGAGGCAGGGATGCTAGTGCTGGGGAGCGGCTGCAAATACACATCATCGTTTCCAGAGAGGTTTGACTCACAGGGACCACCATAAACCAGCTGCTTGCAGACTCATATCAAAACCCCATCAGCGAGTAGCAAGTGACAGTGAGTTGTATAACGGTATCACAACGTAAGAACAATAAAGTGCGCAACAAATAATGCATCTGAAAAAGCCCAGAACTCTCCCCTTCTCCACCAGTCTGGAAAAACTGTCTTCCACAAAACCTGTCCCTGGGGCCAAAAGGGTTGGGGACCACCGGTGTGAATGATGAGGGGACTAGTTCTCAGCACCCCACCTCCACTCTGCAATGCTCAGAGTCAACAGGAAATAACAGGAGCAACAGCACTGTAAGCGCCCCCTTCTCTCACCAGTTCGATAACAGAAACATGTGCAGCACGACTGGCTTTCTGCTGTCTTACCCTCAAATGCCATGGTCCACCCCAGCAAACCATCGCATCTCCTCACCTCTAAGAGCCAGCCACAGACTCACACAGGAGAGATGGCCCTACAGCCTGTTCTCACTGTCAAGGCCTTGTCAGCACCAAGCTGCCCCTTCCAGGACCCATGGCCGGAGGGGGCGGGAAGCCTGCCTGTTCCCCTACTCATTCTTGATTCTCCTTTCAACGCCCTTCATAGTTCCACCTGGTGAAATCTTTTTTTCCACCTTTAAATAGTATACAGAACCAACACTTAAATGTTCAAATGTTCATTATACCGCCAAAAACCATTTTGGATACCCCACAATGGTTCACATACACCACGTGAGGTAGGCTGAAAACTCTTCTCCCAAATGGTCCCCAAGTCCTAACCCCAGAACCTGTATGTTACTTTCTATGGCAACAGGGATTTTTGCAGATGAGACAAAGGATCCTGAGATGAAGAGATTACCCTGGATTATGAATATGCAGTTCCCCCCACCCCACTGTTATCACAGATTATAAGAGGAAGGAGGGAGGGAGAGACAAATGTGACAATAGAAGGTGAGAGACAGATGGAGAGTTCGGGAGATGCTATGCTCCTTGCTTTGAAAAATGGAGGATGAGGCTGTAAGACAAGGGATGCAGCCAACCTCTAGAAACTAAAAAAAAGTAAGAAAACAGACTCTCTCCTAGTCATCTCTGGAAGCAAGAACACAGTACTACAGCCCACTTTAGACTCTGCTCTCCAGAACTGTAAGAGAATAAATTAGTGCTGTTTCAAGTGCTGTTTTACCATTAAGTTTGTGGTTAAGTTGTTACAGCAGCGAGAGTAAACTAATACCCTACCATTCAGCACTTAACTCACACCTAATAAACCACCCAGGCCATGATCAAAACAGTACACAGCAGATTCTCCACTTTTTACATAATAAACTGTCAAATGTATCACAAGCTGTTGGAGGTCATCACTAAGAGGACATGATCATCCGCTGACCCTGGAACTGGACCCTGGATACTGGATGCTCCACACCCCCTCCACTGTACTCAGAAGGTATGTTCTGCCCACCTTTCCCACAGTGCGAGCTACTTTCAAGGACAAGAGAGTAAGGTGGTGTTGAGACCACCTGGATGGTATGCGTGACTGGACTCTGTCCAGGGCTCTACATAATCTACGAGTCTGGAAGGTGAGTGCGGTGGATCTATCTGTCTTCTGACTGCCCAAGACAGACTCAGGATGTAAGTTCCATGCTTTGCAGGCACCTCCTACCACCTACCAGTCTGGAATGGCTCTCTTCAGTCTCTCCTCATCCTCCGTGTATGGGGACCAGTCTGTGAGCCAATATGAGTATGGGCCATTTATTTATCTCATTAATGAGAAAACCAGCAGGATGGTAAGGCTGGTTTAAAAGAAATAGAAGAAAACATGTACCAAACCAAGCAAAGACTGCTGAGTAAGACTCAAATGTTAAATATCATACCAGTTAATATCTGGGGAGGCAGTTAAACCGTCCCCTTTGGGATTACCTTTTCTATCAAAATGAAATCATCTCAACTGAACAAAAATAATTTGAAATTTAGCAGCCTTCTACAAAATAACATCTAACTTGTACTGAGTTTGGCACCTCACTAACAGTAAATACTAAGTCAAATAAAATTACCTCCCCTAGAACTTCAAGTTATCCTTAAGCAGGCTCATTAGACAATGTTCTTGTTACAACACAGAAAGGGCACATAGTAACCTTTTTCCTTATTTCAAAGTCTGGTATAATTTTTCTAAAGAGACGTTCCAGGTACCCATTAGTAGTAATAAACCACTCCAGAATTTTGTGTTTTAAAACAACCATTTTATTGTATCACCACAGTTTTATGGGTCAGGTATTTGGGAAAGGCTCAGTTGAGTGATTCTTCTACTCCACATGGGGTTGAATGGGGTCACTTGATGATATTCAGCTGGTAGCTGAGTTGGTCTGGAGAGTCCAAGACAGCTTCATTCATCAGTCTAGTGTGGCTGGTGATTTGGTTACAGCTGGACCCCTCTTCCTCTCCATGGAGTCTCAGAGCCTTCCCATGTGACATCTTCGGCAAGGTAACTAGGCATCTAACATGGACCCACAGTGTCAACCTTCTTAGAGACTAGACACAGAGCTGACACACTAGGCCTCCCCCACCTCTCCCTTGGTCAAAGCCATCACAGTCCAGTTCAGATTCAAGGAATCGTGGAGACAGAACCCACCTCCTGATGAGAGAACAGTCAAAGAATCTGTGGGCTCTTTTCATCTACCACAAGTTTTTGTCTTATACATTTTTATTTTCATTATATTGCTAATCTTTTTGTCTAAGGTCTGCTGCACCAAGGGTTCCCATAACTTTCTAGGAGGTCCATCACAACTTTGTTGACTATGTGAGAGATGACCCTCTGGGCAGCCCACCACTCTTTTTTCTCCCTCTCTATAACCCTCTGCAAGCACTCAAGGGTAATAACTTAAAGCAGTGGTTCTCAAAGTGTAGTCCCAGAACCAACAGCATCAGCATCACTTCAAAACTGTATAAATGTAATCCTTAGGTTCCACTTCATAACTACTAAGTCAGAAACTTTGGGGATGGGGCCTGCTGCTGCTGCTGCTAAGTCGCTTCAGTCATGTCCGACTCTGTGCCACCCCATAGACAGCAGCCCACCAGGCTCCGCCGTCCCTGGGAGTCTCCAGGCAAGAACACTGGAGTGGGTTGCCATTTCCTTCTCCAGTGCATGAAAGTGAAAAGTGAAAGTGAAGTTGCTCAGTCATGTCCGACTCTTCGAGACCCCACGGACTGCAGCCTACCAGGCTCCTCCGTCTGGCAGTGTTTTAATAAGCCCTCTTGCTGAGGCTGGGAACTACTTGAAAATTAATACATCTGAAACTAGTCTCACAAGAAAGTACATTTTATGTTCTTTTACCGCCATCTAAAAAAAAAAAAGAGGATGTCTAGATTCTGTAAATACCACAGTGGGTTATTTACAACTTCTGAAAAAGGACAGACAATGCTAAAGCATGGTGGTTTTCACTAACTGATGTCCTCTCTCTGATGTCAAAAGCCTTTTTCATACAACTGGCATGACGGAGAGACTTTTATTCCATCCACTCAAAGGACACTCTCCAGAGACCTCATACCGTATTTCTCCAGAATTACTTGTGAAAATAATTAGTACCTTCTCCATCTTAAGAATAGATGTTGGGAATTCTCTGGTGGTCTAGTGGATAAGACTCTGTGCTCCCAAGACAGGGGACCTGGGTTCAATCTCTGGTCAGGGAATTAGATCCCACATGCAGCAACTAATACACTGCACATCCAAATAAATATTTTTAAAAAGAAAAGAATGAGCCTGTTACGTAGTTCAAAAAATACACTATTCATCTAAAGGGATTCTCATGAACCTCCATTAAAGACAGGCCTTACAGTGAGAAAAACAGGTAATTTTATTCATGGTACCTATGATACCTTGCTTTCTTTTTCTTTCACGTCTGCTCTTTATAAATTTTTTCCCTATTCTTTGAGATTATCCTATTTTCTACATAAACTGCTTTAGCTGTATCCTGAAAGTCTTTCTGTTCATAAGTTTATAGCTTAGTTCTAAATGTTTCCTACTTCCCATTACGTTTTCTCAAGTAGTTCATTAATTAGTGGTGTGGAGTTTTTTTAATTTCTGATTTCTAACATAATCATCAGAAAACAGGATCCACAACATGAGGAATCAGCAAACTCTTTCTGTACAGACCAGACAGTAAATATTTCAGGCTTTGCTAGCCAAATGGCCTCCATTGTAAGTATGCAACTCTCCCTTGGTTCCCTAAAGCAACCAAAAACAATATGTAAATAAATAAGGATGGCTGCATTCCGACAAAACTTTACTGACAAAAACAGGCAGCTGGCCAGATTTGACTGTTGGTCACAATTTGCCAGGCTTCCCAAGTGGTGCAGTGATAAAGAATCCTCCTGCCAGTGCAAAAGACTCAAGAGACTTGAGTTTGATCCCTGGGACCGGAAGATCCCCTGGAGGAGGAAATGGCAACCCACTCCAGTATTTTTGCCTGGAAAATCCCATGTACAGAGGAGCCTCGTGGGCTACAGTCCATGGGGTTGCACAGAGTCGGACACAACTGGGCACGTATGCACGGGTCTACACGGCACCAATTCTTTCATCATTGTTAAGACTTGCTGGTACCTAGCATATGAAATTGTAAAATGTTGTATGAATGCTTGGATTCTGCTGCTACTGCTAAGTCGCTTCAGTCGTGTCCGACTCTGTGCGACCCCATAGACGGCAGCCCACCAGGCTCCCCTGTCCCTGGGATTCTCCAGGCAAGAACACTGGAGTGGGTTGCCATTTCCTTCTCCAATGCATGAAAGTGAAAAGTAAAAGTGAAGCCGCTCAGTCGGGTCCGACTCTTTGCGACCCCATGGACTACAGCCTACCAGGCTCCTCTGTCCATGGGATTTTCCAGGCAAGAGTACTGGAGTGGGTTGCTACTGCCTTCTCCTGCTTGGATTCTAATTATCATCTTATACTTAGCCTGCTCCATTTCAAGCTTTAGGTGTGGCACATGTAAACATTCACTTTTGTAAAACCATCACAGTGATTAAGAGATTGGATTTTTGGAATCAGAGAGACCTGGGTGCCATTGCTATGGGTGGTTTAGGTTAGTCTCTCAGTCTTGCCAATTCCTCTTTGCAACCCCATAGACTGCAGCCCACCAGGCTCCTGTGTCCATGAGATTTTCCAGGGAAGAATACTGGATTGGGTTGCCATTTCCTTCTCCAGGGGATCTTCCTGACCCAGGGATCGAACCCGGGTCTCCTGCACTGCAGGCAGATTCTACACCGACTGACCTACAAGGGAAGTGGTTTAGGATAAATTATTTAACATCTCTAACCCTCAGGTTCCACATCTATACAGAAAATAATAGTACCTATCTCACAAGTTCACAAGGCAAAGAATCTGCCTGCCGATCCAGAAGACCCAGGTTCGATCCCTGGGTCGGGAAGATCCAACGGGAATAGCAACCCACCGCAGTGGTCCTGCCTGGAGAATTCCACGCCCAGAGGAGCCTGACCTACAGTCCATGGGGTCGCAAAGAGCGACACAACTGCGCGATTAACAGTATCACTATCTCACAAACCGCAATCATGAGTAGTAGTATTAGAATCATCGTGCCATTGAACCGCTACTCTGTGAGGCTGGTATCATTAAATCCACTTTACAGAGAAATAAAGCCTCAGACACCTTAGGTAACTTGCTCCAAACCTAATAGCCAATGACAAAGCACTGCCTCCCACCCAGAACTTCCTGTTTCAAATTCACACTTTCCATTCCTCAGACTCTGATTAAGCTGGTCATACTAACACGCAAGGAATTTATGCCACTCCTAAGGCGAGGCTGCACTCTGAGACACCAGGATAAAGGAGTTGCGAAACGCCCTCCTTAATTCTTCGAATTAATTCTTCATGGTGCGAGTTTAATCCTCGAGCAGAGTCCTGAGGCCGAAAGGGCAGGGCGGGCGGGGCTAGCAGAGGTAAATCTCCCCAGCAGGCTTCCGGAAGCCCGGCGCCGCGGGCAAACGCCTTCCGGGGCTTGATCCTCTCAGGAGCCGGTGTCACCCAGCGGCGCACTCAGCCTCGAAGACCGTGCTGCCCACGGCTTGGCGGCCCTTCGCTCTCCCACTCCGCGGGCCTGGTGCCTAAAAGCACCTCCCGGGTGGAGCCTCCCTCAACAAGTCTTAGGCCTTTTTTTTTTTTAACGCCCTCACCACTTAAGAGACACATAAATCACAGCCCTGACCTGCTGTCGGCCCAGCGGGTGACGCCGCTGAACGTGGCGACGAACGCAGCCCCTTCGGAAGACCTGAACGTCTCCCCCCGCCCGCCCCCGCGCTCGGCGCACACGGTCCGTCGTGAGGAACGCCGAGTAACTCGAAGACGGTGCTGGACGTTGGAAAGAAAGACAGTCTAGGAATCTCCATTTCTTCCAGCCCAGGTTAACTTAAGCCTGGGACTCTTCAAAGCCCCGTCCTGTGACCATCACAAGGCTTTTCTCCGCCCCGTCGGTGACGGAAAACTCGTGACTGGAACCTGAGCGCCGGGCGAGCGCCGAGGAGCCGGAGGAGGGGCGGAGCTACCAGCGCAGACCGCGAGGAAGCCCCCGACGGGCGGCGCGTGCGCAGTCTCTCGCCGCGGGACCTCCTTCCCGCCGCTGAGACTAGGAAGCGGGACGCCAAATCTGTCCCCGCGCAGCCGCCGCCGCCGGGCGCCGAGCGGGGCGGCCGCCCTCTCCGAGGCGCGCCTGCGCACGTCCCCACGCACGCTCCGGCGTACGGCGGCGGCCAGGGGTCGCGAGCCGGTGGAGGACCCGCGCGCGGAGGAGCCCGGAGAGTCGGCGCCTCTTCCCTCCCTCTCCCATTCCCCTCCCCGCTCCCTCCCCCCCCTCCCCAAGAATGTTCCGCTACGAGGTGAGCCGCCGCGACCGGAAGTGACCCCTCCCTCGCTCCCGCACAAGCCCCGCTCTCTTTCCGTCTCTCTCACGCGCGTCGGTCCCGCGCTCGGGGGGAGGGGGCGCCCGGGGGGACGCGGGGGACCCCGCGGAGGGCGTCGGTTCTGGGGTCGCGGGTTTCAGCCGCGGGTCGTGAGCCAGCTTCGGGGGCGGGACCGCCCTGTCGGTGGCCGGCGGAGAGAGCTGACCTCTGCTGGGGTGGGGCGGGCCCGTGAAGTACCGGGACCACACAGCCCCCCGCCCCCGCCCCGGAGGAGCGCCGCGGAGAGAGCCTCGCACCCGCAGCCGGTGATTCCTGTGGAGGAGTCACTCGGGAACGGCCAGAGGCGCGTTTCCCGCCCTGGACACGGAAACGTCTCCCCCTTACAAACGGGCGACCGTCAGGTCCCGGGGGCCCGGACTTGCCTTCTGACTGAGGCCGAGGACTGTTTACTGAAGAGGACTGGGGGTTGGGGAGGGGCGTGTCTCGCAGGAGCTCCTCGGGGGCGAGTGGACGGAGACGTGGGTTGGGGGAAGGTCCCGGGAATGCAGGACCAGTCTTGGCGCTGTCGCTAACTCGCCGTGTGACCTCTAGCGACTCCTGATCCCTTGGACAGGGTTTCTGGGGCTTGTAAAACTGACAGGGTTGGTCTAGGTGATCCCTAAGAGTCTGTCCAATTTGAGAAGCAGTGATTTGGTTCAGTGGACTTTCGTGATTTGCGAGTGCTTCGAGAAGTTGCCTCTGATGGGGAGGCAGTGCATGCTTCTTTCGTGTTGAGTTTGGGAGGACTTAAGATGAGTAGACCGGCCCTTGAACCTAACTTTTCATCTGGGAACAGCCTCGCTGAGAGGTGGTCAGTCAATGTATATCAGAAACGTGCCTGCAGAGAGAGTGTGGATTTCTGACCCTGAGTCTTTGAAAATTGTGGACACATAGTCCTATTATTTGATAGGAATGGCTCAAGATCAAACTGGCTTTATGTAAATATGGAGAGAAGTGATGAGATGCAGTAGGCAAAGTTCCCAAGAAAACTTGGAAAATTAATCAGTTGAAAAGTGAAATGAAGGGGGAGGGAAGGGAGTGTTTGGAACACACCTAGGTTGTTATGGTGATATCTAGCATTGTTTAGCTATATCCAGTGTTTGTCTAAAACTTTGCCTCATTTGAGCCTCACACCACCTCTGAAGGAGATGGTATTGTCCCTGCATTACCACTTAAAAGAGATTGTGGTTTAAAGTTGAAGACAACCTGAGACACAGTAGGTGCTCAGGAGGTATTGAATGAATTAATCAGAAGGGATGTGGCTTGTCTAGGTTGGCATCACTTGTAGGAGTAGAGACGGAGCTTGAACTTGTCACATCACAGTTTTTCAAGAGTTCACTGTGATTGAAAACTTAGCTTTCTCTTCTACCACCAAAGGCTGAGCCTATAGGAAAACAAAATGGGTGAAGAAAAATGAAGAGAAAGCTTTAAAAGGGATTCATAGTTGAGAATACGACATGAACATGGGGAAGATGAGAATTTCAGTGAAAAATAACAACTCAGGCAAAATAAAGTGTTCCTTTTCAGTTGTCATTGTAACCAGTGATGGAAAGGAAGTTGCAGGCCTAATTTCTTGGTTGCATGAGGAAATGCTATTATTAGAGCCTTGATAAATAGAGAAATGGAAGTTTGGGGGAAGAGGTTAAATAAATAGGAAAGAGAAGCTGAAAGAAAAGGTACTGAATCTTCCAGTGTGAGGGAAATTGGGGGATAGAAAAAATGCCATCTGTACAGAAAGTCATAATGAAGCAATTGTGTTGATTGGTAAGGTAAGAAGAACATTTTTAGAACATTTTGAAAATGAAGTTGTGAACTTCCTGAATAGCTAATCTTTTTTCTCTTTTTTTTTTTTTTAGTCTTTGGAGGATTGTCCCCTGGATGAAGATGAAGATGCATTTCAGGGCCTGGGAGAGGAGGACGAAGAGATTGATCAATTCAATGATGATACATTTGGGTCAGGTGCAGTAGGTAAGTGACAGCTTTCTTTTATAATGTCTTGGTTTCCTGCTCTTTTCAAATGCTGTCTTTTATCAGCGTTGATACTTTTGTCTTAGCAGGAGTATTCTCATTCAAAGAGTTGGCAGACTTATATTCTTCACTGCAAGCACCTACCCTCCTCCTCTGGGCTTCTGTTTGCCTCACTTACAAAACCAGGTGTTTTTCTAAGTCCTGTCCCTTCCAGCTTTATGATCTGTGGCCCTCAGTTGACACTATGAGAAAATCAAGTGATTAGAGAAGTACACATTTTATAAAGGCTTAAAATAATCCTAGAAGAAAGATATATTTATTTGTGGAACATGTAACTTAAGGAAAACTAGTGGACTAGGAGAAAACTCAGATTCAGATATGTATGTTTTAAAATTTAGTTGATCAATAGTATATAGCATGATCCTGCTGTTCTACTGTAATATATTCAGTAAAATAGAATTTTTGATTCCAAGAATTTTGGTGATAGAAAGTCTTCATAAGTTAGAAAAGTGCTGTGCACAGATGAGATTTTCTCATCCCTGGAGATAATATTTCAGGTGTTGGAAGAGATTAAAAAATTAAAGAGCCAAACTAAACTAGAGGTCACAGTTACAATTACTGAGATGAGAAATTTAGGGGGCAAGTTTATATGATAAAGTTCATAATTTGAGATTCTAGAACAAGCATACGAATAAGTTAAAATTAAACTGTACTTAAAAGATGAATAGGTCAGGGAATTCCCTGGTGGTCCAGTGCTTAAGACTGAACTCTCACTGCCAAGGGCCCTGGTTCCATTTCTGATTGGAAAACTAAGATCCAGCATGTGCAAGGCCAAAAAAAGAGAGAGAGACGCAGCTATCTTTGCTTTGACTGATGGTGCTGCAAAACCACAATGACCACATTTACACTGGAATATGTGAATATGTGGAGTTTCTTTGAACTCTGTCTAAGCAACAAATATTCAAACTTAAGTAATAAGAACAAGAGGAAACTTATCAGTATTGGGTAGCCCCAAAATGTTGACTATCAAAAACAAACAAGAGGTCTTTAAAAGTGTTGTATTGGTTACTGGTTTTGCAGTGACCTAAACGGCTTAAGTTTGTTTAAGCTTAGGCTGAGTTGAGTGAACTGGCAAAAATGAAAAAATGTTCTCTGTACAGTCAGGGTTTACAGAATTCACTGGAGAGCTAAAACTGCCGCTTTTGGGAGCAGCAAGAGAAGTATTTAAGGTAGAAGCAAAGCTCATTACAAAAGGGAACTGAAGACCTTTTGGATTACAGCCATAGTTGAAGGGATGAGCTCGTCCAAGAGGATGACGTGACCTAAGATGCTGTTCTTTCTCCATGGAGATCACAGGGAAGGGGAGGAAGGACAGAGAATGACAAAAGCAGGGAACTGATGGGAATTGCAAATTTTATTTGAAACTTTAGTAAAAACCTATAGAATACAATAAAGGTATAAACAAGTGTGTGCTTGCTTCTGGAAGTCTTTCTTAAAATATTGTACTGAATGTTACCATTTTGTAGCAAATTCGTCTGTATTAAAATGAAGTATCTTAAGACGAGACATAGTAAATGTCCTCAGTTTTGAATCTTGACAGGAGAGAAATAGTCTTGCCTTCTCCCTGACTTCCAGAGTGCTCGACAGTCTTTTTTTCTGAGTTTCTGTGTTTCTCCCAAGATAAGGAAAGTATTGCCTTAAAAGAATTTTAAAGTATGCAGAATTGTATTTTATGGGATGGAAAAGCGAAAAGTGCACACACATTGAAAAAGCCCCTAGGTTACACAGTAAAAGAACAGGTGGTAAAAAGTAAGAGTAGTGAAATAGCATGTGGGTAGCCCATTTTTGTACGCTGAGGCACAAGGTTGATTAAGGACTTCTTGGTCTACAGAGTCCATAGTGGAGAAAAGATTTCCAAATGTGAGCCCTTAACATTGAGACAATTGTAAGGTTAAAATCCTAGTTCCTCCTAACACCTTGATATAAATAGTATACACATTTATAAAAAGAAAATTTCTTTCTAAGTCCACCTGTGATTTGTTTAATATACTTCCACAGGTGGGTAGAGAATTTAAACAAGGAGGTAGAATGTTAGACCTATGATACATGTTTTGACTCGATGGTTTTTAACTCAGGAATGAGTGTCTTGAGTAATACCTGTTAATACGGTAGTTATTTTAAGTCACTGGCTACAAATGCTCTGATGTCACCTTTCCGTAAGAAACTAGTCTGTCTTTGCATGGAAAAAACATTTGCATCATCTTTGAGCAATAAATGGGCCACAGTAACCTCAACTCATTCTCTGAAAATGAAAGCTTACACTTCCAGGGTGCTTATTATATGCTTGGGACCATTCTAAATGTTTTACATATATTAATCCTCATAGCAACCTTATGAGGTAGGTACTATTATTATCGTCATTTTAGCCAATGAAGCAGGAAAGTGCCAAAGAGGTTAAGTAACTATAAATACAATCAGTGTAAACTATGAGTTATGTTTTAACAGTCTTTGGGGAATCCTTGGAAATCTTCTGCCTCCACGTGGAAGGATCCTCATTCTTTCTTCCTCCTCTTTACTGATAGCTGCTGAAATCTTTAGACACTGAGATTGAACTCTATTTCGTCTTTATTTTGTTGTTATTCAGGTGTATCCCTGAGACAGATTTGAAGGGAATTACCACAAGTATGTGTTTATAAGAGCAGACAGGGTTTTAGTAACTCACATCTGGGTATAGGTTACTTTTTTTTAACATTTGTATTTATTTGGCTGTACTGAGTCTTAGTTGTGTCACATGGGAATCTTCATTGTGGCATGTGGGATCTAGTTCCCTGACCAGGGGTTGAACCAGGGCTGTCTGCATTGGGAACACAGAGTGTTAGCCATCTGACCACCAGGTAAGTCCCAGAGTATAGGTTAATTAGTTGAAGGAAAATAGGTATCTCTTTCCCTTCATTTCTCTTGTTATTTTTTTCCTCTACCCTTTGTCATTTTGATGAGTGTGGGTTGAGGTCAAACAAGGGCATGTTTAAGTAACTATATTTTTCAGTCATTTGAAGAAGAGACAGAGTAAAGTATCCTTTTATACCAAGGGCATGTCTGGTCTCGGGTGTTGCTTCAGGTGATTTTTCACAAAAAATGACAACGATGGTGTTCTGTGGCCTAGATTTCTTTACTTACGTGTTTGAAAAAGTAACAGTTCACAACAGAGCCTTTCTTACAGAATATGGCTACTAATCAGTGTTTTTTAAATTAATTACTAAGGACAAATAGATTATCATCTTTGGTGAGACATACAGTAAAGTTAGTAAATAGGATTATGAGAAGTGAATGAAAACTCTTCTACATTAGAATTAATCCATTAACAAATCAGTTTCCTAAATTTGGGTAATAAATGTTTTTTAAAAATCCCATAATTCGGGTTTATAGAATCTCTCTTTTTTTTTTCCTTTTTTGGCATTGTTGAGGCAGTAAGGTTGGAAAAAGCAGTTGGTCCTTCACAGCATGCTTAGCTTACTCTTTAGCAAAGATGACACAAAAATATTAATGTCACAGTTGATTTTCAATTATGCTATTTTTTGTTTTTTTTAATAACTGATAATTTAGTACTATAAATTTTCATCTACACTAGATTTTTCCCTTACTGCACATAGTACATTCAGATCTACCACAGTGCTCCAAGATGAGACAGTGGTTCTGATCGTATCAGATTATAAATTTGGAAGTCCTACTTAACCTTGTTTTTATCAGTAGTTATGTGTTTCTACTTTGAAAAATTTAACATTCCTGAAGAATTGTGGGGAAGTTTCACTAAGTTACATATTTGTATAATGTTTAAATTTTTTTTTTAGCAAACATGCATTTGTAAACAGGAAAAAAGAGTAAAGATACTTTTAACAAGTTGCATATGAAAGTCTAAATCTTTTTTTGAAGTAGCTACCATTGATTACACCCTTAGTATATACCAGACACTTTTTTTTTCCTTTGCCTGTTGTTTCCCGTCTACTCCTTTCTTTAAATGAGATATATAGAAAAATTAAATGGGGAGGATTGTCATTAAGGACAGTTTTTCAGAATTCTGTGTTGTGATGTTAGTTATAAAGAGAATTACCTGTTGTCTCTCTCTGCTGGATTTTGCAGAACATACAAAACTAAAATAAGAATAAAAATATGCAACATATTCAAGAGAACACACGGGGTCTTGGTTAGATGAGGCGAAGGTAAGAGTTAAAAGATGATTCAGAGAAGGCGTCAGTGAGGAGGGAAAGAGAGGTATCTGAATTTGAGTGCTAAAAGGAGCAAAACAGTAGTGTTATGACGGAGGTAGAAGGGAGTGATGGTTGATGTGCTTAAGGAGCCCGGGATGAGAGAGGTGATGGAGGTTTGGTCTAGTCCTGGAGAAGCTGATAAAGGCTTCTGAAGATTCATCTGTGAAATAATGCTCTGTCAGCATAAAAAATGAGAAAATAACCTAGTGTCAGTGATACAGACTATAGTAGTGCCGAGAAATGGAGACAGTTAAAAAAGAGGGCTGACCCTCACCTTTCCCCCGGCGGCCTTGCAGGAGCCTCCTGACAGACCTCCATACTTCCCGTGGTGCTACCCCCTTCTCCAAATCTGTTTTCAGCAGAGCAGGCAGATCGATTCTTTCACCAATCCAGCCACATCCTGACCTCCAGGGGCCCCATTTCAGAGAAGCTCTAAAGGACCTCGAGAGCTCCCCCCAATCCTCGCCAACCTCATTTTTCTTCTACCCTTCACCCTTGTTCGTTCCAGTTCAAACACAGTCCTTGCCGCTTTGAAAATTGTCAGTCTCTCATCATAAGTCCTCTATACTGACCGTCCTCTTCCTGAGACACTCTTCCCCTAGATATCCACATGGCTGACTTCCTAACTCTTGAATTTTTGCTCAGATGTCACTTTCCTTGTCTGTTTCTTATGGCGACTTATGCCATGCACCTGGAACAGTGTTTGTCACATAATAGATGCTCAAAACACACTAATTGGATGAAATGAATGGATTTAAAAGCTTGTAAAGAAGGTGACAGTTATCTAAGAGAAAGTTGTGTGCTAGCATGAGTTTTTGCCTAAAATGTCACAGAATCTCAACAGGTTGTAGTATACGTGTATGTCACCAATTTAGAAATCAGTTTCAGAATAGAATCTAGACGCCATTGCTAATGTATTAATCTATTACTCTAAAAATTTGAATTTTATTCCTGATAGGTGTTTGTTGTTCTCGATAGTGAGACGCCCACTTTAAATGTGCCCCCTTAGTTTAAACCTTACTTCACGTGTCTAGGTGGAAATGTAACTTCCCACCTGTCTTCTGGAGTTGGAATTGTTTGTTTGGTTAACAGAAGAATTTCATGAAACTTTTTATTCCGATATGAACTCTGTTTCTTTGTCGATTTCCTCATAGATGATGATTGGCAGGAAGCACATGAGCGCCTGGCTGAGCTGGAAGAAAAGCTGCCTGCAGCGGCTAACGAACAAACCGGCAATGGAGAACGGGATGAGATGGACTTGTTGGGTGACCATGAGGAGAATCTGGCAGAGAGGCTCAGTAAGATGGTGATTGAAAATGAACTCGAAGATCCAGCTATCATGAGGGCGGTACAGACCAGGCCAGTGTTGCAAGTAAGTGGCTGTGAGCTGGAGCAGACTAGTAGATGAAGCAGAGTATTGGGCTTTGCTATTGCTATTTCATTTCATTTACTATACGGAGAGACTTACCCGTGCCGTAGAAATTTGGTGATAATATTCCTTATGATAGCAATTCTGGAGATGAAGTTGGGATATAAGGTATTTTCTAGAATGTTATAGTTTCTTTATCCTCAACAGTTGCAGCTTTTTGGGAGCTTTGTTCACCACAGGCTGGTAAGTTCCCCAGGGAGCCTGCACTATTCCACACTGGTGTGTGTGTTTGCCTTTCTTGCTAGCCCCAACCAGGAAGTCTCAATTCCAGCATCTGGGATGGATCTGAAGTTCTGAGGCGAATCCGAGGACCACTGCTTGCTCAGGTATTAAACGTTTTCTCATTATATAAAATTCCTAGCATCTGAAGCCTGGCTCCTGCTGTTACCCTTTCCTTACTGGAACAACATAGAGATGCGTGTTCTCTGCTGGTCTCGTGCTGGTCGCATCATCCAGCAGCCATAGCTGAGCCTCAGACTCCATGGTAATGCTCACGTGATTGTGCTTTCCTTTGAAATGGTTGAAAGGGAACCATTGGAACTTGAAAATTTTGACACCTTATCTCAATTTCAATTAAAGTCATTTTAGGGGCTTCCCAGGTGACACTAGTGATAAAGAATCTGCCTGCGGTGCAGGAGTTGCAAGAGACACGGGTTCTATCCTTGGGCCGGGAAGATCCCCTGGAGGAGGAAATGGCAACTCACTCCAGTATTCTTGCCTGGAATACATGGACAGGAGCCTGGCGGGCTACAGTCTGCAGGGCCGCAGGGGTTCGGACACGACCAAGCGACTGAACACACGCACACACACACAGTCATTTTTAGGCACAAGTGTCAGGACAGAACAGAGTGATGTTGGCCGGTGGAGGAGGGCGATGGGAGGTTTGACTACAAAGGGATGATACTGAGGAAGTTTGGGGAGTGATAAAATGTCTGTGTCTTGATTATGGTGGTAGGTCCATGACTCTGTGCATTTATCAGAATTTAGTTCTATACGCCACAGGGGGTAAATTTTACTGAAATAAAACTAAGTAAAAATTTTAAAAATAATTTCTCAAGGTATTGGGCATCTGTAAAGGTGATTAAAAGATTTCAAGCTAGCTAATTTTTTTAACACTACTTCCTCAATTAGGAAATGCCTACAGTGTCTGTGTTAGAATATGCCTTGCCTCAGAGGCCCCCCCAGGGCCCAGAAGACGATCGGGACCTTTCCGAGCGCGCATTACCAAGGCGGTCCACCTCGCCTGTCATTGGGAGTCCTCCTGTTAGAGCTGTCCCCATAGGCACCCCACCTAAGCAGATGGCTGTGCCCAGCTTCAACCAGCAGGTACCGCTTATCAACAGGCACTCAGCCCAGGATGCTGGGAATCTGGGCAAAATTCTTTGGGAAATGTGCTACTGGGAGGAGGGTGGAAGTGTGGGGTAGGCATTAGATTAGAAAGAAAAATAGCCGAATAGAGGAGAAGTTAGCACAAATAAGAGACACATTCCCCAATGCCCTTTGCTGGTGCTGCTCCTTTTGCTGCTGCCTTTTAATTGGGGGAGAAAAAGGGTAGTTAACCACATTTAGTGTAAATATCCTTTTTAAAGTGTTTTGCTGGCTGCCCAAAACCTTGGCAGAGAGGTAGCTGAAAGCTGGGGGGAGTGGGAACACACAGCATTGTCCACATCCCTTTTTACCTTTAAGATATCCCTGCTTTCCCTAGAGCCTGTGCAGTCCTGTTCCATAGACTTCCCTCCACCTGAAACCAGCAGCTGGAAAGGAAGGCCAATGTGGAAGGTATGGGGGGAGGGTGGTATTGGTATGGCCTAGTTAGGCTCAATACCCTCAGAAACGGTGGAGTCACAGTGGACATGAAAGAGCTGAGCATGGCGGCCATATCACAGGGGCTTCAGGATAGGACTTAGTTAACCCTCCAGCTTTCTTATCATCCCGTCTCCCTCACTGCTACCAAAACATATCCTCTTGGAGAGAATTTGCAAGTCAGAATATCTGCTGGTACCTCCCTCAGATAGCGTGGAAGGGTGGGGATAATTGGAGAATTAGCTAAATCTTCCTCAGTTAAAAAGTGGCACGTTGCTTGCTGTTTGCGAGAGGAAGGAACCGAAGGTTCTGCACGTGGACCAGAGCCACGGCAGTTTGCTTAGAAGTAGGGCTTTGCATTGAGTTCTGTGTCTCTGCCAGTACTTGAGGGGAGGGAGTATAGGTGGAAAAAAGACTGACCTCACTGAGTGTGGTTTATGTATGTTTGTCCTCGTAGATCCTGTGTCCAAAGCCTGTCCATGTCCGGCCCCCAGTGCCGCCGCGCTATCCTGCTCCCTATGGTGAGAGGGTGTCTCCAAACCAGCTCTGCAGTGTCCCGGTATGTCGCTGCAGCCTCGTGGAGACGCACAGTGTGTCTTCTCTGATCAGTGCCTGCCATATTGATACCTCCTAAATGATACAGGTTTTTCATAATCTCCATACTTGAATTTCTGGATCTTAGAGTCCCCAGGTCAGGAGACAGGGTTCATCGTGTTCAGCTGTTTCTTACCTCAACTCATTACGTATCTGTAAAGATCTAAACTTGATACGATCTGGTTTCGTGCTATTCCAGTCCTTCATTCTGCTGCTTGCTTTTTCACGTTACATAACCCTAGTGCTTCGTGACTTCTAGCATTACTCTCTCACATTCCTTCAGTAGGCAGCTCAGCTCTACCCTTTGAGAGTCTTCCTGTCCACGTCTATTGTACATTTCTATTGAGTTCCCCTGTTATTTCCCTGTTTTTATGGTATGACTAATGTTTACTTTTCCTTTTTTTTTTTTTTTAGAACTCCTCCCTGCTGGGCCACCCTTTCCCCCCCAGCGTCCCTCCTGTCCTCAGCCCCCTCCAGAGAGCACAGCTTCTTGGAGGAGCACAGGTAAGCCTAGGATTAGCTCAGCCCATAAAGAGCTCACCTAACTTGCCTAAGGTTCACTAGCTCACATCCCCCCCCCCCTTTTTTTTTGCTACTAATCAATTCCTACTGCCTCTTCTTTTTTCTCCCCATTACTTTCTCAAGCAAAGTTACTGATGGAAGCAGTATTCACTATTCTGTGGATGAAAGTAAGGGGACCTGCCAATCAACTAAATCCAAGATCTTGTTCTTGCAGCTGCAGCCTGGACGGATGTCTCCCAGCCAGTTTGCACGGGTCCCTGGATTCGTGGGCAGCCCGCTTGCCGCCATGAATCCCAAGCTGTTGCAGGGGCGAGTTGGGCAGATGCTTCCCCCGGCGCCAGGCTTCCGTGCCTTCTTTAGCGCCCCACCCCCTGCCACACCACCACCTCCTCAGCAGCACCCCCCTGGCCCAGGACCCCACCTGCAAAACCTAAGGTATACAGAAAGAGTGCTGCTGTGTGTCCCTTGTCCGCCGAGTCTCTTGATTGTTGACGTTTACTGACAGAAGGTGGAAGTCTCTTTGCTATTTTCAAATGATAATATTTTGAGATGTTACTTGATCCTCAAGTTGCCAAACACAGAAATGTTTGATGGTCTCCAAGGTTTCATATGAATCACATTTCTCTCGAGTCACATGCTTCCTGGGCTTCCCAGGGGGCTCAGTGGTAAAGAACTACCTGCCAGTGCTGGAGATGTGGGTTCCATCCCTGGGTCGGTAAGATCCCCTGGAGAAGGAAATGGCGACCCACTCCAGTATTCCTGCCTGGGAGATCCCACAGACAGAGGAGCCTGATGGGCTACAGTCCTTGGGGTCGCAAAGAGTCAGACACGACTTAGCAACTAAACAACAAGAAGATGCTTCCTACTTACATTTGCACATTAATAATCGCCTTTTTCATTTCTTTTAAGGTTCCTTATGTCTCACGTATGCATTTGACACACGCACATAACGTGCACAAAGAGCTTCTCACTTAACGGGAATTATCTTACACTAAGGAACAGAGGGGGAAGTCCCCTGACGATCCCGTGGTTAGGACTCAGTGCTTTCACTGCCGTGGCCCAGGTTCAGTCAGGGGAACGAAGATCCAGCAAGCTACATCATGCAGCCAAAAAAAAAAAAAAAAAGAGGAACAGAGATATAGATGCTGAATTGTCAGCTAATCTCAGTGCTTAGCTACTTGCTTGCTTCCACTGGGATTTTACGATAAGACAGGTTTAAGTTCCTGCTTCAGTGAAATTGTGTTTTATTATATATCACATTGTCTCAGGGTTCTCCTGAGAAGTAGAACCAATAGGATATAAATAAATAAATAGATTTACTTTAAGGCATTGGCTTACATGATTGTGGGGCTAGGAAGTCCAAAATCCATAGGGCAGGCCAGCAGGCTGGACATTCTGTTAGAAGTTGTGGTTGCAACCTGAGGTCTGAATTTGTAGGGCAGGTGAGCAGGCTGCAAACTCAGTCAGGCCTTCCTGTGTTCCAGTCTTGAGGCAAAATTCCTTCTCTGGGAAACTGGTTTTCCTTTTAGGGCCTTCAACTGGTTGGCAAGGCCCACCCACATTATCTAGGGTCATCTCTCTATCTCTTAAAGTTAGCTAATTGTAAATGTTAATAGCATCTACAAAATGCCATCACAGCAATATCTAGATGAGTGTCCAAACAACTGGGTATCTGAGACAAGTTGACATAGTGAATCAACCATCACATGTGTATTTTCAGTGTCATTTCCAAAGGTGAATTTGAGTACATTAAATTCAGTTAGAGACTTCTCTTGAACAGTTAGGAGCAAAGAGAATTAAACTAGCTTACTGCTGATTCACTCAGATTTTATGATTGTCTTCTTAGGAGTTGAGAATTGTCTTTTGTGGAAGACATGAAAATACAGCTGTCTTCCTTCTAGAGTGGACACCGACATTCTCTTGGGTGAACCTGTATGAAGTTATCCAGTATTGACCAATTTCTTTAAAGCTTCAGGTCATCAAAAGGACAGGCTGAAATCTTTCCCTTTTCTCTTAGATCGCAGGCCCCGGTGTTCAGACCGGACACGACCCACCTCCACCCGCAGCACCGGCGGCTCCTGCACCAGAGGCAGCAGCAGGGCAGAGGGTGAGTCCTAACCCCCTGGCTCGCGGCGTCTTCATTCAGGGCTCGTTTGAGCGATGAGCCCACTTGTTAAGTAGATTTAATCAATAGTGAGCTTATTCCAACTGGCTAAGCCATATCATGTGCTATTTTATGTAATGCACGAGCTTTGAATGACTAGAGCTTATCACCTTATTTCCGAGTTAATATAATTCTGAAGGGCAGTTTAGATCTGGGGTGAGGGAGTGGTCAACATATTAGACTCACTCCTCACCTAGTTCTTCCCGTACTTTTAAGTGTGTTTTGTTTACCGTCTCGGCTCAGAGGTAATCTTGAAGTATAGTCTCTAGCATTACATTTGGGTCTTACGTGAAGCCAACAGTCACTTTATTTTTACCTCTGTTTAATCCTCATTCAAATATATATTTATCTATGTGGCCTCAGCTGTGTACCAGCTACTGTGGTCAGTTTGGGGGATGGAAAGAAGAACAAGACATAACAAGTCCTTGCTTTCCTGGAGCTTATATTTTATCATCACTGTTACACATAAAGGAAGAGAATTAAACATAACTTCAAAGTTTTTTTCAGCCTTCCCTTTTATGGTTCTTTGTGTATAATTTCCTTTTTCTTTCAAAAAAAAAATTCTGGAATATTTTTTGCAGAGGTAAAAAACTAGTATGGGCCTTTAAGACACAGAAAATAGAAACCATAAAGGAAAAGATTGATAATACATTTGACTGCTAAAATACAAAGCTTCTCAGGCCTGTAGTTGACATTGTGGTATTGTGCATTTCAGAATTTAAAAGGGTAGATCTCATGTTCAGTATCTTACCCCACCCCACCCCCAAAAAGGGGAAGAAGAACAAAGGGACCCAAGGAATGGATGTGTAAGTTAGTGCCTTGTTTATGCTGATGGCATCACAAGTGTTTGCATGTGTCCAGACTTACCAGTTTGTATACATTAAATTGTACGGTTCTTTGTACAGCAGTTATCACTGAATAAAGGTGTTTACAAATATTTTTGATGAAATTGTAAAAATATATTAAACTTACCTATAACAAAAGGCATCAAACACAAGCGTGTAGTTTTCAATAGAGAAAACCTACATAGCTCATAAAAACAAAAAGATTTTCAGGCTCACTTGTAATCAGAAGAGTGCAGATTGAAATCAGATAACCGTCTTATATCCTCAGACAGCAAACATGGAGTGTCTCAACACTGTCGTCGTCAGCAGGAATGGAGTGTGTATAGCCTTTGGAGAGAGAATTTGGCAATAAACAATAAGGTTGATAACGTGGATACATTGAATCCTAGCAGTTTTACTTTTCAGAATATACCGGGGGGGGGTATATTATCAATGTGGACAAGTATGAAACACATAATATTGAATAAGAATCAAGGAGCAGAATTTTATGCCTAATACCATTTATGTAAAATGGAATACTACTGTATGATATTTAAAGGTAGATGTACAAATAATAAAAGTATAAAAATATTTCATGAAGGGTGTGTATCAAAGTCAGGATAGTGGTTCCTGTAGGAAGGAAGGGAAGCTGGAAGCTGTGATCCTGAGGGCTGTAGGTGGGCCTTCAGCTGTAAACGTAGCACTTACTACTTGAACGTCATGGTTTAAAAATCTGAAGCAAATTTGACCAGGTAATTTTTTCATTAAGTCCAAATGGTGAATAAATGGATTTTTGAATAATGTTTGTTGGACTTTTCTATATGTTTAAAGTATATCATAATTTTCAACAAGTTTTTAAAAAGTGTGTAGACTTGGAGTCAAGTTGGCCTGTGTCCAGACCGCTCACTGCTGCCAGGTGTGCGACTTCGGGCAAGTTACCTGATCTCTTCTGAGCTCAGCTTGTTGTCTGAAGTGGGGAAAATAAACTTAGGAACCTCATAGGGTTATTGTGGGGCTTATACACACGTCCAGAGGTGAAAGTGCTTAGCTTATGGTAAGGCACCCAGATCTTAGTTTCGTCCTCTGATTAGGTATTGCATAGCTCTTTCCTCTCAAATTCTGTTAAGATTCTATTCTTTTTCACTCCTCTTTTGATAAAAGCAAAGGGGAGTCTTCTTTTTTTTTTCAGTTGGCCTAGTTTACTGCAGTATTGTCATAAGGCGTAATTCATGTATCCACTTGGAGTGCACGTGGCCTGTATTTCTTTTGCAGTCAGCATCGGAATCTCAATGGTGCGGGAGACAGAGGGAGTCACCGGAGCAGTCATCAGGATCATATCCGGAAGGATCCGTATGCCAACCTCATGCTGCCGCGAGAAAAAGACTGGGTCTCTAAGATCCAGATGATGCAGCTGCAAAGCACTGATCCCTACCTGGATGATTTTTATTACCAGGCATGTACTCTGTGCCAGTTTGAAAGATAAGTTTAGTCGCTTACCCTGGTGAAGGTACTCATTTAAATACTGGTAGAGTTTTCTTCTGAGGTTAGTCTTCAAGTGGGTAAGAATTCTGTCCCGTCTTTCAAGCTGAAGAATCTCTCAAAATATTCACCGAAAGGTTTGCATATATGCCTTTTATTTCTAAACTGTAGAGACTCTCAAACCAATATTTTCAAATCTTTTTGGCATCAGTAATCTGGTTCTTTCAATTAAGAAGTTTGGCAGTCTAACGATGTTTCCATTGATGCTAATTTTGAAGGGTGGGATTTTTTTGATAAAGTAAATTCTTCGCAATCTAACAAAAGTTAAAAACCAATACGTATATAGAGTACGAGTAGTATTGCTGCCACTGGTATAAATTGTTTCATGGTAAAGAGCAGCCATATTCTGTGCTTGCTGCAACTGAAACCATCTTCTCACGTGGTAGAATTACTTTGAAAAACTGGAGAAACTGTCAGCTGCTGAAGAAGTGCAAGGTGACGGCCCAAAAAAGGAGCGTACCAAGCTCATCACGCCTCAGGTGGCCAAGCTGGAGCACAGCTACAAACCAGGTGAGGTCCCTGTCCACACACCCACGACGGAGAGGTGCGCTGTGCTGCTGACAGGGCAGGATAGCAGCAGCTGTGTAGATGATGGGATGGAGACAGAACTGACGCACAAGGCACCATTGCCCTTGACAGATGCAGAGGTCCGCCTTATTCAAGCACGGACTGAATAGTTTGACAGATGACCTTCTAAGTCCATTTCTGCTTGAGATTCCATGACTTTTTAAAATGTTACAATTTCTAGTATCTGTAAAATACATAGGGGATACTTCAGACTTTTTATTATTACAACCAAAAAAAAAAATGGGAAAGGATAGATTTTGATAAGAGATTACCTTAGATAATACATAGATTTTTGTAGTAAATTTTTAGGTCCTGAGTAAAGACTAGATAACATAGGCCTTCCCTGGCAGTCCAGTGGTTAAGCCCCTGTGCTTCCCCTGCAGGGGGCTTGAGTTCCATCCTTGGTGAGGGGAACTAAAATCCCCACGTGCAACACAGTGGGGATTCCCTGGAGGCTCAGTGGTAGAGAACCCACCTACCAGTGCAAGGGACAGAGGAGATGCAGGTTCGATCCCTGGGTCAGGAAGATCCCCTGGAGAGGGAAATGGCACCCTGCTTCAGTATTCCTGCCTGGGAAATTGCACGGACAGGGGAGCCTGGCGGGCTACAGTCCATGGGGCCACAAAGAGTCGGACACGACTGAGCAACTAAACAACAGGCCATGCAGTGTGGCCAGAAAAGAGAGACTGTAATGATCTTTGAATGCTGTCTGCTTGCGTTGCTGGGTTTTTATTTGTTGGCAATTTTTTGTCCTTGCAGTGCAGTTTGAGGGCTCTTTGGGAAAGCTCACTGTCTCTAGCGTGAATAATCCCCGAAAAATGATTGATGCTGTTGTGACGTCTCGGAGTGAGGATGATGTAAGTAGCCACAGAATTATGTGTTTAAGGAAGTCTGGGTCATCACTGCTTCTTTGACGGTCCCTGGATTGAAATCTTAAGGCAGCCACGCAGGACCTGGGGTGGCAGGAGCCTTTGAACTGGGTAACCCTGGCTACAAATGCATTAGCTGTTTATTCCAGTATTTAAAACTATCATTTTCTATGTGTTTAAGATTATCCTATGATATCTTCATTTCCATTGCATTTTCCAATACCTTTTGCTTATCTGTGAATTTAGTTAATAGTTTATGTGTGGGTTTATTCAGTCAACTCTGTGACCTTTGTCCACGTTACTTTTGTTTGATTATTAATCCTCACAGTTCTGTCAGAAATAGAATTACCTATAGAATTTACCAGCAGTAAATTATTTTTGACATGGTTAAAGAGTTCACATTGAAAAGTCTTGTCTTTTTTTAGGAGACAAAAGAAAAACAGGTTCGGGACAAAAGACGAAAAACCCTTTTCATAATTGAGAAAGTAAGTTTTAGAATTGCTAAAGTTGCTGTAGTTAGTTTCAATTAAACGAACTGTGAAATGTATGTGTACACAACACGTGGGAAAGTAAACAATCGGTTAGTGTCCTGTGATTTTAATTAATGTACATGTTTGTGTAAAGTGCCTGTTGTGTACAGGGCATGCTGGGAAGGAATGTGGTTTACCTCACCTGTGGCCTCATGGAGAAAACACTGCAGTTACAATAGAAGTCCTGGGGTTTGGTCCAAGCTTGTTCAGTTAATGGCTGAGTGTTTCAGGGCAGGGCATTTTTCTAAGAAAATGAAAATAAAAATTACCTTGTTCTTCCTGTGAATTGATTGTCTATTCATTCAGTTCACATATATTTATTGACCATTCCCTGGGTGCTGGGCACTGTCCTGGGTTCTAAGGAAAATCAGTAGCAGGCGGTTGGTGTTGAAGCTTAAAACGCCACGCTGTGGGGCATAGAGTTTAGGGAGTTGAGAGCACAGACTCTGGGAACGGCTCCAGATCGCGTCCTGGTCGTTTCTCACCGAGTCTGTGACTGGAGGTGAGTTTTTTACCCTTGCCGTGCTGCGCGTGGTTTCTTGACCTTTAAAAATGAAAACAGTAAGAGTCTCTTTCTCGCTGGGCCGTGGTGAGTGTCCCCGTGAGTGAGTATTTGCACAGCGCTTAGAGCGGTGCCTGGGGCCCTGTGGTCAAGTTAGCTGCAAGCATCTTCACAGAGAGGGCGTCACTGGCCACGGTGGTGCCCGCTGTTTACAGTACTAGTAGTGCTGCTGTTGCTGCTGGGAGGTTTGGAAAGTGGACAGGCATTTCACTGCCGTCGCCTGCTGGGTTAGAGGTCAAGAAGGGACAGCAAACGATACCTGTTTCTTTTTTAAGTTATTTCACTATGTTTCTCTGGGTTTGAAAGAGCGGGTCTCCCCTCTCATTCTTACTTTGGTGAGCTGTCACTCTCGTGCTGTTACCTGGCATTCCTAAACTGCGAAGTCATTTACCTGATGCTCTGAGTTGCTGAGGCCCACTTTGTCTCTCACTTAGACCTACAGTTTATTGCTTGACGTGGAGGATTACGAACGGCGTTACCTCCTAAGTCTGGAAGAAGAGCGACCGGCCCTGATGGATGAAAGGAAGCACAGAATTTGTTGCATGTTTGACAACTTGAGGGGGAAATGGCCTGGGCAGGAGAGGTAAGAGTTGTGTCCTTTGGTGAAAACGTTGTCTCGCTAGACTCCTTTGAGCTTTATACGTTCTACCCTTACCTTTCCTTCCCATTTCAGTAAGCTCAGAGTCTTTCCTTTTGGCTTAACTCAAATGCCACCCCATATAAAACATTTTAGAATCCTTTCGAGCTGGGGGGAAGGAAATCTGTGTATCTTGAATTCATTTATTTAGCAAGTACCTCTTCAATATCTATTAGGAACAGTGCTGGATGATGGAGACAGTGGGAAACATAATTTAGTTTCTTTTGTTGAGCTTATAGATTGTATCTAGTTTATGCTTACTGATGTTCAACCGTGTAATCTTTATGTATTTTCTTTCCTACTAAAGATGGAAAGTGGAAACATTCATACTTTCTTGGAATTGCCATGCAGTTCTTACTTGCTATGGAAGCCAGTCAGTCTTCCAGTGGAGACTAAGGTCCTTAGTATAATTTCTCTGTCTGTCATCTCTCTCCCACCCAGTATCTGGAATACAATCTTGCCAATGGTAAATGTTCTATAAATCACAATATTTATTTGAATGCAGGAGGACGCTTCCTTTGTCTTTGCCCATTCAAGAGAACTGATGATTCTTTTAAGCCCGGACATACGCAAAACAAAACTTTTTGAAAAGGACCTTCTTTTTAGCACATCTTTCCCAGAGTTGGACTGACAGGGAGCTTGGTTGAATAAATCTGGGTTTCTCCGTAGACTGGACTGTTACGCAGCCAGTAAAATCTGTGTAAAGTATTATTTATTGCCATGGAAAAGTGTTCATAAGTTGTTGAGTGAAAAAAATCAAGTAACAAGCCATATAAATTATATAGATGCCCCCCTTTTTAAAAAATGAGAGACAAAAATATACACAGCAGAGATGTCTTCAAAATGATAACACTAGTAAATTGTCTCTGTGATTATGAATATTATTATTTTTATATATATTTTCAGATTTTGCTGTTTTAACCATGTCATTTGTGTAGTTACTTGCAAGTTAATAAAAGAAATCAATGCCTATAGTTTGATTAGTTTTTTTAATGTACAGTTTTTGAAATGATTTTCAGTATTCATGAAACTCGAAGAATTTGCTTTCTATTATTTGGTTGAGGGTTGGTAAAGTAATTCTCAATTTTTGTAGTACAGATCATTGCAGAGTGAAAATAAAATGCAGTGTGTTCATCCAGTAACACGTAAGAAGCGAAAGGGGGTTTTTTGCATTGTTCTTGCTGACCTAAGTTGGCATTTTCTTCCTCTGCAGGCCGAGTGATGACCACTTTGTACAGATCATGTGTATCCGAAAGGGGAAGAGAATGGTGGCCCGGATTCTGCCTTTCCTCTCCACAGAGCAAGCAGCTGACATTCTCATGACAACAGCCAGGAACCTCCCTTTCCTCATCAAGAAGGACGCACAGGATGAGGTGACCCGCCGTGTGGGGGTCCTCTTTCCTTTGGGTCTTCACAGTGGATAAGATTTCTAGAAGCCAGACTTATTTTTACCCCTTTTCCCTTTTGTGTTCTTTTACCTGATCTTTGGCTCAATGATTTAAGTATTTAAAGCAAAAACTTTACTCCTTTGTATTTTTAATGCCACTTCTTTATCCAACAGACCATGTTCCTAAACATGAGGAAAGCAGTAATTCCATCTTACCTGACACAGTTGTTAAGCTGTGATCTGTATCAGAACTGCTTTGGAAGCAGATAGTTCAGCCTTACCCTAGACTTGCTGAGTCGGTATTGACAGAGAGAAGGTCAGGCCCCCAGCTGGGTCTGACCACTCTCTATTTGCAGTTTATGATCCTGGTCACCTTGTTGGATATGAAGGATCATTCATGGGGTGTTGTTAGTGGCTTAACACTGACCTGTAGACTTCCTTGGATGATGTCCCACAGGAATTGGGCCAATGCTCTTAAACAGTTTACACTGGGCTAGAATTTGTGGGGTTTATTTTCTTTATTTTAGTGGTGGTATGGTTTTATTTATTCTTGGCTGAGCTGGCTCTTTGTCGCTGCATAGGCATTCTTCCAGTGGCGGCAAGCAGGGCCGCTTGAGTTACGGTGCTCGGGCTTCTCTGGTCGCGGAGCTCAGGCTCTCGGGTGTGTGGGCTGAAGTAGTTGGGGTACACCGGCATAGTTACTCCGAGGCATGTGGGATCCTCCCGCACCAGGGATCAAACCCATGTCTCCTGAACTGGCAGGCAGATTCTTTACTGCTGAGCCACTAGGGAAGCCATGGGCTGGAATTTGAAATATGGTTATCAAGTTTGTAAGAATTGCTCTCTGCTTATTCCTATCGCAGTGCTTGAAAGATTAGCAAAATTCGAAATAGTATTAGAAGTTCAAAGCAAGAAATTGATACGGTTAGCACAAAGGGCTAGTATTATTAAGTATGAGATGCAGAATAATAGAATTTATGAGAATGAACCCGAAAGATGTGAAAATTATTTTTTCTGAAATAATAGAATTGAATGAATTTCTTTACTCAGCAAACAGTTATTAAGCACTTCTATGTACCAGGCATTGATTAGGTCATATAAGTATAGCACCTAGTTCTTGGAGCTAGGAGTTAGGAATCCAGAGAGGCCTGCTCTAGCGGAGCTTACCTGCCAGTGAGGAAAACTTGGTTGAATATAAAGGCTAAGACTTTACCTGTAGATGTTAAAGAGTAATAGACCATGTCTCTAAATACTGTTTGTTTGAAGTAATAGCAGGTTCCAGGTCTGAGGCATAAAATGTACAAGATAATTATGGAGTATTGTGTCAGAAGCCAGGAAAGCTGAAAGATTACTATGGTTCTGTGTAAAAGACACACAGACCAACTTGAAGGAACCTCCTTTTGGTCACAATGGGATAATTTGTGTCAGAAACAAAAATTAACACCTGTGGATTGCTGTAGATCACATATGTTTAATGAGTTCAAAATGATATGAAAAAAATGTACTAAACACTTCGAGAGCTTGCTCGGCCATCAACTCATTATTCTGAAAAGTGGTAAGTAAAGGAAAAGAAGCATTTATCCTGCCGCATTACAGACAAATGTCAAGGTGACTAGAGTGTTGACATTAGGAAGTTCTTCTTTATAGAAGAATTTCAGCTAATAAATTCCAAAGAAATGAGAAAATTACCATTTTACAGCTTCTAATGGAAAAAACAGTCCGTCTGGGCAGCAGCCATTACTGGAGCTGAAAGCAGGAGGTCAGAGATGAATGGGGATTTTCTCAGTTCTTTGGTTGGAGCAGGCTGGCCGCACCTGAACGCACAGACGACCGTTAGCCCCGCGGAGGGGAGCAGCGCGATGCTGCGTGCCTCCAGACGCCGCTCGGCAGGCAGCGCTCAGCTCTCCGTGGCGCATCCGTGCTGCGCACCACCCTGCCCCCTCTGCTGAACTTGAGTTTAGTCAAACCTCTGGTCCTTAGTACCAGTTTTTATGGGGGAAAGACTGAAGATTGGGTCATTGTTAAGTGATACCACAGAGGTGCCATTAGCCAGATTCAAACTATGGGACAAATGACCCAGTTTCTTCAAATAAATGGCATGAGAGAAGGAGATGGGCAAGTGACAGAGGACCTGTTAACAGATTCTAAAACCCTGAAAGCCACATGCAACGTGTGGGTCTAATTTGAATCATCATTAGAACAAATCGGCTCCTAGACATTTCTGAGACAGTTGGAAGAATTTGAGTTTGGAATAGATATTAGATGATAATTAAGGAGTTAAACTTCCACAGGTATGATAATATTGTGAGAGAATTGAAATATTGCTGTTTGTGAAAAAGATGATGTGATATGGGAAGAACATAGATTTCATAAGGTTGGCAACCTGTTACTGAATTGTTGTTGAAGTTGGGTTGTGGGTACGTGGACTTCACTATACTGTTGTTTGTACTTTTGTGTATGTTTAAAAACACTCTGGGCTTGCCAGGTGGAACTAGTGGTAAAGAACCCACGTGCCTGTGCAGGAGATGGAAGAGACCTGGGTGCAGTCCCTGAGTCGGGAGGATCCCCTGGAGGAGAGGATGGCACCCCACTCCAGGATTCTGGCCTGGAGAATCCCCTGGACAGAGGAGCCTGGCAGGCTACAGTCCACGGGGTCGAACAGAGTTGGACATGACTGAAGTGACTTGGCACGCACACAGGAATGCTCTAATTTTTCAAGCTCTGTCTGTTCAGAATAGTCGATCGTGAAGGCGTCTCCTCTGTCCTTGAATGCTGCTGGGAGGGGGAGCAGCCGTCATGTTTTATTCCGCGGCCATTGAGTGCTGGAAGCACCTCGCTGTCCTTTCAGTGCCATAGCCTAGTTACACCCGTAGCTCTGTGTGTTCGTTTCCCAGTCTGCGCCTTATGGCAAACCAGAGTGAGTGGACTAGCAGGCTGGAATCCAACAGCCTTGAATTCTGGTTCGAGCTACTAGCTTTGTGACCAAAGTCTGAGTTTCTGATCACTTAGCTTCTCTGATCTATAGACGTTGGTTGATCATTTCTCCGTCCTCATTGAGCGTTTATAAAGATAAATCGAGATACCATTAAGTCTGAAAATACTTCTCAGTAACTCTATAACTCTTAAGAATCTACCTATGTTAGATGCCTCTCACAGGATATTAAAGCTGCCAGTTTCCTCCTGGCTTCTCTGTATTTTAGACCCCTGAGGGTCTGTCCTGTTTATCATATGTTTTTAGCCCGTAGTGCCTGGTGCATTGTAAGCATGTGAGTATTTGTAGAATGAATACCGCTGTTTTATCATGTACCTTGTTATGTGTTTGAGAAGTGACTTTGCACCCTTGGTTCATACGAGTGATGCTGTTTCCTGTGCAAGTGGAAAAAATTCTCAGCAGTTACCGTGGAACCCGCTGCTGAGACGCTGACAGTATCTGCCGGGCTTGTCACACTCCTCTGTCGCATCTCGCCCGGGGCAGTGAGCATCCCTCCATCCCTGCCCACTCACGGGCTGTAGCTGGAATAGCAGCTGCCAGACGGTGATGGCCTGTCTGTTCTGTTTTTCGGTAGGTGCTGCCATGCCTATTGAGTCCCTTCTCTCTCCTCCTCTACCATCTTCCACCAATGACCATCACCAGCCTTCTGCAGCAGCTGATGAACCTACCTCAGAGTGCAGCGGCCCCAGCTCCGTCCAACCCGCACCTCTCTGCTGTGCTCCAGAACAAGGTGCTCTTCCCCCTCACGCCCCTGAGCCCCGCCAGGCTTCTGAATCCAAGTTATGGGTAAAAATAACGGCTGCTGTGGCAGTCGTGGGGGGAAAACAGGAGGGTGAGGGGGGTTGGAAGTGTAACGTTCAGCCAGGAGTTCCATTAAGCTCGTGGTGACAGAAGCTGGAGATGGTAGTGATTTTCACAAGACAGGATGCTCTGTACCTTACGTGGAGAAAACCTGGTGTGTGTCGGGGTGCAGACTCCTTCAGTCCCCCGCTGTGCCATCCCAGCACCAGCTGCCATGCTTGCGTCCTCTCGGGTCCATGGTGGGTGTGGAGTTCCGGGCTCCGCTCCGCGTCAGGAGGAGAGAGCGGTTTGGAGGGCTGAAGGGTGTGGAGGAGCTGGCCTCCTCACTTGGACCTCTGCCTGGAGCTCTAACCACCGACTTCTACTTAATCTCAACGGCCAGCTCTCAGCCACACGCCACACCCAAGTGCAGGGAAAGCTGGAAACATCTGAGTTCACGCCATTGTCACCACGGGTAAAGTCAGATCTAGTAGGAGGAAAGCGGATTAGGTAGGTAATTAGCGGTCTCTGTCAAGACATCCCAGGTCATATTTCGTTTATATCAGATTAAAGATCCAGAGACTCCCAGGGGAAGCATAAATACAGGAGGAGAGCGTGAGCTTTTAGACAGCAGGTTTCCACTCCTCGTTGGCCGCGTCCTAGGTTCGTGGCCATGATCAGATCATTTCGCTTTGCTGAGCCAGGGTCTCCTGATCTGTAAAGTGGAGGTGATGTCAGCATCACTTAGATGAGAAGGAAGCCGTGAACGATGCAGTTTTATGCTGGGTGCACAATGGGCGCTCACTCAGGACCATCTGTTACAGTAAAGGGAAAAGGAGACCCAAAGGGTTTTTGTTCCTGCACCTGAAAACCTGGAGAGCCTGGCTTGAAGGGCCGTGAGTACCTCAGAGCCTGAGAGGGTGACAGTGCCTTGGGACGTAAGACAGGGGTCCGGGGGGGATAAGTTATGTGCCTTCCACGTTATTTGGTCTCTTAGCTTTAATTTTGATAAAGGCAGTCAGAAAGCCTGAAGTCAGACGAGATTATGTAACCTGTTGTTTTTCTGTCAGCAACATGAAGGGAACTTTGTGGAAAGGCAGGGTTATCCTCCGTGAGGCGAACTCAGAAAGGAGGGATGGACCCCCAGAATCCGCCCAGCTTCTCTTCGTGGTCCGCGACAGCCATGACTCACGCGCTTAACCGTGGTCTCGCCCATGGTTGTGTTTTCATTCTGTGCCCCTTTGAAGTCCATGTTTTCTGCTGTTACTGCCCACGGAGTAAAATAAATACTTACATATCTCTCTACAGCTTGTTGCTAAATTTTAACAGTCCTAGATATGGTGGATGAATCTGTTTATCCTCCCTCTCTTTTTATCTTTTAAACTGTCATTGACATCCTCTCTAAGCCTTTGTATTTTCAGATATGTGTGTCATTTTTTAAGGAAATGTTTTCTTCATACTCTGATCATTCCATTTCCCTTTCTTTGTATATTTTCCCACGGGGCTTAACACCTCTTTTTTTAATTCAAACTATTTATTTTTTGTTTCTTCGATAAACTTTAATTTTCTGTATCAAAATTTGTCTTCATGTAACTTTCCTTTCTACTTTTCCCTTTCATGCACTGGAGAAGGAAATGGCAACCCACTCCAGTATTCTTGCCTGGAGAATCCCAGGGACGGCGGAGCCTGGTGGACTGCCATCTATGGGATCGCACAGAGTCGGACACAACTGAAGCGACTTAGCAGCAGCAGCAGCAACTTTGCTTTCTATTTCTGTTCTAGTAAATAGGAGAAATGCTAAACCCCCCCTTATCTTGTGGCAGGGAGGAGTCAGCTTTTCTTTGAAGGGTGGGAGGAGGGAGCCAGGGGCGGCGGGGCTGGGGTGCCCGGGTTCAGCGCCTCCCCCCCGGCCGCCTGGGCCCCGGCGGCGCAGTGGTGTCTGATGCCCTCTGTCTCCTCTTGCAGTTCGGCCTGTCACTGCTCCTCCTCGTCCTGAGCCGTGGGGAAGACCTACAGAGCTCAGACCCCGCTGTAGAACCGGCGCAAAGCAACCCGTGGTCAGTCTGGGCCGTGTTTCTTTTTTGAAGTTCTTGTAGGTCCTCTTTTTCATTCCTTTTCTTACATTATTATTATTCTCGGTTTTCCCTGTCAGGACGGAGGTGATGTTCGTGGCAACCCGAGAACTTTTGCGGATTCCCCAGACGGGCCTGGCCAAGCCAATCTCGATACCCACAAACCTAGTATCCCTCTTTTCCCGTTATGTTGACCGACAGAAACTGAACTTGCTGGAGACAAAACTGCAGTAAGTTGGAAACAGGAGAATCCCACATCTCAGTGAAGTTGGCACTTTAGAAGTCACGTTGAGGAGGTTGGGGATGAGAGGGGCGTGAGACGTCATGAATCCGGTGGAAGAGATTAAAGACTTCTGTGAAATACACAAGTGTCTGCTGGATGTAACGCAGTGTGGCCACAGCAGAGCCCTCACAGTGAAATAAAGCTGGGGTCCAGATCGCTCAGTGCCCCGTTAGGAGGATTCACACAGGGCTGGGGTTCTGGTACAGGTGACTGCTGCTCTCTGAACTCGTTCACACAGGTCTCCTCTCTCTCTTTGTGCCGTAGGCTAGTTCAGGGGATACGGTAAAGGCCTCCAGATGCGTCCTGTGCCTCCTCTTGCTGCCTCCCGCACTGCTGCCATCACCAGTGGAGTGGTGTTTTTAACGAGGGAGGGAAGGTAGCTCACTCCCCAGAGCGCCTGGTGGCACCGAGTGCCATCGCAGGGCTTGTCTCTGAACGCCGGGCGCTCCCCACTGCCCTGTGCAGTCTGGCTGGGTGATTCTTCCGCTGGTTTTCTTACCTTCTGTGTTACAGTCCTGCATGTCACGCTACTCAATTCTTTTCCGTTCTGCCTTCTCTTTGCCCTCGAGACATACATATAACCTCTCCCTTCACCCCCCGACCACCACTCCAGCTCAGAGTAGGTTGCGGCCTGCCACCGGATTCCTTCCCTCATCGCCCCATATTACTATGACTGTAGGAAAGCTGATGAAGTAGAAATATATATATATATATATATGCGTGCACACACACCCCAATATGTACATTTATGTGGTCCCCAAAGGGTCCTTAAAGAACGAGTTTAGACTGAGAAATTTAGTTGGCACACCATCCCTTCTCTAACCACAAACCAGCTGATGTGTTTTTAATCTGTTCCTCATCCATCTTTGATTAATTTGATGGGTTCTACTTGTTCTAATAAAATGTAGGGTATGCAGCACGTTTAATAAACTCAGAGCTCTCAATCGGCCGGTGCCCAGCCCTCGGCTGAGCTGTTCTGTCTCCTCCCCACTCGGGTTTCCTTCGGTTCTGTGGAAACAGCACACGGTTAGCCTTTGTCCTGCTCCAGCCGCGGGTTCTTGACCCCGTCCCTTCGGGAGGAAGGAGGCTTGCCAAGACGGCTGACCTGGAGCCTGCTTCCGCCGCGCAGCTTCGCTTCCCTCTCTGTCTTCCTGAGACCGCTGCAGCAAGCCTTGCTCTGACTCCCCCCTTCCCTGTCTTCACTTGGTGTCCTGGGGGAACCTCCGCACCTCCCCACCGGAGCGCAGGCCGCTCGCTCGGTCTCCTCCGCGCCTCGGGCGGAAGCACTGCCCTGGCCCCTGGGCTCACCTGGCGCTTCCCCGGCAGCCAGGGCCTGGGTCTGCATCCGTCGCCACCCTCTCCCGCTCAGCAGGCGCCCGGGTGAGGGCTCGGGTCCCTGGGGATGCCGGCCCTGAGCAGACAGCGTCTGATTGTTCTCACCCGACTGGCCAGAGCGCACCTTGCTGCTCTCACCTTTCCGAATGTAGTGGGGGAGGGGGCAGGTTCCGGTATTTAATATGCGAGTGAACGTTTTGCACATAAATGTACAGCAGTGAGGCCCTCCGCTCCTGTTGTCGCCTGCACTTCCCCGTGGCCCGTGTGTCCGTCCCCTCTGCTATCCTCCCCTGCCTTCCCACTAGGCGGCCCCCCTGCCTTCCCTTCACAGCCCATCAAGTGAAGGCTCGATGGTTCTCTCTCCTTTTCTGTGCTTTTATCTTTTTTGTTTGGTTTTAATTAATTAAGAAGTTTCTAAATTTACATTTTTATAGGGTATTGTAAATAAAAACAAATTGTATACTTGGAAAAAAAATGTGCCTACATTTCTGCTTGTTACTTCTGAATATGCTTCTGAACGTGTTTCTACGTATTTAGATAGATCAGCAAACCTCTTGGTGCTGGGGATTGGCAAGGATGGTATCACCTGATGTTTTTATCTCTTATTTTGTCAAAAGGGAGACAGATAAAGATCTTACGTTTACATGATAACTTTCCTTAAAAAACCTAGGGTGTGGGCCTCCCCTGATGGTTCAGTGGCTCAAACTGCAATCCCAGTGCAGGGGAAACGGGTTCGATCCCTGGTCTAATCCCGTGCGCCACAAATAAGACAATACAGCCAAATAAATACATACTTTAAAAAGAAAACCTAGGATGCTTTCAACAGTCACTGCCTCCCCCCCCCCCGCTTTAACTGCAATGCAGAATTAGAAAATTTAGTGGATAGACTATAATTCACCTTCATCTTTAGGCAGCTGAGAGTTTTATTTAAGAAACTTCACAAAGCCCAGTTTGGCCTTAAACTGCCCTCATGGTTAGTATTTCTTTAGCTCTCATTTATATCTTCTCAAAAGAGGTAAAAAAAAAAAAAGGTAAGAAAAAAGTGGTAATTCTTTGTAGTAAGTTCGTGTTAGCTATTTCAAACTTACCACAGCATCATTTATAATAGGAAAATTAGAAATAACCTAAATGCTCACTAGTGGCTAAGTGATAAAGTATGTGTCCTGGACAGGTATAATATTTAATGATGAAAAGTGTTTATGGTCTGGTGTGGGGGGAAAGCAGAAAGTATATATGCTTAGAATGCGGTTCTTTTACAAAAATGTATATGTGACGGGGACGAAGTTGGGAGGATGTGCTTCCTAGGAGGCTCGGTGGACGCAGGACACATAGGTTCCATTCCCGGGGTCAGGAAGATCCCCGGAGAAGGGCACAGCCCACTCCAGTGCTCTCGCCTGGCCAATCCCATGGACAGAGGAGCCTGGGGGCTACAGTCCACGGGGTCGCCGAGTCGGACACGACGGAGCGGGAGCAGTGCTCCTGCAGGTTTACCCCTAAAGACGCCCGTCTCCCAGTGGCAGGATCGTGGGGAGCTTCCTTTTGCTTTCAGTATTCTCCAAATCTTCCATAGAAAGCAAGCATTGCTTATATTAGAAGAAATACTGTTTTTGAAGAGCTTAGTTACATTAGAAAATGTATATAATGTATAATGTTGAGTATAAGTTCTATATATGTATATGACTATGTGGGCAGTTCAGTTCAGTCCCTCAGTTGTGTCCGACTCCTTGCGACCCCATTAATCGCAGCACACCAGGCCTCCCTGTCCATCACCAACTCCCGGAGTCCACCCAAACCCATGTCCATCGAGTCGGTGATGCCATCCAGCCTTCTCATCCTCTGTCGTCCCCTTCTCCTCCTGCCCCCAATCCTTCCCAGCATCAGGGTCTTTTCCAATGAGTCAGCTCTTCGCACGAGGTGGCCAAAGTATTGGAGTTTCAGCTTCAACATCAGTCCTTCCAATGAACACCCAGGGCTGATCTCCTTTAGTATGGACTTGTTGGATCTCCTTGCAGTCCAAGGGACTCTCAAGAGTCTTCTCCAACACCACAGTACAAAAGCATCAATTCTTAAGCGCTCAACTTTCTTCACCGTCCAACTCTTACATCCATACATGACTACTGGAAAAACCATAGGCTTGACTAGACCTTTGTTGGCAAAGTAATCTCTCTGCTTTTTAATATACTGTCTAGGTTGGTCATAACCCTCCTTCCAAGGAGTAAGCGTCTTTTAATTTCATGGCTGCAGTCACCATCTGCAGTGATTTTGGAGCCCAAAAAAATAAAGTCTGACACTGTTTCCATTGTTTCCCCATCTGTTTGCCATGAAGTGATGGGACCAGATGCCATGATCTTAGTTTTCTGAATGTTGAGCTTTAGGCCAACCTCTTCACTCTCCTCTCTTTCATCAAGAGGCTTTTTAGTTCTTTTCACTTTCTGCCATAAGGGTGGTGTCATCTGCATATCTGAGGTTATTGATATTTCTCCCAGCAATCTTGATTCCAGCTTGCGTTTCTTCCAGCCCAGCGTTTCTCATGATGTACTATGCATATAAATTAAATAAGCAGGGTGACAATATACAGCCTTGACATCGTACTCCTTTTCCTATTCGGAACGAGTCTGTTGTTCCATGTCCAGTTATAACTGTTGCTTCCTGACCTGCATACACGTTTCTCAAGAGGCAGGTCAGGTGGTCTGGTATTCCCATCTCTTAAAGAATTTTCCACAGTTTATTGTGATCCACACAGTCAAAGGCTTTGGCATAGTCAATAAAGCAGAAATAGATGTTTTTCTATTGCTTTTTCGATGATCCAACGGATGCTGGCAATTTGATCTCTGGTTCCTCTGCCTTTTCTAAAACCAGCTTGAACATCTAGAAGTTCACGGTTCACATGTTGCTGAAGCCTGGCTAGAAGAATTTTGAGCATTGCTTTACTAGCATGTGAGATGAGTGCAATTGTGTGGTAGTTTGAGCATTCTTTGGCATTGCCTTTCTTTGGGATTGGAGTGAAAACTGACCTTTTCCTGTCCTGTGGCCACTGCTGAGTTTTCCAGATTTACTGGCATATTGAGTGCAGCACTTTCATGGCGTCATCTTTCAGGATTTGAAATAGCTCAACTGGAATTCCATCACCTCCACTAGCTTTGTTCGTAGTGATGCTTTCTAAGGCCCACTTGACTTCACATTCCAGGATGTCTGGCTCTAGGTGAGTGATCACACCATCGTGATTATCTGGGTCGTGAAGAACTTTTTTGTATAGTTCTTCTGTGTATTCTTGCCACCTCTTAATATCTTCTGCTTCTGTTAGGTCCATACCATTTCTGTTTTTTATGTTCTTTGCATGAAATGTTCCCTTGGTATCTCTAATTTTCTTGAAGAGATCTCTAGTCTTTCCCATTCTGTTGTTTTCCTCTTTCTTTGCATTGATCGCTGAGGAAGGCTTTCTTATCTCTCCTTGCTATTCTTTGGAACTCTGTTCAAATGGGAATATCTTTCCTTTACTACTTTGCTTTTCACTTCTCTTCTTTTCACAGCTATTTGTAAGGCCTCCTCAGACAGCCATTTTGCTTTTTTGCACTTCTTTTTCTTGTTAATGGTCTTGATTCTTGTTTCCTGTACAGTGTCACGAGCCTCCGTCCATAGTTCTTCAGGCACTCTGTCTATCAGATCTAGTCCCTTAAATCTATTTCTCACTTCCACTGTATAATCATAAGGGATTTGATTTAGGTCATACCTGAATGGTCTAGTGGTTTTCCCCACTACCTTCAATTTAAGTCTGAATTTGGCAATAAGGAGTTCATGATCTGAGCCACAGGGGGAATGGAAAAAGGAATACAATCCAGGGTGATTGGAGAGCGGTCGGTGTCGGTGGTTGCCTTTAAGGGGGAGGATTGTGGAGGATTTTGTGTGTCGGTGATTGTTCCTCGTTTCCATTGTCCAAAGTATCTTCAGTGAGCATGTATTGCTGTTAGAACCAAAAGAGCGTTATTCTCTAAAAAGTGCTAAAAATCATAGCCCCCTACTTTCTAGTGAGAAGTGGTAATAGGACAAAAAAGTCTAATCTAGTTGTGCTTGATTTCAGAGCCAATGTATTTGACTTTGAAAGATGAATGTGCTAAAAAAAAAAATGTGAAAGCAAGTCATTTATCCTGTGAGGTGTGGTCAGGTATTCCATTATTAAACACTTAAAATTCCACTGTTAAACAGTTGAGGAATCAAAGAACCACTTTAAGTCCAAGCTGTATCTCCCAGTGAGTTTCTATATTTACAGAAATTGCATTTTTTTCTCACTGCTGAATCAAAATGGGTGGATCTCAACTCCATCCACACAGAAAATCTGCTCAGGTCCATTGTGGCCTGAGTCCCAGTCGGCTGGCTCTCACCAGAGCTGCCCTGTCTGTCACCAGGAAGGCCACGATGCCTTACCGAGTCTGATGCAGACCACCAACTGCCCACCACTGTCTCCTTGTGGAGAGCAGTGAAGTCCTTCGTGTGAAAAGTCCAAGTGGGGAAGTGGAAGGCATCTTACACTTCTCCTCACCCATCTATGTTTAAGTATGTTGGCATTGCGATCCTTAAGAAAGTAAGATACGGGTTTTCAGGCAACAAGTCTCGTGTCTTAAGACCACAGGCAGCATAGTTTCAACCATGAACCTTCTTGAAGCAGAGGCACAGTTGTGAATAGACTGCAGGTCCCCTAACAACCTCAGCTTTGCCTTCTATTTTGTGAATGTTGCATGTAAGACTGTTGCAAAGAGCTTGTTTACTCACCGTGACTCTCTGAGCTCCACAGTTGAGCCAAGTTCATTCTTCAAGGTGACTGTTAACCGAAGTCAGGCCTGAGACCTCGGAAACATCTAGACGGGGACGAGGTAATCAGTGATGTGGGCACTTTCCCTGTTGTGAGTAGAGTATCTCTTAAATTGCTTACGACTTAGTACCAATCTAAAGGATTCCACCACCACCCCCGGAAAACCCTGGCTGACAGTTTAATATATTGTCCTCCAAGTGGTTTCTCTATGCATATGCAGGACACAGAACAGTAGATACTGGATTTTTCCTAATGCATCACGGATATCCTTGTATGTCGATATAGAGAGATACCACTTTTTATTTTAATGATTGTATGGTGTTCACTGCATGCCATAATTTAACTGCTCCCCTATTAACAGGTTCCATCTTCAGATAGTTTTTGCCAAGTCATTACTGTTCATCCAGCAGTGAACAAAGGTAAACCCGCAATTGCCGTTCGGTTGCTCAGTCTTGTCTGACTCTTTGCGACCCCATGGACTGCAGCACACCAGGCTTCCCTGTCCTTCTCCATCTCCTAGAGCTTGCTCAAACTCATGTCCATTGAGTCAGTGGTGCTGTCCAACCATCTCATCCTCTGTCGTCCCCTTCTCCTCCTGCTGTTAATCTTTTGCGACATCACGGTCTTTTCCAGTGAGTCTTTTCCAGTGAGTCAACTCTTTGCGTCAGGTGGCTGAAGTTTCTGGAGCTTCAGCTTCAGCATCAGTCTTTCCAATGAATATTGAGAGTTGATTTCCTTTTGGACCGACCACTTTGATCTTGCAGTCCAAGGGACTCTCAAGAGTTCTCCAGCACCACAGTTCAAAAGCATCAGTTCTTCGGCGCTCAGCCTTCTTTGTGGTCCAACTCTCACATCCATACATGACTACGGGAAAAAGCATAGCCTTGACTATACAGACCTTTGTCAGAAAAGTGATGTCTGCTTTTTAATATGCTGTCAGTGTTTCTATAGCTGTTTTTTATAGTGTACAGAGAGCACTGACATTGATTTTCTAATTCAAGTCTTCTCTATTACCTTTTGAAATATTAGAATGGGCAGCTATAACTGTACAGTACCCAAACGAGATTAGCAAGACCATTCAGCTAGTAAGTGCTCCAGTTTAAGATTTAAACCGGAAGCTTCAAACTCCATATCCAGCATCATGGCTACAAGAAGGCTCCTGCTTCTGGATACATGTTTCATGTAGCAGCAGCTGAGAAGCTGCAAGCATTTAAGGACACATCTGCAAACTCTTCTGATTGGGTTTTAATGCCTTCATTTCCAGTAGGCAGATTGAATAATTCACTCTCAGTAGTGTCAAAAATGTGATTCAGGTTTTAGCTACTGAGGTCTATTACAAAATATAAGAATCAGAATGACAGAAAGGCAGCTGTCGGGCATCTGTTTGGTCCTTTTGGTTTAAGCATTTTGAAGAGGAGATTTTAAAAAAGATTTGCTCCCACACTTCCATCTCAGTATTTGGAAATGCACTTTTTATATTAGATAAATTCAGCCCCAGGCGGCCGGCTCACTGCGTTGACACGGGAGCGCCACCAACGCAGCAGTGGCCTCACTCACAGCCGCGCCCCAGTTCCCAGCACACACACACACCAAGCAAGCATCCAGCCAACACCTTTTCATAAAATAGTTGGGCCACAAAGAAACAGCCTGAAGGGATTATTCAGATCTTCAAGACTGAGAGGCAGACCTTAATGGCATGGACTCATCTGTGTGTGCAAGGCCCATTCCAAACGACATCGTCACTCACTTTATCACCACAACCCCTAGGTCGGAAACAATCTGATGCAGTAAGCCAGACAAGCACTCGTGAATGTCCAGCGTTACTCTCGGTACAGAGGCGACAAAGGCTCTGCTCTGGGGGGATCTGTACTGTAGACAGAGGCCAGGAAAGGCCTTGATGAAAGGTGACGTTGAAGCGGGCAGAGGACAGGCAGTCAAAGGGCTCGGAGGAGCGTCCCCAGCAGGATGGAGGAGTGACCTCTGCCCGAGATGAGAACGGGTGGGGAGCTCACGGGACTATGGCAAGTTAACGTCGCTGGAATGGAGTGACCACACTGCGTTGAAGGGCTTTACTCACATTGCAGCGGGAAGCCTTCACAGAGTTTGTAAGGAAAAGTACAAAACATCTAATCTATTTTTAAGTCACTTTGCTGGGTAGGGGGTGGGGAGGGATAAATTAGGAATTTGAGAATAACAGATACACACTACTGTATCAAGTAGATTAAAAAAACACCTAACATATAGCACAGGGAACTATGTTCAATATCTTGTAATAATCCACAAGGGGATAATCCAAAGAAGATATAAGTATATATATGGATATGCACGTGTGCATATGTAACTGCTTCCGGTTTGCTGTACAGCAGAAACCACATTGTAAATCAGCTATACTCCAGCAACAACAAAACTCAAGGTGAAGTCCTGACGCCCCATACTCAGCATGTGACTGTTTTTGGAGACAGTGCCTTTGACAAGGGATGAAGGGATAGTTAGGGAGTTTTAGTTGGACATGTACACGCTGCTGTATTTAAAATGAGTAACCAACAGGACCTACTGTATGGCACAGGGGACTCTGCTCAATGTTATGTGGCAGCCTTGATGGGAGGGAGGTTTTGGGGAAGATGGATGCATGGATATGTGTGGCTGAGCCCCTTCGCTGTTCACCTAAAACTCACATCGTTAATCAGCTATATGCCAATACAGAATAGAAAGTTCAAAAGAACAACAAAAAAAAAGGTTTAAAATGAAGTCATAAAAAATAAATAAAATGAAGTCATTAGGGTGAGTTCTAATCCAATATGACCAGTGTCCTTACAAGAAGTGGTGATGCGGACACAGGCCAGACGGGAGCCTGTCTGTGAAGACACGAGACAACAGCCTCCTCCATGGCAAGACGCCGGAAGAAGCCGGTGCCGCTCACACCTTGACTTCAGGCTTCCAGCCTCCAGAACTGTGAGAAAATACATTTTCATTGTTGAAGCTACCCTGTCTTTGGTACTTCGTTATGACAGTCCTGGCAAACTAGTAGGTGTCAAACATTTTATCATTAACTTTTTTTTTTAATTTTTGAAAATCCACAGGATAATAGAAGAATATATATCCAGCTGTTAACAATGGTCATTTCTAGAAGGTGTGGTTATAGAGAATGTTCATTTTCTATATTTGCGTTTCTGAACACTTACATCTTTCATAATGAATAGATTTTGGTCTGTATTTGAAGGAAGCAGGCCAAGGGGGAGAGCATGGACATGGTTTGCCCAACACTGCAGCGAGTGAGTGGCAGGAACAGACACCCTGAATTACATTCACAGTCATTCCCAACACTTCTCCATCTAACAGAGAAGCAGACGCCTTGTATGGAGCTTCCAAAACTGCTCCTTAAAAGAAAGGAAATACCTACTTGTCCTGCTTTCTTTCCTCTTCTTGCTGCCTAGAATGCAGTTATAAAGACTGCAGTTCCAGCAGCATCTTGGGGCAAAAGAAAATCTCAACGACAGTAACAACGCGCAGTGGAGCAGAAAGAAGGAGGCTTTTTCTGAAAAGACTTCAGTGAGGTACCATACAAATCCTGAGCTGCCTCCCTCTGAATTTCTTTCATTATTATTTTTTTAATTTCTTTAGATGTGAAAATAAACTCTTATGTGTTTAAACCAACGTAAACTGGGCCTCTGCCCCAGTGGCTCAGTGATAAATATCCACCTGCAATGTGGGAGGTGCAGGAGACTCAGGTGCAATACCTGGGTCGGAAGATCCCCTGGAGCAGGAAATGCAAACCCACTCCAGTATCCTTGCCTGGAGAATCCCATGGACAGAGGAACCTGGCGGGCTACAGTTCATGGGGTCGCAAAGAATCGGACACGACTGAAGTGCCTGAGCTTGTACTTGCAAATAAACCTAATCTGAATCATTGCAAAGGATTTTTTTTTAGCCATTCAACATGAGAATTCATTAAGTGCTATTGGGGAGAAACATTTTTTAAATGATCTTTTTAAAAAAATTATTACAAATTTGAAGGAGTTCTTCACACACAGCCTCCATTTTCTCTGAAGTACAATGCATGATGAGCTGGTATGAAAGCGAGGCTCTGTGTAGCCTGAAGAGATTCGTTAAAACGTTAGTGTAAGCCCCTGGGAGAAACAGGAACAGGGACAGGCTAGTGAAACTTTTTAAAGATAAAAGTGTTACAGTAGTTCTGTTATATTTAAACCAAACATCAGTTCGTTGTGTTTATGACGCCCGATTTAATTCCTTGAACAGTTTCTGTCATTAAGAGGAAAAAAGATTCCCAGGCACCAGTTACATGAAGCCTGCCAAGGCTGAAGAACTTTTTGTATCTATGTTTGAATGCTGGCTTTGCTTTTATAAGATATTTTGCTTGTTTGATTCTCAATTTTTTAAACTGTAGACCGGGTGGTAAAACAACTGGAACAGCGACAAAGAATAAATGAAATTACATTTGTAAAAGTGCTTGACACGCAGTAAGAGTTGATAATCCCTCGCTTTACTAATCCATTTGTACTTCCTACGAAGTCCCAGTATTTCTAGGTTTGTTATACCTGCTAGGAAGATGTGTGTGGGGTCCTGCTTGGATGAGTTATGTCGTGCTGCAAAGATAGACTTGTGTTAATGAATACAGTAAGGCCCCTGCATAGGAACCTTTAAGTTGTGAACTTTCAAAGACATGAACGTGCCCAGGGAAGGGAGTGAGGGAGACAAGAGGAAGAAGTGAAGAACCCAGGAGATTCAGCACAGGAAATGGCCAGGGGATTGCCTTTGTCTGCGCCTTGGTGTCAGTGTCTCAGGCCCCGGGCCCAGATGCAGAACGGCGCACGAAAGTTGCCGCAGCCGTTCAGAATGCAATCCAGCGCTGCCATGTCATCTAAGACCGGGAAGAGAGAGCCACACTGCACCGGATCGCTTTTCTCAAGACGGTAGATGTACAATTGAATCCAGCAGGGAACCAGGACCCGTGCCGTCAAGGTCAGGCGTGAACACGCTTGCAGCTCACCCCCGGCTCCTCCTGCTGACCGCCCTTCAGCTCTACCGTTTCCCCCCTCGTCTCCCTCCTCCATCAGTGACTCTTCCCGCCTGTTCACTCGATGCCAGCCCCCGTGTGTCAGCTGTTGTTTACTGTTCTACTGTACTGGAAAAGGAAATGGCAACCCACTTCAGTATTCTTGCCTGGAAAATCCCATGGACGGAGGAGCCTGGTGGGCTACAGTCCATGGGGTCGAAAAGAGTCAGACACGACTGAGCGACTTCACACTCACTCATTGTACTTCTAAGGTACTGTACTGCAAGATTAAAAATGTTTATTTTTTGTCTTTGTTTTTTATGAATTATTTGTGTGACAAGTATTATAAACCTATTACAGCACAGTACTACAGCTGATTGTATTAGTTGAGTACCTAGACTAACCGTGTTGGACTTACAAATTGGATTTACAAATGTGCTCTCAGAACAGAACTCACTTGTACGTGGGGGACTTACCATAGTGCCTATCAGTTAATAGTGCCTCCTGCTAAGAGGTTAGGGATGTGAATTTTCCCAGCTAGTATGCAGCTCCCCCTTTAAAAATTTACGATCAATCCCTGTGTGATCGTGTGTAAAATACACAGAGAATGTGGTCTTTGCTGTCTGGGTGCACCCAGTTCCCTTGTAAACCACAAGCAGAGAGTTGAATAACCTCCCAGAGACCCCGTTGGAGAATCTGTCCTCACTTCTGTGCCTTCCTCGTTTCAGTAAATTTCATCATCCTGCTGCACAAACTTGAATGCAAGAGGAAGACCAAAGGGCTGGGATGTAGTTCTGGCTCCTTCCACACACCCAGCATGCAACGACTGGCCAGTTCTGTGGAATAAGCAGCCAGCTGTCTCGTCTCACGATTGCATACCTGCAATAGACCAACCCAAGCTGAGATTTCCCCAGAGCTGAGGCTTCTGCTGTAAGTGCCTCTCAGTTCAGCTTCTCCCTGATCCTGTTTCCTGCACCCCCTCACAGGTGTTGTCCCTGCAAGCGCTCCTCAATTAACTTGCGAGGCAAACCTGACTCAAACAAACTTGAATTTCTGCTTCGTTTGGTTGGGGGACACACTGTTGTCCTTTGAAATCACGAATTACTTTTTTCCAGGAAGAATTTTTTTTATTGATTATAAAAAAGGTAAAACTGGGAAACCAAATACCTGGAGTGATCACACTGATAAGATCTGCATTATGAAACTATTATTTGGCAAAAGTTGGGAGAGCAAGCCAGTGACAATGTGGAGGGAGAATGATAGGGAAAAAAAAAGCATGAAAGTTACTCAAATACGTTTAAAGCTACATCCACACAAAAACATGCACAATAATGTTTATAGGAGCTTTACTCACAATTGCAAAACTTGGAAGAAACCAAGTTGTTCTTCAGTAGGTGAATAGATAAACTGTGGCCCATCCAGACAATGGAATATTAGTCAGTGCTGAAAAGAGATCATCTATCAAGCCATGATGGGCTTCCCTGGTGGCTCAGTCAGTAAAGAATCTGCCTGTAATGCAGGAGACCCAGGTTTGATTCCTGGGTCAGGAAGATTCCCTGGAGGAGGAAATGGCAACCCAGTCCAGCATTCTAGCCTGGGAAATCCCATGGACAGAGGAACCTGGTGGGCTACAGTCCACGAGACCATAAGAGGTGGACACGACTTAGGGACTAAACCACCACCAAGCCATGAGCAAAGCTCCACAGGATCCACAAGGCAGGAAAGGTTTTGTTTTCATTCCAATCCCAAATAAAGGCAATGCCTGAGAGTGTTCCAACTACCATACAATTGTACTCATTTCACGTGCTAGTAAGGTTATGCTTAAAATCCTTCATGCTAAGCTTCATCAGTACTTGAATCAAGAACTTCCAGATATTCAAGTTGGGTTTAGAAAAGGCAGAGGAACTAAAGATCAAATTGCAACATTCATTGGATCATGGAAAAAGCAAGGGAATTCCAGAAAAACATCTACTTCTGCTTCACTGACTATGCTAAAGCCTTTGGCTGTGTGCATTGTAATGAACTGTGGAAGAGTCTTAAAGAGACAGGAATACCAGACCACTTTACTTGTATCCTGAAAAACCTGTACTTGGGTCAAGAAGAAACAAAACCAGACATGGAACAACTGACTGGTTCAAATTTGGAAAGGATCATGACAAGGCTGTATATTGTCACCCTGCTTATTTAACTTCTATGAAAAGTATATCATGCAAAATGCCCAGCTGGATGAATCCCAAGCTGGAATCAAGATTTCTAGGAGAAGTATCAATAACCAGAGATATGCAGATGATACCACTATAATGGCAGAAAGTGAAGAGGAACTAAAGAGCCTCTTGATGAGGGTGAAAGAGAGTGAAAAAGCCGGCTTAAAGCTCAACATTTAAAAAACTAAGATCATGGCATCCAGTCCTATCACTTTATGGCAAATAGAAGGTGGAAAAGTGGAAGCAGTGGCAGTTTTTTCTTTCTTGGGCTCCAAAATCATTGTGGACAATGACTGAAGCCATGAATATGAAGATGCTTGCTCCTTAGAAGGAACGCTGTGACCAACCTAGACAGCATATTAAAAAGCAGAGACATCACTTTGCTGACAAAGTCTGTCTAGTCAAAGCTATGGTTTTTCCAGTAGTCATGTACAGATGTGAGAAGTGGACCATAAAGAAGGCTGAAGAATTGATGCTTTCCAATTGTGGTGCTGAAGAAGACTCTTGGGAGTCTCTTGGACTGCAAGATCAAACCAGTCAATCCTAAACCAGTCAAATCAGTCAATCAAACCAGCTGATTTCCAAGAAAATCAACCTTGAATATTCAATGGAAGGACTAATGCTGAAGCGGAAGCTCCAATACTTTGGCCACTTGATGCGAGGAGCCAACTCATTGGAAAAGACTCTGATGCCGGAAAAGATTGAGGGTAAAAGGAAAAGGGGGTGACAGAGGATGAGATGGTCAGACAGCATCACCGACTCAATGGACATGAATTTGAGCAAACTCCGGGAGATAGTGGAGGACAGAGGAGCCTGGCATGCTGCAGTCCGTGGGGTTGCAGAGAGTCAGACACGATTTAGCAACTAAGCAACAGCAACAAACATCAAGCCACGAAAAGACATGGAAGAACCATGAATGGATGTGACGAAGTGAAAGAAGCCAATCTGAGAAGGCTACATAGTATGTGACTCCAACTATATGACATTCTGAGAAAAGGCAAAACCATGGAGGCAGTAAAAAGATCACTGGTCACCAGGGGAAGGAGGGAGGGATGAATACGCAGGAGGATTTTGAGAGCAGGGAAACCGCTCTGTATGAAGATGCATGTTTGTCTGTCTCAGCCGTGCCCCAGGGCATGTGGGCTCTTAGTTCCCCTGCCCAGGATAGAGCCTGTGCCCCCTGCCTTGAAAGCATGGAGTGTTACCCACTGGGTCGCCAGCCAAGTCCCAAAACTATTCTGTACGATACTATAATGGTGGGTACATGTCAGTATACACTTGTAAGACTCGCGGAGTATACACTATTCAGAGTGAACTCCAGGGATTTCCCTGGTGGTCCAGTGGTTCAGTCTCAGGGCTCTCACTCCCAGGGAACTAAGATCCTGCAAACAATGCGGTGAGGCAAAAATTTTTTTAAGGGGTCACTATCCTAACCCCAGGGCTTCCTAGGCTGCCAAGGCAGGAGACATGAGATATGGGTTCCATCCCTGGGTGGCGAAGATCCCCTGGAGGCGGGCATGGCACCCACTCCAGTATTCTTGCTGGAGAATCCCATGGACAGAGGGGCCTGGCGGGCTATGGTCCACAGGGTGGCCAAGAGTCAGACACGACTGAAGTGACCCAGCACTCTATGCACCTTTAATTGCTTCCCATTGTTCCTGAAATAAAACCCAAGCTCCTCAGGAGGCCCTGGAGGCCTGTCACACCTGCCTTCCCCGCCTCTAATCCCTCTGCCTCACGTATGGCCTCTCTTTTCTTTCTTCACACAAGAAAGACTGTCTCCATCCTTTTATTTCTCTAATTCCCCTCCAGCCCCCAGCTGCTCAAAGAGGGTTCATCCCTGTTTGAAGCAGGTTGCACCTGCCGCTCTCTCACGGCGCCCTGGGGGTCCTCCAGGTTACTTCGGGTATATTGTTACTGTCCACATTTTCTCTGTCCAAGTGTGTGTGTGCGTGCGTGCAGTCACGGCCGACTCTCTGCGACCCCATGGACTGCAGCCCGCCAGGCCTGCAGTGGAATTTTCCAGGCCAGGAATACTGGAGCAGCTTGCCATTTCCTCCTCCAGGGGATCTTCTTGACCCAGGGATGTAGCCTGCGTCTCTTGCGTCTCCTGCATTGGCAGGCAGATTCTTGACAACTTGCACCACCTGGGAAGCCCATGCAGATACTGTATATACTGTATATATTCATTTGTATGCTTCTGGTTTAATACCTGCCTGTCCTTTACATTCCACGAGGAACTACAGCGTATCCATACATTGACTACTCTGCCTCCAACACTTGACCAAAGCCTGGGGATTATACGGGAGATGCTCGATTCATATTTGTGAAATGAATGAATACGCTGCGCTTGAGATGGAGCAGGGCTCTACGGTCCTTGCCTCCCCTCCGCCATGGCTTTTGTCTGCAGAAAACCTTAGTCAAAGAACATGTTTAATCAGAGAAGTGAAAGATGTAAAAACAAAGGAAAACAGTCAAAGGAGACTAAATAATAATAATGTAGTCATTAAGCAAAGTCAAGGACCTTTAGTTCTTTCTCAAGGGCTACAGATAATATTCAGAACAAAACCCTGTGAGCTGTCTTATCGATACTGAAACACCAGGTGGAGAAGTTAACTACACGATGACCGGACTGTACCCAGGACAGGAGCAGCCACAGTTCTGAGAACCGGCCTCAAAAAGTACAGGAACATCTCAATAGAACCGATTCAAATGTATTTTTTTTTAATGGCTGAGTAATAGCACCGTTCCATGTCCGATACATGAGGCACGTGCTCAGGGCTGGGGCGGTGGGATGACCCAGAGGGATGGGGTGGGCAGGGAGGTGGGAGGGGGGTCCAGGAGGGGGTACACGTGTGAACCCATGGCTGATTCGTGTCGATGTATGGCAGAAACTACTACAATATTGTAAAGTAATTAGCCCCCAACTAAAATAAATAAATTTATTTAAAAAAAAAAAGTACAGGAACAAACGGACTGGAACTGATGATTAACTGTACCTAAAACAACAAAGATGATGCTGGTCAGACCACCAATGAGCAATCTGAAGCTGCCTGTTGGAGCTGATTGTGCTGTTTCTGCGTGTAGCAACCCCGGCCCCCTACTCTGTCTATAAAAGCTCTCACCCCTGGCTCGTAGGGTCGGGGGGTGGGGAGTCAGCCTCTGGACAGCTGTCCACCACCCTCCCTGCACCCCCAGTTGCCGGCATCTGAAATAAAGCAAACTTCCCTTTCCACCAGCCTGGTGTATTTATTGGCTTTTGTTCGGCAAGCAGCCGGACCTACCACCCACTCGGTAACAGGCTGTGGGCTGTCATGAGGGAACCGAAGATGAAAGAGATACAGATCACACACTGGAGGAACTCACCCCGAGGAGGGGTGACGTGGTAGGAACACAGCTTGCTACAAAGCAAGACAGTGAACATCACAGGAAATTCCGAGTCCTGAGGAAGCGGTGCTCTTCTGCGCAGAGAGCTCAGAGCAGACTCTGTGGAGGGAGGGAAAGGAGAGGGCAAAGGTGGGTACGGACGCAGGGATCAATGCAATTGGAGCGTGGAGTGCATCAAGGCAAGAGAGGCGGAGAGGCTAGAAAGGAAGGGACACCAGCCGGTCAAAGGCCTCACGTAGCAGGCAAAGGAGCGTGGGCGGCACTCTGGAAGCGTTGGTGGGCAACATTAACTAAGCCTTTTTAGACCTTTAAGGAAATGTTTTCAGATATACGATAGAAGTACGAAAAACAGTACAATAAATACCTGTGTACTTCTCACCAACATTCACAATTAACGTTGTGTCTGCGTGCGCGTGTGCCAAGTTCCTTCAGTCGTGTCCAACTCTTTGCGACCCTGTGAGCTGCAGCCCGCCAGGCCCCTCTGCGCTTGGGATTTCCCAGGCAAGCACACCGCAGCGGGTTACGGTGCCCTCCTCCAGGGGATCGAACCCGCGTCTCCTGGGGCTCCTGCATTGCAGGTGGATCCTTTACTGCTGACCCATTGGGGAAGCCCGACCTGTGTCTACCTGCCTTTATAAAGGAAACCAACCCTGAATACTCACTGGAAGGGCTGATGCTGAAGCTGAAACTCCCAATACTGCGGCCACCTGATGCGAAGAGGAAAAGATCCCGATGCTGGGAAAGACTGAAGGCCAAAGGAGAAGGAGGTGGCAGAGGGTGAGATGGTAGACGGCATTACTGACTCAACGTGAATCTAGGCAAATTCTGGGAGATAGTGGAGAACTGAGAAGCCTGGTGTGCTGCAGTCCACGGGGTCTCAAAGAGTCGGACATGACTTACTGACTGAACAATGGTAACAATTTGCTCTTATATATAGGTATACAGATGTGTTATGCTAGTTGCTTCAGTCGTGTCAGATATATAGATACATACACGTAAATGTGTGGTATGTGTGTGTGCATATCAAAGTTTGTATTATTTGGGGGGGGGGGCTTTCTTTCTTTCCTGTTCTGACCATTTCAGAAGAAATTTACAGATTGCTAACACTTCTCCAAAATCTGTTTCTTTTCATTCAGTTTTATTGAGATCTAATTAATATACAGCACTGTGTAAGTTTAAGGCATACAGCACAATGATTCCCCTTACATACATCATGAAATAATGACTGCAATAAGTTTAGTTAATATTTGTCATCTCATAGACACAAAAGTAAATAAATAGAACAATTTTTTTTTCCTGTGACGAGCACTCTTAGGAGTTACTCTCTTAACTTTTATATGTAAGGTGGAGCAGTATTAATTATGCTCATCATGTTGTACATTACAGTTTCCAGTACTTATTTGTCTTATAACTGAATGCTTGTAACCACTGGCTACCTTCACCCTACTCCTCCCCTCCACCACCGCCCCCTGCCACAAATGTGATCTCCTTTTCTATGAATTTGTTTTTCAAGTATCATTGACCTACAACACTGCTAGTTCCTGTTACACAAGATAGAGATTTGATATTTCTATAGATTTCAAAATGTTCGCCACAACATGTTGAGTTACCATCTGTCACAATACAAAGATATTACATAATCACTCTATTCCCCACACTCTACATTTCATACCAGTGGCTAATTTATTTTGCAACTGGAAGCTTGAACCTCTTAACCTCCCTCTTAATTTCTCTCCTCTCCCCACCTGCCTCCCCTCTGACAACCACCTATTTGTTTTTTGTATCTGTGACTGTTTCTGTTTAGTTATGTTTGTTCATTTTTTTAGATTCCACACATAAGTGATAACATACTTTCTTTCATGTCTTTCTCCATTTACCTCAGTAAGCATAATATCCTTTGGGTCCATCCGTGTTGCAAAATCCCATCCTTTATATGGCTGAGTAATATTCTATATTTTCTTCATCAGTTCATCTCTCAGTGGACCCTTAGGCTGTTTCCATGTCTTGGCTATCGTAAGCAATGCTGCAGTGAACTTGAGGGTGCCGATATCTTTTTTGAATTAGTGTTTTCAATTTCTTCAGATAAATATCCAGAAGTAGGACTGCCGGATCAAACGCGGCCGTTCTACTTTTAGTTTTTTGAGGAACCGCCATACTGTTTTCAACAGTGGGTGTGCCAATTCACATTCCCACCAGCAGTGCCCAAGGGTTCCCTTTTCTCCACACCTTTTCCAACACTCGTTACTTGGTAAATTTTTTTTTTTTTATATTGGCCATTCTGACAGTGTGAAGTGATAAAACATTGTGGCTTTGATGTGCCTTTCCCTGATGATTAGGGATCATCAGGGAAAAAGACGATATTGAGCATCTTTTTACATGTCTGGTGGCCATCTGTAAGTCTCTTTGGGAAAATGTCTATTCAGAGCCTCTGCCCATTTTTTAATTGGGTTGTTTGGTTTTTTGAAGTTGAGTTGTAGGAGTCCTCTGTATATTTTAGATATTAATCTCTTATCAAATATAGTTTGCAAATATCTTCTCCCATTCAGTAGGCTGTCTTTTCATTTTGTTGACAGTTTTCTTCACTGTACAAAAGCTTTTAAGTTTGAGTAGGTGCTATTCACTTATATTTTGTTTCTCTTGCCTGAGGAGACATACCCTCCAAAATATTCCTAAGACTTAGGTCAGAAAGCATACTGCGTAAGCTTCCTTTTAGAAGTTTTATGGTTTCAGGCCCTACATTCAAGTCTTGGATCCGTTTTGATTTATTTTGTAATATGGTGTGCGAGTTTGTAGTAGTCCAGTTTGATTCTTTAGCAGGTAGTTTAGCCATGTTCCCCAAAACCATTTATTGAAGAGGGTGACATTTCTCCAGAGTCTACAGATGCTTTCATTCATAGCCATAATACAATATTACATTGAACAAATGTAATAACTGCCTAACATCATCTAATACAAGTCCATTTTAAAATTTCCCCAGTTATCCTCTGATGTCTACAAGAACAGTTTTTTGTTTTTGTTTTGTTTTTGTTTCAGAATCAAAAGAGTCAAGCATTTGTTGGGGAGGTCTCTTTTAAAAACACTTAAAAAAAATTTACAACAATCACCACGTGACTCTGTTACCACATCACTTTTCCTTAATCTTTCGCTTATCTTCTGTAAAACTAGCTGTCTTATAAACTGTCTCACATTCTTGATTTATTCAATTGTCTCCTTGGGGGGTGTTGTTTAACTGGTTCCTCCAGCCTCTGTAAACTGAAGGATAGATCTAAAGTCTTGATTGGACTCAGGATCAAGAAAACTTAATTAAGCGGAGCTGTATACTTCATGCTGCAGCACACAAGTTCAGTTCAATTTAGTCCCTCAGTCGAGTCCAACTCTTTGAGACCCCATGGACCGCAGCATGCCAGGCCTCCCTGTCCATCACCAACTCCCAGAGTTTACTCAAACTCACGTCCATCGAGTCGGTGATGCCATCCAGCCATCTCATCCTCTGTTGTCCTCTTCTCCTCCTGCCCTCAATCTTTCCCAGCATCGAGGGCTTTTCCAATGAGTCAGTTTTTCACATCAGATGGCCAAAGTATTGCAGTTTCAGCTTCAACATTAGTCCTTCCAATGAACACTCAGGACTGATCTCCTTTAGGATGGACTGGTTGAATCTCCTTGCAGTTCAAGGGACTCTCAAGAGTCTTCTCCAACACCACAGTTCAAAAGCATCAATTCTTCGGCGCTCAGCTTTCTTTATAGTTCAACTCTCACATCCATGCATGACTACTGGAAAAACTGTAACTTTGACTAGATGGACCTGTGTTGGCAAAGTAATGTCTCTGCTTTTTAATATGCTGTCTAGGTTGGTCATAGCTTTTCTTCCAAGGAACAAGCGTCTTTTAAAGCGGCAGACAAGGGACCTCATAAAAAATGTTGGCTGTCCCAGGGTTAATGATAACCCAGTTGCTTAACTGGGTTACGGTGGGGACAGCCGGATTTTCCTCAGTGTAAAAGTATGTGTTTCTCCTTTGTGGTTGGCAAATAAACAGAGGGATGTATTCGGCAATACAACTTAAATTTTGTAGCTGTTTAGTTTATCAAACGTGTTCATATATGCATTTAATCAGAACAGTATCCCTATAAGGTTTTATTCCTTTTTAACAGAAAGGAAAACTGAGGCTGGGAATGCTTAAGTAACTTTCCCAGTCAGAGGGCCAGTAATTAGAAAGGCATGACTCTCAAGCATAAAGGGGTTCACTTTAGTTGAGTTAAAACAATCCTCTAACCTACATCTACCTGCAGATTTTCAAAGTGCATTTTATCTCCAGAATTCAATAAATGTCTCTTCTGTTAAAAACGTTTTCTAAAAAAGGACATTTTTCTTTATTTTCCTGATACCATGAAGCACATTGCCAAGAAAAAGCGACTTGTTTTCTAGCTAACAGCTGTTTCTATTGTCCAGCAAAACTAGCAAAATCTAACAGATGCCAGGTTCCCGCAAAGCTCCATTTGTTCACGACATCTAAATGTTAAATGAGTTACTGAAGTTGTGACTTTCACAGATGTGTGAACAAAATCAGTGTATCTAAAATCTGTGCAAAGTTAAGCATACACACGTGCCCTTATGATGCTAAAACCAACAAGGGCCTTTAGGGCTGTTAGAGACATGAGTCCAAGTATAAATCAAGTCAGGTCCCCGCAAGTCCACTTTCTCCTCACAGCTGGGTCAGCAACTCGTGGGACAAAATCAGGAGAAGCATATGACAGTCTAGAATCAAAAGATAAGGTGTGTGGTGCTCTGATGGGCAAACCAGGAAAGGGACAGAGGAAGGTGGATTCGGGAGGACAGCGGGGAAGCCATTTCTGGGCTCCCCAGGATCCTGGGCCTCCAGCTCGCAGCCGGCAGCTGAAAGGGAAAAACTCAGGCAAAGGCCGACTACGCAGAAACACTCTTCCTAACCAACTGGCGACCTTAACTCAGAAAGAGCGACTCCAACACTGACACACAGCATCAAAACACGAGTTAGAGAAACTGACGAGCTTTCGCCACTAGCTGCTGCTGATAAGTCGCTTCAGTCGTGTCCGACTCTGCGCGACCCCATAGACAGCAGACCACCAGGCTCCGCTACTAGCAAACTTCCCCAAATGCGAAAGCAGGCGGGCACGCCCCCGAATTGCTCTTCCCGGATTTTATTGGCTGCCCTGGCCTGACCCGCCCCCTCTCTCAATTGGTCTCTTTCATTGGTCAGAAGTGTCACGCTCGAGCGTTCACAGACATTTCCAGGAGCCAATCACCTCCAATCATCGCCCCGGCTCTTCACCGACTTGCGAGTGACATCCATTCCAACCAATAATAGATGAGAGTGAAGATGCGAAGTGTAGACTCCGCCCCTTTTCCCTCAACGCGTTCAGTGAATGGTAGCAAAGGTTGAGCAGCTGATATCAACCACCAATCCGTAAGGGCGGAAGAGGGCCGCGGAGACGACTGATGGGAGGAGGTGACGTGGCGTTGACGAGTGCACAAACTGAATGAGTGGCAGAAATATTGGCCAATCGACATCCACACGGGCTGGGCTGTCTGCATTCTCGAGTCCTCCCTGAGCGCCGGAGACTTCGGGAAAGCGCCAATGAGCTTGACCTGAGTCTGATTGGCCTTCACCTGCACCAATCAGCGGCGGGCCTGGCGGAAGCGTCCCTCCTCGGACGCTCACTGGGCGCTGCGGCATGACAGGCCCCAGAGAAATGCCAATGTCCTAGGGGCCCTCCGCAAGTGACACTCGGCGGCACCAATCGACTTTCTTCCTCCCCGCGGCCGGCCTGGCGGGGCGGGGACGCTGCGCGGCGGCGGCTGAGGCGCTCGCCGAGTGGGGCCCTCCGGGCGGCGACGGCGGCTCTCGTAGGCGGTTCCGGTCGTGTATCAGCGGGCGGCGGCGGCTCATGGCGGCGACGGAGCTCAGAGGAGCGCTGGGCCCGGGCCCGGCCACCATGGCGGCCCCGGGCGGCGGCGGCGCCGGTCCCCCCGGGGTGGGAGGTGGAGGCGCCGGCGGCCGCGGAGACTCCGGGCCGGGCTCCGGGCTCGTGCCGGGCGCGGCGGCCGCGGTGGCGGCGGGCGGCCCGGGCCCTGGGGCCGGGGCCGTGGCGGCGGCGGGCCCGGCTCCTGCGCCGCCGGCGGGGGGCTCTGGCGGCTCGGGCGCCGGGGGCTCGGGCTCGGCTCGCGAGGGCTGGCTCTTCAAATGGACCAATTACATCAAAGGCTACCAGCGGCGGTGGTTCGTGCTGAGCAACGGGCTCCTCAGCTACTACAGGTAACTGCTTCCGGGGCGCGTCCCCTCCGCCGCCGCCCGCGACACAAGCCCACCCTCGCGAGAGTGGGCGCGCCGGGACGTACGGCGCCGCCCGGCCCCCGGTGCCCCCCGGCCCCCGGCCCCCGGCCCCCGGCCCCGGTAGTTGTTCCGGGAGCTTCGCGTCTCGTCTCGAGTTGCGTCCCTAGCAGCGCTTCGGTGCAGTGAGGAGTCCGCAGGGAGGGCGCCGTTGTCGGTGCTTACGGGGGCAGAACCCGGGCACCGCTCCCGGGGAACTTGCTGTCAACGTCCCAAGGCTTGGTTGTCTGTGCCCCGGCTCCGGAATTCAGGGTTATCAGCGGCCCTGGACGTTCCCGCCGTTGCTCCCTCCACGTTCAGGCACAAGGACGCCACGCACAGGGTGGCCTCGGGGTCTGTCCCCAGTCCTGAGCTCCTCAAGATTCGCCTCAGCCCTCGCCTTTGGACAGCCCACAACGGAGACGTGCGCTCAGAGTTTCTGGTAGTTTGGTCAGCCCCGCGCCCTCCCAGGGGAGATCATTGAGTGTTCCAGCCAGGATTGCTGGGGGCCACCCGGTAGTTCGGTCACGTTTCCTCAAAAGAAAAGTCTGGCTTTTGTTTGACTCCTGTTCAGCAGTGCTTGTGTTGGGACGTTTAATACACGTTTGTGGTGACTCACAGTCTTGCGATAACATAACATGCTTTTGGCTATGAGTATTACTATAGATAGATAGGTTGGGATAGTGGATTTGGGGACAGGACATAAACATCTCCTGAGTGCTACACAGTTTGTACACGTGTGTTATGTACAGTATTCTTTGACTCCCAACGACACCCTGGATATTAGGAGATATTCCCATCTTACCAGTGAGGAAAGGGAGACAGCTTGGGCAACTTTCCCAAGTTCTTGAGTCAGGATTTGAAACTAGTTCTTTTCATACCAACACAGTCTAAAACCCAGGTTAGTGTTACTTGAATCAGTCAGATGAAGAGATAACTACTTGTCTACAGCAAGTTTATAGATATGACACTCTGTGTGTATGTTATACAAAATGTATAGAACTCTTCTTTAAGGAAAATTTTGCTTCATGTAGTGGGATTTCTAAGTGAAAAAGACCATTCTATTTGAGACCCAAAAGATGGTTGTTAAGACTCTATATTTCTTGCCTTCTGCCAGGAGTCGCTTTGGCACTGGGACAGTTTGGGTGACTGAATCTCTTTCCCCTCAACTCCATTGTCTTGACTCTTCAAGAATCTTGAAAGGAAATTGAAGATGGGAGTTGGAGGTTGTTGAAGTAGGAGCACATTCTTATCTGGTCTCTAACATGGTAGAAAATTGCTTAGTGCATCCTCACTGCTTAAGTGACATTAATTGTGAACATTTATGTGTATCATTTGAATTATTCAGGATTGATTTTCGTTTTAATCCTGTTTAATTATTCATCTGCGACTATCCGTTTAAGGTTAAATCACAAATCTAAAGTTTTCGTTTCTTCCAAAATTTTTCCCCTAATCAAGTTCATGTTTTCCTGTTACACTGACCATCATTCTAATATTAAGTGATTCATATCCTAGCTTGGCTTATAAGTCAGTATTAACATTGATTCCCCATTTTTTAATAGTTGTGTATGAGCTGAGAGCCTTAATGTGTGATCATTTTTCCTCATGCAAGTTTTTAATCAGATCCACTTTCCAGCCCAGTTTAGCCTTTAACTGTCTCCGTCAGTATTGATCTTGAACAGTAATAATGTATATATTGTTATCTCTGAAGTACTTGTAACCACTTTTAATTTCTCTCCTACAAGAGGTAGTGGTACCTGTCTGACTACAGCTAGAACGCCTTCCCAAACATACCAAACCGTGTATTGGGAGCTATGCCACGGGCCTGTCCTTGCCAGCCAAGACAGTTCCACCCACAAACCAACCAAGGAACAGTGTTCAGAATTATCAAGTCTACACGCTACCCTCGAAATCACATTGAAGTACTTTCTATCAACCAGTTGGTATTCTTCCAAACAGGTTCTTTGGATCCCCATGTTCTTAGGGTTCATTTAGCCAAGTTGTCTTGCCTCCTGCTTTTCATGCTTCCAAAACCATCTCCTGTGTACGTCTTTTACAAAATCCGGTTTTCTTTTTAACCAAGTGCTTCCTAAACCCATCCTCTGATGAACTGTCCTAATAGGCTTTGGCAAGCCTTCTTTTTACCTATCCTGTTCTTCCTTATATACAAAGTTACACAGCTGTCCTGTTACTTAAAACCATATGTAAAATCCCAGCTCTCCCAGATACATCGTGACAAGCCCATAGTGTTAGTTTTCTTGGCTAGCTTCTGGAGATGGAGCTACTATTTTGGCTGGCCTTTTCCGGGAAGAACTTACTAATCAGAAAACACCACCTAAATCTGTGGTCCTGAAGAACTTCTCTTGCATCCTGAAAAGCATGTCTTTGGAAATACTTCTGCACTAACCATTTATAAGCATAGTTGTATCTTCTTGAGCCCAAGAGCTCTAGAGTCAAGCCTGCTCGAACTTCCAGAGTCCTTTGGTATTTTAAAAAGTGCTATAGACTGTATGATTCGGGAAACTTTTTTAGTTCATGAACATGACCCAAGCAGAGGAGACTCCTAGGAAGCGGCCTGTGGAAAAGATCAGCGCATTGTGAGGACTGTGGCAGAAGGTCCGAGTCGCACCTTTGGAGTAGAAAGTGAGGGTGAGCCGGTAATTCAGCCTGCATTATTCATAATGTAACTGAAGCGCAGGGCGGGGGAGGGGAGTAGGAGTAGAAAGAGCAGGATTCACGTTGCAGCGTGGCAGGTGCGGGAGGTGGAAGATGGCCTGGTTTATTGAGACCCCGGCCCTCCCCACAGCGATCCCATACTTCTCGTCTGTGCATCTGAGGAAGAAAAACCAGTTTCATGTGACAAACCGAACAATAGCCAAGCTGTCTTCCTAAGCACAGTAAACAGGCTTCCTCAAACCTACCCCAATCTTGGTTTCTAGAGATGGAGTGGGTGTCGTCATTTCTGGCATGCAGGAATTTGGGATGTGCCAGGTGTGTTTGGCCGCTTGGCACTCGTGGAAGAGATGGCCCTGCTTTGCACGGTGGCAGTTGGCAAAGGACTTTGACCTCTTTCTGTTCCAAGTTGGTCAGGGAAAACTGCAGTCTCAACATGCGGGTCCCCTGGGCAGGTCACCAGGTGGCGGGGAAATGAGCGCAGTTCGCTCTGTGCACTCGGCTGCGCTCGCGGCTCGATGTTTTATGCCAAGTCTCTTGTAGCTTGTTGTCACCAAGCAGGGCTGTAAAGTTGAAAAGTTAGCCTAATAATAGAACTGTCAGTCAGTAGCAGTGGAGAAAATTTTTACACCTAGTCCTCTGAGAAGAGATTTGCTGAATTTCTCCTAGCTATTAATAGGGTGGCTTAGGAGTTCCCACCAATAGAGGGTGGACCTTAGGAAAGAATATATTCCTGAAAGATTATACCACCCCGTGCTCCTTTAATGAGATCTGGTTACTCCTCTTTCATATCATTTAGCTGTAGTCAGTATTTAATGGCTCCCCTGGTGGTGAAGAATCTGCCTGCCAATGTGGCAGACGCGGTTCGATCCCTGAGTTGGGATGATCCGCTGGAGAAGGGAATGGCAACCCACTACAATACTCTTCCCTGAGGGATCATCCCGTGGACAGAGGCTGGCGGGCTGCAGCCCTTGCGGTCACAGACAGTCAGACACCACTTAGCAGCTGAGCACACACACCCGATATTTAACGCTCTCAACACCTAAGTGTGCCGTACATGTCTGCAAGATGGTTTTAAGAGTGGTATGACAGTTCTCACTGGGGCTGAGTTATAGTGGACTGGGGGAGTGGATTGTTCAATATTTGTAAAATGGAGCTGTTCTTTTAACTTCTTTTTTTTCCTTTGGCCACACTATGTGGCATGTAGGATCTTACCCATGCCCCCTGCCCTGGGAACACAGCGTCTTAACCATTGGCCCGGCAGAGAAGTCCCTCTTTCTGTTAGAGAATAAGATTATTATACAGAATTTGGTTGCATGAGTTTATAAAGCACCCTTTGATAATTGTATCTTGCTAAATGAAAGGTAACTCCTGACTGTAAAGGGACCTGAGGGGACTCTTGGGGGTGATGGGAGTTCTCCATCTTGACTGTGGAGGTGGTTGCACAATTGTTGACATTTGTCCAAACTCACCAAATTGTACACTTAAAATTGCTGGGTTAATGCTGTCTGTAGTTCGCCTTCGGTGAAGCCTGCTTTTCCAGAGCTCAGGGTGAGAGGAGGAGCAGTAAACTGCGACTCAGAGCACTCTCAGGCTCAGAGGGGAAATCCCTGCTGATTGGCTTTTAATTGGAGGGAGCCATCCGAGGAGAATCTTAGAGCTTGCTGATTCCTAAGACTGCGGTATGTTCGAAAGACGCAGAGCTATGAAGTAGAACGTGCCGAGAGAGAAGCCGCGCGTTGTGTCCGCTTAGCTGTTTGTGGTTCGCTTGTGCAGGTCGAAGGCAGAGATGAGGCACACCTGCCGCGGCACCATCAACCTCGCCACGGCCAACATCACGGTGGAGGACTCCTGCAACTTCATCATCTCCAACGGGGGCGCGCAGACCTACCACCTGAAGGCAAGCTCAGAAGTGGAGCGGCAGCGCTGGGTCACGGCCCTGGAGCTGGCCAAGGCCAAGGCGGTGAAGATGCTGGCCGAGTCAGGTGGGGCGAGCCCCTGGGGACGGTCCGGTCCGTTTGCCCCTGAGGCTTGCAGAACTCCTTTGCCCCCCCACTGTCATCTAATTACCAGCTGTCTGCTGGCTGCCCAGCAGGCAGCATCTCTCCTGGAGGGCTGGTTTTCAGCTGCGGCAGTTCAGCCCCTCAGGGGGCAGTTCAGCCCCTCAGGGGACGTCTGGTGATGTCTGGAGACTTCTTGTTACCGCTGAGGGGGGGCGGTGCTCCTGATCCCCAGGGAGCAGAGGCCAGGGCTGCTGCTGAACCTCCCACCAGCATTCAGGACAGCCCCCCATGCCCCCCAGAGGTGGCTGGCCCCAAATGTCAGAATGGTTGAGATTGGGAAACTCTTGTCTTAGAAGCATGGCGGTTACCTTTTGGCTTCTAATGCCCACCGACTGCCTTAAAATCTTGAGAAAGGATGATTGTATTGATAAATCAGATCCAAACTGATAAGCTAACAGGTTAGATCTGTCCTTACTATTTCCTTTTCTCCTGACATCTTCTTACTTGACTGTTTGTTTAGTTGAATTGAAACCAGCAATGTCCGAAGACTGCCAGAAGCAAGATCTGTGAGCCCCCCTGGCATTGGGCGGAGAGACCCCTGATGGAGGGATTGCTCTCACGGCGCTCGGGCAGGGCAGAGGGGCTCCAGCCGTCCCTCATCCCAGCCTGACGCCTGGGTCGGCGGCCAGAGCTGTTTCATGCCTGAGACACATGGGGAAGAAATTACTTGTGATATTTTCTGTGAAAAATCTTGATTTTGCTACCATAGTCTCACTAAAAAGCACAGTCGGCTTATGTTTTGATTTTTCTTAAAGGAAAATGGTAGTTTAATCATACTGAGCTTCTTCGCTTAGAGCTGACCGTGGTGCTCACCTGCTAACTTCTGTTCACCTCTTGTTCTTTTTATCTCTTGTGGTTCCCCATGCTGTGTTTAATGTCTCTTAAGCAATGAAAGGAAAGTTTCCTGCTTTATAAATCTCTGGGTCACAGGTTATATTCTGACTCTGGCCCTGCCCCTCTGTCTAGCAGATACAGGGCAGGTCTTTCCTTGTTCCTTTGTTTTGATTTTAGTGCTGATTTTAGCTCCCCCAAAGGAAGTGACATGGCTAGAAAAGAACTTTGCAGTTACACAGCGTTAAGGACAAACCTGGAAGCCAGAGGCAGGGCACAGCCTCTCCGTGACTTACTCTTCAGGAGGCGTTTAGCAGAAGGCCTTGCACAGCTTACAGTGCAGCGGTGGCTTCAGTGTCAGATGAAGTCATCGTGAAGTTCCTGAGTTCTCCCTGAGAAAAGATGAATTAATGCACCTTTTGATGATGCGAGTGTGGTTTACAGAGGGCTGGAATGTGATTCTCAGCCCAGGACATGCAGGGGCCCACCGACCACCCAACAGATGATTGTGGATTGGTACTTATAGTCAGATTGACTGTTTTGGGACCCTTACGCTAGACTTAAAAGGCTCAATAATTCATTCCCAACCGGAAGAGCCATTTAGCTTCTCCACCCTGACCCCTTGGTCACTAGTTCACAGACCTTAGTGCGCATCAGAGTTACGCAGGCAGCTTATTCGAAATACAGATTCCTGGACCTTGCCTCACACCAGCCAAATCAAAGCTTTTCTAGGGGTGGGGCCGGAGACTCTGCACCTTTAGGAAGAACCCTGCGTGGGCCGTGAGGGGATTGGATGAGGGTGGTCCACAGATGCCGCCTCCAGGGAGAAGGTAAATGAGTACTAGGGATGTCGTGTACAGCACGTGACTGTGGCGAGCTCTGCTGGGGGTTGTGTTTGAAAGTTGCCAAGAGAGCAGATCCTGAAAGTTTCATCCTGGGGAAAAGCCTGCCTTTTGTGTCTGTGTGAGATGATGGAGGTTAGCTTACTTTAATCATTTCCCGATAGATGCAAGGCGTACGTGCTGTGCACAGCATCATACGTCAATTACATCTCAATAAAATTAGAAAGAAAAGCACGAGCAGGAGAAACGCCTGACAGTGTCTGCCCCAGTGGGGCCGTGGCCCGGTGCAGGAGGACTGCCTGGCGGCGGCGAGCACAGGGTCACAGCGCAGGCCTGCTCGCGGGCGGAGCGGGTGGGGTTCCGGCCCTCCGCCCTGGGCCCGGAGTCCTACCGCTCCCCTTCTTGCCCCACAGATGAGTCAGGAGACGAAGAGTCCGTCTCCCAGACCGACAAGACGGAGCTGCAGAACACCCTGCGGACCCTGTCCAGCAAGGTGGAGGACCTGAGCACCTGCAACGACCTGATCGCCAAGCACGGCACGGCGCTGCAGCGCTCGCTTAGCGAGCTGGAGGCCCTGCGGCTGCCCGCGGAGAGCAGCGAGAAGATCAAGCAGGTCAACGAGCGCGCCACGCTCTTCCGGATCACGTCCAACGCCATGATCAACGTGAGCGCCACGCGGGAAAGGCCACGCCCCCCATGTGCTGGGAAGGCTGTGATGGCAAAGCGTAGACCATAGGTCCTGCCTCCTCGTTCCAGGGATTTGAGTTGCATTGTCTGCTGTGCGAAACTGACCAGGGCACAGGGATGGAATGACCCTCCGCGCCGCCCTGCTCGAGTGGTTGGGAGGGCGCGGCCCAGCCCGGCTTCTGCCCCAGCAGCGCCTCCAGTGGCGACGCTGGGTCCTTCACCTCTCGGGATTGCGACTCTCTCTCTCATTCTCTTTCTCTTCCTTCCTCCCTCCCTCCCTACCCCTCTCCCCCTTATCTGTCTGTTTTTCTTCATTCTGTCTGTCGGAACTGAAAGATCGTGGGTCCTTTCCACTTTTCTGTTCTTGGGAGATTTCTGTTGGAGTCTGACCCCTGTTTTGCTAGTGCATGCAGTGTGGTAAGTGAGGGGCTGGGTCAAGGAGAAGAGAGAAGTGACCCATTCCAGTATTCTTGGGCTTCCCTTGTGGCTCAGCTGGTAAAGAATCCGCCTGCAATGCGGGAGACCTGGATTCAATCCCTGGGTTGGGGAGATCCCCTGGAGAAGGGAAAGGCTCCCCACTCCACTGTTCTGGCCTGGAGAATCCCATGGACTCAGTCCATGGGGTCAGAAAGAGCTGGGAACCGCTAAGCGACTTTCAGGCTAACTTCAGTAAGGCCAGATTTTTTCCCTTGTTGAAGAAGCGATAACGAGGTTTTTGTTTAGAACTAGTTTAGTTCGTGCAGCTCTTAGACAAAAGTGGTTTCCTCTGACCAAGGGAAATTTTACTTTCCTGCATTTAAAACCTCTTGGTAGAAAGTTGTGGGGACTTTTATTTCCGTGCCCTGTTCTGAGGCGCTGAGCACTCTCTCCTGTGGTCTGACTCACACGGAGGAGGGCAGAGGAGTTTATTTGTCCATTTAGGGGTTGCAGGCAGATCAGCATCTCCCAGCAGCATCAGTCAGAGTTCTGCACCCCAGCACGGGAGCTTGTGTTTCTGATGTCTGGCCCTGTGCTCTTTCCAGACTCTTCCACTTCTTGGTGCCTGTTTTTCTGATCCTCCTATGATCAGCAAAACTCATAACTCATACAGGTCATTTAATCAATAGTACATAAATATATGTATGTGATAGAACAGCTCAGGAAACAATCGTCTGTTACCTTTTATCCAAGTCTGCTCCCATGACAGTTTTTTTCCTATTATGATGAATATTTGCTACATAAAACACCTCTTGATTTAAAAATGTCTCATAAAACTGTAACTGTATTTTAGACTTTTCTCTTGAAAATATGCTTGTCTTTGTTCCTGGGGGGAATTCTTTCCCCCTGAGCTCTAGGTATCCAGAGTTTGTGTCAGTTCTCTTTCTGTTCTCCAGAGTGCACTGTCTTTGCCTCTTTTGTAGCCAGTTATTGCTGGAAAGGCGTTTTTTTTAATCCATGTGTTGTTTCCTAGGGGATAATGGCAAGGCCTGAAAAGTGCCATATAGCACATCACATCTCAAAACAGGCAGTGTCAATGCAAAGGAAGGGTGTGTGAGTTTCGCTCAGCTGCCTGCTTGCTTAGGATGCAGCTTTTTCTTGCTACCAGAGGGAGTCTCTAGGCAGGGGAGTGAATTGGACACTGTGTTGCTGCTAAGTCGCTTCAGTCATGTCCGACTCTGTGCGACCCCATAGAGGGCAGCCCACCAGGCTCCCCCGTCCCTGGGATTCTCCAGGCAAGAACACTGGAGTGGGTTGCCGTTTCCTTCTCCAATGCATGAAAGTGAAAAAAGTGAAGTTGCTCAGTCATGTCCAACTCTTCCCATGGACTGCAGCCTACCAGGCTCCCCCGTCCTTGGGATTTTCCAGGCAAGAGCACTGGGGTGGGGTGCCATTTCCTACTCCAGTATCCATTTACTAATTCAGTGGACACCTATTGAGCACCTTCTGTGTTCTAGGCTCAGTGCTAGGGGATATGGCTGTGGTCCCTGCCCTCAGGGAGATAACTCTCCGTTTAGGGGCTGAGAGGTGAACAGACGATTGTGGAGTGTGCTGAGCGCCGTGTAGCGGCTGAGAGGTGAACAGACGATTGTGGGCTGTGCTGAGCGCCGTGTAGGGGCTGAGAGGTGAACAGACGATTGTGGAGTGTGCTGAGCGCCGTGTAGGGGCTGAGAGCTGCACAGACGATTGTGGGGTGAGCCGAGCGCCCCGAGAGACGTGGGCACAGGCTGCTGCGCTATAATCCTTGGGGGTGTCCAGCTCAGACTGGGAGGATTTGAGAAGGCAACACCTCAACTAAATTCTGGAAGACCCGAGAGAGTCTTCTTGTGAAAAACAGGCAACCCTGATTCAGGGCTGTGGAGTCCCACGGCCCCAGTTCACCATCTCTATAGCCTGGGGTGCCCTTCTTCCTCTGTGACCCCTGGTCCTTTTCTGTAAGTGGTGATGGTCCTGCTCTTGGGGTGCGGAAAGGCCTTCATGAGGTGATGGGTGTCGAGAGGTGGGCAGGTGCCTGGCGTGTCATCGCCAGTGACTGAGTTGTCACTGGTCTCAGGGGACGTGGGGGAGGCGCCGGTCCATGTCTGGCGGGTGCGCGTCCCTGCCCCGCAGGGTCTGGGAGCCACTCCAGTGGAGAAAGGGGCTGAGGGAAGGCTGAAAAGGCGTTCAGGTGGGCGGGGACACTGTGTGTGCAGATCCTATGACGTGGGCTTGGTGGGAGTGGGTTAGGAGGGAATGAGACCGACTTTGGTGCAGGCTTAACTGTAGTCGTGAGTGCCTTGTTGAGTCATGACTCTGAGCCAGGTCTTTCTAAGTGCTTTACCTGGTCCCGTTAGGCAGCGCTTTGAGATCGCTGCAGCTGTCATTCTTGTTTCACAGATGAGGAAGGTGAGGCACCTCCCGGTTAAATAACTTGCTGAAGAGTCCAGTTAGACAGTGGGATGGAGCTGTGATGACCCCAGGGTATGCTCTCTGCTGCCACGAGTACAGGGAGGGAGAGTCTTGGAATGAAGGAAGGCCCTTTCTTCTATGCTTGGGCAGGTGCAGGGTCTGCCACTGTCCTTGGATGGAGAAGCCGAGTCGGAAAGGGCACGTGGCGGGTTCGGCAGGGGGCCCGCTGATTTTGAGGTTCCTTCGGGCTGTCGGGTAGGCAGTAGGGTAGCCTGATCTGCGGCTCCCCGAGCACAGAGCCGGGATTGCTGACTCCATAGGCCTTAGTCCATAGGTCAGGGTTGAAAACCATGGGAACAGATACCCTGTTTACCTTTTAGTTTCTCTTTAACATTGTCTGGACTTCTAAGCTTCTGTTGCTTCCTTTCTCCATTTATTTATTAAGCAAACTGTATGGACTCCCACTGTGTATAAAGCGGCCAAGTTAGGGGCTGGAGATAAGTATGTGAATAAGCTATAAGTGGTATCTTCAAGTCACTCATGATCCATCTGGAGAGAAAGTCACGATCCTGCTGTGGATGCTGAGAAACAGAAATATGTGCAGAGTGCTGCAGCAGCAGAGGAGAGACTAGCTCCTTTGGGGATGGGGGGTGGGGAGTGTCCCAGAGAAGTAACTTTGCCATAGGTCTCAAAGAATGAAGAGCACTTGGCCAAGTACAGGAAGGGGGCGGAGGGCATTCTAGGCCAAGTGAACAGCACAGGCCTGGCCTGGCGGAAATCTACATGGCAGAGAAGGGTGCGCGGCTCCGGGGCTCTGTGGCGGGGGCAGGGCGGCTGGGGCCCTTGTGTCTGCAGCCAGCCCTCAGGCCTCGGTCTGGTACCCCTGCGGAGCCTGGGGCAGGACTGAGCACAGTCGAGTTTCTGTTCTGTCTTGAGGTCTCCTCTCTGACCCCTCAGATAGGCGTCAGCTTTCTGAGGTCAGTTGTTCTCTTAGTGACCCAAATAGAAACCAAGGAAGTTTCCCCGTGTTTGGTCTGATGTGGTGCAGACTCAGCTGCCGTCGCTGTTGAATCCCCCCACTGTCGGCGGCTCGAGTGTGGTCGGGAAAGGATCGGAAGCGACACACGGCGCCCCAGGCTTTCTCTCCCCGCTCGGTCAGCAGCCCCCGTGGCTGCCACAAACCTTGGTCTAGATTCGCTGCTCACCTGGCATCCGTTTGGTCCTCATGACCAGGAAAATACTAAACCACCGTGACAACCACGTTCAGTGCTTTCTGTTTATTTTTCTGGAGTTGACCTTGGTTGTATCATGGAGCTGGCTGTCCCCGAAACTGTGCCATGGCAGTATCACTGCGCTTCGCTGGCTCAGGTTCCCGGAATGAGGTTACTCAGTGGGCTTCCGGAGGCGGGGGGGACTCTCTGAGTGGTCGAGTTGAGGGGACCCACGTCCACTCTGTCTGCATACAGGCCTGCAGAGATTTCCTCGTGCTGGCCCAGACCCACAGTAAGAAATGGCAGAAGTCACTACAGTATGAGAGGGACCAGCGCATCCGCCTGGAGGAGACCCTGGAGCAGCTGGCGAAGCAGCACAACCACCTGGAAAGGGCCTTCCGGGGGGCCACGGTGCTGCCTGCTGGCGCGCCCGGCAGCACCGGCTCCAGCAAAGGTGGGGGCTCGGGGGCTCGGGGGGCTCGGGGGCGTCCGGCCCGGCCAGAGGGCCTTGCGCAGCGGACAGTGGAGCCCCGGGTCTCTGGAGTTGGTGCCTCACACAGACGGAATCCCAGCCCTTTGTGTCCCCTGCCTCTCCCGCTGCTTTCTGCCCTCGTTCCTGTGTGTGTGGTTCCTGTGTAGAAGGCCTGCTGTGCCAGGTTTTGATAAATGTAGCCAAAGGAAATGAACGCGGCTTGTCCCCCTCCCGGCAGATCAGTGCTGCTCCGGCAAAGGAGACCTGAGTGACGAGGATGATGAGAACGAGTTTTTTGACGCCCCTGAGATCATCACCGTGCCCGAGAACTTGGGCCACAAGTGAGTTAGTCTTGACTCCCCTCCCCCCTCCCCAGCCATCAAAAGGCTGGAAATGTTTCCATGGGAATATCCTAGTTGTTTCCCAAGGTCTGGACTCTCTGCCTTAAGTACCTGGAAGAGTGTCTGCCTTTACATGAACAGCTTCTCCGGAGACGTTTATTCCTGCGCACTCTTTGCTGAGTGTCGTCTCGGTCCCTCGTGAATAAGTTTGTGCGGTGCCCCTAGCATCGCGCCCTGTAAAGGCCGAGGACCACTGTCTAGCTGTGCTCTTCAGTCTCATCCTCACCCGCTTCCCGCCCGTGTAGACGCACCGGCAGCAACGTCAGCGGCGCCAGCAGCGACGTCAGCCTGGACGAGCAGGTGACTCCTCCCGGGGGATCAGCAGGGGCGGGCTGAGGGGCGCTCCCAAGGGTCTGCTGGTCAAGTGCTAAGAGGAGCAGAAGATACCGATCTTTTTTTAGCATGGGGGAAGGGAGGCTTAGGAATCCGGGATTGTCTGTTCTTTGTGGGTCCCTCAGTGGCTTTGTGTTTGCACTCAGTACAAGCACCAGCTGGAAGAGACCAAGAAGGAGAGGCGGACGCGGATACCGTACAAGCCCAACTACAGCCTCAACCTGTGGAGCATCATGAAGAACTGCATCGGCAAAGAGCTCTCCAAGATCCCCATGCCGGTGAGGCTCTGGCCCGCCGGGGGCGCTGCCGGGACAGCCCCGCCCTCCCCTGCGGCCGCCTGCGGCGGGACCTGTGTTATCCGTACAATCATAGACCATCCCTTAGAACCAGGGGCTTTGATTTCGGCTAGGTTTCTGGTATGCTTCCAGATCAGCGAGAATCATGCGTTTGTTCAGAAGCAGTGATTTATCAGCAGATTCCTAGGCCAGATGTGCTGGGGCCGTGCAGAGATAAATTCCGTATCATTTCTGCTTTCACGAACCATGTAGTTCAGGAGACAGGCACGAAAACAGGCAGAGGACTCTCCTTTTTGTGATCTCCTGGTGGGAAGTCCTGCACGCACACAGGCTTGGGGAGCACAGAGCAAAGCAGTTCATTCCAGGCAGGAAGCCGGGGCCACCTCTGTGGGGAAGGTGGCGTTTGGGGTGACGTCCCCGCCTCCCATCAGGCCCACTTCCCGTCTGTCCAGACCGCTTTAGAAGGAGATCGGTGTAGGATTGCATACGTAGTCACGTCATCCCTTCACTTGGACTCCTTCACTCGCTCCTCCCTGCTCTGAGAGGAGTGCAGCTCCCTCAGGGGCCTGGCCCCCCGCCCCACGAAGAGGCTGCCTGTGGACAGGCAGCGTGCCCCCCGCGGGCGCCACCTTCAGGTCCTCGCTGGCTCCTTGGTCTGCCCCCCGCAGCGTCTGCCCGCACTTCCCTCAGCTCCCGCCCGCCCTCGCCACTTGGCCTTTACCCTGGCTGGTGCCCTTTTCCTCGGGAGCTGACTGCAGAGCCGCCTTTCAGCCAGCCTTCACCCAGGTGTCCCATCGGTGAGCGGTCTCAGCCCTGTGTCCCAGCATGTGCCCCTGTTCATTTCTGGGCGGCGGGTGTCACTCCCTCTTTCATCTCCCGAGCGTGTACTGGCAGGCAAGTTGCCCGGCGCTGTATCTGTTGGGTATAGGTTCAGTTTAGAGTCCGAAATATGTTGGTTTAGACCAGGGATCAGTAAACTGTGGCCTTGGAGACAAATCTGGCTGCCCTTTGTACAGCTCACAAGCCAAGCATCGTTTTCATATTTTTAAATGGTTGGAAAATATCAAAGAGGTTAATATTTTGTGATCTGAAAATCATATGCAGTTTAGATATCAGTGGCCTTGAGGTTTTATTGGAACGCAGTAAACGCTCATTCACACACCGATTGTCTGTGGCTGCTTTCCTCCTACAGCAGCAGTGCTGAGTAGGTGAGACAGAGGCCATATGGCCCTCAAAGCCCAAATATTTACAGTCTAGCCTTTCACAGAAGAAGCTGGCCCACAAATACTAGCTTCAGTCACGATCACGCTGAAGTCCAGAAGCAGGTGGTTGGGTTCTGGTCGATGCCCCTGCTGCCGTGACTAGGCGCCCTCTGGCCCGTGGCTCTGCCTGTGGCCTCAGTTCCTGGGTGCTGAGGGGCCGCTGCAGCCCAGGCCCTCAGGCCTCACCCTAGTCAGCACGAGGAGGGGGAAGGGAGAGGGCACGCCTGCCTTTTTCGGGGTGCTTCCTGGAAACTGCCTGAACCATCTTCTCTTCAGTCTCTTTGGCCAGAACTCAGTTACGTGGCCTCAGCTAGCTGGAGATCACGACTTCCGTTTTTGGTGGCGTGGCCGGTATGAAACCTGGGGATTCCGCTGCCCACGGGAAGGGGAGAATGGAGTGTGGGCGGCTGCAGGTGCTGCCCACGCACCATCCGGAGAGAGAGAGGCTCCCGGCCGCTCGGGGCCTACGGAGCAGCGAGCGGTTCTGCCTCCCGTGGCGGCATTCTGCCCAGACCATCTTACTATTCTTTATATCCTTGATGCTTAGCCAGGGCCTGGCACGTATATATCATTCAGCAAATGTGAGTCTTGGAAAACAAATAGATTTGTATGTAAGCAGGTAGGATTTTTGTTAGAAAAGCACTCCTCTGCAGACCAGAAAGGTCCATGAGTAGGCACAGTGGAGAGAAACATAAAATAATTGTTTTATGTTCATGGGGTGGGGTGGGGGTCTTGAAAAGAAGCCCCACTTTTTTGGCCCAGCGCCTAAAGAGAGTGGGAGGAAAGGGAGCTGGAAAGGCCAGTCATCGCCAGAGAAATTCAGTTCCTACTCAGAGGAGCATCCGCGTCCAGGTGACACCCCGCCTCCACCCCTCCCCTTCCCCCTCCCCTCCCCCTCCCCTCCCCCTCCCCCTCCCCTCCCCCTCCCCCTCCACCCCTCCCCCGACGGTCGGTAGTACCTGCTGACGCTGCTGCGGGCCCGCCCTCGGCCCCGCCCCTTCAGCCTCCGCCCCCCGCCCCTTGCTCCTGCCCCTTGCCCGCCTGTGCCAGATCACAGGAGGCCAAGCCCCTGGGCGGTTTCTTCCACCTCTGCAGGCTGTGGCAGGGCCCGGGGCGAGGCCCCAGAAGGCTTCTGGAGTGGGAGGAGGGAGCCACCCCGGGGTGCTCCCTGCGGCCGGCCGCATCCTCCTGGCCCGTGCTCCAGCCGCAGCCGTGTCCCGGAGGCCTCAGCTCCTGCGCGGGCCTGTGGCCTCTGTGCAGTGACCCCATGCTTCCCTGGGTCCCTGCAGCCTGCCGACGGCTTCCTGCCGCTGCTCGTCTCTAGGCTTCTGTGCCGCCCCGCTCTCCATCAGCCATGTCACTAATGCCCTGCTTCCTTCCACTTTGAAGTCTCAGATTTCTCTGTCCCCCGTGAGGCCTCTGAGTGTTAAAAAAAAAAGACCAGTAGGAGAAGCCTGCCCCCTCTGGGAGACGCTGTGGGCCCTGGCACAGCTCGCGGGGGCAGGGCCGTGTGTGTGATGAGCAGCGATGACCATCACGGGCGGGCTGACCTGTCCGTGGCCACCAGCGGAGCGCGTCCCCCGTCCCACTCTCCCCGGAACGTATGGAAGCGTTACTGCACGTAGGCTGCAGTTAAGCACTGAGAGGTTTTGTCCGCGTAGTTAATAAGTGCTCTCTTTTGAAAGACCCTTGAGCATCCGAGGGCTGTCCATCCATTTCCCCTCCGTGTCCGTTGTTCTCATCACACAGCTCTTCTGTTTGTGGACAGGGTGGTGGAGTGTGGGACTTGAAGACTTTAGTTGAGGCGGTAGATCGTGCTTCCCCGTTGGGAAACTTTCACAGGGAAATGCTTGGTTTATTTCTCAGAAAAAAACAGGCCTTTTTAAAAAATACGTAAATGCATAGAAAAAAATATTAAACTACTAAGGATGGTTATCTTTGGATGATGGTATTTCAAGTAGATTTTTTTTCCCTCTAAAGTTTGTTTTTCCAAAGTGTCACAGTGGAAATTACAAGATATTTCATAATTGGGAGGACAGTAAATATTAGCGTAGTGTGTGACTCAGATTGGTGGTAGGAGGTTGGATAAAAATGCAGAAAAAGACAGTAAAAGAGGTCGGACTCTAGGAAAGAAAGGCGTTGTTTTTGTTTGTTTCAGTAACCAAAATGTTGCTTTAGGTCCGCTTCATTCAATACAAAGGGCAGTTTTTTCTTTCTTCTTCTCTTCTTTGGACTCGGAACTCAAGCTGCTGGTATTCAGGCTTGTTTAGCTATGCTGCTGATTAAACAGCTTTATGGGCTAACCTGGAAACCTAACCTCTTTTGATAATAAGTTTTTAAATAGTAAAGTCATCATACATTCCGAACAGTTAACTTAGAAGCCGACTCTTTGAGGGTGGGGAGGACAGTCTTCTGTTCACTTCTCTGCCCCCGTGGTTTGTGTAGGGCCTGGCACCCATGAATTTGCGGCGTGAGTGGACACCTTCTCCCCGAGAGAGGCACACACAGACACACACTGGCTTCATCCTGTAGTGGAGGATGCCCTCAAGTCAGCTCTGAAACGTGGAGATAGGAGTACTCGGAGCCCTCTGTCTGCCCCCGTCGTGAACACTCCTGGCCCAGAAACACAGCTGTCCAGCCTCAGAGAAGGCGGCAGCCTGGCCTGCTGGGGCACTGGACTGAGACTCAGTGATGGCCCCTGCAGTGCTCCCGTCGGACTGCCCGCTCCTGCGCTCTGCTGGCCTTCCTCTCCTCCTCAGGAGGGTCGCGGGCCAGCCTCTTCTCTAGGGGTCCTTGTGCTGCGTCCGTTCCCCTTTTATTCACTCATGCGATGCCTGTTTGATGACAGTCTCCCAGGGGCCAGGCGTCAGGGGCCCTTGGATATGCAGTGCTGGGCAGAAGAGGCATGGGTCCCATCTCAGCTTTCAGTTAGCAAATCAGTGAAAGTGGAGATTTCCCCAGTCCCAGACGTGAGCAACTCGCCACGGAGAACAGGCTGCTCTTGAGGTTAGAGCTTAGTGTCTCCACTGAGCTGCTGCTGCTGCTAAGTCCCTTCAGTTGTGTCCGACTCTGTGTGACCCCATAGACGGCAGTCCACCAGGCTCCGCCGTCCCTGGGATTTTCCAGGCAAGAGTACTGGAGTGGGTTGCCATTGCCTTCTCCCTCCACTGAGCAAAGGCTTCTTTCCCCGTATCTCAGTATGTGTTTCCACCGGTGGGGGGAAGGAAAAAGAAGAAAGGGTCTGGTGTGGCTGTGTGGGCAAAGCGTTTACATCTGCTCTTCTCCTGACAGGTGAACTTTAACGAGCCCTTATCCATGCTTCAGCGCCTCACTGAAGACCTGGAGTACCATGAGCTGTTAGACCGGGCTGCCAAGTGTGAGAACTCTCTAGAACAGCTCTGTTATGTTGCAGCTTTCACCGTGTCCTCCTACTCCACTACTGTCTTCCGTACCAGCAAGCCATTCAACCCGCTCCTTGGGGAGACCTTTGAGCTGGACCGGTTAGAGGAGAGTGGCTACCGATCCCTCTGTGAGCAGGTGAAGGAGCCTCAGGACTGTGGCACGCTGCCTGTTTGAGGAAGGGAGGTTCGGGGGGTTGGTCCCCACCCTGGGTGTTAGCATTTGCAGAAATTCCAGGCCCTGTCACCCCAAACTGCCTTCCTTTGCTTCAGGACTTCAGCCCTGGAGGCCCTGGTGTTCACCTCCTGCTGTGGGCGTGCGATGTCCAGCGGGAATCTGGGGCATCTGTCACCCGTGACTCCTTCCTGCCTGTTCATTTGAGCTCCTGGTCTCTTCCAGGTGAGCCACCATCCCCCCGCGGCTGCGCACCATGCCGAGTCCAGAAATGGCTGGACGCTGCGACAGGAGATCAAGATCACCAGCAAGTTTCGAGGCAAATACCTCTCCATTATGCCCCTTGGTAAGGCCTGCCCCTGGGTGAGAGATGATACCCCGGGAAGGACAGCCGTTCTGGGGGACGCCAGATTACAAGTTAATTTTGCACCAAGACCTAAAGGATCCAGCCTGGAAATAGGAATCCTAGTATGCCGTGTTAGCGTGTCCGTACTTCAGGTGAAAAACAGTTATTCAAAAAGTGTAGTAGACTCCTGATGCTCTTTGGAAGTTCAGCGAGAGCAGCCACGTGTGACCCTGTACGTGTGAAGAGCGAATGCTGGTCTGCAGGAGAGGAAACCCAGAGAGGCCGAGACCAGGTCACTCCCTGAAGACAGCTGACAGGCGGCGCCTGGGCCCGGGGCGCCTTCCCCCTTCCTGGCTCTCGTCTTTGAGGAGGCACGGCTGCAGGGCTGGGTTGTTGCAGGACAGCCTTCTGCTCTATTCCACCCGCTTTCTCTCAGAAAACACACAGGGCAGCAGGTACAGTGCAAACTAGACATTAGAAAAAAATCCAAGGATGTTGGAAGTGGAACTCAAGTGTTAACTTGATTGCTTCATGATTAAAATGCAAGAGACCCTAAGGTGAAAAGGAGACTAAGTGATTTCAGTCTTGATTTTTTCCTGAGAACCTGTAAAAAGGTTCTAATTGCTTCACTGTCTTTGAAGCGAATAATTTCGGAAGTGTGTTAGGTTGAGAGTAGTAAACACTTGAGACGTTCACACTTAATCTGCAAAACTCGAGCATCAGTGGTTATGTTGCCATGTAAATTTCATCCATGGAGAAGAGTTTCAGAGCACCCTGAGGATCACTAAAGGGGTGGACTATGTGTATTTAATGCTGAGAGGGTATGCATTTTAAAAACAGCAGTGGACCTAAATTTGGAGAAGGCAATGGCAACCCGTTCCAGTACTCTTGCCTGGAAAATCCCATGGACGGAGGAGCCTGGTGGGCTGCAGTCCACGGGGTCGAGAAAAGTCGGACACGACTGAGCGACTTCACTTTCACGCATTGGAGAAGGCAATGGCAACGCACTCCAGTGTTCTTTCCTGGAGAATCCCAGGGACGGGGGAGCCTGGTGGGCTGCCGTCTATGGGGTCGCACAGAGTCGGACACGACTGAAGTGACTTAGCAGCAGCAGCAGCAGCAACAGACCTAAATTACCAATGATCTGCTGCACATTTTCTCTGTAATTGGACTAATTTGAAATTCTTTAAGGGGTTAATAACTATAGGAACATGATAAAAGTGGTGGATCCAATTTTTTAAGAGTTCAAAAAAATTAGTTGTTTAGATTCCATTCCTATGGTTTTTTAAGGATTCGATATTGAGTGTATCTACCACATACTAGATGTTAAGCCGATAGATGTCACTGGTGAAAGAGGTATGGACAGGGTTATGAGTGAGGCAGATGGAAGTCCGAGTCTTCTTGTAAATAGACTGAAAAAGTTAGAATTCTTGCAATCTGGAAAAAAGAATGCTTCTAGGAAATGTAATTGATGTTTGCAAAATTATGAAGACTGTGGTAGAGGACAAATACAAGTTTACTCATCCACTCACTTTGGAATTGAGTGGTAGCTTGCAGTTTAAAGAGATACATTTAAATAAGACTATTCTTTCATAGTTTGGAGTTCTGTAACCTGAGAAGAGTCGCAGTCTGAGACTCTGAATGAAACAACCACTCAGCTTGCTGATCTGTGTCAGTGACTGCTGGGCTCCACGTGCCTTGAATTTGCTCAAGTGGCACTTTGGTCAAAAAATCCTCCTTTTGTATTTTATCCATTTTTCCAGTTTCTACTTTTTGCTTAGAGTGATTAATCCATCTATATTTATTGTAATTACTGATTGATTAGTTAGGGTTTACATCTGCCGTTTTGGTATTTTGTTTCTGTACATTCTATGTCTTTTTTGTTCCTCTATTCATCCATTAGTTCCTTCTTTGCATTAAATAGGTATTTTTCTAGTTTACCATTTTAATTCCCTTGTTATTTCTTTTACTGTGGTTTTTAAAGATATTTTTGTTGTGGTTACCCTGGGTATTAAAACCTTCTAATAATCTAGTTCAGATCAATACAACTGAATTTCTACAGTATATAAAAACTTTGCCCTTGTATGGGTGCATTACATTCTCCCTCCTTTGTGCTTTTATTGTCATACAAACCATTTTTCTACATTGTAATTCCATCAATATTGTTGTACAACTGTTGCTTTACATAATTGTCTTTTAATGGTGGCTCAGATGGTAAAGAATCTGCCTGTAATGCGGGAGACCCAGGTTCAGTCCCTGGGTTGGGAAGATCCCATGGAGAAGGGAATGACTACCCACCCCAGTATTCTGGCCTGGAGAATTCCATGGACCCAGGAGCCTGGTGGGCGACAGTCCCTGGGGTCGCAGAGAGGCGGACACGACTGAGCGACTAAACACTTACTGGTCTCTTAGTTTCTTCAGGTGGATTTAAGTTACTGTCTAGTGTCTTTTCATTTCAGCCTGAAGGACTTCCTTGAGTATTTCTTGAAGATGAGATCTGCTAACGATGAACTCTTTCAGTTTTTGTTTTTCTGGGAATGTCTTGAGTTCTCCTTTGTTTATGAAGGATCATTTTGCTGGATGTGGAATTCTGGGTTTGACGGTCTTGGTCTTTCAGCCTCTTGACTGTGTCCTCCCCTGCCTCTGGCCCCCCTGGTCTCTGCAGATCGCTTGTATGGGATGCAGTCACTCCTCTCTTCCTTTCAGGCTTTGACGATTGTCTCTGACTCGGTCTTTCTGATTTGATTATGGTAGGTTTGTGTGTGGTACTCTTTGAATTGCTCCTACTTGGCATTCAGTGTACTTCTTGGATGTGTAGATGAGTGTTTTTCATCAAACTTAGGGAATTTTTGGCTATTATTTTTTTCAAGTGCTCCAACTGTTATCACCACTTCTGGCAGCTGTTGTGTTAAATAATTGCCACTGATTGTTTTGATAATTGCCCCAGGAAAGCAGCTTTTTGAAGTGAGCAGTGCTGAATCCGGAGAAGGCAATGGCACCCCACTCCAGTACTCTTGCCTGGAAAAGCCCATGGACGGAGGAGCCTGGTAGGCTGCAGTCCATGGGGTCGCTAAGAGTCGGACCCGACTAAACGACTTCACTTTCACTTTTCACTTTCATGCATTGGAGAAGGAAATGGCAACCCACTCCAGTGTTCTTGCCTGGGGAATCCCAGGGACTGGGGAGCCTGGTGGGCTGCTGTCTATGCGGTCGCACAGAGTCAGACACGACTGCAGCGACTTAGCAGCAGCAGTGCTGAAGCAGATCCAGTAAAGATAAGCCCTGTGAGTGGGAGTTCACAGGGGACTACCAGACAGGTCAGATAATGACAGTACTTTGGAGCTGGGTTTTGGGGGGCTTCATAACATTCTCCTCCGTCCAGTGTTTTCTGGACTGCTGGCTGGTTTTCCTGGTTACCATGATGGTGAGGCTCCCGGTTTTCAAGGCTTCTGCTGAGCTGGGGAGAGGGGGCTAGGACTAGGACAAGTTACAGTGCCACACAGCTCATTTTGTTGCTGAGATTCAGCCCTTTTCTTGATTAAATGCTTCTTGGATTACTGTAAGCCTTTGGTTAATTTCCAGAGTTAGGAAGAAATTGATTCAGATCACTGTTGCTGGGGTGATTTTATTGGGGAGCTGATATATGGATGTCTTTACCATTCTGCAGGTGACTGTCTTCCACTTTATACATTTTAAATGGTTTGGTTTTTATATCTTTAACTTATTGTCATGTTTTCAAGACACAGAGGAAGGAAGGTAGTCATAGGGTGTTCTTTGTTTTTCCACTATCCCTGTGAGCCAGAAGGGACCCTGTAGGAACAACAGGTACCTCATCAAGGTGGGATATAGGGTTATGGTTTTGGACTGTACAGATGTTCTGCTCTTATTTTGAACTTCAGCTCTAGCTGTCACTAACTGTGTGACCTTGCTGAAATTATTTGACCTGTCTACACTCAAAGTCTTCATTTGGTAAAATGAGGCTGTGACAGGCTGAAGCATGCTCCCCTTCCCCAAATATCCTGATCTCTGAAACATGCGAATATATCACTTTACATAGTGACAGGAACTGTGCAGGTGTGATTTAGGGTCTGCAGATGAGGAGATGGTCCTGGATTTTTCTCTGGGTCTAATATAATCACAGGGTATTTATAAGAGAGAGGCAAGAGATGTGAGTGATGCTTGGAAACCAAAGAATGCAGGTGGCCTCTGGCAGCTGGAAGAAATGAGAGAATATATTCTCCCCTAGAGACTTCAGAAGGACACGCCCCTGCTGACACCTGGGTTATTTTTTTTAATTTTAAATTTATTTATTTTTAATTGAAGGATAATTGCTTTACAGAATTGGGTTGGTTTCTGCCAAACATCGCCAGGAATCAGCCGTAGGTATATATACATCCCTTCCCTCTTGAGCCTCCCTCCCCATCTCCCCCCCCCCCGGAGGTTGATACAGAGCCCCGGGTTGAGTCCCTGAGTCCTACAGCAGATTCCCGTTTCCATCCATTCTGCACATGGTGTGTTTCCGTGTTGCTCTCTGCAGACACCCCCCCACACACACACATCACGTCCAGAAGTCTGTTCTGTGTCTCCATTGCTGCCCTGCAAATAATTTCATCAGTACCATCTTTCTAGATTCCATATATATGCATTAGTATATGATATTTGTTTTTCTCTTTCTGACTTACTTCACTCTGTATAATAGGCTCTAGGTAAGAATACTGAAGTGCATTGCCATTTCCTTCTCCAGGGGATATTCCCAACCCAGGGATCGAACCCGGGTCTCTAGCATTGCAGGCAGACTCTTAACAAGATGTCAGAGCCACCAGGGAAGGCATGTCCTAGCTGTTGTAAACTGTGCTGCAGGGGATATTGACATACGTGTGTCTTTTTCAGTTTCGGTTTCCTCAGGGTAGACGCCTAGGAGTGGGATTGCTGGGTCATATGGTGGTTTTATTCTCAATTTTTTAAGGAATCTCCACGCTGTCTTCCATAGAGGCTGTATCAATTTACATTCCCACCAACAGTGCAAGAGGGTTCCCTTTTCTCCACACGCTCTCCAGCATTTGTTGTTTGTAGACTTTTTGTCGGTGGCCATTCTGACCGGTGTGAGGTGATACTTCATCGTAGTTTTGATTTGCATTTCTCTGATAGTGAGCGATGTTGAGCATCTTTGCATGTGTTTGTTAGCCATCTGTATGTCTTCTTTGGAGAAACGTCTATTTAGGTCTTTTTCCCACTTTTTGATTGGGTTGTTTGTTTTTCTGGTGTTGAGTTGTACGAGCTGCTGGTATATTTTGGAAATTAACCCTTTGTCGGTTGTTTCATTTGCTCTCATTTTCTCCCGTTCTCAGGGCTGCGTCTTCACCTTGCTTACGGTTGCCTTTGCTGAGCAGAAGCTTTCGGTTTAATCGGGTCCCGCTTGTTTATTGTTGTTTTTACTTCCATTACTCTAGGAGGTGGGTCATAGAGGATCTTGCTGTGATTTGTGTGTTCTGCCTATGTTTTCCTCTAAGAGTTTTATAGTTTCTGCTCTTACATTTAGGTCTTGAATCCATTTTGAGTTTATTTCTGTGTGTGGTGTTAGAAGTGTCCTAATTTCATTCTTTTGCACATAGCTGTCCAGTTCTCCCAGCACCACTTATTGAAGAGGCTGTCTTTGCTCCTTTGTTTCTTCTTGCCTTCTTTGACACCTGGATTTTAGATTCTGACTTCCAGAACTGTAAAAGAGTAAGCTGTGTTATTTTAAGCCGTGGAATTTGTCGCAGTTGGTTCCAGCAGCAGTAGGAAACAGATATGGGGGTTAACAGTGCCTGCCAGCTAAGGTATCAACAGGGATCTGAGAGCCCACTGCCTCCCGGCAGCTATTCTAGGCGGGTGTGCGATGGCGAGCAGAAGCCGCTCTGTCCTCATTTAGCTTGCGTTCTTAAGTAGGCAAAAAGGGAAGACTTGAGATAGTGGCGGTCCCGGGAAAAACGAGAGTGAGTGGGGGTGGGGATAACGGTGGGGGAAGGAGGGGGTGGTGTCTCCTTGGTTGGGGGAGTCAGGGAGATTCTCTGACAAGGTTACATCTGGCCAGAGACCTGATAACACAGAGAAACAAAACCAAGAGACGACCTGGGGGAGTGTGTTGCAGGCAGAGAGCCCCAGAGCTAAGGACCCTGGGGGTGGAGAAACGGTAAGGCCGCCGCGGCTGGTTTCAGGGGTCTGGGCAGCTCTTGAGGGTCTTGTATATGGTGGAAAGGAGTTGAGTCTTACTCTCACTGCAGTGAGAAGTAATTGAAGGATTTTGTGGCATGGAGAATTGACATGATGTTTTAGACAGATCATTTTGCCTAGAGACTTCAGGAGGGCCAGCGTGGAGGCTGGGAGGCCGAGAAGGGGTCCAGGCCAGCGCTGCTGGGGCCTTCACCACAGTGGCGGAGGGAAGGCAGGCTGTGGGCTGTCGCTGGGCCGAGGAGATGTTTTTGAAGACAGTTGGGAGGCCAGCTCAGGAGGAGGTCCGGCGCAGTGTCCGGTGCGAGCCAGCGGCCGCCGCCATGCCTGCCGGCATCAGCGGCTGCCCGTTGGGGCGCTCGCCGGCCTGCCCGCTGCGGCCTTTTGTACGAGAAGGACATCCCTGACCACGTGTAGTGCTCCTTTTGTTAGTGCTTCCGGACTGTGACTTGGAAGGAGCTACACTCTGTCATTTGTATCTTGGGACGTCCCTGGCGGTCCAGGGGTTAAGACCACCTTCCAGTTTAGGTTGTTTGGGTTCAGTCCCTGGGCAGGGACCTCCCCTGTGCCTCGCAGCCAAAAAAACCATAAACTAGAAGCAGCATCATAATGTAGTCAGTCAAGACTTGGAAAAAAAAATCTTTAAAAAACTATTTATGTCTTCTGAAAATTTTTTTATTATTTTGAATCTCCTATTCAAACCCCTGATTTTGGTTTGGTGTTCATTTGAATTTACCTGTTGAGAGCTATAAAAGCGTAAATCAGGACCTGCCTGTGGAGAGACACGGGGAAGCGGGGCTGGCAGGATGCTGGCGTGAGTTTCGGTCCCTCCCCGTGAAACGAGGGCCACAGCTCCTGGCGCGGGGATGTGTTTCACCCCCTAGAAGCCCCACCGTGCTCGTTGTCCGGAGAGCTTCCTGGGGTTTCCGTCAGAAGGGCACACTTGACTGAATCCTTGGCCATGTGATTGGATTCTATATCCTGGCCTCCTTCCCTCTTTGGAAGGAATGGAGTATCATTCCTTCAGGAGGTCGGGAGACCCGGCCCAGCCCATATCCCGGACCTGAAGCCCCTGCTCCCTGATGACATGGTGGGTCTTTCTGAGCTGCTCTCGTCCTGAGCCATGTTGTCGCCATAAGCTGTCCAGGGGCCCAGCTGAGGCACCCCACTGGCAGACACCTCCAGGGCCCTCATGAGTAACAGAGACACTATCACTTGGGAAATTGCAAGGTTGAAATGTTGGACAAAGACCAGACGAATTCTTTATTATATGGCACAGGCTTACACAGCTAATGAGTGGTGGAGCCAGTCAGTCAGTTCTGTCTGATTCTAGAGCCCTTGGTCTGTCCACTACTCCTTTTTATTTTTATTTTTTTTCTATTAAGTCTCAAAGGTAGGGACTTCCCTGATGGACCCGTGGTTAAAACCTGGCCTTCCAGTGCATTGCATGTGGGTTCAGTCCTGGTCCGGGGCTAAGATCCCACATGCCTTGAGGCCAAAAGACCAAAATGTAAAGCAGGAGCAGTTTTGTAACAGATGCAGTAAAGACTTTAAAAAAAAATGCTAAAGGATTATTTTTTTAAAAGGCCCATATATGGACCAGTGACTTGCTTAAAGTCACACAGCTAGTTACTCACAATGGGGGCTTGTCCTCAGTACTGACCACCAACATGCTCTATTCCACAAGGTAAATTTTTTTTTTTCATGTTGGGGTAGATTTGACCTGTTCTTGTTAATTTTACTGCTAGTATGGCAGGCATAGTTAGTGAAAAGTCTGGGGTTTTTGCTTTCCTTTTTATTTCTACTGTTGCAGAATATTATTTCTCAGTTAAGCTGTATCAGTTGTCAGTGTTCATCATCATTATTTATATTTTATTCATATTTAACGAATTTAAAAATCAAGTGAAAAATTCAATACTTTCAACATTTGTAATGATTATAAGTCCTTTCTGATGTACTGTTTTCTTTTTAAAAGTAAGAAATATTGATGGAATAAAATTAATCCATCGTTATTTCCTGCCAGCACGGTGCTGGTTTTCTAACGTTCGGCTTACTTTGTACCACTCTCTACTTCTAGGCAGCATCCACTGTATTTTCCATGCAACCGGGCACCACTACACTTGGAAGAAAGTGACCACAACAGTGCATAACATCATCGTGGGCAAACTGTGGATCGATCAGGTGAGCAAAGGGCCTCCACGCGCTTCTGAAGTTCAGAAGAATCCTTACGTCCATCTTTGCAGTGTTCAGGGCGTGTGAGCTGGACCCAGACTGCCGTTCCTGTTTTCTCAGTTTCACCCAAGGAATTCCTCTCAGGCAGTAGCCACACTCCCAAACTGCCGACTTTCTATACCACAAGTTATCATCTATAAATGACCAAGTTACAGCATTCATTCGGTGACTGCTCTCCTAGGCCTGTGTTAGGCACCATGAAGGCGCCAAGAAAGTAATAAGTACGGCTCCCAACCTCCATCTTTTCATTGCGCATCAAACATTTTTTGGGCTCCAGGTGGAGCTTGGGGTCTTTGGGGTACCAAGTCAGATGAAGCATTATCTGAGTTATTTTATCAGAGTTATTTTATCATTGGAGACTTACGACAAATGTGTAGGATGAAAAGTATTTGACAAAATGACCCACATAAGAGGTGTGCTAAGGTAATATCTAATTCATTGTCAATTTGTTCTTAAGACAATGGTTGCAGTAAATTTAGGAAAAAGGGAATACTGTCTCAGCAGTGGGAGAGGCCTCACAGCAGGTGTGGGAATGAAGCTGAGTCTTCAAGAGTGGTTTGGGGTTCACAAGATAGAAAGGAGGAGAGAATGAGATGAATAAAAGACAGAAAGGCCCACCACGTGTGGTCTTGAAACTGTGAGTAGAATCCTTTGATTTAAGCATAGAGTTCATGAAGAGTATGAGTGGAGGATTGGTTTGAGAAGGTAAATTATTATGTGAATATCGATGTGTGTGCTGAAGGTCGGATTACGCCACCTAACATGGCACACAATTAAAAAAAAAAAAGGTCATTTGGCCTTGATTCCAACCAGGAATACCAAGATGGTAAAAGCACTTCACAGCATCTCAAGGGTGACTGAGACCTAAATCTTCAGTGTAGGAGCACTAGAACGTAAGACTGAAAAGAAAAGAATTATGAGGCGTGGGGCTTAGCGTATATCCAAGTCATTCAGTCGTAATAAAACAATCCATGGTTCTTTTCTTTTCACAGTCTGGTGAAATTGACATTGTGAATCACAAGACGGGAGACAAGTGCAATCTTAAATTTGTTCCTTACAGCTACTTCTCTCGGGATGTAGCGAGAAAGGTAAGAGAAGCTGGAATTGAAGTGGTTTCACCTGGTGTATGCGCTGTAGAAAGTCTGTTCCTTTGGAGCTGGCATCGATGGATGTGTGTGTGTTCAAAAAAGGGAGAGGTAAAGGAGAACGTCAGCAAAAGACAGTAAGTCAGAAAGTAAAGGTCAAGAGCAGTTAGCATTGGCCCAGTGGCGAGGGCGCTTTGACTGCTTGGGTCCCGGTTCGATCCCTAGTCGGGGAACTAAGACCCTGCAAACTGAGCAAATGTGGCAAACAAACAGAAAGAACCATGAGAGACTGAAGATGGGAAGCACCGCAGCAGGGCTCAGGAGAGGACTGCAGGAGGAGGGCACAGGTGCCATGACCCCTGTGAAGTCTGAGCGAGGGTTCTGTCACCACCGCAGCGGAGTCGTGCCGGGAGTTGTGTTGGGAGAGTGAAGAGGTCCGTCTGTGGTCTCTCTGATTTCTGGGGAGAAGAGCAGAGCATAATCCCGAGTACGGTCAGACCCTTCTCCTGCGCACATCCTGCCACAACCCCCTGACCACAGAAGGGTAACGAAGCCCCCGTTCACGACGCTGTCCCTTGGAGCGGTTCAGGCGCACGCTCACGGAGTCTGTGCAGCAGGGTGCGAGCAGCAATCTGCCCCAAGGGCCGGGGCGTCCGGGCGTCAGGGGCGCGGCCCCCGGGGACGCCGTGCTCCCGAGCCTGCTCTCCGCCCCTAGGTGACAGGGGAGGTGACCGACCCCTCGGGGAGAGTGCACTTCGCGCTGCTGGGCACTTGGGATGAGAAAATGGAGTGCTTCAAAGTGCAGCCGGCCCCCGGGGAGAACGGGGGCGACGCCCGGCAGCGCGGCCATGCCGCGGAGGAGAGCAGGCTGCTGCTCTGGAAACGGAACCCTTTACCGTGAGTATCAGGCCGCGGCCGGCCTGGGCACGGGCGGGCCCCGGGGCCCCTGCCCTCTTTCCCGCTTAATTCTGCGCAGACCCAGCGCCGCCTGCGCCTGCAGAGGACCGCAAGGCGGCCCTGTGGGGTGGGCTTGTCGCGGGCTTTGTCCCAGGAGAGTTCGAACGACTTAGACCATACCTGCCAAAAAATAATTTGATGTCTCCTAAAGCTCCTTTGGTGGACAAGGAAATGGCACCCCACTCCAGTATTTTCTTGTCTGGGAAACCCCGTGGACAGGGGAGCCTGGCAGGCTGCGTACAGCCCATGGGTCGCCAAGAGTCAGACACGACTTGGCGACTGAGCACACACGCACCCAGAGGCCCTTCGGGTGGTGATGCAGAAGGATATTTTTCTATAATTTAGAGCAAAACTGTTCAGAAACGGCCAAGGGAGAAATATGCCTACCACCTGTGGCCTAAAGGTTTATGGCAATATGATGGCCCCGAGATACTGTCCAGGACTTTGGAAATCACTAAGATGGAGACCGTTTGTCTGCTGTCATCATTTAAAATGTTCAGTCCTTAGTGATAGCAAGGTTATCCTAGAAAGTGGTAAAAAAAAAAAAAAAGAAACAAGTTGAAGTTTCATTTAGTAGAATGTTTCAGTCTTAACTAATTTCGACTGAGCATAACCCACACCCAGGAAGCCATCCAGTTGGGGGGTCCTGGGAGGGCATGGGGGTGGTCCTGTCGGGTCTCTAAATTAGGGGCCCCGACAGGCCTGGAGCCCTGCCGTCTGTGGACACCCTGGGGGCTGTATCCCTGGAGCGAGCTCAGCTGTGCGCGAGCTCGTGGGGGTCTGGGCTCTGGCGTTGCCCGTCCTTCCTGACCCCTGCCCTGCAGGAAGAACGCGGAGAACATGTACTACTTCTCCGAGCTGGCTCTGACCCTCAACGCCTGGGAGGCCGGCACCGCGCCCACGGACAGCCGGCTGCGGCCCGACCAGAGGCTGATGGAGAACGGGCGCTGGGACGAGGCGAACGCAGAGAAGCAGCGCCTGGAGGAGAAGCAGCGGCTTGCAAGGAAGAAGCGCGAAGCCGAGGCCGTGAGGGCCACGGAGGACGGTAAGGGCGCCTCTGCCCCGCGTGTCGCGCGCCGGCTGAGGGGCAGGCCGCCGTGTCCGGGGCCCGGATGCGGCCCCGGTTGAGGGACGCGCCCGCGGGCCGCGGCCCTGAGCCCGCCTCTCCGCCTCCTGCCCGACAGGCGCGGCCCACGACCCGTACAAGGCGCTGTGGTTCGAGCGCAGGAAGGACCCGGTGACCCGGGAGCTGACGCACATCTACCGCGGCGGCTACTGGGAGAGCAAGGAGCGGCAGGACTGGGACTCGTGCCCCGACATCTTCTGAGGGCGCCGGCGGGCCGCCGGGGAGGAGGAGCCCGCGGAGTCCTGCCGGCGCCGCTCGCCCGAACTTGTCTGTCTTAACCAATCACTCTGTTCCGAATCAATCACCAGAAGCAGACCCCGTTGGTGGTGATTGGCTGGTTGCCTTAGCTGATTGACCCTGAAATCAACATTCTGGACCCCGCGTGCGTGACGCGCCGGCGCCCCCCACTTCCCCGGAGTCGGGGGGCCCCGTCCGCCCCCCGAGATGATGGCCCTCACCCCCCCCCCCGGAGCAGCGGCTCAGTCCGGCCCGCGGAACACGCTGCTGCGGGGCGCCCGGCGCTGTGCAGCGAGAGCTGATCCTAGAGGTTCCATCGAAAAAGAAACACGTTCAGACTTGGCGACAGAGCTTCGTGAGCGCCGTGGTGGAGCCGAGGCGCGGCCCCAGGAGACGCCCGCGGCCGGGGTCGCACGGGGCGCCCGCAGGAGGGGCTCATCTGCAGGACCCGGAGGCGCAGAGTTCAGTGCTTGGAAGTGTCTTCGCTCGTTAGAACACCCCGCTGCTGCTCTCCACCTTCCCTGACGGCCGCCGAGGCCACTCGGGGGTCGCAGGAGGGTTGCCTTGTCTTCACGAGGGGCTTTTACGGACTCGCTCAGGCAGAGAGCTTCTGAGAACCCGGAGCACGAGGCCGCGTGGACGCGGCTGGGCACCGCGCTCTCCCGTGCCTCCCCGCCTCCCCGTCCCCGCCTCCTCCTCTTCTCTCTCTCCCCCCCTCTCTCCTCTGTCTCTGGGCACAGTACCCACTCAGGTTTGTGCCCCGAGGAACAAAGCATTACCTGCCCCATTCTGACACACTTCAGAATCTGAGAGAAGGCGTTTATCCCGAGTGAGTTTTCACCATCTCTCAGAGCCCACGGACTGAAGCCACTTCTGGAATAATGTGTTAAATACCTGTATATTATATATATGTAGAGAAAAGTCCTCATTTTGTTTGATTTCCCTCCCTCCCGTTAAGAATCTTGCTCTCTGATCTCACTTGTCTCCCCGGGACTCTCGGACACACTCGTGCGGATGGGAGCCCCCTCGGCCACCCCTTTTCAGGGGCGGACATGTCGGGACTCGGAGCGGCCCATCCTGCGGGTACCTGGCAGGGTCTGTGTCCGTGATGCGCATCCTGGGCGCCCACTGCCGTCTCAGCTCCGCTCTTCTCACCCGGCTCTGGAAGACGAAGCCCTGACCCCTTGCCCAGCGTTTTGTCCTCCTCCAGCGGGGGAGAGTGTGGGTAGACGGTCAGGAGGGTCGTTTCCGGGGGCGGCCCGCCTCCGCCTAGCTGATCCTCCTTCCTGGGACCTGGGGCTGCAAGCCCCACCCCGCGGGCTGGGGGAAGAGAACCGCTCCTGTTTGGCCCCGAATTCCTTCTTTTTTGTTCCGTATTTGTTTTGTTTCAGTTGTCTTTGTCCGGAAATCTGACCCCTGTGCCGCCCACCCTTGGTTGAGGATCACAAATTGAGGTGCCTTCCTTGTCTGCTCTTCCTTAGTGCTCTCTGTTCTGTTCCTTAACTGCCGAGCCTCAGCCAGCGTGGGTCCTTGGGGGGAATCATTCCAGGGAAAGCCGTCCCCGCAGGGAAACTGGATTCCTCCCCGGGAACCAGGCCTGCTTCTTCCCCGCTCGCCCTCCCTGGCGGCCGCCGGGAGCTGCCTCCCAGGGACTCGCTTCCCAGCACAAGTGAGGGGTTCCGCCAGGGCTGCCGCCTCCAGGGAGGCCCACGGAAGCAGTGACCCGCTCCTGGGGTGGGGTGCTTCAGACGGTGGGACCCCCAGGAGACTGACTCCCTGCTCTGTCCCCTGACCCCCTGCCTCTTCCTCCATCTGCACTACGTTTCCAGCCTGATCCTCAGATTCCTGCTCAAGGAAGAAGCTTCGAGTCCTTCAGGTGAAATAGTGTCACACGGAAGCAAAACAAAACTATATATATTTTCAGGTTTTTTTTGCCTTATTGTTTTTTTGTTTCCAAGAAAACTACTAAATTAAATAATTTTTAAAAAGTCAGATTGTCTGATTCACTTCTACTGAGTAGGAGGCGGCGGGAAGAGGTGGAGAACTGGCCCCAGGGTGATGTGTTTTTCAGGAGTCGGGAACTTGATCTTCATGGGAAACAGAGAAAAACTGGGCGTGGATTTACAGATGTTTGACTGAATTTAATTTCACCCGCCCATTTAAGTTCTCAGGATGTTAGCTGATACACCCTGGGATTCAAATTCTGTGTTTTGAAGCATAAGCAACTGAGAGGTGATTGGAAGACCTTGGAAAGACGTTAAGGACACTGAAAAAGCTAGTTTAGTTTTTCTCTGCAAAGTTCAAGGAGGGGAGAAGGTGGGCAAAGCGTTCGAAGGGGCTTGGAGGCCTCGGAGGAGGGCAACGCCAATTCCTGGCCTGAGGGAGCAGCCCCTGTCTGCTGAGCATGTGTTTCTGTGTCCAGGGTCCTGAGATTGGAGTGCTCAATGTTGCCTGGCTTCCACAAAACAATTTTTAAGACGTTCATGTTACAGCTGTCACGCTGAATATGAAGATGCTCAGAAAATAATTTACTCTAGGTCACATAGTTGATGGGTTAGTCACGCCACTGGAATTCCAAGCTGGGTTTGTTTAACCCTGGAGTTTGCGACCTTTGCAACCTTGTGTTCTGTGAGACACTGGGTTGGAAGGCAGCCGGTAGCTAAGTCATTTCTTCCTCCTGGACTATACATCATGAAGAAATGGGTATCCCTCTTTCCAGAAGCTTCTTAATGTGGATAATACCATGTGGGGAGTCCTACCTGAAGGAAGGAGCAGTCTTGAAGTTCTGCCTCCTGATGCCTTCACTTCTCAAGGCTCTCATGCCCACAACATCAGTTGCATTGTCAGGGTTTATTTTTTCGAGCCTGGTTCTTGGGAAGGCCACTTACCTGGTATGAGTCGTCTGCCGATTCCCATCACTGGGCTTGGGGTGAAGGATCAGCAATGGGTTTTTCTGGCTGCTACAACATGGTAGCAGACCCTTGACATTTGTGAGAGCTGCATCCCGCAATCTTGAATAGCATGTGGTGTGTAATTTCCTCCAATAGGGGCAATTGAATGTACCCAAAACATTTCAACATCCCTCTTTATTTTTTTGACTTATTATTTTGTATTGGGGTATAGCTGATGAACAGTGTGATAGTTTCAGGTGAACAGTGGAGGGACTCAGCCATGCATATACATGTATCCATCCTGGGCCCCCCCAAATCCCCTCCCATCCAGGCTGCCACATAACATTCAATAGAGTTCCATGTGCTGCACACTAGGTCCTGATGGTTTTCCATCATAAATAAAATAGAGCAGTGTGTCCATGTCCGTCCCAAACTCCCTAACTGGCCCTCCCCGCACCGCTCCCCACACAACCGTAAGTTCATTTTCTAAGTCTGTGAGTCTCTATGTTTTGTAAGTTCATTTGTATCATTTCTTTTTAGATTCCACAGGTAAGGGATGTCATATGATATTTCTCCTTCTCTCTCTTCACTCAGTATCACGCTGTCTAGCTCCATCCTTTCAACATCCTTCCTTCAGTCCTTTAAGAGGCTACTGTGACATGATGGGCTGGGATAGAGATCCCCAGGAGTCTACCTTCCTCATGATGCAAACTTACGTATGACTCAGCAAAATGATAAATTACTGCATCTGTCAGGGAACTCTGCTCAGTCACTTAGTCGTGTCCGACTCTTTGTGACCCGGTGGACTGTAGCCTGCCAGGCTCCTCTGCCCCTGGGCTTATCCCAAGCAAGGATACTGGAGTGGGTTGCCATTTCCTTCTCCACAGGGAGCTCTGAAGTCCCACAAAAACGTTAAACCTCTACATTTCAAGGATCTGCTCTACTTTCAGCAAGACAAATGAAAATCAACTTATAGTCCTAAAGGGAAGTATAGAAAAATCATCAGAATGTATTCACTATATCTATCTTGTGAAACTCTAAGATTGTTATAAAAACTTGAGAGTTTGCTTCTAAAGGTTTATAAAGCTGTTGCCCAGTGATGTGCCCTGCCCGTGGGTGGGAAGCGTTCCCCATGCCTTCCATGGTTTTCCGTTCCAAAGGTCATTCTCCTCAGGGTTTCCTCCCTACTGGCTTTTCAGGTAAAGCGCTCCTCTTGGGGGTTCACCTTGATTCCCCAGGGGAAGCCAACAAGCTGATCAGATGCAGTTTCCTTAAAGGTGAGAACTAGAGTTCACAGATTCTTTATAAATGGCCTTGTGGAAGTCACACCTGAGTTTGATCCGGTGATTTTAGAACTAAGTTAATAAAGAACCAGATGTTCGGGCTTCCCTGTTGGCTCAGACAGTACAGAATCTGTCTGCAATGCAGGAGACACAGGTTCAATCCCTGGGTCGGGAAATCCCCTGGAGAAGGGAATGGCAACCCACTCTAGTATTCTTGCCCGGAAAATTCCACGGACAGAGGAACCTGGCGGGCTACAGTCCATGGGGTCGCAAAGAGTCGGGCACGACTGAGCGACTAACACACACCAAAAAACCAGTTGGCTCCGAAATAGATATGGCTAAGTATGTCTTCATTCATTCATTAAACACTGACTTCCAGCTTGTTACATAATATACATTAGGGATAACAACGAGCCCAGATAAATGGACAATTACGATCCAGGTTGATAAATGGCACTGTAGAGAGGCAACACGCCCTCAGGGAGTAGGGAGCGGGGGATAAAGACGGCAGGGAAGCCATCCAGAGCTGGGAGAAAGTGTCTGAGCGGAGTTGCAAATTAGAGGAAGAGCAAAGTATAAAATGCTCCATGGACCAAAACCAAGGAAAGCATCCTCAGTTTGGATGGCTACATGAATGGCTGGAATTTAGGGTCAAGGAGAGGACACTGATTCAGCGATGGAGAGAGGTGAGTCCCAAGTCACGGAAGTCTTTGTATACCACATAAAGAAGTCTTGGTTTTCGTTTCAGTGAGGGTATCAGAGAAAGATCTGTAAGCAGGATGATAAGTTCCAGTGTGGAAAATGAGTGATAGGTAGTCAGATAAATTAAGAGGCTGGAGAAATTGTGAGAATGAGAGGTGCAGGAATTCCAGTAATATTGAACAGGAATGAATAGCACTTGACCATGACTATTGGTGGAGAGCAGAGGGAAGGAGGAAGGAATCTGTCTTTTTCTGGCTCTGGAAATGTAGATGGAAGGTGGTAGCAAGCTAAACAAGTCTCGAGGGAAAGATGGGTTCACTTTGGGCATTCTGAGTTGGAGGAGCCTGTGGAGAGGTTAAGGAAGAAATTTAAAACATGGGCCCAGATTCACTTTGCTGTACACCTGAAGCTAACACAACATTGTAAATCAACTATATCCAAATAAAAAAGTCATAGGTCCAAATGTAATGGCTCCATTTTTGTGAAAACTGAGGAATGAGATGCTGAGAGGCTGCACATTGACATCACCTCCAAGTTAAAAAAATATAAAATTCTGAGCCTCATCTGCGGAGACTCTTATTCAGTCAGAGGTCAGAGCTCGGACTAGTGCAATTACATATATATGTAATATATGAGTGCGAAGAGTCAAAAATTATGAAATGGGAGAAGGTGGAATAAATCAGCATATTAGGGGATATTATTAAACTACAGCTTGCTTCTCCGAGTTTGAGAAAGGCCTGAGTCAATTCCACTTTTTGACAATGTCAATACGTTTCAAAATTTTTAAATGCCAAGATGAGATTACAAAAATTGAGGTTTTGTTGTTCAGTTGCTAAGTCATGTCTGACTCTTTCCGACCCCATGGACTGTAGCACGCTAGGCCTCACTGTCCATCACTATCTCCCAAGAGTTTGCTCAAACTCATGTCCATTGAGTCACTGATGTTATCTAACCATCTCATCCTCTGCACCTCCTTGTCCTTCTGCCCTCAATCCTTCCCAGCATCAAGGTCATTTCCAAAGAGTTGGCTCTTTGCATCAGGTGGCCAAAGTATTTGAGTTTCAGCTTCAGCATCAGTCCTTCCAGTGAAAATTCAGGGTTGATTTCCTTTAAGATGGACTAGTTTGATCTCCTAGCAGTCCAATGGACTCGCAAGAGTCTTCTTCAGCACCACAATTAGAAAGCATCAATTCTTTGGTGCTCACCTTTCTTTATGGTCCAACTCTCACATCCATACATGACTACTGGAAAAACCATAGTTTGACTACAAGGACCTTTGTCGGCGAAGTGATGTCTCTGCTTTTTAGTACTCTGTCTAGGTTTGCCATAACTTTTCTTCTAAGGAGCAAACAACTTCTAATTTCATGGCTGCAATTACCATCTGCAGTGATTTTGGAGCCCAAGAAAATAAAATCTCACTGTTTTCACTTTTACCCCATTTATTTGCCATGAAGTGATGGGACCAGATGCCATGATCTTAGTTTTTTGAAGACTGAGTTTTAAGCCAGCTTTTTCACTCTCAGCAAGAGGCTCTTTAGTTTCTCTTCATCTTCTGCCATAAAGGTGGAATCATCTGCATATCTGAGGTTGTTATTTCTCCTGGCAATATTGATTTCAGCTTGTGATTCATCCAGCCTCTCATTTCACATGATATACTATTCATATAAGTTAAATAAGAAGGGTGACAATATACAGCTGCAACAAAATTGAGGTACACTTTAAATATGTAGGTTTAGCAAATCAATGCTTTTAACATACAGATACTATGACCCTAGGTATAATATTTCATCGGGAGGTAATATTGAAAATTTACATTGGAAATCTTTACAAACGGCCTTCCTGTCTGTTCTCTTCCATATATGTCTTGAGACCACTTTGACAATATCTGAAAAATTCCAAATGTTCATAACTTTTGGCTTTGTGAAATCTGCCTTCTCACAAGAGAAACAAATACAAAAGGACAGTCATTACAGTATTGTTTTTAATAATGAAAACTGAGGGAAAAAATAAAAATGTGCATCATTAGGAATTTGATTAAGTAGATTGTGTCATATCCACACAACCAATACTACGTAAGCATACCTCCCGCTAAATGTATATCCAAATCCTTCTTTTGCTACAATGGAGCAGACATTTCATTACAGATACAAGGAAGCCACTTGCCGGAAGTTGCCGAAATAGCTCAGTTGGGAGAGCGTTAGACTGAAGATCTAAAGGTCCCTGGTTCAATCCCGGGTTTCGGCAATGGTTTTAGGCCTCACCACCAATGGATGTTCCACGAATACCCTCCGTTGTTTGCATTCTTGTACCCCTCTTTAGTGAGGGGGGCCTCATTTGCCCTTGGATGGACAGGAAGCACTGGTCCCTACCTGTTTACTTTTAAGCTGGTCAATATCAAGTCAGTGTCCCTTCCCCGCCCTTAAGTCCCTGAGGAACCAGCTCTCCCCATGCACCACGGGCCCTTCGCTTTTTTTAAAATTTATTTTAAATTAGAGGATAATTGCGTTACAATAGTGTGCTCCTTTCTGCGGTCAGCTGTAGGCAGACATGTCCCTCCCTCTTGAACCCTCCTCACTCCCACGCACCCCTCCAGGCGTCCCAGCAAGGATTTGAGCTCCCTGCCTCCCCAGCCAGTTCCCACTGGCTCTCTGTTTGACACGTGATAATGTATATTTTTTTCAACGTTACTCTTTCACTTCATCCCTCCGTCTCCTCCCCCACCGTGTCCACTCGTCTGTTCCCTCTGTCTGCGTCTCCACGGCGGCCCTGCAAACAGGTTCTTCAGTACCATCTTTGTAGAGTCCACACACACGCGTTAACATACATTTGGTTTTTCCTCTTCCTGATTTACTTCACTCTGCATAATAAGAGCCAGGCTCTTCCACTTCATTCCCTTTCTAGTTCATCCCGCCTTCCTGGTTCGAACCACACTCCGCAGCTGCGGCGTTCCAGTCTTCCTCGCGCGTCGCGGGGCGGGTGGCTCCTGGCTCTGCAGGCAGGTTTTGTGGGCAGGGAGCAGCCACGTGCGGGGTGGGGAGCTGTCCTCCGCGGTGGCCACAGCCCACGCCCTCTCTCTGCCAAAGAGATCCTCAACTGCAGCTTGGTTTGACGACACAAGGACAGCTTTCGGTGATGGTGGCAGTGGCCGGGTGAAGTGGGGTGAGGGGTGGGAATTCCTTTCTGGTTTATGTCTGCAGTGGGGTTACCAAATCAAATACAGGGCGCCCAAGTGAATTTAAATGTCAGAGAAACGATGACTATTTTTAGTATAAGCATGTCCCAAAGATTGCATGGGACATAATAATTATATACTCGTTATTTTTCTGAAATTCAAATTTAACTGTATTTTTGCTAAATCGCAAACCGCTGTTGTCCATCACATACCCACACTGCTCTGAATTGGATGCGCCCTCCCACCCTCACCCCCACGCCCACACCGAACGCGCCCCTGCAAAGACACTCAGAAACTCTCATCAGGAGGAACTGGATTTCAGAAAAGACTGGTAGTTTCTTGTTCTTAACAATTTGCAGGTTTCAAAGGGCATCAGTTGATTTGTTCTCATCACCACCAGACAAGACCTCAGGTGGGGATCACTAGGAAACACCCCAGGAATCAGCCATCTTACCTGGTTCCAGGTTTCCAGTGCTGCCCACACTGGTCTGGGATGGGGGCATCAAGGAATGGGAGATTTGAAAGCTCTGGACTGAATCTTGAAAACAAACAGAAATCATCGAAAAATCTGTTGCGATAATGAGCCACTTCATTCAAGGCAGTGCAATGGAACATACAAGTAAAAGCGTTAGCTGCTTCAGTCGTGTGCGACTCTGTGCAACCCTATGGACTGTAGCCCACCAGGCTCCTCTGTCCATGGGATTCTCCAGGAAGAACACTAGGTTGCCACGCCTTCCTCCAGGGGATCTTCCCGACCCAGGGATGGAACGGGGGTCTCTTACTTCTCCTGCATTGGCTGGAGGTTCTCTGCCACTAGGGCACCTGGGAAGCCCCACGGACCACCCACTCTCAGGCAAGTCTCTGTTTTTTGCCAGCTCCCAGGCTGAGACACAGGGAGAGAGGCAGGAGGCCTACACCTCACATTCTGAAAACCCAAGATGTGATGAAAGTCAGCATGGAGGACCTGGAATTTGCTCTCCCCTTTCGGTTAACCTGTGCCGAGAGAGCTGCTGAGGAGCTTCATCCCCCAAATCTTTGTGCTTTGGGGTGGAAGGATGCATTTTGATAAGGGACTCTGAAAAAGTCAATGATGATCAAAAGAAAGGGGAAAAAACGGTGGATTAATGTCAGGCAGAACAAACTTTGCATGATTTATGTCAGCGTGTGTAATGGTGGATTTGATGTGTCAATAGAGCTAGCTCTGGTACATAAATGCCAGGTAAGATGGTGCTGTGAAGGTATTCTTTAGATGTAATTAACATTTAAATCAGTAGACTCTGAATAAAGCAGTGGATTACCCTCCATAATGTGGGTGTGCCTCATCCAATTATCTGAAGGTTTAAGAACAAAGATTGGGGGTTCCTGATGGAGAAGGAACTCTCCTCAAGACTGGAACATTGAAAACCTGCCTGAGCCTACAAATGGCTGCCCTGCTGAAGTTGGCCTAGAGACTGCAAAATCAACTCTTACCTGAACTTCCAGCTTGTTGGCCAACCCAGCAGATTTTAAACTTGCCAGACCCCACACTCCCCTGAGCCAATAAAATAATAGTTGCTCAGTCCTGTGTGACTCTTTGTGACCTTGTGGACTGTAACCTGCCAGGCTCCTCTGTCCATGGATTTTCCAGGCAAGAATACTGGAGTAGGTTGCCATTCCCTCCCTTCTCCAGGGGATCTCAACCCAGGGATCGAATCTGGATCTCCTGCATTGCAGATTCTTTACCATCTAAGCCACCAGGGAAGCCCCAATAAAATAATATCTCAATCTATCCACTGGGACGGCAGGCTTTAAAGTGTTACACACAGGTAAGATGGAAGGGTGAGATAGTTATTATTGCTCCTGAGAAAAAAGTGCTCTGAACAACGTCAACCACCTCGGGACCATGAGGGTGGGCATTATATTCCTAGGAAATGTTGGGCCTTTGCCTTAAAAAAGCAAACTCTTCCCAGTTTCTAGCCTGAAGAATCTCTTCGGGAAGTATGTAGACAGAAGCAAGAGGCCCAGGGAAGACAGGTGTTACTTGCCTGCATCACCAACCTTGAAAGCCTGGCACACTCCTACTCACCTCTCAAGGCATAGTTCTAATTCTCCTTGCACGCCAGCTGGCAGGTCCTTCTCTCCTTGACTTCTATGCATTCCTCTGTGTTACCTGAGAACTTCTATCTTGCTGTATTAAAGCATTAATTACATGGCCCCAAAGGTCCCTAGACAGCATAATAGAAAGTGGAGGCATTACTTTGTCAACAAAGGTGCCTCCAATCAAAGCTATGGTTTTTCCAGTAGTCATGTATGGACGTGCGAGTTGGACCATAAGGAAAGCTGAGCACTGAACTGATGCTTTTGAACTGTGGTGTTGGAGAAGACTCTTGAGAGTCCCTTGGACTGCAAAGAGATCCAACCAGTCCAACCTAAAGGAAATCAGTCCTGAATACTAATCGGAAGGACTGATGCTGAAGCTGAAACTTCAATACTTTGGCCACCTGATGTGAAGAACTGACTCATTTGAAAAGACCCTGATGCTGGGAAAGATTGAGGGTGGGAGGAGAAGGAGATGACAGAGGATGAGATGGTTGGATGGACCGACTCAATGGACAGGAGTTTGAGCAAGCTCCAGGAGTTGGCGATGGACAGGGAAGCCTGGCGTGCTGCAGTCCTTGGGGTCGCAAAGAGTCGGACACGACTGAGCGACTGAATCGAACTGAAATGAAAGGTCTGCTCCCAGCTCTATAGTGGACCCACACCGCAGGGGAGGGAACAGCAGGGATGGGGGGCGGTCACCAAGAGCCTCCCAGGGCGCCGCGTAACGAGGCCCACAGGACCGAAAGGCCACGAAGGGGTCTGTGGCGCCGAATCAGGGCGTGTACGGAGGGACGCGGGGTGGCTTGGCTCCCGGAGCCCAGGGCGGGGGCGCTCCGTGGCTTCGGCCGGAGCCCAGAGCGTCGCCCTCAGGTAATCCGTTTCGTGGGCCCAGGACGGGGACGGGAAAGTGCCGCGTGGCGCTTCTCGGGCGAGGAATTGGCTTCACCCTGCCTCGCGCGCGGAACCGCGGCCTTCGACCCTGCGCGCTCCAGGGCGAGGGCGCCGCGCAGGGTGGGGGCCCTGAGGGCGGGATTCTCCCGCCTCGGGGCTGCGCAGGTCTCAGGAGGCCCGTTTGCCGGGGGGTGTCTACAGAAAGGCGCACCTCTTCTGTTTCAGTGGAGAATCTGCCTTCGGCTGCCACAGAACCACCTAGTCGCCTTCCTTCCGTCCTCCCCACCCGGCCCGCGCCCCGCTGCGGGGCCTGCTGACTGGAATTGGAATCGCGCTGCAGGAGGAAGCCGGAAACGCCCGGAGCGTCTGTCCCACAGTGCTAAGCGCCAGCCTTGGTACCGCTTTCATTCACCAGAGAGCGCATTTTACTCGTGAGCCCGGATAGCTCAGTCGGTAGAGCATCAGACTTTTAATCTGAGGGTCCAGGGTTCAAGTCCCTGTTCGGGCGCAGATTCAACTTTTTTTCTAAAAAAAAATCCGAATTTTTGAAAGTGAGAACCAGCTTTAGGAGCCTCCGTTTGTTAGGCTGTTTCCTTTAGAAAAGGGAGTGAAATGTGGCGCGTGTACGCTGCGAACCCAGTCGCTTTCGGGGGGAACTGCCCGGCAGACCCCGCTGGCCCTGGGGCAGAGGCCCCGCGAGATGCGCCGTGCGTCGCGGACGCTCTAAACCCGCGGGTTTCCGGGCAACCGCCGGCCGGCGGCGCGGCTCCGCTCCTGAGGCCGACGGCGCCTCGGGAAGGCCGGGTCTCCCGCAGTGGCCGCCGCCCTCCGCTCTCACCCAGACCTTTGGAGCGTGGTAGTCCTGCTTCGGTTGTGGATGCTTTGAGGGCAAATTAGTTACTTCATTTAAAAAATACCGTGTTCTGCCACCCAGACGGCGGGGGCGGCGCCTGAAGTGACCCGCGTCGATGACGCGCTGGGCACCCGGCGGGCACTTCGTGGGCGGCTGTCTGTCCTCTTGTTGGCGTCCTGGGGAGAGGCCGGGAAAGCCTTAGGGGACGAGAAAAGGTGGCCTGCGACACGGCAGGACGTGAATGTTCCTCAGGCGACAGGAATGCGGTTTCTTCTTCATTGCCCTGGAAAGCTCGGAGCTGAAAGCGGCGCACTTTGGAAGGTGAAGTTGGCAACTGAAAAAGTAGATGAGAGGCGAGTCATTTTACAATTTTTCTTATAAATTTTCCTCAACAGGATTGAGGAGGCAGCCAACCTCGCCGAAGTAGCTCAGTTGGGAGAGCGTTAGACTGAAGATCTAAAGGTCCCTGGTTCAATCCCGGGTTTCGGCAGGGCTTTTGCTGACCCGTCCTTGAGTGGGTCTGGGGTCTTTTCCTTTCCTTAATGACTTACCAAAGGCAAGCCACCACACACAGTGAAGATGCTAAGACCTTAAACCTTTAAGCGGGGCACCCGGAGCCCAGGAGCCCCCCACCCCTTCCACAGATTATGGAATGACCTGGACCCAGTCCCACAGTCACTCCACTTAAACACTGTTGGATGTTGGGTCGCAGCATGTGGCCTGACTCATTTATGATGTGGTCAGCTCAGGTCTACAGGTGGAAGGTCTTGGGTTTGATGCCAAATATAACCACGTTGGGCTTGCAAGTTTTTCTTATCGGAAGCAGACATGAAGACAGTGTTCAAAAACGTTTCTCTACAACAAGACTGGCAAATCAGGGTCCCACCAGTGCGTTAGAAGTCTGGCCGGGATGGTTCCCGACTGGAGAGGTGATTTATAAGCAATGTCACAACCTAAAATATTTCTTGCAACCTCAGGTTTTCTCACCTCTCCTCATAAACAGTCGGAGAAGGCAATGGCACCCCACTCCAGTACTCTTGCCTGGAAAATCCCATGGATGGCGGAGCCTGGTAGGCTGCAGTCCATGGGGTCGCTAAGAGCCGGACACGACTGAGCGACTTCACTTTCACTTTTCACTTTCATGCATTGGAGAAGGAAATGGCAACCCACCCCAGTGTTCTTGCCTGGAGAATCCCAGGGACGGGGCAACCTGGTGGGCTGTCGTCTATGGGGTCGCACAGAGTCGGACACGACTGAAGCGACTTAGCAGCATAAACAGTGCGTGAACTCTTACTGCTCAGCGCGAATGTTTGCATTATTTCCTGCCAGGAGCATTACCACCATGACTCTGAGGACAGGGATGCAAATGTCTTGGTTATGTGTTTATTGATGTTCTGAATATAAAATAATATTACATGTTAGTGTTAAGGAAAAACTATCCAAAGACCAAGTATCTATCATACAAAGGCTGTAAAAGACTGAGGTTGGGAGAGAAAGTTACCGGGCACTTTCCTCCCCTTTCACTTTCTTCTGCAAAATCCACTCCGGTTTGGCCTGCCTGCCGGGTTGTAAACTCCCTGAGGAACAGAATCGAGTGTTCTGCACAACCTCACTCTTAGAGAGTGGTGTGGACACATTCCAATTTGTTTCAGGATTTTAAAATAACCTCCGCCCGAACAGGGACTTGAACCCTGGACCCTCAGATTAAAAGTCTGATGCTCTACCGACTGAGCTATCCGGGCTCTTGAAAGTACACCCTCTCCTAGTCTTTCCACAGAAAATAGACCGCGTTGCCATTCCTATTGAATTAAAATTCTGAGTCTTTTTGTTGATTTAGTGAGTGGTGAAACTGCAAAATCAAGTTCCAGCAGGCGCTTGGTGGAAGTCTTTTCTGATCCCACCACAGACAGACTATGAAGAAAATATTAATAAGTGCCTGCCAACCCCTGCTCCGACCAAAGCAGGACTCTCACCCCTTGCATCCTAAAGGGAACATCCCAGGAGGAATTCTTCTGATTTAGGACCCTGGGCGGGCCTCCTGGTGAGCAGAGGCTTTTTAAACTCAGCCTTGGTCTGTGAAGAGCCCCAGAGCATCTTGTGGGTGGAACCTTAGGAATGATTGATTAGGCTTCCTGTCTTTATTCATCAGAACCTATCCAGGACCAAGACACGGTGCCCGTCCTCAGTGAGGCGGGAAGACACGCGAAATAGATGGCAAGCGCTTGGGTGATGGGAAGCCGGTCAACAGCAGAAATTACGGGTCCTAACTAGTCTTCCAGCGGGTGATAATGCCCAGCTGAGCTGCCAGTGGTGTCTGGGGGCCTGAAGGCTCAGGAAGACAATTCTGAGCAGAGGGAAGGGCAGAAGGGAAAAGACCTCTGCTAGTGAATCTGAACGTTTTCCTTGAAGCTCTCATTGGAAGGTTTTGATCAGGCTGAATTTTATATTTTTAGGAAGTCCTATCGGAGAAGGCAATGGCGACCCACTCCAGTACTCTTGCCTGGAAAATCCCATGGACGGAGGAGCCTGGTGGGCTGCAGTCCATTGGGTCGCTGGGAGTCGGACACGACTGAGCGACTTCACTTTCACTTTTCCCTTTCATGCACTGGAGAAGGAAATGGCAACCCACTCCAGTGTTCTTGCCTGGAGAATCCCAGGGACGGGGGAGCCTGGTGGGCTGCCGTCTATGGGGTCGCACAGAGTCGAACACGACTGAGGTGACTTAGCAACAGCAGCAGCAGCAGGAAGTCCTATTACCCTGGAGGCAACCCATGTTGCCTACCATTCTGTCAAACACTGAATGTTGCTGCCATCAAGCCATCAGTCAGCGCAGCTTCCCTGTTGGTGCGCTCTAAGGGGAATTCAGAATGCAGAACCAATGGGATATTGGCCCTAGATAGTTAAGAGGCATGTCAAAGGGATAATTTCAATGAGCCGAGATCCTTGCATCATCCCATACTTAGAAAGGCACTAAAATAATTAACTTGAGGTGTCTGTTTTTCTGTGTTTAGCTGTAATCTTTTGATGTTCAATTACATATTTGTTTGTTTTTTTTTCCCCTCTAGAAAAAACTTCTATACATCCTGGGTCCCGCCTTACTTTCTTTGGAACAGTTCCTCAGAGCTGTCTGAGAGTCTGCTTCTCTGGCTATAGTCTTCAGTAAGGTTCTTGAATAAAACATAACTCTTAAGTTGTAGGTTGTGTGTGTGTTTTCAATTGTCACTAGTAGGCCCATTATTTTCTTACTCCTGCTCCTTCATCGCCATTCACTGAGGCGTTGGACAAGATCCCTTGAAAGAGAAAGGAAGGGAAGGGAATCCTGTGGGAGTCGAGCCTCATAAGGGTTTTAGCTGTCCCTGGAATTCGGACACTCGCTCTGTCGGGTAAGAATAATTGCAGTTCTCTTATGGAGAAATGTGTCAGTGTAACCGAGCAGGCTCCTCGGGGGCCTTCCTGGGACACACCCCTCCCCCCCCACTACAAGTGCAACCTGTCTCTTGTTTGTAGAAAAGGTTTCGTCTCCCAGGCCTCCCAAAGGCTAGCTCTAGAGGTAAGGATTGGAAAAGTGTAAACATACAGTAACAAAAGCTAGCAGTTGGGCCAGGACTTTTTATTCAGTCACTCAGTCGTGTCCAACTCTATGCAACCCCATGGACTCCAGCACACCAGGCTTCCCTGTCCTTCACTATCTCCCAGAGTTTGCTCAAATTCATGCCCACTGAGTGGTGGTGTTATCTAACCATCTCATCCTCTGCCGCCCCCTTCCTGGGCCCGGAGAACTGGTGACGATGGAAAGAGATCAGCCACATAAACCACAGAATCTTTAGTTCCTCCCGAAGGACACAGATAACAGTATCTGATGCACATTCCTGAGGTGATTTGCAGATGCTAAAACCACCACCAGAGGGAAAAAGCTAACTGCACAGTGACCAGACAGTAGCCTTGACACAAACGACTCCATCTTGAGCAGTACTGAATCTGTGGCTTGCATACTTCTAGAAATTCGCCTCAAGGAAGTGAAACCAAACTGACCCTGGAGTTGAAGATTAGCTGTGATTAAAACAAGACGAGTCCAGCCAGACCACAGCATTACTCAGTTTGAGGTGACTGTCAGAGCTGGCTGTGCTGTTCTGCACACAAGCCCCACCTGCTCACCCCAGACACTTCCTGGTTTTTCCCTGTAAAATCTTTTTCTCTCCAACTGAAAACTTGGAGATGGTTTGGGGGACACCAGTCTTCTGTCTACCTAGGTTTCTGGCTTCCTGGATAAAGCTGCTTTGTTTCCCACCAGTTCTTGTGTCTCTTGAACATTGACTTTTGAGTGAGAGCAGCTAAACTTGAGTTCATTTCCAGCTCCTGCTGGTAACCTCAGGAACTATGAGCAAAGTTTAAAAAGTAATCCAGCATGGAAAGATATTCATGTTATGTTGAACAAAAATGACAGAAGGTGCCAAACAATATGTATGATATGTGTGGGAAAGTCAAAGGGTATGTATAGGAATATACATCCTTTAAATGTATATATTTGAATATATATGTATCAAATATATGTATATATTAAATATATATTTATATATTTGTTATTTGCATATACATAAGAGATGTTTAAGGATGGAAAACAATCTAATAAAAATGACCACCTTTTGAGGAATGGCTTTGAGGTGTGTGTTTCCTGTAAGTACATCTGTATTGTTGGCTAAAAAAAACAAGCATGTATTGTTTTCAATAATAAAATAAATGAAGAAGAAAAAATGTATCAGATTATTCTATCCTTCAGAGATCACATAGGCAGTCCTTCAGATCAAAGCGTCCCTGATCCTGTGTTTCCTACAGACCCCAGCAGAGAAAAGTGAAAAGTAAACTTTCCTCCTGGTAGGGGCTGGGTCACCCTCTGTGCCTCGGGGTTTTGGAGGGGAGTTACTGGTGTCCAGGAGGAAGGACTTTTTCCCTGTATCCTTCTTAGTTCTTCTGGATGGTCTAAGAATTAAATTGATGAGACATGTTAACAGGAGAAAATAAAAGTTGAATAACATGTATACATGGAATGGACCCAGAAAATCAGTAACTTGCCAAAATGTCTGAAACTCTCACCACAGATATCTTCAGCTAAAGCCAAAAGAGGATGCTAGGGGTAGTGGTTTGGGACCTCAAAAGGGAAGAAGGCAACTGACATGGGGATGTAAAAGCAAATATTTGATAAACCAATTTTTGCTGGGCCATGCAGAGGCCATGGGTAGGACAGAGACGACTTTTAATGCAGAGCCTTTGCTAGGTTTTTCCCGGTCTACACACCTGTTAGTACTCTAGCTGCCTATGGTGATAGCTCCCTGCCTGGAACAAGTTCTCCATCGCCTTTCTTCAGGCAGTTAGGGAGATGGTCAAAAGTCCCACTTTCTTCCAGAGTATTTTAGATCTCAACTGTTTTCAGCTTTAAACAATCCGTGTGCCAAAGACACATTTTGAGGTGGTGAACTTGGCTCCCCTACACTGGTAGTGAAAAATCACCGGTGAAATTAGGAGCATCTTTCCCAAATGAAGATGTGGATCCCTACGAATCATATGACAGGGCTTTAACCAAGAAAACTAAAAGCAGCTCCCCCCACCCCCACCGCAGGAGTTCCCTGTCTGATGAAGTCAGTCCTCTGAGGAGCTGGTGAGCTTTTGGCATAACCTCAGCTTCTACCACAACCCCGGTTTCAAAGTTGAGTATGGCTTTGAATGAAACTTGGGGGAGCATGAAGATCTGTTTGCTGTTCTCCTAAGGCAGACTAGAGGGACAGGCACTGAACACGGAGAACCGAAGTCTCAGACGGCGTAACATCAAGTGTTGATGGTGTGGAACTGGGTTGCTTAGCACAGAGAGACTTAACTGGAGCTGTGTGCAATTACATTTAACAAACTGTAGTGTTTTTTCCCTATGCACTATCCCTCCATCTCTTCATCCTCCATCCTGAAATGCCACCGTCTTCCCACTTCCTAAGTTCTTTGGTTTGGGAAGTTCCCTCCAATCCTTAGAGTCAGGGATCTTGCGTGTCTTTGCCACAGAGATCCCGGCTTGATCCCTTCCAGAGGGAGTCCGGGCCTGAGGACTCCTAGACCAGCGGTATTGCTGCGCCCACCACAGGTAGGCTCATCTTCAACCCCTGCTGACTGGGTCTGTCTTTCCTCCTGGAATGATTCAGCTGTGATTCAGGAACGTTGCACATCTCCAAGGCCTAGGTGAGTGGCTGGCACCACGCGAGCTCTCAAACACTGTGGAATGAATGAGCGCAGTAGTTGCGTGAGGGTCAGAGGTCAGGGAAGGCTTTCAGTGGACGAGGAAGGGCAGAACCGGTCCTTGGAAGCTTTTGTCTGCTGGCGGGAGGGGAGAGACCATTTACGTCAAGGTGAGTGATTTCCACAGTCAAATGGAACAAGTTTGTCCTGAAAAAGTTCTGTGGCCCTCTATTGTGCCAGCCCACTGAATTGTGCATAGCGCTTACCACCATCTGGAATTCTATTTATTTGCTGGTTTCTAAACCATCCCTCTCTCCCCTCTCTCACTCCCCTCTGTAAGCTTGCTGGTAAGGACCTTGTATATCTGTTGTTGTTCATGTTATTTTTTGTTTATTTTTTCAATCTTCGCATTCCCACAGCCTCGGCGTTTAGAACGGTATTTGGCACATACCATGATTTTAAATGGTGACTGTTTCAAAAAGCGAACGTTTTTACTGCACGGTGTACCTCCTGCCCCCTTCTCTACTAAGCGGCATAGCTTCACGCGGACGTGTACTTTTTAACTTTCCAAGCCGTAAATTCTGAAGTTATTGCTACACTTTCCAGGTCTGCTACAAATCTCTCAGATTAAAACGTCATCGCCCCTCAGGCTGGAAAAGCAGGACCCATTGTACCAGAAGTGGGGTTCGAACCCACGAGGATATAAATCCATTGGATCTTAAGTCCAACGCCTTAACCACTCGGCCATTCTGGTACCTGTCAAGTAAGTCTTATTTTTACGCAGATTGAGTCATATGAAGCTACTGCTAAGTTGTAAAACAATAAAAAATTTTATTCCTTTTTAATTTTTAATAAATTAAATTTTTTATTCCTGGTGTAACAGAACAGCAAGGGAATGGGAGTGGGGAGGGGACGCTCAGTAGCTTTCACCACGACCTGCTAATTTCCTCAGATCGAGTTACCAGAAACTCTGGCACCACATCAAAGCGACGGGCAAGACTGAAGAGGCAGGACTCCCAGCGGACTCACGCCTGAGGCCATCACAGCGAAGTGGGACGGGACCCTTTCCAACGTGGGCGAAGGTCACTGGACTTGGTAGGTGATGTGTGTGTCTCCCTCCGAGCTCTTTCCTCATTTATCAAAAGAAAAGCGACTCTGGTGGGACTCGAACCCACAACCTTTGAATGCCTCCGTCTGTCTAGAAGTCCAATGCGCTATCCATTGCGCCACAGAGCCCGGTGCTCCGGCCCCCTCCGCGCAACTGACATCAAGGCAGAGCGGCGGCATCTGGGGGCCGCTGCGGGCGCGTCCCGACCCGCTCTCTGTCCCGGACAAGTGGGGGAGCCCGTGCCGCCGAGGACAAGTGTGGACGGGACTTGCACTGGGAAGTCTGAGGTCCGTCCGAAAGCTTCCCTCCGCGGGCCATCACCGGCCTCCACCCTCCGTCCCGCGGACTGTGCCGAGGAAAGTCTCTGTGCACAGTTCTGTACTCCATCCTAACGGAGGAACGCAGCGCGGGGTTCCATAGTGTAGCGGTTATCACGTCTGCTTTACACGCAGAAGGTCCTGGGTTCGAGCCCCAGTGGAACCACGAGGCGGGGGTCGCTCTCTTTTAGAGGCATTTTAAGTTGAAATTTCTTGGTGCCAGCCGCAGCTTGAGTTTTAACCCGGGAAGAGGCTGACTGCGACTCCCAGCGGTGCTCGGCGCCGCACTCCAAGTGCAGGCTCTCGCCTGGGTGCCCGCGCAGACGGGCCGCCGAGGCTGCCCCTTCGTGGCGCTTCTAGGAGCGTGCAGGCAATCCCGCCCGCCTCAGGGCGTCGCGCGCCGCTGCGCCTGCGCGCTCGCGCCTTTCGGAGGGTCTGCCTCCGGGTCCCTGAGGGGGCTGCGGGCGTCGCGCGCCGCTGCGCCTGCGCGCTCGCGCCCGCTAGTAGATCTGCTTCCGGGTCCCTGAGGGGTCCACGGGCGGCTGAGTGCGGACCGGCGTCATCCGCCCTGCTCCGTCCACACCTGCTTGGCCGCGAAGGACATCCCTACGGTCCTCTCCCTTGTTTGTTCATTACTTCACGTCCGCTGACCTGCTGCTTCATTTACTTAAGTTTACAGTACTTGTTGAAACATTGCGTGCTGATGGTCGTGGACTTGGGCAAACTCTGGGAGACAGTGAGGGACGCGGAGGCCCGGCGTGCTGCAGCCCCTGGGGTCGCGAAGAGTCGGAGACGACTGAGCGCTGAGCAGTAAGACGCTGGTGCTGGAGAATCCACATCAGCCCCTCTGTTTTCACAGTGTTGTTTCCCCCTGGCTAAGAATTTCTCTTTGACCAAATTGTAGCCGGCCCCCCTGAGCCCTTCTCTTAAATAGCCAGTTTATAAGGCTTGAAGAGACAGTAACAACAATATTGCTTTTAGTGAACTGTGGTGTTGGAGAAGACTCTTGAGAATCCCTTGGACTGCAAGGAGATCCAACCAGTCCATCCTAAAGGAAATCAGCCCTGAATATTCACTGGAAGGACTGATGCTGAAACTGAAGCTCCAATACTTTGGCCACCTGATATGAAGAGCTGACTTACTTGAAAAGACCCTGATGCTGGGAAAGATTGAAGGCAGGAGGAGAAGGGGATGACAGAGGATGAGATGGTTTGATAACATCACTGACTCAATGGACATGAATTTGAGTAAACACTGGGAGATAGTGAAGCACAGGGGAGCCTGGTGTGCTGCAGTCCATGGGGTCACAAAGAGTCGGACACAACTTAGCGACTGAACAACAACAACATCATGAGCTAACGGCTTTTGGATTTGAGACTTAAGTTGCAGACAATCTCGCCATGACAAATCCTTACTGAAACAATTATTTCAGACCATGTTTATTAGAAGATTTTGCCATAGGGCAAAGAGGGCCTCATCTGGCCTCATGATGGTCTGTTGATAAGGGTCTTCTACTGTGTGTGAGAAAATACTTTTCAGTTCTGACTCTTCCATTCTAGACTGCATGGTATCTATTCCTTTTCAGAAGGTCCAAGTCTCCTCTTCAGTCTCTTCATGGCTGCCTTCATCTCCTGGTTCCTCAGGGTGTAGATCATGGGGTTCAGGACAGGAATGATGACAGTGAAGGTGATGGAGACAGCTCTGTCCATGGGGAGGGCGGCGAAGGGCCGGGCGTAGACGTAGATGCAGGGCACAAAGTGCAGGGTGACCACCGTGATGTGGGCGGTGCAGGTGGAGATGGCTTTCCTCCTGCCCTCCCCAGAGTGAGACCTCAGCATCGTCAGGATGACTGTGTAGGACACAAGCAGGAAGACGAACCACAGGGTAGAGATCAAGCCATTGTTGGAGATCATCAGGAGCTCAAGGGCAAAGGTGTCAGTGCAGGCGAGTTTGAGGACCTGGGGGACATCGCAGTAGAAACCATCCACAACGTTGGGTCCACAGAAGGGGAGTGGGAGCAGCAGGGAGATCTGCACGATGGAGTGGACGAAGCCCCCCGCCCAGGAGGCCGCAATGAGGGCCGTGCATCGCCCCCGACTCATGATGGTCACGTAGTGCAGGGGCTTGGAGATGGCCACGTAGCGGTCAAAAGCCATCACCGAGAGAGAGAAGATGTCTGCACCCCCGAGGAGGTGGAAGAAAAACATCTGCGTGAGGCAACCACGGAAGGAGATGGTCTTCCTCTCTGAAAGAAGGTCCACCAGGACCTTGGGGGCAGTGATGGAGGAGAAGCAGATGTCCAGGACCGAGAGGTTGCGGAGCAGGAAGTACATGGGGGTCTGGAGGCGAGAGTCGCAGCTCACAGTGACCATGATGAGGAGGTTGCCCAACACGGTAGCTGTGTACACCAATGATAACAAAAGAAATAAGACCCGGCTCAGTTCTCGGGACTGGGTCAGTCCTTGAAAAATAAATTCTTTCACCCTTGTATAATTTCCCTGCTCCATTGGGTCATGTTTTTTCTTCTTTCTCAACTTCCTGGAGAGAAAACAGAAAATAGAATATAGAAAAGATATCATTAAAAACCAAAGGGCTGTGAATTATATGACTGGACTGCCTTGGGTGTTATTCTTGTGGTTATTATCCTTTTGGGGAAAGATGCCAACTCCTGTAGGTGGTGTTTTTTGAGTTATCTCAGAGCAAAACAAAGAGTGGGTTTTCAATGGGTGTAATTAATTAAAATCTTTTCATACTCTTCATGGGGTTCTTGAGGCAAAAATACTGGAGTGGTTGGCTATTCCAGGGGTCTTCCAGCCATGGCACACAGAAGGGGAAAAAGTGGAAGCAGTGACAGATTTTACTTTCTTGGGCTCCAAAATCACTGCAGACAGTGACTGTAGCCATGAAATTAGAAGATGCTTGCTCCTTGGAAGGAAAGCTATGACAAAACTAAACGCGTATTAAAAAGCAGAGACATCACTTTGCCAACAAAGGTGTGTATACCTAAAGCTATGGTTTTTCCAATAGTCAAGTACGGATGTGAGGGTTAGACCATAAAGAAGGCTGAGCAGGAGGAACTGATGCTTTCAAACTGGTGCTGGAGAAGACTTTTGAGAGTCTCTAGAACTGCGAGGCAATCAAACCATCCTAAAGGAAATCTACCCTGAACAGTCATTGGAAGGACTGATGCTGAGGCTGAAGCTGCAATACTTTGGCCACCTGACATGAAGAGTCAGCCCCTTGGAAGAGCCCCTGATGCTGGGAAAGATTGAAGGCGGGAGAAGAAGGGAGCATCAGAGGATGAAATGGTTTGATAACATCACTGACTCAATGGACACAAATCTGAGCAAACTCCAGGAGACAGTGAAGGACAGAGGAGGCTGGTGTGCTGCAGTCCAAGGGATCAGGAAGAGTAGGACATGACTTAACAACTGAACACCAACAAATTAATTAAAACACCTTAATTAGTATGTTATCAAATTCTTATTAAAATTTTTGCAGTCTCATCATTTTTTTCTTGAAAAAACTTCTGAGTGCTTTGAGAAGTGAAGAGACTAGCTTTGTTTTTGTTTTCAATGAACACACAGTATAATACATAGTCTGTGACTCTAATGGAAGCCCATAGCTTCTCCTTCATTTTCTTCCACCGGAGATAGTCTACTTGGCATAGTCTTGCCAGATTTTCATGATCGCAGTAATCAGCACTAAATAAGACCAGAAAACCAGTTTACGTTTTACTTTCTCCTTAGGACAAATAGCTTTGCAGCAGCTAATTCAATTTAATTGAGTGCATCTCGCTCTCTTTTTTTCTTCTTTCTTTCCTTCCTTCTCCTCTTCCGTCTTCTCTTCCCTTTCAGTCTTCCTTCTCTTTGCTGTCTTGTTTTCCTCTGATTTCTGTGGCCCAAGATCAGGACTTGGCAACCACAGTCTCTGCTTCCCATAATGCTCTCGGCAGACGTCACCTTTCTGGCCACTGGACCAATGCTTTTCCTTCCTCAGCCTCCCTCCCTTTCATTGTCTACATTTGTGCGTCACTTTGGTATTTGTAGAGGCTTTAGTTTTGCACAAAGAGCAAAGATGTTAGTATCACACACTGCTATATTTAAAATGGGTAACCCACAAGGACCTGCTGTCCAGCACATGGAACTTGGCTCACTGTTATGTGGCAGCCTGGGTGGGAGGGGCTTTGGGGGAGATGGATTTTGATACATGTATGTGTATGGCTGAGTCCCTTTGCTGTTCACCTGAAACTATCACAACATTTTTAATTAGCTACACCCCAATACAAAATAAAAAGTTCAAAAGAAAGAAAAAGATGGTAGTATCAGCAGACCTGAATTTGTGTGTGTGTATTCAAATTTATTTTATTGAAGTGTAGCTGATTTACAATGTATGCACATGTCTGCTGTACAGCAAAATGACTCAGTTATACACATATTTAGTCATTTTCATTATGGTTTATCACAGGCTATTGAATATAGTTCCCTGTGCTATACAGTAGGACCTGGTTGCTTATCCATTCTGCATTTTGCATCCGCTAGTCCCAAACTCCCGATTCATCCCTCCCCAACCCTCACCCTTGGCAACCACAAGTCTGTTCTCTGTGCAGCAGATCTGAATTTGAATCTAGATGCTGCCACTTAATTGGCAGGTGGCTCTGAGCCTTCATTCATCGTCAGTGAAAATGAGTATCATCGTGTTTGTTTTAAGGACTGTGGAGCTTGAGGAGACTTGCTTAATACAGTTAACCTGAGGTGACACAGACCACATCTCCCCCACGTATAATACACTTAACATTTTGCAGGGTCAGTCTTTTATACATTTTTTTTTTGAAAAACGCTGACAAAAATGCACTTCTTTTTTTTTTTTTTTCCCTTCCCCCCCCAAAAATGCACTTCTATACTTTTGTTATAAAATATGGTTCTTTGAAATAATTGCAACTATTATCTAATCTAGCATCTCAAAAGCAGAAATGTTCTGTACAATGGGATATTATTCAGTGATCACAGGAAATGAGGTACCAAGCCAGCAAAAGATGGGAATGAAATGTTATTCATAGTACCAAGTGAAAGAAGCCAATCTGAAAAGGTACTTACTGTATGATCCCACTATATGATAGTCTGGAAATGATAATATAATAAATCATAATTGAAAGATTATAACAAAATCATAATAAAATGTTATTGGCTGCTGGGGGGTGGGTGTGGAGGCTGGGAGGGATAAATAGGTGAGACAGAGGGAATTTTTGAGGCTTCCCTGGTGGCTCGGACGGTAAAGAATCTGCCGGCCAATACAGGAGACTTGGGTTTGATCCCTGGGTCAGGAAGATTCTGTGGAGATGAAAGTGGCAACCCACTCCTGTATTCTTGCCTGGAGAATCCCATGGGCAGAGGAGCCTGGAGGGGTACAGTCCGTGGGGTCGCAAAGAGTCGGACACGACTGAGCGACTAACACAAACACACACATGGCGTTTTTAGGGCGCTGAAGCTATTCTGTATGCTGCTCAGATTGGGGGTACACGACATCTTGTAAACCCATAGAATGTACAACTCCAAGGGCGGTGTTTAAGGTCGGGATCTCAAGCTTTCAGTGAGTCATGATTGGACTTTTCAAGTGTATGGCACATCTTCATCTTGCACAAGCACACATAATACCATTCTTGCTTTTCAGTAGGTGGAAGGATTTGGGTCACATATTTGAAACAGTTACTGCCGGTGGAAATTCTACACTGAAGCCAAATTTGCACTCATGATTCAGGTTAGCTTAAAATATTATAAGCTGTTACTCTAAAGAGCTTTAAGAACACTCTAATTGTCATGCTATTGTTGTTAGTGATACTTAAAAGAATTTTCAGCAAATGCTTAAAAATGCTTTAAATCATGCTTTTGGGAAGTACTGCAGTTCTTCAACACTAGGTCATTGAAGGGTAGATCTACTTTAAAAAAAATTACTAAAATCATGCAAGTACTATACTCGTCTTATGACATATGTTTTATTATTCTGTTATTATTGGCAGGAAAATTGAAATACTCAGCACTAAGTGAATTAATGGATAGAAGTTAATATCCATTATCTTTTATGGATAAAAACCATAATCTGTTTTTATGATTAACCTCTTAGCACTATTTGAACTATTGTTTGTTTTTATCGGAAAGAATAAGAATGTGATAAGTGTCTATTTCCTCCCTTTTTAAAAGTAGTGCTAAAGTATCATTGTTGTAAACACATCTAGAATATGGAAAACTGTGATTGCAACCAACTTTCTTTTCCTCATAGTGAATGATCATGTGTGGTGTGGAAAGGAAAAGTAAAATTTACTTTAGCTTTCTTAACAAAAAGAGTGAGCCCTCATGCAAACCATGGACTTCAGTTAATAATAATGTATCCTTACTGGTCTGTCAGTTTTTACCCAATGGAGCCCACTGTGTACAGTGGGAGTAATAGGGGCAACTGGGGTGGTAGTGAGGAGAGGTAGTTGATGGGAGCTCTCTGTACCATTTGTCCAATTTTTCTGTAAACTTAAAATTGCTCTAAGAAATGAAATCTATTCTTCTGACCTCCCCCCACCACGCCACCACATATACCAAAGGATAAAACAATTTAGAACATTTCTACTTTGCAAAGGAACACAATTTTTAAAACACTTATCACCAAGCTTCATTTGCCCATCCTAATTTGTTGCTATTCTCCTGTTTCCAACCCTGTTTTAAAGAGAGTATTTAGAATAAATTCTAGTTTGGGTGTTAACAGGCATCAGTCTATTGTGATTTTACCAACAACAAAACTATCCTTTACACCTTTTTTCTTTTTTTCAAATCAGCTTTGTTGAGGTGTCACTTACTTGCAATGAACTGCACACATTTAAAGGTTCGGTTTGATGAGCTTTGACATATACCTATACCCATGAAACCATCACCAAATTAGGATAAGGAATATCTCCCTCACCGCAAAGTTTGCTTGTGCCCCTGAGAACTGCAGAATTTTGGCACCTAAAGACTCTGTCCAAAGCTGCAGCGAGAGATGACCAGACTACCGCATGGCCTCTGGAGACATAAGACAGTGTCCTTAGGATGACCCCAGGCTCTCATTTAAAATGCCTGCCTGGGAAAGCACAAAGCTGCCAGGAAAATTTACTGTTCATTCCAGCCAACATCAGAGACAGGCCCCTGATCTCCCTTGCTTAGAGCATTTATGGGCCAGTCCTGGCAACTGTGACGTGTATCTCTTGCAACTTACAAGCGTCTCTTTCAAGGACCAAGAGCCATTTTTTGAATGTGATCATCATGAAGGAAGGACTCTCTGTCTTCCAGTCTGTGTAGGGGGATGACTTACATAAATGCCAGCTGGCAGACAAACGGCCTGATTGCACTGACACGACCAACTCTGCACTTTCTGGACCCTACCAAGCCCTAGCTTGTCCCCCTCCTTCGAGCCTCCTTTGATCACTCTGGGCAAATAGGCACGGAGCTTAGTCCTTTCACTGCTGTTCTCACGAACATCAGGCTGTGCTCACCTTTGACACTTCTTTTTACTTCCTTCTGTATCCTTCCCACTTTGAAGCATCCTTTTGTTCCGATGTTGTTGTTGTTGAGTCACTAAGTTGTGTCCGACTCTTTGCGACCCCATGGACTGCAGCACGCCAGGCCTCCCTGTCCTTCACTGTCTCCCAGAGGTTGCCCAAACTCATGTCCATCGAGTCGGTGATGCCATCCAACCATCTCATCCTCTGTCGTCCCCTTCTCTTCCTGCTTTCAATCTTTCCCAGCATCAGGGTCTTTCCCATCGAGTCGGCTCTTCACATCAGGTGGCCAAAGTACTGGGGCTTCAGCTTCAGTTAACGACTCAGATCTCTGGATCCCACTGTACTTCATCTCTCATTTTTCTCATTAGAACAGAACTTCACGTTGCTAACTTTTCTCCTACTCTCTTTTCTTTGAAGCTCAAGCCACACAAAGCTAATTTTCTTGGCTTACTCCCAGTGACCTATGAATCCATCAATAACTCCCCAAAGATTTCATCCCCTTCAAATGTTTTCTGTTTTTGAAAAGGCCAGTTATTTTTGTTTCAGAGTAAATATTTTAAAAGATTTTTAAAGTGATCAGAACACATGCAGCTTTTTTTTTTTTTAGATAATGCACAGAGGATTTTTTTTTTTTTTAATTTTGAACTATGGTGGGAAGTATTGTGGCTGAGAAAGAAGATACCAGCTTGGGAGATGTGAACTCTGAGGACTTCATGAAACAACAGTGGAATCTTTAAAGGCATCTAAACTCCCGAATGTTCAGCTCTTCATGAGTGAAATGGGAGCACACACTGCTTTAAGTCACTTTGTAAGTAGACAAGGTCTGCACAGTATTACACGATATTAAATGAATCCTTCGATCCGGGTGATTTCTACACCTTTGCAGCTTTTAAAAAAAATTCTTTTCACTTTTTTTAAATTACAAACATTTTTGACTGCACCATGCGACATGTGGGGGCTTAGTTCCTGACCAGGGGTCAAGCCTGTGCCCCTTGCATGGAAGCATAGTCTTAACCACTGGACTTCCTGGTAAGTCCTCTGGAGCTTTTTAAAAATAGATACACATTAAATTATTTTTTGTTTCAGTATAGTTGACTTATAATATTGTGTTAGTTTCACGTGTACAGCAAAGTGATTCAGTTTTATATATATATATATATGTAAATCGGAGAAGGCAATGGCACCCCACTCCAGTACTCTTGCCTGGAAAATCCCATGGGTGGAGGAGCCTGGTAGGCTACAGTCCATGAGGTCGCTAGGAGTCGGACACGACTGAGCGACTTCACTTTCACTTTTCACTTACATGCATTGGAGAAGGAAATGGCAACCCACTCCAGTGTTCTTGCCTGGAGAATCCCAGGGACGGCGGAGCCTGGTGGGCTGCCATCTATGGGGTCGCACAGAGTCGGACACGACTGAAGCGACTTAGCAGCAGTAGCAGCAGCAGTATATGTAAATATCTATATTCTTTAAAAATATTAGTTTCCATTATGGCGTTATAGTTTATTATAAGATATCGAATATAGTTTTCGGTGCTAGATAGTAAATTCTTGTTTATCTGTTTTAATATATGACAGTGTGCATTTGTTAATCCCAATTTATCCTCACCCCCTACCCCTGCTCTAGACCTTTGGGGCTTCAATTCTCAATTGTTTTAAATAGTGTTGCCCTCAATTATCTTGTGATGAGTCTAAGATTGTATTCTGTCTATTGCTTACCAACATTTGGATCTCAGTTAACCTATAAATCTCAACTGTGTCTTGATAGTTAACTGATGGCTGTTTTGTGGTGCCAAGAAGTGCCAGGGGCAGTTTGTCCTAGTGGTGAGAAGAATGGGCTTTGAAACCCAAATGCAAGAGATTCTGTGCAGAAGAGAGTGGTAAAAGTGATCACGTCACTGATCCAACTGAAAACTGCTGACATGCTGCTCCCACCACCACAGGACATTTGCACAGCTAAGAAAGTGAACACGGAGGGTGGGAAGATAGATGAGAATCTCTGCATATGTGTGTCTGTTTCCAACAGGAAAGAAGAAAAGAAAGCAGACAATTATGGTTTATAAGTTTCCTTTAGTTTTTGCTTTTGGCAAGAACAAGTTCAAGACTCCAAGAGCTTCTTTAGAAATAGGTCTGGGGACCAATCAAGAGGGTAACATTGACCTATATACACAACTATACGTAAAACAGACAGCTAGTGGGGAGCTGCTGTATAGCACAAGGGCTCCTCAAGGCACTCTGTGATGATCAAGAGGGGTGGGGTGGGGAGGGGACATATGTATACACATGGCTGATTCACTTTGCTGTACTGTGGAAACTAACACAACATCGCAATTATATTTCAATTAAAAAATAAAAAAATAAATGCACTACTAAAAAAAAACCCTCATAAAAACAAAATGATAACTTCTAAAGGGAATATTTTAATCTAAATAATACAATTTAAAAAGAATAATAATAACAAAAAGGGCCAGAGAAACCCATTCTGATAAAACAGGCTAGGGAATTCCCTGGCCATCCTGTGGTTAGGACTCCATACTTTCACTGTTGGGGCCTGGGTTCGAACCCTGGTCAGGAACCTAAGATCCTGCGAGGTGAACGGCTCAGCTAAAACGCAAAGCAACAATAGCAACCAAAAAGCGACATGCCCCCAACCAAAACAGGCTTAATGAATTTCATAGAGCCCCCAACTTGAGGGACTCCTCACCCCCTCAACTGTCCACCAAGCATGTGTCACCTGGGCCCTCTTGACAAGCTGACCTCTCTCTGCTCCTCAAGGACCCTTCCTGGTGCTTCAGGGCTAACTGTGCTGCGTCACTGAAGTTTTGAGCTTGAATGTCCAGCATTCTCTACCTTTCAGGAGCGTTATTACCATTCAATGTATTTCTGAAATCCACAATAAGATTTTCCAAGCTGGTAGTGCACGGGCACACAGGCACAGATGTACAGTCAGACACACAAGCCCCAAAGCACCCAAATAATGTCACTTAAAGCTCCTGAGCTCTAGCTCCTACCTGAGAAGTAGTGCTGGTCATCCGGGGGCTTACGCTGGTCCTAGGAGTCAGCGGTTGTCATGAACAGTCCCCTTTAAGGCGGACTTGCAGCTGGGGGTTGGCCGCACAGTGTCTTCGCTCCTGCTGCAAAGGCAAAGGGCAGGCTCCAAGAATCGCCTCTGCGTGGTCCTGCCACCCAGCCCTATGGTGAGGCTGTCCTGAGGGCCAGTCCCTCAGCTCCGGGCATGCTTCCAGATGTGATTGTTGAACTTGTGTAGCCAGACTTTTCTAATGGGATGCCCTTCCCTTGAGTCTTATTAAGAAATTGAACACGCACCGGAAAAGGTATGCGAACGTGCACATTTTGGTTTTGAAATTCTCCCAATGCAGGGAAGGAGTGACTCCTCTTAGACCTTCTGATTAGAACCCAAATATCTTTGCCTGAAGGGCTCATGGGGAAAGACAGAGGATTCTGCCTCTTTCAGAGATGGGAACTCAGGGAAAATAAATAGAACTCCCAGGAGGGTGTGTGTCAGCCTATTTCATTTCATTTCATTTCTTTCTTTCTTTTTTTTAAGGCAGGTAGTTTGCTTGTTGTCCTGATAGTATACATAAGCAGATGTATCATAGACACTTGGAGATGCATTTCTTCTTGTTTCCGCCCGAACTTCTCATACAAAGAAGGCATATAAACAGACAAAGGATGGGTTGGGACCATTCATCCCTAAATATTTACTGAGTGTCTCCCTTGTTCCGGTCCCTATGAGCCCCAAAACTCCATTTCCCCCTCCTCTTATTTTCAGCATCACTTTTGAAACCTTGTCTCTCACCGTATATCCATGGCTTGTCTCACTTGGACGTAGTGCACACCTTCTACTCAAAATATCTAAAGTAGATCTGATCATCGCTATCAAGAACTAAACGCTTCCCGCGCTTCCCTGACGGCTCAGTGGCTGAGACTCTGCTCCCAAAGCAGGGGTGCGGGTTCAACCCTGGGTCAGGGGATTCCACAGGCAGTGACTAATTCTTCACACCCCACAACGAAAGACCCTGAGTGTTGCAACGAAGACCTAGGAGAGCCAAATAAATAATAAATATTTTTAAAGAACTAGGACTTCTTGGTGGTCCAGCGGTTAAGAATCCGCCTGCTAACGCAGGGGGTCTGGGTTCCATCCCGGGTCTGGGTTCCATCCCGGGTCTGGGAAGATTCCACAGGCTGTGGGGAGCTAAGCCCATGAGCCACTAGTACTGAAGCCCCGGAATCCGTGCTCTGCAAGAGGAGAAGCCACAGCCGGAGAGCAGTCCTGACTTTCTGCAGCCAGAGAAAGGCCGAGCACAGCGCGCAGACCCGGTGCAGCCAGGAAAAAAAAAAAGAAAAACCTAAATCCTTCTTTCCATGTCTCTGGCACTATTATTCTCCTTGTCACAAGGACTCAGTATCTCTGAAATACCTCTGACACTTCCCTTTCCCCTGCTTTTTTTTTTTTTTTGTGGGGGGGTCTTTTGAACCCTTCCTGAATCAATTGCTTTTAGGTTTCTTTCATCATTTGCAATCATTTTTTCCTAGTTTATTTGGAGAACTTGTCAGTTCCTGCTCTAACATTCATGCTCTCGTCCAATCCCCTTGCCTTGTGTGTGGGCTGGACTTAACTTGCTTCTAAGGTTGAGACGTTGGCAAAAATGATAGCCTGCCCCTTTCCAGATTAGGCTATAAGAGACCGTGACTTCTGTCTTGCTGACACAGTCTTTTCTTCCTTGTTTGCACACTCTGATGAAGTAGCTGCCCTGTGAGAGAGGCCCACAAGGGTTAGAACCTGGGGATGACCTCCAGCCACAGCCAGGAAGGAACTGCAGCCCCCAGGCCAATGGCTCATGATATGAGTAAGCTTGGAAGCCGATCCTTCCCCGGTCGAAACTTGAGATAAGACATCAGCTCTCAGCTGATGCCTTGACTGTGGCCTTGTGACAGATTCTGTGCAGAAGATGTAGCTAAGCTGTGCCTGGATTCCCAACTCACACAAACTGCGACTTAAGAAATGTGTGTGGCCAGTCAGAATGGCTGCTATCCAAAAGTCTACAAGCAATAAATGCTGGAGAGGGTGTGGAGAAAAGGGAACCCTCTTACGCTGTTGGTGGGAATGCAAACTAGTACAGCCACTATGGAGAACAGTGTGGAGATTCCTTAAGAAACTGGGAATAGAACTGCCATATGACCCAGCAATCCCACTGCTGGGCATATACACCGAGGAAACCAGAATTGAAAGAGACGCGTGTACCCCAATGTTCATCGCAGCACTGTTTACAATAGCCAGGACATGGAAGCAACCTAGATGTCCATCAGCAGATGAATGGATAAGGAAGCTGTGGTACATATACACAATGGAATATTACTCAGCCATTAAAAAAATACATTTGAATCGGTTCTATTGAGATGGGTGAAACTGGAGCCCATTATACAGAGTGAAGTAAGCCAGAAAGAAAAACACCAATACAGTATACTAATGCATATATATGGAATTTGAAAGATGGTAACGATAACCCTATATGCGAGACAGAATAAGAGACACAGATGCATAGAACAGTCTTATGGACTCTGAGGGAGAAGGTGAGGGTGGGACGTTCTGGGAGAATAGCATTGAAACATGTATATTATCATATGTGAAACAGAACACCATTCCATGTTCGATGCATGAGACAAATGCTCAGGGCTGGGGCAATGGGATGACCCAGAGGGATGGGATGGGGAAGGAGGTGGGAGGGGGGTCCAGGAAGGGGAACACATGTAAATCCATGGCTGATTCATGTCAATGTATGGCAAAAACTACTACAATATTGTAAAGTAATTAGCCCCCAACTAAAAGAAAAAAAAAAAAAAGAAAAAAAAAAGAAATGTGTGTGGGACTTCCCTGGGTACAGGGAGTGGGAATCCAGCTGCCAAGGCAGGGGACATGGGTTCTATCCCTGGTCGGGGGAGATGCTACGTGCCGCAGAGCGACTAAGCCTGTGGGCCACGACCGCTGAACCCACACTCTGGAGCCCTCTAGCCTCAACGACTGTGCCTGCTTGCTGCGACAACTGAAGCCCCTGTGCTCTGGAGCCCGAGCCCCACAGCAAGAGAAGCTGCCGCAGAGACAAGAAGCCCGCCCACCGCAGCTAGAGAAAGCCCATGGGCAGCACAGCCATAAATAAATAAATAAAAAGAAAAGTGTGTTGTTTTAAGCCCTAAGTTTTGGGGTAATATGTTATACAGCAATAACTCACGAACATCGTACTGAGCTGATAGTCTATTATCGAGCAAGAGCTATGTGGACAATACTCTCTTTCAGGCTCGAAAGACAAGTTAAGTAACAGTGACAACAACAGAACTCTGCAGACCCCTCCGGGGTAGCGTTCTGTGGCTGGCGTTTCACGGTCGCTTCAATATACTTTCTGTGGTGCTGACGACACGAGCAGCTTGGAAACTAAGCTGAAACAACCTGAATGTTCTTTGAATTTTTCAAAGACATCCAGAATGGCTGGGTCACTACTGAATTAGCCTGTTTGTGTATATACATAGATTTATTTGCTTATGAAAAATATCGTGGAAGTTTAAAGTCAATGTTCCTGGGGTATGGGAAAAAAACACAAATGATAAGACCAAATACATGGAATGTGTGTAGAATAAACTAGAATCAGTTCAATATCTAATAGTTCCCTAAGAAAATGTCCCTACTTGGAGAAAAAATATGTATATGTCTTGATCCAAGTAATTATTTGATGTCATGGTGAAAGATAAGTAAATGTAATGGTGTCTGAATTCAACTGCTTTTCCTCACTGTGTTTTATCAGGTTGTTTTGCAGGTTGTAAATGGGCCAAGTCAGCTTCATGAACCACTTTTGCTAGGTTGCAGTCATTTGTGGGGTCCTACGCTTGCAAACAGGCTTCCCTGGTAGCTCAGCTGTTAAAGAATCTGCTCGCAATGCAGGAGACCCCAATTCGATTCCTGGGTTAGGAAGATTCCCTAGAGGAAGAGATGGCAACCCGCTCTAGTATGCTTGCCTGGAGAACCCTCATGGATAGAGGAGCCTGGTGGGCTGCAGTCCATGGGGTCGAAAAGAGTTGGGCATGGCTCAGTGACCAAGTACGTACACACGAATGCTTGGGAACACAAACTCTGATGATATAGATCTTTGATTATTTAAAAATTTGCCCAGTCATAACAGTTTTGCTCAAGGTAAAGTCAACAGAGAAGTAGGGGAAGAAAAGACATCTTTGTGAAAAGTATAGAGGATCTGGAGAACGATGGTACCAGAGTAAAGATGGAACCAGGCAGTAAGGGAGGATTTATTCTACAGGTGGATCCAACTGAAGACAAGTGTATGTCTTTCAGTTCAGTTCAGTCACTCAGTCGTGTCCGACTCTTTGCGACCCCATGAATTGCAGCACGCCAGGCCTCTCCGTCCATCACCAACTCCCGGAGTCTATCCAAACCCACGTCCATCGAGTCAGTGATGCCATCCAACCATCTCATCCTCTGTCGTCCCCTTCTCCTTCCGCCCCCAATCCTACCCAGCATTAGGGTCTTTTCCAATGAGTCAGCTCTTCGCATGAGGTGGCCAAAGTATTGGAGTTTCAGCTTCAACATCAGTCCTTCCAATGAACACCCAGGATTGATCTCCTTTAGGATGGATTGATTGGATCTCCTTGCAGTGCAAGGGATTCTCAAGAGTCTTCTCCAACACCACAGTTCAAAAGCATCAATTCTGCGGCACTCAGCTTTCTTCACCGTCCAACTCTCACATCCATACATGACCACTGGAAAAACCATAGCCTTGACTAGACGGACTTTTGTTGGCAAAGTAATGTCTCTGCTTTTAAATATGCTATCTAGGTTGGCCATAACCTTCCTTCCAAGGAGTAAGCGTCTTTTAATTTCATGGCTGCAATCACCATCAGCAGTGACTTTGGAGCCCAAAAAAATACTGGGACTTTAATGCTTGGAGGAAGACTGTCTAATATTGGAAAATAATTCAGAACATTTTTGAGTGGTGGAAATAGAACAGAACACAGGAAAGGACAATAAGAAAAAGACACTCATCTCTATAGGAGCCTGTGTATTAATAAATGTTTGCTTCAGCAGGCATTCCCAGGTGGCGAGTATGCCTGCCAATGCAGGAGACGAAAGAGACTCTGCTTCAATCCCTGGGTCAGGAAAATTAGATTTCTTTATCTCATACCTCTTTCACTTCAGTGTGGTTCTCTGTGCATTCCAAGGGTCCAGTACTCCTTCCAGCAAACATTTCTATGTATTAAGAGAATCCTGAACACAATGTCTTAGTCCTTGTAATCTGATCTGATCGTGATTTCTTAGCAGTGAGTCATAAATGTGAAAGAGATTTCTAGTGCTCACCATTTTTCCTGTCCTGTCCTCTTCTTTCTGGGAGCAGAGCTGGAGTACATTTCCCAGGCTCCCTTGCAGTTTTGGGGCTACCGGACTAAAGGCTGGAATACAGTCTACTTTCAGGACTGGCTCAAATGGACCCCTCTCCTGTATATGTATATATATTTGATCATACCAAGCAGCTTTTAGGATCTTAGTTCCCCAACCAGGGATTGAACGACTAGACTACCAGGAAAGCCCCTAATATTTATCTTTGAATTCTGGTATTATCTTGTCCTCACAGATGCTAAACCCTTTCTGAATGCCCTAGCTGTTTCTTTAGTCTCCTCATGGCTGCCTTCATCTCCTGGTTCCTCAGGGTGTAGATCAGGGGGTTCAGCAGAGGAGAGATGACCGTGAAGGTGACAGAGACGGCCTTATCAGTGGGGAGGGCGGCGAAGGGCCGGGCGTAGACGTAGATGCAGGGCACAAAGTGCAGGGTGACCACCGTGATGTGGGCGGTGCAGGTGGAGATGGCTTTCCTCCTGCCCTCCCCGGCCTGAGACCTCAGCATCGTCAGGATGACTGTGTAAGAGATGAGGAGAAAGAAGAATATGAACCAACTGACCAGGCCATTGTTGGAGATCATCAGGAGCTCAAGGGCAGCAGTGTCAGCGCAGGCGAGTTTGAGGACCTGGGGGACGTCGCAGTAGAAAGTGTCCAGGACGTTGGGCCCACAGAAGGGGAGTGGGAGCAGGAGGGAGATCTGCACGATGGAGTGGACGAAGCCCCCTGCCCAGGAGGCCACCACCAGGCTGGTGCATCGTTCCCTGCTCATGATGGTCAGATAGTGGAGGGGTCTTGAGATGGCCACGTAGCGATCAAATGCCATCACAGAGAGAGAAAACACATCTGCTCCCCCGAGCAGGTGAAAGAAGAACATCTGAGAGACACAGCCATTGAAGGAGATGGTCTTTCTCTCTGAGAGCAGATCAGCCAGGACCTTAGGAGCTGTGATGGAGGAAAAGCAGATGTCAAGAACCGACAGGTTACGGAGCAGGAAGTACATGGGCGTGTGGAGACGAGATTCCCAGGTCACCGTGACCATGATGAGGAGGTTGCCCAGCAGAGTCGTCATATAAACCAGAAACAAAAAGACGAACAAGACCCAGCTGAGCTCTTGAGACTGGGTAATGCCCAGGAAAATAAATTCTTTCACTCTGGTATAATTTCCCTGATCCATGGGCTCACAGATTCTTTTTCAAGCATATCTCTGGAAGAAATAACAGTACAGTTAAAGGATGTATTAAGAGATCTACCCTTGTCTCTTCTGTCACTTGGGTTTTGGGGTTGGCCTGGGAAGTCTGTGCAGGCTCTGTGCCTGCAATTCTGTGCGCCAACGTGAGAGAGAAGATGACCCACGTTTCCGACAGGAGCCATTTGAGCAGATTGGTTCTATCACTGTGGCCGCCGAAACACAGGTGACAGCTCTGTGAACCTATTCAGCTCTACATTTACTACAACATATGACACTTCAGATAATAAGGAGTAAGCATACATTTTAGGACACGTAAAGAATTTGGGTTCTCAAAAGACATCACTATGAGAATTAAAAGAACCCTCAAATGGAAGAACATATTTACAATACTTATAGCTGAGAAAAGCTTGACATCCAGAGTATGTAAACAACTTCTACAAATCAGTAAAAGAAGACAGATGAGCAAACCAGAAATTGGCCAAAGACAGGAAGCGAAACTTCACCAAAGGGCTTTTCCTGGTGGCTCCATGGTGGAGAGTCTGCCTGCCAGGGCGGGAGAGACGGGTTTGATCTCCGGTCAGAGAAGAGCCTGTGAGCCCCAGAGCCTGAGAGCCTGAGCAACCTAGAGCCCAGTGCTCCATGGCAGGAGAAGCCGGCGCAGGAGGGGCCGGCACACCACAGCTAGAGAGGGGTTCCTGCTCCCCGCACCTAGAGAGTCTGCACAGCAAGGAAGACCCAGCACGGCTGAAATAATAAACACACATTTATTAGGAAAAAATTCTCAACAGAGTATCCAAAAGCAGATTCAGCTTCATTAATTACCAGGGAAATGCAAATTAAAATCACAGCAAGAAACTACAGTTCATACACAAAATGGCTAAGTTAGAAAAGATGAAAAGTATCAAGTGATGGTGAAGCTATGGGGCAGTAGGAACCCTGCTGATGGGTGTAAAATAACCATTTTGCTGTTTGATTATATCTGCTAATACTGCTATCTATATCTTTATTAGCTATTTTTAAGATGGAGATCTATATGTATCTCTCTGTCATCCATCTACCTATCTCCATCTTAAGAACAATCTATTCCGTTCTTAGGACTTATGGACATATGTTATAGCACTGTTTGTAATTGCCTCAAACTGGAGAATGGCACCAATACCCGCTAACAGTAGAAAAGATAAATTGTTAAATTCACACACTGCTACGTAGCAATGGGAGTGATCTCCCTACATGTAACAACATACACGAATCTCACAAAGATGTTCAGCCAAATGATCCAGGCCCAAAAGATCCACACACTCTCATTTTGTTCATATAAAGAACCAAGATGCACAAAACTAAAGGGACAGGAAGGAGACTTTTGAGGCACTGACGATGTTCTGTTTCTTTGATCTGGGCGCTTGTTGCAAAGATACATTCAGCTTGTGTGAAAATGCATCAGACTCCAGGCTTACGCACCTTTTTTTATATGTATGTACGTTGTATTTCAGTAAAGTGTTAAAAATATAAACATATGGTAATGACTTTATAATATTTTAGTCTCATGTGTAATGGCTGAATTTCATTTCAAGGAAAATTTAATTGACTACTCGGGATGATTCCCTGGAGAAGGAAATGGCAACCGGCTCCAGTGTTTTCGCCTGGGAAATGCCGAGGACGGGAGCCTGGTGGGCTACATACGGCCCATGGGGTCCCAAAAGAGAAGGACACGCCTTAGTGACTAAACAACCACCTTTTCATAATTATTATTTTATCACAAATAAACTTATAGCCTTTACCAAATAGAACCTGAGAATCGCCTTATCTCTCTCTCACTCATTACTCTAGGTCCTCCCAAACCCTTGTCTAATGCAGCTGCCCTGCTACAGTTCCTTCTCTGATTCGGGTTTAATTCCTCTATCCCCACATCCCTACCCCTTTCGCTTTTCTAATCTTAGAAAGTCTTATAAGTTAGTCACTCAGTCGTGTCCGACTCTTTGCAAACCCATGGACTGTAGCCTGCCAGGCTCCTCTGTTCATGGAATTCTCTAGGCAAGAATACTGGAGTAGGTTGCCATTTCTTTTTCCAAATTTTAGAAAAAAATCCTTTAAAGACCACAGTTCCCAAGGCAGCATTCTTCTTTTTATTCACACAGAAAAACAAGATAAGAGCCCCCTTTTCACTTCATGGCCATTAGTACTTGTTGTTTATGTCAACAACATGGAGTGATAAGAATAATGTTATTGCGATAAGAATAAATGTTCAGGATCATGATCACACTAACTACTTACCATAACCAATGGAGAGATTGTCCTCAAAGTCTTTGGTTAATCCGGAACATAGAAATATTTTAGTTGACGACAGCATCTTATTCTAGAATCTTTCTTTCAGATATTGGAGTAATAAGTGAATGGCTTTCAAATCTTCTGCTCAGGAAACCACTGTGACAAGATTAAGAGCTTCTGTGTCAGCTCCTCTCCCTTCCTTCTTGCTCCTGTTTTTCTTCCCTATTTCTACTTTCTTTCCTTCCTCTCTATACCATTTCCATGGCTGTATTAGGGTTCTCTAGAACCCCAATACAGAACCAATAAGATCTATATTTATATCTGTATCCATCACATACATGGGGCTTCCCTAGTAGCTCAGCTGGTAAAGAATCTGTCTGCAATGCAGGAGGCCCCCGTTCTATCCCTGGGTCAGGAAGATCCCCTGGAGAAGGGATAGGCTACCCACTCCAGTATTCTTGGGCTTCCCTGGTGGCTCAGCTGGTAAAGAATCTGCCTGCAATGTGGGAAACCTGGGTTTTCTCTTTTCTTTCCTTCCTCTATATACCATTTCCATGGCTGTGTCAGGGTTCTCCAGAAACAGAACCAGTCAGATCAGTATTTATATTTGTATCCATGTATCCATGTACATATATATATATACACACGTATGCACATTTAGTGAAAGAGAGAATTATGATGCAAAATTGGCTCATGCTGCTATGGAGGCTGAGAAGTCCCTCAGTCGGCCTTCTGCAAGCTGGAGACCCAGGAAAGCTGATAGTGGATTCAGTCCTAATTCAACGACCTGAGGACTAGAGGAGCCAATGGTATAAAATGATGAGATGTCCAAACTCAAGCTGTGAGGCCAAAATAAGGGGGTCCAAGGACTTCCCTGTGGGTCCAATGGTTAAGATGCCACGCTTCCACTGCCGGGGGTGTGGGTTTGATCCCTGGTCAGGGAACTAAGGTCCCACGTGCTGTACTGTGTGGCCAAAGATAAATAATAAAATGGAAACCGGAATTTTTTTCTTTCTTAAAAAAAAAAGAAAGAAAGGGGGGTACATTTCTCCTTCCTCCACCTTTTTTGTTCTATTGGGGTCCTTAATAGGTGGGAGGATATCCACCTGGGGACGGGTGACTAATCTGCTTTACTGAGTCCCCAAATCCAAACGCTAATCTCATCTGAAACAGCTTCTGAGACACACCCAGCAACCAGGTTTAATATGAATCCCTGTGGCCAGTCCACTTGACACATAAAATTAATGTCATAATGATATTGAGTAAATGGTGACTCTAACACAGATCCTCTCCTGAAGGCATTTACAGTTAAGACAAGAAGCGTGTTGCAGCTTGTGGAATTGGCAGAAAGAAAAGTGAGGTGGTACAAAATCACGGGGATATATATGAAAAACCGTCCCACTTGGACATAGAAAATTTGTAAACCTTGTCCAAGAGGCCTGCTGGGACAGTATGACATCCTACACTCCCATTTTGGATACACCTTTGTAGATCATCTGGAGCATTTATGCAATTTGGGATTGACCACATCCTAGCTGGTTTGACCTTGGGCAGGTTACTCAATAATAGTACCAAACTCATGAGAAATACATGTGAGGTTCACAGGACGTGACTTAGAGTCAGTTCTCAGCCTGCACCACTAGAATTGATTTACAATATGGTGACAGTTGGGCATGAACTTAGGCAAACTCTGGGAGATGGTGAGGGACTGGGAAGCTTGGCACGCTGCAGTCTGTGGGGTCTCGAAGAGTTGGACACGACTTGGCGACTGTTACTAAGACCTACGTCATAAGCAGGGTTCTTCTAAGGGGGAGGTGAGACGGCATGTCTGTTTTGCAAACTAGAAGCCGTTGAGGAACCTGAGTTGCCAGTCGCTACACTGTCTCACCAGCTTCAGGCGCATGCTGCTTCCTTACACAAGCCGGGTCCCATTCGGGGTCTTGACAAACAGTGGGTCATCTTGCCACCGACCCTGTGATTCAAAACTCTCTTCCCAGCACTTTGGAATAAGTGCAAAATGCCATTTATCCTCTAGGGAAGTTTTTCTTTTCTTTTACATACGAATTTAAACTAAGGCATATGTTAAAAAAAATCAGAGGATATCACACACCTGCTTATAACCATAGGTAAGTTTATCTCTGTATGCAGTTGTAAATATAGGTATTTATATTAAAAAATCTTTACAGAAAGAAAATAAATTATAACCCTCACTTTGAAACCCAGTCATCTGGATTTTGGCCTCCGGGTGGGGTGGGTTGGGTTGGGAGTCCAGGCAACTTTCAAGGTTTCAGCATTATAGAAATGTGAGCAGAATAATGGAGCTCTGCTTTGCTAATTTTTTCTTCCTTTTTGTGAATATTTATGTTCATTTTATTGCTTCTAAAACCCATCGTGTCCATGTGAAATAAATATCATTATCATGATTTTATAGAGGAGGAGACCGAGGCACAGAAAGATTAAGTAACTTGGTCAAGATCTCACTGCTGGTAGATCCATGTCGCAAACCAAGGTTTGTCTTAATCCAAAGACTGATGCTATTAACTACCACAACTATACTTCTTCCCGGTGTTGATCAGCCCTTCTCAGAAAATCCTGCAGAGAAAAAAAGCTTTTGCAAAGCAAGTGAAAGTAGAACATGGGTGTAAGAAGGTGAAGGTAGAAGCCAGCACACAGTGAGTGAAAGGTTTGACTGAAACTAACTTACATGAGAGGATGTCATAGTGACTCGGGAAAAATGCCTAGTTTGATAAGGAGACTCTGCGTTTTTCAGAGGGACCTTCACCAAGAACCTCCATCAGCCACATAGCGTTCCAGTGCAAGGTGCAGAAATGAGTTCTCAGTAGCATTGCCTCAAGCACAAACTCCTCCTGAAAATCACAAATCTTGTGGGTCCCTACGGATGCTGTCTTTGTTCAGAGTGAGAAGGGTGCTTTGAAACTGTAAGATTATCACATTGCACTGAAACACAGGCACAGGAGGGCGCAGGTAGCGGATAAAGAAATCCAATTGGGGGGAGGGGTAAATTCAGAATTTGGGATTAATATATACACATTACTATGTATAAATTAGATAACCAACAAGGAGCTACTGGATAGCACTGGGAACTAAATATTTTGTAATCATCTATAAGGGAAAATAATCAGAAAAAGAATATATATATGTAGAACTGAATCACTTTGCTATACACCTGAAACTAACACAACATTGTAAATCAACTACACTTCAATACAAAAAGAAATACGATTTTATCTGTTTTTAAAGGTGAAAAGGATCATGAAGTTTTCTTAGGAATCACCCCCTTTGGGGACCATCCTTTGGAAACAGGCTTATCAGACACCTTAGAGCCGGCAACCTCAGGTTCCCTTCCAGCTCAGTCTCCCACTAAGGGTGCTGCCCAGGCCCTACATTGAGCTGAATCTCAGAGAATTCCCCACGTCACAGTTTTCTCTTTCCCAATATTGAAAAGTGTCTACTCTTGATTGAACCCCTGCAAGTTTTAGGAACATTACTCATATTCAGTAGCACACAAGAGTACAGATTAGTTAGCTGTTAAAACACCATACTCAAAGCTTTCCAAATTCCATTCCCAGCCAAGAAGCAGAGCTGGCCAGAGTGCATATACTGAATCAGGAACTGCTGTCTTGGAAAGCAGTTTTTCCAAGGCTGGAGAGCTGGGATATCAGCACCTTCTCAACTACCTTGAAAACAATTCAAATCTCAACATCTCACCAAGTAAAAATGTTTCATGTCCTTAGAGCTACCTGACCTTCTTCTATTTCGCAAGCCCCAATTCCCTTTTTCCTAATAGTGAAAAACTACCATTTTTCTTGGCTTCATTGAGTTTGCTTTCAATAAAAATATTCTACATACTTACACCATTTCTGAAAAGTCAGTGATTTTCCAGTTTCGGTTCACATCCACCAGCACTAATTGACTCAGTCTCCAAGGAAAGAATCGATCCTCTTATGATGCTCCAACTGCATCTTCGAAGAAGTCGGTTCTGGGGAAATTCTATGTTTCCTGGACAGCCTGCCTCAAGGCTAGTGATTTTGCTATGTTTTTCCTTCAGGTGGGAAATGGCAACCTTGGGAAGTCACATCATCTTGTCTCTTCCGTGTTGCCTTGCAGTGCCTTGGTCACCTCTATTAGTCCCCCAGCCACAGCCTCATCAAGGAATTCGCAGTGGGAATGTTGTTGGGTATGAATGCAGAAGCTAAGTGGCCAATTCAGTGCTGTTCTTGTGGGACTCATTAAAAGGTCACCAAGCCTTCCTTCTCTCTCTCCGTCTCCCTCATCCCCACTCTGACCCATCTCACAGGTACCTGCAGAGGCACCAGTGAACACCCAGGTCATATCCTCTTCTCCAGAGGAAGCACGTGAGACAGTGTGTCACCCTCCTTGGCTTAGGAAGAGAACGTCCTGTGAAAACACAGCCTGGGTCACGCAGCTGTCTTCCTCGCCAAGACTGGTCTGCTTGGTCAGCTGGGAAACTGAAACTTCAGTAAAGGGCAACAATAGAAAAATCACACCTCTGTGGCCACAGTCGGGGTGGCTCAGAGACTCTATGGTGTACATTATAGATGCACTTTCTTTTCTTGAAAATTAAGGAATTTGGCTGCAGCAGGTCTTAGTTGCAGAGGCAGGATCTTTGCTCTTCATTGCAGCATGCAAGATCTTTTTTCAGTTGCAGCCATGCAAACTCTTAGTGGCACGTGGCTCCCTGAGCAGGATCGGAACTCCAGCCCCAGGCACTGCGAGCGTGCAGGCTTAACTACCAGGGAAGTCGCAGAAAGCTAGAAATTTTAAGATGATAGCCGCTTTGAATTCAGTGTACATTCCCACCTTTTCCACACTATTGTTTTTCCTAATAATGATGAATATGGGCCATATAGGAGAAGAATGTAACAGGCTGATGGGGGACAGAATGTATGTTAGGAAGAGCAAAAAGGATCATATTAAAATGGACCCATTTGTGGTTTTTACCACAGATGGGCAAAGCAGTTTGTAGGAGATTTTTAACTATCTGCTTTATGCTTTCTAAGCTTTTTGCATTTTAGGTAAGAAATATATAATAAGTGTAATTTTAAAATAAAGTTATTTTCATTTTGGAAAAGAGAGAAGCATGAACACTAATATAAAAATAAATAAATAAAATGGATCCATTTGCCTTTGACTAAGCATTTACTATCTGCCAGGGATTGTGTTTCATATATCATCTCCTGCTAGCCATCACAGCAACTCCAGGAGATCGTGTAAGTACATTTGGATAGGTGAACTGTGACCTGTGAAGGGTTGAAGTAACTCAAGGGACTTCCCTGATGGTCCAGTGGTTAAGAATCTGCCTGCCATATGACCCAGCAATCCCACTGCTGGGCATATACACCGAGGAAACCAGAATTGAAAGAGACGCGTGTACCCCAATGTTCATCGCAGCACTGTTTACAATAGCCAGGACATGGAAGCAACCTAGATGTCCATCAGCAGATGAATGGATAAGGAATCTGTGGTACATATACACAATGGAATATTACTCAGCCATTAAAAAAATACATTTGAATCGGTTCTACTGAGATGGATGAAACTGGAGCCCATTATACAGAGTGAAGTAAGCCAGAAAGAAAAACAACAATACAGTATACTAATGCATATATATGGAATTTGAAAGATGGTAACGATAACCCTATATGCGAGACAGAATAAGAGACACAGATGCATGGAACAATTTTATGGACTCTGAGGGAGAAGGTGAGGGTGGGACGTTCTGGGAGAATAGCATTGAAACATGTATATTATCATATGTGAAACAGAACACCATTCCAGGTTCGATGCATGAGACAAATGCTCAGGGCTGGGGCAATGGGATGACCCAGAGGGATGGGATGGGGAGGGAGGTGGGTGGGGGGTCCAGGAAGGGGAACACATGTAAACCCATGGCTGATTCATGTCAATGTATGGCAAAAACTATTACAATATTGTAAAGTAATTAGCCCCCAACTAAAATAAATAAATTTATAAAAAAAAAAAAAAAAAGAATCTGCCTGTCAAAACAGGGGACACGGGGCTTGATCCCTGATCTGGGAAGATCCCACAATCCGAGGAGTGACTAACCAAGTCCGTGAGCCATGACTGCTAAGCCCACTGCCCTGGAGCTCACGCTCCACAAAAAGAGAAGCCATGCTCTGCTTCTCTGGAGGGTAAACTAACTGGAGGGTAGTCGCCGCTCACCACAGCTCGAGAAAGCCCGCTCACAGCAATGAAGACCCAGTGCAGCCAAAATAAATAACTGAAAAAAAAAAGTTAAATTAACTCAAGATCACACAGTTGATGGGTGGCGGAGGTAGGGTTTAGAGCCAGGTTTGCATGACTCTGAAGTTAGAGCTCTCAGCTGCAATGCTTTACTTTTTACATTGACCATATTTGCAGACAAAAATGGTAGTCTATGCTGCCTCTTGACAAACACTAACCGACGGAAAAATAGACAGTCTGGTTAGAGTTTTATCTTCTTTGACACCTTCTGTCTTTCTCTCTGTTTCCAGTGGGAAGAATGTAAATCCTATCTGAGTTTGGCCCTGGAAAGGTTTGCAACTGAAAAGTAGCCCTTGACTAAGGAGAAAGGGCTCCTCTTTGTGTAGGGTCCCTGAGGTCCTACCTGCCTGTGTCTAAACTTACAAGGATGTGAATCTGGCATGTCTGCTTCTGCATGAGGTGAATGCCTTGAGGCCATCAAGGGAAATCTTCCCAAGCTTCTTCGTTCTGATAGGAATCCAGGGGTGCAACCATTATGTACCTTTGAGGTGCTCACTAGCTTGGGAGCCCATATGGAGTTTAGCTCAGCAGAAAAAATTCCTTAATCTGTGATAGGCCATATGTATTCATATACATGTATTTCAGAGGCACTGATCATGAGAAGTTTCTAGAAGAGCATTGCAATTTGGCATGGACAGATCCACTAATGAAATAAATTGCGTTCATATGGTGACAGCAATGACTGAGTATCTGAAGACTTCTTTCTGGAATTAACTCGAGATGGGAGCTTGAGCAAATCACTCTATCTTTATTCTTCTATTTACTTGCCTTTTGGAAAAGGGGTTAGATTCAGTCAGTCTCTTCATCTGCCATATAGCTTTCATGATTGACACATTGTTACTTTGGTCTTTGAGTAAAAATACATCAGCTTAACCCTATAACACTGATACTTTGTGCTCACCAGAGGCTTGGGTTACCAGTAATCTACTAACTTAAATCCCAAAGTAAAGTGTTACCTAGTACAGGCAGTTGCTTTATTGACAATGTATTTGACTATATAAATATGACTCTATGGGAAAAATAATGAAAGGTGTCCTTGTAGATGAAGAAGTTGAAAAGTGTTACTCTATCTCATTACAGAAGGCCCGAGTCTTCCCCTCAGTCTCCTCATGGCTGCCTTCATCTCCTGGTTCCTCAGGGTGTAGATCAGGGGGTTCAGCAGAGGGGAGATGACCGTGAAGGTGAGAGAGATGGCCTTATCGGTGGGAAGGGCGGAGAAGGGCCGTGCGTAGACGTAGATGCAGGGCCCAAAGTGCAGGGTGACCACCGTGATGTGGGCGGTGCAGGTGGAGATGGCTTTCCCCCTGCCCTCCCCGGCCCGAGACCTCACTAGTAATAATATGACCGTGTACGATACCAGGAGGAAGAGGAACCACAGGGCGGTGAGCAGCCCGCTGTTGGAGATCATCAGGAGCTCAAGGGCAGCAGTGTCAGCGCAGGCGAGTTTGAGGACCTGCGGGACGTCGCAGTAGAAAGTGTCCAGGACGTTGGGCCCACAGAAGGGGAGTGGGAGAAGCAGGGAGATCTGCACGACGGAGTGGACGAAGCCCCCCGCCCAGGAGGCCACTATCATCCCAATGCATCGGCCTCTACTCATGATGGTCATGTAGTGCAGGGGCTTAGTGATGGCCACGTACCGATCTAGTGCCATCAGTGATAAAGAAAATACATCCACTCCTCCAATAAGATGGAAGAAAAACATCTGGGTGAAGCAGCCATTGAAGGAGATGGCCTTTGTCTGGGCCAGAAGGTCCGCCAGGACCTTGGGGGCTGTGATGGAGGAAAAGCAGATGTCGGCAACAGATAAATTCCGGAGCAAAAAGTACATGGGGGTGTGCAGACGCGAGTCCCAGGTCACCGTGACTGTGATGAGGAGGTTTCCCAGCAGCGTGGTGACGTACACCAAAAGGAGGAAGAGAACTAAGACCAAGCTCAGCTCTTGATTCTGGGTCAGGCCGAGGAAAATAAATTCTCTAACCCTGGTGCCATTTCCCAGCCCCATGGACTCATCGTCTTTCTTCTGTTTTGTTTGAAGCTCCTTCACATGAAAGTGCTCAGCTATTTATCTTGTTTTCTTCTATGAATGCAATTCAGGTATTCCTCAGGTTGCTGCATTGTTTGCAAAATGTTGAATTGTCCAAATTTTTAAGATTGCAATCAGTTGGTGATTCAATCAAATTATCATATGAGAAATCATTCAATTAATTGTCTTCCCATGAAACTAGTTTTGAAAAGAAAAAGCATTTGTGCTAAGCAGGGACATTTAATTTACATACAATTTTATTTATATCCTTTTGTTTTAAAATATTATTATCATTTTTAATTTCACCCTAATTAATTTTTTCATTAGATCTTCTCTGTTTTATTTGTATCATGTTTTTCTTTATTTTTTAAAAAACTTTTTATTTTATATTGGCATACAGCCGATTAACAACATTGTGGTCGTTTCGGGTGGACAGCAAAGGGACTCAGCCGTACATGTACATGCATCCATTCTCCCCTAAACACACCTCCCATCCGAGCTGCCAGGTAGCTCAGTCCCTGTGCTCTACAGTAGGGCTTTGTTGGTTTTCCATTGTAAACACAGCAGAGTGTACGTGTCCATCCCAAACCCCAACTATCTCTTCCTGCCCTTCTTCTCCCCTGGCAATCATAAGTTCGTTCTCAAAGCCACACATTGATTGACGTCAGGAGCTGTCTCAAGCATTTTTTGTATTCAAACCATATCTTTGTATTAAAAGAGAAGACAGTTCCAGGCATTGTGGACCCATAGTCTACAAGTTTAACATGCTTTCAGTAAATGTTCTGTTGTTGTGCTTAGTTGCTCAGTCGTGTCCGACTCTTTGCGACCCCGTGGGCTGTAGCCCTCCAGGCTCCTCTGTCCATGAGGATTCCCCAGGCAAGAGGACTGGAGTGGGTTGCCATGCCCTCCTCCAGGGGATCTTCCCAACCCAGGGATCGAACCCAGGTCTCCTGCATTGCAGGCAGATTCTTTACCATCTGTCACCAGGGAATTCCCTAAATATTCTGTTGACTTCCTAAAAAAGATACCACCTCTTTCTGATCACAGTGTTGCTGTGTAGGGGTCAGTTTCCTTTGGCTTGGCCATTTTATACAGAATTTCTTAAAATTACAGTTTATTATCTTGTGTAGGTAACTTGTCACTGTGATTTAGTACTGATGAGACAATGTAGTTAATAATTCTTTTAAAATATTTTATATTCGCTGTTGGAGCACAGACTGAAACGATGTTCAGTTGCTCGACTGTGTCCAACTCTTTGTGACCCCATGAACTGCAGTACTGCAGGCTGAAACAATGTGTAAATCCAAACCTCAAAAGATGTTTTAATATTTCTTATTGTGGTAAAAACACAAACATGAGAGCTACCCTCTTATCAAAAATTTCAAATGCAGACTTAGTTATCATTAACTTTGGCCACAGTTTTGTACAGCAAATCTCCGGAATATATTCATCTTGTATAACTGACGTGATTCTTGTTTGAATCTGAGGGAGACAATAAGAATAGTGGCCCAGTTCTGAGACGTGGTCCAGACTGTATCAGGCAAGCTCTCCTTTGCCTCTCTCCTTCTATGGGTCAAGGATAAAGGGTGGGGGATCACAGCGGGGAGAGACACTGCTATCATTAGAATGATACCTGTTTTTACATAAGATGCTATTAACTATTCTTAGGAGATATTATAATATTATTTGTTCCTCCTTATACTTAGCAAGTGACCACTTTTTGCAATCTTCAAATGCATGTAGAGAAATTGGACCATGTTGTCAAAATGTTTGCAGCCTAATGAAATGAATGATTTGTGTCAGTTGATAAGTGTAATAAATGATGAAGTGTGAAATGTGTTATGAGAAGAGAAGAAGTAGAATGGGGTGGACCAGGACATATGAAAGTGATGTCATGATTTTCGGCACTGACCAAAGGTACCATTTTTTAAAGCCAACTCCGATACTTCGGTGACTTGATGCAAAGAACCGACTCATTTGGAAAGACCCTGATGCTGGGAAAGATTGAAGGCAGGAGGAGAAGGGGACGACAGAGGATGAGATGGCTGGATGGCATCACCGACTCAATGGACATGAGTTTGAGTAAACTCCCGGAGTTGGTGATGGACAGGGAGGCCTGATGTGCTGCAGTCCATGGGGTCGCAAAGAGTTGGACACAACTGAGCGACTGAACTGACCCAAACTGATAGGGAAAGGTATTAAAAGTATTTAATATTACCACCATCCATGGGTAAATATTAATGCTATTCTTGGTTTTCATGTGGAATATATTATGAATCAATGTTTGGTTGAAAGGAAGAAGACATGGAAACAGGATAGAAAGAAACAAAGAAACAATGTCTTTTTAAAAAAACTTCAATCATGTATATATTAAAGACACACACACACACATGTATATATACACATACTAATTTTGTATAACAAAAGTGTTTGATAATCTGTCTGAAGATAAGCCGTTGGCAGAAAGGGGCTCTGAAAATCCCACTGAATGGGTCACATTTCTGTATTCCTCTTAACATAACACTATTCTTTCCAATGATTAACACCCACCTTTGCTGTTTCTGTCACTGAGAAGACCATCTTAGCTCTGAAATATTTCATAGAACTGAGAAGTATTAACATCAAACTATTTTTACAAAATCAGTAATGACATCTCAATTTCTCTATGCATAATCTTTAACCTTAGCTAGAAGTTAAAGGTCTTTACCTAATTCCTTTGATCCTGAAACTCCGTGTCTGAAGTGTATGCCATTGGGTAAGTGCAGAAAAAAATGCTGGTGGCATTAATTCTTGAAAATTTTGTTTCTGAAGGTGAAGCCCTATGGAGACTAAGTATCTTGGTGTCATTTCTCCCCTTTCAGGAGAGAAAGGGCAGATTCAAAGATTCACATCTTCAAGGTTCTTTCACTGTGTCTTACGCACAACTCCCTTAACGTCTGGCCTCATATAAGAACTGGAAAGGGAATATTGTTGGACAAGGAGGGGAAGTCAAGTGCCTCAGCGTGCTCTTGGTGATGAATTTTCAATGGGAGCTATTAAAAAGTCACCAAGATACACACACAAACATACACACATACGCGTGGACACATTTTAATTGGTGTCCAGATTATTTAGAGGCAGTAGGTGAAATCCATGCCTTTGTCCACAGCTCAATCAGAACTTTGTTAACACAAGCCAGTGACTGTTCCTTAAAGGTCCAGTTTTGCTGCGGTGTTAGGCTCAGAGGACATCATAGACAAGTGAGTTTTAATTCCATTGCCAAAAACTAGAAAAAGAAAACTGGACCTCAAATCCTTTGCTGTTCTTCTAGTTTCTGAGTCTACACGGGGTGCTTATAGTCTCATGGGTATCCTCACACAGAGAAACATGACTTAGATGATGTTTGGGGACCACACGATTTTCTTGTTTTCCGAAAGTGTACTCACATGACATCTCTGTTTCCACACAGCAAGATAAGTACATTAGTAAAGTTGTCCACACAATTATAGTAATTTAATATTAATTCAATCTATTAAATGATTTCATTTCACATGGAATGTGCTTTGTTTCTAGAATGCTGATGGGTTTGAATATACCTGCTTTTGATTTTATTTTAGTATATTAAACTAGTCTACATGATAAAAACTATATGTATACTTGTTATGTGTTTGAGATGAGTATTTTTTCCACCTTTGTAGAAATATAATTGACTTATGCCCTGGTAGCTCAGTCAGTAAAGAGTATGCAGGAGACCTGGGTTCAATCCTTGGGTCAGGAAAATTCCCTGGAGAAGGAAATGGCAACCCATTTCAATATTCTTGCCTGGAGAATTCCATGGACAGAGGAGCCTAGAGTGCTATAGTCCGTGGGGTCACAAAGAGTCGGACACGACTGAGTGACTAACATTAATGAGTTAATACAACACTGTGTATTTTTTAAGCATACACAACTTGTTGCTTGATACATTTATATACTCCAAAAATGGTTATTCTTGTTAAATAAAAACTCTATCATCTCACATATATACTAATTCTTTTTTCAGGTGAGATCACTTCAAAGTATTTCATACAGTATTATGAACTGTAATGGAAAAGACCCTGATGCTGGGAAAGATTGAAGGTGGGAGGAGAAGGGGACGACAGGATGAGATGGTTGGATGGCATCACCAACTCGATGGACATAAGCTTGAGTGTGGAGTTGGCGATGGACAGGGAGGCACGGAGTGCTGCCATCCATGGGGTTGCAGAGTCGGACACAACTGAGCAACTGAACTGAACTGATAGTGAACCAGTATCACCACAATGGATATTAGATCCTCTAAACTTATTTATATTTTAACTGAAAGTTTATACCCTTTGAACATCATCCCTTCCTTTCTTTCACCTTCAGCACCTGGCAACCAACTCTGTTTAAATTCAGATCTTTAGATTCCACATATAAATGATATCATACAGTATTTGTCTTGTCTGACGTATTTCATTAAGACTTATTTCATAAGGTCCATCCATGTTGTTGCAAATGGCAGGATTTCCTTCTTTTTATGGCTGATAATATATATGTATTTATCCACATCTTTATCCATTTATTCACTGATGGACATTTAGATTGTTTTTCCATCTTGGGTATTATGAATAATGCTACAATTACCATGGGATTACTTATACTTCTAGATCCTGATTTCATTTCCTTTGGATATATACCCAGAGGTGGAATTGCTAGCTCATTTGTAGTTCTACTTTCAATTTCTTGAAAAACCTCTATATTGTTTTTCAAAGTAGCTGTACCGATTTATATTTCCACCAAGGGTGTGCAAGGATTTCCTCTTCTCCATATCCTTGCTGACACTTACTTCATGTCTTTTTGATTATAGTTATTCTAATAGAGGGCCTCCCTGGTAGCTCAGTGGTAAAGAATCTGCCTGTAACATAGAGACCTGGGTTTGATCCCTGGGTTGGGAAGATCCCCTGGAGAAGGAAATGGCAACCTACTCCGGATGTTGAGTAATATCTCATTGTGATTTTGATTTGCATTTCTCTGATGTTTTGTGACATTGAGCACCTTGTCATATACCTGTTGACATTTGTATGTCTTGTTTGGAAAAAGATCTATTCAGTTCCTTTGCATGTTTTAAAATTGAAAATTTTTTTCCTGCTACTGAGTTGTATGAGTTCTTTATACATTTTGGATATTAACCCCTTACCTGATATATGATTTACAAATATCTTGTCTCATTCTTTAGGTTATTTTTTCATTTGTTGATTATTTGTTTTGTTTTGCAGATACTTTTTGGTTTTTTTCCCCATGGAAATGCATTTTATTGTAATTATAGCACTGTGTACATGTCAATCCCAAATTCCCAATCTGTCGCCTCTCTGGACTCTTCCCCCACTAGTAATCACATGTTTGTTCTCTAAATCTGTGAATCTGATTCTGTTTTGTAAATAAGTTCATTTGTATAATTTTTTTTTAAAGATTCCACGTATCAGTGATATCATATGATATTTATCTTTACCTGATTTACTTCACTTAGTATGATCATCTCCAGGTTTATCTATGTTGCTATTTATGGCATTATTTCATTCTTTTTAATGGCTAATTAATATGACAGCAAATATGGAAAACTAAGCAGTGGCCACAGGACTGGAAAAGGTCAGTTTTCATTCCAATCCCAAAGAAAGGCAATGCAAAAGAATGCTCAAACTATCACACAATTGCACTCATCTCACACTCTAGTAAAGTAATGCTTTAAATTCTCCAAGCCAGGCTTCAGCAATACATGAACCGTGAACTTCCAGATGTTCAGATGGTTTTAGAAAAGGGAGAGGAACCAGAGATCAGATTGCCAACATCCACTGGATCATCGAAAAAGCAAGAGAGTTCCAGAAAAACATCTATTTCTGCCTTATTGACTATGCCAAAGCCTTTGACTGTATGGATCACAATAAACTGTGGACAATTCTTAAAGAGATGGGAATACCAGACCACCTGACCTGCCTCTTGAGAAACCTGTATGCAGGTCAGGAGACAACAGTTAGAACTGGACATGGAACAACAGACTGGTTCTAAATAGGAAAAGGAGTACGTCAAGGCTGTATATTGTCACCCTGCTTATTTAACTTATATGCAGAGTACATCATGAGAAACGCTGGGCTGGAAGAAGCACAAGCTGGAATCAAGATTGCCGGGAGAAATATCAATAACCTCAGATATGCAGATGACACCACCCTTATGGCAGAAAGTGAAGAAGAACTAAAGAGCCTCTTGATGACAGTGAAAATGGAGAGTGAAAAAGTTGGCTTAAAGCTCAACATTCAGAAAACTAAACTCATGGCATCCAGTCCCATCACTTCATGTCAAATAGATGGGGAAACAGTGGAAACAGTGTCAGACTTTATTTTTCTGGGCTCCAAAATCACTGCAGATGGTGACTGCAGCCATGAAATTAAAAGATGCTTACTCCTTGGAAGGAAAGTTATGACCAACCTAGATAGCATATTAAAAAGCAGAGACTTTACTTTGCCAACAAAGGTCCATCTAGTCAAGGCTATGGTTTTTCCAGTGGTCACGTATGGCTGTGAGAGTTGGACTATAAAGAAAGCTGAGCACAGAAGAATTGATGCTTTTGAACTGTGGTGTTGGAGAAGACTCTTGAGAGTCCCTTGGACTGCAAGGAGATCCCACCAGTCCATCCTAAAGGAGATCAATCCTGGGTGTTCATTGGAAGGACTGATGTTGAAGCTGAAACTCCAATACTTTGGCCACCTGATGCGAACAACTGACTCATTTGAAAAGACCCTGATGCTGGGAAGGATTGGAGGAAGGAGGAGAAGGGGATGACAGAGGATGAGATAGCTGGATGGCATCACCGACTCAGTGGACTTGGGTTTGGGTGCACTCCGGGAGTTGGTGATGGACAGGGAGGCCTGGTGTGCTGCGATTCATGGGGTTGCAAACTGTCAGACACGACTGAGTGACTGAACTGAACTGAACTGAATATTCCATTGTATATATGTATGACATCTTCTTTATTTATTCATCTGTTGACGGACATTAGGTTGAGAAGCTTTTAATTTGATGCAGCCCCATTTATTAATTTTTGCTTTGTTGCTGGTGCTTTTGGTGTCAGATAAAAAAATCATTGCCAAGACGAAGGTCAAGGAGATTTCCCCCCATTCTCCTTCTAAGAGTTTTGTGGTATCAGGTCTTATACTTAAATATTTAATCCATTCAAGTGAATTTTTGTGAGAGATGTAAGATATGGGTCCAGTTTTGATATCATGCATGTGGTTATCCAGTTTTCCCAGCAACATTTATTGAACTGAGTATCCTTTCCCCATTGTATATTCTTGGCTTTCCCCTACCCCCACCCTATAAATTAAATGATTGCAACTGCACTGATTTATTTCTGGGTTCTTGATTCTGTTCCATTGGTCTCTATATCTATTTTTATGCTAGTATTATGCTGTTTTGATTACTATAGCTTTGTAGTATAGTTTCAAATGATAAGTGTGATGCCTCTAGCTTTTTTTCTTTCTCAGGATTGCTTTGACTATGGAGTCTTTTATGGTAGCGCACAAATTTAAGGATTGCTTTTCTATTTTTGTGAAAATTACTTTTGGAATTTTGATGGAGATTACATGGAATCAGCAGCTATCTTTGGGTAGAATGTAAATTTTGTAATATGAATTGTCCCTGTCCATTAGCATGGATTATCTTTCCATTTATTTGATTTTATTCAATTTCTTTAATCAGTATTTTATAGTTTTCAGTGAACAGATATTTCATCTCTTTGGTTAAATTTATTCCTAAGTATTTTACTCTTTTGATGCAATTGTAAATTCAGTTGTTTTCTTAATTTTTCTGATAGACTGTTGTTAGTGTATAGAAGTGATGCACGTTTTGACTTTTGTGATTTACAGTTTTATCACAATGTGACTATATGTGATTCTATTCCTCAAGTATTCTAGGATGATGTGTTATGAATCTGAGAATTTGCATTTTTCATTAGTCGTGGAAATTTCCCCGTTATATCCCATAAAACAGTGACCTTTCCTATTATTTTTTCATTCATATTATTTTTTTCATTCTGGAACTCATGTCAGATATATTATTTATTAGATTTATTCATCTTCTTTCCTACGTATCTTAACCATCCTTCTTGTGTATTCTATCTCTTTGTCAATATGTGTCCCATTTCAGGGAGTTATTCAGTTCATATTCAGCTTTCATTTCTAGAAGTTTTAATTTATTCTGTTTACAAATTTACTTTTCTCTTTTATTATCTTTTTTCTTGCTCACTTAAAAACTTTGATTTTTGTTTTTAGCTTTGTATTTATGTTGCGGTCTGTATCTGATTACTTCAGTGTTCAAAGTCCTTGAGGGTCACATTGTGCTTTGGTTGTTCTGCTTATTTATTTATTTGACTGTGTTGGTCTTCGTTGTGGCCTGCTGATTCTTTGCTGCCCACGGGCTTAACTGTCCTGCAGCATGTGGGATCTTGGTTCCCTGACCAGGGATTGAACCCTTCTTCCCTGCATCGGAAGATAGATTCTGAACCACTGGACCACCAGGGAAGTCCTTGGTTGTTTCTTTTGATTCTTGCTAATAACGACTTGTTTCTGCATGCATTTAAAATTTTGTTCTATGAATTTGTGCTCAAGCCATTTATGTGGAAATCTTCAAAGGCTTAGGTTTAGTGCGCATTCCTTCAGATAAGGGAAATATTTGTTTCTTTCAGGCAGCATAAGGCATTATTAACCCTGCATTACTGTTAATTCTTCCTTTTGGTGTTTCCTATTTCATAGGCAGTGCAAACTTGAATCTGAGACTTGTGTCAGGGTTTTGAAGTCTCAGAAGAGATGATTCTTTTTCCACACAAAGTTCAGGTTGAGGTAAACAAGTTTCACTGTGATCTCTGCTAGTGGGACAGCTTTTTATCCAGTTTACCCTTCCGCTGGTGGAGGAGTATTCAATTCTCTGGTTTTCTGCTTTATATTTGTTTTTTGTCCTGAGCCTTTCCGTTCTCTTCCTGTGGATTCGGATTCGTACGTAAGTGGATGTTTGCAAGAAGCAATGCGTGTGCATGTTTAAATCAGGACTTTGTTTCATGATATGTGCTTTTTCATTTTGCCTAAAATACCTCTTGTTACTCTTTCTCTACAGATATTGATGGTGTATTGGAAAACAATGGTGCATGTAATTTGATTTTATGTGTTACCATTGAGTTGAATTCTTTTGTTATTTTCAATAATATTTCAGTGAATTCCTTACAGAACTTGTGGTGTAGCATCTCAACATCTGAGAATAATGACTCCCTCCCGCCCCAGTTTTCCCACATTTATATGCTTTGTTATTTTCCTTGTGTTTTTGAATTGTAAATGAAGTGTAATAATTAATACTAGTGGTGATAGCATGTATTATGCTCTATTTAAGGACAGTAATAAAAACTGTTTCAATATTTAGTCATTAAGTATAATATTTGGACCTGCTTGGGTTGGAAAAACTGGACTGGTAGATTTCCTAGTGATCACTGGGGTCTTCTGTGCAATTTAGATGTAATATTGTGAACTGCTTTTCAAATATGAGTTTTCAACGTTCTGAGCAATTTTGTTCTGTGTACTATGATTTTATCTTGTGGATTGTGTCCTCAGATTTCAGAACTAAATCTTAATCTCTATCTAAACTAAAGCATACCTGTGTTCAGAACATGAAGCCTCTTAACGAAAGGTCATAACGGCTACCAGGGCTTGTAGTGATGCTCCACAGCTGCTGGCTGGATTACAAGAAGGCCCACTTTGCCTGTGGACTAGGCTTTATATTAGATTTATTTTTAAAATCAGTACCCAAATAGTTAATATTTTCAATAAGCCTTCAAAACAAAAAAAGAGATTACTGAATCCACGGGGCTGGATCTTTTAATAATATTTCATAAATCCAGATAATCTTAATCTGGTAGTTATCCTCAGTTCAGTTCAGTCACTCAGTCGTGTCCGACTCTTTGCAACCCCATGAATTGCAGCACGCCAGGCCTCCCTGTCCATCATCAACTCCCGGAGTCCACCCAAACCCACGTCCATTGAGTCAGTGACACCATCCAACCATCTCATCCTCTGTCATCCCCTTCTCCTCCAGCCCCCAATCCTACCCAGCATTAGGGTCTTTTCCAATGAGTCAGCTCTTCGCATGAGGTGGCCAAAGTATTGGAGTTTCAGCTTCAACATCAGTCCTTCCAATGAACACCCAGGATTGATCTCCTTTAGGATGGATTGATTGGATCTCCTTGCAGTGCAAGGGACTCTCAAGAGTCTTCTCCAACACCACAGTTCAAAAGCATCAATTCTGCGGCACTCAGCTTTCTTCACCGTCCAACTCTCACATCCATACATGACTACTGGAAAAACCATAGCCTTGACTAGACGGACCTTTGCTGGCAAACTAATGTCTCTGCTTTTAAATATGCTATCTAGATTGGCCATAACCTTCCTTCCAAGGAGTAAGCATCTTTTAATTTCATGGCTGCAATCACCATCTGCAGTGATTTTAGATCCCCAAAACATAAAGTCTGACACTGTTTCCACTGTTTCCCCATCTATTTCCCATGAAGTGTTGAGGCCAGATGCCATGATCTTAGTTTTCTGAATGTTGAGCTTTAAGCCAACTTTTTCACTCTCCTCTTTCACTTTCCTACTTCAGACTTTTTGTCACTTAACAGTTTTGGTGGCTCAGACGGTAAAGAATCTAACTGCAATGCAGAAGACCTGGGTTTGATTCCCAGGTGGGGAAGATCCCCTGGAGATGAGACTGGCTAACCCACTTGCCTGGAGAATTCCAAAGACAGAGAATTCCAAGGGCAGTTCCAAAGAACCTGGTGGGCTACAGTCTATGGGATCCCAAAGAGTGAGCACAAACATAATACTTCCTATATAGTTCCTGTTAATATTCCTTATTGAGGTGGTCACTTTTCTTTTTTTCAATCCCTGGCTTCTTAAGTATGTTTTGCTTTCCTGTGATGTGGGCTGATTTATGATGAATATTTTTGAGCCACTGAAATAATTGCACCTTTTCATATTTTAATCTAAATTGCAGTGAATTATATTATTTCTTTTTGAAACTAGAATAAATTCCACTTGACCTTGTTGTTATTACATAATGCATTGCTGTGGAACTTGCTAATTTTTTACAAGAATTTTACATCTATCTCTAAAGATGTGATTGGTGTGTTTATGTTAGATATATGACATTATTAGATCAATTATATGCTATTATCTAGTTTGTCAATAGGGTTATGGTATCCTTATAGAATGTATTAAGAAGTGTTCTAAAATTTATAAGAAAATTGGAATTCCTGGATCCTTGAATATTTATTGGAAATCATCCACAAAGTTATTTGGGTCTGATTTTTTTCAAAGGATCTGTCTTTGGCAATTTTTTCAGTTCATCTATAATTATTGATTTGCTAAGGTGTTTTCTCGTTTAGCCAATTTTTATTAACTATATTTTCTATGGAAATTATATGGTCTCTTCCATCCTGTACATTTTTAAGACTACATTTCAGTGCTTTGAGTCTTCTCTTCTTTAGTAGGTTACAAGTTCATAGCATGTATTTATTTGTTCCACCAAAGAAGTGTAACTCTTAAATGTGCCTGCATCTTTGGGGAATAATAGGATCTTTCCTAGAAGGGAATATCTTATCAGGTTTCCATAAGATAAGAGAAATATTTTCCTTACTTCCACGGTGAGGAATTGTAGTAGCAGTATCTTTGGTCCCTAAAGTGAGGAAACATTGGAGTTTCAAAATTTCTTTTAATACTAAGAAACAAATATAAATAATATATAAACATAATGCCCATAATAATAAATGTGTTATAGGTGGTCAGAATCTGGTTAGAAAAAGTCTGTTTTGTACTACTGAATTAATGGCAGTTTTTTTGTGCTTCTAAAACATAGGATTGGCAAAATAAAACTTGTTTGCTTTATATCTGTCTCTCTTTGGGAAAGTGTATGTGTGTATGTATGTGTGTGCATGAGACAGGGACTGATTATTTTGTATTTTTGAATATTGAGTTTGTTAAATTCTAAGACGAATCTTTTCTTTCCTTTGCATTTAAATGTCCCTGAAATTAAGAAGCATCTTAAAATCAATGAGTATGTGTAATATGGTAGCTCTTCTTTTTCACCACCTAGCTGTTATTAGAGTGGCAAATGTATTTTACAGTGGATGACACTTTCAATTAAAATATGGTAAGTGTAGTTGCTATGGAAAATACTTGAAGTTCCATCTGTGTCTCATTTCCTGAAGTAGAAACAATTCACTCGGTATGATATAGGAGCAACAGTGTAATCTACAATACGTGCACTGCATTATCTTTCTACGCTTTAAGAAATTAGAAATTGGAAAACCTACCTGGTCCTAGTACATTAAAATAAAGGGATGTGGTCCTGTATAAAGCCTAGAGTGCAAGATCATAGTACACTCAGATTCAGTCATTTCCTTTTCCTTTGGCTTCCATGAAGGAGCATCTGTTCAAGAAGTAAAGTCAATGTTATTTTATTTTTTATTTTTTTTGGCTGCGTCATACAACATGTGGGATCAGATTCCTAACCAGGGATCACACCTATGCCCCCTATCAAACCTATGCAGTGGAAGTGAGGATTCTTAACCACTGGACCACCAGGGAAGTCCCTGAAGAAGTAATGTCATCTTTAAATACTCAAAGACCAAGATTAAGTAGAATTTGGTGTCATATTCTTATATACATTCATTTCATCCCTTTCCACATATTTGAAACACTTATTTAAAGCTTTTATGAGTCAGACACTATTCTAGACTCTGAGAATATAAAGGAGAATTAGATGCACTAATTTGAAGTTTTATGGAATTTTTAAAACACAGCAATAAGGGAAATGGTAAACAGGTACACATAGGAAAAATAAAAGCATTTATTGGCTTGGATATGCATTTTTCTTCTTTCAACCAAACTTGCTTGTGCCTGAGTCAGTGTTGTGGACTGCAGGGCAGGGAGTCCCATTGGCTGTAGTTATACGTGACCACGTCACAAAATCAGACTGTGTAATTCCCAGGTCACGTCTAAGTTTGACAAAGTCACAGAGAGTGACAGGCAATGGAGATCCTTCAAAAGTAAGACCCTTTACATGTAACAGATGGTTGTGGGGGGGCTATACTGGTGTATTTTATAGATGAGCTGATTGAAAGAGTAGGCCCAAAGTTGCTGACAAAACAGAAATGATAGAGAAGAATGTTCCCAGACGGTGTTTGGTACCTAGCATGTGCTTAGTAAATAGTATTGATGCTTTTGAACTGTGGTGTTGGAGAAGACTCTTGAGAGTCCCTTGGACTGCAAGAAGATCCAACCAGTCCATCCTAAAGGAGATCAATCCTGGGTGTTCATTGGAAGAACTGATGTTGAAGCTGAAACTCCAATACTTTGGCCACCTCATGCAAAGAGTTGACTCACTGGAAAAGACGCTAATGCTGGGTAGGATTGGGGGAGGGAGAAGGGGACGACAGAGGATGAGATGGTTGGATGGCATCACTGACTCGATGGACATGGGTTTGGGTGGACTCCGGGAGTTGGTGGTGGACAGGGAGACCTGGCGTGCTGTGATTCATGGAGTCGCAAAGAGTCGGACATGACTGAGCTACTGAACTGAACTATCGTTGAACTGGGACCCAGAAGCTGTATCCCTGCTTTGTTGAGACAGAGGTCCCCATGGCTTCCTGCCTGCCTGGATGTTAGAGAGCGATCCTTTACCCATTGTCTGGACACCCATCTCTACTACAGTCCGCATCTGTGCCTGGTTTGCTGTCAATTATTCCTCAAGAACTTTGTTCTTCCCCATAACTTCATGCTGGCGTTCCTTTCCGATACAGGTGTTCCAGGTTGCTGGTCCTTTCTATCTGTGCCATCCTGGTCTAGTTAATTGTCTATGTACAGCTGAGCCCCATTATATGACAGCTAATATTTTAAGAAAATATTTCAATTATATACTTACATCTTGATCCACAGTCTATAAGGAGACTATCCCCTTTCGGAAAGCATGAATCTCCTCTTCAGTCTCCTCATGGCTGCCTTCATCTCCTGGTTCCTCAGGGTGTAGATCAGGGGGTTCAGCAGAGGAGAGATGACAGTGAAGGTGACAGAGACGGCCTTATCAGTGGGGAGGGCGGCGAAGGGCCGGGCGTAGACGTAGATGCAGGGCACAAAGTGCAGGGTGACCACCGTGATGTGGGCGGTGCAGGTGGAGATGGCTTTCCTCCTGCCCTCCCCGGCCTGAGGCCTCAGCATCGTCAGGATGACTGTGTAGGACACAAGGAGCAGGACAAACCACAGGGTGGTGACCAGGCCATTGTTGGAGATCATCAGGAGCTCAAGGGCAGCAGTGTCAGCACAGGCGAGTTTGAGGACCTGGGGGACGTCGCAGTAGAAACCATCCACAACGTTGGGTCCACAGAAGGGGAGTGGGAGCATCAGGGAGATCTGCACGATGGAGTGGACGAAGCCCCCCGCCCAGGAGGCCGCAATGAGGGCCGTGCACCGCCCCCGACTCATGACGGTCACGTAGTGCAGGGGCTTGGAGATGGCCACGTAGCGGTCAAAGGCCATCACCGAGAGAGAGAAGATGTCTGCGCCCCCGAGGAGGTGGAAGAAAAACATCTGCGTGAGGCAACCACGGAAGGAGATGGTCTTTCTCTCTGAAAGAAGGTCCACCAGGACCTTGGGGGCGGTGATGGAGGAGAAGCAGATGTCCAGGACTGAGAGGTTGCGGAGCAGAAAGTACATGGGGGTCTGGAGGCGAGACTCGCAGCTCACAGTGACCATGATGGCAGCATTTGCTAACACAGTTGTTACATAAACTATAGTTAAAAGGAAAAATAGGAGCGCACTCAGCTCTTGAGACTGCGTAAGTCCACAAAAGATAAATTCCGACACCCTGGTGTGATTTTTCAAGGCCATTGGATGACATTTATTCCTCCATGTACAGCTTTGATGCTGAAGGGCATGGCAGCCCACTCCAGCAATCTTGCCTGGAGAATCCCATGGACAGAGGAGCCTGGCGGGCTACAGTCCACGGGGTCGCAATGAGTCGGACACGACGGAGTGACTAACACACACATACAGCTTTGAAGGAAATAATGACATTACTGAGAAAATTAAGCAAAGTTTTATCTCTTATGCAGAACTTGGACATACAGAATTTAAAAAGGCTGTGTATCTCAGACTTCCCTGATGGCAAAGAGGATGGGAATCCATCTGCCAATGCAGGGGACATGAGTCCAATCCCTGCTCCTGGAAGATTCCGCCGCAGAGCCACTGAGCCGACAGGCCGCAGCTACTGAGCCCCACGTGCCTAGAGCCTGTGCTCCACGATGAGAGAAGCCACTGCGATGAGAAGCCCGAGAGAAACTCTCTGCAACTAGAGAGGAGCCCACAGGCAACAATGAAGACTCAGTGCAGCCAGAAATAAAGAAAGTGTGTTCACATCAAAAAGATAAATGAAAAAATCACATGAACTTGCTCTGTTACCTGGAAAAATCACTCGGTTCTACTTGCTTCAGCTCCCCGACTAGTACAGGTGGTAGGCTCGTTTCTCTCCTGTCCTCAGTGGGGTCTTCTGATTCTGTTCAAGTCGATTCCAGAAGTTTCTGAGGAAAAGAACTTATGGAAGGTTTTGTACGAGCAGCTGTGGATTCTCTACATCTTCATAAGTCAGAGCCACAACTATTGAGCCTGTGCCCTAGAGCCCGGGAACTGCAACTAACGAGCCCTGGTGCTACTGAGGTTTGAGCACCCTGGAGCCCCTGCTCCATGTCAGGAGAAGCCACTCCCTGCAACCAAGAGTAGTCCCCTCCCACCGCAACTACAGAAATGTCCACACAGCAATGAAGCCAGCACAGACAAAAATAAAAGTCAATACATAAAACTGAAAATAATTAACTCAGAGTTCGAGAAAAAGGCCATCCTCAGCCTTAGCTGAAGTATCTGAAACCACTGTAGAGATAGGTGGTCCCTAGGTAACTGCCCAGCTGAGATTCATCATGCTTGCTTTGTATTGAGACCAGCCTTCAGAGCCCTGAGAAATTATGTGGATAAACAAAAAACATACATTGTCTCTCATTTGCTCTGGAAGATATGACTACTTGTTGGTCTTCCCTGGTGGCTCAGACAGTAAAGAATCCACCTGCAATGCAGGAGATCTGGGTTCGATCCCTGGGTTGGGAAGATCCCCCGGAGAAGGGAATGGCTACTCACTCCAGTATTCTGGCCTGGAGAATTCCATGGACTGTATACTCCATGGGGTCCCAGAGAGTCGGACAGACTGAGCGACTTCTCTCTCTTTATTCCTTTGAAAAGTTTCAATGGTTCCCTATTGTCTACAGAGTAAAGGTCAGACTCCTCTCTTTTTCTTTTTATTGACGCATAGTTGCTTTACAAAGGTTGTGTTAGTTTTAACTGTACAGCAAAGTGATGCAGTTACACATCTACCTATCTAGTCACTCTTTTTCAGGTTCTTTCCCCTTATAGGTCATTACAGGACAGGATCAAACCCCGCTCACAGCGCCCAAGACTGTTTCCCATCTTGGTTATTAATCTTGTCTCTGTTTCCTTTGATCCTATTTCAGGTCTTTATTTCTTTGCTGATTTTTTCAGGTCTTTAAACATGATGCAAATTCTTTCTGGCCCACAACTTTTTAAAAAAATTCAAGAAGATACTTTTAATTCACTCAGTTTCATTTGCTATTGTCAGAGAAGTGGATATTCTTTTCTGACAACCCAAAAACTCTCAAATTATACAGACTTTCAAACTCCGAAAAACGAAATCAGCTCTGAATTATTCTACAACATTTAACAAACGTCTAAAGCTGAAACCTAAACGTGATGACAGGATTTTATTAAATCTTGGCGAAAGACTGTGAGTAAAACTTCAGATTAGCTTGCAAAAGCCAACACACATACAAATCAGATTTCCTCATCCCTAAACCATCGCTGAGTTTTAAATCCCATCGGGCCAGTCTTGGCTGTTACAGTGTTGGTTCCTTTAACCTGTAAATGTCAAGGTCAGTCGGCGGTAAGGGCCATGTGGTCTTAGGGAAAGAGAATAAGAGAATGAGGAAAATATTTCCAAACCTCAGAGGGCAGGTACTTGAGGAAAAAGTAAAAGAACTGCATGATGCATGCTTTTTGCCACATTTTGGATATAAACTCAAATCCAAAGTCTTCTAAGAACACTGAGCACAGGAAAAAGATGAAGTGTTTAGAGATTAACAAACAGTTTACAGATTTCAAGGGAAATTCATGCCCTCGTGGGCAAAGGAAATCTATATCCTGCAGTCTTCAACATAGAGCGTCGCTTTCAGCGTGTTAGGGGAGATTTCTTGGAGGAGGTGACGTCAGAGCTGATTTTGAAAGACTGGTATTACTAGAAGGGAAGGCCTCAAATTTTGGGTCTGTGTTCCTCTTGTTCTTCCCACCTGCCATGTCCTCCCCACTCTCATGATCTCCTCACTGATGAGCAGTGACCTTTCAGAGTCCGGGAGTCGGTGGTGGACAGGGAAGCCTGGCGTGCTGCAGTCTATGGGATCACAAAGAGTTGGACACGACTGAGTGACTGAGCTGAACTGATCTTTCAACACCCAGGTCCAGCGTATCCTCTTCTGGGAACATTTTCCTGATATCCTTTTATGACTCATAATTCCCTGCACTGACTTCTCTTCTGGCACCAATAACAGGTTATTCCATCTAATTTCTCCTGTCTGTGTCTCCTCAGTTCAGTATATTTCCTTGTTATATCTCAAGTCCATCCTGTCTGCTCAGTATTTCATTTATCCTAATGTCATCAAAGCTTCCCTTAGTCTGGGGCACATGTTAGGTGCTCAGTAGTTTTTTCTTTTTTAATTAATGAATAAACTTCACTGGTAAGTGCACATCCTGATTTACAAGCCTTGGTATCGGATTGTGTGTGAATGAGCAAAAAGGATTTAGACAAACTTAAGAAATCCTTTTGTTAATGTCTTTGACTTGGTCTTCGGGATAGAGAGATTTGTTTTCTGCTCCAGGCTATAAAATAGCTCTGTGACCTTGAGAAAGTTCTGTTGCCTCTCTGTGCCTCAGATCCTCAGTTCTAAAATGTAAGAACAGTCTAGAATGATGCACTGTTATGTACTATCCAGTGTGATGTAGCGTAAGACAGTCTTAAGAGCCTTGGAGGAGCATCAGGACTGGAATTCTACCACTTTCTCCCTTGTCACTTGGAGCCAGTCCTTTATTTTCCTGTAATTTCCCCCCTGTAAACAGGGAGGCAGCACACTTACTTCAACGGACAGCACAAGGGATAAACTGTGATCATCTGTGTGTAAAGTGCCCAGGACATAAGAGGCGTTCCAGTAACTTGTTTCACCCACCCCACCCCCTCTGCCAATCCAAACAAACAGTATCTTCCCTGAAGGGTTACTTATGAGGGGTGTGTGTGTGTGTGTGTGAGTCACTCAGCAAAATGCTATTCGATAGAAGAACAGCTTCTCTTTGAACCAACTTGTTTACTATTGTTCTAGTGAACTTGTGTGAATTAAACAAGCAGACAGAGGCTTTAGTGCTGGGTCATCAGGTGTGGAAATAAAGCTGCCTCCAGAGCAAAGACAAAAGAGACCCATTGAGTCACAGGTAATGTACAGATATGAGGCTGCCTTTGAAACCTCCATAGTTTTTAAAGAGAATCTGGGGTTAGGATCACCTTTTTAAAGGAAGCATCCATCTTGTGGAAAGAGGCTCTGTGACCCCTGTGGACAAACCCTGAGTTGGAAAAAATTCTACTCCCTTTATGCAACTCAATCATTCCATCAAATACCAACTGCTTTCTCTCTTACCATGCTGACTCCTTGTCTATAACTTCTTAGGAAGACATTCCTGCTTTCCCAATGTTTAATATTACTTTTTTATGTCCCTAAAGTTTTCAGCTATTTTTGCACTATGTTATACACCAGGTATATTTTTCACGCTCATACCGATTATGTGTAATCCACAGTGCTTCACACTCTGAAAGCTCGATGTCCTTACCTGAATCCTTCAGTATCCAAGCAGGAATCTGCATGTTCTGAGACTGAGTGGCTGGGTGTCAGTGTCTATGCTGCTGGGGAAACAGTGCGTTAGAAGGTGGAGTTCTTCTGAAGATTAGCTATTCTGAACGTCAGCCTCTTCTCTTCAACCTTCACGTTGGAAAAGGCAGCCTCGGGGAGTCATGTCATCACGGCTCTCCTTCTCCCAAAGTGCCCCTGCTGTGCTCACTAGTCCCGCAGGACCAAGCCTGATATGAGAATTAGTAAAGGGAATTTTATTGGATGTGAGTGTGGAAACAGAATGGACATTTTTCTGCTAGTGTTGGAGTTCCAGTGGGCCTCATTATACAGTTCCCAAGTCATTACTGCATGCAAGTCCACACATACACGAAAATGCCGAATTTCTACTCCTTCCAAACTCTTGCAAGACCTCAGACAACATAACTCTACATACATTAATATTGTGTGAGTCTCCAAGTTTTGGGGAAACACTTATATAAAGGTCTAATGGCAATACTTTGGCCACCTGATGTGAAGAGCTGACTCATTAGAAAAGACCCTGATGCTGGGAAAGATTGAAGGCGGGAGGAGAAGGGGATGACAGAGGATGAGATGGTTGGATGGCATCACCGACTCAATGGACATGAGTTTGAGTCAACTCCGGGAGTTGATGATGGACAGGGAGGCCTGGCGTGCTGCAGTCCATGGGGTCGCAAAGAGTAGGACACGACTGAGTGACTGAACAACAACTAATGTCATATGATTCTCAACGTGGGTATGATGCCCATGGGGGCAAAAATTGGTTCTTGTGAGCCAAAAAAATCTTGGACATTTTAGTGAGGTGTGCTTCTTCAGACAAAAAGATGTATGGTGTATATTTGGTATTAAATTTTCTTGACAGAGGGTAATTAGGAAAAATATCTAAAAAAGCTCTTTTGGGGGGCAATAGTTTTAGAAAGCTTGAGAAGCACTGGCAGTATGATTAGAATTCCTCGCCCAATGTCTCTGTCTTATAAAACTCAGAGAAAATCACAGATGTGTGGTCACCTACAAAGACCTTTTTAGCTAAATATTAACCGATCATAAACATTTGCAAAAAATTTCTGTATGTTGCAGTTTCCTCAGCTTCCTTATTTCTCTTGGCCTATTTTTTTTTTTAATTGGAGTTTAGTTGCTTTACAATGTTGTGTTAACTTCTGCTGTACAGCAAAGTGAATCAGCCACATGTATATATATATATCCTTTTTGTTACCACGGAGCGATGAGTAGAGTTCCTTGTGCTGTACAGTAGGTTCTGGTTAGTTAACTTCTCATTAATTATCTATTTTGTACATAGTAGATATGGTAGTCCCAATCTCAATTTATCCCACTTCCCCTTCCCCGTCTTGGTGTCCATAGTTTGTGGGTACAAATGAATTTATTGATCTATTTTTGAATGACTATTGGAGGCAGAAGGGTGGAATTTGATGTGAGTGTAGAAACAGAAAGGAGATTTATTGTCTCCTGATATATTCACTTTCTTGGAATCCTATTCTTGGAAGAGCGTGGTTTATAACACAGGCCCGGTGGCTATTCTTCAATGGTTCTGCATGCAATATGTTATTTTTTTTTTTTTCCTCTCCTAGTACACAGAATGGGGCTTGAGTGAGTCAAAAGTTACTTTTTAGGTAATTTTTTTTTGTACTACATGGATTTGTCCTAAATTGTCTGCATATGTAGATGCAAATTACAGTTTTGCTCCAGCTCTGAATGCTCTGTTGGGGGGGGAGTGGAAAGTGGGGATGGAAGAAAGAAGGAAGTTCAGGTTAACATAAAATAAGTGTGCATTTTGCGCAGATATATCCCCAAACTATACAAGTCCTTTTGAGATTAATTTCAGTGTAAAGAAAGTAGAATGAACCTGAGGACAGGGAATATTTGGTCTACTTCTAGATTTGTTCATGTCTGATTGAAATATGTTTCTTCTCTTTTCACTGGTGAAATATATTGAAGATTTTGTACTCACAATATTAAATCAAAAAGTGATTATTTTAATAATCAACTGGAAATAGTAGTCATTAGAGAGAAAATATATGAAATAAATACATCCACATTCTATGAGTGTGCTAAGTCGCTTCAGTCATGTCCGACTCTTTGGATCCTATGTACCATAGGCTGCCAGACTCCTCTGTCCATGGGATTCTCCAGGCAAGAACACTGGAGCGGGTCGCTCTGCCGTCCTCCAGGGGATCCTCCCGACCCAGGGATCGAGCCCTCCTCTCTTGTGTCTCCTGCATTGGCAGGCGGGTTCTTTACCACTAGCGCCACCTGGGAAGCTATCCCACATTCTATATATATATATACACATTTGGAGACATAAGAGATGCAGGTTCGATCCCTGGGTCAGGAAGATCCCCTGGAGAAGGAGGTGGCAGCCCACTCCAGGATCCTTGCCTGGAGAATCCCACGGACAGAGGAGCCTGGCGGCCTACAGTCCACGGGGTCGCAAAGAGTCGGACACGACTGAAGCGACTTGGGCGCAGGCAGCACAGGCATGTTCAGGAATAGAGACGTGGACCACACGGAACAGAGACTGTGTGCCTGGTTATGCCGGGGGTGGTGAGAACCTGCCCAGCCACAATCCTCTCAACATCGAGCACGTTTCATCCTCGCAGCAACCTTGTAAGTAGACAATGTTATTTTCATATCACAAATGGTGAAAATGAAGCAAGATATGTTGGCATGAGAGCCACAGATTATACCAAAATAGCCCTTAAGTTACTGATTTCAGCTTTACACCTCATACTTCTCCCCAGTCCTCAGTCCGAGAGCTGATGATCAATCTCATCTCTCCCTTTTGTCCTTAGAGTCTCTCTAATAGAGCTTAGTGGATGTGGGGATATACAGAAATGACTGGACAAAGAGCTAGCTGTCTCTGATTCTTAAGCTAGTAGTTTGAGAAAACCTCAAACTAGGCTCAAATTAGATTTCCAGTCTCAATCTGACGGCTCACCCTAGTTGATTGCTCTCAAAAGGCCCAAGCCTCCTCTGCAGTCTCTTCATGGCTGCCTTCATCTCCTGGTTTCTCAGGGTGTAGATCGCAGGGTTCAGCATGGGGGTGATGACCGTGTTATTGATGGACACAGCTGTGTCCATGGGCAGCGTGGTAAAGGGCCGGCAGTAGATGTAAACGCAGGGCACGAAGTGCAGAGTCACCACCAGGACGTGGGAGGTGCACGTGGAGAGAGCTCTGCTCCGGCCCTCCCCGCCGTGAGACCTCAGCATGAGCAGGGTGACGGTGTAGGACCCCAGGAGCAGGAGGAACCACAGCAGGGTCACCAGCCCGTTGTTAGAGATCAGGAGGAGCTCCAGAGCAAAGGTGTCGGTGCAGGCCAGTCTGACCACCTGGGGCACGTCGCAGTAGAAGGCGTCCAGGGTGCTGGGGCCACAGAAAGGGAGCGGAAGCATCAGAATAATCTGGACAGTGGAGTGCAAAGCGCCACCCACCCAGGAAGCCACCACCAAGCCCACCCACACCTCTCTCCTCATGATGGTCACGTAATGCAGGGGTTTGGAGATGGCGAGATATCTGCCCCAGGCCATCACAGAGAGGAAAAAAATATCCGCCCCTCCAGCGAAGTGGAAGAAAAAGATCTGTGCCATGCAGCCATTGTAGGAGATGGCTTTCCTCTCTGATAAGAGATCCACCAGGAACTTGGGAACAGTGACGGAGGAAAAGACGACGTCCAGGATTGATTTGTTCCGCAGGAGAAAGTACATGGGGGTGTGGAGAGGGGACTCCCAGGTGATGGTCACCATGACGAGGGCATTGCCCAGCACGGCTGTGACGTATACAGCTAGGAAGATGACAAACAGGAGAGGCTCCAGTTCCCGGAAGCGAGTGAGTTCCAGGAAGACGAATTCCTTCACGCTGGTGTGGTTGCTCTGGCCCGTGATGGAGAGAGAGCACGCTCTTCCAGGTCTCCCTTTGGAAAAGATACGTCAGGGTGAGCAGCATGGCGCCCTAAGGCAGCGACATCATTGATCACATACTGGGTTTTTCTTTTTTTTGTTTTGACTCGTTTTTAAAGTCTTTATTTTGTAATGGAATGTAGCCGATTAACGATGTTGTGATAGTTTCAGGTGAACAGCAAAGGAACTCAGCCCCATATAGACGCGAATTCATTCTCCCCTCAAGCCCCCTCCCATCCAGGCTGCCGCCTAACATTGAGCGGAGCCCCCTGTGCCCGACAGCTGTGGTTTAGTCACTAAGTCATGTCTGATTCTTTTGCGACGCCACGGACTGTAGCCAGGCTCCTCTGTCATGAAATTTTCTAGGCAAGAATACTGGAGAGGGTTGCCGCTCCTGCTCCAGGGGATCTTTCTGATCCAAGGATCAAGCCCACGTCTCCCGTGTCCCTTGCGTTGCAGGCAGATTCTTTACCAGGCACCACCTGGGAAGCCCTTAGTTGGCTTGGTTGGGCCCCAATTACTATTTTCAAATAATGCTGCTCTCAATATTGGTAAATCCATTTTTGTGTGCCTATGAAAAGCCAGACATAGACATACTGGGTCAAATGAGATGCTGATTTTCCAATTTTAAATGATAACTAAGATACTTTAAAGAAACAGCCTAGGGGCCCGAAGGGCAGCTGCCTACACTGAAGGACACAGGCTCCCGAGTTTGTGCCTTCTGGAAGCTTGAAACTGTGTCAGTCCAGAAACAGATACCCAATCCATTTCACTGGTATCAAAAACTATTTCATCTCTTACACTCTCACTGGGAGAATGAATTGTGTACTGGCCAAGTGCAGAATGAGGCTTCCCTGATGACTCAAGTGATGGAGAATCTGCCTACAATGCAGGAGACAAGGGTTCAATCCCCTGGAGGAGGAAATAGCAACTCACTCCAGTATACGTCTCTGGGAAATCCCATGGACAGAAGAACCTGGCTGAGCAGGCACATGCATGCACGCACATACATGCCACACACATCTGGAGGCACCGTTGTGATAGTCTTACACTGCAAGCATTGATAGTCTTATTCTTCAAGTTAAGACCTGAAACAAAAGCTCCAGCTGTGAAAGCAAGATAAATAGACTCTAAACTGTACCTCATCTGTTAAGTTCCGATGCCTGAAGAAGCTAATGTCAACTCATTATATGATACTCAATTTGTACAATAAATTATGAGCCTGGAAAAAAAGCAAACAGCCTAATGCTATTGTAATTGTGTTTGAATACTTGATTTCTTTTTGTAAGTAGATACTATGAGCTGAAGTAAATGATAATACTTTTAAACTTCTTATGGAAATGGAATACTGAAGATTTTGTCATCTTAAGAACATAAGCATCAAAAAATAAGCTAAAATATTAGAATAAAGTCTAAGTAACTTTTGTTTTATTTTGGGGAAAGAGAAGAACTTTGTAAGCATTACAAAGAAGATGATTAGACTTGGCTAATTAAAATATGAGGATGAACTGGGAGAGTGGTATTGACATATATACACTGCCACGTGTAAAGCGGACAGCTACTGGGGAGCTTCTGTGTGACAGAGGGAGCTCAGCTCGGTGCCCCGTGATGACCTGCCGGGGTGGGACGGGGGCTAGGAGGGAGGCTCAAGCGAGAGGGGATATATGTATACAGGTAACTGATTCACATTGCTGTACCGCAGAAACTAGCACAACATTGTAAAGAAAGTAGACTCCGGTAAAAAATAAGAAATTTCCATGTTTTGGAAAATAAATAAAAAACCTGAGAAAACATATGTGAAAAATATATAAAATAGGCTTAATATTTTAGATATATAGAGTTCTAATCATTTAGTAAGAAATAGATACTTTAAAACAAAAATGGGTCATGATTCAGAGAGAAATAGAGTTGGTCACACCATTCATCAACAGCACAAATTACAAGTGTAATGAGATACCACTTCTCATCTAGAAGATCAGCCAACGATGGAGAGCTCCACTGTCGGCACGGATGTGGAGGCAGAGACACCTCCATCCGTGGTTAACAGGAGTGTATACAGGGACACACTTTTGAGGTCATTCTGGAAGCTTGTGTCAAGACTGAAAATCTGCAATCTTTTGAGTCAAAAATTCTACTGCAGGAATTAATGCTAAAAAGCGAATAAACAAAATGCTTAATGTCATGAGTACAAAGAAAGGTCATCACAGTGCAGTTTAGAAGAGATTAGAATTTAAATTATTATCTGATTTATGAAATTGGTTCAATAAGTTATGGCACAATAGAGTAATTCAATATTTGCAGCCATTCAAATTTACAATGTAGATCTTTATTCTTAGACATGGTAAGATTCTTTTTTAATAAAAGGTTGAAGCACTGAATATATCACATAATGTTATTTTTATTTTTTTGGAGAAAAACTACATGCCTGGGAGAAATCTGGAAAGATGTATACCATTATCTGTGGGCAATTGGATTTTGGTAGTTTTACTTTAAAAAGATATTCTATTGTTTCCTATTTAAAGAAATGACCATAGGCTCTCTCTCGCCTTCAGGATGCCTCGTACTCTGCCTGTGGAGTATTTTCTCTCTAAATATATCCACTTCTTACCTGTCAAAAAAGAAAAAGACTGTAAAAGACTCCTAATCTTAAAAATCAGGAAAAAAAAACCCTCATACACATAATTAAAACTTGAAGTAAAAGATTTTTCCCATTAATTTGAGCTCTGATGTTATGCTTCTTATATTTTTCTTTTCCGTCTCTGTAAAATTGTCCTAAGAAAGATAACTTCTTAAGGAAAGAGGGATGGGGGATGACAGTTCTAATTATTCTTGTGGGGTGTTCTGGTTCCATGAGGCATTGGCTGGAGGCATCTAGGAATCTAGGACCCACCAAATCAGATCTCTGGAAAATGAGATCAAAGATACTTACTGCTAGTTTCTCTTTTGGATTAAGATGATTCCTTGTGCTCCTCTTAAAAAGTTTTGGACGGACGATCAGGCCCAAGATCAAGTTAACATTGAAGGGTGGCCTTTCTGTCTTGTAACCTCACAGTTGCCTTGTAGAACTCAGGTATTTAACAATTCTTTTTGAATAGAGGAATGAATGAATGGATGGTCAGTGCCTGATATGAAGTAGTCACCCAGCAAGAAACTGTTCTTTATTCATCTCCAGTCTCATCTTAAACTTCCCTCTATCACCCCTTATTCACTTTCGCTTCCTTGCAAATCAATTAAATGCCAATTCACAGGAGAGTACATTGCAAACTTCAGAGCTTTATATAATCTTATCATAGTGCTAATGTCATCACATCATCGTCTTTCTTTCCCTGCTCCAAGCTAGCTTTTAATCACTAGTTCTGTTTTTTTAAAGAAAGGGACTGCGCTGGTTACTTTCCTAAACTTTGTAGATGCTCAGTAAATGTTTTTAGAAGTTTTTAAAAAGAATTTTATACTAGTATTTCTTAAAAAAATTTTTTTTATTGAAGAATAATTGCTTTACACTGTTGTGTTGGTTTCTGCCATACAGCAGTGTGAATCAGCCATGAGCATACGTGTGTCCCCTCCCTCACGCGCCTCCCTCCCACTGCCCCCATGCCACCCCTCTGGGTCATCATGGAGCCCAGGCCGAGCTCCCTGTGCTGCACAGCAAACGCCCACCAGCTCTCTGTTTTACACACGGTCGTGCATATAGCTCAGCGCTACTCTCTCAATCGGTCCCATTGTCTCCTCCCCCTGCTGTGTCCACGAGTCCTCCCTCTACATCCGTATCTGTATCCTTGCCCTGCAAACAAGTCCTATAGAATGTTTACATACACAAAATAATCTAATTTTAATGTCTTGAGGAGCCTAATATTTTACGTGAGAAGCAACAGATTTTAATCAGCCTGAGGCTTTTAGTTCTAAATGACACGCCTGCTTCACGAGTCTCACGTGGAACATGTATGGCTGAGTCCCTTCACTGTTCACCTGAAACTATCACAACACCACTGTGTCACTGGCTTTTATTTTATAATACCAAATAAAAAGTTAAAGAAAAAGACTTGCACATGGATATTCTATTTTTCAGGGACTGGACATGGAACACTATCAAAATCATAAAATTATACATCTGCCAAGCTGCAGCTGCTTGCTCTTGTATCTTCAGGATGCTCTCACCTACCTTGCTTTAGAAAGGTGAGCCCACCAGGTTCCCCATCTTCACCCAGACAGATGCATAATCTACACTGCTCCCTGAGGCACGGGACTGGAGTCTAATGATGTAACAATCAGCACGGGGAATAGTGTCAGATATTTGTAGGAAAAGTACTTTTCACTGGAGAAGCTGGCAGTTGCAGATGCAATGGGAGTTATTAAAGCGTTATTAGGCAACATGTATCTCTATTGGAATTTTCCGATCTAACTTTCTGTTATTGCTTTCTTTGTAGTTAAACTCCACTGTAGTCTTAGAGCATACTTTGTATGATTTATGAAGAAAATAAAATGTTTTATGGCCCAGAATGTGATCTGTCCTGGTAAATGTTCCATGTGAGCTTAAGAAGAATGTGTGTTATGCTATTGGTGGGTGAAATATTTTATAATGTTAATTAGCTCCCTTTGATTAATGGTGCTCCTTAGTTCAACTGTATCCTTACTGATTTTCTGCCTATTGGATCCATCAATTGCTGATAGAAGGATATTGATATTTCCAGCTATACAGTGGATTTGTCTATTTTCCCCTGTATTTCTATCAGTTTTGCCTCTTATATTTTGACATTCTGTTGCTAAGTATATACACAGTAAGTATTGTTGTGAATTCTTTGAGAGTTGGCCCCTTTTATCATTATCATTATGAAGACTCTGTCTTTATCTCTGATAATTTTCCTTGTTGTAAAGCCTGCTTTATCTCAAATTCATATACCCATTCCAGCCTTCTTTCGGTATATCTTTCTCCTTTGCATTACTTTTAATCTATCTCTGTCTTTGAACTTAAAGCTAATTTCTTATAGAAAACATATAGTTGGTTCCTTTAAAAAAAAATCCCCTCTACACTCTTTTATTTTTATGTATTTGTTTTTATTTTGGATACTACATTATTTTATTGAGATATAGTTGACATCAGTTCAGTCCCTCAGTCGTGTCTGACTCTTTGTGACCCCATGGACCGCAGCACGCCAGGCCTCCCTGTCCATCACCAACTCCTGGAGTTTACACAAACTCATCTCCATTGAGTCAACATTCTATTAATTTCAGGTATTCAAAAATAATGATCTGATATTCGTAAATATTGTGAAGTGATAACCACAAAGAGATGGAAACCTAACACAAATTACATATATGTACAGAATTTAATTCCCACATCTTTTTTTTGCAAAGTAGACGTGATAATTAAATAGTAATCAACTTCAAGTGAGGGGTGGTGTCAACTTGGCAGAGTTAGAGAATGAAGATGTGAGAGCATAAGTGACGTCCACAAACTGCCAGAGTCGGCAACCGTTGGATCTGAAATTCGAACCTTGATCATCAAGAACTATTCACTTTGCTGATTATATAAAAGAGCAACTGTGAAGTGTCTGGCCCAATGCTCCATGAATACTAGAGAGTCAGGAAACATTAATCCTTTTACGTACATTGTGAGGAGTGGTGGAAAGCATCTTGGGGACTGATCCTTCTTCAGTTAGATAAACATACCTAAATGGATAACACAGAAGAGCTTTATTGGTTGGTGTGCAAGACCAGGATGCTTTACATATGTGACCGTATGTAATCAGCTCTTGCCAGTTTTCAATGTCTTAAAATTTGTGGCTAAGTTTGAGCTTGACCATTTGGGTTGCCAGTTTGGGTTTGACAGGTGTCTTGGCTGTGAGAATGAAATGGCATAAACTGATACCAATGTTCTTCAGCCCGAGTTGAGTCAGACGTTCGTCCGCGATGCGCCCTCTCCGGGTCTGGACCTTGCCCTCTTTTGGTGCGGTGTCTCCCTTTAACTTAGGTGCTTACAGATCTGCTTCGCTTTCCTTTTCAGATCCTTCCTGTAGAAATGACCATGAAACTTAAAGAATACCCTTTTTTTAAAAAGGAAACGTTGGCAGTTTAAAAGGGGACCAGCCTTAAACGAACAGATGACTTTCAGAATTCTAGGTAGTAAGGTGCAAACAATGTGGATGTTAGGGATCTCCCTGGTACTGAGAATATATTCATATGTGCTCAGTCGCTCGGTCATGTCAGACTCTTTGCAAACCCATGGATTGTAGCCCACCAGACTCTTCTGTCCATGGAACTTTCCAGGCAAGAATATTGGAGGGGGTTGCCAGTTCTCCCAACTCAGGGATCAAAACTGTCTCCTGCATTGGCGGATTCTTTACCACTGAGTCACCTGGGATATGCCGCTTACTAATTCTTTGGGGAGGGGTCTAAAGCAAGCAACCTCCTCAGAAAGGTTTTCTTTTAAAGTATTTTTTTTCCCTAGGAGCAAATTTTCACACACGGGTCAGGAGACTCATCAGAGGATTCCATTAGAGGAGCAGAAGCAGAACGGGGAAAATTTGGGTTGAGTTTATAGGAAGGCAGGAAAAACTAGAGTCGTGCCTGGAAAAGAAATGTTAAAGAAGTTCCTGCATCTGGCTGCGACTCAGAGCTCCGGGAGGTCATAAACAAGCCTGGATGGTACACGGTCACACGGGGCAAATACCAGCTGACGGTGGGCAGCCACTCCCAGCCGGTCTGTCCACTAACAGGTTTATATTTTCATTTATTCTTCCTCGGATACAGTCTGATCAGGCACATGTAGCTCCTCCCAGCGCCCAAGCTGCTCTCTAATGAGGCAGGACACTTGAAGCTCATTTCTCCTTCCTCTTGAGGCTGGGAGTGTGTGTTTGTGGGAAGATACTTGAGGTGAGGGGGCTTCCCAAGCGGTGCTAGTGGTGAAGGACCTGCCTGCCAATGCAGGAGGAGCAAGTGATGTAGATTCGATCCCTGGGTCAAGAGGATCCCCTGGAGGAGGGCACAGCACCCCACGCCAGTATTCTTGCCTGGAGAATCCCATGGACAGAGGAGCCTGGTGGGATACAGTCCATGGGGTCGCAAAGAGTTGGACACGACTGAAGCAACTCAGCATTCATTCACTTGAAGTGAGAAGACAAAAAGAGATTGGAGAGAGGCTGCAACTTCTAAGAATTTCTCTTCTGGAAATATCAGCCTGTTAATATCCACAGATCTAGAGAGTAGGGGAGGGAGCATCCAAGTCTATGGTGAGAAGGGCATTGAGGCAGCTGGTTCTCTACATCCTTGCAAACGATTAGCTACATTTACTCCGGGCGTTTCTACAAAGGAAAGATTTGCAAAAAATCCACAGCTTCACAAATTAATCACTCTCTGAGGCGTGAAGGACACATTCTCATTTACATTTGCCAAAAGCAGAGATAATTAATCTCGTCCCAGCCATCAGACCCTGAGATTCAGTGTTAGCCACACTATAAGGAAATATTATAAACACTATACTCTGCAAAAGCCAACATTATGAGGGACAGTGAATAATTCATTTATCAAACAAATATTTACTACGTCCCTACTATGTGCCAGACACTGTGGTAAGTTCTGAAAGAACAGTAGTGAACAAGAGTCACTACTGTCCTTAAGGAAGTTGTAGACTAGTGGAAGGGCTTCTCAGGTGGCTCAGTCGTAAAGAATCCATCTGCCAATGCAGGAGACGCAAGAAATGAGGTTCAATCCCTGGGTCAGGAAGATCCCCTGGAGCAGGAAATGGCAACCCACTCCATTGTTCTTGCCTGGGAAATCCCATGGACAGAGGAGCCTGGAGGGCTGCAGTTCATGGTGTTGCAAAGGGTTGGGCACAACTGAGCATGCACACAGTCTAGTGTAAGGTTACAAGCTGCACAAAGAGAGATTCCCAACAGCACTGTTACTGCATCGACTGGGTGAACCGTGATGTCCTGGGTTGGGGAAGAGGTGGACAGACCTTTATGGAGGAGGTGCTGTCTGAGCAGAGAGACCTGAAGGATGAGAAGCCATCTGGATGGAGGGAAGAGGAAAGGTCTTGTGCACAGAGCTTGAGGGAAAAATGTCCTGGGACAGCATGCCACCCAGATGCCGCAGTGCTGGGGGTGGAGTGAGGAGTGAAGAGCTGGAGAGGGGCAGCAAAAAGCAACAGGGACTTTGCGGTGCCTGGTAAGGACTTCAGTGTGGAGGCAGTGGGGAGCTCGTGAATATTCTTGAGAGCTAGCCTCATAAACTTAAATCAATAAAATGACAAGTGTTAAGAGGGCTAGGGACTTCCCCAGTTGTCCAGTGGTTGGGAATTCTGCCAATGCGAGGAACATGGCTTCAATCCCTGGTCTGGGAGGACCCCACGCACCACAGAGCAATTAGGCCTGTGTGCCGCAATTTCTGAGCCCACATGCTTCAACTACTGGAGCCCAGGCAACAAGAGAAAGCCGCTGCAGCGGGAAGCCCGGGCAATCCAAGTAGAGGGTGGCACCCGCTCACTGGCAACCAGAGAAAGCCCATGTGCATCAGTGAAGACCCAGGGTAGCCAGAAATCAATAAATAGGAACAAAACTCCTGAAAACAGAGAGCAATGTAGGCAGAATAATGCCCCTTCCCCCAAATGCCCAGGCCCTAATTCCAGGAACCTGCTACTACATTGTTGTTGTGTAGCTGCTCAGATGTGTCCAACTCTTTGCGACCCCATGGACTGCAGCACGCCAGGCTTCCCTGTCCATCGCCAACTCCCAGAGTTTACTCAAACTCATGTCCATCGAGTCGGTGATGCCATCCAACCATCTCATCCTCTGTCGTCCCCTTCTCCTCCTGCCCTCAATCTTTCCCAGCATCAGAGTCTTTTCCAATGAGTCGGCTCCTCGCATCAGGTGGCCAAAGTATTGGAGCTTCAGCAACAGTCCTTCCAGTGACCTCTTACGCAAAAGGAACTTTTCAGATGTGATTGAGTTCTCCGTGTTTTTTAAAATAATGTTTTAATTTTATTGTAGTATAGTTGATTTGCAAGAGTTATTAGTGTTGAAATGGGGAGATTATCCTGGACTACCCGGATGGGCCCAGTCTAGTCAAAACACTTTTTAAAAACAGTGAATGTTTCAGGCGAGAGTAGTTGTGACATCACTGGTTTTGAAGACGCGGGAAGGGGGCCATAAGCCAAGAAACGCGGGTGGTCTCCAGAAGCTGGAAAAGGCAAGGAAATGGGTTCTATCTCAGAGTCTCCGGAAAAGAAGGTGGTCCTGCTGATACTTTGATTTCAACCCGGTGAGACTCCTTGCCTACACACACTTCCTTGGTGGTCCAGTGGTTAAAAATATGCTTTCCAATGCAGCGGATGTGGATTCCACCCCTGGTCGGGGAACTAAGATTTCACGTGACTCAGCTAAGACTTCCCTGGTGGCTCAGATGGTAAAAGCGTCTGCCTACAATGCACGAGACCCAGGTTCGATCCCTGGGTCAGGAAGATCCCCTGGAGAAGGAAATGGCGACCCACTCCAGTACTCTTGCCTGGAAAATCCCATGGACTGAGAAGCCTGGTAGGCTACAGTCATGAGGTTGCAAAGAGTCAGACACAACTGAGAGACTTCACTTCACCTCTTCAGCTAAGAAGGTCTGCACGTCCATACCACAGCAGAGACCCGCCCCCGCCCGCAACTCCGCACCCCTGCAGCCCGCAGCCAAAAGACTTCCTACCTGCAGACCTATGAGATAATAAACTTACATTGTTTGAAGCCGCTAGGTCTGTGGTAATTAGTTACAGCTGTGATAGTAGACTCGTACACGCAGATTCTTCCGATAAAACGATGTGGAGGCTACGTTTTATTCTGCTTCTATGTAGGGCTCTCTCATGGGATCAGATGGAAGGTCTAGAGTCTATGAACTGAACAAGTGGAAGCGAAAGTGTTAGTCGCTCAGTCGCGTCCGACTCTCTGCAGCCCCATGGACTGTAGCCCAGCGGGCTCTTCTGTCCATGGGATTCTCCAGGCAAGACTGGAGTGGGTGGCCATGCCCTCCTCGGGGGGGGGGGCGAGGGGGAGTCTCGCCGGCTCCCAGATCAAACCCATGTCTCTTCCATCTCCTACACTGGCAGGCAGGGTCTTTTAAACACCAGCGCCATCTGGGAAGCCCCGTACGTTTACATATATCCCCAGTTTTTTGGATTCCCTTCCCGTTTAGGTCACCACAGAGCGCGGAGTGGAGTCCCCTGAGCTCTACCACAGGTTCTCCTTTTGACTATCCACGGCGGGGTCAGTACACGGAGGACAAGCGGAATGGTGAGAAAATACGGAAGGAGGCGCTTCCATTTTCAAGATGCACACAAACATGTCACCTACCTAAAGGCAGAGGCAGAGGCCATCATGAACCATTTAGGTCTCTGGCAGTTTGGAGACATACGTCTTCAGTCATGACCTAGGAAAACACTCTCTTCTTCCCCAGCATCTTCCCCAGCGCATCCTTGATCTCTCTGTTCCTCAGACTGTAAATGAGCGGGTTCAGCATGGGGATCACCCGTGAGTAGAACACAGACACCACCTTGTCTCTGCCAAGCGAGTGGCTGGAGCTGGGCCGCAGGTACATGAAAAGGGCCGTCCCGAACAAGAGAGTCACCGCCAGCAGATGCGAGGCGCACGTGTGGAAGGCTTTCCTGCGCCCTTCCGCCGAGAGGATCTTCAGGACGGTAGCCACTATGTGACCGTAGGAGACAAGAAGGATGAGGAACGACGTGCCCCCGACGACGGCCACCACGAGGAAATTCACCACCTGACTGGAGAAGGTGTCGGAGCAAGAAAGTGCCAGGACTGGTGGAAGGTCACAGAAGAAATGGTCGATGAGGTTGGGTCCACAGAAGCGGAGCCGGAACATGGAACTGGACTGGATCAGGGAGCTCAGGAAGCCACTGAGGTAGGCTCCAACCACCATGCGCGCACAGAGGCCCTGGGACATGACGGCAGTGTAGACCAGGGGGCTGGAGATGGCCGTGTAGCGATCGTACGCCATCGCTGTCAGCAGGAAGCACTCAGTTAGACCGGCGCCCACGAAGAAGAACTGAACGGCGCAGCCCACGGAGGAGATGCTCTTCCGTTCCCGGAGGAAGTCGGAGAGCATCTTGGGAGCCACTGCGGAAGAGTAGCAGATGTCGACGGAGGACAGGGTGCTGAGGAAGAGGTACATCGGCGTGTGTAGACGGGCGTCACCTCTGATCAGAAAGATGAGGGCCAGGTTCCAGGCCAGGGTCACAAGGTAGATGCCCAGGAAGGTCACAAAGAGGAGGGCCTGCAGGTGTGGATGGTCTGCAAACCCCAGGAGGATGAACATGGTCACCGATGAGCCGTTCCAGGCCCTAGTTGTGGACGTGTTTCCCATGGAGGAGGACAAGATGCAGACCTGGGACCATAATAATAACCCACAGGGCAAATGATGTCAGCAAATAATTATTAAATGCATATGAGGAAGGCAGAGTATTACAGACAGCTGCATGCGTGCGTGCTAAATCACTTCAGTTGTGTCTGACTCTTTGTGACCCTTTGAACTGTAGGCTGCCAGTCTCCTCCGTCCATGGGATTTTCCAGGCAAGAGTACTAGAGTGGGTTGCCATTTCCTCCTCCAGGGGATCTTCCCAACCCAGGGATTGAACCTGCATCTCCTGTGTCTCCTGCATTCCAGGCAGATTCTTTACTGGCTGAGCCATTGGGGAAGCTCACAGAGAATGACAACACAGACAATAACAACTGAGAATTACCACAGAGAATGACAACACAGAGAATGCAGATTCTGTCTCTCTCTTTCCCTTAGGAGGCAAATGACTTAAATATTTGCTTTTTAATATAATACAGAGTGGTTTATATGAGCTTATGCTTTGGATTCAGACTCTCTGGGTTTAACTCCTACCTCTACCATTTGGTAGCTGTGTCACTGTGGGTGAGATGGCTAACATTTCTAGACTTCAATATCCTTTTAAAATCTGTGGGACTTCTCTGTGGGCCAGTGGCTAAGACTCCACACTCCCCATGCAGGGGGCCCAGGTTCAAACCCTGGTCAGGGAGCTAGATCCCCTGTCCCACAGCTCAAGAGCCTGCATGTTGCAGCTAAGACCCGGGGGAGCCAAATAAATAAATAAATAAATAAAAATATTTTTAAAAAGGTGACAGCGCTTGCTTCACATGTTTGTTTTAAGAATAAAATAAGCCAACATGCATAAAGTGACTGGCACCTAGTAAGTCCGCAAAGAGAGTTATTATTAGGAGAGTTTTCTGTGTTCCAGGTGAATTATATCATGCCCTGACATAACTATTTACCTAACATTGTTCCAGTTTCAATATGGGAATGGAGAAACCCACAGAGGGATGGGGCTCAGCTATTTAGCTGGGAAACAATCTATAAGGCATTTTGAATATTTTTAATCCAAAGGATTAGGCCAGACCTGCATAGAAATGCTCTTAATTGTCAAATATCAGGTCTGAATATATTAATGTGGTGTCAGTCTCAAATTTGTCTTCAGTATTACCTCTCTAAGCTGTTTGTTAAGAATGTGGGCCCTGGATTTGGACTGCCTGGATTCAATTCCCGGCTTTACCGCTTAATAGATGTGCAATCTTGGGTAGGTCACTTGAACTCTCTATGACACTCTGTTAAATTAGAGATAATAATAGCTCTATCTATCTATCAATCAGAGCTTCCCAGTGGCATTAGTGGTAAAGAACCTGTCTGCCAATGCAGGAGACATAAGAGACTTGGGTTTGATTTCTGGATGGTGAAAATCCTCTGGAGGAGGTCATGGCAACCCACTCCAGTATTCTTGCCTGGAGAATCCCACAGACAGAGGAGTCTGGCGGGCTACAGTCCATAGAGTCACAAAGAGTCGGACACGACTGAAGAGACTTAGCGTGTTCGCACATCTATCAACTCTTTTACAATTGGCTGCCCCAGGTCTTTGCGCGTGCGGGCTTTCTCTGGGTGCAGCATGCTGGGCTGCTCTCCAGCTGTGGTGTCTGGGTTTCTCCTGGTGGTGGGTCTCTTGTTGCAGAGCACGCGCTCTAGGTGCATGGGCTTCCGTAGTTGCAGGATGCAGGCTCAGTAGTTGTGGCGCATGGGCTTAGCTGCCCCACAGCAGGTGGAATCTTCCTGGACCAGCGATCGAACCTGTGTCCCTTGCAATGGCAGGAGGATTCTTAATCACTGGACAACCAGGGAAGTCCCTCTATCTATCTATCTATCTATCTATCTATCTATCTATCTATTTACCATCTTTCTAATCTGATTTAGGATATTCCTGGCCCATAGTAAGCATTCTACAAGTGTTTGTTGTTGCTATTGTTTACAGCCTCAATTATAAACCATCTTCAATTATATTCTTAGAATTTCCAGTGTGTGAAGTATCTTTCAAGATTAGGGACTTCCATCTAACCCACCTTGGTACGAATTCCCATCAGTATCTCACACGTCTACATGGAATCTCAGTCTTTCCATGTCAGTCAGAGGAGAACTTCTGGCATCAGTCTCTAGGCTGAGGTCCTGTCCCTACAGGAGGCACCAGGAAAAGTGTGGTCAGAGGGTCTGGTAGCTCATGGTTAATGAGCCTTAAATGTTTGGAATATATCTTAATCCTTCTTCACATCTTATCCCAAACAATTTGGAAGTCAACCAAATTACCTTCACTATCTTTTAAGTCATATTTTCAGCCTATTCTATCTACCTCTTAAAATACAGAAAATCCAACAAATTTCATTTCTTTTTCAAAAGGACAATATTATTTTATGAATCTTAAAGCAATATATGAGAACTGCAAAATAATTTGCTCAGCAAACAACTGTGAAATACTAACCCTAAAAACCATGTGCTGTTCCTGATTGATGCAGAAAAACCTCAAAACTGGAAACTGTGACATTCTATCTCCCGAAATAACAGCACTTACACTTTGGTATATTCTTTTCATGTGAAAGTATGTATATATATGTGAACGTGTTATTATCTTGCTACACAGACTCTATAACTTATAGTTACTAGAGAAATTATTCCAGGGCAGTGGCTTCACTCTTCAGGAAATAACACTTTCTATATTTGCTCTGAATTTTTCTTGCTCAATTCAGGAGAGCTACTTCATTTTAATATCCCCAGGCTTCCATAAATCAATCCATTATCTACCCACTGCTGGTCAAGGTCTCATAGACCTTCTTCATTTTCCTCCCGGAGCTTACACAGAGAGATGCTCTTAGAATTGGGGTCCACCCTCTTCCCACTCAGTAGCTCCTGCTACAGATTTTTCAGGACCAAAATCCTAAAATTTGAACAGTGAGACCATGTCAGCTTCATCTTAGCCATCACCACGCCATCATTTGTACAGTTTGGGAGATCTCCTGCAATCCCAATCTTACCAATGTGTTTTTTTCCCCAAAGCCTTTAATTGATTAATTAATTAAATTATTGGAGCATAATTGCTTTACAGTGTTGCCTTAGTTTCTGCTGTACAACAAAGTGAATCAGCTTATGTATACATACATCCCCTTCCTCTTGAGCCTGCCTCCCACCCTCTTCCGCCAGATAAAGATGTAGTACCTATATATACATGTATATACACATGTATAAGGTGAAGTCACTCAGTCGTGTCCGACTCTTTGTGACCCCATGGACTGTAGCCTACCAGGCTCCTCCATCCATGGGATTTTCCAGGCAAGAGTACTGGAGTGGGTTGCCATTTCCTTCTCCAGAGGATCTTCCCAACCCAGGGATCGAACCCAGGTCTCCCGCATTGTAGGCAGACACTTTACCGTCTGAGCCACGGGTCACAACAACATACACATGTATATATGTATGTATATCTATATACCTATATATATTACTCAGCCATAAAAGGAACAAAACTGGGTCATTTTTAGTGATGCGGGTGGATGCAGAGGCTGCCATACAGAGTGAAGTAAGTCAGAAACAGAAAACCAAATATCGTATATTTACCAATGCGGTTTTCAGCTTTATCCTATGTTCAGAGGTTTTGCACCCATTTGTGACAGGTATGTAGAGTTCTGAGAATCAGGAGAGGATTTTTTCCTCTTGTCAAAAAGAAAGGGACCCACAACAAAGTTTAGAATAACCTGCTGCAGGTATGGAACCACCTGGAGGAATCTGGAGGCAAACAGACACAGCTCGGCTGGAGCTCTCACCCTGTTCTAAGCGGCGTCCACCGTCCGGCACGGTAGGGACCTGAGTTGAGTTTATGATGTGCTTCAGGCTGTTTGAGGGCAGCGATTCAGGTTAGAAGAAAGGGGAGTGGGATAAGGTAGTGGTTATGACACTGGCGAGGCTTCAGGACAAGTTTAATGGTTCTAATCCTGACTCAGCCACTCGCCAGCAGTGGGAGATTGAGCAGTTCTTGTAGAAATTCTGAGTCTGTTTCCTCATTTGCAAAACAAGGGGTAACAGTGGCTCCTTAATGGAGTTGTTTAACTATTGCATAAGACAATGTGGGAAAGGTTCATGGATCCTGAGACTGAATGTTTGCTGAATAAGCTGACACTGTGATTGTTATCATCAGTGAATATTCCCTGAAGACTTAAGTTATGAAACATAGCCTTTTTGGGAAACACTTTCTCCTCACATGATAGGTTAAAGTGTGCTTTTCTTGCAGAAATAAGGAATTCACTGATGGCCCATCTGGGTATATAAGAAGTGTCCAGGGTGAGACTGAAGAACTGAATAATCTGAGGGTTGATACGTCAACTGAAAGTCTGTTTTGAATGTTGCCATTAGGAGGGATGGTTGGATGGCATCACCGACTTGATGGACATGAGTTTGGGTAAACTCCGGGAGTTGGTGATGGACAGGGAGGCCTGGCATGCTGCAGTCCATGGGGTCACAAAGAGTCGGACACGACTGAGAGGCTGAACTGACTGATTAGGAGGGAAGATTTTCATATTTAGGAATGAAATTCCCCATCCCCTGAATCAGAAAGTAAAGCCAGACAAATTGAAACAAGAGGAATACATTATCCAGGGTTTTGTTCCAACATATGGATGCCTTGAATGGTATTCTGGAACATTAAATAGAAGGTATCTTAAGGGCTGTGTGAAATACTTTACCTCACTGCACTCTGTTTACGAAGAATGGCTTCCTCCCTTGGGAGAGGAGGAAAATCTCTTTCATTTTGGCAGGAAATCCTGGGAGGTTCAGTTTGCTCTGAACCTCTCATGAACCTGTGGCATAGGTATAATCAGCGCCAGGCCTGTTTTACAGAGTTTGAGGGGCCCAGTGACTTTGATTTATAAATGCTGGAGCTGCATTTCTGTGGATACCATGAGCCTTGAAGGCCGTGGTGAAGATACAGTAATGCCGTAAAATGAAAAACCTAGCACATGACATTCTGCTGTATCTGAAATGGATAAACACCAAGGACCTACTGTATGGCACGGGGAACTCTGCTCAGTGTTATGTGGCAGCCTGGATGGGAGAGAAGTTTGGGGGAGAATGGATACATGTATATGTCTATGTATATGTATGGCTGAGTTCCTTTGCTGTCCACCTGAAACTACCATAACATTGTAAATCATCTAAACTCCAATACAAAATAAAAAATTAAAAGCATAAAATAAATATATTAAAAAAAACAACCTAGCACCTGGAAGACACTCAGGAATTGATGGGATCTGGTAGAATTGATTTATGACTCAACTCATCTTTTATGAAGCATCTTCAAGAAAATGTTAAATTTTGTAACCAAATATGTATGCCAAATCTGTGTCTAACAGGGACTTCCCTGGTGGCTCAGCTGGTAAAGAATCCGCCTGCAATGCGGGAGACCTGGGTTCGACCCCTGGGTCGGGAAGATCCCCTGGAGAAGGGAAAGGCTCCCCACTCCGGCATTCTGGCCTGGAGAATCCCATGGGCTGTGCATCCCGCGGGGTCACAGAGTCAGCTCGGAATGCAAGGAAAGCAAGGCAACGGTGTCAAGGGGAACCTTAGCCGGACTAGCTTTCTGTGATCTTCCCACCATTCTTCCCTTCACTGGACAAGAGCCCAGTGCTCCATGGTCTTTCTCTTCTGGGTCTGTCTATCCTCTGAATGTACCAGTGACTGGTGGGGGTGAACGAGTCCCTCTGGATGTAAGGTGAGAATTCAAAAGGCACCCAGACTTTCATCCAAGAATTAGGACTTAGATGGCAAAATTCAAGCCTTCAGTCAAAAAAGAGAAGGAGAGTTTCAGAGGCTTGAGGTCCCTGCAGCGTTTCAAAAATCTATTACGTGTGCTGTTGCTGCTGCTGCTAAGTCGCTTCAGTCGTGTCCGACTCTGTGCGACCCCACAGACGGCAGCCCACCAGGCTCCGCCGTCCCTGGGATTCTTGAGGCAAGAATACTGGAGTGGGTTGCCATTTCCTTCTCCAATACATGAAAGTGAAAAGTGAAAGTTAAGTTGCTCAGTTGTGTCCAACTCAGTGACCTCATGGACTGCAGCCTACCAGGCTCCTCCGTCCATGGGATTTTCCAGGCAAGAGTACTGGAGTGGGGTGCCATTGCCTTACGTGTAGTCTGGCCCAATTACAGCCTTTCCAAGTTGCTTTGCAGACTGCTTATTCATAACTGGGGCCATGTTCAAGGGTATAGCAATTCTTTCAGGAACTGTAAGTCTTCTTAATTCCCTTCCTAGTTGCAAGGACTCAACATAATTCCAGAGCCCATTAAAGGAGAAGTAAGGGAAAAACAAGATTGGGGATGGTTTGGGGGAAAACAGGCAGGATTGAGAGGTCCATGGGGGAAAAACTGAAAGCCAAGAACTCTTTCCTCATCTATAATCGGCGTGCACATCGCAGATGCACTTTGAAAAGAATGCTCTGTAAGGTAAGATTAATGCGGGCATGAAGACAAAAAGTAAAAGGTGAATGGCCGCACTTACCCCTCCTTCTTGTTCTGTCTGCCATTCAGCTTAGGCTTGTCTTGCCATCTGCTCTGGAAGGCATCAAATCTTGCTTCAGGACTTGCTTCCAGTCCCCAAAGTGCTAACAGGTTTGAAGAGCAAGCTTGAGGTTGGTTTGTTCACCAAAGATTAAAAATATCCACTTATTGCAGAGAATGTGTGTTTGTGGGCAGAAAAGTAGAAGGAGAAGATATACAGGGAGAAGAGGGGGAGGAAGTAATCTTTAAGAAGCTCTTCTGGTATCAACTGTTCATGGGGTTCTCATGAAGAAAGCTGAGCGCCGCAGAATTGATGCTTTTGAACTGTGGTGTTGGAGAAGACTCTTGAGAGTTCCTTGGACTGCAAGGAGATCCAATCAATCCATCCTAAAAGAGATCAATCCTGGGTGTTCATTGGAAGGTCTGATGTTGAAGCTGAAACTCCAATACTTTGGCCACCTCATGCGAAGGGTTGACTCATTGGAAAAGACCCTAATGCTGGGTAGAATTGGGGGCAGGAGGAGAAGAGGACAACAGAGGATGAGATGGTTGGATGGCATCACCAACTCGATGAACACGGGTTTGGGTAGACTCTGGGAGTTGGTGATGGACAGGGAGGCCTGGCATGCTGCGGTTCATGGGGTCGCAGAGAGTCGGACACGACTGAGCGACTGAACTGAACTGAACTGGTATCAACTAATATCTGTACTTGGGATCATTTGGGAAGTGTTTAAAAGCTGGGGTTAGGGGTGAATTTGAGAGAGGGTCTTTTCTTTCTCCTTGGAGATGTTTTATTATATTTGCCCTGGAGGGTCTTATATTTTTTGAAAGAGAAAGGAGTGCATCACCCAGATTTACAGATTTATACTTAATTGACCTCTGGGGTGGTGTGGAGAACATATATTCATATAAATGCTCTGAAGACATTGCTTATTAAGCTCTATCCCTGTGGCCAGCTCCTCTGATCCCCCAAGGCTAATCAAGATCTCTTCTTACAAAAAAAAAAAATCTCTATTGGTATTACTTGGTGCACAAACTCAGGGTGGCTGCAGAACACAAAGGATAAGATAAACACTGCAGGAGGAAACGAGATTGCCATACATACGTCCTTAGTCTCTTCAGTCGCGTCTGACTCTTAGCGAGGCTCTTCTGTCCATGGAATCTCCAGGCAGAAATGCTGGAGCAAGTTGCCATTTCCTCCTCCAGGGGATCTTCTTGACTGAGGGATCGAACCCATACCTCCTGTGTCTCCTGCATTAGCAGGGGGATTCTTTACCCCTGGGCCACCTGGTTATGGACACTTTCATTTTATTTGCTAATCAACACATAATTTCCTAATGACTCATTTTGAGCTTGTCTTATCTAGCTATTCCAAAGAGTATAATACATTCACTTGTTTTCTGGAAGTATCATGTTCACATTATTCACAGATAATTAGTGTTCCTAATCTAATTCAGTTCAGTTCAGTTCAGTCGCTCAGTCGTGTCCGACTCTTTGCGACCCCGTGAATTGCAGCACGCCAGGCCTCTCTGTCCATCACCAACTCCCAGAGTCTACCCAAACCCATGCCCATCGAGTTGGTGATGCCATCCAACCATCTCATCCTCTGTCGTCCCCTTCTCCTCCCGCCCCCAATCCTTCCCAGCATTAGGGTCTTTTCCAATGAGTCAACCCTTCGCATGAGGTGGCCAAAGTATTGGAGTTTCAGCTTCAACATCAGACCTTCCAATGAACACCCAGGATTGATCTCTTTTAGGATGGATTGATTGGATCTCTTTGCAGTCCAAGGGACTCTCAAGAGTCTTCTCCAACACCACAGTTCAAAAGCATCAATTCTTCGGCTCTCAGCTTTCTTCACCGTCCAACTCTCACATCCATACATGACCACTGGAAAAACCATAGCCTTGACTAGACGGACTTTTGTTGGCAAAGTAACGTCTCTGCTTTTAAATATGCTATCTAGATTGGCCATAACCTTCCTTCCAAGGAGTAAGTGTCTTTTAATTTCATGGCTGCTATCACCATCAGCAGTGATTTTGGAGCCCAAAAAAATAAAGTCTGACACTGTTTCCACTGTTTCCCCATCTATTTCCCAGGAAGTGATGGGACCAGATGCCATGATCTTAGTTTTCTGAATGTTGAGCTTTAAGCCAACTTTTTCACTCTCCTCTTTCACCTTCATCAAGAGGCTCTTTAGTTCTTCTTCACTTTCTGCCATAAGGGTGGTGTCATCCACATATCTGAGGTTATTGATATTTCTCCCGGCAATCTTGATTACAGCTTGTGTTTCTTCCAGCCCAGCGTTTCTCATGATGTACTCTGTATATAAGTTAAATAAGCAGGGTGACAATATACAGCCTTGATGTACTCCTTTTCCTATTTGGAACCAGTCTGTTGTTCCATGTCCATTTCTAACTGTTGCTTCCTGACCTGCATACAGGTTTCTCAAGAGACAGGTCAGATGGTCTGGTATTCCCATCTCTTTCAGAATTTTCCACAGTTTCTTGTGATCCACACAGTCAAAGGCTTTGGCATAGTCAATAAAGCAGAAATAGATGTTTTTCTGGAACTCTCTTGCTTTTTCGATGATCCAGCGGATATTGGCAATTTGATCTCTGGTTCCTCTGCCTTTTCTAAAACCAGCTTGAACATCTGGAAGTTCATGGTTCATATATTGCTGAAGCCTGGCTTGGAGAATTTTGAGCATAACTTTACTAGCATGTGAGAAGAGTGCAATTGTGCAGTAGTTTGAGCATTCTTTGGCATTGCCTTTCTTTGGGATTGAAACGAAGACTGACCTCTTCCAGTCCTGTGGCCGCTGCTGAGTTTTCCAAATTTGCTGGCATATCGAGTGCAGCACTTTCACAGCATCATCTTTGAGGATTTGAAATAGCTCAACTGGAATTCCATCACCTCCACTAGCTTTGTTCGTAGTGATGCTTTCTAAGGCCCACTTGACTTCACACTCCAGGATGTCTGGCTCTAGGTAAGTGATCACACCATCATGATTATCTGGGTCGTGAAGATCTTTTTTGTACAGTTCTTCTGTGTATTCTTGCCACCTCTTCTTAGTATCTTCTGCTTCTGTTAGGTCCATACCATTTCTGTCCTTTATCGAGCCCATCTTTGCATGAAATTTTCCTTTGGTATCTCTAATTTTCTTGAAGAGATCTCTAGTCTTTCCCAATCTGTTGTTTTCCTCTATTTGTTTGCACTGATCGCTGAGGAAGGCTTTCTTATCTCTCCTTGCTATTCTTTGGAACTCTGCATTCAGATGGGAATATCTTTCGTTTTCTCCTTTGCTTTTCGCTTCTCTTCTCTTCCCAGCTATCTGTAAGGCCTCCTCAGACAGCCATTTTGCGTTTTTGCATTTCTTTTCCATGGGGATTTTCTTGATCCCTGTCTCCTGTACAATGTCATGAACTTCTGTCCATAGTTCATCAGGCACTCTGTCTATCAGGTCTAGACCCTTAAATCTATTTGTCACTTCCACGGTATACTCATAAGGGATTTGATCTAGGTCATACCTGAATGGTCTAGTGGTTTTCCCTACTTTCTTCAATTTAAGTCTGAATTTGGCAATAAGCAGTTCATGATCCTAATCTAATTAGTGTTAAATAATTAGTGTTCCTAATCTCAGAGTAATAAAAATTGACAGTGATAGCAAAGGTAATTGTTTATAAAAATCACCAGGCCAAGATTTTCTGAAAATAAAAAAGTCTTTTTAAAACTCTGTCCAAATTATTTGGCATTTTAATTAAAATATACAGTTAGCTCATATTTAATGAAAGTATATAGTTACTTCAGAACAATAATAATATAGATTATCATGTGTTTCTAATAAACTGGTATCAGAATATTACAGTTGGAGGTATTTCTTTGGAGACAAATGGGAATTTAAAAATCAAAATGATAATCTGTCCTATTTGAATGGCTCTTATATAATGGTTTTCATATAGGTTGTACATCACATGATCCTCACACAAATATACAATGTTGACATATTTGAACGCATCTCACAGATAAAGCATGAGCTTACGTGAAGTCAGTTGAAGGTCACAAGGCCACATAGATGAAAACAGGTGGGATTCAATCCTATGCTGTGTGATAACATTAGTCCTTTTTTAAAAAAAATCTATGATGCCCTCTCTTTGAGATTGCTGTTCCATTTTGTCTTGATGCCTCTTTTTAAGAATTAAACAATGTGATTTGTTTAAAATGGTACTGTGAATGTGAACTTGCAAATTATCTGTTCTCAATCACATTATTCTTCTCAAAATGTATTTGTTTATTAATGTTACTCACCTTTACACTATGCCCAGGAAATTCCCCATCTGACTGGTCTGGTTTATTTACCAGAACTGACGTATATGAAAGTACCGAGCTCACGTACCGAAGGAGCTCGTGGGAGAGCACTCAGAGCTTGATGGCCTCAGTGTGCACGCTCAGTCATCTCCAGCTCTGCGACCCCATGAACCCACCAGGCTCCTCTGTCCACGGGATTTCCCAGGCCAGAATACTGCAGTGGGTTGCCATTTCCTTCGGCAGGGGATCTTCCCGACCCAGGGATCAAACCCCTTCTCTTACATCTCCTGCATCGGCAGGCAGGTTCTTTACCAGCTGAGCCACCGGTAAGTCAAAATGCTGGGTTCTCGTGTGGATTTTAGGGCTTCCCTGGTAGTTCAGCTGGTAAAGAATCCACCTGCAATGCAGGAGACTCCGGTTTGATTCCTGGGTCAGAAAGATCCCCTGGAGAAGGCAACAGCTCCCCACTCCAGTATTCTGGCCTGGAGAATCCCAGGGACTGTGTAGCCCATGGGGTGGCAGAGAGTCAGACAGGCTGAGAGACTTTCACGTTCCTGCGGATTTTAGTCCCTCAGTCGCCTCTTAAAACTCGCTCTGCATTTCAGGCCCGCTCCCACGAGGTGGCAGCAGCATCCCACGGGCAGCGGTTCACCAGCCATTTATTTTGGCACCAGGGACAGGTTTCAGGGAAGACAGCTTTTCCATGGCTGGGGGTGGGGCTGTTGGTTTCGGGGTGATTATTCAGGCGCATCGCATCTATTGTGCGCTTTATTTCCATCACCTCCACCTCAGAATCTCAGCCATTAGATCGGCAGGTTGGGGACCCCTGCCATACGAGGTCTAAACTAGTTGGCATCTCTGAAAATAATGGCTTGTTAATGGATGCTTTTGTACTGCGGTGTTGGAGAAGACTCTCGAGAGTCCCTAGGACAGCAAGGAGATCAAACCAGTCAATCCTAAAGGAAACCACCCCTGAATATTCACTGGAAGGACTGATGTTAAAGCTGAAACTCCAGTACTTTGGCCACCTGATGCAAAGAGCCGACTCATTAGAAAATATCCTGACGCTGGGCAAGATTGAAGGCGGGAAGAGAAGGGGGACGACAGAGGATGAGATGGTTCGACGGCGTTATTGAGTTAATGGACATGAGCTTGGGCAAACTCCAAGAGGTAGTGAAGGAAGGGAACCCTAGCATACTACAGTCCATGGCGCTGCAAAGAACCTGACAGGACTCAGCTACTGATCAACAATAGCAATACAGTTATCTCAGTTGTAACAGTGTTGTTTGAGCTCTAAAGGTCTTCTTCTTTAGCTCTTTTGTATACATGAAAGTGAAAGTGAAAGTTGCTCAGTCGTGTCTGACTCTTTGAGACCCCATGGACTGTCCATGGAATTCTCCAGGCCATAATATATATATATTTGTATATTAGGAGTGGAAGTTTTAAATTTGTTTTAGAATCTATCCCTTAGAAGCTTATCCTGAGCCAGGAATGGAACTGGGGTCTCCTGCACTGCAGGTTGATTCTTTACCAACTGAGCTATCAGGGAAGCCCTTAAATTTTTTTAGGGCTTTTTAAAAATTGATTTTTGTTGAAGTATAGTTGCTTTAGAGTGTTATGTTAGTTTCTATTGTACAGTAAAGTGAATCTGTATATATATACATATATCTCCTCTTTTTAAATTTTCTTTTCATTTAGGTTACCCCAGAGCACTGAGTAGTTGCATATATATTTTAAAGACCTCCTAAACCTCTAAATGTCCTTTAATATTGTACCTTCTCTTTGGTTGGAGAAGGAAATGGCAACCGACTCCGGTATTCTTGCCTGGAAAATCCCATGGACAGAGGAGCCTGGCGGGCCCCAGCCCACAGGGACACAAAGAGTCGAACACAACTGAGACTAACACAATATTATGTTTGGAATGCCCAGGGAGAAGACTTTGAATCTATGTAAGTCTAATGTGTTTACTTATCTCCAGTGGAAGACATACCTATTGAAATAACTTTTAAACTCCAATTTGAGACTCAAGATCGTATTTTACCTCCAAGCACCTCTGGATTTTTCTCTGGGTTTTGCTTTGAAACACTCTAAGTATCCTTTAAAAATAGGCGAATAAAATGTTAAACAAACATGAAAGCAAATCCTATTTTAAGAGGCGAACAAACTCTAAGAGGCATAGAATCTTGGTGAGTTAAATTTTGGGTTGAATTACAAAGGAATATTTCCTAAATATTTGTAATTCTACGTGGAGTTTCCTTGCTTTTTTGTGTTTTCATACTTTCTGATGTTTGCTTAAACTGCTTTAAATTCTTTAATTTAACCATATTTGAAATTTTATATTTTAAAGTAAGGATATGAGGAGTTTATGGTTATATCTGCTTCCCTGGTAGCTCAGTTGGTAAAGAATCCACCTGCAATGCAGGAGACCCCAGTTTGATTCCTGGGTTGGGAATATCCCCTGGAGAAGGGAATAGCTACCCACTCCAGTATTCTGGCCTGGAGAATTACATGGAATGTATAGTCTATGGGGTTGCAAAGAGTTGGACATGACTTTCATTTCATTTCAATGGTTATATCTAGGTAATTAAATAAGTCAACTTTATTCCTCATTCTTAAACTTTTTATAGAGTAGCCTGACAAACATTCTGCATGTCCCTACCCTAAATTTTCCTGTCCAGTGTAGACATGCTGGTTTATAATTTGATCTTTATGCTTAACCTTTTTTGTAGATAATCATTATCAGCATAATCAGAGTTTGCATGGCAGATGAAATCTATTACCACTCTCTTTTATCAGCCTTTTTTAATTCCAAGAAAAAGTATCGGTCATAATTAGGGGTTTGCCTTCTAAATGACCCCAAATCTGAATTCAGTATCAAAACTCATTCATAGTTAGTTGAGTTTGACTCTCCTAGCCTTAGGATCTCCTGGACCAGTTTATCTTCAAGCCTAGCAAAGAATGTTTCTCTTGACAGGAAAATCTTGCCATCTCTCCTTCACAGTCTATTCTGAGGGTCACTTATCTGCTTTTCTTTGAACAATCTGCATGACTAAAAATTTCCCCTGAATTTGTTTGTTACTGTTTGTCAAGGGCTTCCCAGGTGGTGCTAGTGGTAAAGAACCCAGCTGCCGATGCCGGAAACATAAGAGACCTGGGTTTGATCCCTGGGTCGGGAAGATCCCCTGGAGGAGGGCATGGCAGTCCACTCCAGTATTCTTGCCTGGAGAATCCCATGGACAAAGGAGCCTGGCGGGCTGCAGTCCGTGGGGTCGCAAAGAGTCGGACAAGACTCAGCGACTAACACTTTTACTTTCACCTTCATATAGAATTATTTCTGTCAGCTCATTTTTATTTTCAGACTGAAGATTGCTAACTTGATCTCCATGAAACAGATAAACTTCTTTTGGTAAACCTTATTCCTATGTAAGGGCTTCCCAGGTGTCGCTAGAGGTAACGAATCTCCCTGCCAGTGCAGGAGACAAGAGACTCAGGTTCGATGCCTGCATTGGGAAGATCCCCTGGAATAGGAAATGGCACCCCGCTCCACTATTCTTGCCTGGAGAATCCCATGGACAGAGGAGTCTAGTGGGCTACAGTCCACGGGGCCACAAAGAGTTGGACATGACTGAGCACATTCCTATATAGAAAGTTTCAAAAACAAAAAATCAGTTTCTCAAAATTTCAGCCTTTTGGAGCCTGAGGAATCCTTGGAGAGGGAGCCCAATTTCCTCAGGCCCAGCAGGGGTGAAGGGGAGGGATTAACAGACTCACCCAAAACAACACATCCAGGTTGTATCAATGTTGGGAGCAGTGCCTAACATGTGGAAGGGTCGAGGAGCTGCTTTTTCATGACCACCATGACTTGGCCAATTTCAGTCAATTTTGCTGTTGCTTCCTTCTTCCTCCTCACACCCAAAGGTATGTAAATAGCCCTTGTATCCCATAATGATGCTGACTGAGCTAGTCCAAACTTTGAACTTTTTTGATTCTATGCAGTGATTTGTATAAAAACTTATTATAGGGACTCCCCTGGTGGGCCAGTGGCTAAGACTTCATACTCGCAGTGCAGGGAGCCTGGATTTGATTCCTGTCCCACATGTGGCACCTGAAGGTCCCGCAGCCACAACTGAGACCCGGGGCAGTCAAATACATAAATAAAATTAAATATTAAGAAACCTATATAATTAGAAAAAATGTCTAGTTCTAAGCATGCCTATACTAATACATGTATATATATTGCACATATACGTGTATATATATATATATATATATATATAAATCCCTTTCCCTTTAATTTTGCTACCTAAAAGAATGGATTGTTTTCATTATGGGTTGAATCTCCTCCCTCAAAATGGACATGCAAAATACTATAACCAGTTGTATTTAATTCCTTTTTTGGATTCTTATACTACATATACATAAAGTAGAAGAAATTCCTAACTTTATTATTAATCTGGGTTGATATTTTCAAGTTAGGAAGTCTAAAAAGCCATAAGAAACCCAAGCCTAAAGGAACCCTGAGACCCAGCCTTCTGTTTTTCAACTGAGAAAATGAGGAAACCAAGAGGTTAAATGACTTTTCCACCGTCTGCAGGGGGTAGAGCTGCGCATGGCACTCAGGTTCCTGACTCCCAGCCTCTCCCCTCTACCAGGCTGCTTCTCTGCCTGCCATCAAGGTGTGTAGCGCGCAGATCTTAAACAGTACAGACGGATTAGCATAGGCTGACTTGCTCCGAGAAGGCTGCCTAGCAGGTGGCTAAACTTGGTATCAACCGTGTGATATTATAGGAAATATCCACTGATCACAGGATTGCTTCCCTCCTTTATGCAGGAAGCAGGTCTGCGGCTGCAGGAAGGGGCAGCACCATTGTGACAAAATTCATCCTCCTGGGATTTTCAGGGCAGCCTCAAATGAAGATTTTCCTCTTTGCGTCGTTTCTGGGCACTTGCCTGCTCACCCCAGCCTGGGACCTGAGCCTCATTGCCCTCGTCAGGATGGCCTCCCACCTGCGCCGGCCCAGCACGACTTCCTCAGTAACCTGTCCTCCTTGGACGTCCGCTTTGCGGCCTCCACGGCCCCCAGGACGCTCTCTGGCATCACCACAGAGCAGAAAAGCATCTCCTCCGTGGGCCGTGTGTGCAGCACCTGGTCTCCTGCGGGCTGGGGCTGACTGCGCGCTTCCTTGACCGGGGCGCTGCGGTCCTCGTATCCCACACCTTTGTTTCAGAATGGCGTCTGGAGCCTACACGGGTGGTCCCTCAGTTCTTTGGTTGAAACCTGCGCGGTCTCTCAGCACGATTTCTGCGGGCCCAACGTGATCAACCACTTCTGCGACCTTCCTCCAGTCCTGGTTCTGTCCTGCTCTGATGCTTTCGCCAGCTGAAGGGGTGACCTTCCTCGTGGGTGTGGGCCTTGGGGTGCTATCTGTCCCCGTGACTCTCATCTCTTATGGTTACATTGCTGCTGCCGTCCTGACTGTCAGGTCAGCGAAAGGGAGGACCAAGGCCTCCAGTACCCGTGCCTCTCATCTGACTGTTGGGACCCTCTTGTATGGTTCTGGTCTCTTCATGTACATGCGACCTAGTTCCAGCTACTCCCTGGACGGGGACAAGGTGGTGTCCATATTCTATGCTCTGGTGATCCCTATGGTAAATCCCATCATCTACAGTCTTAGGAATAAGGACATTAAAAATGCCATGAGGAAAGCTGTGTGACCGGATTATGTAATTTCTCATGGGCATTGCTTTTTCTGACCCTGATACAATGTTTGCGATGAAGCTGTGAGCTGGGTCACTTGTTCAGACTCATGTAGTTTAGGACTAGCCGATCTGCATAATTTGTGCTCACCAGGCTTTTTTTTTTCTTTTTTCAGTATTCCTCTAACCAGTTTCCTATTGCTTATTGGAAAAAAGTTTGGCCGTTATTTATTTCTAGAAATAATAGCATTGCATAGATTGAGATTAGCAGAAAACTTCACCATGATGAAGGCTGATCAACTTGGAATATCAGAAACGAGTTTGTGTCTGTAGGTGGAAGACACTGAAAAAAATGTTAGTCCAGTATTCAAGGTGGAGACTCTTCAGGTAGGCCAGGAATATAGCATTGTAACCTGAGGAGGGGGATTGTTGTTTAGTTTCTAAGACGTGTCAGATTCTTTTGTGACCCCATGGACTGTAGCCCACCAGGCTCCTCTGTCCATGGGGATTCTCCAGACAAGAATATTGGAGTGGGCTGCCATGCCTTCCTCCAGGGATTTTCCCAACCCAGGGATCAAACCCCAGTCTCCTTCATTGCAGGCAGATTCTTTACCAGCTGAGCTACCAGGGAAGCCCTATACATTTGCTAACTGTTCTTAAATAATGAGACCTATGGTTATTAATCTAAATGTGCCATCTTTATATTTGTGGCCTTATGCAAGTTACTTACAAGCTCCATTTTCCTCACGTGTAAATGAGAATAATAATTGTATCTATGTCATAGAATTGTCGCAACAATTAAGTGAGAGTGTACGTGAAAGGGCCTTGCCAAGTGCCTGGGATGTGCTTGTGGTGTTGTTGTTTAGTCCCTGAGTCGTGTCCAACTTGTGTGACCTCTTGGACTGTAGCCACGAGGCTCCTCGGTCCATGGGATTTCCTAGGCAAGAATACTGGAGTGAGTTGTCATTTCCTTCTCCAGGGGATCTTCCCAACCCAGGAATCGAACACACATCTCCTGCATTGGCAGATGGATTCTTTACCACTGAGCCACCAGGGAAGCCCCTGCCTGGTATATGATAATATTTAACAAATGTTAGCTCATATTGTTAGCCATTTAGTCAATATTACTAGTCAATTTTGTACGAAGCAGGAGAAATTCAGGTTAATGTGCTAAAAAGAGACAAAGTACATAGCTTTATACTGTCTACTCAAATTGGGACATAATAGTCTCAGTAAAAGGCATGCCTATAATTTCTCACCTTTGCCACTTCTTTTGCGTATTAGGAAGCAGTTCTTTGGGAAGAAGAAGGAACTTAAGCTCGTAGAACTGGCCACGTGTGGAAATCCTATCACTGTGCTAATTTTTTAAAATTAATTTTGATTGAGGTTTAGTTGCTTCACAACGTTGTGATAGTTTCACTTGTATAGTAAAATGAATCAGCCGTGTGGATACATATATCCCTTCCCTTTTGGACTTCCTTCCCATTCAGGTCACCACAGAGCATTAAATAGAGGTCCCTGTGCTATACACACAGTTATCTATCTTGTACATAGTATCAGTTTGTTGTTGTTCAATTGCTAAGTCATGTATGACTCTTTGCAAACCCACGGACTGCAGCACACCAGGCTCCTCTGTCCTCCACTGTCTCCTGGAGTTTGCTCAAACTCACGTCCATTGAGTCGGTGATGCTGTCTAACCATCTCATCCTCTGCTGCCCCCTTCTCCTTTAACCTTCCATCTTCCCAGCATCAGCGTCTTATCCACTGAGTTGGCTCTCCACATCAGGTGGCCAAAGTATTGGAGCTTCAGCTTCAGCATCAGTCCTTCTAATGAATATTCAGGACTGATTTCCTCTAGGATGGACTGGTTGGATCTCCTTGCCGTCCAAGGGACTCTCAAGCGTCTTCTCCAACACCACAGTTCAAAAGCATCAATTTTTCAGTGCTCAACCTTCTTTATGGTCCAATTGTCACATCTGCCCTGACTATTGAAAAACCATAGCTTTGACTAGACAGAACTTTGTCAGCAAAGTGATGTTTCTACTTTTTAATATGCTGTCTAGGCTGTCATAGCTCTGTGCTAACTCTCTCTGCTCCCTGGACACCTTGTCTTTTCCTTATGGCCATTTTCCTCCACCTTTCTTTATATGTACTCCATTTTACTAATTCTCCTACTGCCAGAGTCAGTACACAAGCCTCATGCTTTGGATTTATGTGGAGCTGTCACTGGTCTATTATTATTTCCATTTTTTTTCCCTGAACAAAGATTCTGACTATAAGATCTTTATGAAAATGTCTTTTGTTTGGCCATATATATTTGCTAGTAATGGAAATTTTCTTTTTTCATTGAGAAGATAGATGTTTTTTCAGTTGATCCAACTACCCAGGAGAAAGTAATGCTCATTCATTAGTAATAATGAAATCTAGGGACTTCCCTGGTGCTCCAGAGGTTAGACTCCGTGCTTCCGCTGCAGGGGCTGTGGGTGTGATCCCTGCTTGGGGAACTAAGATCCTGCCTGCCAAGTGGCATGACCAAAAAAAAAAATCTAAGACAGGAGTTGGCACAAAGTTTGAATAAAGCAAAAATGGTCTGATAAGTAAACCGCATGTTAAATAAAACTTCCCAAAGGAGTGCATTCATTACAGAGTATATATGCAGATATACATCAAACAGAATATTTTTGGCTCTAAGAGAATCAGGCATTTTATAGCTATTTGAAACAGGACGAGGTACATCTGACTCCAGGGAGCAGCTAGCCAGATGGAGATAAATCTACTTTACTAAAATTACGCAATCCAGCGTGTGGTGGCCATTTCGCAACAACCCCAAATCTTTTCCAGATGGCCTGAAGTTAACCAAGTTCGGAAGAGCGGCCTGCACAAGCTGGAAGACCATTTTTAGTTTTCAGGGAGAGCAAAGCTGCCACGCTTGTCCTTGGGACAGTGGCACAGTTCTTTGTCTTGTTAAAGAAACCACATGAAAAGGCAGATTACAACTGAAAGTCTATTTGGAGAGAAAGGAATCAAAGCCAAGTGGATAATGTATATCAATGCCAGCTGCTGGGTCCAAGCAGGCTGAGACCCTGGGTTAGAGTCCTACCAGTTTTTCTCCCCAAACATTCATTTTCCTCTCTTCTAAGTGACCATCTTCCGTTTTAATCAAAATATTATTTACAGACTGATTAACTGACAGCTTTTCTTTCTTTTGGCCTAAGAAACATTTTGTCTCTAAAATGTTTCCTTCATGCATTTTAGTTACCTATCGTGATCTTATTTTGTGCTTTGATTTTTAGCATTTCCAAAAATCTGATTACTGTCCATGTGTATCACCTACATTTCTCTAATTTTTGGTAGGTATATATGATCACACACAGACACACACACACATACATGCACACGTGCGTGCGCGCACACACACACACACACACACTGACTCTCAAATTAGTGACTGATGAATTAAATGAGTTCTGATGAGATTTTAACATTTTCCCTAAATATTACTAGTCTCATGTTTCTGGCCTTAAACCTAGGCAAACCTAGAGCCTGCTTATTCTGTGATGACCTGCATGAATAAGTTCGTATTTGCATAGCCCTTCCTGTGTCCAGATAGCTGATTTGAATCTTCCTGATGGGGCTTCCCAGGTGGCGCTAGTGGTAAAGACCTCACCTGCAATGCAGGAGGCACAAGAGACATGGGTTTGATCCCTGGGCTGGGAAGATCCGCTGGAAAAGGAAATGGCAACCCATTCCAGTATTCTTGCCTGGAGAATCCCATGGACAGAGGAGCTTGGTGGGCTAGAGTCCATAGGATAGCAGAAGAGTTGGATGAGACTGAAGTGACTTAGCACCATCTATAAGAACAGGAACAGTCCGAGTCTTACATGGAAGGAGATAAACCACGTGTCTGAGAATTCCCCCATCAGTATGACCTACAGCTACTTTCCCTGAATTCTTATTGTGTCTCCTTGTCTCTAACGTCTCCCAAATAACTGGGAAAGAAAAGCCAGCTGTTAATATCTGACCTTTGCTATTTTTTCCCCACCTTTACTCTTCTTGCTTCCTTCTGCCTTTTTAATGCTGGCCCAGATCTCCTAAGTGCAATGCTGCTGATGGATCTGACCAGGAACGAGATAACCCTCTTTTCTACAAGTAAAAAATAGCCATAGCAGTTTCTTGCAGCCACGGCTCGGAACATTTAGAAACTGGACACGGCAGGATCTTGCATCAGTGTTGCCAGACTAGATGGCTGGCACCATCTGGTTGGAAGACAGACAAACCACACACTTTGGAGGGACCACACTCTAGAAATAAACAGGCCCCTGGAACCCAGGGAGCCCTCAAGGAAGAATGGAAGTTTCATCTCTCTCAAAACAAAGTTTTTCTGAAATAAAATCAGACCCAGAGAAAGAGTTGTGAGTTATTCCTGAGGAGTCTGTATTACCTGATTTGCTACATTTGTAAGGTCAGATTTCAGTAGTTTACAGCACTGTGGAGGGCAATATTCCTGAGCTGAATGAATCCAATGCAGCTTTGATGAATGAGTCAGAATCTAGAGGAAGTGAGGGACTCCTATTCAAAAATAAATTAATATTTGGTCTTCGGAGAGTAATTCTGTCCATACTGTTTTTGATAAACAAAGCTGTCCAGAGTTTGTTTCCTGGCTGACAAACATGTTGAACCTTTAAAAATTCAACCAAGTAAATACTAGGAAGGGCTATTGATGAAGCATCTTAAAGGAGGATCTGAAAGGGACCACTCTTTCATGTCCTCTTTCCATTTCTTCTTCTTTTCATTCAGTAAGCAGAGTCAGGTGGAGAGAAGTATGGGGAAGGGGATATACAACATGTGATCAAGAATGGTGTGAGAAAAAAGAAAACAGCTGGTGTCAGAAAAAGCTGAAGGAAGAGAGCTGACAAAACATTGTCTTTAGTGAATTTTTATCCGAAACAGAAGATAGCTGAGGTGTCCTTGATAAATAAGAGGCAACTAAAACTAAGGCTTGATTAGAAATGATGGACCCTGGGGTGGTGGCTGAGAAAAACGACATGGTAATCACAGGGTGCTCTGAGATTAATAAAACAGCATCGCTGGCTTATCAGTTCTCCGTGTACAGTCGAGTTTGCTGGGGTAATTTTATCTCTTCGGCATCTGTGGACACAAGCTTTGCAGTGGTTGCCATCTGAAGGCCGAGATTTCTCTGTCCTTCAGTTATGCCAGCAAAATGATTCAATGCTTCTCTCTGTGTATCTTCCTCCTGAAAGAAGACAAATGCCTCTGCAGCTTGTCCCACTTACTTGGCAAGGTGTCAGCAGTGCATCTTTGCTGTTCATTTCCTGCAAGGATATCCATATGAAAAGATGCTGTGGTCATGTTACTGACAGCATGTCCAGTTACATTGTCGTTGCCTGTTCATTTGTGCAATAATGCCTCTGAAATAGTCTCTGCCTTTCTAGAGATCTTTTGTGAGAGATTCCTGCAAAGAATATACAGGGGTCTTCCTGGATTTCTAACTTTCTGCCCACATCTGGCTGGTGATCACCACAAAATTCTATGTCTTTATCATGCCACGTATTATCTCTTGCTTTGAATTATGCCTACATGGACATGTTTCTCGGAGAAGGAAATGGCAACTCACCCCAGTATTCTTGCCTGGAGAATCCCGTGGACAGAGGAGCCTGGTGGGCTGCTGTCTATGGGGTCGCACAGAGTCGGACACGACTGAAGCGACTTAGCAGTAGCAGCAGCAGCAGAACATGTTTCTCATCTCTTGTCCTGAGCTCTGTATTCCTTACTGGATCGTTTTCAGAGGTCCCTAACATCCAGAGTCTAATGTCTGATGATCTGAGGTGGAGCTGGTATAATAATAATAGAAATTAAAGTACACAATAAATGTAATGTGCTTGAATCATCCTGAAACCATCCTCCCACCCCTGGTCTGTGGAAAAATTGTCTTCCATGAAACTGGTCCCTGGTGCCAAAAAGGCAGAAAGCACTCCAATTCAGAACACAAAACTTAAACCTGGTATTAACAGAAGGCAAGGTATGGATTACATACTCTTATAATAGATTAAGAAAATGAAAGTAAAAGTGTTAGTTGCTCAGTCGTGTCTGATTCTTTGCGATACCATGTACTGTAGTCTGCCAGGCTCCTCTGTCCATGGAATTCTCCAGCAAGAATACTGGAGTGGGTAGCCATTTCCTTCTCCAGGGGATCTACCCCATCCAGGGATGGAACCTAGATTTTCCTTTAACAAACTTGGATTCATTTGAGCTGGAAGAGACATGGTGATCATCTAGTCCAGTCACTTCAATTTGAAGCCAGTTTAGCCAAGAGATTTGCCCAAGATGGCACAGCTAACTGGTAATAGCTTCAATACAATGAACTTGATACGTAGACACACCTTGTTTACAAAACACATTCATTTCTGTACCATCTGTGCCATCTTGGGCAAATCTCTTAGCTCCACTGGCTTCAGGCCCTCACTGGGAGATGGAAGTTATTGGACTAGATGATCACCACGTCTCTTCCAGCTCACGTGAATCCAGGTTTGTTAAGGGAAAAGCTGTAATTACGAGACCATCATAGGAATATGGGGAAGAGGGGAACTGAACCTGAAGGGACATGGCAAAGCGGTGCGTGAAATTAGCAGGGACAGAGCTCCATGACAACCGTGGCCCCAGAGAGAGAGGACCTGGAGGTTTCCCGCTGCCAGGCTGTCTTTTTCCTTTCACCTCTGCCCTTAAAAACACATTTAAGAGCCTCCCCAGTGCGGGCACCTGTCTGACTGCTAGTGGACAGCCAGTTTCATGGCCCAAATTTTCTGTCCTGAAGGGCAATAGGAAAATTTTCTGGCAAAAGAAAAACAGGGTTTCAACCTTTCTCAAGAACTCTGTCTTTCTGGGTGCTGGGTCAGGGTGAGAGGGCACGAGACTGTCTTGAACTCTGCTGTCTTCTGGTTTTCACCTGTAAAATGGGGCTAAATTATCATTTAGAATCAAATGACATGTCTGTGAAGTTTAACATACTGTAAAAGTTAAATGCTCTGGGAGTTGGTGATGGACAGGGAAGCCTGGCGTGCTGCAGTCCATGGGGTCGCAGAGTCAGACATGACTGAGTGACTGGACTGAACTGAAAAGTTAAATGAATGCTGAATTAAGGTAATATTTTCCTGAATTTCTGGGGAATAAGGTATGATCAAACGTGCTTGTCTATGTTTACCATCTTTCTTCTCTTCTTCTTCGCAAAGACTCTAATTTAATTTATTCCCTTGAGGATCTGCTTTTGTATGATAACAATGGGATTTCCATTTCAAGATATAGTTTTGAGTCATAATTTCCGAAGAGCAAAGCCAAGTTGGTTGCTAACTGATTCGAATAAATACTCGTGTACAATTCCACTGGTCTTAAAAAAATTATTTATTTCAAATTAAAGGATAATTGCTTGATAAAGTCGCTTTGGTCTCTGCCGCACATCAGCGTGGATTAGCCATAGTTGTGCGTGTGTGATCTCCCTCTTGCACCTCCCGCCCCCCTCCCCGCTAGGTTGTGTCAGATCCTTGGTTTGAGTTCCCTGATTCATACAGGAAATTCTCACTGGCTCTGTGACACGTGGTGGTGTGTATGCGTCCGTGCTACTCTCTGCGCTCACCTCACCCTCCCCTTCCTTCCCCCCTTGCCTGTGTCCATAAGTTTGTCCTCTATGCCTGCATCTCCATTGCTGCCCTGCAAATTCATCAGTACCATCTTTCTGGATTCCATACATATGTGTTAATATGTGATATTGGTTTTTCTCTTCCTGATTCCACTGGTCTTTTGAAATATGTCAAGTGGATCTCCAGCATCATCCTTGAAACCTGGGAAACTGGAGACTCTCGGGTAGGTGACGTAAACATCAGAGATGCTCCCCTTCCAAGCACAGGGAGGGTGGACGTAACTGTCCCTTTTAATCTTCTTTTGCTTACCTCGCTCTTCTTCATCCAGCGACGTTCCTGCCTTTCTTCCCCGATTTTGTGCCCTGTCCCACCCTCCCAGATGACCGTGTCCTTAGTAGGTCACACTTGGATAAGGATTTAATAAGCTCTGTATGTCGTTCAGTCTCTGCACCAGCCTTGTGAGGTGGTAAGTATTATTGATCCCATTATAAATGAGGCAACTGAGGCACAGAAATGTTGATCACTTGCCAGGGGTCACACAGCCAGGAGGTATTAATAAAACAAAAGTCTGAAAGTCTATTCTCTGATTGTAATTCTGTCTTTGTCATTTTCCCTCTTCCTCTCTCTATCCTTACAATTAAGGATTAGAGATTTACATATCTTAATAAATTGTTCTTATAAATATGAGTTGTAGAAAATTGAACACCAACAGATAAGTATAAAGAAGAAAATCAAAATGACATCACTCATTACTTTTGGCATTTGTAATTGTAACATGTATTGTGTGCATGAGTGTAAGAGAGAGAGAAGTTGAGAGAGAGAAATTATATAATTTTTTTCTTCCAGGAATGATAGAATTATTTTGTGTACTCATCAGCACTATATATGTATGCCCATCTCTTAGTGACATACTCTTTGTATTCAGATTAAAGGTATTACTATGCTGTCTTTTTGTATACTTTTTGACAATGTTTCCCATTCATTGTGTATTTCAAAATTATATAACCATATTATTAACCAATTATATAACCATATATTATTCAACCATAACCAAGTTTCAAACAGTTATATCATCTTTTTTCTCTTAAAGTTTCTGGTTTATTGTTATATTTCAGAAATTTGTTTTCATCCCAAGATTATACACATGTGTATCTATTCATTTCTCTAATGCTTTTTACTTACAATAAGCCAGGACTGACAGAACACTTTTGAAAGACTTTTCTATCAATTTAAAACTACTAACTTTGTCATATATTAAATTCTTAGCCATATTTGAATTTATTCTTAAACTTCTATTTATTCTTTTGACATATTCCCATTTCTATAAGAATAATGAAATATCAGTGTTTATAAGACTTCTAAATAACTGAAATTTCAAGTCCTTTCTGATTACTTTTTTCTAAATTTTTTTCTTTTTTTATTGTTAATTTCCTCTTTTATCACAAGGGAAGGCAGTTTGCGGCCCAGCAAACTCGCAAAGTTTGATTGCAAAGCTTCCACATGACTGAGGAAGCAGAGACTCTTGGAGGCACGAACAAGACTTGTGTGTGCCAGGACCTCCAGTGATCCCCAGAAGAGACTGAGCCAAACCTGTCTGTGAGTACTGGGGGACTCCTGTGGAGTGCTGGAGTCTCCTGCAGAGTGTCGGAGGGTCTCCTGAGGAGGGTGGTCAGCAGGGTCCTGCTGCGGGGACAGAAGCGCTGGCAGCCGCAGTCCTGGGAGGCGTGGTATGTTGGCATAAGTCCTCTTGAGGAGGTCACCATTAGCCATACCATAGAGCCTGCAGGCTCAGGGACTGGGCTGCCTCAGGCTAAACAGCTGACAGAGAGGGTGCACAGCCCCAGCCATCTGCAGACAATTCGATTCAAATCTTACAGAGCATGGCCCTGCCCACCAGAGCAAGACAGCAAGACCTAGATCCCTCACGGCCAATCCCTCCTGTCAGGAAGTTTGCACAAACCTCTTATCCTCATCCATCAGAGGGCAGACAGAAGAAGCAAAAACTATAATCCCACAGCCTCCAGGATGAAAACCACAAGCAGAGAAGGGTAACCAAAAGCATCACATGGATCACAGCCTCGTGCAACTCCATGAAGCTGTGAGCCACGCTGTGTGGGGCCACCTAAGACGGACAGGTCATGGTGGGAGTTCTGACAAAACGTAGTCCACTGGAGAAGGGAATGGCAAACCCCTTCAGCATTCTTGCTGTGAGAATCCCATGAACGGTATGATAAGACAAGAAGACAGGACACTGCAAGATGAGCTCGCCAAGTCGGTAGGTGTCCAATATGCTACTGGAAAGAGCAGAGAAATAGTTCCAGAAAGAAAGAAGAGGCTGGGCCAAAGTGGAAACAACTCCCAGTTGTGGCTGTGTCTGGATGTGAAAGGAAACTCCAGTGCTACAAAGAACAATATTGCACAGGAACCTGGAATGTTAAGTCCATGAATCAAGGTAAATTGGAAGTTGTCAAGCAGAAGATGGCAAGAGTGAACACTGACATTTTAGGAATCAGTGAACTAAACTGGATGCTGATGGGCAAATTTAATTCAGATGACCGTTATGTCTACTACTGTATATGAGAATCCCTTAGAAAGAATGGAGTAGCCCTCATAATCAACAAAAGAACCTGAAATGCAGCACTTGGGTGCAGTCTTAAAAATGACAGCATGATCTTGGTTCCTTTCCACGACAAATCATTCAACATCACAGTAATTCAAGTCTATGCCCCAGCCACTAATGCCAAAGAAGCTGAAGTGGAATGGTTCTATGAAGAACTACAAGACCTTCTAGAACTAACACCAAAAGATGTCCTTTTCATCATAGGGGATTGGAATGTCAGTGTAGGAAGTCAACAGATACCTGGAGTAACAGACAAGTTTGGCCTTGGAGTACAGAATGAAACAGGGCAAAGGCTAAAAGAATTTTGTCAAGAAAGCACACTGGTCATAGCAAACATCCTCTTCCAACAACACAAAAGATGACTCTACTCATAGACATCAACAGATGGTCAATATCGAAATCAGATGGACTCTATTCTTTGCAGCCAAAGATGGAGAAGCTCTATACAGTCAGCAAAAACAAGACTGGGAGCTGACTGTGGCTCAGATCATCAGCTCTGTATTGCAAAATTCAGGCTTAAACTGAAGAAAGTAGGGAAAACCATTAGGCCGTTCAAGTATGACCTAAATCAAATCCCTTATAGTTATACAGTGGAGGTGACAAATGGATTCAAGGGATTAGATCCGGTAGCAAGAGTGCCCGAAGAACTATGGACAGAGGTTTGTGACATTGTACAGGAATCAGTGACCAAAATCATCCCAGAGAAAAAGAAAAGCAAGAAGGCAAAATGGTTTTCTGAGGAGGCCTTACAGATAGCAGAGAAAACAAGAGAAGTGAAAGGCAAAGGAGAAAGGGAAAGTTATACCCAACTGAATGCAGAATTCCAGAGAAGAGCAAGGAGACATAAGAAAGCCTTCTTAAGTGAACAGTGCAAAGAAATAGAGGAAAACAATGGAATAGGAAAGACTAGCAATCTCTTCAAGAAAATTATAGATACCAAGGGAATATTTCATGCAAAGATGGGCATGATAAAGGACACAAATTGCAAGGACCTAACAGAAGAAGAAGAGATTAAGAAGAGGTGGCAAGAACACATAGAAGACCTGTACAGAAAAGCTCTTAATGACCAGTTAAGCATGATGATGTGGTCACTCATCTAGAGCCATACATCCTGGAGTGTGAAGTCAAGTGGGCCTTAGGAAGCATTATTATGGCCAAAGCTAGAGGAGGTGATAGAATTACATCTGAGCTATTTAAAATTCTAAAAGATGATGCTGTGAAAGTGCTGCACTCAATATGCCAGTAGATTTGGAAAACTCAGCAGTGGCCACAGGACTGGAAAATGTCAGTTTTCATTCCAATCCCAAAGAAAGGCAATGCCAAAGAACATCCTAACTATTGTACAACTGCACTCATTTCACATGCTAGCAAGGTCATGCTCAAAATCCTTCAAGCAAGGATTCAATAGTGCATGAACCGAGAACTTCCAGATGTTCAAGCTGGATTTAAAAAAGGCAGAGGAACCAGAGATCAAATTGCCAACATCTGTTGAAGCATAGAAAAAACAAGGGAATTCCAGAAAAACATCTACTTCTGCTTCATTGACTGCGCTAAAGGCTTTGACTGTGTGGATCACAGCAACCTGTGGAAAATTCTTAAAGAGGTGGGAATACCAGGCCACCTTGCTTGTATCCTGAGAAACCTGTATGCAGTTCAAGAAGCAACAGTTAGAACCAGATATGAAGCAATAGACTGGTTCAAAATTGAGGCAAGAGTACGTCAAGAATGTATATTGTCATCCTGCTCATTTAACATATATACAGAGTACATCATGTGAAATGTTGGGCTGGATGAATCACAAGCTGGGATCAAGATTGCTGGGAGAAATATCAGCAACCTCAGATATGTAGATGCTATCACTCTAATGGCAGAAAGCGAAGAGAAACTAAAGAGCCTCTTGATGTGGGTGAAAGAGGAGAGTGAAAATGCTGGCTTAAAACTCAACATTCAAAAAATGAAGATCATTGCATCCTGTCCCATTACTTCATGGCAAATAGATGGGGAAAGGGTGGAAACAGTGACAGATTTTATTTGCTTGAGCTCCAGAACCACTGTGGACTGTGGCTGCAGCCACGAATTTAAAAGATGTTGCTTCTCAGAAGAAAAGCTGCGACAAACCTAGACAGTGTATTAAAAAGCAGAGACATCTCTTTGCTGACAGAGGTCTGTATAGTCAAAGCTATGGTTTTTCCAGTAGTCATGTACAGATGTGACAGTTGGACCATAAAGAAGGCTGAGTGCTGAAGAATTGATACACTTTAATTGTGATATTGGAGAATACTCTTGGGAGTCCCTTCGACTACAAGGAGATCAAACCAGTCCATCCTAAAGGAAATCAACTCTGAATGTTCATTGGAAAGACTGATGCTGAAGTTGAAGCTCCAATACTTTGGCCACCTGATGCGAAGAGCTGACTCATTTGAAAAGACCCTGATGCTGGGAAAGATTGGGGGCAGGAGGAGAAGGGGATGAGACAGCTGGATGGCATCACCAACCTAATGAGCGTGAGTTTGAGCAAACTCCGGGAGACAGTAAAACACAGAGGAGCCTGGGGTGCTGCTGTCACAGAGTCAGATGTGACAGCAATCGAAAGACAGCAGCAAGGTACACGACACGATGATTTGACACATGTGTATATTGTGAAATGATTACCATGATAAAATAGTTATCATCCATCACTTTCCATAGACATAATGTTATTCCTTGTTATGAGATCTTTTGAAGTCTATTTTCTTAGGAACTTTCAAATGTACAATACAGTATTATTAACTAATGTCATCATGTTGTACATTGTATCCCCAGAACTTATCTTCTAACTGGAAATTTATATCTTCTGATCATTTTTAACCAGTTCCTCTATCTTCTACTCCTGCCTCTGTCAATCACAATCTGATTTTTTTTATGAGATTTAGTTTTAGATTCTACATAAAGGAAGATTATACAGTATTTGTTTTATCTGTGTGACTGATCTCCCTTAGCAGAATGCCCTCAAGATGTATCCAAGCTGTTGCAAATGCCAAGATTTTCTTTTTCATGTCTGAATATTTCGTATGTATGTATGTATGTGTGTGTGTGTGTGTGTGTGACTGTGTGTGTGTGTATACAGTTCAGTTGCTCAGTAATGTTTGACTCTTTGCAACCCCATGAATCGCAGCATGCCAGGCCACCCTGTCCATCACCAACTCTCGGAGTTTGCCCAAACCCATGTCCATTGAGTCGGTGATGCCATCCAACCATCTCATCCTCTGACGTCCCCTTCTGCTCCTGCCCCCAATCCTTCCCAGCATTAGGGTCTTTTCCAATGGGTCAACTCTTCGCATAAGGTGGCCAAAGTACTGGAGTTTCAGCTTCAACATCAGTCCTTCCAATGAACACCCAGGGCTGATCTCCTTTAGTATGGACTGGTTGGATTTCCTTGCAGTCCAAGGGACTCTCAAGAGTCTTCTCCAACACCACAGTTCAAAAGCATCAATTCTTCGGCGCTCAGCTTTCTTCACCATCCAACTCTCACATCCATACATGACCACTGGAAAAACCATAGCCTTGACTAGACGGACCTTTGTTGGCAAAGTAATGTCTCCACTTTTAAATATGCTATCTAGGTTGGTCATAACCTTCCTTCCAAGGAGTAAGCATCATTTAATTTCATGGCTGCAATCACCATCAGCAGTGATTTTGGAGCCCCAAAAATAAAGTCTGACACCGTTTCCACTGTTTCCCCATCTATTTCCCATGAAGTGATGGGACCAGATGCCATGATCTTAGTTTTCTGAATGTTGAGCTTTAAGCCACTTTTTCACTCTCCTCTCTCACTTTCATCAAGCAGCTCTTTAGTTCTTCTTCACTTTCTGCCATAAGGGTGGTGTCATCCGCATATCTGAGGTTATTGATATTTCTCCCAGCAATCTTGATTCCAGCTTGTGTTTCTTCCAGCCCAGCGTTTCTCATGATGTACTCTGCATGTAAGTTAAATAAGCAGGGTGACAGTATACAGCCTTGACGGACTCCTTTTCCTATTTGGAACCAGTCTGTTGTTCCATGTCCACTTCTAACTGTTGCTTCCTGACCTGCATACAGATTTCTCAAGAGACAGGTCAGATGGTCTGGTATTCCCATCTCTTTCAGAATTTTCCACAGTTTCTTGCGATCCACACAGTCAAAGGCTTTCGCATAGTCAATAAAGCAGAAATAGATGTTTTTCTGGAACTCTCTTGCTTTTTCGATGATCCAGCGGATGTTGGCAATTTGATCTCTGGTTCCTCTGCCTTTTCTAAAACCAGCTTGAACATCTGGAAGTTCACGGTTCACGTATTGCTGAAGCCTGGCTTGGAGAATTTTGAGCATTACTTTACTAGCATGTGAGATGAGTGCAATTGTGCGGTAGTTTGAGCATTCTTTGGCATTGTCTTTCTTTGAGATTGGAATGAAAACTGACCTTTTCCAGTCCTGTGGCCACTGCTGAGTTTTCCAGATTTGCTGGCATATTGAGTGCAGCACTTTCACAGCATCATCTTTGAGGATTTGAAATAGCTCAACTGGAATTCCATCACCTCCACTAGCTTTGTTCGTAGTGATGCTTTCTAAGGCCAACTTGACTCCACATTCCAGGATGTCTGGCTCTAGGTGAGTGATCACATCATCGTGATTATCTGGGTCGTGAAGATCTTTTTTGTACAGGTCTTCTGTGTATTCTTGCCACGTCTTCTTAATATCTTCTGCTTCTGTTAGGTCCATACCATTTCTGCCCTTTATGGAGCCCATCTTTGCATGAAATGTTCCCTTGCTATCTCCAATTTTCTTGAAGAGATCTCTAGTCTTTCCCATTCTGTTATTTTCCTCTATTTCCTTGCATTGATCGCTGAGGAAGGCTTTCTTATCTCTCCTTGCTATTCTTTGGAACTCTGCATTCAGATGGGAATATCTTTCCTTTTCTCCTTTGCTTTTCACTTCTCTTCTTTTCACAGCTATTTGTAAGGCCTCCTCAGACAGCCATTTTGCTTTTTTGCATTTCTTTTCCATGGGGATGATCCTGATCCCTGTCTCCTGTACAATGTCACGAACTTCTGTCCATAGTTCCTCAGGCACTCTGTCTATCAGATCTAGTCCCTTAAATCTATTTGTCACTTCCATTGTATAATCATAAGGGATTTGATTTAGGTCATACCTGAATGGTCTAGTGGTTTTCCCTACTTTCTTCAATTTAAGTCTGAATTTGGCAATAGGCAGTTCATGATCTGAGCCACAGTCAGCTCCCAGTCTTGTTTTTGCTGACTGTATAGAGCTTCTCCATCTTTAGCTGCAAAGAATATAATCAATCTGATTTCGATGTTGACCATCTGCTGATGTCCATGTGTAGAGTCTTCTCCTGTGTTGTTGGAAGAGGGTGTTTGCTATGACCAGTGAGTTCTCTTGGCAAAACTCTATTAGCCTTTGCCCTGCTTCATTCTCTACTCCAAGGCCAAATTTTCCTGTTATGCCAGGTGTTTCCTGACTTCCTACTTTTGCATTCCAGTCCCCTATAATGAAAAGGACATCTTTTTTGGGTGTTAGTTCTAAAAAGTCATGTAGGTCTTCATAGAACCGTTCCAGTTCAGCTTCTTCCGTGTTACTGGTCAGGGCATAGACTTGGATTACCGTGATATTGAATGGTTTGCCTTGGAAATGAACAGAGATCATTCTGTCATTTTTGAGATTGCATCCAAGTACTGCATTTCAGACTCTTTTGTTGACCATGATGGCTACTCCATTTCTTCTAAGGGATTCCTGTCCACAGTAGTAGATCTAATGGTCATCTGAGTTAAATTCACCCATTCCAGTCCATCTTAGTTTGCTGATTCCTAGAATGTCGATGTTCACTCTTGCCATCTCCTGTTTGACCACTTCCAATTTGCCTTGATTCATGGACCTAACATTCCAGGTTCCTATGCAATATTGCTCTTTACAACATCGGACTTTGCTTCTATCTCCAGTCACATCCACAGCTGGGTATCGTTTTTGCTTTGGCTCCATCCCATCATTCTTTCTGGAGTTATTTCTCCACTGATCTCCAGTAGCATATTGGGCATCTACCGACCTGGGGAGTTCATCTTTCAGTGTCCTATCTTTTTGCCTTTTCCTACTGTTCATGGGGTTCTCAAGGCAAGACTACTGAAGTGGTTTGCCATGCCCTTTTCCAGTGGACCACAGTCTGTCTGACCTCTCCACCATGACCCATCCATCTTGGGTGGCCCCACACGGCATGGCTTAGTTTCATTGAGATAGACAAGGCTGTGGTCCGTGTGATCAGATTAGCTAGTTTTCTATGATTATGGTTTCAGTGTGTCTGCCCTCTGATGCCCTGTTGCAACACCTACCGTCTTACTTGGGTTTCTCTTACCTTGGATGTGGGGTATCTCTTCACGGCTGCTCCAGCAAAGTGCAGCCATTGCTCCTTACCTTGGACAAGGGGTATCTACTCACGACGGCCCCTCCTGACCTTGAATGTGGAGTAACTCCTCTAAGCCCTCCTGTGCCCATGCAGCCACCGCTCCTTGGACCTGGGGTAACTCCTCTCGACCGCTCCCGGCCTCGGGGCATGGGGTAGCTCCTCTTGGCCGCCGCCCCCCGGCCTCAGGCGTGGGCTAGCTCCTCTGGGCATAAGCAATATATGTATATATATGTGTACTTTTTTTATTCATTCACCTTTCAGACAAGATCAGACACACTCAGGGTAGTATGGCCATAGTGTCTATTCACCTTTCAGTGGACATTTAGGTTGTTTTAATGTTTTGGCTCTTGTAATAATTGTAATTGTAGATAACTCTCTAGTGAGCATGAGCTCTTTATGTATTTTGGGTGCTAACTCCTTACTAGATATGTTTCTGCAAATATTTTCTCCCAGTTCATGGGTTGCCTTTTCCGTTTGTTTATTTCTTTTGCTTTTTAGTTTGATATAATCTCACTTAAAAAAAAAAAACTATAGCTTTGTAATGCAATTTGAAATCAGGAAGCATAATGTCTCCAGCTTTGATCTCTTTCTCAGGATTGCTTTGTCTGTTCAAGGTATTTGTGGTGCCATGCCAATTTTAGGATTGTCTATTTCTGTGAAAAATGTCATTGGAATCTTGATAGGTATTGCATTGAATCTATCAATGGCTTTGGACATTATGGACAATTTAACAACATCCATTCTTTCAACCCATGAATATGGAAGATCTTTCTATTTACTTGTGTCTTTTCAGTTTCTTTGTCAATGTCTTATAGTGAATGTTCATTTTGGAGATCTTTCATCTCCTCGGTTAATTCATTCCTGAGAGTTTTGTTTTTGATGCTACTGTAAACAGAACTGTTTTCTTTTTTCCAGATAATTTGTGCTAGGTAATAGAAATGCAACTGATTTCTATCTGTTGATTTTGTATACTGCACTTAACTTTTTCATAAGATCTTACAGTTTTGGGGTGGAGTCTTTAGGATTTTCTGTATTAAAAATCATGTTGTCCATAAACAGAAACAGTTTCAATTATTTCCAATTCTCATGCCATTTACTTACTTGTTCATCTTTCATGCCTGATTGACCTAGCTTGGATTTCTAGCACTATGTTGGGTAGGAATGGTTGGTTACTTGTCTTATTCCTGATCTTAGGAGATGCTTTCATTCATTTACCCCTGAGTACGTTAGATGAAGGCAAGTTACTCTGTGCTTTATTATGTTGAGATGAAGTCCTTTGATACTTGACTTGTGAATTTTTGTCATGATTGGATGTTGAATTTATCCAATTTTTTTTGTGCATTTATTGAGAGGATTATGTGATTTTTACATTTCATTCTATAAAAGCAGTGTATCACATTCATTGATCGACCCATTCTTGCATCTCAAGAATGAACCCTACAGGATTATGGTGTATGATCCTTTTTATGTGCTGCTGAATTTTATTTGCTAGTCTTTTATTGAGAGTTTAAAAATCTCTGTTTATCAAGGGTAATGACCTGTGATTTTATTTTCTTGTAATTTCCCTATCTCACTTTGGTATCCACGTAATATTGGCTTTGCAAAATTAGTTTGGAAATGTTATTTTTTTCTTTAACTTTTTGGAAGACTTTGAAAGTGATCGGCATTAATTCTTCTTTAAATGTTTGATGGAATCACCATGAAGCCTTCTGGTCCTGGGCTTTGTTTTGCTGGGAGGTTTTTAACGCCTTATTCAATCTCCTCAGTTGTTATTGGCCTGTTCAGTCTTTCTGTTTCCCCTTGATTCAGTTTTCCTAAGTTGTATATTTCTAGAAATTTATTCATTTTTTCTAGGTTGTCCAATTTGGCAGGAAAACCATAGACCCAGAGGCTCCCTCTCGGCATGACACTGAGCCTGCAGAGGGGAAGGGCAGGGCTGTCGGGGAGGCACCTCCCTACTTCCCTGACGTGGTCCTTCTTGGTCAGTGTGGTCCAGAGCGGTGCTTCACGTTCATCTCTGTGTTTTAGGATTTTCACACTGGTATCCTTCCTATGAATAGTTGCTAGTTACTTTTTAAGTGAGGGGAACTGAAATTAGGCATGATCTATATCGCCATCTTGATTATGACACTCAGAACTAAAACTCCAAAGTCTGAACCCTTAACCACAGTTCTCTGCTATTTCCTAAGAAGAAAAATATCATAAAAACAGACCAATAATGGGGGCCAGCAGTGAGTTGTGCTGGCTTATTTTTGAAATATTCTACATGAAGGCCTCCCTGAGAACACTTACCACTTAACTAAATTGGGCATACATGCTGTGTCTCTCCAACAACTCAAGATTGCAAATCATGATATAGTTTTCTAGGCCATTTAGGAGCCATGTAATAAATATATTTGTAAAAAGAGTGAGAGGTTATTATAAATGGAGTAACTTTCCTATGGATAAAAGAAGAAAATATAAAAATCTGTCTAGATGATCATCTAGGAGAAGAGCTACTTCAACTTTATCCTGAAATGATACCACTTACGCTATATTATTATAAAGCAGCAGTTATACAGTATTAGAGGTCTTTGAAAAACCCAGAATTTTAATCAATGATCTCTTTCTCATGTATAATAATCACAAGATTTCTATTGCTTTTTAAAAAAGTTTTCAATCAACTTTTTAAATATATCTTTTAATTATCATGAGATCTCATGAAATAATTGACAACCTGAAACACTGAGGAAGCACTTCCTGACAATTCAAGATGAAAAGCTGAGATCTTTTCTCCAGGGTAGTGGAGCATTTCCTTTTATCCAGTGCTCAATGGAAGAAAAACATGGCATATATGGGAATTGTGATGCTATCGTGTCACCTGAGCCCATGATGCATTCTCTTGTCTCTTTTCTGATTTTAGGAGTACTAAGCCAATGATTGGGGGAGGAAATATTACGAAGATCACGCATTTTATCCTTTTGAGTTTCTCAGATTTTCCCAGAATCATAGACGTGCTCTTTGCTGTTTTCCTGGTGATATACATTTTGACCCTGACTTGGAACCTGTCCCTCCTCATCTTAATAGGAATGGACTCCCACCTCCACACCCCCATGTACTTCTTTCTCAGTAACTTGTCCTTCATAGATATCTGCTACTTGACCTCCACAGCCCCCAAGATGCTCTACGACTTCTTCCAGGAACAGAAAATTATCACCTATGTGGGTTGTGTTGTTCAGTACTTCATATTTTCAACCATGGGGCTGAGTGAGTCTTGTCTCATGACCGCCATGGCTTATGACCGATATGCCGCCATTTGTAACCCACTGCTCTATGCGTCCATCATGTCGCCCGCTCTCTGCAGTCGGATGGTGCTGGGATCCTACATGGCTGGCCTCTCTGCTTCTATATCCCAGTTGTGTGCCATGCTCCAGCTCCACTTCTGTGGGCCTAATGTCATCAACCACTTCTTCTGTGACCTGCCTCAGCTCTTAGTTCTATCCTGCACTGACACATTCTCTGTACAACTCCTGACTGCTTTATTGACCATGATCTTTGGGATAATAAATGCCTCAGTTATCATGATATCCTATGTCTACATTGTCATCTCCATCATGAAGATCACTTCAGCAAGCGGCAGGTCCAAGGCTTTCAACACCTGTGCTTCCCACCTGACAGCAGTCACCCTCTTTTATACCTCAAGTATCTTTGTCTATTTAAGTTCCAGCACTGGTGGTTCCTCCAGCTTTGACAGATTTGCGTCGGTCTTCTATACTGTGGTGATTCCCATGTTGAATCCTTTGATTTATAGTCTGAGGAACAAAGAAATCAAAGACGCCTTGAAAAGGTTGCAAAAGAAGAGAGGGTGTTGCTGAGGTCACAGACTGAGATTTCTGACAGATTTGTCTTGTTAGAATGACCTACATTAACCCTCAGTAATATTTATATGAATGGACTACAACAAAGTTCATCCTGCCCTTGACAAAGAAGACTTAATTTGACCCAGATAATATGCCGAAATGGACCAACAACTGAATCAAACTACACAAACACAATATCTTTAAGTCCTAGAGACCCACTGTTTTTATCCTCCATGTGGAGTGGCCTCTCATTTATTAATCTATTAACAATTATTCATGAAACATCAAGATTTAGAACCCGTTGCTTCTTTTCTACTTCTGACAAACTTCTGACCCTAAAGGAGAGCTACCTGACAGAGGCCCCAGGAGTGTGTAAACATTGTCCCCCAAATATTCTGACGCAGCATAATCCATACATCGTGGTCATTGATGTCCATTCTGTGTTTATGGCCGGAATGAGGACGAACACCCAGAGAAAATGTGTCTTTGGACAGAAACGAGGTATACAGGTGGCCTAGCTGTGCCTTCCCAGAAGACTAGTCCGATACAGCTAATGTTTGAGTAATGCCTCTTTCAGTGCTTATCATCTAATAAGTTACTGATCACATTCTAGCTCCACAGTTGTGGTCTAAATAGGAGGACATGACTTGAGCAATAAAGAGAGGTGGGATGCAGCGTGTGGCCCCTTCAGGGCTGTTAACTTATGATTCTGATGATGCAACACTTTGCATCTAGTGTCCAGTGGGAATTTCTGATGGGGATGATACTCAAAATTCATGTCACATTTAGTAGCAATTTCTGATATTATGGAAGTCAAGCCCCTCTTTCCCTCCCTCATTAAGTCTGGAAAATCTACCCTTGGTTGGCATAGCTAGTGGGATCATACTGTCAAAATAATTCCTGCTATTTTAAGCATCTGAACACATTTCATGTGATGAGAATTGTGTGAGAATTCATGGCAATAATAAAGTTACCAAATATTCAATGTTGCAGAGTAAGAGCCAATATGGAAAACCAATATAAATTCCTTTCTATTGTCTGTGTTCAACATGTCATGTCCAAGAAATTTATGATTGTATGTTCCAGCAAATCTGGAAAACTCAGCAGTGGCCACAGGACTGGAAAAGGTGTTTTCATTCCAATCTCAAAGAAAGGCAATGCCAAAGAATGCTCAAACTACTGCACAATTGCACTCATCTCACATGCTAGTAAAGTAATGCTCAAAATTCTCCAAGCCAGGCTTCAGCAATACGTGAACCGTGAACTTCCAGATGTTCAAGCTGGTTTTAGAAAAGGCAGAGGAACCAGAGATCAAATTGCCAACATCCTCTGGATCATCGAAAAAGCAAGAGAGTTCCAGAAAAACATCTATTTCTGCTTTATTGACTATGCCAAAGCCTTTGACTGTGTGGATCACAAGAAACTGTGGAAAATTCTGAAAGAGATGGGAATACCAGACCATCTGACCTGTCTCTTGAGAAATCTGTATGCAGGTCAGGAAGCAACAGTTAGAACTGGACATGGAACAACAGACTGGTTCCAAATAGGAAAAGGAGTACGTCAAGGCTGTATATTGTCACCCTGCTTATTTAACTTCTACGGAGAGTACATCATGAGAAACGCTGGGCTGGAAGAAGCACAAGCTGGAATCAAGATTGCTGGGAGAAATATCAATAACCTCAGATATGCGGATGGCACCACCCTTATGGCAGAAAGTGAAGAAGAACTAAAGAGCCTCTTGATGAAGGTGAAAGAGGAGAGTGAAAAAGTTGGCTTAAAGCTCAACATTCAGAAAACTAAGATCATGGCATCTGGTCCCATCACTTCATGGGAAATAGATGGGGAAACAGTGGAAACAGTGTCAAACTTTATGTTTTTGGGCTCCAAAATCACTGCTGATGGTGATTGCAGCCATGAAATTAAAAGACGCTTACTCCTTGGAAGGAAGGTTATGACCAACCTAGATAGCATATTTAAAAGTGGAGACATTACTTTGCCAACAAAGGTCCGTCTAGTCAAGGCTATGGTTTTTCCAGTGGTCATGTATGGATGTGAGAGTTGGATGGTGAAGAAAGCTGAGAGCCGAAGAATTGATGCTTTTGAACGGTGGTGTTGGAGAAGACTCTTGAGAGTCCCTTGGACTGCAAGGAGATCCATCCAGTCCATCCTAAAGGAGATCAATCCTGGGTGTTCATTGGAAGGACTGATGTTGAAGCTGAAACTCCAATACTTTGGCCACCTGATGCGAAGAGCTGACTCATTGGAAAAGACCCTAATGCTGGGAAGGATTGGGGGCAGGAGGAGAAGGGAACGCCAGAGGATGAGATGGTTGGATGGCATCACTGACTCGATGGACATGGGTTTGGGTAAACTCCAGGAGTTGGTGATGGACAGGGAGGCCTGGCATGCTGCGATTCATGGGGTCACAAAGAGTCGAACACGACTGAGCGACTTAACTGAATTGGATATAATCATCAAGATGGAATGGTTAGAAGTACTTTAATGCTGATATTTTCCTGGAAACCTCAAACCTCAAGGGACATGAAAGGAAATAGTTTGTGGGATAAGCAGGGTTATCAGCTCTAGCCAATTTTTGTCTTCAGAAACAGGTGTAAATTTATGGTCCCATGGTCTGGTTAAAAAGAAAAACAAGGTGCTGTCCTGACTGTTGAGTTTCCAGATCTCTCAGACTTGAACAAGCTAATTAAATTGTATCATTAATCTGTATTTTATCCTTAGAGAGTCACTGGATTCTTAATGCTGCTTTAGGGTGTCAATGCCAATGGTCCCATGAATTATCCTACTTAATTAACAACTGCAAGTGAAGAAGTGTTTGAAGCCCTTGTACAACTTTCCGTTAGTTCACACATGAATATGACTGAGAGAAGGGGAACTGTTGAACCTTTGCAAGAGTATAATTAGGGCTACCCCATGCCAAAGAAATAGTGCAATATAAATAAAGGATATGTGCCCACTTCACCCCCATCCAAACACAGGTACATTTTCTTAAGCATTGCTGTTTAAAAATGTGTGAGAGTGTATGCAAAATCTGTTTTTAACAGTCTGTGAAGTCTTCAGTAGAAGAGAGACGTCTGCTACATGTTGACAGTGCGGTGTTGATTGTAATCACTATGCTGCACATTAGACTCCAGAACTATTCAACCTCTAACTGCAAGTCTGCGCCCTCTAAACTCAGCTCGTCAATTCCCCTGCTTCTATCAGAGTGGAATATTTTTCTGTTGTTTGTATGTACCACGTCTTCATTATCGAATCATCTGTTGATGAACAGTTAGGTTGCTTCCATATTTTGGCTTTGTGATTAATGTGGCAATAAATACGGAAGTACATATCTTTTTGGTACCTTATTTTTATTTCCATTGGATATATACCCATAAGTGGAATTGCTGGATCATGTGGTAGATCTATTCTTAACTTTTGAGGAATCTCCATAATGTTTTCTGTAGCAGCTGAGCCCATTTGCGTATCCCCACCCACAGTGCCCAAGCATTCTCTTCTCGCCACATCCTTACCGACACTTGTGCTCTCTTTTTTTCTTAATGATTGCCATTCTAACAGTTGTGAGGTGATGTATCATTGTGGCTTTAATTTACATTTCCCTGATGATTAGTGATTTGAATACAAAGAGAACCAAACTGAGCATATCACAAATAAAATGTCAAACGGTAAAGACAAGGAGATAATCTTAAAAGCTGCAAGAGAAAAGCAACTTGTTATATACAAGAGAACTTCCTTAAGGCTATCGGTACCTTTTTCACTAGAATGTTTCAGCCCAAAGGCAGTGGCACTATATATTCAAAGTGCTGAAAGAAAAACTTGCCAACCAACAGTAGTCTATCTGGATAAGTTGTCCTTCAGGATTGAAGGAATGATAGGTAGTTTTTCAGAAAAATGAGTCTGATGATTTTACACTAGATTGACTTTACAACAAATGTTAAAGGGACTTTTTCAAGCAGAAACAAAGGGTCACTAACTAACAACATGAAACATATAAAAATATAAATCTCTCTGGTAGGAGTAAGTAATGTTGAATTCTGTATATGCTAGTGAAATATGCTGGTATATCACTTATAAATCTGGTGTGAAGATTAAAACTCAAAAGAGGTAAACATAACTAACACTCCAATAATTTGTTAATGGGTATACAAGTTAAAATAATGTAAATTGTTACATCAAAAAAAGTAAAACGTGAGAGAGAAAGGTAAAAATCAGTTCTTGTATGCATTTGAATATTAAGTTGTTTTCATGTTAAAACAGACTGTTTTAGAATAAGATCCTTAATGTAAGCCTCATGGTTAATACAAATCCAATCTATAGTAAATTCATGAAAGATAAAGAGAAATGAATCTAAGCATAACACTACATAAAATCAACAAATTATAAAGAAAGCAGAAGAAGAAGAAAGAAAGGAATTACAAAACAGCCAGAAAAATAAACAAAATGACAATAGTAAATTCACATCTGTCAATAATAATTTGAATATAAATACTAAATTATCCGATCAAACACAATGAGCAGTGAACAGACATGAAAGTTGAGCCCAGCTATGTGCACCTACAAGAGACTCACTACAGCTTTAAGAGCTGAAAGAAATGGAAATAGATTGAAAGTGAAGGGATGGAAAAGTAATTCCATGTAAGTAAAAACCAAAATAGAGCAGCGTTAAGCTGTACTTATCTCAGAAAAATTGGACTTTAAGACAAAAAGTATTATAAGAGGCAAAGAAAGTCATTATACAATGATAAAGTATCAGTCCCACAAAGGGATATAGCATTTGTAAATATATATAAACTTAGCATAGAACATGTAAATATGCAAATAAAATATTAACAGACTTGAAGGAAGAAGCAGATAGCATTATAATAATAGTAAGAAAATTCAATATCCCACTTTTAACAATGGATAGATCTTCCAGACAAAATATCAATAACGAAACATTGGAATTAAGCTACACATTAAAACAGAGATGTTTAAATGACACAGAACACACTCACAAAGGAAGTAAAACACACTCTCTTTACAAGTGCATATAAATCATCCTCTAAATGGAGCATATGTTAGGCCACAAAACAAGTCTCAAGAAATATAAGAAGATTGAAATGATAGCAAACATCTTT